>NC_091444.1:96119825-97319825 GCF_964237555.1 Oryctolagus cuniculus | reverse complement strand
GTATTTGCAGATGGCATGATTCTATACATAGAGGATTCAAAAGATTCCACCAAGAGACTACAGGAACTCATAGAAGAATTTGGTAAAGTAGCAGGATATAAGATCAATGCACAAAAATCAACAGCCTTTGTATACACAGACAATGCCACAGCTGAGAAAGAACTTCTAAGATCAATCCCTTTCTCAATAGCCTCAAAAAAAAATCAAATACCTTGGAATAAATTTAACCAAGGATGTCAAAGATCTCTACAATGAGAATTACAAAACACTAACAAAGAAATAGAAGGAGATACAAAAAATGGAAAAATATCCCATGTTCATGGATTGGAAGAATCAATGTCATCAAAATGTCAATTCTCCCAAAAGCAATTTACAGATTCAATGTGACACCAATCAAAATACCAAAGACATTCTTCGCAGATCTAGAAAAAACAATGCTGAAATTCATATGGAGGCATAGGAGACCTCGAATAGCTAAAGCATTCTTGTACAATAAAAACAGAGCCGGAGGCATCACAATACCAGATTTCAGAATATACTACAGGGTAGTTATAATCAAAACAGTCTGGTACTGGTACAGAAACAGATGGATAGACCAATGGAACAGAAGAGGAACACCAGAAAGCAATCCAAGCATCTACAACCAACTTACATTTGCTAAGGAGCTAAAACCAATCCCTGGAGGCAAGGATGGTCTCTTCAACAAACAGTGCTGGGAAAACCGGATTTCCACATGCAGAAGTATGAAGCAGGACCCCTTATACCTTACACAAAAACCCATTCAAAATGGATTAAAGACCTAAATCTATGACCTGATACCATCAATTTATTAGAGAACATTGAGAAATCCTGCAAGATATTGGCACAGGCAAAGATTTCTTGGAAAGGACCCCAGAGGCACAGGCAATCAAAGCCAAAATAAACAAGTAGGATTACATCAGATTGAGAAACTTCTGTACTGCAAAAGAAACACTCAGCAAAGTGAAGAGGCAACCAGCAGAATGGGAGAAAATATTTGTAACCAATGCAACTGATAAAGGATTAATAACCAGAATCTATAAAGAGATCAGGAAACTCCACAAAAACAAAACAACTCAGTTCAGAAATGGGCAAATGACTTAAACAGACATTTTTCAAAAGAGGAAATCCAAATGGCCAACAGACACATGAAAAAATGTTCAGGATCACTAGCTATGAGGGAAATGCAAATCAAAACCACAGTGAGGTTTCACCTCACCCCAGTTAGAATGGCTTACATAGAGAAATCAACAAGCAACAAATGCTGGCAAGGATGTGGAGACAATGGTCCCCTAATCCCCTGTTAATGGTAATGTAAATTGGCAAAGCCACTATGGAAGACAGTTTGGAGATATCTCAGAAATCTGAATATGGACCTACCAAATGACCCAGCCATCCCACTCCTGGGAATTTACCCAAAGGAAATGAAATCAGCATATAAAAAAGTTATCTGCACCCCCATGTTTATTGCAGCTCAATTCACAATAGCTAAGACACAGAATCAAGCCAAACGCCCATCAACCAAAGACAGGATAAAGAAATCATGGAATATGTACTCTATGGAATACTACACAGTTGCTTAAAAGAATACGATATTTAGTCATTTGCAACAAAATGGATGAAACTGGAAAACATCATACTTGTGAAATAAACCAGTCCCAGAGGGACAAATACCATATGTTCTCCCTATCTGTGATAACTGGTAGAGCACCTAAAAGGAAATCTGGAGAAGTGAAACTGACACTTTGAGAAGCAATGATTTGAATAGCCCTTGTCTTGACTGTCGAGGAACAGTTTTTTTTTTTCTTCTTCATACTATTTGTTGAACTACCTACTTAATATAGAGTTAATCATATGTGTATAAAAATCAATTGAAAGTAGATCTCAGTAAAAAATAAGAGTAGGAATAAGAAAGGAAGGAGGAAGTTTGTAACTATAAAGCTGTATGGTTCTGCATACACTCCTATGGACTTACTTCTAAGGGTACAGTTTAAAAACTTGCCATGGGACCCCAAATTCCATTAAGCTGGGTGGAAAAATGCCATTTAAATTGTTAAAGTGATTGTATAGATAAGATTAAGTGTTAAAGTGATAATATAAATAAGATCAAGTGTCTGGTAATAATAATAGATAGAATTAAAAAGGAGAGAATGTTTCAAATTGGGAAGCAGTCCACACAGCAGACTCATAGAATGACAATCCTTTAAATAGCATGCTGACCTCAGAATCAGCCCTTATTACATTCTAGTCTACCTGAAAATCCTATGAGAGCATTTCAGGCATGGAAAGCCCAGACACTGTGGCAAAAACAACAACAACAACAACAACAACCAAACCTAAATGAAGGATCTCTGTGAGTGAGGCCCCAGTGGAAAGAAGTAGCCATCAAAGAAGGATGCATTTTTCTCTAAAGGGAGGAGAGAACTTCCACTTTTCTTATGGCCTTGTCTAAATACAGACAGAGACTATGGATTAAAAAGGCTTCCATAGCGTTGGCAGCTCATATCAAGAGCCTTGGGTGATCACTGACGTCATATGTAAGAGCATTAATTGTTAAGAACAGGAGTCACTTATGCACTTACTTTCCACGCAGGACCTCTGTCCTCAATGAGTTGTATTATGAGAATTAACTGTAAAACTTGTTCTCAAACAGGTTTTGTGTGTGTGTGTGTGTTTCTGTGTGTGTGCAAACTGTTGAAATCTTTACTTAGTATAGAGTTGGTCTTCTGAGTATAAAGTTAACTGAAAATGAATCTTAAAGGAGAATGGGATTCGGAATGGGAGAAGGAGGAGGAGGTGGGGTAGGAGTGGGAGTGTGAGGGTGGGTATGGTGGGAAGAATCACTATATTCCTAAAGTTGTAATTGGGAAATTTGTACTTCTTAAATAAAAGGTTTCTTTGGGGGCAAAAAAAAGTGGAGCAGCCGGGACACAAACTGCTGTCCATATGGGATGCCAGCGTTGCAGATGGTGGCTTAACCCCAACACCACAACACCAGCCCCAGTTACTTCCATTCTTACTAATTACTACACTAGGCTTTGTTGTCTACATCTGGTTCCCCACGATATGGTGAAATCCATTAGAGACCTGATTGTCACTCAAACTGGCAAGGTCGACCTGGCACATAAAGGGGACTCAGGGACTGTTTTCCAAAGGATGCCATTCATTGTAATAAATGTGCACACCAGCGCCTTCTTCCTGCTGCAGTTCAGGGGCCTCTGAAATTCAAACCTCCGGCAGGAGTCCAGCACGCTTTATTTATTAATGACTCCAATCACAGCAGAACAACTGCCCTCAGGAATCAATGCTAACCACCTTAAGGGTTGTTCGTGGTTTTCCTTAGTTCATTTTCACCAAGTAGTCCTAGATATGTCTGCAAGTCTCTGCACAGAATCTGATGACAGAATCGCTGATTGCATACAGTGACATAACTTGTGCAAAAAAAAAAAAAAAAAAAAAAAAGCCCTGTTGCATTTTTATAGCGGAATATGCCAGAGATGGACTGAGTGCAAAGCAGAGAGATTATGAAGTAGGCCAACCTTTACAAGCAATGTTCTCACACATGTCAGAGGCCTTTCTAATCACGGTGAGTTCTGCAGATTTCTCGCATCCAAAGCACGTGTGTGAAGGGAAAAATAAGCTAACAGATACTGCACATCATCACGTGAAACCTTCCCGCTTTATACTTAAAACGTAAGGTCACTGGAAGGCATGGAGTATTATTCTCCAGTCCTTCTGTGTGCTGCTGCCTCACAATGACAACCCTCCAGCTCTTCTCCACACCCCTAGCCAAAGTCAGGTGAGACTGCTCCCAGAGTAAAAAAATAAATAAGTAAAAAAAAAAAAAAAAAATAAAAACGTAAGTTCTAAACGATGCAGTGTCTCCTGAAGATCATCGAAACACTGAGTAGTAGAGCAGGATCTGAACCCTACCCTTTTTAGGTCACTACCTGACACTGCAGCAAGTAATCACCTTGGGCCCCCTGGGCTTCGCCATGGAGTAACCTGGAAGGACCAGAGAGATTTTCCCCTTGGGCATGTCAATCACTCTACTTCCAAGAATCTGATTCCTGGGGGCTGCAGAGAGAGGCCTGGGGAGAAGGTATACAGGCCTTCCCTGTGAATGGTCCTGGGGCTAACAGGGCACTGGCTACTGAACTCTACCCCCACCACCACCACGATGTGTAGGGGGCTTTCAGGGAAGAGGGCCTATGGGGGACTCTGGTCAGGGAGCGTCAAGACCAGTTCTGGGTTCCTGCCTGGTGAGTTCCCGCTGTGACTGTCTGAAAGGCTTCCCCTGAGGAAACGGACGTCCCCAGTTGGTAGGGTAAGGCAGGAACCTGGTCCAGACTTCTCTGTCCTCCATCAAGAGAGTTACCAAAAGAGGAGCAAGGCCTGTGACCTCCCTCTCTCCCCAGACAGAAAAAGAAATGGGGAAACCAGAGGCCAGGCTGACAGCACTGAGCTCCATCTTCAGAGAAAGCCAGCTATCAGGGTGAGTTTAGTAAGCCTGACTCACTCTTAGGTGACTTTTCAGAACTAATATTAGCAATTACCCATGCTCAGTGCCAGCAGGTACACGGAGTGCCAACAGGCCTACGGGTCTCAGAGTCTCTTCCTAAGACAACCCGTGATTCAGGCAGGAAAGAAGCTGGCTGTTCAGGAACACATGTGGGTCCCTGCTTTTCACGGCATCTTAGGAAATCGTTAGTGAAAATGCCAACAGTTATTGCCTGGGTGTGGCTACCGGTGCTGGGGGTCACCCTACCCTCATCATGTGACACACCCAAGCCCAGGAGCAGAGAGCCCCTAAATGACGACATACTGGCCACCCATGCACTTGCAACACAGGCAGGACCATGGCAAAGAAACGGCAAGCTCGAGATATGGATGGGTTCTAGGCCCAATGAGTAACAGAAACTACACTTGTGCTTTGCAGGAGGGTCCCTTGAATGCTGACCCCTGGAATAAACCCTGTGCACCCCCAATTCCCTTATTGTGCAGGTCTAGACAGCTCTTGCTCCTTACTTCCTCTGCAAATTAGTCCTTGACGTAGGCAAAGGATTCCCTGGAAGAAGGAAGGAGGGTCCTTTTGCACTCAACCTAAACATCCAAAAGCAAAACCATTTGCACTTTCATTGGTTCTACCCCTAGCTTGGTGGAACAAAGCCCAGATTTTCAAGCTATTGAGTAGTTACTGTTCTAATATTACTCAAGAGAGAAAAACAGGGGCTGGTGTTGTGGTGTAGCAGGTTAAGCTGCCTCCTGTGATGCCAACATCCCATTCAGGCACTGGTTTGAGTCCCAGCTGCTCCACTTCCCATCCAGCTCCCTGCTAATGCACCCAGGAAAGCAGTGGGAGATGGCCCAAGTGCTTGAGCACCTGCCACCCACATGGGAGACCTGGATGAAGCTCCTGACTTCAACAGGCCAGGCTGCTGCAGTCGTTTGGGGGAGTGAACCTGTCTATGGAAGACTGATCTCTCTGTTACTCTGCCTTTCAAATAAAGAATTTGAATCTCAAAATAAATAGTAATTAAAGGAAAACAAAAAACATTTTGAAAGAAAAAAAAAAACCTGGAAACTCAGTCTTCAACTCAAAGCAGCAGACTCTGAATGCAGATGTCATACAAATTATAATTGTTTATTGTGCCCTGAGCCTTCACCATGAATTTCCTACTTAGTGTGTTTATCAGCGACAGAAACTCAGTGTGCAACTAAAACAGTGGGGCTATGAATAATGAGCAAATGGCTTTCATAATGCTATGATCCCCCCACCTCCTGCCACCCAAAGTCCAGGAAAAACCAGGATGAAGCTCCTCCTGCAGCACACACAGGGCCACAACATCTGGCCCCAGACTGGATGTGACTCGGGGCTGGCCCTGGCTGCAGCGGTCTCCTACACTAAGGATGCCTTTGGGTTGTGGAATATCCCAGGGGAAGACAGTGCTAGAGTTTGGCCTTTTACTTCTGGCCGAGTAAGAAAATAGCAGCTCCTCGTGGGTGAGCCTATACCACGAACCGGAACACTGTCCCAGGTGGAAGCCTGGCTGCTCAAGACAAATGCCATGAATGTTTTCATTGCACCTGTCAACAACCACTGCAAGCCATGACCTCAGGGCCTCCATCCACAAAGACAGGCATGAAGCTTGCTATGGCGATTTAAAACACTCAGTGTGCTCTGACGGCTGCCAGTCACCTCTCTCTTGCTGCTGCTTTCATGTCATATAATAACTCGGCAGACCTTAGGAAATCTGTCATTTCACTCCCTTGTTTTATAAGCACCTGTTAGCTGATGCTGCACTACAAGCTGCTGGGAAGGCCAGGTTAAAGCCCAGGACTTCGCCTTTCCTAGGGTTGACTCAGCTGTTCCCAGGCTTGCTGCTGTGCACCTGGGAGGAAGCAGATGCTGGCCCAGGTACTTGGGTCCCTGTTACTCATGGGAGAGACCTGGATCAAGTTCCTGGCCTTGGCCTGGCCTGGCCTTGGATGTTGTGGGCATCTGGGGAGTGAAGCAGCAGATGGAAGAGCTCCCTCATTCCCTCCTTGACTTTCAAATAAATGAATAAATAAATCTAAATCTGAATTTAAAAACAAAAACAAAAACAAAAAAATGCAGCAAGTAAACTAGGTAGAATGAAGCATTTGTTATTTTAGCATACATGTAATAAGAAACAAGTGTTTTGTTACTGTATTAAGAAGTCCTTATAGGCCAGCGCTGCGGCTCACTAGGCTAATCCTCCACCTTGCGGCGCCGGCACACCGGGTTCTAGTCCGGGTCGGGGCACCGGATTCTGTCCCGGTTGCCCCTCTTCCAGGCCAGCTCTCTGCTGTGGCCAGGGAGTGCAGTGGAGGATGGCCCAGGTGCTTGGGCCCTGCACCCCATGGGAGACCAGGATAAGCACCTGGCTCCTGCCTTCGGATCAGCGCGGTGCACCGGCCGCAGCGCGCCAGCCACAGCGCAACAGCCGCAGCGCACCGGCCATGGCAGCCATTGGAGGGTAAACCAAAGCAAAAGGAAGACCTTTCTCTCTGTCTCTCTCTCTCTCTCACTGTCCACTCTGCCTGTCAAAAAAAAAAAAAAAAAAAAAGAAGTCCTTAACTCCATGTAGACGAGCAAACACAGAAGCTGGGAGCAAAAAGAATGTGTCCTCACCTCAGCAGAGAGAACTTCCTTATCAACCATCAGCCCCAACAGTACGCACACACCACATGTGCTTTGGTAATGAAATAAAATGGCAGTTCCTCTCACTAGCAAAGGAGGAGTATAGGGAGTGGAATGAAGGGACCTAGAACATAGAGGATCCTAAATAGTCCATTACTTGTTAGGTAAATCAACTTTGACACCAGAGAACAGATGAACAAATATACTGAACTGAATTAAACATGATCTTCTCTTTTATCTACTAGTCTTAAAAGGAGGGGCTGGTGCTGTGGGGCAGCTGGTTAAGCCAGCTTCTGCGACACTGGCCTTCCATGAGTGCCAGTCTGGGGCCCCAGGTGCTCCACTCCCCAGCCGGCTCCCTGCTAACATGCCCAGGAAAGCAGTAGAAGACGGACGTAGTGCTTGGGCCCCTGCCACCAACATGGGAGAACCAGATGGAGTTCCAGGCTCCTGGTTTCTTGTGGCCATTTGGGGAGTCCCACAGATGGAAGATCTCTTTGCATCTCTCTCTGCATTTCAAAGAAATAAATAAACCTTAAAAGGGGGGGGGGATACTGTAAAATTAGTGCCCCACAGTTTTATTTGTTACTTACAGTACCACTACAGAAAACTTCAATTTTTTTCATGGGTTCTGATTTTCTCCATTTACGGAAGCCTTTTTTGTTTTTAATTATCAGTTTCACGCGTTAGGTTAAATCATATGAAATTGCCATTTGGTAGATCAAAAACAATTAAATATTGGCAGTTTCCTATGACTGAACTGACTAAAATATGACCATGAACTTTTGTGAACTAAAGCATGAAGGCTGAAATCATAATGTTTCCAGATCAGTAATTTGCTACTGAAGCATTAACCCACTTTTATTCACCAGGACTTTATACATTGAAAAGAATATACATTAATAGAACATACATCCATATTATACCAAGAAAACTCAAAGAAGGAAATAATGTCTCATCCACCCTGGATTCCATGTAGAATGAGGCAAGACACAAGCTATTAAGTACATATTATTTGTGATATGGTAATTATGAGACCGAAAACAATTGTTTCTACCTTCAGTTAACATCAATTCTAGATAAAGGAGGGACCGCTCTTTATAAACTTACAATGAGAATGGAAGATCTTATGAGGGAAGGGACACAGAGAGGAACTCTAAGTGCCCAGGGTGCTAAGCCTCAACTGGTCACCAGTTATTGCTAGGGCTCAGACACGCACCAAAGATCTGGTCCTCAGTTTTGCTGTCAACAGAGACAGTCACTCCTCCCCCCACCCCTGAAAGCATTCTGTAAGATTCAAGGGATGGGTTATGGAGCCTGAAGGGCCACAAATAGAATAGTCTTGTATTTTTAAATGAACTTCAATATACAAACATAGCATGTAACAAGTCCGTTATGATGATATAAGAGTGGGTACTGTACTGACTTTTCCTCCTTATCAACATACACTGCATTCTATTTATTCTATGTTTATCCAACTATTAAAAATACAGAACTTGAGGAGATGTAAAGACAGGAAGGAAGAGTAAACCCTTCAGGAAATGGACAAATTCTGAACTAAATCACCATTAAGGAATCCCATTAGAGGTGCAGCTGGCTTCACAGAACCTGCTTGAGTGACTGTAAAATAAGGCTTTCTTTGTTGGTAGCTGTCTTGTCCACCTATGCCAACTACCATCAATCAATCAATCACCACCAGCATGTGATAAAGACACATAAGAACAAATTTATCAACTAACAGAGGAGACAAGAGCACTCCCTGGAAACGTGCAGAGACAACACGCACACACACACAAACACACACAAGCTGACAGCAACGCTTCATGGCTAATTTCATGTATCAACTTGATTAGGCCCTAAGATGGCCAGTGAGCTGGTCAAACACTGTTTCTGGGGCAGCAGAGGTTAGCATTGCAACCCATGGATGGACTAAAGCAGACTGCCCCACCCAGGGTGTGAGGGCACCATCCTTTGAGAAGCGGCTTCCCTTTCTCTGCTGACCACTGGGCTGGGATGTTACCTTTCCCCTGCCTTCAGTGAGGCCGCACTCGGCCTGGAATCTATACCGTCGGCTCTCTGGTCCTCAGGCCTTCGACCTACACCTTCCCGCTTCTCCAGCTCGCAGATGGCAGATCATGGGACTGCTCACTCTCCGTCACATGAGCCAACACCTGACAATCATTTCATTCCATATATGTACGTATCTCCTACTTCTTCTGTTTCTCTAAAGAACTCTGACCAATGGAACTCACAAATATTATTCCACATGCATAAATTATCTCCTTGAAGAAAGGTCACTTGGAAAGTGGTCTTCGAGTTTCCTTCTAGTCCCAAGACCCTGGTGCCCTGGACCGCTCATCCCCATTCCACACACACAATTCTAGGCACAAAGGAGCCAGGAAACACACTCCAGTCAGGAGCAGGACACTCAACAGAGGCATGTGTGAAGACACCCACTGAGGTTAAAGGCATCAAGGTAAGAGTGTTGAATCCATCAATGTTGCTCACCAAAAAAGAGAGAGAGAGAGAGAGAGAGAGAGAGAGAGAGAGAGAGAGAGAGAGAGAGAAAATGAAAGGTTTTCTGAAACTTTTCTTCCTATTTTTAGATTTTGGGATTGGCATGTAATCGTTGTGAGGGGTACAGACTATTCCAAGGCACATAGTGTAAACTGATTATACAAGGCAATTAGCCTTTCCGATTCCTTATCTTCTGTGTTTGCAGCCTACCAGTTCTTTACACAGAATATAATAATACTTTATCATGAGCTGTTGTCACCACACTGAACAGCACACCAGAACCTGTTACTCGGTAGGGTGAATATAACAGGTTCTGAAATAATTTAAGTGTTTCATTATTTGCTTGTAATACATGTGAAATCATAAAAATAGGCCTATTGATGATTATGTAAGTCTTTAAATGCCCTTGAACTATTTCTGTCCCTTCATATTTTTATACCAAATAAGCCTAAGGTTAGAAGAGTATAAATAGTATTACTGACAACAGCTGGGACTACATGAAGACAGAACTTATACCCATAAGGTAATGACTAACCCCAATTTCATCCCCTTCTATATATAAAAACATGGAAGAAACTAAGAGTAAGGACTGCGTTTGAGCTGGTCCCATGATCCCTAAGGTCCAGGACATACCCCACCTGTCTGGGGTCACTATGCTTCCACCTGTCCCCACAGGTACTGTTCTTCAACTGCCACAGTACCCTTCCCCTCAACCCCATGGTTCTCACCAGAACACACTACTACAATCTGATAGGGTATAAGTAAAGGCTTGGCTTCATGCTAGCATTTACTGTCCTCTGATAAAAACTGCTAGAGACGACACTCAGGTCCTGGCTGCTGGACTCTCAGCAACAAGACTGGTCCACTCTCAGAGCCCATCCATGAGGAATGTTCTATGAAGTTCTCCAGACAAGGAGCCAAGGAAGCCAAGGTTAAGTCAATGCAGAAGCGGGCAGTGTATTCCTAAGAGGAAAACAAGGAGGAGAGGGGAACCGGTGCAGAGCGGCATCTGTTCACGGCAGTGAATGCTTCCACCCTCTGCTTCTGTGCGGAGGTCTCCTCTTCCCAGTCCTTAGGGCAGTAAGGCACACACCTTCCCACCTCTCCAGGAGAAGCCTAGGATTGGACACAAGTCTGTCTTTCAAGGGTTCAGTCAATCAGGAATCACAAATATGGACATTCTCTACCTCAATCCCAATGGCTACTCCTACAAAACATACCAAATTGTGATATGCATTTCCTGTGGGAAAGAAATCAAAAATCACACTCAAGACACCATGGGCACAAAGTGTCCACAGAACACACCTGCTCCCAGGCCCTTCTTCCTTCTCCTGCCCAGTACCTCACAGCCCCGTTCCAGCCACCAAGAGATCCTTCCCCACACACACCCTCCCTGATGAAGTCCATCATTCTTCAAAGCCAGCATGGGGCATCAAAGAAAATCCACACCGTCAGCACAGTTAGCTTTTTAAACAAAAAGGCTTGGGTTTGAGAACAACAAAGAGAATCTTCTTTTGGTTCAACGCCACCACTAAATTTGTAAGACTGCTTTAAAATATCACCGGTAAAAGCCCACAAATATTTGCTTGCTGTTTAAAGTAGGGGAGAGCTCACGGGCTCTCTTCAAGGTACACCTTCCAACGCCAATGAAGTTTCTGCATCATAGCCTAACTGGCACAAATGTAGGTCCCTGTGCATTAATTCCATCATCCCTGCTTCATGAACTAGGCAGCAAAGAACCGTGTGGAAACCAGGACCCAGAAGTAAAATAGGAAGTCAGCCCTTCTCAGAACAGGCTGCACAAACCACAGTCCCCTTCCTGGTGCTCACGTTCAGAGAGTCAGAAACCCCAACTTCCCCTCTGCGGGAGGATGCTACCAGTCCCTCTTCCCCTAGTTCGGGGCAGATAGCAGCGTCTCACATCCTCCAATCCCAACAGAAGCCACTTTTCAATGAAACAGTGATTCAACCATGCACAGAAGATGGGCTAGGGACTCACCAGAATGTTCCACTTCAACAAAATACCCAGTAGAAACAAAGGTTAAAGCAAGTCAAGCAAATGTCATCTAATTTGAGCACAGTTCTCTTAGTAGCTATAAAATATTTAGAAATAAGTCCAGCAGGCAATCTAGCAACGAAAAAAAAAATCATGATAAAACGAAAAGGAACTTTCACAGGTCAAGAAAAAAGTTCTACTGGCTTTACAATTAAAGGAAGTAATACAACCTGCAGGCCACTCCTCATCAACTGGCCATACAGCCAGCTCTTCATTAGCAGGTCAGTGACCCAAAGGCACTGTCATCAAAGACACTGATTAAATGTTAACCCCTGGGGGCTGGCACTGTGGCATAGTGGGTTAAGCCGCCACCTGCAGTTCCCATATGGGTGCTGATTCGAAACCCAGCTGCTCCACTTCAGATCCAGTTCTCTGCTATGGCCTGGGAAAGCAGTAGAGGACGGTCCAACTCCTTGGGCCCCTGCACCCACATGGGAGACCTGGAGGAAGCTCCTGGCTCCTGGCTTTGGATCGGCATGGCTGCAGCCATTGTGGCCATCTGGAGAGTGAACCAGCGGATGGAAGATATCTCTCTCTCTCTCTGTAACTCTGACTTTCAAATAAAAAAAATATATATATATAAAAAGTTAACCCCAAAAGGGCAAAATTTTAAGAGACCAAAGGAACCCTCCAGGTGCCCTAACCCAGCCTTCTAACTGGGCAGATGAGTCCTGTGGAACCACTGAGCCCTGAGCTCCTTTGCAAATTAAGGGCAAACCCAAATTACAGCCCAGATAGCCTTGTCTTTTCTCATATCACATGGCATTCATGCATACAACAGATTATGAAACTCAGGAGATTTACAATACACTTAGATATTAGCATGAAACACAAACTAAAAATTACAGGTTAATAGTGAGAAACTTTGAGAAATTAACCTAAACACAGTTTACTCAGTACTCAAAGCTCATTTCCAAAAGGAGACCAAAGGAATTCAGCCTCAACTATTTAGATTTTCACTGGGGTGGGGTGATCTAGTTCCTTTATCCCTTTGATACATTTAACAATTAAATGGTTATATCATTTCAGAGAAATGGCTAAAATCATTCTTATTGAGTTCTTCCTACAAAATATTATACTCTTAATTAGCTCTATCTGCTTATAATACAAGGAGTATTCAGCTTCAACAGCTACAATACAGTTTTTGTTAAATGGCACTTATGTGAACAGACAAGAAGATGTCAAGAAACATTTGGCTTATGTTTTCAGAACCCACAGAAAATATGTTTTAACAGGATAGGGAAAAGATACCATAGTGTGGATCAGCTGAATATTCTGTCTTTGTCTTTTCCCAGGAAACAAAAGCCGACTAAGAGCCAAGCACCCACCAACCAAAGGTAGAAAAAGGATGAGTATTCATCAGGTAAGAAGTTATTTTTAGACCAGCATTGTGGTGTAGTGGGTAAAGCCGCTGCCTGCAATGCCAGCATTCCATATGGGCACCGGTTCATGTCCTGGCTGCTCCACTTCCCATCCAGTTCCCTGCTAACATGCCTGGTAAAAGCAGCTGAATATGGCCCCAAGTGCTTGGGTCCCTGCAACCACATGGGGTACCAGGAAGAAGCTGCTGGCTCCTGGCTTTGGCCTGGCCCAGCCCTGGCCACTGCGGCCACTGGTGCAGTGAACCAGCAGATGGTGATTCCCCCACCACCACCACCACTCCCAGCCCTTGTCTCTCTGTAACTCTGCCTTTCAAGTAAATAAATAGATCTCAAAAAAAAAATTTTTTTTTCTTCAACCACTGTCCCCTTACCACCAGTATGTAACAAAATCTGCCGGCCAATTTCAACACATCTAGGTTTTGATTCCACCCAAATCAGGTTGAAGAACTTAACAGTTTAGAAATGCTTTGCCTATCTGTAAAACACAAACGTGGGCCTCTAATAGAAATAAGCACCTTTTGCCATTAGGTGCTCTCTAAGCTTTTCCAGAATTTTCCTTAGGAGCTAGAGCTGTAAAGTTATGTCAATTACATTCTTAAATTTTTCAGTAATATTTTAAAATGCAGTGACTGGGCAAGATTAGTACAGAGAGGAATGCATGCGCCTACACACACACACACACACACACACACACACACAAATCATATTCTTCTCCTGAAGAGATGAACCATGTTCTTAGGACTCCAGATGTAAATATGGCTGTCATCTGGTTTTTGAGAAGAGAGGAAGAGGCTGTATTTTTAAAGCATGATTAAAACATTTTTTTTTCCAAGCAAGCATGCAATGTTAGAGACCAGTGCTGCTGACTTGCATTACTGCGTCTCTGTTCACGGCAGGAAACGGATGGAAGCTCGTCCCGTCACCCACACAGACTATGCAGAGAACAAATGCTCAGGAGAAGCATTTTCAGAAGAGACATCCTACCAGAGGGCGGCCACATGCCTTTGTGCTGGCCGGGTGTCCAGCCCAAGGGGCAAGCGTGGCTGTGATTTAGCCTGAGTTTCACTCCAGGCCACGTTTCCTTATGCAGGGGGGTTCCAAAGTAGACACCTGTTTGTTACCAAGTGCATGCCGATGGATTCACAGTGGCCCTGTAGTGCAAGGCCCAGAACTAGAAGCACTAAGTGGAGTAATACAAAGCATCTTCAAAATATTTGTGGAAAATGGGTATCAAAAAACTTGTGCAGGGTGCCAGGTTCTAGTCCCAGTTGCTCCTCTTCCTGTCCAGCTCTCTGCTGTGGCCCGGGAAGGCAGTGGAGGATGGCCCAAGTGCTTGGGTCCCTGCACTCGCATGGGAGACCAGGAGGAGGCACCTGGCTCCTGGCTTCAGATCGGCGCAGTGCCGGCCGTAGCGGCCATTTGGGGGGTGAACCAACGGAAAGAAGACCTTTCTCTCTGTCTCTCTCTCTCTCACTGTCTAGAACTCTATCTGTCAAATAAATTAAAAAAAAAAAAATTTTGTGCATACATTTAAGTTCCCTGCACCAAAAATGAACTTATGTTTTAGTTCTGCTTTTCCATGAGCTTTTAGCACTTCCCTCACAAAACTAAAAACATTTGATTGTGACCATCAGAACTGCTACAGGTGGACTCGGGCTTGCCTAGGAAGAGAGACAATCCAGATGAAGTACTCACTAAGAAAAACCACAACCCCAGTACTCTTCCATGTGAATCTCAGAGGCGGTGAGCCCAGCTGAACGCCAGCCAACACCGCTCCTGATTCTGTCCCTTAGGGGCCGCGGGCACTTGCCTAAGGCACTTCCTCTTGGATCACAATGTCTTCCTTTGAAACACAGCAGTGATCTAGCATCTGGTATGGCAAAGCCGTAGGATGGCACTGGACAATGTGTGTGGAGGAGAGCAGGTGCCTGGCACACACAAGGTCTCAGCCGCGGTCAGCGACAGCCTGCAGCTCACCTTGGCTGTGCTGTGCGCTCATAGCCACCACTTCAGACCCTAGCAGCCACGGCTTACCTGGCACAGGCTTCCTGACTCAGATCTTCAGTCATCTCAACATATTTGGGGGGGAGGGGGGCGCTGAATGAATAAAGCATTAGATTATGAGGTCAGAGGTGGAGACAATGGTGGCAGTGAAACCAAGAATGAGGAAGAACAAGCCTCAACAAATCTGTAATTTGTTGCCCAAAGATGGATAACAGGCTGCTATGGGCAACAGGACAAAACTGGGACTATATATTGCAAATGGCGCCCACCTGTTACCTTATGTCAGAGTTAACTCAAGCACTAAAGATCTCAACCAATGATACGGACTTTATGGCGCTGGTTGTGTAACATGTTTAACTCCAGTATGTTTTGTTCCTTAGTAAATCAAATAGGAATATTTGTATACAGCCAGTATTCAAAGTGGACTACAGATTTAAACAGTTACAGAATGATCAGAGAGCACTCCAATTTTATAACATGTGCAAGAATATTAAACATGTGGAGGTTTTAGCAAACTGATGCTGAAATAGTTTTTAAGGGGCATCACCCCTCCCGATCGAAGAAACAGTGTTGCTAATGAGAGAATGGCCCAAAACCTAGGAAAGAGAAAACAGAGGTGGCGCAAAACAGAGGAGACAGCACTCTCTGATGGTCACGACTGTGCCATTGTCAAGAAGTTAACAGCTCTGCATATCCTAGAGGTATTTTCATATACGATATCTCATTTTATTTTTTTTAGGCTTATCTATTCACTTGAAAGGCAGAGTGACAGAGACAGAGAGAGGAGACACACACACATACACACATTACTTGGGACGCCATCCACTGTTTCCCAGCCACATGAGCAGGGAATTAAATTGGAAGCAGAGTATCCAGGCCTCGAACCAGCTGCCACTCCAACATGGGATGCTGGTGTCGGCCTAACTTGCTCCGCCACAGCACTGGCCCCATATGGTGTCGCGTGCTGCTCTTCCAACTATTCAGTGGGATCCGAGGAACAAAGAGTATTACTGAAAAGCAAACACTAACGGGCAGAAAGTTAAGACGATTTCATAACTAAGTCACCACAGCATGAAAACTCCTGGTCAAAGCCCTTTCCACAACAAAGCTGGATAATTAAAATGAAATCATGTTTGCCAAAAACACTAACCCTAGCCCAGGTGTGACCCTGTATGATGCACTGGTCTTTGGGAACCAGCCTTGCCAAAATGTATGGCATGTTATACAGTGATGCAAGAAATCATACATGGCTGGAAGATGCTTCAATCTTCCTGCTGTCCCCCAAAACGAATTCACCACTTTATTTTATGTTATTGACTTCCTTGTTTGGTTCAACAAAAAAGGAAACCAAAAGGTTGGCTTTCTTTCAACATTACCCACTTTTTTTTTTTATTTTTAAGAAATTGGTCTTTGTTTTGCATCAGTCTTATTTCCACTTAGAAGCTTCTGAAAGAGCAGCTGAAGGTCACTTAGTGATTGCCCCAGCAGTGGGAGCCGCAGCCCAGTCCTTAGTAGCGGGCTGATCCTCAAGCCTCCAGCAGGGCCTGTTAAATAGGAACAAACGGCACCTGAATAGCCCTTAACCCAGGGGCTTGAGCTGTCCCTTCACCCTGAAATCACTCCGCGAGGGGCTGTGTTGACCCTGGGAGCAATAACCATCGGAACACATGGCTCCCAGAAGGCTGCCTGGATCTGGTTTAGTGAAGGTTTCAGGAATGAAATAATCCATGCTTGAAAAAAAAAATCACCATTCCCATTTTAGATGTCAAAATGAATATGAGAAAAATAGCAATACTCCGAATGTGTGGTTTCCTTTCTGCAATCTCACACAGAAATTACCGTGTTTAGAGCCACAGCAGTTTATGGTTCCAGACAGATGAAGTGGGTTGGCTGACTCCACCTCAATTCCACCTGAAGCTGGGAAACTAAAAACGCATTCCCAGACTCCTGTGGCAGGAGGGTGCACACTGCAGTCCAACAGTCTGGAATGCAGACTCACCCGTGGAAGAGAATTCTCCCCTGCCTGCTCCAGCTGTCTCCACGGAAAGCAAGGTATGAAGTAAAAGGTAAATCCGCCAGCGCCGAGGCTCACTAGGCTAATCCTCCGCCTTGCGGCGCCGGCACACCAGGTTCTAGTCCAGGTCGGGGCACCGAATTCTGTCCCAGTTGCCCCTCTTCCAGGCCAGCTCTCTGCTGTGGCCAGGCAGTGCAGTGGAGGATGGCCCAAGTCCTTCGGCCCTGCACCCCATGGGAGACCAGGAGAAGCACCTGGCTCCTGCCTTCAGATCAGCGCGGTGCGCCGGCCGCAGCGCGCCGGCCGCAGTGGCCATTGGAGGGTGAACCAATGGCAAAGGAAGACCTTTCTCTCTGTCTCTCTCTCTCTGTCCACTCTGCCTGTCCAAAAAAATAAAAAATAAAAAATAGATAAATAAAAAAAAAAATCACACACACAAGGCAAATCCAAACTTGGTAAGAAGAAAATTTATTCAGAAGGATGATTGCAAGGTGCGGGGAGGACTGGGGACTGAGACTCTGACCAGAAACTCTGCAAGCGTCTCAAGGTTAAGAGGTTTTTTTCTTTTATACAGAGGAGTCAGCAATGAGAGAAGGAGCCAGAAGTGGGATGAAAGGGTGGCTGATGGAACCAATCAGAGCTGTTATGAGCCTGAGGACACCTGCTCTCGGGAGAAGCTGAACCGAAGTCTAGTTAACAGATATTTTGTTCTGCTTGGTCAACGGGAGCGAGCAGTTCCTCTCATCACGTAGGAGGCAAGAATGGGCATTTGGAGGGTCTGTGTCCGGTTCTGTCTTACGTCACTGGCTCATTCAGGAGTCTTAACCAAGCCACATGGGGAAGAAAGCTCTTCGCAGCCAGCCAAGGGAGCGGATTTTTTTAACCAGCACAGTTTTGCACAACCACAGGGCTTGGGGGAAAGCTCGACATCATCAAAACGTCAAGGTTTTGCTGACGTGGAGTGCACTTCTACAGTGTGCTAAGGTTGTTAGTTCTTAAATCCTTGTGGCAAGTTTCTCCTGCTAACATTTCCGGAAGGGTTTCTGCTTCTTGCACCTAACTCTAATTCATACAAAGTGCTTGGATCTTCCTTTAAAAAAATTTTTTTTTTATTTTCATTTATTTGAAAGGCAGAGTTGCGGGGAGCGGGGGGGGGGGGTAGAGAGAGAGACAGAGAGAGAAGGTGACACAGATTGAGAGAGAGCACGCACACTTCTATCCACTGGTTCACTCTCCAAATGGCTGCAATGGCTGGAGCTGGGCCGATCTGAAGCCAGGAGCGTCTTCCGGGTCTCCCACATGGGCGACAGGCCCCAAGCACTTGGGCCACCTTCCACTGCCTTCCCAGGCACATCGGCAGGAGCTGGCTGGGAAGTGGAGCAGTCGGGATGCGAACCCGTGCCCATATGGGATGATGCTGGTGCTGTAGATGGCACCGGCTTAACCCACTATGTCACAGTGCGAGCCCCTTTTATAATCCTTTCATAGTGAATGCAGACAAGACAGACATGGTTCTGCAGCAGTAATAAAATCATAAAAGCCCTAATACTGCAGCACAGTAACTGCTGCGGTCCGAATGCTTGTCCTCCAAAATTTTGGTTGAAACATAACTCTCCACCTGACCGTATTAAGGGGGAGAGCCTTCAGGAGGCTCCACCTTGGAGACTGCTTTATAAGCATCCTGATAGAGGGGCATTTAGGCACTTTTGCTCTTCTGCCATCTAAGGAAGCAGCAGCAGGAAGTCATCCCTGAGCAACAGTCCCTCACCAGACACTACATCTGCTGGTGCCTCGATCCTGGACACCCCAGTCTCCAGAACCAAGCAATAAATTTCTGCTCCTTATCAGCCATCCACTCTGCGGTATTTTGTCACAGCAGCCTGAATGGACAGAGACAGCAAGATTACATCATTAATCACTATTTCTCAATGGGCCAGAACACCTCAATGATATAAAATAAAGTAGTGAGAATTCCCCAGAGGATGGAAAGGCGGTCTTACAAAGACCAAAGCACAGATCCTTATTTGCAGGAACAGGGCCTGGTCGCGGCACAGACCTACAGTTAAGGAGTAGCTGGTGCAGCGGGTAACTGGAGCTGGACAGCATCGTGACACGCGTGGGTCCGAGATTCACCCTCCATCTCTAAAACAACCGTGACAACACCCATCAAATGGGCTGTTAAGACAGTTAATAGTGTTTGCTGCTTAACCATTTTTAGCTCAGTGACAATTAGACAAGAACTTGCCCTACATCCTGTAAAACAAAACACAATAAAACCAGCCCCAAGAATACCATACTGCCACCGATTTTCTTGGGAAAATGCTGGATTTTCATATTTTAAGTTCTGACATGTCAGTGTATGACCTCTATGTGAACTCTATTACAAAGTATATAAAACAGGAAAGAACAAGCAAATTATTCAATTTTACCAATTTTACTGTTTCACATAGTAAAGTGGGCAGATTCTGTATCCTAATACCTACCCAAATATTGAATAATGTTCATCTACAACTTCTACCTCTGATGCGCTTTATTTTGTGGTCCTACCAAAGAATGCTTAAGACTAACCCTGCCCCCAAGCTGTGAACTAGTACATGAGGTACAGTGTTACTCATCAAGACCACACTGGGACTGGAACCAATTTTTCCAATGACCTAAATAATGGACCCACAGAAGATACACATATGTCCAATTTTCTTTTGTACCATAGTTTAAATATCTATTGTTTCCTAGAAATGGTCTCATAATTTAAGGCACACCAAACACTGACAGATTATAGTCATCTTTAAAAGACTGAGAGGTAAATAACAGAAACACCAGATTAATTTTTTATTGCTGCTGTGATACACTGTCACAAAGGTAATGGCTTCAAACACAGAATCCCTTCCCTTTACATTACTGGAGGTGAGATGCCTGACCTGGCCGAAGCCAGGGAGTCGGCAGGCTGCTTCCTTTCTGGAGACACCCAGAGAGAATGTGTTTCCTGGTCTTCTTGCAGCTGCTAGAGGCCACCACGTGCCTTGGTTCCAGGCCCCGCAGCACCTCCTATCTGCTTCTGTCCTCATACCTCCTTCTGTCTCTGATCCTCCTCCTCCTACATGCAGACCCTTGTAATTACATCATCCCCACCCGAATAATCCAATCCAAAGGATCCTCTTCCCATCTCAAGATGCTTAGTGTAGACACATCTACAAACTTTCTTTTCCCTTATAAGGTAACTTGTTCACAGGTTCTAGGGATTAGGACAATCAGGACATGGACATCTCTGGGGGCCATTATTCTGCCAACTACAAATACCAATAAACAAAAGTTATTTAACAGGATATCTGTAAATAATTCTGTCTTTAAATTTAGGGCCCAAATATCACATCACTTTACAACTCTTTTAATCACAATAAAATCAAAGTGATGTCAAACAATATGACTTAAAAATTAGCCCTCAAAAAAAATATTGAGTACCTAATACATTTCAGAGCTGAGATCAGTGCTATAGAAAACACACAGATGTGCACACACGCTACACACTCTGACATTTTAAGTCAAATCCTAGGAGCTGTCAAATTTAAGTACTTCAACTAAATCTTATTAAAAAAAATCCTCGACTATATAAATTTATATCCTTACATTTTTATTTATTTTTCATTAGAGATACAGAGGGAGAGCTTCCACCCACTGTCACTCCCTTAACAGCCCTAACAGCCTGGTCTGAACCCAGATATAAAGCTGGGTCTACCAAATGTGTGGCAGGAACCCAGCTCTTTGAACCATTACCACTGCCTCCTGGGGTGCACATTAGCAGGAAACTAGAATCAGAAGCAGAGCCAGGACCCGAACCCGGGCCCTCCCAATATGGGATATACACACCCCAACTAGCATCTAAACTGCTGCAGCAAATGCCTGCCTGCTTTTTCTTTAAATATCAGAATGATTCACAAGTCCCATGTGAACTAAGAGGTGTATTAAAGAAAAACAAGAAATATTTAATTTAGAGGGTTTGTCTACGATGTAGATATGCATGATTTTCTCTTGACCAGCTGGTATGGGTTGGGACCATCCAGCCCATGGGCCATCTAGGATCTGCAAAATCATTTGGTCTGTCCCTGCCAAGGCAGCCACAGGCAGGATTAAAATCAATAAATCTATAGCAGGCTAATTTTAAGTTGATAATTTCACACGGCCCATGAATGATGTTACAAATATCCACAAGGCCCTTGGCAGAAAAAAGACTTATGATCCCTGCTAAATAATCAAACCAAAATTTGGAGGAAAGGGAAAACAAACTTTCACTTAACGACCAAGCCATTCTTACTAATGACTGGCTTAGTACTTTTCAGACACCAGACTCTCAAAAATTATGAGTTTAAGGATGCTGGAAAGGGCCAATTTCTAGGGGGAAAAAAATCTACCACAGGCAGGTAAATCCAAAGCCATCAACAATGAAAGTGTTTCAAGACAATATGAAAGAGTTAAACACTGAAGGATACTGCTGCACTCCTAATATTTATAGAATACAGTCTGAATTCCCTATTTCTGTAGTACCAAGTATCATAGCTACAATGTAGCTACAATGTTGACGTTAATGAAGCTGTAGTTTCTGCCAAGGCTGCAGAGAGCTGTTAATTCCAATAGCATCAGTCACCTGGGCTCAGAAAGGAGCGCTTTCAAGACCCAGTGATGTTCTCTTAACACGGGGAATCTGGGCAGCTCAACTCGACATCTACGTATTGTCTTCAACTGTGGGGTACTGGAAAAATATTAGAAGATTGTGAAAATCCAGACCTGTTAATTTCACAACAGATTTTAGGTTTCACTACAGATTCCGGGATTTCCTCATCCTGCTTTCTTTTTTTTTTAAAGATTTATTTCTTGATTTGAAAGTCAGAGTCACACAGAGAGAAAAGGAGAAGCAGAGAGAGAGAGGTCTTCCATCCACTGGTTCACTCCCCAATTGGCCTCAACAGCCAGAGCTGTGCCAATCCAAAGCCAGGAGCCAGGAGCTTCTTCTGGGGTCCCACGTGAGAGCAGGGGCCCAAGGACTCGGGCCATCTTCTACTGCTTCCCCAGGCCATAGCAGAGAGCTGGATCAGAAGTGGAGCAGCTGGGACTCGAACCAACACCCACATGGGACACTGGCACTGCAAGCGTGGCTTTACCCGCTATGCCACACTGTCAGCCACCCTCATCCTCCTTTCAATCTGTCACTCAGGATTCCACTACTAGATCTAATAAGACTAAATTCTTAAAAAAAAAAAAAAAAAAAGACTAAATTCTTTACCAAAGGGCAGGGGGGAGTTCTACACAGATAAGATCAAATAAGCTTTTATACAAGATTGTCCTTGAGATAAATTCTTCCCTGAAAATAGACTTCATACAATTTCATTAGCCCATTTCAAATTTGAGTTATGAAGGTGTAAAAAAAAATCAGATTTCTCATTTACCATGCAGAACACTTCTAAAGCATGCAGGTGTTTTATTTCATTTTCACACCTCTGATTTGGAAATAGGTCCCCTTTCAAACCTGCTTTACTGACCAATGTTTGCATTTCATCTTATCCAGCCTAGGATATAACAATGATTGTGCAAAAAAATGCTCTCTTACAAATTTCTATCATAGTACTACTTACTGCACACAAGAAAACCACTTAGAAGGTGATGTATGGCCATTGAAAGGGAATGTGTACTGTATCAAACACAACAAAAAGAAATCACTTGTAGGAGACTCTAGAGAACTGGAACAAAAACACAGAATGGCTGCTTAATAGTCCTTTTAAGCCCTATTGACTCCAGCAGCTTCTGCAAGGATGCACCTACCCACCACTCCTGCTGGGCCCATCTCAAAAGGTCCCATTTGTGAAACTTCCAGTTTCTACAACAGATTCATGGCCCAAAGTCACACTGCAATCCTGTCCAACCAACATCATCTTTCAGGAGACTGCCACAGAGGCAGACATCAGGAAGTACCAACAGGGGCTGGCGCTGTGGCATAGTGGGTAAAAGCCGCCACCTGCAGTGCTGGCATCCCATAGGGCACCCAGCTGCGCCACTTCTGATCCAGCTCTCTGCTGTGGCCTGGGAAAGCAGAAGATGGCCCAAGTCCTTGTTCCCCTGCAGCCACATGGGAGACCTGGAAGAAGCTCCTGGCTCCAGATCAGCACAGCTCTAGCTATTGGGGCCATTTAGGGAGTGAACCAGTGGATGGAAGACCTCCCTCAACCTTTCAAATAAATAAATCTTTAAAAATAAAAAAGGAAGGAAGGAGGAAGGAGAGGAGAGGAGGGGAGGGGAGGAGAGAAGAGAACCAACAGATAAACTAACCAACCCGGTTGGTTTCTGGTTTCTAACTTGTGTCTTCAGAAGGAATCCTGGGGAAACACAGCGGAGCATGACATGGCAGAGCAGCCCTATCGCAGCCCTGGGTGTTGAGGGTGCTAACAGCAGCAGCAGCCAGCACTCCTCAGCTAACAAGCTCAGTCTGCTCCCACAGGAAGCCATTCAGACTCTCAGCGTGCGCCATCCACGGTGACTCAGGAGGGGCAGCAGGAGACCAGCTGTGGCCACTGTAGTTCAAGGCAAGCAGCACTCTTCTCCTGCCATAATTGCCTTCGTGGAATTGGAATTCTCATTACTTAGCAAGATGATCTCACTCCTTTTAACTTCCCCACCGAAAATTTAAAAAACAAACAAAAAAAACCAGCATTTAAAGAACAATGCTTCCGTACTCTGAGCAAAAGTACGGTCATCCCAAGATCACACACACACGTGCATATTTGAGGGATCCCTGATTGACACATTGTATTTTGCTTTGACTTTGGCAAAGAGCTTTATCACAGTGACTCAGGCTAAGGAATCGGAAACTGTGGTTTCTCATTATTTGTCAGGCAACCAAGATACACACCTCCCTCCCACACAGCTCAACCCCCATTCTCATGCAGATGCCAGAACTAAACTACCACCCAATATACAAGTTACAACCCAAGGTAACTATTTATGACAGATTAGTGTGTGTGGCCTTCTCCCTCCAGGTACAGCGCTGAGGGATGCAGCAGGTGCACTCAATGTTCCATTTGTCACCAGTTCTGTTCTTCCGTTCAACGAGGAAGAAAAGCTCTTAAGTCTATTAAGATTCTGAAAGCTCTAAAAATTCTTTTTTTAAAATTTATTTGACAGGTAGAGGTATAGACAGTGAGAGAGACAGACAAAGAGATAGGTCTTCCTTCCGTTGGTTCACCCCCCCAAATAGCCACTACAGCCGGCGCTACGCCGATCCAAAGCCAGGAGGCAGGTGCTTCCTCCTGGTCTCCCACACGGGTGCAGGGCCCAAGGACTTGGGCCATCCTCCACTGCCCTCCAGGGCCAGAGCAGAGAGCTGGACTGGAAGAGGAGCCACCGGGACTAGAACCGGGGCCCATATGGGATGCTGGCGCCGCAGGCGGAGGATTAGCCAAGTGAGCCTTGGCACCGGCCCGAAAAAAAGCTCTAAAAATTCTTTTCTTCAAGGGCAGGTGCTGGGGATTAGCACTGTGCCATAGCAGGTAAAGCAGCCACCTGCAGCACTGGCATGCACTTCTGAGTTCCAGCTGCTTCACTTCTGATCCAGCTCCCTGCTAATGACCTAGAAAAGCAATGGAGGATGGCCCAAGTCCTTGGGCCCCTGCACCGCTGTGGGAGACCTGGAAGAAGCTGCTGGCTTTGGGGAGTGAATCAGTAGATGGAAGATCTCCCTCTCTCTCTCTGTCTCTCCCTCTGAGTCTCTGTAACTCTTTCACATAAATAAATAAATCATTTTTAAAAGTTTCTTCATTTCTCCTTTGTTCCAGGTGGCTGTGCTTCGAAGACTTTATAGATATAGGGCCTTTTAAAAGATAATGTAGGGGCCGGCACTGTGGAGTACCAGGTAAAGCAGCCGCCTGCTGTGCCGGTGCCCCATATGGTTCAAGTCCTGGCTGCTCCACTTCCAATCCCTCATGGGAGACCAGGAGGAAGCACCCGGCTCCTGGCTTCAGATCGGCGCAGCGCCGGCCATGGCAGCCGTTTGGGGAGTGAACCAATGGAAGGAAGACATTTCTCTCTGCCTCTCTCTCTCACTGTCTACAACTCTACCTGTCAAATAAAAAAATTATTAAAAAAAAAAAAAAGATAATGCAGGGGCTGGTGCTGTGGCACAGTGGGTTAAAGCTCTGACATCCAATATGGGCGCCAGTTCTAGTCCCAGCTGCTCCTCTTATGATCCAGCTTTCTGCTCTGGCCTGGGAAAGCAGTAGAGGATGGCCCAAGTCCTTGGGCCCCTGCACCCATGTGGTAGACCTGGAAGAATCTCCTGGCTCCTTCCTTTGGATCGGCTCAGCTCCAGCCACTCCGGCCATCTGGGAGTGAACCAGTGGATGGAAGACCTCTCTCTCTCTTGCTGTGTCTCTACCTCTCTCTGTAACTCTTTCAAATAAATAAAAATAAATATTTCTTTAAAAAAAAGATAATGCAAACATATGTACAACCCTTAAGCACAGGAGTAATTCATTGCTAACCCACTTGACCATTCTGTCCTAAGAAAGCAGCTGATCTGATGTGCTAAAACCACAGAGAGGTTCATGGGAGAACACATGTAAAAGTCAGTGACACTTGCTCATCTATGCCAGGAACTATCCCTGACAATCCCTGATGGGTTTGCAAATCATACCTGAAGGTTATTTTTCACAATCATACGCCTCTATAATATCACATAAGACTGTCTCTACTTTTAGGGATAACGATATGGCCACTGTCATCAACAGAGACTTTGGCTACCTCTTCTCAGGCAAGAACAATTTATCACCCTCAAAAGGGATAAAGAAAAAATAAAAAAGATGTTATGCAAGATTAGATTCTTAACAGTCTATGCATCCAAAGCCAAAACAGGTTACCAAGTTGCTCACGCCACTGTCACTATGAAACATGAATCAATAATACAATTAATAGGCTGGGGCCGGCGCCGCGGCTCACTAGACTAATCCTCTACCTGCGGCGCCAGCACCCCGGGTTCTAGTCCTGGTTGGGGTGCCAGATTCTGTCCCAGTTGCTCCTCTTCCAGTCCAGCTCTCTGCTGTGGCTTGGGAAGGCAGTGGAGGATGGCCCAAGTCCTTGGGCCCTGCATCTGCATGAGAGACCAGGAGGAAGCACCTGGCTCCTGGCTTCGGATTGACGCAGCACGCCGGCTGTAGTGGCCACTGGGTGGGGTGTGTGTGTGTGTGTGTGTGAACCAATGGAAAGGAAGACCTTTCTGTCTCTCTCTCTTTCACTGTATAACTCTGCCTGTCAAAATAATAATAATAATAATAATGCAATTAATAATGCTGGATCTGGTGTTGTGGCATAGTAAGTAAAGCTGCCAGCTCCAAGACCAGGATCCCATATGGACATAGGTCTGAGTCTCACTGCTCCACTTCTGACCCAGCTCCCTGCTAATGCACCTAGGAAAGCAACAGAAGATGCCCCAAGTACTTGGTTCCCTGCACCTACGTGGATGAAGCTCTTGGCTCCTGGATTCAGTCTGGACTAGCTTTGGCTGTTGAAATTGGACAGTGAACTACTGGATGGAAGATTCTCTCTCTCTCTCTGCCTTTCAAATAAATCTTAAAAAAAGAAAAAAAGAAAGAAAAGAACAATGTTACTACATCCCCCTGGTTTGGGTGTTACTAAGCAGGCAGCCGAGGCTCCCAGCTAATAACACTGTTAAAACTCAAATCTTCTAGTGTAGTCTCATGGCATTTTCACTAGAAAATGCATGAATGTCCAACAGTGTATCTGATATCATCTTGACTATTTCTCCCTTCCATGACCACCACATACAGAGATCATCTAAAAAATATGTTAGTAATTGTATACAATTGTGGCCATTCAGAATAGACTTTCTGCAGATAAACCTCTCCTTCAAACCACTATAAATGCTTCTTTTTTATGTTATTTTTCCTTTTTTAAATCTACTTTGTTCAGTTTGGTTTTTTAAAGATTTATTTATTTATTTGAGAGGCACAGTTACAGACAGAGGGAGGGAGACACACAGAGAAAGGTATTCCATCCGCTGGTTCACTCCCCAACGGTTGGAGCTGGGCCGATTTGAAGCCAGGAGCCAGGATGTTCCTTGGGGTCTCACACATGGGTGCAGGGGCCCAAGCACTTGAGCCATCTTCCACTGCTTTCCCAGGCCATAGTAGAGAGCTGGAACGGAAGTGGAGCAGAGCAGGACTTGAACTAGCACCCACAGACAGAGGCTTAGCTTATATGCCACAATGCCTGGTCCCTGTGTATGCTTCTTACAGGATGAAAGATTTTATGTAACATCACAAATAAGCTCATCATATGAAAGATCTTATACAGAAGTAAATAGTTTCGTATGGTTCTCATTATAGTGATGCAATTAATGTACTAATTAACTCAAAGCGCAGCACAGTATCTATTAAAAGAATGGTTAACTTGCTCCTCTAAAAATCTTAACACTATATTCAAAAGAGAAAAATAGCCTGTGGATTTTAAGCACCGTTCTTTTGTCACCATTCTTTGCCAACAGTCATAAACACAACTAGAATTGCATCAGAGAGCACACGGCAAGAACCCATGTAGCCTTCATGACTCGCTGTACTAAATGTAACAAAAAATACTGAGACAAACATCTGTATGAACTATGTAACAATTTCCACCTAAATCTAAGTCACTATCCAAGCACTGCTACCTAGGCTCTCCTTCCAGGAACTTTCCCGAAGTAGATTCTGGGAGCAACAAGGTAACTTTTTGGTAGAAGCCAGAAGAAACTGGCTGAAGGTTGTTCTTCAGGTATCCAGGAACTTCTCCTTTGCAAAACTATCATTGAGATGAAAGGATCAGATTTGCCTTTATATTCACTTACAATTTAGCAAGCAATATTGAAGCAGATTTTACATATTAACAACATATTCCATCAAGGCCAACGGTTTTAAAACTGGAGGTCAAGAGCAGTCTCCTTAATATATTGCATACCGACAGCATCTTTGCAAAACCACTTCTTAAGGTTTAATAATGGACTCCATTCAGGAACAACATAAGTTGTCCTTTTATCTTTGAAACAAGGAAATTAATTTCTGTCCCAAAGAACTACTCTTTCAAACAGTGAGATCTACAGTTCAGAGCTTTTAACAGGACAATCTGTTGTTCTTTTACTTTCTAGAAAATAAAACCTATCACCTCTCAGATATCAAAAACATGAACTGATGATGACATTGATAACCAGGTTAGAAACATGATCAAAGGGAGGAACGCTCGGACTGCACGCTAGGTTCTCACGTGAGACAGTTTTCCCCTTTCACCGAGACCTCACCTGGTCCAGCTGGCTGGTGTAAGAACTTAAGACAGAGATCAAACTGCCTATTCTGCTCCTTCTGGATCTGTACTGTGTAGAAAGGAAGCTTGGAGGTTATTTGGCCTGAGCCAGTACAAGAGTGGCTAACACTCTTCAGTAGAAAACCAGCAATGCAATTGGCTGAGATGCACATGTAGGTGAGAAGAAAGGGCCTCAGGACTCAGCAAACATCAAATCCCAGAGTTTCTGTTTTGTTTTGTTTTTTAGGAGCTATCCATAGTGCCTAAGGCTGTTCCCAGGGTATCTACCTTTCCCACCTCCGGCAAACTGTATCTGTCCATCATATTTATCACCAACGATCATTCTCAAGAAGTGTGTCAGAAATACGTTCATTGCCAAGAGCCTTATCTCATCAGCAATTTTTAAAATTTTCTCTTGGCAAAGCTTTCTTGGACTTATCAGTAGAAAAAGTGAGCACTCCCTTTCACTTACGCTCCACAAACACATTATGCTTTCTACTTTACACACACGCACCCAGGAAAAAACAATTAAAAAGCAAGCACCAAAGGGCCAGGGATTCTTGTTTCTTCTTTATGTGGGAATCACCAGCTCTTAGCATACAGCACAGCCCATTGGCACACACACAGCAAATACTAGCTAGACTATTATTCATATTCTGTCCAGAGGTTGCTGAAACACAAACATCTGCATGACATCACACATCCTAGACCTAACAGGCCGAGTGGCCCTCGTAACTATAATTTGTACTGGGACATTAAGCCAGTGTCCAAATCCCTGCCCGAATGAGCCTTTTGAGGACTTTTAGACATGGATTTTTTTTTTCAATAAGCAACCTATTACATCAGCCTCAACCAAGAGTAACCCATTTTGTCTAATTAACTTTTCATAAAACATCAAATATCGTAAGATGAAAAGAGGTAATTTTTAATTCAATACATTAACTGTATCTTTAAAGAGGATATGAAAATGGGAAGAAACTCTTCAAGAATGGCCTGGCAGAGACTCAGTTATTAGATAACTGAAAAACTTCAAGGGCAGGCATTTGGCTTAGTGGTTAAGTAACATGTTAGCTTAGCCAGCATCCCATACTGGAGTGCCTGGGTTTGACTTTCAGCTTCCACACAAGGCAGTGACGCCCTGAGTGGCAGTGGTAATGGCTGAAGTAAGTGAGCCCCTGCCACCCATGTGGGAGACCTGGACAGAGTTCCCAGCTCTGGGGTTTGTCACCTCCCCGCACCCTGCAGGTATTTGGGGAGTAAACCAACAGATGAGCATGCACTTTCTCTCTCTCTTTCTGCCTTTCTGCGTTTCTCTTTCTCAAATTACTTAAAAAAAAAAAAAAACAAAAAAAAAAACAAACCTTGAAATAAGACATTAAAGCAATTTTTTTTTGAATTTTGATTTCAAAAGGGCAGAGATGCACGAAATATGAATTCTTCCATCTGCATCTTATATTCCTCTATGCTTTGAAAAGGCCCAAGACAACAACAGGAGCTCTAAGGAGCTCTGGTAATTGCTCACATAAGGGTAGGATCTTTCAAAGATTTATTAATCCTGTCAGTTCTGCAGAGAAAAAAATTCTACACCTCCTCAATAAAGATCATAATTTTATACATTGATCATTGCTTCAGACATAGTCTGCTCCACAGAATTCCGCATCCTTTTTTTCTTTTTTCTTTTTTTTTTTTTTTATTTTTTGACAGACAGAGTGGACAGTGAGAGAGACAGAGAGAAAGGTCTTCCTTTTGCCGTTGGTTCACCCTCCAATAGCCGCCACGGCCGGTGTGCTGCAACCGGCGCACTGTGCTGATCCGATGGCAGGAGCCAGGTGCTTCTCCTGGTCTCCCATGGGGTGCGGGGCCCAAGCACTTGGGCCATCCTCCACTGCACTCCCTGGCCACAGCAGAGAGCTGGCCTGGAAGAGGGGCAACCGGGACAGAATCTGGTGCCCGACCGGGACTAGAACCTGGTGTGCCGGCGCCACAAGGCGGAGGATTAGCCTAGTGAGCCGCGGCGCCAGCCTCACATCCTCTTTTTCAAAGTCAACAAACATTGGTTCACATTAGACTAGCAGCACAGTTCCTGGGAAAGTACAGTCTCACTTGTTGGTTCAGTATTAAAACAAATTATTTTAAAACAATCATCTCATCCTTTCCCAGCGGATGTACGGTTTGAGTTGACTGCAGGTGCGATGCATTTGGGCCACATACTTTCCTTGGTCTTCCTCAAAATAAAACTTTCTACACCTATGAAAAAGGCTGCCACAGAAAATAGGCTCATAGATCTGTGCCTTTGGATGGTTATAAGAAGAGTTGCAGGGTGATCGCCTCATCTATGAGTAACGTTAGCTCTGGTTTTACAGAGGACATTGCTGTGAACAAAATTTTCAACCAGGAAATTTTAAGAATTCATAAGAGATTTCTAATTTTTGTTCCCTAAGAATTTAAAAAAAATGGATGGCGGCCGGCACCGTGGCTCAGTTGGTTAATCCTCCGCCTGTGGCGCCGGCATCCCATGTGGGCGCTGGGTTCTAGTCCAGGTTGCTCCTCTTCCAGTCCAGCTCTCTGCTGTGGCCCAGGAGGGCAGTGGAGGAAGGTCCAGGTGCTTGGGCCCTGCACCCCATGGGAGACCAGGAGAAGCACCTGACTCCTGGCTTCGGATCAGCATAGCTCCGGCTGTAGCGGCCATTTGGGGGGTGAACCAATGGAAGGAAGACCTTTCTCTCTGTCTCTCTCTCTCACTGTGTAACTCTATCTGTCAAATAAATAAAATAAATAAATAAATAAAAATTTTTAAAAAGTTAAAAAATGGGTGTGCACCTCAAGCCAACGAAAGAATGGTGTGGAAAGAACCACTTAAAGGAGAGCGTCAGTCTGCTGGGAGCTTGGTTTTTGTTTAAAGTTTTATTTATTTATTTATTTGAGGGGTAGAGTTACAGATAGAGACAAAGAGAGACAGAAAAAAAGGTCTTCCATCCACTGGTTCACTCCCCAAATGGCTGCAAAGGCCAGAGCTGGGCCTGTCTGAAGCAAAAAGCCAGGAGCTTCTTCCTGATCTCCCACGTGGATGCAGGTGCCCAAGCACTTGGGCCATCTTCCACTGCTTTCCTAGGCCATCAGCAGAAAGCTGGATTGGAAGAGGAGCAGCCATGTGGGATGCTGGCACCTCCAGCAGAGGCTTGACCTACTACATCACAGCACCTGCCCGGGAAGCTTGTTAAACACACACATTCTCGGACCCACGTCCTAGAGCTCCAGAATCAGAACTTCTGTGAATGAGGCCCAGGAAGCTGCGTTATAACACAGGTGATCCTCAAACTCATACAAGTGTGTGACTGACAAGCGTCACGCCTATGTATTTCCTAAAGCCAATTCAAAGAAAGGTCTTTAAACTTGTCACTTCAGAGTTCTGCTCAATTTGAGCCAGGAACGGACATTCAGTGTGAGAGCACCCCGTTCCTAGATGGGCGTATCTCAATGTGGGACCCTGCTGAAAAGCTGGGGAGAAAGTGGAGTGTATTTAGCAAGTGAAATGATGAAACAATTCCCCTACAGGAGGCTGCCAGCTCCCCAGACAGCCCACCTGCTCCAAACCCGGAGCCCAAGGGAGAGGGGAGGAAGGACATGCTGTCATTTGTACGTTGTACCATCATGTCAAATAGGCCAGTTCAGACAAAAGAGCCTGTGCTGGGAGCAAGGAACCTCCTCGTTAGTCTCTTCCTCCAGCAGTGCCCAGACCCACCAGGGCAGAGATTTTCACTTTCTCCTGCCAGATACAGGGTGAGAGAATGAACTTCTCTCCCCTTCCATGCACTTCTGGAAGCACCAGTGTGGTTCTATCCTGCGGAAATCGTTTGCCAATCACTCAAGAAGAATGTACAGACAACCAAAGGGTGTGGCTGCCCTCAGCCTGAGCTTCCACACCTATAAAATGTCAGTTCAAACACACAACAATATGGTGTTATTTTCTATAAATAATAAGCACACTCTGGCATCTCAGTCGAGCTGTGAATGCCTGGAATGTGCCTGCCAGACCCAGGAGGAACTGTGGCAGCTGAGGGAACATGAGCCAGCTAAGGAATCCGATTTGGAGGAAAGTCAAGGCACCTAAAATTGTTCCACTGGTTTTATATTCTTGGCAAGACTTGACCAGGCCAACAACTGCATCAGTTCCCACCCTGGATATCTTTTATTCCTTACCTCTCTTAATAATTATCACTGTTTCTAATTCATGATAATTGGGATGGAAACTTAACAGCAGGTAATTAGACCAATTGCACAATTTGCTGCTGAATTGCAATGGCAGAGATTCCTAGTAAGAATGGACTTTAGACAGGGGAACTGTTGCCTGGGTATGGTTTTCAACAGGTTCCTCCCCATGGCACACCCACTCCTCAGGGCTCCAGCCCACCTTCCTGAGATGGGAGGAGGCACAGAGCCCCTACCACTGATCCTTTGAAGACTGTCGCCCATTATGACTGGAGAAGCACAGCACCTGTGCTCCAGACCCTCTCCCTCCCAACCCAAAATGTTACCAAAGCCAACTCTCTGCCTTCCTCCAGTCCAAGACACTCAGGGACTTTCCCCCATACGTAGGTGGCCCAGCAACCCGGGTCATCCAAACCCAGTGACTGCATTCCAGGTCATCACTCTGAGTCATCTAGAGCACTCTGACAGTCACTAGGGACAAGAAAAGCTAATGCAGCAGCCATCCACAGACACTCTCATTCAAAAATGGATATACATCTGAATTCCGGTTAGCAACAACACTTTCTTTCGGCCATACAGATAATATGGACAGCTTTTAGTTCCCCCACTTGGCTACGAGTCAAAGCTGAGCCACACTTTCTATTCCAATTGGATGATCCATACAAGAAACTCCGTTGTGCCTTCTGTGCAAAAGCATGGGTAATGAGGCCAGCGCCGTGGCTCAATAGGCTAATCCTCCGCCTGTGGCGCTGGCACACTGGGTTCTAGGACCGGTCAGGGCGCCGGATTCTGTCCTGGTCACCCCTCTTCCTGTCCAGCTCTCAGCTATAGCCCTGCACCCGCATGGGAGACCAGGAGAAGCACCTGGCTCCTGGCTTCAGATCAGCACGGTGCACCGGCCGCAGCAGCCATTGGGGGGTGAACCAATGGAAAAAACGAAGACCTTTCTCTCTGTCTCTCTCTCTCTCTCTCTCACTGTCCACTCTGCCTGTCAAAAAAAAAAAAAAAAAAAAAAAAGGCATGGGTGATGAGCTCAGGTCTTCCCTGGAGACTCACTGATATGAAGCCTGGCCAATGGAGCACACACAGAGCTCCTGCTGCCCCTGCCCCTGGCCCTGGCCACATCACTTTGCTCTCAACACACAATGTCCAAGGCCTACCAGTGCTGGCTCTGTCCCAGGAGGAATCCACTGTGACCTGCATGACTGAGGTGCAAGCAGAGCCACGAGGCACAGGCCAGTGCACCAAGCCCTTTCCCAGCCAACAAAGCCCCTGAGGGGCCCCCACATGGATCTTCTGCCAAAGCACTCTACCCCTGGGCAGAGCTGTCCAACCAGCTTCTTGCAATGATGAAAATGTCCCAATCCACTCTGCCTAATGCAGAAACCGACAGCCACCTCTGGCTGGGCGCCTGAAACATGGCTATTGTGACTGCATGATTTAGTTTTTAATTTATAAACTTTTCAAATCTATTTAGAATAAAAACTTACATAAATTAGAGTAGCCCATGGCTGTTGGCTCCTATACTGGACATCACAGCTCTATGGAGGAAGTGTGGGAAGTAGATACCCCAAACCTCTCTAAGGTCTTCCAACTAATTCAACATAACAAGTATCATTCTGGCAGCAGTGCAATTGAGAACTCAGTCCCTGGAGCCAGAGTGGCTGTGACTCCCAACCCTAGAGCGCAGGCACCGTCTGTGTCCCCTCTCAGCTTCTTCAGCTGAACAGTGAGTGACAGTGTCCACCTGAACAGGTCGCAGGATGGGCAATGATATAACCAAAGCACCTGCTACACTGTGCCTGATCCATACACAATCAGTTGCTCATCCTTTGCAAAAGAGGAATGACAGAGACAATTTCTTTGACACATCTTCTGCTCCTCAATGAAATATGAATGGAAATTTTATTGTGAAATCATAAACACTGAGTCGCTCTTAGGTGGGCTCCTTCGTGCTGCTGCTTCTGCCAAAATCCAGGTGACAAAACCAGCAATCTCTACACTCCATACGCTTTCCCTTTCAGGAGTAATCACTTGCATAGCTGTTGAAGGAATCAAATGGTTTGTCTTCATTCCAATCTCGAAGTACCACCATGGTCACTTCTGCAAGGCCTGATATCTGCAAGACAGAGAGCATCTGTAGCAGCCGTGTTGTCTACACTGGAGAAATGGGCCACTGAGCGGTTCTGACTCCTCAGATACATTAAATTCAAACTTTCATCACTGAGGGATCAAAGTCATCTACAGCCATCTATCTACAAATATAAGAGAGCTAAAGATGCTGACTTACCCAGCTTCGATTCTCTAAGACATGCATAATCACACGATGTGTATAAAATGTTTGATTTATGGGCTGGCGCTATGATATGTTAGGTTAAGCCTCCGCCTGTGGTGCTGGCATTCTATATGGGCACTGGTTCCAGTCTCGGCTGCTCTACTTCCAACCCAGCTCCCTGCTAACGGCCTGAAGTCAGTGGAGGATGGCCCGAGTCCTTGGGCCTCTGCACCCACATGGGAGACTCAGAAGAATCTCCTGGCTCCTGGCTTCAGATCAGCCCAGCTCCAGCCATTGCAGCCACTTGGGAAGTGAACCAGAAGATGGAAGACCTCTCTCTCTATTTCTCCTCTGTCTGTAACTCTGCCTCTTAAATAAATAAATAAATAAATCTTTTTTTAAAAGTGTTGATTTACTTGGGATGCTACAGGACATACAGCTTTTAAGAAGTGTTTCCTTAGCTCATTTCTCACTAGACCTTTTTTATTGGTTAATTTATTATGTGAAAGGCAGAAAGAGAGCGAGAGAGAATCTTCCATGCTAGTCACTTACCAAATTCCTATAACAGTCAGGGCTGGGCCAGAACAAAGCCAGGAGCCTGGAACTCAATGTGGAAGGAACTGAACTACTGGAGACAAGAGCTGCTGCCACCCAGTGTGAGCATTAGCAGGAAGCTGGATAGGGAGTGGAGCCTCAAACTTGGGATGCAGGCATCCCAAGCAGCAACTTAACCACTGCGTCAAGTGTCTGCCCCCTCACTAGAACTTCTGACTCATCCAATCCGATGTCACCAGCAGATTTTCCCCAGGGACGATGACACACCGGCGCTGAGGCAGCACACACACCCGTCTAAGGGTAGCCATTTGAAACCAGGGCCTTGGCTTTGTTGTTTAAAATCTGCATCATTCTAATGTATCCGATTATACCCACTACCCTTCAAGCAAGGGAACCAGTGACTCACGGCAAATCACCCAAAAGAGCTCTACGGAGACGAAATACGACCTACGGCCCAAACGTCATCAGCTATTTTATTTCTAAGCGACTTATTTTTTGGCTTGCAAGTAGGTTGCACTGACTCAGCCTCATCATGTTGTAGACTGAGCTGTTCGGGACACAGGTAAGAAACTTAGCGTTGCAGTGTTACTGTGCAGTTGGCATCCTTTTCTTCTCACTTCACCCCGGCTACTGCTTGGAAAGGCAGAAAGCAGTCCTTGTACTTGCATGGAAGCACTCAGGCTTGTGTCTGTCTCCCCGCCCCTCCGGCGTACCACCTCAATTACACGCTTGAGACTAACTGAAGAGATTCCATTCTCTTTACTCTGGGCTCCGAAACAAGTACAGAATTTCTAACAATTTTATCAATTAAATTATCGAGCAGTAGTTTGTAATTTGGACTACAACAGGATGAAAAATCTAAAGCTAATTTGGGCTGCAATAATAGCTCCTATTTACATTACAGACTAACACAGACGAAAACTCCAACTAATCCATATATATTGTTCGTGGGATTGATTTCACAAACAAACCAATTATTCAAGCAGTGACAATATCTTCAGTCAAATGCAAATTAATTTGCTTCCCTCATAAAAGATTTTCTTTTCCACTATGAACTTTTCTGCCTAGAACCTTCACCTATATTTCTCCTGAGTATATCCGTGTCTCTCCTCACTCCCATGCAGTGAGACACACCAAGGGTTCTGCTGGCAACCTCACTGAGCAGGATAAAGCCGTACAACGTACTGGAACTTGGGACCAGGAAGCAAATCCCTGGCAAAGAAACAAGCTGGCCATGCTCAAGGGTCCTCACACAGCACGCAGGTCATCGCAAGGAGGGTACTGTGGGGGCTGGAGGTGCGGCACAGCAGGTATAGCCGCTGCCTGCAATGCTGGCATCCCATATGTCCATCAGTTTGAGTCCTGGTTGCTCCATTTCTGACCCAGCTCCCTGCTATATGGCCTGAGAAAAGCAGTGGAAGACGGCCTGAAGGCTTGGGCTCCTTGCCAAAAAAAAAAAAAAAAAACCAACAACAATGCTTTAAAATGTTCACAAGGGGCCAGGGTTGTGGCATAGGTAAAACCGCCATCTGCAGCGTCGATATCTTGGATGGGCACCAGTTCCTGTCCTGACTCCCTGCTAATGCTCCTGGGAAAGCAGTAGAAGATGGCCCAAGTACTTAGGCCCCTGCAACCACGTGGGAGACCTGGATGAAACTCTTGGCTCCTGGCTTCAGCCTGGTCCAGCTTTAACCACTATGGCCATTTTGAGAGTGAATCAGTAGATGGAAGATCTCTCTCTCTCTCTCTTTCTCTCTCTCTCCCCCTCCGTCCCTCCCTGTAGCTCTTTCAAATAAATAAATCTTTAAAAGAGAGAGAGAGAACTTTGTCTACCACACTAAGTATTCAGCAGTCATGAATTCCCACCCAGGAAGTAGTGGTTCACCATGAGGTCAAGTCAACATCTCTACAGCACCTTCAAAATATTCAGACTGAGGGGCCAGCGTTGTGTTGTAGTGGGTTATGCTGCCACTTGCAGCACAGGCATCCCATATGGGTGCTGGTTTGAGTCCTGGCTGCTCCACTTCCAATGCAGCTCCCTGCTAACACACCTGGGAAAGCAGCGGAGAATGGCCCAGGTATTTGGGCCCCTGAACCCATGTGGGAAACCCCAGAAGAAGCTCTTGGCTCCTGGTCTCAGACCAGTGCAGCTCTGGCCATTGTTGACATTTGGAGAGTGAACCAGCTGATGGAAGATCTCTGTCCATCTCTCTGTAACTGCCTTTCAAATAAATAAATCTCAAACAAAAAAATTTTCATACTTAAGCAGTATAAGACGTCTCAAATGTTTGTGGGCCCAGCACCTACGTGGAAGGCCCAGAGGCAGCTCCTGCGTCCTGGATTTGGCCCAGCCCAGCTCCAGCTTTTGGGGCCGTTTGAGGAATGAACCACAGATGGAAGATATCTCTTTCTCTCCCCCTCCATTTCTCTCTCTCTGTAACTCTGCCTTACAAATAAACAAATAAATCTTTTTTTAAAAAAAGCTCCCCTTCGTTTTCTCAAAGGTCAAATGGGAATAATAATAGAACCAACCTCATGTGGCTGCCGGGGAACTGAGATGTGCAGCCCATGCTACGGTGTTGAGTACACACTGAGAACTCATAGACAAATCTGTGTCACTTCAACACACACACACACACACAAACACACACCATCAGAATAAAATCCAAGGGGCCAGCATTATGGCACAGAGGTTTAAGTCACTGCTGCAATGCCAGCATTCCATATGGTTGCCAGTTCATGTTCCAGCTGCTCCATTTCTGATCCAGCTCCTTGATAATGCACCTGGGAAAGCAGCAGAGGAAGGCCCTAGTGCTTGGGTCCCTGAACCCATGTGGGAGACTTGGATGAAGCTCTTGGTCTCAGCATGGTCTAGCCCTGGCCATTGTGGCCATTTGGGGAGTAAGCTAGCAGGTGGAAAATCTCTCTCTCCCTCTCCCTCCCTCCCTCCCTCTGTCCCCCTTCCCCTCTCTACTCTCTCTCTGCTTCTCCCTCTCTTGCTGTAACCCTGCCTTTCAAATAAATAAATAAATAAACCTTTAAGTACTAAATAAATAAATAAATAAATAAAATCCTAGCTGTGGGACATAGATGACACCCACTCCACCCCTCCCCAAGCTCTCCTCCACCGCACCCACAGTGCTCCAACAAGATGGTGTGCTGCCAGTCTGCTACCACTGAGAACTTTGCTGAGTTGGCTTTGTTGTTGAAGCCAGCCACTCTCTCACTGGGGCACCCATTGCTACTCACAATTCTCTTATTGAAAGCAGCCCAGGTATCATCCTTTTAGGAAAAGTGTTCCCTTGCTACCTGCTCCCCGGCGTCCCCACCCACCCCGGGAACTTGTCTGTTCGTTCTCAGTGCACTAATACCATTTTTAAAGACGTTCATTTTGCTTTCAGGCGCTGCACACATATCACTTAGTAGATTAGGGGGCCAACGCTGTGGTATAGTACGTAAAGCTGCCATCTGCAGCACCAGCATCCCATACGGGTGCCAGCTCAAGTCCCAGATGCTCCACTTCTGATCCAGCTCCCTGCTAATGTGCCTGGGAAAGCAGTGAAGGATGGCCCCCAAGTCTTTGGGTCCCTGCACCCATGTGGGAGACCCAGAGGAAGCCCCTGGCTTCAGACTGGCTCAGCTCTGGTCATTGCAGCCATTTGAAGAGTGAACCAGAGATGGAAGATCTCTCTCTCTCTCTCTCTCTCAATCTATGACTTATAAATAAATAAATAAAATAAATCTTTTAAAAAAACAGAAACCTACTGAATCCTGTCTCTCAAACTCCAACAGTACAAAGAACTGTGCACCTTACTCACACGTCTAGACTCTGGACTCAGCGTGTCCCATTCTATGATTCTTCCATCTCAGGTGATCTGTTTCATAAAGCTATTGGCATTTATTTTGTGCATAAAATGCTAAAAATTCACAAGTGAAACAAACACCTAACAGCTCCCTTCAACTATAAGTCACCAATGCACCAGATGAAGAAAGGTTTCATGCATTTTAATTAAAAACATTTTCTTACAAATATTCTAGGTATTCAAAATGTTCACTAATGTGAGTTACGAGGATCTTTTTGAGAAATGCGTTTCTTCTTGGCATTAGGCGACTAAAGCAAAAGTCCTGGCACACTTGCAGGCTGGTAGGGGCAAAAGTACATTTGCTGAACAGAAGCTGGAGTCCTTACCGCTGAGGTGGCCTCGTCCCAGACCCCTCACCGGATCCCACACTGGGCCTCTGGCTAAATGTGCTGACCTACCCACATTTCTCAAATGCACAGCTGCTGCTCACATGTCACATGGAGCCCTGAGATGCCCAGTGGCCAGGCACACAGGCTTCCACCCAACATTTAAAATATCCTCTCAGCGTCCACAGCACAGGTGATAACAGGTCACAGAACAATATACTGGACTCCAGAGCTGTAACTGTAAGTGATATGCATTGATAGCCAATGACCACTGATTAATTTTTCAACCATCACTCCATGTGACCTTGGCTTTTATGTGACCACGTTAAAAGACTTGGGCTTCAGACACTGCAACCACGGACTAGATCATCAGTGGGGCAAGGAAACCTCTTACAGATAATGATGAGCAGTAAACAGCCCATGGCTTCCTAAGAACCACTGCATATACAAACCCATTAGGAGGCACAACCCTAACGTGCTTTGCTGGGCACAGAGCCGCCAAACTGCCCACCGAGCTGCATCCCAGCCGAGGCCACACCACTGCCCAGAAACATTTGCCTTCATAAAAGTTTGCCTTGGCTTCTCACTTGTTTCAGAGCTTAAGAAAATCTAAAGGGACGGGTACATATGCAAAGAGGGGGTAACACACATCAAAATATTTCCCTTTTCACAATTCAGAATTCAAAAAGCTCATTTCAACTCTGACCATATTCTCACTGTAGCCCTTTTTTTTAAATCATGAAATAGAATAAAATCAGAACTGCAGTGACCGCTCCCTTCTGTAACACCCCATATCTCCAGTTATACAGGAAATAAAAAACACATAAAGTCACGCAGTCACCAGAAAACCTGACTATGCTGTTTACCGTGCCCCATTAAACTGGTAGGCAAGGGTCACTGCGGTACGTGTACCTCAGCGTATCTTCTCTGTCGGTCCTGTAAGGAATCACTGCAAACTTGAGTGTCTTCAACGACAGCAAACTGTTACCTTACGACTCTAGAAACTCAAAGTCTAAGATGGCTCTCACAGGACTAACGTCGAGGTGTTGGCAGAGCCAATTCTTCTGGAGGCTCCTGGGAAGAATCCCTTGCCTCTGCCAGCTTGCATTCTGTGCTGGGTTCCTAGCATCCACCCCCGCCCCCTTTCAAAGCCGGCAATGGCGGTGGAGTCTTTGTGTGGATCCCCACCCCCCACCCCTTCCACAGTCACAGGTCCCTCAGGTTCTTTTCAGCCTCCCACTTCCCTCACACTCAACAAAAACACTGGTAGGCTGGCTCTGCGTCAGAGCCAACCTCTACCTCCCTCCCAATCCCTTTTCACAAGCCCCTGTTGCGAATTCCCATCGATTTTACTTTAACTAGATTTCACTTACGGGGGGGGGGGGGGCACTCAACACAACAGCTGTGGTCCTGCACCAACACTGCCCATGCAATGACCTTCACTGGGAACCTGCCTGCCTGTGAATCATTCAACAAATAACAAGCATTGGTCCAAGCCACCTGCTGAGATCTAACACCAGGCATGATCCATGGCCATCCCGGAAAGTAGGTTCACCCCTCCAGCGGACTCTAGGTGGACCCAAGTACCTGGCCTGGCCCAGGTCCTGCAGCTGCCAGGTGACACTGGACAAAAATGGCAGTTTCGGTATCGGCAGAGTCACCTACTCACTAATGGGATCAAAGCAGTTTAAACGGACATGGCAGATGAGCAACACCAAGAATAACCCCATCACCAAACTAATAATCTCCCTCTGCGTTTACACTGTGGACCCCACCCCCTTCCAGAGTAAACATTACTGCTTTAAATAAATCACCTTCACGGAGCCCAATTAAATAGATTTGCTTGCACAACCTGGGTGTAGCTCCACTGAAAATATTTTGGATCACAGTTATATATCAGGGCTCTTCCTTATCAGGGCCACACATGGCTAAAACATATTTACATGAGGACTTGACCAGCTGATCGGGTTGAGTGTCTTTTCTACTGTGTAATTTATAATACCAAACAGTTAAACGTTTTTGTGTTTCATTAAATTTTATGCAGGTTTTTTCCTCCCATCTATCTTACGGGAGTAGTAATATCTGAAAGGCCAATGAGAAACTTGCCAGATTTGTTAAGTGTGCTTTTTAACTAACTACTTCACAAGCACCTTGAAGTAAAGGTCTGTTGTCTGCTCCTCTACATCAAACTTCTATTGAACTTAAAGAAAACCTTATGGAAGGTCTCAATTTTCAAAAACCTACTTATAGGGAGCCTCTGTAGGGGAGCACAAGGTATGGAGAGAGGGGGCTACAGCATCTTTGTATTTAAGAGAAGGCCACTCAGAGGGGCTGGCACTGTGGTGCAGTGGGTTAATCCTTTGCCTGCTGTGCTGGCATTCCATGTGGGCACCGGTTTGAGACCCAGCTGCTCCTCTTCCAATCCAGCTCTCTGCTATGGCCTGGGAAAGCAGTAGAAGATGACCCAAGTGTTTGGGCCCCTGCACCTGCATGGGAGACCTGGAAGAAGCTCCTGGCTCCTGGCTTCAGATCAGCACAGCTCCAGCTGTTGTGGCCGTTTGGGGAGTGAGCCAGCAGATGGAAGACCTTTCTAGCTGTCTCTCACTGTCACTGTCTGAAATTCAACCTCTCAAATAAATTAATTAAAAAAAAAAAAAAAAAAAGAGACCACTCATGTAAACTTGGCCACCAGTTTCTCCAAAATGAGAATAAAACCTCTTTAGTATGAAAAGATACTCAAAGTGACGAGGATATATGGGGGGATATGTGAAAATATCACAAAAAGAAATCTCAACAAGAAAAATCATTAAAAATGTAAAAAATTATATTTTCCTGTGTTGTTATGAGTCTCATATCAGAACTGAATTTTGAGGGTTACTACTTTTGATCAGCAGAGATTCTTAACACTAGTTATCAAGCAAGCAGAGCATAAGGCATCAAGTATTTGAAGGTTTAACAATAAAACTGCAACACTGCAAACACTGTTTATTTGTTTGAAATTTTGAATGAATGTGTCTTCTATTGAACCAATTTGGCTCTTCTAATGGTTTGAGCACTCTAGCCACATTGGCAAATTATGCTAGTGTTTCTGTTTGTCCTCTGTGACCATTCTTGTTGTTTTCAGTTAATTAGTTCTGATGTTTGGTTCTGAGGAGGCCAAAGTACTTTCAGAAGAAGAATCTTCAAATTCAAGAAACTCAGGTTCAGTTAAGGGTGACTTGAGAGGCACAAAGGCCTGAGGGCCATGGACAGAATGCAAAACTAGAGCAAGGCCATCTGGCAAAATGCATCACTTTTTAACTATTCAGGAAATAGCACGGGTGGACACACACATAGAGTCTGTCAGAGTAGCTGCCAGACCAAGAGTCACAAATGGGAAAAGGAAGACTACGATAGGGAACCGAGAACACGCCTTTGCTCCACTCCTTACCACGTGATCAGTAACAGCCACTTCTGTGATCCTGGCAACTTATTTATCCCCAGGTAGCCTCAACTCTCAATTCTCTCTCAACCTGGATAACAATGACACCTGCTTCAGAAGCAGAAATAAGATAACGCATGAAAAGCTCACACCACGGTGCTGAGCACAGAGCGCCTAATAAATGTTTTCTTTCCTTTGTTGTTGTTATTATAAAACAATAATAGGTTGGCACAGTTCCCCAAAAGGATATCATTAGTTCATAACCTAAAACATAGGACTTCTGATCCGGAAAGGCCTAAGAACAAACAATGTTTTGCTTTGGGGGTTTGTTCATTTTTTAAACACTATAGCCTAGTTGTCTTCTTAATGATATACTTGAGCATAATTTAATTTTCTTTCAATCAAAAAAAAGTACAACAAATACATGAAACCAAAGGATTGTCTAAGAACAGATACCCTATGTCAGCTCTGCATGTCCTCCAACTTTCTTTATGATACTTTAAGAAAAGACATCACTTTAGGGTTTTACTATTCGTAATGCCTTCCTGACACATCTGCTGTGGTCATTAAGCAGCTGCTGTTGATTCTGGCTACAACCAAGCATTAAGATTCCTGAAGCATCTCCCCTCCTCCTCCTCCTCCTGACAGTCAGAAAGACAAAGACAACTTTCCAGCAGTGAAAAAATAAAAATAAAAAAACAAACAATGCTTCTAGCGGTAATCCAACAACTCTATACTTGAGGTCCATTTGACTGAACACCAATACTGACTTGGAATTATGATGTTTAGAATACTTCTTAGCATAATAAGACAAAACTGCTTTACATGCCACTTGCTCAGTTACTAGCTTCTAAATCTGGGTGAGATGTTAAAGCTCAGTTTAAATTAAATAACTGATTAACAAAAAACTCCTCAGGGCTGGCGCTGTGGCACACCGGGTTAACCCTCCAGCCTGCAGTGCCGGCATCCCAGATGGGCGCCAGTTCAAGTCCTGGATGCTCCACTTCCAATCAAGCTCTCTGCTATGGCCTGGGAAAGCAGTGGAAGATGGCCCGGGTCCTTGGGCTCCCGCACCTGCGTGGGGGACCTGGCAGAAGCTCCAGGCTCCTGGCTTCAGATCAGCTCAGCTCTGGCCATTGCAGTCATTTGGGGAGTGAACCAGCAGAATGAAAGCCCTCTCTTTCTGGCTCTACCTCTCTCTGTAACTCTGTCTTTCAAATAAATAAAATAATTCTTTTAAAAAAAATCTTTAAAAAAAGAGCTCCTTGACTAAGAGCTGTGTTAAAACACTAGGTTTGATGGGATACAAAGATAATGAATTAGACCTCAAGTTTAAATGTGCTCACATTAAATTCTGTAATGCAATTTCATGAAAAATTTTAAGATCATTACCCAACTTTAACCCAATGGTTATGATACTGAAATATATGTTTTCTTTATTCCAAAGCTAAACTGCAAAGCAAAAATATGCAATGGACTGAAAGGAGGCATTCCAACAGGTATGGAATACTGCAATTTTACTCCAAGGGGATTTACAAAGTAGCTGAAAAGAGAAAGCACAAATACGTGAAGAATTCAAACAACACAGGAGATAATAACAGAGGACAACAAAAGACAAGACCGGCACTGACATCTTTCTGTCCTGAGCAGTGGATGCAGTTGGGGTTCTCTGTGAAAGCTTCACCAAGTTTAAAAAAAAATGGCCAGCGCCGCGGCTCACTAGGCTAATCCTCTGCCTAGCGGTGCCGGCACACTGGGTTCTAGTCCCGGTCGGGGCTCCGGATTCTGTCCCGGTTGCCCCTCTTCCAGGCCAGCTCTCTGCTGTGGCCCAGGAGTGCAGTGGAGGATGGCCCAGGTGCTTGGGCCCTGCACCCCATGGGAGACCAGGAAAAGCACCTGGCTCCTGGCTCCTGCCATCGGATCAGCGCGGTGCACCGGCCGCAGCGCGCCGGCCGCGCCGGCCATTGGAGGGTGAACCAACGGCAAAGGAAGACCTTTCTCTCTGTCTCTCTCTCTCTCACTGTCCACTCTGCCTGTCAAAAAAAAAAAAAGTAGTTTTCAGGACATAAAGTCCAAGCAGAATCTTGCAGTTTTCCTAAGAAACTGCGCATGGGAGCATGGGACTGGAATAAGTCAGACCCAGAACTGCAGTGAGAACACCTTAAGACTGGAAGGAAGATAACAGGCCATGCAGAAGACAGAAAGAGGAGGCCAGAGAACACGAGGCACAAGACGTCAGGCTGTGCAGCTGGGCATCCTGGAATTTGCTTCCACATCCCTTGTTAATAATGTCCAAAGCAGCTTCAATGGCAAGAAGGTTCAAGCGACTGTGTGTGGTGGGTCCTCAGACTGCTCCCATGAGAAACCTATTGTAAGTAACAGAGGATATGCATAATCATTAAAAAATCCTTTGAGTTTTCATTTTGTTTACTTTGCAGGATGATGTTTAAAGACAAGACCGAGAAGACAAAGCCATTAGAGTTGTGTTTGAATCCTTTGCTACGTTAGTCATCACCCATGTGAGTGAATTTGTGCTATGACCTAACCCCAGAGTATGCAAGAAAGAAGTACAGGAGCTGTCCTCTCTCCAGCAGACTGTGTGCACCTAACCAGCTCCCAGGAGAGGCCAGGATTGCTAAGTTGAACAGCAAGGTCATAAAGTACCTGGGGTGTCTATAAATCACCAAGTTAACAAGTCAATGGAATATTCACATTATCATTAATACCAGAATCCTGATTTGAAAAGGACTTCAAGAATCACACCTCGAGTTTAATTTTCTTGGTCACCAAAATCACAAAGTAAAAGCTTCAGTGACCTGGGATAATTCAGCCATAGACAGGAATGTGTCAGCTTACTCTTCAGTGACCCCATGGCTGGAGAACTGAACAGCTGTTCTATACGGAACCCACCCTCAGGAAGCAGTGACAGACAGCTTAAACCATGGTGTGAAACCCAGATCCCTTCAGGAAGCAGGAGATGCAGAAATGGATGTTGAGATAGCAAGGGGAGGGGAGGAACCTCTGAATGCCGCCTTTAAGGCACACAAATACGGAAGTTTTTTGGTTTATTTGTTTTGTTTTTAAATCTTACTAGGTCCAGCGCTATGGGATAGTAGGCTAAGCCTCCACCTGCAGTGACGGCATCCCACTGATCTTCAAAGTCTATTTTATACAACCTTTTTGAAGTTCCCTCATATCAGTAGAGGTTACATCACGTGCTTGATTACTTGTCTTTTGCCAAATAATTTACAGTTGAGATTACTTGGTAATAAGAAAACTTTATTTGCTTTTTTTTAAAAGATGTATTTATTTGAGAGTCACAGTTACACAAAGAGAGAAGAAGAGGCAGAGAGAGAGAGAGAGAGAGGTCTTCCCTCTGCTGGTTCATTCCCCAACTGGCCACAACGCCAGAGCTGTGCCAATCCAAAGCCAGGAGCCAGGAGCTTCTTCCAGGACTCCTACACAGGTACAGGGGCCCAAAGACTTGGGCCATCTTCTACTGCTTTCCCAGGCCATAGCAAAGAGCTGGATTGGAAGTGGAGCAGCCGGGACTAGAACTGGCGGCCATATGGAATGCTGGCACTGCAGGCAGTGGCTTTACCCACTACACCACAGTGCCAGCCCCTATTTGCTTTTTTTTTTTTTTTTTTACTTGTTTGAAAATGTTTTGGGTAATGCATGCCTTTTTTTTTTTCTAAGATTTATTTATTTACTTGAAAGTCAGAGTTGCACATAGAGAGGAGAGGCAGAGGCCACGACAGCCAGAGCTGCGCCTATCCAAAACCAGGAACCAGGAGCTTCTTCCAGGTCTCCCACACGTTTGCAGGAGCCCAAGGACCTGGGCTGTCTTCCACTGCTTTCCCAGGCCATAGCAGAGAGCTGGATCAGAAGTGGAGCAGCCGGGACACTGCCGGCACTGCAGGCCGCAGCTTTATCCGCTATGCCACAGCGCCAGCCCCAAGAAATGCATGCTTTCCTAAAGCTCCTTGAGGGTATTGATTTGTATTGGTTATGCTCATTCTCACCAATCCCAGAGTCAGTGCGATGCAATGGGAACACCTAGCTTATGAGTCCAAAAACTGAAGTCACGCCCTCACTTCTGTATAATGGAGACAGCTCTGCTCTGTGCAGCCCAGCGGCTGTAAAGAACAAATGAAAGCATGCATACACGTGATGGGGCACCCACAGGAAAGTGCAGACCACAAACACAATGTCACAACCGAAAAGACTCCAACTTGCCTACTCAACTCCACTTGGAAACTCAAGGTTTTGTGTGTGTGTGTGTTTTTTTCCTATTTGGAGTGTACTACAGTCAAAAAAGCACAGAGAACTAGTCTATTAAATGTGAATGTAATTGGATTTTTCTGGTGGATGAATAGAAAAGCAGAGCACCCTCGAGTGACTTGGCATTCACCCCGAGCAGCACCAAGCATGGCGTTCCTGCCAGCCAGCAAGAATGCGAGGGAGGCATGCCAACGCATCTCCAGGACTCCGACGGCAAGTCTCTCAACAGGACTGTCTCTGGAGTTAGCCATGAAAGCAGCAGAGCATCCAGCCTGCCAAGCCTTGATATGGCCTGTTTATAAATACTGTAAGTATATCAGCGCATAGCTAAGCAAGCTACTCGCTCGAAAAGGCTTTACTGAACAATGTTGGGGACAACTGGCTCAAACACAAACCCTCATCAAGTGCTCGCCTAGGGGGCACCGAAAATGCAGGAAACAGCACTAAAGCTGCTAATATGGCCGTACATGCAGGTTGCCACGGGAACACAGGGGAGGAAACAATTACAAGGGCATAGAGAACAATTAAGCCCTAAGCACGCTCCAACATCCTGGAAATTCCCGGGAGCACCCCCCTGGGAGCACCCAGGCCCCACCCACCTGCGGTTTCAAAGAGCATGTGCCATCAGAAGCAGCAGCTCTGTATCATCTTCAATCAGATGCCCAGGAAAGATTACCTTGAGTTGTACCCTTGCTAGATAGTCCCCTGCACTTTAGGGCCAGGTACCTGATGTCAGTAGGAAAACAACAACACGGCACCTTAAATTACAGGCATTTCTTCACTTGGTCACTGTGCTAACAGTCACCACACAGCTTCAGCTCAACTGCAACCGACGGACAACAAACCCTTCATTATCCATCCACCAGCTAGCCTCGTGAACTGCTTGGCAAGGACTCCAAGCAGCATTCCTCCCTCTGCCAGTTCTAGTCAAATCAACATTAGGTCCCATGACAATGACTAAGAGCTAGTCACACACTAGCTTCAGTGCAGGGGAAAAAAAAAATCATGTAAAATTTACATGCACCCTAAAAATGAGCAATTCGTAGGAGCTGGTTCCTAAATTAAACCCTGCTCCGAGAGCTTTCTTAGCTAGCATCACTCTAATAACAGGCTTACACTTTCTGCTCCATTGTGAAGAGCGATTAAAAAACGCGGGGCTCAGTGATGTGGAGCACGTTCTGCGGCCACATCAGGAAAAGCCATTCTAACGCTGTCAAATGCCACTCAGCACAGCTTCCCTGTTGCTCAGGAGAGACAGCACAGTGATGAGCAACAATGAGAAGGTTTGGGGAGAAAAAGAAAAAAAATAAGACTCCTACATCTGCAAAAAATAAGCCACCAAGGTCTCACGCTTGTTCATTTCCAATCAGGCTGCCAGGATACAAGCTCTTACTATTTCCAAATAAACACAAACACCACCTCTTCTCAAAATTGCCTTGCATTTTTCTGACCTCTTACAAATGAGGAACCACTGCCTAAAACACAGACCAAAAAAAAATTAAAGAAATTAACCTGAAACTGTAATATTACAAAATTTATTTTTAAATGGCAACCCTTGATTTAAAAGAACTAAAGATACTGGAGAACATTGCATTAGAGAAAGTAGTGGAATAAAACTGTCATGATGATCATTAAAGTCCCTTGAAAAAGGGGCACCGAGGTTTTATTTCCCAAATTGAAGGTCAAAAGAGATTTTCATAAGCTGGAAAACATAAATGCAACTGATGAGATATATGGCAAAGTACTTGACAGCTCACAAACTTTTAAAAACTTCTTAGAAATGTAAAGCCAGCTAATAAGCTATGAATAAATAAATAAGGAACCACCACTGCCACGAAATGCTCCTCCAAAATTTCAATCACATTAAACATTTCAATCATGTCAAAATACATATTAATAATCACTCACCAGCTGGCGCCGTGGCTCACTTGGCTAATCCTCTGCCTGCGGCGCCAGCACCCCAGGTTCTAGTCCCGGTTGGGGCACCAGATTCTGTCCCAGTTGCTCCTCTTCCAGTCTAGCTCTCTGTTGTGGCCCGGGAGTACAGTGGAGGGTGGCCCAAGTGCTTGGGCCCTGCACCCGCATGAGAGACCAGGAGGAAGCACCTGGCTCCTGGCTTCGGATCGGCGCAGCACGCCAGCCATAGCAGCCATTTGGGGGGTGAACCAATGGAAAAGAAAGACCTTTATCTCTCTCTCTCTCTCTCTCACTGTCTAACTCTGCCTGTCAAAATAATGATAATAATAATAATCACTCACCAACTGCTGATGTGCTAAATATCGCGTTAAGTGCTCTGCACACAATCCGTAACCACTCTGTCACACAGATACAATTATGCGCAAACGGAGACAAGGATACACCAAGAAAATCATCCCAAGGTCCACAGACAATGATGTGAAGCTAGGGAGGGAGCCCCACCAGGACCTGCAGCCAGCAGTGAGACTCCAGGGACAAAATTTCACCTGCCATCAGGTGACAGGGATCGAGGTCGTGGGGATGCTGCCCCATCCCAATCAACAGCACCTGCAGAAATGGCTGCTCCTTCTCTCCTCCGCCTCTCTCCTCATCTCACCTCCCTTTCTGGTCCCCTGTCTCCCTCCTTACGCTTTGTTTTTCCTTTCCTTTTCACCATGAGCCCATCAAATGACAGCATTCATCTAAAGATGTTCGGAGGCACCCAAATATATTCTGGATGGGACACGGGACATGGAGAGGAAATACCAAAGCTGAACAAGGCCCCCAAGACCACTTGGTTGATCCCCACCTTTGGAGAAACGGAAACTCACATGGGACAGAATGGAGTAAGGTTACCCAAACAGTAAAACACAGAATTAAAATCCAGGCCTTCTATGCCCAAACTCTTCACTAGAGCCCTGGACATTTGTGACCAGACCAGTTAAATTACCACCAGCAACCATTGCAAGGAAAAATGCATCCCTTTCCTCCCAGCTGTGTCTTCCCTGTCACTCAGGGCAGGTGTAATTAGGTCACTCATTGTACCAGGATTTCGTGCAGCTGGAAGAGAAAAGCTCCTTGTGGCTTATGTAAAAATCCCTTCGCCTTATGGGCAACAGGAGTTCAGAGGTGGACAGTCCTCAAGATGAGCTAAAGCTCTCCCAGCTTCCATACTCCTGCTGCTCACCCCACACCCTGGGATGCGGCTTTCCTCCTCCCATGTGGGAGACCCAGATGGAGCTCCTGACTCCGGGCCCAGCCCTGGCCATTGCAACCATTTGGGGAGATGAAAGATCTGTCTTGGGGCCGGTGCTGTGGTGCAGCGGTTAAAGCCTTGGTCTGAAGCACCGGCATCCCATATGGGCATCAGTTTGTCCCGGCTGCTCCTTTTCCAATCCAGCTCTCTGCTATGGCCTGAAAAAGCAGTAGAAGATGGCCCAAGTTCTTGGGCCACTGCACCCACATGGAAGACCCAGAAGAAGCTCCTGGCTTCTGGCTTCGGATTGGCACAGCTCCAGCCGTTGCAGCCAACCGGGGAGTGAACCTCTCTCTCTGTGTCTACCTCTCTCTGTAACTCTTTCAAATAAATAAAAAATAAATCTTAAAAAAAAAAAATCTGTCTCTCCTCTCTCTATCTCACTCACTCATTCTTTCAAATAAATACATCTTTATAAAAAAAAAGTATTCAGATACTAAAATGCAGAATCAGAATGTTTAAAAGTTATTAACGGGGCCCAGCACCACGGCTTAGTAGGTTAATCCTCCACCTGCAGTTCTGGCATCCCATAGGGGTGTTCAGTTCTAGTCCCAGCTGCTCCTCTTCCTTTCCAGCTCTCTGCTATGGCCCAGGAAAGCTGTAGAAGGATGACCCAAGTGCTTGGGCCCCTGAACCCATATGGGAGACTGGGAAGAAGCACCTGGCTCCTGGCTTTGGATCGGCGCAGGTCTGGCCATTGCGGCCATTTGGGGAGTGAACCAACAGAAGGAAGACCTTTCTCTCTGTCCCTCCCTCTCACTGTCTCTAACTCTACCTCTCAAATAAATAAAATGTTTTTTTTTTTAAAAAGTTATTAACAGAATCAAGAACAATATTCCACTAACGTTCTAAGCATTTCCCATGCTGTAAGCCAGTGTAGCCTTCAAAATTAATATTATTCCTATGCAACCAGCGGGGAAACTGAGGCACAGAAATTTTTAGTAACTGCAGGAAACTGCAATGAAAAGGACCAGCTGGGATCCAAACTAATGATCTAACCACACGCTAATCTCTCTTTCCAGGCTGAAACGGTATCCAAAATGACAAGATAAGGTGGTGTTACATAAATGAGCCAACGGTGGCCCCCGTGGGTCCACTCAAAGGCTGGTATTTACTTCTTCATTTCAGCCTGTGGCTGTCAACCCAGACACCTGCCTGCACCAGCCTCAAAGTTTTTACACAGTTATTTTTCTAAATGTCCCCCAAAACCATTGTTTTTAGCCATCTAGGGCCTGCCGTCTTGCTGACAATTAACCCGAGACCTCTGTCAGGCAAAGGGCACTGTGCCAGGTCCTGAGAGGAGAAAAAGACACGAACGGGAACCACTCCATCCTCCCAGGCTCCCGCTCTGTAGGGACAAGCCCAGGCCGCGGAGCACAACACAACACGGGAGAGGGAAGGTGAGGAGAGGCCGTGCTGCAGGAGATGCTGTCGAGAGATGGAAAAACATGAGCCAGCAAAAGGGAGAAGGGCAGACCCTGCCAGAGAAAGCAAAGGATGTAATTAGCGATTGCCTTTTCAAGCAGGCATCAACAATTTCCTTGCTGGGTGCTATTCTCAAGCTGGGCGCTATTAAAAGGCAAGTCACTTGCCGTGGCGGGGGAGGCGGGGTCAGGGTGGACAGCAGCACCCCCATCTCTCCCCGTGAGATGCAGGTGGGACCTCTAGCCCCAGTCTTAGCAACCACAAGTCTGCTAACATTGCTAAGCACCCCATTCTCAGTCACTCCCATCTGGAGGGCTGGAGCCATGATGGCAGGGGTGGAGGTGGAGAGGACCAGCTGGCTGAGGGAGGGGCAGGCATTTAGCCTAGCAGTTAAGATGCTCACATCCCACATCAGCATAGCTGAGTTGGAGACCCAACTCCAACTCCTGAATGGAGTCTGCAGCTCACAGCTGCAGCCCCCGCCCAACCTCCTGCCACTGCTGTCTGTCTCTGCCTCTCAAATAAGCAAGAAATTGGTTAAGGGAGACACTGGGTTACAAGAAGCCAATGGGTTTGCCACATGCAGCTGCGGTGAACAGTCAGCACCAGACAGCAAAGACCCACAGAACAGAAAGGTCAGTTTCCAAAGCCTGGGTTCTCGACTCCATGGGCTCTATTCTCAGGAGGTTCCTTGGCAGGCATCAAGTCCGCCTAGGCACAGTGCTACAGAAACAGGAAGTGGGAGATGGAGACCTGACGCTGAAGATGGTTCCCTTTCTGTCCTCTGCACGCCACAGCGTCTCCCCTGCACAGGCGAATCTGGGATCTAATGTGGCACACATGGAAGATGGGTACTTAAAAATGGCCTTGAAGGATGCAGCTCGTGTCCAGCACGTGGAAAACAGGTCAGTCCTGTCTGTGAAATCAGCCGCATGAAGCAGGTACTGCACCATCCTTTGGACTTGATCTCATTACTGGACACAGCTTGAAGGTCACCAAAACGTGAGGCTCTGTGACAGACGTTGAAGAAAGACCAGGGAGTGTCCTGAAGTCCGAGTGATGACAGAAACGGGGAAGGGGTGACAGGGTTGTGAATGAAATCACTGCTTACCCAGGCCAGCGCTGTGGCACAATGTGTTAACGCCCTGGCCTGAAGCACCCGCATCCCATATGGGCGCTGGTTCAAGACCCGGTTGCTCCATTTCCTGTCCAGCTCTCTGCTATGGCCTGGGAAAGCAGTAGAGGATGGCCCAAGTGCTTGGGCCCCTGCACCCCCATGGGAGACCTGGAGGAAGCTCCTGGCTCCTGGCTTCGGATCGGCGCAGCCCCAGCCATTGCAACCAACTGGGGACTGAACCATAGGATAGAAGACCCCCCACCCCCCACCTCTCCTCTCTCTGTGTAACTCTTTCAAGTAAAATTAAAAAAAAAAAAAAAAAAAAAAAAAAGAAATCGCTGTTCACCTACGGCAAGACCACCCCGCAGTCCCTTTCCTGGGGGACATGCTTCACAATGTGCAGTGTATCAGAAAGAGACCTGAATGGCAGGCAGCAGCCTGGTGTCTACCCCTGACCGAGTCCAGTGCACACCCCAGGCTTTGTATCACACACGGTTGGCACCTGTTCCCCTCACGCAACACCTCAGGGGCTGCTTAGGCTGAAGACGATTTGCTTCCTCACCAGGGAAAGAACACACTTGTGCTAAGTCACCTCGAAGCTCACTTCCCGCTCTAGGAATCTGTGTCAGAAAACAAAGATATGGACTCAGCCCCCATCACTAACCCAAGGAGCACAACACCAGGCTAATAAAACTGTATGACCGGCCGGCACTGCGGCTCATTTGGCTAATCCTCCGCCTGCGGCGCCGGCTTCCCAGGTTCTAGTCCCGGTTGGGGCGCCAGATTCTGTCCCGGTTGCTCCTCTTCCAGTCCAGCTCTCTGCTGTGGCCCGGGAGGGCAGTGGAGGATGGCCCAAGTCCTTGGGCCCTGCAGCTACATGGGAGACCAGGAGAAGCACCTGGCTCCTGGCTTTGGATCAGCACAAGTGCACTGGCCGTAGCGACCATTTGGGGGGTGAACCAATGGAAAAGGAAGACCTTTATCTCTGTCTCTCTCTCTCTCTCTCTGTCTAATTCTGCCTGTCAAAAAAAACAAAACAAAAAAAAACAAACAAACAAACAAAAAAAAAAAAACTGTATGACCATCACCATCTGGAACACTGCCAGCACACACATATACACACATATTTATATCACTATGGAACAGAAAAAGGCAGTTTCATTTCTACAGATTTTTAAATTCTTCCATACACTTTTTAAAATAGTTACAATTATTCCCTTACTTAATGTTCAGTACTTTAAATGAAAGGTTAATTGTATAGACTCTGGTAATTACAAAAGAGTAAGACAACAGATAAAATGGCACCATGAATAATTAACACCACTGCTTTGATTCTGTTCAGACCAGGAATGCAGTGCTAACAGGCTCTGAGTTCTCTTGTTACTCTTTGGTACAGGCACAGTCTTATTTACAACCAGAAAAGACACCCAGCAGCAGCAGAATCCAGGGCAGGACTCCCAGGCCTGGCCACATGCAAGCTGCTCTCAGACCTCCCCAAAGCTGTCCCTACACAGGCCCAGGCCTAGCCAGGACCTGGCTTTCAGAACTCTGCAGAACCACAGGGGACATAGGAGTTAGCATGGCAGTGGGACCGGGCAGGGCACAGCTGTCTTGGCAAGCTCCCTCTAACGTCTCAGTGAGCTGCAGGTTCCTCAGGCGGGAACTTTCTGCTAAACCCTGGGGAAACGGAGGTGGGAATGACAGAATGAGAAGCATATCTATTCTCCCCCAGCCCTTGAGAGGATTCCAAATATCAATGCTAACTTGGTTTATTCACTCAAATAATTCCTATAACTCACAAAACTAAAATGATTTCAAACAGTATTATTTTAATTTAAATAAAATTAAATCGGGTCATTCACATAAATGAAATTCTTTTAAATATTAACTCAATTTTTAAAGTACCATTTGTTTTGATACTACACTGCATTTCCCATCTATTAGAGGAAGGTGACATTCCTTCTACCAAAGCTAGCCAGAATATTCCTGAGTCTTTCATTTTCCCAGGCTTTCATCAGTCCCTTGGGACCATTACAGTTTTTGTAGCACTATCCATTTTAATTAAATTACCTAAGAATATATCATCTGCAGGCACTCAATTGTACGGTGACACTTGTGATCACGTACAATACATAGCTAACTACAAATATCAATACTTAACTGTGCCATTTTGTGGCAATAACAGAACTAGGAGACAGACAGGACAGTCAGTACTTAGCAGCTCCAGGTGTCAAAGCTCCTGCAAGAGGATTCTTCAATGGATATGCTTAACATTTTTTAAAACTATTTTTTTTGACAGGCAGAGTTAGACAGTGAGAGAAAGAGACAGAGAAAGGTCTTCTTTTCGTTGGTTCACCTCCCAAAATGACCTAAAACTATTTTTATATTGGTTCAATTCTTTTATCAAATACTCATTCAGTGCCAAGTACTCCCTCTCCAGCCAACCCTTTTAAAAATATCTAAAATTTCAGAAAGGAGTAGCCCTTTCATTTAGAGACCCTCATAATGCAGTCCTAGTCAGTGTCTGCAAAATACAGCTTGGCACTTCAACATTTTCATATTGTACAAATATGAAGTCAAGGGAAGGCATTCTCATATTTTTCACACAGACCCATTAATAAATTCAAAGCATCTATCTTCACTTTAATACTCTTATCTAGAATGTAATTTTCCATAAAATGCACCACCAATGTTCAGCACCCAGCATGCCAATAAACTTCTGAGAACTTTAGAAGCTATTAAATATGATCAAAGGTTACTTTTAATTTTTGAGCTGAGGATACCATGTATTAGAGAACAGAATGGAGACTGAAGTGTATATATATATATATATATATATATATATATAAATCACAGTGATTTAATTAAAGAACAGTGAAAATCAGAAAAGAGATCAGGCAGTCTCTAAGGCAACAAAGAATCAGGTTTAACAAAAGGTAGACATGGACCATAAAATATTTAGTATTTCCTCTTCTATAATTGGCAGCAGGCCAGGATGAGAGCAGGTGTGAGAGGACAGAGAGAATGAGATGTGCCCATCTTCTCAGGAAGGTGCATGTAGACCAGCAATGTAACTCAAAACCATGCAGGCACAGGGCCCCGATTCAGATCCCAAGTGACTCTGGGCCCACAATTATCCATCATCACCATGCTGGACGGCTCAGAACCATCCCTTCAGCTGGACTTGAAACTGTTTCTGCACAGAGGCCACTGAAGAGGCAAGAACGAAACCCTCCCATGCAGGGCAGATCTCATTTACAAGTGACTTCACTTTTTTAAAAGTACTGTTAAGTTTTAGAACATTTTGGAGACTTTTTCAAAAAATTTTAGAGGCTTTTTTTAAAATAAAGTATTTCTGGCTGGCGCCGCAGCTAACTAGGCTAATCCTCTGCCTGCAGCACCGGCACCCTGGCTTCTAGTCCCGGTTGGAGCGTCAGGTTCTGTCCTGGCTGCTCCTCTTCCAGGCCAGCTCTCTGCTGTGGCCCAGGAGTGCAGTGGAGGATGGCCCAAGTGCTTGGGCCCTGCACCCGCATGGGAGACCAGGAGGAAGCACTTGATTCCTGGCTTTGGATCGGCGCAGCAGCCACTTAGGGGGTGAACCAACAGAAAAGGAAGACCTTTATCTCTGTCTCTCTCTCTCTCATTGTCTAACTCTGTCAAAAAAATAAAAAAAAAAAATAATAAAATAAACTATTTCTAATACTTTAGTTTAAAACACCTTGCATTTCAGTAGCCTCTACCTTCCTGCACAGTTCTTCAATGTTTAGGCCACAATGATTACTTCGCTAGCCTTTGTACCCCTTTCCAAATAAAACCTGGGACGCTCTTTATAGTCGAGGATCCAAACATTGAGTACAAAGGAAAAACAGTACTGTATAAGTGGAGCAGGTGGCTGATGGCCACTGTTAACACCTTCCTTTCTTCCCCTCCAGGGTCAGTGACCTCGGCAAGAGTAGGGACATCCACGACTATTTATTTACCTTAATCCCAAGCAGGGCAGCCTCTTCCCCCACGCTGGATCCTCCCTTACGAAGCACAACACTGAGCCCTGAGTTCTTGGATGAGCTTTTCAAAGCTCTTTCCCCAAAAGCAAGTGCCGGGCATTTACCGCCTGGTGAGAGGAGGAGACCCACAGGCAGGGGCTTTGAAAGGATGTGCATGCATCGTGAGAAGGACTCTGACCTAACAGCTCCAGAGACAAGAGCCTGTGGAGTGGGACAGACGCATGTTCTCATGCAAAGACCACGGCCTCTTATTCCCTCCATCCGCCTCTCCTCAATCCTGTTCTTCAAAGGTTACCCAAAAGTTAAGAGTTAAATCCAGACGGCCTGTCTGTGAGCTAATCAGGCTCCTTGCAAACCTGCATACTGGTAGCCTGATGAAAAGTAATGCTCACCCTGGATGCGGCAGTTTTGACTTTTACCCAAACACTGAGCTGCCTTCAGAAGGGCTTCTCAACACCTGCTTCGCGTCAGAACCCGCTGAGGAGCTGTGGAAACTACCCAGCCCTGCTTAGCTTGAGAATTGACCCCAGTGATTTCCAGGCGATTGTGAGAACCCATGGCGGCAAGTAATGGGACTTGCTTGAGCTCGGCTATTTGAAACCTGCCTCATCGCCATTCTCAACATGACAAGAGTTTCTCCATTTCTTCCCATCAGAACTAAACCAGTGGGAGGCAACAGAGATACTATTCAACTCAATCCAACAAGACCTCTCTTGCCTGGTTCTATGCTCCGTGGGCTAAACAACACACAGTGATTTCTGCCATGCATATAAAACCAGGACTTGGCCCCAGACAAACCCTGATGTCTAGAGGACATGCATTCCAAAACCACTCTTCTCAATAAACCCTTCATTCATGAAACCGTGAGAACACAGGGCTTGTCTCCTCTGGCTAGCAGAAGAAGCACATTTTCCCACATTCTGAGCACCAAGGTGTTGATGTAGCTGGGAAGGATGAGGGCAGTACAAGCTGGTGGTCTCGCGCATCTCTGCACAATCCCAGCTGCGTGCCTTATGGTAACAGCTGGACTCACGGCCCGGGGCATAAAGGTACTCATGCTGTTCATCTCCTTAGTAACGGTGGAACACTGCTCGGAAGCAGAAGTTAAAAATGGGCCAAATGGGCTGAGTGAGGACAGCCACAAGCGGCAGAACACAGCCATCACAGTGAGCACATGCCCCAGGAAAAGAGTTCGAATCCGCACTCCCCATCACCAACTATCCATAGATTAGGCAGCCGAGCCCAAGGTGAAGAGAGTACTGAGGCACTTGCTCCAGGCACCACGTGCCTCTGGACCTGGAAGAACCACATCCTGACAATGCCCACAGAAGCAACGCACGCCAGGAAGTCCACTGGGCCCAGCTTTCATGCTGGGGTGGGGAACCCTTATTCTGCCAAGGGCCACTTGGATATTCATATCATTTGCAGGCCATACAAAAATCATCAGCTTAAAAATTAGACTGCTATAGATTTGTTGAATGTTGAGTCCTGTCTATGGTTGCCTTGGCAGGGCCAGATCAAATGATTTCAATATCCTACAGGCTGGACGTTGCCCACCCCTGTAAGCTAACGTGGAATGCACCAGACTGTGCATACACTGCCCTGCCTCCCACCCTCATAATGATCCTAATAAGTGCTTAGATGAGGGAACTTCAAAAGGTTCATGGAAAATGGATATAAAAGATAGGCTTGGTTTGGTGCAAAACAATTTAAAATCCATCCAAACAAAACGGTCTTCAAAAAGTTCACAAAGACCGGCACCGAGGCTCACTTGGCTAATCCTCCGCCTGCGGCACCGGCACCCCAGGTTCTAGTCCCGGTTGCTCCTCTTCCAGTCCAGCTCTCTGCTGTGGCCCGGGAGGGCAGTGGAGGATGGCCCAGGTCCTTGGGCCCTGCACCCGCATGGGAGACCAGGAGGAAGCACCTGGCTCCTGGCTTCAGATCAGCACACACGCCAGACGTGGCAGCCATTTGGGGGGTGAACCAACAGAAAAGGAAGACCTTTATCTCTGTCTCTCTCTCTCTCACTGTCTAGCTCTGCCTGTCAAGAAAAAAAAGTTCACAAAAAATGTATACTATTAAAAAAACTGCATGGATTTCAAAAAAATTTTTTTTGCATCAAAATCCTTTAATTCCAGTTTTCCGTGGAATGTTTTGAGTACCCCTGCATTGTCACCACCCACCTGAAGAGATTGGCACCCACATGAGCCAAGTAACCTCCCCAAAGCCACTGAACTGACAAGTGGCAGGAGCCACCATCTAAGCCAGATGCCATCACAAGCCACCTCCAAACTGAGCTCCAAGGAACAAAATGTCCCATGGGTGGACTGCTCCCTGCACACGATACAAAGACTGCACTTACTGACAGGGTAGATAGAGAAAACTGACTCAAAAACACAGAGAAGAAAAACTCACTATCCCACCGAGGTACCAGAAAGTACAGTCTCTAAAATTACTGGAGCAATTTCACCATGATTTTCTGTCAGGGGACCCTTACCCCACACATGGCAGGGGAACTAGTACATGGTGGGAAATCACAGAAAATCTGTGCATCCATCAGGGGAAATGCATTCAATTCCCAAAATAAAGACAGGGATAGCTTTAGCACCCTCTCCTTTTTTTTCCCCCTAAAAAAGATTCTCCAGGGGCAGGTACTTGGTGCAGTGGCTCAAGATACCACTTAGGATGCCTGCATTCTATGTCACAGTGCTTGGGTTCAAGTCTCACTCCTCTTGGGATCCAGTTTCCTGCTGATTCACACCCCGGGAGGCAGCAGATGACGGCTTCAAGTATATGGGCTCCTGTCACTCATAGAGGAGACGTGGGTGAAGTTCCTGGCTCCTGGCTTCAGTGTGGTCTAGCCCTGGCTGTTACAGGATGTGGGGAGTGAAACAAAGAATGAGAACTCCCTCTCTCTTTGGCTCTCTCGTTCTCGGTCTCTCTCTTCTTTCATTTTATGAGGGAAAACATGAATAAAAATATTAAGTTCTGCATAAATTGTTGTCTTTATGATAGCCAGAGTTCACACTGCTAGCAAAGAGAGAGGGGGGAAAAAGCATTTTATTAGTCAGGGTTTCATGGTGGTTTGTTCTGGTTAAACCTGTTGCCTGTCCGCAACAGCTGCAGCAACCATGCCTTAGGGCGGTCCTGACAGTGAGCATCAGCGCCTCCAGGCGCACAGTGACACTGGAGAAGGAGGGCTTTTCCTGAGCGTGGTTCCCCTCCCTCTCTACCCGGGGACGCCAGCTCAGTCCCTTCAGCAGTAGAGGATGTCAACACTAAACTCTTAGTTCAAATGCAGGCCGCTACTTAACAATTTTGACCTAATTTTCATTACATCATATAACACTTTTACATCACCCTTCCAAAGAACTGATCTTGAATTTCATTACATCACGTAATGAAAATTAGATCAAAATCCTGTCCTCAGTGGCCCACACCCGTGAGTCTTCATTTCTAGTTGGCCCCAAATTCTTCAGAATTTAAATCGACACAGAGGTATGATCATGAACAAGCCAGATTTACGTAAACTTGTCACTTATCCTGACTCTAGCTTATGGATTAATCCTGAAACTCTTTTTTATTTTGTATTTTATTTCTTTTTTTTTTTTTTTTTTTTTTTTTTTTGACAGGCAGAGTGGACAGTGAGAGAGAGAGACAGAGAGAAAGGTCTTCCTTTGCCGTTGGTTCACCCTCCAATGGCCGCCGCGGCCGGCGCGCTGCGGCCGGCGCACCGCGCTGATCCGATGGCAGGAGCCAGGAGCCAGGTGCTTTTCCTGGTCTCCCATGGGGTGCAGGGCCCAAGCACCTGGGCCATCCTCCACTGCACTCCCTGGCCACAGCAGAGGGCTGGCCTGGAAGAGGGGCAACCGGGACAGAATCCGGCGCCCCGACCGGGACTAGAACCCGGTGTGCCGGCGCCGCTAGGCGGAGGATTAGCCTAGTGAGCCGCGGCGCCGGCCCTTATTTTGTATTTTAAATTATTTGAGATGGAGTGCAAGCGAGCGAGAGAGTGAGAGAGAGAGCCCGCACTTCCATCTGCTCGTCCATGCCTCAAATGCCTGCAGCTCATTCCAGGTCTCCCACACGGTGGCAGGGACCCGAGCACCAGGGTTCAATGTTAGCAGAAAGACAGAATCCGAATCCCGGGCAGGGAAGGGAACCAGACTCCAAGCTGGGACTGAGCTAAACACCTGCCCCAGCACAGTCTTAAAGGGCAATTAACCTTGACAGCAGTCCCCAGTTGTTGCGCAACTGCCGCAAACTGCCGGGATCCAAAACAGTGGGTTTTACAGACCTCAGCCCTACTAGGCAAAGGAGATTGCAGATGACATTCACTTATTTTTCAGTCACTAAAGCTGAACAAACAAACAGAATTTGTGAGTCTTCCTGATTTGGTGTAAGAAAGATCCGGCGACAGCAACAAAGACAACAAAAGAACATTCTGGTATATCCACCTATAAGTCAGTATAGCTGAACTTCTCAGCTATTTATGTCCAAGCTATTAATATAAGGGAACTATAAGCTGTGGAACTCATTGAAGTACAAAATAAATGTTACAGCATCACATACCGGCTACTGGGCAGTCCCTGTGCCTCCCCTTACAGGCTGAGAAACACGGCGAGTTGTCGAGATGGCACATGGAGGACAGCTGGACCCTGTGCAAAGACCCAGGGCTTGGGGACAGGGGAGCTGCCAGCGTTTTGTACCAGAAGAAAACAGCACAGGGGGGCCAGCGCTGTGGCATAGCAGGTAAGGCCACCACCTGCGTCCCGGCTGCTCTACTTCCAATCCAGCTCTCCATGATGGCCTGGGAAAGCAGAAGATGGCTTAAGTCCTTGGGCCCCTGCAGGCATCCACATGGGAGACCCAGAGGAAGCTCCTAGCTCCTGGCTTTGCATCAGCAAAGCTCCAGCTGTTGCGGCCATCTGGGGAGTGAACCAGTGGACCTCTCTCTCTCTGCCTCTGCCTCTCTGTAACTCTGCCTTTCAAATAAATAAAATCAAGAAAAGAAGAGAGAAGAGAAGAGAGAGAAGAGAGAAGAGAGAGAGAAGAGAGAAGAGAAGAAAGCAGCACAGGAGCCAATCCGGGCCTGGGAGTCCGAGTCAGGACGGCATGGCTGGACAGCCCAGTTTCTGGGATGTTCATGACACCAAGGCAGGAACCCACTGCACAGCATGGGCCGCAGCTGCTGGGAAAACAAACAGTCACTGAAGCCAGGGAGAGGGGGAAGAGCAGCACAGAGAGGGTGGGGGCCACATCACAGCAACTGTTTGCATATTAATCCAAAAGGTACAGCTGAATAGTAACTCCTTTTTTTCTAATTTTTTTATTTATTTTTCTCTCAACTGCTACTATGAAAATGTCCATATATACTAAAAAGCTGAAAGACCATTACAAATGAATACATAAATTTTCTCCACTTAGATCCAACAGCGCTCTCCCTCTCTATCTATCTTCTCTCCCCCAATCACTCACGAGTGAGAGGCAGACTCCTGACACCTGCCCCCCCCCCAAGTCACATGTTTCGAGGACAAGGCTCCAGCATAACCACAAGACCATCATCACACAAAAGACAGAAGCGATTTCATATTAGCATTGTCTTTTGCGTATGCAAATCAGCCAAACCCTCCCCAGAATGTGTTTTTAGCTGTTCTTCTCCAAATCAATCCAATCATGTGGGATTCTCTTTCCATCGACAACAGCTCCCTATAGTCTCCACACAACTCACTTCTTCTTTTTTCATCTTCACCGTTTTTTTTTTTTAAAGATTTATTTTATTTATTAGAAAAACAGAATTACAGAGAGAGGTAGAGAAAGAGAGAGGTCTTCTATCCTCTCGTTCACTCCCCTAAGTGGCTGCAATAGCGAGAACTGGGCCAATCCAAAGCCAGCTGCCAGGACCTTCTTCAGGGTCTCCTACATGGGTGCAAGGGCCCAAGCACTTGGGCCGTCCTCCGCTGCTTTCCCAGGCCATAGCAGAGAGCTGGATTGGAAGTGGAACAGCTGGGACTCAAACCAGCACCCATATGGTATATAGGCAATGCAGGCAGTAGCTTAACCTGCTACACCACGACACCAGCCCCAGGATCTTCACTTCATCAAGAGTCCCAGTCAGCTGTCTTGCAGAACACTCCTTATTTTAGATTTGTCGATTTTCTCAGGGTGTCATTAAGTTGTTTCTCTTTCCACCTAATTCCCTGTAAACAGGAAGCTTAAGTCTACAGGCTCAATTGAATACTGTCACTTTCGAGCACGAAGACTTCGCAGGCAAGTGGCTGGTGAACGAATGCTTACACCTATGCCCAGCCCTATGACCATTCTTCAGTACAGAAAGTGCGGCACCTGCCCCCTCTAAGGAGCCCCTGGACGCCGTCAGAAATGGCTAGTGAGAGAAGCCTGGGAGCTGTTACACACACACACAGGCCAAGCCAGCTGGCTTCACACCAAGCCACGCCGATGTGGCCACCACGGCAGCACCAGACTGCCCGAATCTGACACTGGCTAAGAGCGCGAGCACCAAACCCCTCCATTGTGAAGGGATACCATCCCCTCTCAACTGGTGAGCAACAGGCAGGCAGGCTGAGGATTGGCAGAACGCAGACGCCAGGCCCTGCCCACCATCCTCTGTCATTGCAGCATCTGGGGAAGACCCTCGCCTGAATCAGCCACTACACTGAGTTCACAAAACGCTGTTTTTCTTCTTGGCCCACATCCTCTCCCTTTACCAGCTGTCATGCCTCTGTCAATAAACACTCCTTCCTCCTGCGTTTTTCTTAACTTAAGGGTTTGTCTTTTTACTTGTGACCTCTTACTTCATCAATGTGATACAGTCAGTAATAACCATTATTGAGACACACACATAAAACTTAGCAATAACTTTTGCCCTTAGGTAACTACTGTTGTGGAAACCCATTATGTAATAAGGTGACTGCATTATATTAGTAAGACTTATAGGACACTTCAAATAGTTCATGGAAAATGGGTCTAAAATCCATGAATATGAATAAGGGATCTTCAAAAACTTCATGAGAAGTATGTATTATGAAAAAGCTATTTCAAATTTTTAAAAATATTTATTTATTTAAGAGGCAGAGTTACAGAAAGAGAGGTCTTCCACCTGCTGGCTCAGTCTTCAAATGGTTGTAATGGCTAGAGCTAAGCCAATCTAAAGCCAGGAGCCAGGAGCGTCTGGGACTCCCACGCAGGTGCAGGGGCCCAAGCACTTGAGCCATCTTCCACTACTTTCCTAGGCCACTGGCAGGGAGCTGGACAGGAAGCAGAACAGCCAGGACTCAAACCAGCACCTATGTGGGATGCCAGCACCGCAGGCAGAGGCTTAACCCACTATGCCACAGTACCAGTCTCCTAAGATTTTTATACCAAAATTTGTATTTAAATTCTATTTTTCCACAACCATTGTGAAGTATTCTCATACATTTGATGATTTACAAAATTTTATGTATTCTCTTTTATTTTATTTACTTATTTGAGAGGCAGAGGAAGAGAGAGCACACACTAGCTCCCATTCAATGGTTCGTTCCCCAAATGCCAGCCAGGGCAGAAATTAGAAGCTAGGAACTCAAAGCACCCCTCCCACGTGGAGACAGGAACCTAATCACTTGAGCTACCACCACTGCTCTCAGGGTCTGCACGAGGGCCAGGGTCTGGGGCCAAGGCCAACAATCAAACTCAGGCACTCCAATGTGGGCCACCCACTGCTACTGGCGTTACCATCTACAGCTTTCCCAAGCTTAACAGCTGTTTTTCTCCAGATTCCTTTCCTGCAGCACTAACTGAGTTTCTGCTTAGATTTGGTAACTATTTTCTTCTCTTAGGGCTTGCCTGGAAGAGAAAGTGCTAAAGCCACCGCGACTCCTCTTGATGAGTGCTGGCCTGTAGACAAGCAGGATCCCTGCAGGCTTCCTTCTCCAAGGACTCCATTTATCCACACTCCAACCTGGTCTACAAAAGGGTCTCAGCTTTCCCCCAGGGCTACTTCTCCCCCTAATTTTTCATATCTGCTGTCGATCTAACAGAGCGCCAAGTTTCAAAAACAGGTGATGAGAACAGGGTCAGATGATTCCAGATGGGTTCCCATTTGCTGAGACAGTGGCATATTCCTACCGGGTATCTGAAGTATGACACAAAAGTCATTACCTGTGCTAGTACATTTGGGTTGCTACAACAAAACAGCATAGGCTGGGGGGCTCATAAATGACAGAAATGCCTTTCTCACTGCCTCCAGAAACCGGTAAATCCAAGGTCAAGGCACCAGCAGATGTGGTGTTGTGGCAAGGGCACCTCTGTGTCCTCAACATCAAAGGTCAGAGCGGTCCCCTGGGGTCTCCTTTATGAGGGCACAAACCCCACTCACGGTGGCGGGGGCTCCACTTTCACTGACCTGCTCGCCTCCCAGCGGCCCCACTCCATCCGGGCCTTGGGATTTCAGCTGAGCACTTTGGGACGGACACATGCGTTCAGACCACAGACAGTACCACTGCTGGCAAAGCCCATCCACCGAACCATAGATGCTACTTCTGCTTCTACGAAGTCTCGAGATAAAACTGACGAGAAAGAGGCCTACAGAGAAACAAACTCACACAAAAGGGCAAAACATCCAGCGCTTTATCCAAGACTTGCTGAGTGTGCCTTGTCTGTATGGCTGATTGTAAAATTCTTGTTCTCGTGTTTCACCACCAGGAAGGCCAATACCACTGTTCTAATTCACTTGCTCTATCTTTCCCAAAGCTTCACACCAAGGGAGATTCAACTAGGACACAACAATTAATCTACTGAAAAATACCCAGACCTTTGCCCAAGGATTAATCCTTCCCAACAGAAATGTGGAAGGACTGGTTACCTAATAGCCCTTTCTCTATTCCGTGACACCCTCGGGACACAGCCCCCAGACAGGTCCACACAGTAGGTGAGGAAGGGCCACACATCGCCAGAACTCCAAGTCTGAGAAAATGTGTATTAGCAAAACTGAAACTCTGCAAAAGTTAGTGACCTCTGAGCGTGACCCAAAATGCATTATTTCAGAGCTCTATGTATGAACACGACTGGACAACCAGGATGGAGGACGCTCAAAACATCTTTGGTGAATAAATGAATCTTGAAAGCTTAGGAAAAGAAGAGAATTCTATTTAGTTTGGGACCCTAACTGTACAGCTGCTGCTTCACAGACAGCAGGGTTTGCCTTAGTTAACTCAAGAAAAGGTAAACAATTCTAGTGGGAAACCGAAAGACTTTACAAAGAGTGAAATTATGGTGCCGATTCAATCAGGTGACAATCTCGCCTAAATATTTAAATTCCTGAAACACAGTACTTACAAGACATTAAAATGAACGTCACCTTAAGCAGTATCACCTAAAACCTGACAAAGTTTGATTGTGATTTACAAGAAAAGGGCCTTCTCTGGTCAAGAACCTCCTGCTTGTCTCCTCTTACATCCCGTTTTGGTAATAAAATGTACACAGTGACATTCTTGTCTCAGAGTCACAGGCATTTGAACATTCCTGGTATTTATTCCACGCACTCAGGACAACAGAAAATCTGAAGTCTCCGAAGTACGTGTGTTGTAAAATCACAGGCCTGCTCACGTGGGGGAAACAGCGCCAGCTGACGCACCATCTCCTACCATGCAGGTTCTGATTCGCTCTCTAGGCCCAAACGTCCTCAATACAAACACACAGCTACCAGGGGCAAACACAAAGATAGCGGTGCCCTCCCTGGCTTCCCTAGCATGTCTCAGAAAGGCAAAACTTGAAGCCTACCCGTCTTGTTCTGAAACAAGCCTCCCTGCATTCAGTTTAATGTGTGTTTCTAGGGCATCACCTGCCTATGTGACAGAAGTCTCGCCTCCCTAAAAAGAGAGAGCTGAAGATCCACTTTGGCCTAACTATCCCATTTATGTTACAAAGATAAATAATGATTCTAATGCTGCTAACGTTACAGGGTTGCGAGTCTAAAAGGTCTGCTTCTCACTGCAGAAAAGCTTGTGTTTCCTCAAGCTTCACACACCCACCCACCCACCCCACCCCCCCAACTGCTAAAAGCAATGCTGGGAAAACTCAACACCTTGAAACAGAGAAATGTCCCAGGCAACCGACTGACTGCTATGCTTTGCTATTCTATTCATCATCAAAAAGAAAAAGAAAAAAACTGGCCCAACCTCCTTATAATGACTTTATATCCTAATAGTTCCAAGTACGATGGGAGTCCAGTGGACGCCCAGCATGCAATGCACACGATGGGATTTGCTGAGTACAGTAAGAATATCGCCTCCGCTCTCAATGTTAGCAACACCTGAGTGGTTTCCATAGAAATGCACACACACACACAAGTCACTTTGGAAGCACTTCCTGGCAGGTTTATAAAGCTCACATCCAGTGTTGGTAAACTCAGGGCAAGCCTGCCTCGGGAGCATTTTGCTTCATTAATCACAACTCAACGTTTTCATCTGACTTAATAGTTTACAGCATGTTTTCCGGTGCACTGCCTCTCTGAAACACTGTGCCTCTTTTACAGGTTACGTCAAGGCCCTAATAAATGTACAGCCTTATCCAAGGTCACACACAAATATGTGGCGTCACTGGAATTTGGTTTGGATATCAGAGAGGAAGCCGACTCAAGGCATTATCCAGTGATGCTGCTGAAAGCTCCTTCCAAATGTGTCGAGTTAATACTTCCTCTGCTGAGCTTCCGTTCATTGCTTCCGCTAACCTTACGGCATCTGCCGGGTGCCCTGCAGTTCTTTCACACTGCACCTGTGAGCCAGTGTGTGCATATGGTTCCACGAATCTGCCAGCAGGTGTACCGCAAGGCTAGGTGCTCCCCTGCCCCACGGGTGCAGCAGATGCCTGAGTGTTCCCACAACTGACAGGGCACACGGCACGCACAGAAGAACTAGAGGCAGACATGCCACACAGACTCAATGCTGATGCCTTTTCCCTAGGCTGTCAGGGGCTTGATTCTGTCCCTAGAGTGCCCTTCAAAGGAGAAAGAAGTGCACTCACGGGGCCGACGCTGTGGTGTAGAGGGTAAAGCCGCCTACATGAAGGCGCCCAGAGCACCCCTAACAAAGACCAGGTACGATAACTTGCTCTGCCACTGCTTAGGACTGTAGCTCATTTATCATTTTCACTGCACTTATGGTTTCCATTCATAATTTGGATCCGACTCATCCTGAAGACGAACACCCCTTCCTACCAGCACACATCAGAAAGCCTCTTCTCTCTTGCTGCTGACCAACTGACAAAATTTCCACTCGTCACCAGTCAGGGTAAAACAAATCCGCACTTTATATTCCTAGCACGATGGCCAACACAACCATCTATAAATGCCATTCTTACTTTAACCTCTTGCTCCTAAGTCTGGTTTGCAGGGGTGGGCATTTAGCACAGCGGTCAAGTTGCCACTTTGGACAGTTGGATCCCTGAAATTTCAGAGTGCCTGGTTTGAGTCCTGGCTACTCAACAGCCAATCCAATTTCCTGCTGTATACCCGGGGAGGTGGCAGGTGCTGCTTTAATTGGATCTCTGCCACCCACCCGACATGGGAGACCCACACTGAGGCTCCTGGCTTCAGCCTGACCCAGTCCTGGCTTCCTGGTTGTTGTGAGCATTTAGGGAGTTGTGGGGAGCAATCCGGACTAGACTAAGTTGCTCGAATTAGGACTTATTCTATGCATCTGCTCTCCCACAATATGGCGCTGGGAGAGAAGTAAACAGCTTCCGCACAGCTGCCTCCAGTTCAACCAATTAACTGTAGGACTTGCTCCTGATTGGAGAGCAGCGTACTCAGCCGAGTTGGGATTGGCGGAGGAGGACTATAAAGGAGGAGAGAGACGGCATGCACCGGGAACATCTATGGGGAACATCTAAGGGAACCCGTGCAGCCCCCGAGAGAACCGGCCGGCGGTGTGCCGCTCCCCTGCGGAAGTGGGGAATGCGGCCAGGGGGAACTGCCCTTCCACGGAGGTGGAAGGGATAGTAGCCAACCCGGGAAGAACCAGCAGCAAACCCGGGGAGGGCCGAGCAGACGAAAGAACAGCGCAGGGTCCTGTGTCGTTCCTCCACGAAGAGGGGGAGCGACATAATGGTGCCGTGACTCGGATATGAAGCCTAGGCAGGGTTTAGTGTCGTTCCCCCATGAAGAGGGGGAGCGACATAGTGGTGCCGTGACTCGGATAGGAAACCTAGCTCGGATAGGAAACTTAGGACGGATATGAAACTTAGGAGGGAAGAAACGGGAAGAACTGGGAAAATATCGGAGAGAGAGACTAGCAAATAGCCTAGGGAAAAGCCGGACGAAAAAGGTGCCGGAAGAAGCTATTGAAAGCCTAGGCATAGACTCGGATACGGACTACGGGGGGAAGCTGGGAGAAATCTCTAAGGTCGAAAGCGAAAGTGAAAGCTAGAACAAACAGACTCGGACGCGGACTGTGGGGAGAGGCCAGGAGAAATGAGGGAGGAATATCGTTGGAGGAAAGTTTGGGGAAACATACCGGGTAGAGAAAACTGTTAGGGAAATTGAAGCCGCGGGGGGCAGGCCAAGGCGGAAACGAAAGCCACTTTGGGATTCTCAAGTTAGCCCGGGAATAGGGGGCGAAAAGTTAAAACCAGAAGCTGAGACGCAAGCCAGATTGGGATCCGTCTGATTAGCCCGGGGAGCAAAGGACGGGAAGCCAAATCGTGGGGCGGAGACGTACGCTGGGTTGAATTCGCCAGGCTAGCCCGGGGAACTTGGATTGAATGCTAGTGGTGGAGACGCAAGCTACGCTGTGTTACTCGCGGAAGCCGCCGCGTGCAGAGAAAGCACGGGGCGTGAATAGATAGGGAACGCTGGCGTAGGCCGTGGTTCAGACGCGAAAGGGTTAAGCGTGAAGACCGCGGAGCGCGCAAAGCCGGGAAGCTGCGCAGATGAGAGAGGCGCGCTGGCTGAAGCGGCGCAGAGCCGGGAACCCGCCGGCGGGGCGAGGTGCCGGGAAGCTGCGGGGATAAGAGAAACAGAAGTTTAGAAGTAAAAGAGAAATAGGAATGTTGGCAGACAGAAGTAAAATGGGAGAAATAGAAATGCCCGGAGATAGAGAAATAGAGAAAAATAAGGCCTCCCCTCAACAATGCAACAATTAGGAGGCTTGGATTCGGTCTGCCTGATTTAAGGCGGTAAGCGCCAGCAAAGCTCGACCAGAGTATGAGCTGCAGGTCACCGAAGATAGGCACAAACCAACACTAATAAGTCTCCCCCACAATACGGCAATGAGAAGGCTTGGATTCGGTTTGCCTGATAGGTTTTGTAAACACCTGCAGGCAGTTCTAGCAGAGCAGAGCATGCGCTGCAGGGCACCGAACACAGGCACGCATCAGCGCCTAAAAACCTCCTCACAATGGCGAAGAGAGGACCCGGATTCGGTTTTCCTGATTGATAGGACTTGTAAGAGCCTGTGGCAACTCTAGCAAGTACAGCAGAGTGTGTGCTGCGGGACACCGAAGACAGGCGCGTATCAACGCCAAAAAATAAAAAAGGGGGATCTGTGGGGAGCAATCCGGACTAGACTAAGTTGCTCGAATTAGGACTTATTCTATGCATCTGCTCTCCCACAATATGGCGCTGGGAGAGAAGTAAACAGCTTCCGCACAGCTGCCTCCAGTTCAACCAATTAACTGTAGGACTTGCTCCTGATTGGAGAGCAGCGTACTCAGCCGAGTTGGGATTGGCGGAGGAGGACTATAAAGGAGGAGAGAGACGGCATGCACCGGGAACATCTATGGGGAACATCTAAGGGAACCCGTGCAGCCCCCGAGAGAACCGGCCGGCGGTGTGCCGCTCCCCTGCGGAAGTGGGGAATGCGGCCAGGGGGAACTGCCCTTCCACGGAGGTGGAAGGGATAGTAGCCAACCCGGGAAGAACCAGCAGCAAACCCGGGGAGGGCCGAGCAGACGAAAGAACAGCGCAGGGTCCTGTGTCGTTCCTCCACGAAGAGGGGGAGCGACAGGGAGTGAGTAAGCAGATGGAAGCTATCTCTTATCTCTTTCTCTCTCTCTCTCTCTCTCTCTCTCTCTCTCTCTCTCTGTATTTACCTTGAAAATACATAAACAAAATTTAAGCACTTTTAAATTCAATAAATTTGGTTTAGAATAATAGCTTGAAAGGTCAAAACTCAAGGGCTTGTACCACTGCTAGGGCTCTGCACACAACTTACCCCATGCCCATAGCTACCACAATACAGGGCATCCACACTTACACCTGAGATCACACAGAGAACCCCACGTCCCCACAGCCTAGGACGACATACTCATCTCAGCCCTTAATTCTTCTATAAACTACAGCTGGTGTTCGAAAGAGGCTAATACAAAAAAGGGATGCAACACGAATGTATGTCAACTCCACTTCTAGATCCACCACAAGGGTCTCCAGGGGGAAGCAGGATTCTTTTTTTTAAGGACAAATCAAATGTAGGGGCCCATGGAGTGCAGCACAGTTGCAGCCCAGTGCACGTTACTACACCACGTACAACACAGCAGTGTGGTGAACTCAAAACACCTTTAGCCTAACTTGTGAAAGAGATTTTATTACTAGGGGCCGGCACTGTGGCGAAGCAGATAAAGCTGCCATCTGCTGTGCTGGACTCCCACATGAGCGCCGAGTCCCGTCTGCTCCACGTCTGATTCAGCTTTCTGCCATGGCCTGGAAAAGCAGTAGAAGATGGCCCAAGTGTTTGGGCCCTGCACCTACATGGGAGACCCCAAAGAAGCTCCTGGCTCCTGGTTTCAGATCGGCACAGCTCTGGCTGTTGTGGCCACCTGGGGAGTGAACCAGCTGATGGAAGACCTTTCTCTCTGCCTCTCCTTCTCTCTCTATGTAACTCTGACTTTCAAATAAATAAATCTTTTTTAAAAAAGCGATTTTATTATTCTAATCACAGAACATCAAATTAGGGAGGGATCTGGCCTTCATCTGTACCCTTTCATCAAGTCCACCCTACTCAGGAAATATATAACCCAGTCATCCAATGCCTAGCCATCAGTAAACTTTAGAAAGAATGAATCCTGGATGATTCGTAAGGTTACATACATCATTACTTCCTAAGGTTCCCCCCACCCTCTAGTTTTTAAAAGGATTCCAGTTTAATAGATTTGTTTATTAAATCCTACGGCATGCTTTTAAATTGGGGGGAAATATGAGTAGAATGTCCCACTTGAAGGTGGAGTAAGGCTAAAGAAGCGGAAAGAACTGAACAGAAGGGCTAGGAATACACTTACAGGAGAAGTACACGGAAGAGGTGAGAAAAATGGAAAAACCCATACCCCTCTCTTCTTACCACCATCCGAACCCTGGGATTCCACCTCTGCTCAAGCAGCAGTGAAAAATCAGTGATTCACAGAGAGACACAAAGTGCTCAGGGAGCTATGGCTGTTTTAAAAAGATAAAGCAGTTTAAAAGATCGGGAGTCTATAAGCTCATTCATTATTTAAAAGGAGAAAAGACAAATAAACACGCTAAGGCTGAGCGGAAAAGCCCGAGGAGCACCTGAGAAGAACAAAGCCTGGGGCAGCCACAGGGCAAGACAAAGGCAGGGCAGCCCAGCGCTGTGCAAGCTGTGCAAGGTGCAAGGGAAGGGCGTGGACTCCGGCAGAGGCATCCCCACCCCTCAGAGACGGCCACCCCGCAGTTCTGTGTTAGCAGGTTGTCTCTACGAAGACAGAAACTGGTTGTTGAAAAGCCTATAACCAGTCCTCGGATAACATTCAAGATGTACGTTCAAGACGGAAACAATCCTCATCGCCAAACCTACCCGTGGGCTCCAGACAGGCTTCCTGTGAGGGCTGGTGGGCAACACTGACACAGCACAACCCACCTCAGTCCACTGGACTTCTCCCACCTCAGGGGTTTAGGCAGAAGGTCCAGTTAAGACACCATCTGCTTGGCAACCCTCATGAAGGGCTCACACTTCTCAAAGACACTTGCAGAAGCAGAGAGAAATACAACCTGCAAAGTCTCAGACACACCGCCCAGCCAGAAAATTCTGGCGCCACACAACTAGGTGTCCATCACACAACCAGGGTGTCCCTGAACAAGAACAAAGACCACATTACAAAGCCAGCATAACATTTTTAAATAACAATGAGATTAGAATGGAGACAGATAAGATAGAAAAAGACTGCAAGGAAACTAAATACAGGATTAAAGATCTGAATAAGCAATGGTCATGATGCTCCAGACAAAACAGTGGGGGGAAAAAAAGACCAAATCCAGATGAAGCTGAACATTGTTTTTATTATGAAAACAAAGGCAGAGAAAAAAAAATCTTAAAATATGCAGGAAGAAAATATCATTTTTTCAGTTCTATGTGTTTTACTTTAGTTTTTTTCCCAAGAAAATATAATTTTCCTACTATGAAACAAAAATCACGTTTTTTTAAAGGAAATTAGAATCCAATGATTTCCTGACAATGTCTTTATTTTTTTTTAAAGATTTATTTTATTAATTTGAAAGACAGAGTTACAGAGTAGAGACAGAGAGGTAGATCTTCCATCCGCTGGTTCACCCCCGAGATGGCCGCAATGACCAGAGCTGCGCTGATCCAAAGCCAGGAGCCAGGAGCTTCTTCCAGGTCTCCCACGTGGGTGCAGAGGCCCAAGGACTTGAACCATCTTCCATTGCTTTCCCAGGCCATAGCAGGGATCTGGATTGGAAGAGGAGCAGCCGGGACTAGAACCGGCACCCATATGGGATGCCGGCGCTTCAAGCCAGGGCATTAACTGGCTGCACCACAGCGCCGGCCCCCAATCACGCTGTCTTTAGATTTCTCCCCAACAACACTGAACCCCAAAATGTAAAGGACCAACATCCACGGTATTCTGAAGGAAAAGTTGACATATATCACTGGAGCTGTCCTATTTGAAAGCAGCAGAAAGTCAGCACAGATATAGCAAAGTTCCCCCCTTGAAACATTTACCGAAGTATGTACTCTAATTGAAACGGAAATCAAAGCTAAGAATAAACAGTGCAGGAGGCATGGTGTAAAACGATTTTTAAGTGACCCTTGCTGGGCCGGCGTTGTGGTGTAGTGGGTTAAGCCACTGTCTGCGACACTAGCATTCCACATGAGCTGCAGATTGAGTCCCGGCTGCTCCACTTCTGATCCAGCTCCCTGCTAATGCTTTGCAGAAAATGGCCCAAGTGCTTGGACCCCTGCCACCATGTAGAGGTTCCAGGCTCCTGGCTTTGGCCTGGCCCAGCCCTGGCCGTTGCAAGCATTTGGGGAATGAACCAGCAGATGGAAAATCTCTCACTAGGTGCCTCTCCCTCTCTGTAACTCTGACTTTCAAAGAAATAATTAAATCTTTAAAAAAACAAAAAAGTGTTCCTCTCAGGTGAGGAGGAGTCAGCTGACCACACTGTGAGATACACTCAAACATGGGCAGGAAGTGGCCTCCCTTAGCCAGAACCCTGTTGCCTCCCGTCTGCTCCATTTTCAACACCAAAAAATATTTTTTATAAAATTATGGTTTTTTGCTATTTATAAAAGTACATAAAAATATTCAGAACAATTACACAAATATTAATAAACTGACTGTGGTAGTGGAGCTCATTTTTAAACAAAACATGTTATCTAACATTTCCACAATGGGCACAGGTGTTTGGAGCTTGGGATGCTGGTATCCCCAAGTCCAGCCTCTGTTGCCCAATCTAGATTCCCGCTGATGCACACTGTTGGAGGCAGCAGTGATGCCTCAAGTACTTGAGTCCCTGCCACCCGTGTGGGAGCCCTGGGCTGAGTTCCAGGCTCTTGGTTTTGTCCTGGCCCAGCCTTTGCTTTTACAGGCATTTGGGGAGTGAACCAGCAGATGAGAGCGCGCTCTCCCTCTCAAATAAATATTTTAAACAAGCCTTCCAAAATGCACACATACCATTTCTAACAATAAAAGTGCTTTTAAAGTCATTACCAGGAATTACATATCCATCAGATTTCATACCATTTAAAAAACAGATCACAAAAACAGTGAGAGGAAGTACATCAGTAGGTTGATAGTGTTTATCTCTGAATGGCTTTCCTTCTATTTCCTGATATTTAACAAAGACATCACTTTTTTAATGAGAAAAATAAAACTAACAGCAGTTTAGGAACCACTGGCAACCACCAGCACTTAAGCCCTCAGTCTCTCACCCCTTTTTCTGATTTACTGTTTAAATCAACTAGGGTTTTCTTCCCCTAAAACAACCAGCATAAAGTGTAATTATTTTTTAAATTAAAAAAACTTAGCATTCATTCTGACGCAAATACTTTTTGGAAAGGTGAGGTGTAAAAGCTTAATCAGCAGCTGTTTTGTTCCGAGCACTCTGCAAGATGGGGGAACCTCCAGCAAACCGTGGCCCACACTCCAGCCTCTCTTCACCTAACACTGTTCTGCAGGGACGCCACACCACACCTGTCTTCCTTCTTCTTTTACTGACCCCCGCACTCCCTTAGCCCCCCACCACAACCTAGAAAATGTGAGGCCACCTGGAAAAACCAAATGGCAAGACAGGCAGAGACACCACCCAACTCTAACTCCACAGGGACTAGGGGGTCTGCATCCATCTGGGCGTGTCACTGAACTGCCTTAAAGCATGGGTAGAAGTTCTAAGAGAAAAGCAACCCTCACTACGAAAAAAATGTATACAATTTTATCTTTACTTTGCTGTTAAATTAATTTTAGAATACTTGGTTATGACATACGGTAACGCTTATAACAATTACTCTAACAACAAGACAATTCATGGTGCGTTAACTGATCACGTTAAGCTGAGCAACAGAAAAACAAACATGCAAGCAGATTTTTTTTTTTTTTTTTTGACAGGCAGAGATAGTGAGAGAGAGAGACAGAGAGAAAGGTCTTCCTTTTCTGTTGGTTCACTCCCTAAGTGGCCACTACGCCGATCCGAAGTCAGGAGCCAGGTGCTTCCTCCTGGTCTCCCACGTGAGTGCAGGGCCCAAGGACCTGGGCCATCCTCCACTGCACTCCTGGGCCACAGCAGAGCTGGACCGGAAGAGGAGCAACCGGAACAGAACCGGCGCCCCAACCGGGACTAGAACCCGGGGTGCCGGCGCCACAGGCGGAGATTAGCCTAGTGAACCGTGGCACCAGCGGCAAGCAAATTTTTATAGGACTCCAGTATTTCTGTTACACTGTCAAATTATTTTACAGTCAAAATTATGGTAATTATACCTATGACTTCAACAGGGAGAGGGCACACCCAGAATCTTCTCATAGACCAACTCACTTTCATGGCCGAATCCTTAGGTTAAAAACAATCGCATTAAGACTTACAAAAATTATTATTTCTTCTTTTCATGAGCAAATGTGAACATGAGCACCAATAGTACAGGTAGGCAAGGACAGAGGGGAAACTGGGCAAATACTTAACACTGGTAATTTAATACTTTTTGGCTAAAAATATATGCACTTCAGAGTCTGTTTCATGTATTTTTACTAATTTCCAGGTAACTTCATATCTGATAAAAAAATACTTTTTCTTATGGGAAATGGAAAGAAATTCAATAACTATAAAACAACCTAAGTCCCTGAAACAAAATAGTGGAGAACCAACTTTGCCTTTCCTTTCATTATCCAGTAATTCTACAATTTAGAGTTTTGTCATGTTGTAGCAAATGCTGTGAATTAAAGGGAAATCAGAGGTCAGAACACTGTACATACATACTATTCAAATTCTCGGTGAATAATTAACTCAAATATCATGTTCAGAGTGCTTTAAAATGAAATTAATTTCTTTTTAGCTTAATCCCATTTCCCAAATCACTTGCCAAATGATCCTCTATTTAAGTAAAGGACATGTTCTTTCTGCTAGAAAAAGTATTGAGCTTTTTATTTGAGGTAAGAGACTCAACGCCTTTCCTACATTAAACAAGTCGGATTGCCCTGGAGGCGATCACTCGCACCACCCACCCTCACTGCTTTCATTGCTCAGGGCCCTTGAGTAACACACCAAGAAGGAAAAGGAAGTGCAGTACTAGTTGTCCGAAGTGCACGTCCACTAATGCCCTCTAGGCCGGCTGACATTTCCTTATTGGGGGAGCACTTTCCAGTCTTCCACTTGCACCTGGGAGGTGCTAGCTACAAAGTTCCAGGATGGAGGAGAGACCCCCACTTCTACATCCCACGCTGAGTCCCCCTGGAGGGTCCCTGCCAATCCCAGAGTGAGGCAGGGCCCTTTCCTGTTCCCTGTGAGACAGCAGTCCCTGTAGGTGGCAGGCAGCGACGACACATTTGGGGGTCATCCTCCCAGAGAGCCTCCGGTCCCAGTAGCCGCTTCTACCATGTGTTCTCTTTACCCTTCACTGTCACAGCCCCTGGCCCAGCAGGAACCTGCCCTGGGGGTGCTCACTACCGTCCTTTCCCTAAAATTGTGGGCGCACAGCCAAGAGAGTGAGTCAGTCCCCAGGTGAGCAGGGAACTGCAGGGCGGGACCTGCGCCTTCCATGAGGGTGGAGCCCAAGAGAGCAGTTCCACAGAGGCAGAGGGCCTGGGGCAGAACCAGGCACAGCACCATACAAGGAACCCAGGCATCTGCAAGGCCTCCAGGGGCTCTGGGCTAAGCCCCCATTTTTACACTATTTTTCCCTGCATTAATTTAGTTCAGGCTGATTTTTCTGTAATTTGCAACCAGAAACCCTGCCAGTGTACACACGGAATCCAGACATCCTCAGGACACACCGGCCTGCAGGCGCAACGGTGCTGCAGCACACCTCAAGCCTTCTGCCTTGGCCCCACTTGTGGAATGCCTGCCCCATAATGCAACAGCCCCCCTACAATTTCTGAGGCCCCTCTACAGTCACAGATGTGCTTATGAACAAACCTGAAGCTGTATGACTGCCAGTTCCCATGTTTCTCTCCAAGGGTCCAGAGCCACTGCCTGCAGGGGCCAGGGTTCCGGCCTTCCCCTCTTCAGTGTCTTTGCAACCCCTCCTTCGGTTCCGTCCCCACCCCACCCCCTCCAGCTCCTCTCCCTGAGTCCCTGCAGTTCCCTCTTCCCTGGGTCAGCTGTCCCTTCTTCACACTCAGCTTCACCTGCACCCTGCTCCTGCCCCCCGCAGCCCCTCCCCCATCAGCACCTGCATGGCATCACTGAGTATGCCTTGGGGTTTAGTTTTGGGTCTGCTTCCCCCAGTAACAGGGGATCTGTAGAGCAGAGATCCTCCAGCACCTCCAAACTTGGTGGAACAATCAAACTTGGGCTGAATAAATAAATAGGTTAAGTACAAACGACAGAAGATACGGTAGAATGCATGCGTGACAATCAAAATTATATGGGGCCGGTGCTATGGCACAAAGGGTTAAAGCCCCAGCCTGCCCTGCCAGCATCTCATATGGGCACTGGTTCAAGTCCTCATTGCTCCTCTTCCAATCCAGCTCTCTGCTATGGCCTGGGAAAGCAGTGGAAGATGGCCCAAGTCCTTGGGCCCCTGCACCCACGTGGGAGACCTGGAAGAAGCTCCTGGCTCCTGCCTTCAGATCAGCTCAGCTCTGGCTGTTGTGGTCATTTGGGAAGTGAACCGGCGAAATGGAAGACCTCTTTCTCTCTCTCTGGCTCTACCTCTCTCTGTAACTCTGTTTTTCAAATAAATTCTTAAAAAGAAAATTACCTAAGTAGCCACACTGAAGGTGTTATACAGGAAAAAAAAATTCAGAATTTCTTTAATTTTGCTTCAGTGCCTTTCAGTATAGTTTTTAAGGATGCTTCCCTGATATACAACATAAACTTCTAAAATCTAAGTGAATTCATATCCTTGGCTGGGAGTTGTGGTGAAGCGAGTTAAGCCACTTGGGATGCCTGCATCCCATACCCGAGTGCTGGTTTCAAGTCCCAGCTGCTCTGCTTCTGACTGAGCTCCTGCTAATGCGCCTGAGAAGGCGACAAATGATGGCCCAAGTACTTGAGTCCCTGCTACCCACATGGCTTAGGGCTGGCCCAGTCCTGGAGGTATGTGGGCATTTAGGGAGTGAACCAGCGGATGGGAAAAATCAATCTCTTTCTCTCTTTCTCTGACATTCAAATAAATAAGTCGCTTTAAAAATTTCTCCTTATTCCAAAGAGCATCTTTGACACAGAACAAAGCCTGCCCACTAAGGCAGCAGGAGCGTGTGAGCCACTAACTCCACACCCAGGTAATTTGCCCTCATTGGCAGTGAGAGTGTAATGAAAGAGAATGTGTAAAGAGAAACTCAGGGAAAAAAATTATAATCTGCTTCTGAAGTACACAATTGACACTCATTCCAACCCAGCCAGGACAGCAGTGTCTCTGAGTGTCCAGCACAGAAAATGCAATGAACAAAATTCAAAATTAGAACAGCATCTACTGCATTGAGTCAGTGCACTACACATCACCCAAGGTGAAGACCTCCGCCAGCTGTGGGTCAAAATACACTACTTTTTTTTTTTTTTTTTTTTTTTGACAGGCAGAGTGGACAGTGAGAGAGACAGACAGAGAGAAAGGTCTTCCTTTGCTGTTGGTTCACCCTCCAATGGCCGCCGCGGCCGGCGCACTGCAGCCGGCGCACCGCGCTGATCCGATGGCAGGAGCCAGGAGCCAGGTGCTTCTCCTGGTCTCCCATGGGGTGCAGGGCCCAAGGACTTGGGCCACCCTCCACTGCCTTCCCGGGCCACAGCAGAGAGCTGGCCTGGAAGAGGGGCAACCGGGACTAGAACCCGGTGTGCCAGCACTGCAAGGCGGAGGATTAGCCTATTGAGCCACGGCGCCGGCCAAAATACACTTTTGTCTTCATCCTGGCAAACAGCCTGACCACTCTTCTCAGCCCCGCAGTGACGGAGATGGAGGCCTGAGGTCCACAGCCCTCGAGCAGCCCAGAGACCCGCCCGACTCCCTGCCACCATCCATTTCCTAAGCTGTCCTCCAAAGCCACTTGCTGAGGACTCACAGCTGCCAACAGGGTCCGTCTCAGCCGCCCACACGCGGACCTTTCACCAGCCTGTCTTATTTGGGATCAACTCCACTTGAGACTCCTGCCATCCCATTTGGGAAAGCCTGGGTTGAAGTCCTCGCTCTGCTTTCAATTCTAGCTTCCTGCTGCTGCACACCCTGGGGAAGCAGTAAGTGATGCCTCCATTACTTGGATACCGGTCAACCACCTGGGACACCAGATTGCGTTCCGGGCTCCTGGCTTTGCTCTCGCCCTAGCCCCAGTCCCAGCTATTGAAGGCACTGTGACAACGAACCAACAGATGGAAGATCTCTCTCTCTCTCCCTCCCTTCCTCTCTCTCTCTCTTTCTGTGTGTGTGTACTAAATGAATAAAAACAAATAAATTTTAAAAATAAAAACCGCTTCAGGCTAACTCCATGACATACTGGATTCTACTTGTGACCACAGCTTAGCTAAACCTAAACCCCAAGCTTAATTTTAATCATTTGGTTTACAAAATAAAGTAGTTTAGAAATAACATATAAGTACCTCTTTCTACTTCCCACTCATCCCATTTCTCAAGGTTAATGCTACAAAAAAAATCTTTTAGCGGAGGTCAGCGCTGTGCCTGTGACACCAGCATCCCATATGGGTGCGAGTTCTAATCCCAGCTGCTCCGCTTCTGATCCAGCTCCCTGATGATGCACCTAGGAAAGCAGTGGAAGATGACCCAAGTGCTTGGGCCCCTGCACCCATGTGGGAGACCTGGAAGAAGTCTCAGATCAGCCCAGCCCCAGCAGCTGCAACCATTTGGGGACTGAACCAGCAGATAGAAGACCTCTCTCTGTGTGTGTGTGTGTGTGCGCATACAACTCTGCCTTTCAACTAAATTAATTAATTAAAAAAATATTTCAGCCTCTTTCTGGATTATTTTCTGCCCTTCCACAAGCGTAGGGAGTACTATTAACAGTAACAGCATCAGGGGAAATGAAGCTTTTTTGTCCCATTTCTTTACTTCCTTGTGCACTTCACTTCTCCATGTCAGCAGACTGACCCTGGCTCTTCCTTTCTTGAATAGCTCCATCATAGTCCGTCACACAATTTCCAGCACTGCTGAATTGTGAACATGTCTCTAGGTGCTTCGAATCCTTGACGATTACACAGAAGATCACGGCTCCATGTTGTTAACTAACAGTGCTTGGTGCACGGCCCAAAGAGTCATGGAAATCTCCTTGCCAAGCCTGAGTAATCCCAGAGAATCACAGTTGTCCCTGGAAATCCTGAACAACCAACAGTTACAGAATAGGGTAGGTGTGTGCACTTCCCTAAGTAGAGGGGGCGGGGGGGCAGATATTCAGTGCTACATTCACATCTTTCATGGCCAAGAGAAAACCTCAAGGGAGCCAGAACATCCTTCCTGTGCCTGTGGGTCACTGTTCCTCACGATGTCCCTGCTCACTCAGCGTAGCTGCCTTCATCTGTCATTCTGATCTGCAGACAGCAGGCAAAGTGGACCAGGGGAGAGGTCAATCCCTCCCTCTCCGAGGATGTGGGGACACCCCTGCTTCCATGCTCCAGACTGCACGTTGACATGAGGTTGATTTACAGACCAGTTAAAAACCCTGGGATATTGGGCTTTTTCAGCAAGAACACAGTCAATCAATCATTTCCATTTTGTGGCCATGCAATTTTTTTTTCTTCCAATATAAATGATTAATCCTCTCCTACTGTTCCGGATGAATATCCAAAACAACGTTGCCATGATACCACAATTCCACTCTCCGGGAAGGTCTTCCATTGGTGAGCTGGGAGTATGGCTTTGGCATCCCTGCTCCATACTAAATATTTCCAGACTCAGGGTGTACTCTCATTCATGTTTCCTTGTATTTAAAATCACTCATGTGTGGATAAAGGACAGCATCTGGATGACTGGAGACCAAAAATTTCCCAAGAAAATTCTTAATGTCCTTAAGATCTGAAAATCCTTAATGTTCTTATGAGTCAAATACCCATACCACGCCAGCTACTTAGCAATGTGTATGACTCATGTCATTTCATGAACAAATTCAATGGATTTATTTTAATACCATCCTTGATACATTGCTGCAGTTTCTCTAACTGTATACCAGACAATTATGCTGATTTCCAGTACATCTGTTGACTGATAGGTTGAGAGGTGAGGAAGCCAAGATCCAAGCCAGGGCTGCTCCAGCAGGTGCCAGGAGCAGGCAGGTGCCACTGTCCTAACCCTGCTGGTACAGATCAGTCACCTGATTCCCGCTGGCCTCCTTAATTTAACAAAGAGGAGAAAGTCCCTCCAGGTAGCCCCAAGGTCTAAGAGTTCCCCATCCTCAGAGGAGCTTCAGAGGGACTCTCCCTGGGTGTGTGTGGACATGACTCTGAGCACCGATCCAGGCCACCTGAGCAATCCAGGCTCAGGAGTCCCTTCCCAGGAGCCAGCTGGAACGGGAGTGCGTTTTCCTATGGAAGAACGTCAGACGCGGTGGTTGAGTTTGAGCAGCAGCCCTGGCAGAGGACTGCGAAGTAGAAAAGCTTGGCAGCATGGCCTAGTTGGGCTTTGGGGATGACGGTAGAGACGGAGACATGATAGTTAACAGTCTATGTGACTGGGCTCCTGTCCATCAACCATTAATAGGAGTCTGCCCGAAAATATGCTGACTGGATAAACCCAGGAAATGACCAAAAGTATCCTAACAGCAATGAACATCCTCGGAAGCCCTGATGGTTTCTTAAAAATCCACAAGGTACTTGACAACTAACTTCTTTAAAGGTTTCTTAATAAATCTCATTGCTGTAACACATCTGTCTCACGCAGGAGCCCTATGCACACGCAACGCAGCCTGAGTTCCCACAGCACAGGGAGGTGCTATGGGGAAGATGGACTTTCTCAAATGGACGATTCCAGCTGCACACAAGTTTTCAGGGAACATGATCTGAAAAAAGCTTATGTTATCAGAACATCTTGGCACACAGCTCTCCCTACTAACTAATGACTTAACAGTTCCAGGCCAATAGAAAAGAAAGGGTAGCATCTGAAATGCACAAGTGCCATCTTAATCAAGGTCAGGGAAACCAGCCGCCTTAGACAATCACCTTATGGGAAGGGGGCTGAGTCTGAGAGGCCAGGATCTTGACTAAGGCGAAAGGCTTCTCAAAAATTTCCAGTAGCCTCAGCCACACCCTCGCCTGAGTGCTTCTTTGTCCCAGGCCCCATGCACAAGCCAGCGCTAGGGCACTCCACAGAGACAGCTGCATGGGGACAGAGGAAAAGGCATCCACAAAATCGTAATGCTATCCAAAATTCTGACTGCCTAGCGCTGCCCTGGGCACTGTGCAAGACAGAATGGAAGAGTCACACAATTCCTGCCTTCCAGAGGTTCCAAATCTTGCATCAAGATCTAACTTGCATAATGACAATTAGAAGAGCAACCGAAACCAAGGACATTCTGTGCCCTGAGGTCTCTTAGTCACGAAGGGGGTGGGCCTTTTCAGGACAAGTGGGGCTGTACTAAGCAAAGCACACGTACTTCCGGTTCTTTAGAGCCCACTGCAGTGACACAGTTGATTATCTGTTAAGTGTTCACAAGCAATGTTTTGCAACAACTGCACCACAAGTCTGATTCTTGAGCTTGCTAGACCAATCATCTGTGGCGCTCTGAAACAAGTCGTGATTAACTCTCGCATTAAAATCCCCTGATTCACTAACGTTAACACAATACATTTTCTTAGATAAGAAAAAGTCTACCAAAGGGATGGAGAACAAAGGACCTGCCGACTGCTTTGACCTCCTAACCACTGAGGGCTCCTAAATTGTGCATGGCATGCCAGCACCTGAGAAGGGCCGCTGAACTGTTGTTGGACGTTAACTCTCTCTCTCTTTTTCAAAGGCGGCACTTTTTTTTTGCTTTTAAGATTTACTTATTTATTTATTTATTTATTTGAAAGTCAGAGTTAGAGAGAGAGAAGAAAAAGCAGAGAGAGAGAGGTCTGCCATCCGCTGGTTCACTCCCCAATTGCTGCAACGGCCGGAGCAGCGACAATCCAAAACCAGGAGCCAGGAACTTCTTCCAGGTCTCCCAGGAGGGTGCAGGGGGCCCAAGAACGTGGGCCATAGCAGAGAGCTGCACTGGAAGTGGAGCAGCCGGGACTTGAACCAGCACCTATATGGGATGCTGGCACTGCAGGCAGCAGATTTACCTACTACCCTATAGCACTGGCCCCGGATGTTAATTCTCGAGACTTGAGAAACCAAGGTTCACTTTGTAAAGGACTTCAGAGGAAGGATGAAGCCAGAAATAACTCAGAAGAGTTGCTCCAACTTCTCAACTGGAAGGGACGCTCTTTGCTGATCTTGTCTGGATGAACAGATGCCCTGGAGACAGATCTCTTCAGACTGGGAGGCAGGCTGCAAATGGCAACCCCACGAGGGCCTTCTCTCGAGTGCCTGATTCTATGCTTCTCACCCGCTGTGCCCCTCAGGAGGCTCCAGCCAGCCCCACTAAGGAAATGTCGGTACTGCAGCGTGCACGGCCAAGGCGGTTAGCACGAAGGGAGAATCCCACTTCGGAAACCTCAGCTGCAAACCAGAAGCAGCAGCAGCAGCAGCAGCAGCAGCAGCAGCAGCAGCATCTCTCCTTATCAGGTGCAACCCAGGAGCTGTCCGAGCAGGCAGCCCTTTCATCCTCCATAGCTGCTGTCCAGATCTCACGCTCACAGGCCCTTTGCTGACAACGAAGGCAGGGGCTCTCTGAGCAGACCGCCAGACGAAAGAGCGGGAGACAAGAGGAGGAAACAGGAAGTCCTCTTCCACAGTCAGCCAGCCAGGTGAAACCATTTACAGTTTCAGCACGTGAAGGAGAGCCTGAATGACAGCAGGCTTGCTTTCTACTTCTGTGAAAATCAGAACCCAGTTCATGAAAAGCCTCTGACTTTAATCAGTTTGTGCTAATACTTTTACTGTATCTTTTTTCCAAGAGAAAAAGCACTGTAAAAGAGAAGCAATTAGAGTATTAACAAGACCTAAAATCCACTGATAATCTGATATACGCCAGGCAAGAACCAGCTGTCTACACAAAATATTTTGCTTTGTGGGTCAGCGTTGTGGCGTAGTGGGTAAAGCTGCACCTGCAACACCAGCATCCCTTGTGGGTGACGGTTCAAGTCCCAGCTGCTCCATCTCCAATCCAGCTCCTAGCTAATGGTCTGGGAAAAGCAGAAGACGGCTCAAGTACTTGGACCCCTGCCAACCATGTGGAAGACCTAGATGAAGCTCCTGGCTCCTGGCTTCAGTCTGGCCCAACCCCAGCCAATGAGGCCATCTGGGGAGTGAACCAGATGTTAAATTGATCTCCCCCACCACCCCTGGCTCTTTCTCTGTGTGTGTGAGTGTGTGTGTGTGTAATTTTGACTTTCAAATAATCTTTGAAAATATGTGTTTTGTTTTGTTCTACCTAGAATACATAGACTGCCACACAGAATATTACCAAGTAAATAGGGACCATCAAATGCTCTCTAAGAAGTAAATAAGTCCCCTTAGAAACAACCTCTGGATCCTCAGTAAATCAAAGAAATATCAAGGGCTCACAACACTATATTATACATACACTGTCCATTTTATTTTCTATGAGGGTAACCTTAAAAACTTTGTGAGAAAATGGAATTAAAAGATAAGTTTATTTTGGTGCAAAATTCTAAGCATCATTTTTTAATAATACACATTTTTAACTAACTTTTTGAAGACCTTATTTATAACCCTATTCTATACTCTTTTTTTTTTTTAAGATTTTATTTATCTATTTGAAAGGTAGAGTTACAGAGAGAGGAAGAGACAGAGATAAAGGTCTTCCATCCTCTGGTTCACTCTCCAAATGGCCACAACAACTGGAGCTGCGCAGATCCCAAATCAGGAGCCAGGAGCTCCTTCCGGGTCTCCCACAGGGGTGCAGAGGCCCAAGTACTTGGGCCATCTTCCACTGCCTTCCCAGGCTATAGCAGAGAGCTGGATCAGAAGAGGAGCAGCCGGGACTAGAATCAATGCCCATATGGGCACAGGGCAGAGATTTAGCCCACTGTACCACAGCACTGGCCCCTACTTTATTTTTTATTTTATTTTATTTATTTGATATATAGAGTTAGACAGTGAGAGAGAGAGAGAGAGAGACAAAGAGAAAGGTCTTCATGCCGTTGGTTCACCCCCCAAATGGCTGCCATGGCCAGAGCTGCACCAATCCAAAGCCAGGAGCCAGGTGCTTCCTCCTGGTCTCCTATGCAGTGCAGGGGCCCAAGGACTTGGGCCATCTTCCACTGCCTTCCCAGGCCACAGCAGAGAGCTGGACTGAAGAGGAGCAACTGAGACTAGAACCCGGCGCCCATATGGGATGCCAGTGCTGCAGGCAGAGGATTAACCAAGTGAGCCATGGCGCCAGCCCCTGGCCCCCTACTTTATAACACTATACTATTTGTTCAGTTCCATACCATAGAATAACTATACCATTCTATTCTATACTATACTATTCTATACTATACAATGCTATGCTGTTTCCACTATACTGTAATACTCATGAGTACAGTCAATGATACTTTCACAATATTTTTCTAAGCTTTTATCAAGTAATTAAACGTGGTATGTATTATGCCCTATATAAATATACATTTGATTGTAATCAATGCCATTACCTATATAATTCTATATGGCTTCTGGGGGCTTTTTTTTTTTCTAAGAAGTCTTTAGCAATTTCTGGTCACTAACTGAAGTAAATGCTGCAAAATTTTAGCAACAGCTGTCCCAGGTCTGGATGAAATGGGCAGTGTTGGCAACGCTCTCTAGGTCCAGAAAAGTTCAAACTGCATGTTTGTGATTAGAAATACGAATCATTAACCAGACCTTCTGGCAAGTATCACCAGGACCTGCTGCAATTATGTCAGCATAAGAAAACATCAGCCCAAGAGACAGTTTACAAAGCCTGTAACAAGGAGGCATTGATGCTATTACTATTATATTATTGCTACACCTCTGGACTCATTTAAAATATATTTAACCACTATGCTATATAAAGATTTTACATAACTTCAGGCACATTCACCTAACGGCTAGAATAATTCTTTTTTTTTTAAAGATTTATTTATTTATTTGAGAGGCAGAGTTAGAGAGAGAGATAGAAAGAGAGGTCTTCCATCTGCTGGTTCACCCCCAAAATGGCCACACAGCTTGAGCTGGGCCTACCCAAAGGTAGGAACCAGGAGCTTCCTCCAGGTCTCCCACATGCATGCAGTGGCCCAAGCACTTGGGCCATCCTCCACTGCTTTCCCAAGTCATTAGCAAGGAGCTGGAGAGGAAGTGGAGCAGCCAGGACTTAAACTGGCACCCATATGGGATGCTAGAGCAAAAGGCAGAAGCTTAACCTACTACACCATAGCACCAACCCCAGAATATTTAGAATTCTTCCCACTCTTTGAGAGGACAACTAGAGGGTCACACACAGATTAGCTAGTAATGTACTTCACCCAATGAGAACTGCACAGATCCAACACGCACAAACATGCAAGTGCACAGTTACACACACTTGTATATACACAAATGCGCAGAGATAAAGTACACACATATATAAACACATACATACATACAATCACATATATTCATAAACACATAACACAAAAATCCTCATAAACACATAGGCATATATAATGGACACAAACACAATGCACACACAGACACATACATACATACATAGATACATAATACATACATTCACACATGGACACAGTCACATAAAGTATATGCATAATATATACATACACATTCATATTTAGTCATACATAACAAGCATGCACACACATAATACAAACACACATGCCTACAGGTATGTTTGTGTGCATATACACATCCACACATTCATACACATGCACACATAAATCTTCACACAAATACACATTCATGCATACACACACACATAGACACACACACACCCTTCTCAGAAGAGGCCTACATCATTCAATTCTACAAAAAGTAGTGATATCCCCCAAATGTACCTTCTTGAAATTAGTATGCCTGCTTCACTGCACATTTCTTCAATTCCAATGAGACAAACACATATGCACACATTCACAATCATACACTCGTGCTCTAACACATGTGCCGCACACAAACACGAAGGCTTTGACTGGTGCCTCAAACCTGAATTGAACAAGTTCTGCTAATTATAGTCAGCGTCAGCAAAGATACGTACTTGACCTCAAGACAAAAAATACTCATTCTTTCGGTTACCCTGGTAACAACAATAATGTAAAAGAAGGCTGTGTAACATGGTGCCACTTACTCAATCCTGCTTCCTGGGATCTGACCCACTTGTGAGGTTTTTTTTCTGTCTGAATGATTTCCTTCTGACTGAAATCATGAGATAATTTCTTCCCTTCCTGCCTTTTCTTTCCATGCCCTTTTCACTACCCTTTCATCATCTTGGAAACGAAATCACAGATGTCAAAAGTGAAGGCAAAGAAACAGCCTTCAGAAATAATACCACAGTAGAATGAACCAGAGATTCCTTTTGGAAATGCTCAAAACAAAAAGTCAAGAGACCTGGGTTCCCTCTCACAGCAGAAACTGACAGATGTAATCGGAGTAGATCGCTCAGCCTCACTCCCTTCTCTGTGTATAAAACAAAGATTCTCCTCCTGCATTCCTTACTGCAGGAAGTCATTGTGCAGGAAGACGAAATAGACAGAGTAGTAAACTAGAGACAAAGGACAGCAGGATAATTTTCCAAACATATATCTGCTTGCATGTCCTAAGCGCACGAAAGCTTATTCATAAGCGAGAGCTATATTCTACAAAGTCTTTGGACTTCAGGCTTACAAACAAAACAAACGACATTCTTACGACATCATGAATAGGATGTTCTCACACAATCTAGGAATGCTCACAACAGGATTCCACTACGAGGTGCTCAAAACATAACCTATGCAGTGTGGCCAAGAGCTCCTATAACCTAATTTCTAGGAATCTAATTTTAAACACTTTCACAGCTAACATCACACACACACACACAAAAATATATAGTGCTCCAAATGCCGTAGCACAAGTGCTAAAAACACCTAACCAAAAATAAAAGTGGCATTTCAGGCAAAAATCCGGGAATCAGAACATAAGTTATATCCCCAAAGTTCTTCAAAAGCTTTCCTTTTTTTTTTTTTTGTTCCTTCAACAACACTCCTCATCAACTTCCATATAATTATAGTAATGAGCACAGTTACAACAATTAATCATTTGCAAACAGTCCACGATTTTCTGTTCCTTGAGGTGTTGATACCTTCTACATTGCAAAACTTCTCATCCTAAGCCCAGCTACCTCCCAGCAAGGGGCCTTGCGGAAGGCCTAAAAGGGCTCACGCATTGTTCACAGAGGACTAAACAATGCTCCTCTCCCAAAAACTGACTCTCTTCCTCCCCCTACTTTCCTATTTTCATTTGGAGCACTGTGGGACTTGGGGGGGGGGGGGGGTTTGAGGTTGGCTTTGTGAATTTTTTTGGAATTTACATTTGTTGTTACCAGCAGAGGGGAACAGACAAATATATGGGACTAAAGGCAGAAGGTTCAATTATCCTTCACCAAAGTAGGAGCAAACACGGAAAATGCAATCGCACAATCTGAGAGTGTGACACGTGTTGTTTTCTATTGTAGTTTGCTGGCTCAGTATGGCAAGTATAATTTACTATCTGGGTATCAACTAGGTATGAAACATCAAAACAATTATATGCATACATGGAGATACATGCACATGCAAAAATACACATATACTTTATGTATACATGGAATGTTACAACTTGGGAATTACATACTCCAAACCATATTGATACATCTCCAGTACAGTATCCTCCCTCCAGACAGCATGGGAGTGATCCACGGGGTTGCACTCTCTTCCAAGAGACACTGTGGGGATTCCAATGCTGGTTGAGGCTCTCTCACAGACTTCAACAAAGGAAATGCTAAGAATCAGTCATCAACAATAAACCAAAATCTAAGTAACAGGATGCTCTGAAAAGCACAAGGCATCCTCTGAATTTAAGGGCCCTTTGGAACTTTCTTCAAGCTACAAAGAACTCAGTGAACTTAGAATAATAACCAATTCATGAGTAAAAATAGGCGGCAGGTGTTAGGCACAGAAGACTCTGTTGGCAATACCCACATCCCATAATGGAGGCCCTGAGTTCAAGTCCCAGCTCCACCTTCCACTCCAGCTTCCTGCTTGTGTACCCTGGAATGCAGCAGATGATGGTTCAAGTTCTTGGGTCCCTGCCAGCCACATGGGAGACCCAGACTGAGTCCCCAGCTCCTGACTTTGGCCTGGCCCAGCCCTGGTTATTGCAGATATTTGGGGAATGAACCAGCAGATGGGGAGTGCTCATTCTCTCGCTTGCTCTCTCTGGCTCTCAAATAAATTAAAAAAAAAAAACAAATCATCATCATCCCAGCCTTGTTCCTCCTCCTGATTTCCAACAACGAGCACCACCACCACTAACCTCAGCTGTGCAGATTCAAAACTTCACTCCCCTCTTCCAGGTTTTTAACTTTCCTCTCTCAATTGACTTGCTTCCTTCTTTTTGTTCCTTTTGCCGTGACTCAAGTATCCAGCCTCAGAGACAGTGTCCAGGTCTCTCCTGGTGCCACGGCATACTACACATACTGTCAGCAGCACGGCATGGACCATCTCCAGGTTCTCTCCAAAAACCCTCCTGGGCTCCTTCAAACTGGCAATAAGAACACCTACATCCTGGCCCCACGCTAGCAGATATACAGGGGTACTTCCAAAAAGCTCAAGGAAAATACAATTAAAAGCTTTTTCTTGGTGAAAAATTTGAAACCACGAACAGGTTTTCCATAATGCACCCTTTGAACTTTTTGAAAGCCCTCTCATACACAAGTACTTTACCTGCCCAAAGAGATTGTAAGGGAAGGGAGGAAGGGTGGCATTTGGCACAGCAGTGAAGTTGCCACCTGGAACACCTGTATCCCAGATTGCAGTGCCTGGTTCAAGTCCCAGCTCCTCTACTTCAGATCCAGCTTCCTGCAAAAAATGCATCCTTTGGCCCAAGTACTTGGGCCCTGCACCCACATGGGAGACCAGGAGAAGTACCTGGCTCCTGCCATCGGATCAGCGTGGTGCGCCGGCCACAGCGCACCGGCACAGCGGCCATTGGAGGGTGAACCAACGGCAAAGGAAGACCTTTCTCTCTGTCTCTCTCTCTCACTGTCCACTCTGCCTGTCAAATAAATAAATAAATAAATAAATAAAAATAAAAAAATAAATGCATCCTTAGAGGAAGCAGGTGATGGTTCAAGTCTGTGGGCCCCTGCCACTCACATGGGAGACCCAGACTGAGTTCCAGGCCCTAGTTTCAGCCTGGTCCAGCCCACACTATTGTGGGCATTTGGGGAACATACAGATCTTTCTGTATCTCTTTCTTTGTGTCTCTCTACCTTTCAAATAAAATGAAAATTTAAAGAGATTAAAAGCATCATGGCGGCCGGTACTGTGGCGCAGTGCGTTAATGCCCTGGCCTGAAGCGCCCACATCCCAAATGGCACCAGTTCAAGACCCAGCTGCTCTACTTCTGATCCAGCTCTCTGCTATGGCCTGGGAAAGCAGTAGAAAATGGCCCAAATCCTTGGGCCCCCTGCACCCATGTGGGAGACCCGGAAGAAGCTCCTGGCTCCTGGCTTCGGATCAGCACAGTTCTGGCCGTTGCAGTCAACTGGAGAGTGAACTATCGGATGGAAGATCTCTCTCTCTGTCTCTGCCTCTCCTCTCTCTGTGTAACTCTTTCAAATAAATAAATAAATCTTTAAAAAAATAAAAATAAAAGCATCATATCTGCATTCACCCACAGGCCCCTACTCCTTCTGAAATTGCTGCATGAAACATCTATATATTTTCCAAATCGTGAGCATATATTCTTAAAAATTAACTTTCTTGGGGAAGATATTAGCCTGACGGTTAAGATGACCACATTCCACATAAGAGACCTAGGTTTAATACCCACCAGCAGCTCCTGGCTCCAGCTTCCTGCCTCTGCAACCCACAGGAGGAGGCAGCAGCTCAAGTAATTGACAGCTCAAGTAATTGGATTTCCCACCTGGACTGAGTTCCTAGCTATTGGCTTCAGTCCCAGCCCAGCCCTGGCTGTTGCAGGTATGTGGCAAATAAACCAGCAGATGGGAGTGTATGCCTTCCAAATAAATAAATAAAAATATTTTTAAAAATAACTTTCTGGATCATTTTGTGCCATTGTCAAAAAATACGAAATGCTGCAAAACCAAGTTAAGACCCATTAGAGTGAGTCCATTAGACCCACTAGAGTGGCCCCATTAGAGTCCAGGTCAGCTGGACGCTGCCTTCCCAAGATTCCTCACCCGATGAGCAAGGGACTCCATTCCTTCCATTCAGCCACGAACACATGCCTCAGCAAGCTGAAGTCCCTCAGCTGGTGACCCTGCGAGCTTCTGCTCTCACCAGCTGAACTGTCTGTTGGTCATGCAACAGTTGTGTTTGTGCCTAAATCTGTTTATGCCATTTGTACTTGCTACATGTTACTTGAATCAATAAAGTAGGACTCCAAAAGGAGAAACTGATTCTACGAAAACTAAATGGAAGGCTTTGCAAAGATCTGATAGAAGACAACATTTTTGTTATTTTTAGTTTAAAAATTTTTTTTGGTGTCAAATTAGGAGTGGGCGAAATAATAATAAAAATATTAGGGGAGGGGCCGCCGCCTGCAGAGAAAGCATCCCATATAGGCACCAGTTCAAGCCCCAGCTGCTCCACTTCTGATCCTGCTCTCTGCTATGGCCTGGGAAAGCAGTAGAAGATGGCCCAAGTCCTTGGGCCCCTGCACCCATGTGAGAGACCTGGAAGAACTTCATGGCTCCTGGCTTCGGATCAGCACAGCTTCAGCTGTAGTGGCCTTTTGGGGAGTGAACCAGCGGATGGAAGATCTCTCTCTCTCTCTCTGCCTCTCCTCTCTCTGTATAACTCTGACTTTCAAATAAGCAAATAAATCTTTAAAAAAATATTAGCGGAAATAACAAAAACACTTAAACCTAAGACTCTAAACCACGACTGTTTCTCGCGTTGATTGCTTATTCTCTTCTAGAAAAATCAAAACTGCTGGGAGCTATAGGCAATATGCTATGCTGCAGAACAGGCAAGAATGATGCTACAGCCGATCACACTCAGAACCACAATGGCAGAACCACACTCAGAAAATGCCTCGGCCCAACATCAACTGCCTGCTGAATGTTCATTTCCATGCTTTCTGGTGAGGTATGGATTTCGTTTAGGATTCCTAACTCCAGCCTCTTCTAGTTACGGAACATTATGTTTCTGATCACATCCGGCAAAAGGGTTTCTACTATCTAGGGAAAATTTTTAAAAATTCTAAACCTTACAGGGATAGACAGAGAGCAAAACCAGGCAACACTGCTCTCTAAGAGGCAGTAGCCTGCCAGGGAGAGGATTCTGGGGCAACCCCTACCCAGCATGGGTTGCGTTTTTGTTGTAATTCTACATCCAGAAGGCAACTACGCTGACTAAATGAATAGAAAGACCTGAAAGGAAAGGCTTTGATAGACTGGAATTGGTTTAGGAAAGTAAAGGCCAAGAGGGAACTTAATAACAGCTTTGGAGGCTCTTACGCAAGGCCAGTGTCTGCCATTCTCTGTCCCTCAGAGAGAGAACGGGCGTGGGCAGAGATGTCAGCAGAGACAGTTCCCTAACTAAAAGGTTGTGGGGAGGCCGGGGTGGGGGGGAGAGTCTTTACAATGGGAGAGCTCAGAATCTGCCTCCCTTTAACTCTTCATGGAACATCAGAGAAATTTCCATAGTCCTGCATCTGCGGCAGAATGAACACTACGGCCTCCTCTTGGTACACAGATGGCAGAAGCACTTCAGAACACATGCAGCATAGCTACACAGAGACTTCAGGATCCATGCGTCAAGAAGCTGTCGCTTCTGAAAAGCAGTGTTTTGTATACATTGAGGCCTGGGCAAGATAAACGGACAGGCCAAGACACAGTTCTGGAAGCCCATCTGCCCAAAGACTGCTGTCCAGTTATGCGACACTATGATTACAACTAGATTTTCAAAACATAAAGACTGTTCACCAAGATGTGCAAACCTCACAACATCACCTCGAGCGGTAGGCTTCTTCTGTCTGGGGTGGATTTTCAGATTCTGCCGGGAGTGAGGGGTGCTAATGGCATCTGAAGGGTGGAAGACAACGACACTGCCATCCTACAAAGCTCAGGACTCCCCCTCACCTCCAGGGATTCCTGGGTCCAACAAGTCGATGCACTGAGGTGACAAATCCTGATTCAGACAAGTATCCTTTTATGATTGCAACAAACTCACAGGCATCTTCACCTGTCAACTTCTGTCTACCTTTTTTGCAAAATACAGTTCCTTGCAATAGGCAAATCTCTATGAGACACAATATAGGGACCTACTAACTTTATTTTGCTCCAGCAGGAAGAACAGAAGGGATGTTTTGGGGAGATGCACTAAAGTTTTGGGAATTTTTGACTTGAAATTATCAATGCTGCTATGTTCCAGCATCACTAGCCCTGGGGTGGACTCTGCTCCATGTCCACCACCACTGAGACCCGAAGGAGACATCTAAACTTGAACCTCACTTATTCTAACACCATCTGTCTTATGTGGTTAATGGACCACCCAATACAATGATAGATGTAAAACTATGTTATAGGCCGGCGCTGTGGCTCACTAGGCTAATCCTTCGCCTGCGGCGCTGGCACCCTGGGTTCTAATCCCAGTTGGAGAGCCAGTTCTGTCCTGGTTGCTCCTCTTCCAGTCCAGCTCTCTGCTGTGGCCCATGAAGGCAGTGGAGGATGGCCCAAGTGCTTGGGCCCTGCACCCACATGGGAGACCAGGAGGAAGCACCTGGCTCCTGCCTTCAGATCAGCACAGTGCCAGCCGTGGTGGCCATTTGGGGGGTGAACCAACGGAAGGAAGAACTTTGTCTCTCTCTCTCTCTAACTCTGCCTGTCAAAAAAATTTTTTTTAATAAACAAAACTATGTTATAAACTAGATGGCATTAACATTATCATTGCTATACTTCTGGATTAACCATCTTTAAAATCCTATGGAAAAATAAAATATATTGATACTACATTAGAACTGTAAGATCACAAATGACTTTTTAAAATCTATGTACCAAAAATTAAAAAAAAAGTTGGGGCCCATAGTGAGCTAAGCCTCCACCAGTGGCGCCAGCATCCCATATGGGCACCAGTTCTTGTCCTAGCTGCTCCTCTTCCAATCCAGCTCCCTGCTAATGTGCCTTGGAAAGTATTGAAAGATGGCTCAAGTGCTTGGGCCCCTGCACCCACATGGGAGACCTGGAAGAAGCTCCTGTCTCTTGGCTTCGGATAGGCCCAGCTCCAGCTATTGTGGCCATTTGGGGAGTGGACCAGCAGATGGAAGACCTTTCTCTCTGTCTCTCCCTCTCTCTGTAATTCTATTTCTCAAATAAATAGATTAAAAAATTTTTTTAAATCTATGTACCCCAATTTTTATGTTCCTTTTGAAATTTTAAAAAATATATATTCTAAAATATTTTTAATGTTCTAAGATATTAATGCATAAGATAATTTTAATATATCAAATATACATATAAAAATACACTGGCCGGCGCCGCGGCTCAATAGATTAATCCTCCACCTAGCGGCGCCGGCACTCTGGGTTCTAGTCCCGGTCAGGGTGCCGGATTCTGTCCCAGTTGCCCCTCTTCCAGGCCAGCTCTCTGCTGTGGCCAGGGAGTGCAGTGGAGGATGGCCCAAGTGCTTGGGCCCTGCACCCCATGGGAGACCAGGAGAAGCACCTGGCTCCTGCCTTCGCATCAGCGCGGTGCGCCGGCCGCAGCGCGCCGGCCACGGCGGCCATTGGAGGGTGAACCAACGGCAAAGGAAGACCTTTCTCTCTGTCTCTCTCTCACTGTCCACTCTACCTGTTAAAAAAAAAAAAAAAAACTGCAAAATATTAGGACAGAAGAATTAAAATTCCTAATTTAAGGGGCCAGCACTGTGGCACAGCGGGTTAAAGCCCTGGCCTGAGGTGCCAGCATCCCATATGGGCACCAGTTCTAGTCCCGGCTGCTCCTCTTCCGATCCAGCTCTCTGTGCGGCCTGGGAAAACAGTGGGAGATGGCCCAAGTCCTTGGGCCCCTGCACCCACATGGGAGGCCTGGAGGAAGCCCCTGGCTCCTGGCTTCGGATCAGCACAGCACCGGCCGTTGTGGCCATCTGGGGAGTGAACCAATGGATGGAGGGCCTCTCTCTCTGTCTCTGCCTCTCTCTGTAACTCTTCAAATAAATAAAATAAATCTTTTTAAAAAAATTCCTAATTTAACACACATTATAATTTGTAATAGCAAAACAGAGGTCTCACAGATTCCTGCTAGAATTTTCATAAAACTCAATGTATTAATTATCAACTAATAATAATTAGTTGAATCATGACAAGCAAATCCCAAAAACATTAATCCAGTACCTGTACTCACTGCCCTCAGGCCGGTGAAGGGTAGATATATTCATTGGAGTTGACCTTGAAAAAGACATACAGAGCTTTGAAGATTCAGGTTTCCGGAATACAAAAAAAAAAAAAAAAGATCATAACTCTCTGTAGTTATGAGAAATGAGTCTTCTCAATATTTATTTTTTACTTCATATGACTTATAAAACACAAGTGTATGCATTAAACGTGTGACCATTTTTCATTACTAACTTCAGTCTATAACTAAATGCTGTCCATCATTAGCACTGTGCACAGTTCTAGGTAGCACAATTTTAACTAAAAAAAGGAGGGGAGAATAAGTAACAAATAATTATGTAATTTAAAGCGAGAATTTCAATCAGACGATTCCAATAATTACAATATCTAGTATTTAGTATGGAACATATTTTTAATGATTCCAGAAAGCTTCACATAAAAACACTACTTAAACTCCAAGTACTGTATGTGAGTTGTGTAGATTTCAAAAGAAAAACAACACACACAGTGTTTTTGGAGCTTCTGGATTTGCTCTAACAAAAGTCTTGGAGAATCTACATGTTCGGCACCAGGTGACAAGGCACAATTTGACTGGGATGTAGTCCTGGTCCACCGCTCTCATATGAAATGCTGACTCACAGAAACCTCAGAGCCACATCTTAAACTGCAGAAACCCCAAGAAGGATCTTACACCACTTTCCTCTTCAGCGGCTTTCCAAAAGAGAACCCCATCAATCAAGTGAAGGAGGTGAAGGTAATAAAATCAAAATAAAAACAAGAGCCAGGCGTCTCTCCTACAGGATCTAACAGCAGGAACATGCCGTAAGTCTTGCAGAGAATTCACCTGCCCCTGCAAATGATCTGCTGATACAAGGTAAGTAACCAGGTTAGAAATCACTCAAAGCAGCACTTTGTTTTTCCCTCCCTTCATCGATGATCAAAGTCTGTACCTCTGCATGCATACAGAGCTTTAACATTTAAGTACGCCACTGTTATCCAGAATGCTGGCAGAAAAGTAGCACTTAACTAGTGTTTTCCACCCTGACGTGCGGCTCTAATGGAGAAAGGAAGAACAGTTATTAGAGTTCTTTCTCCACTGCATTAGAGGGGGAGTAGGGCTATTTACTTGAAATAACAGAAGTTCACATAACCTACATGATTCTAAACCTTAATGCTCTTCAAACTGTCCTTTTCATTCCTTTAGTACCTACCAGGAAAACTGGAAAAAGAAGCAAAAGAAACCACCCCTCTATCCCCAAAAATGCTCACAATCTCCAGGGAAAAACAAGAGAGATTAGCGGTTCAGCCAAGTTCACAGAGCTGGGGAGTAGCAGACCCAAGATGAAGCCAGAATTGTCTTGCCTGCTTTTTTTCTACTCAGATACAGTGACGTGAATACATGACTAACTCAAAAACAGTGGAGAAGCCACTGGCTCCCATAGGCTGGCCAGCTGCACTGGAATCGCCCTGAGCCTGAAATTCTGGAGACCTGACGTAGGGCCAGCAAAACCACACCTGTGGATCCATTCCTCGGGCGATCACAGTAAGTGGCAAGGCTTCTGGAACTGGTGGTAAAATACAGTGAAGTTAAATGAGGCTTGAGTACCTGCCAACAGGCACAGAATAGCAGGGGCAGTAGCAACGGAATAGGCTTAACATGGGTCACAGCTGGGGTGTGCCCGGGACTGCTGGCCATGTGTGCTGAAATAGCCAGTTGAGTCTGGACATGGGCCGGGGGCCAGGTGCAAGGTACTTTCATCAAGGTGTGTGATCAGAGCCCTTGGGCTCCCGTGGGCACAAGACAGACGTAGCTTCCCAAGAACTATTCCAGGACACCCCCGAGAAGAGGCCAAACTGCAAAGCAGCCAGAAACTGAGCACCCAGGGCTACAGGAAAGGGTTCCACAGGGAAAACAGGAAGGAGCGCAGATTGCCTTTTGTCATGGAAGAAAACAAGGTCTGCTTAAGTTTCAATGGCAACTTTGATTTGTAGTGACCAACAGTTGTGTGAGTTTATATTGACAAAATTTTCATTATTGTTATCATGTCAGAAGACTCTATACCATAAATCATAATTTTTGTCCTGGAACATAAAGGTTCTTTACTTAAAAAAAAGAAAAAACAAGCCGGCGCCGCGGCTCACTAGGCTAATCCTCCGCCTAGCGGCGCCGGCACACCGGGTTCTAGTCCCGGTCGGGGCGCCGGATTCTGTCCCGGTTGCCCCTCTTCCAGGCCAGCTCTCTGCTGTGGCCCAGGAGTGCAGTGGAGGATAGCCCAAGTGCTTGGGCCCTGCACCCCATGGGAGACCAGGAAAAGCACCTGGCTCCTGGCTCCTGCCATCGGATCAGCGCGGTGCGCCGGCCGCAGCGCGCCGGCCGCGGCGGCCATTGGAGGGTGAACCAACGGCAAAGGAAGACCTTTCTCTCTGTTTCTCTCTCTCACTGTCCACTCTGCCTGTCCAAAAAAAAAAAAAAAGAAAACACAAAATATAGAAATTTGTCAATGGCAAACAGTAAATGTTCTCACTACTAACATCACTCTCCAAAAGGCAACCACCAGTCATAGCTTACACATTCATGTGTATTCAAACTTTTTTTTTACATTGTATTGTGCTACAAACAAGTTTCTCAATGAGAATGCTGTTTGGCGGGCGCCACGGCTCACTAGACTAATCCTCCACCTGTGGTGCCGGCACACCGGGTTCTAGTCCCGGTTGGGGCACCGGATTCTGTCCCGGTTGCCCCTCTTCCAGTCCAGCTCTCTGCTGTGGCCCGGGAAGGCAGTGGAGGATGGCCCAGGTGCTTGGGCCCCGCACCCCATGGGAGACCAGGAGAAGCACCTGGCTCCTGACTTTGGATCAGCGCAACGCACTGGCTGTAGCGGCCACTTGGGGGGTGAACCAACGGAAAAGGAAGACCTTTCTCTCTGTCTCTCTCTCTCACTGTCTAATTCTGCCTGTCACAAAAAAAAAAAAAAAAAAAAAAAAAAAAGAGAGAGAGAGAGAGAGGAGAGAGAGAGAATGCTGTTTGCAGGGTGGGCACTTGGCACAGCAGCCACTTGCATTCCATGTAGGAGTGCCTGGGTTCGAGACCCAGCTCCACTCCAGATGCCAGCTCGCTGCTGATGCACACACTGGGAGGCAGCAGATGATGGCTCAAGCACTTGGGTCACTACCACCCACGTGCGAGACCTGGATGGAGCTCCTGGCTCCTGGCTTCAGGCAGGCTCAGCCCTGGCCACTGCAGCCGTTTGGGGAGTGAACCAGCAGATGGAAGACCTCTCTTTGTCTCTGTCTCCTCTCTCTCTGTAACTGACTTTCAAATGAACAAATAAATCTATTTAAAAAAAAAAAAAAAAAAAGGCAGATATCCCCAGCAGGGGGAACAAAGGACTCTCAGGTGAGAATTAAGCCAGAGCTTGGCAGACAGGCAAGACTGTAGCAGAGGAAGTGGGCCAGGTTTACCACAGACAGCAGAGGAGGGGAGCTGTAGGTACAGGCGGGAACACAAGAGTGGATCAGAGGCTAAGCAGGCAAGGATGCCTGAGACAGATGGATGGGCAGACGAACAGACACAGAGGTCTCTCAACTATTACCTCACCTGACAGCTCACAGAAGAACTGTCAGAACCAGCCCCACAGCCATCCTGTCGCCACGCACAGACCCCCCAGGCCACACCAGGCAGGGGCTACTGACTCAGCACGCAATCTTCTGATTGCACCACAAATTCACAGCAACACCACGGAGAAGACATAGGATCACTGTGACCTGGAAGAAGCATTCTCCTTCTCACTGTAAAGCACGCAGACCAAAGGGGATCTCCTCTGATCTTAGATATCAGAGTTTGCTTCACCAGCTGCATAACTGCAGGTTGAAGCGTTCCACGCAGTAATAAAGCTACAGACCTATTAAAGTTACTGAAGGAGAGGAGGGAGGTACGAAGGGCAGGCACTGAGATGCGGAGTAGGGGATCCCTGTCCCTGAGAGGGTTTCCCTGAGTGAAGCCCTGGGGCTGGGGCTGTGGTGCAGCAGGTAAAGCCACCACCTGCAGCACCAGCATCCCATATGGGCACCGGTTCAAGTCCCAGCTGCTCCACTTCGGATCCAGCTTCCAGCTGATGGCCTAGGAAAGCAGTGGAAGATGACGCACATACTTGGGCCCCTGCACCCACATGGGATACCTGAGGGAAGCTCCTGGCACATGGTTTTAGGCTGGCCCAGCTCCAGCCATTGCAGCTATCTGGGGAGTAACCCAGTGCATAGAATCTCTCTCTCTCCCCCATTTCTCTTTCTCTAATTCTGCCTTTCCAATAAATAAAACATAGATCTTTTAAAAACAAAAAACATAAAGTTACAAGTGTGCAGCGTAAGAGAGAACATTAAGTTCCCTTCTAAGTTCAAAGCGAGGGTCGATGCTCAAGGATAGAAGGGGACGAAGCTCCTTGAAATCAGACAAGGAGAGAGCACAGCCAAAGCTCCACGACGGATCTGCAGACAACGTAAAACGCAGCACTGAGTGGGCCACGAAGGCCAGACGCAGAACTGAGGGCCATGGGAATCATCTGGGGGCCAGCAGGGTCTTCAGGGATGCTGACCAAACCCACCTGCTGTTCCCAATTCTCAGGAGGACTCACTGGCTCAAGATGATCTGTAATTCATGATTCACACTCATGTGGATGCTCCGTTCTCTCTCACACTGACGACACACACACACACACTACACACAATTTACACATGCATGTATAAAACACACATCCGTGGAAGACTCAATTTGCAAAACGCACAGCACACACAACATACAACTCACAAAAACACACCCAGCACAATTCACACACAACTTGTTTCACACAAATTACATACAACACAGGCTCACATGACACATACATAATACACACACCCAACACGTAAAACACATATGCATACAACATGTGCAACACATGCACAACACACATATGCACGCAACACACAGGCACATGCATTTAAAATACTGAATAGAGCACCTTTAGGTTTTGTTTCTGGTTTATTTGCTGCAGTACTCACAGCACTTGTTAGAAAGTAGAGTTTGCGGGGCCGGGGACCAGTGCCATGGCACAGGTTTAACCTCCACCTGCAGTTCCGGCATCCCATGTGGGCGCCGGTTCTAGTCCCGGCTGCCCCTCTTCCAATCCAGCTCTCTGCTATGGCCTGGGAAAGCAGTAGAAGATGGCCCAAGTCCTTGGGCCCCTGCACCCACGTGGGAGACCCAGAAGAAGCTCCTGGCTCCTGGCTTCAGATCAGTGCAGCTCTGGTCGTTGCAGCCATTTAGAGAGTGAACCAACAGACGGAAGACCTTTCTCTCTGTCTCTCTCACTGTCTGTAACTCTACCTCTCAAATAAATAAATAAAATCAAAAAAAAAAAAAAGAAAGAAAGAAAGAAAGTAGAGTCTGCCTTAGGGCGTGGTAGGCTGCACTGGTACAGCCACTGACACCTCCCTGTGTCCCCATAAACTTGCTCAGAAAATGAGAAGGCTACACACAGTCATCCCCAAGGTTCAAGAGTCATATTCAGAGAGCGAAATTTTTATTTAAAAGCAATGTTGAAAATTATCCAACAACTACATCGGACAGAACATACATGAAGATTAAAAAAAGAATAGTAATGTCTCAAATCATGTATATGTGTCTTCGAGAAACAGGAAAGGACACACCCAGGCCCAAGTGCAATGGTTCACCAGGGTCAACACCCTGGATGCCAGAAGCAGGAGCAGCCCAGAGACCTGGAGGACAGCCTCATCCAGACACAGTCGACCCCAAGACATCACTATCTCTGGTCACCCCCAGGCCCTCCAGCACCCAGCTCCCCAGCCTCTGATCCCGAGCTCCCCACACCTTGACTCTGCAGCTCTGCAGTCCATGCAGCCACAGTCCAAGAGGTCCCAGCTGTTCCTTCTTCTAAACTCAGAGCACTTCTTGCTGAGACCACTCATTTGGCACCTAATTCCACACTGACTTGCAGTAGGGCCAACTCAATTATTCGTTTGTGCTATCAATACTGAATCTATCTATCACACACTGTGTATTAGTTCCTTCCGGATTATAAAACAGGTTGTCATCACTCCCACGGTGGCTAACAGAGAGCCTCATTCATAAAACTACTAATGAAATAAATGCTTAAAGAAAAGAGATAATTCAAAAGTTCTCACAGGGTGAAAGCCATCTCTACCTAATCAAATAAACTGTAATCAAATGTTTTTGTGCTAATTAAGGGTATGTGTGCATATCTGTATGCACACACATACAAGGACACTTCCACCTAAAGACATAGCAACATGAAGGGAACATGTTCAGCTACTGAAAAGCTCACTAGATTTGATATTAAACAAATAGAAACCAAAACATAATATTGCAAACTTATCCCATTAAATCTCTAGAGAGCGTTTCTACTGCTAACTTACGCTCTAAGGAAATATCTCCTGGAACAAACTGCAGAAATTCTAAGTGTAAAATAGAAAAATGGAGAAGCAGAGTTTTTAAGGCATGACAAAAGCTGAGTGCTTTTTATCCACAGGGTCATCCCATACCCAAGTTGCTGGCATGTCCTAATTTTCAAGCACTGTTCAGACAAAAGCATCTTTATTACCCGTCCCATGAATTAGAGTAGTTAACACAAAAAACTTTACATGTCAAACCCACCGTGGCGTGGGGCACTCCCAAACAGAGGCCAGGGTCCTCAGAGTCACTCACAAGAATAAAACACAACCAGCGGAGCTGGCACTGTGGCGCAGCAGGTTAAAGCTGCCACCTGCAGTGCCAGCATCCCATATGGGCGCCGGTTCTAGTCCTGCTGCTCTACTTCCAATCCAGCTCTCTGCTATAGCCTGCGAAAGAAGTAGAAGATGGCCAAAGTCCTTGGGCCCCTGCACCCCCATGGGAGACCCAGAAGAAGCTCCTGGCTCCTGGCTTCAGATCTGCTCTGGCCGTTGTGGCCATCTGGGGAGTGAACCAGCAGATAGAAGACCTCTCTCTCTCTGCCTCTGCCTCCCTGTAACTCTGCCTTTCAAATAAATAAATAAATATTTAAAAACAACAACAACACATGACCAACACACAAGACTACTGAGAAGGCAATGTGCAATTTCTTGGTCCTAACTATCTAGCATCTAACACAGCTGAAACAGGCTCCCTAAGCTAAAGCACATACTACTGAGGGGGTGACCCGGCCAGGCAAAGACCAGCCACAACCCAAGGAAAAAAAAGCTCAAATGTCTCTACAAATAGTCCACAAAACTGATGACACTTAGGTAACTGAAAGTTTAGAGGGGTCTTGCTCAAAATAAAATAAAAAAAAGGTGTGTGGGCGTGTAGACAGGTGTTTGGTCTAGCAATTAAGATGCCAGTTAGCACACCTGCATCCCACACTGGCATGCCTGGGTTTGATATCTGGATCCATTCCCAATTCAGCTTCCTGTTAATGCAGACCCTGGGAGGCAGAAATTGCAGTGCAAGTAACTGGGTTCCTGTCACCCATGTAGGAAACCTGGGTTGAATTCTCAGCTCCCTGCTTCAGCCTGGTCCAGTCCTGGCTGTTGCAACTTTGGATTTAAAATACTTAAAACCAGCAAATAGATTGTTTCCCTTAACTCTGATAACCACAATGCCAACCAGGACAAGATTGAGCAGTATGCACAGCTTATAGAACAGGTGTAATCACAAATAGGCAAAACTGAACTGAAGACAAAATCAGTATTCCACATTTTACATTTAAACTATCATGTGGGAGGCAATCACACCACTCAAAAAGAAAGTCTGAGGCCGGCGTAGTGTGTTAAGCATCTGCCTTCGGGGCTGGCATCCCATATGGGCACTGGTTTGAGTTCCAGCTGCTCCTCTTCCAATCCAGCTCTCTGCTAATGGCCTGGGAAAGCAGTAGAAGATGGCCCAAGTCCTTGGGACCCTCTACCCACATGGGAGACCCAGAAGAAGCTCCTGGTCCCTAGCTTCAGATCCGTCCAGCTCCAGCCATTGCGGCCATTTGGGGAGTGAACCAACAGACAGAAAATCTCTCTCTCTCTAACTCTACCTCTCAAGTAAATAAATAAAATCTTAAAAAACAAATAAAATTCAATGTAAAGACATAATACAGAAAGTTATCTGTTTCAGAATTTATTTAACATAATAGGAAAATCTTCAGGGGTTCCTGAAACTCACATAACTGTCTTTATTAATATTTTCCAACTGAGGAAGTGAGAAGTTGTTACTGCCTAACAACATTCAAATAGCCCATATTAAAGAGAAAAGGCACACTCATACCCATACAAGTGCGTACACACACACACAAACACACACACACATAATTAACATCTCAGATACACGGATTCAAAATTCTGGGGCAAATAGGAATGATCAAGGATAAGGTTATGTGGGGGAAATGAGTCAGAATAAAAGCAGGTACTCGGGGCCGGTGCTGTGGCAGAGTAGGTTAAGCCTCCATCTGAGGCACCAGCATCCTATATGGGCACAGGTTCGTACCCCAGCTGCTCCTCTTTCAATCCAGCTCTCTGCTATGGCTTGGGAAAGCAGTCGAAGATGCCCACGTACTTGGGCCCCTGCACATGCATGGGACACCCGGAAGCAGCTCCTGGCTTCTGGCTTCGGATCGGCTCAGCTCTGGACATTGTGAACATTTTGGGGGTGAACCAGCAGATGGAAGACCTTTCTCTCTGTCTCTTTCTCTCTGTAATGCTGCCTCTCAAATAAATAAATAAATAAATAAAATTTTAAAAAGACACATGCTCTTGAATATTTCTTGAGACACTCTCCCCAGGACAAGTACATGCTGAACCAAAATCTTATCTACTTGAAATATGATCATTCCTGCCAACATTTACCTGGACTAACATTTTTTTTCCTTTCATGTAAAGAAAAGGACAATATATATGTTCTAACAATATTCTCTACTCATTAGATTACCTTCACAATTATAACAAATAGCTCCCTGTCAAGGATCTAAAAAAAAACAGTGTAACTTAAAAGAGTCACAATTCTGACTTTAATAAGCAAACTGTAGTTGTGAAAATACAGTATCTTTTTCAGACTACTCTTTTCTTAAGTATCTTCACAGCATTTTGTACCAGTAATGGGTGGTCATTAAGTTAACTGTTACACCAGGTAGAACTCTGGTTACACGATGGACAGAGATAACAGTCTCTGTTCACAGCATTGTATAACACTGGATTTTAAAGTCCCACTGATGCACTATCTACTCCTACTAAGACTCTAGGTCTCTGGGGCAGGGGCATAGATGAGCAAGGTTCACGTCCATTAAATACGGCCCCAATCCCTGCAAGAACTGGAGACCACTATTAAATAGCAGGGGCACTTAACTTGGAATAAAAGCACTCTACATAAAAGAATGAAAAATTGATTGCTTCATAAGTGATCGGTGGCTGCTTAAAAACTGACTACAATCACTCTGCTTAGCAACAGGGAAGCTTCGAGAGAGGTCACTCTTTTCCTGTACAGAGGTAATTCCTGGAACCTCATGGAGAATCATTTTTCCCAGAAACTACAAAGACTAAACAGAACCAAGAACAAACAGCAGTGCCTCCTGCCCCAAAAGATTAAGATTTCCTATGAAACCCGGTGACAGTCAACCTCCTGCCCCCAGACCCAGGCCCGATCCTTGGAAAGCTGCTCTCTCCCACTTGCCTCCTCTACTAGGATCTGCAGGATGGTCGCTGTCCCCTCAAATCCCCAACACAGACAGAGGTAAGGAGAAGTGGAGCTCGGCCCCAGCTGACAGCAACACCAAGGGGAAAGGTGCAAGTGGATCTTTCCCAAGCAGGGCTGTGACAGGACCTCCGAGGCTGAAGGCAGGTCTTACTAACAGCACTGGGCAGCCGAGGGGGCTGCAGCTGGGACAGACCCGCTGACCCTGGATGAACTCTGCTGACACCAGAAAGAGGCTCCTCAGGAGACAGGCCCAGGGCTGCGGCCCAGGCTGGTCGCAGGAGCCAGGCACGAACTCCTCCGAGAGGGAATTAGAGAAAGACCCAGAGAAGCAACCATGATGTACAAATGGGTCTGTGGACTGTGACGTCCCAGTACACTAAAAACCTAGCCCCGCATACTAACGGCCCCTAAGTGAACCTGGCCTTCCTAGAACATCCGGCCAACTAAAGGGTTCCACCTGACACCTCAGGCCCTGCAACTGCTCCTAGCTGTGCTGGAAACCCTGATGTAGGAATTAATGAGCCAGCCACCTTCTGACAACACGTGAGCAACCTGAACACTGACATAACCAGCCATGCTGTATCTACAAGAGGGAGAACACAAGTCCGTTCTGTAGTATTCTGCTCCTGCGAAGAGACTCAGGATCTTCCAGCACGTTCAGTAACACAATTTCACTTTTCCATTTTTATTTCAGGTGAACGAACCTACAAAGTCTCCTGGGCCTCTCGTTACTTCTTTACTGAGACCATCAGGGTACATCCAAGGCAGGGAAGTGAATGTCAGCTTGGTGAGAAAGGGAATAAACAAAATGGAAATCTAAAATGTATGGTGATATATTTCCTGGAACAACAAGGTTAAAAATGTGACCCCATGTCAATGCAAAAGAGCAACCAGAAACAAATCCAAAAACTCCTGAGATGGAAGACTGGCTGTGGGGCCAGCACTGTGACGTAAGCAGGTAAAGCCACTGCCTGAAATGCCACATCCCATATGGGCACTGGTTCATGTCCTGGCTGCTCCACTTCCAATTCAGCTGCCTACTAATGACCTGGGAATGCAGAGGCAGATGGCCCAAGTGCTTGGGATCCTACCAACCAAGTGGGATCATCCACAAGTAGCTGCTGGTTCCTGGCCTCAGGCTGGCCCAGCCCTGGCCATTGCAGCCACCTGGAGAATGAACCAACAGATAGAAGGCAGAAGGTCTCTCTCTCTCTCTTTCTCTCTCTCTCTCTCTCTCTCTCCCCTTTCTTCCCTCCCTCCCTCACTGTACTCTGGCTTTCAAATAAATAAATATTAAAAAAAAAAGATTGACTGTATTGGGCAATGTAGGAGAAGTGACCACAGAAACTCCAGGGAGTGAGACTTTCCTGTCTCTAAGGCTTTACTTGTTCGATGAACTCCACTCCAGTGATTGTGGAAATACAGTGTCTCTCTGTACAGAACCAAGTATCCAGAAGAGAAGTCAGCCCCATGAACACCTCCCTCCTCAACCAAAGGCTCAGAACCCAGGAATGGTGCTGCTGAAGTGGCCCTTGCTCACTAACTGTGCCTCTGGACTTCTGCCCACTGCTTACTGGGCACCTACCAGGAGCCAAGAATCCAACAGGAACCCAAGGGGTCAAGGGCTCTGCTCACACAGCCACCACCGGTTGGCCACTCTGTAAGCTCTCATAGCACAGACTGGGTTTGTGTAAATGCTTGTTAAATGAATAAATAATATAATAAAGTCATCCACTCTGATCTTTGCTGATTCTCCAACTGCGAGCTTGAAAGCATGGTGCTTCAGATAATCCCATATCTGGAGCGATCAGCACTTCACAATGAGACAGTCAACCTGGAGCACAAAGGTTTCAATTCCCCTCCCACTCTCTCCAACAACACTCAGCACCCTAAGCTGAGAAAGCTGATGGATGTCTCCAATGAGGCCTTCCAGCCTTGAATCTGCAACACAAATTAACCAGAGCGGAGTCACGACATTCTCAAAATCAAGTAGATTTTCATTGTGGTTTAACTGCAAGCAGAGGGGGAGACTCCAAGGATCGTAAATCTAGATAACAGGCCTTTAAATAAGGCCCTGTTTAAAACTGTATTAAAACTACCAGCCAAAAACCAAACTTCAGAGTAGAAGGAAGAAAACTCAACAAGGAATGACTGTGGACTTGTAAACTGCAATATTATCAGTCCAACAATTACAAATGACAGCAAAGGCAGGAGCTGGTGCAGTGGTCACAATGCCTCTTGAGACACATCTCACACGGCAGTACCTGGGTTCAATCTCCCAGTCCAGCTTCCTGCTAATGTGTGCCCTGGAAGGCAGCAGGAAATGAGACTCGAGTGGTTGGGTCACTGCCAACCACTTACAAGTCCCAGATTGTGTTACAGGTCTCTGGCTTTGTCCTGACCCAGCCGCAGCTGTTGTGAGCATCTGGGAAGGGAACCAGCCGATGGGAGTGATCTCTCCACCTCCTTGCTCTGCCTCTCAATAAATAAAAATTTTTAATTAAAAAAAAATCAGACTGAGGCTAAAGGAATGCAAAACATCATGATTCAGATTACTTCAAAATTACAAAGACTAGAATGGAAGAGGAACTATGTTCATCTATAATTTAGCATTTTACAATTTTAATGTCATAGTATTTCTCCAATAAATAAAATACAGATAAAAATGTGATCTAACTAACCACACAATTCCTATTTTTTTAAAAAATTCAATGTGCACATGCATAAATATGGAAGGAGTCCCCTGTCTGGTGCTGATGCAAATAGTGTGGGTCAGGCCCACAGATTTCAACCTTTTAATCCAGGACACAAAACAGCTTTCCAAGCTAATAAACAACAACAGCAACAACCGAGACTTAAATCCAGCAGCCTGAAGAAAAAATCTGTTCAACCCACTATCATTCACAGAATCCTTCCATACCTGATTTTTCCTATCTATTGTATAAAGCTCTTCAAGGAAAGAATTCTCTCAATTCATAACTCACAACACAGACAGCCCATGTAACAATCCAAGACATCCAAGGAACCTAGATGGCAACCCCTCACAAAAACAGACTGCTTACTGTAATTTAAAATTTTACAGCTCAGTATCTTAGCATTTTCCTACGTTGTCTGGAGGCCTTACTAAAATTAATCCCCCAATTAGACACTGAAGAAAGAAGAAAGAAAAGAAGGTAGGTATATGCTCAGAAGAGTTAACGCTCACCTCTTCAGCATGTCACCCCTATCTTCCTACCCCTTTACCAGCTGGAATTCCCAATTAGAGTCTCCTCTTTATGGGCACTATTATCTTCACGAACAAATGGATGCAATTACTTCTTTTGAGAGGTGACAAGGTTTTGGGCCCTCAACAAGAAAGAACAGAACACTGGCAACAATAGTAGGTAACCTTGCATGGCACACAATAAAAATCATAAAAGAAGGGCAATGAAAGCCAGCAACGTTGAAAACAGGTTTACAGAAAGGAAAGTGGAATGTGGGAAGAGCACCAAACAATAAGAAGTGGTTGGAAACTGATCACATCACTCAAAAGGTGATTGAGTGATCAATCACCTTACAAAACAGGAAATGTCCCCTAGCCCCCGGATTAAAAAAAAAAAAAAAAAAATCAGCTTGCCAAAACTAAGTCAAACAACACCAACCAGGAGTTTCCCTTTTTTTATGGTGCCTGCGTAATTATAAGAACTAGAAATGATCTGAATAATATGACTAGGATTTGAACTAGTGAGTCAGTTGATATATATGACATCAAAACTAAGATAATTCAATATGTTCTCTTTGCAATTCAGAAGAATGCTACAACTCATCCCATAAATCACTGCTTTAAAAAAAAATCAGTTCTAAAAAAAGAGAACCCATTTGAAAAAGGCTGGGAGGAGGAAGGCAAAAAGTGACTCATAACATCCCACAGCCTGTAGCCTCCAAACCATAACAAGAATATAAAACTAGTGGGTCCAGCATGAAACAAAATTGAGAACCTTGGGAGAGCTTTAACCTCATAAAGTTCAGATCCAAGCACCATGACTGTAGCACTGTAAATACCTTATTAGCATTTGGAGCGATCTTACACATCTGGCCATGAGTGTTTGTGTGTGAGTGAGTATGTGTGTGTGTGGGTGTCAGTGTTAGTATGTGTGTGGGGGTGGGTGTTAGTGTGTGTGTGGGGGGGTGGGTGTTAGTGTGTGTGTGGGTGTGTATTTGCTTTCCTAGCTTCCCAGCTAAATTTGACATCTAAAATTCTTAACCTAGAAAGAAACATTCAAATCCAGCTACTGCTATAACTCTGAAGAACTCTTTAAAGTCTATATATGTAAAAACACAAACATCAACGCTGCCACTTGATGTATGTGGTTTTTTTTAATGCAGGTAACAATATTTTAAATTTATCATGCCAATTATTCCATTTCATCCACCACCACACATACAGCTATCTCTGACAGCTTTCAGATGGACATAACAAAGTTTGCACGTTTCGGTAAGTTTGAGGCCCGACTCCAATGGAGTAGCTTAATGTTACATCACGGATATTATTTTCCTGTCTCTGCTGCTCCCTCCTCCAAGCACAACAAATTATCAATGAGACTCTGGAAAGAAAGAGTTGTTCACACATTTGTTTTCCAGAGTAAACTAATTACCTTTCGAAGAAAATAATGTGCACAAAGTTTAGGTGGCAGTAGAGAGAGAGCTGAGTCTCCTCTCAGCACACCTTCAAAGGTGGCCACGAGGCTGGAGCTCTGGCACAGATGGGCACTCTGCAGCAGCACCTCCAACGAGACCAGAGGATGAGGAGGGGGTAGGCAGACAGAATTCAGGTCCCAGAGCAAAGTGTATCTACTGAGCTCAACAGCCTGAAACACCACTCTCAAAGTCCACAAACGGGGGCTGGCCTTGTGGCATAGCAGGAAAAGCCACCACCTGCAACGCCAGCATCCCGTAGGGGCGCCGCCAGTTCAAGTCCTGGCTGCTCCACTTCTGATCCAGCTCCCTGCTAATGGCCTGGGAAAAGCAGTGGAAGACGGACCAGGTGCTTGGGTACCTGCTACCCATGTGGGAGACCCAAATGAAGCTGCTGGCCCCTGGTTTCTCAGCCTGACCCAGGCCCAGCTGTTGTAACCATCTGGGGAATGAACTAGCAGATGGAACATGGATCTCTCTCTCTCTCTCTCTCTCTAACTCTGACTTCCAAATAAATAAATGAATCTTATTTAAAAAAAAAAAAATACTCTACAAACCTTCCAATTGGCCATCTCTTTAAGATTTCTCTCTTTGGTAACAGTAATATACAAAATGCAAATAAACTGCTCACATAAAAATTTTTATATAACATACATTTTTTAAGATTTATTTATTTTTTATTTGAAAGGCAGACTTAGACAGAGAGAGAGAGACAGATCTTCCAACACTGGTTTACTCCCCAAATGGCCACAATGACCAGGGCTGGGTCTATCCAAAGCCAAGATCTTTCTCCGGGTTTCCCACATGGTTGCAGGGGGCCAAGCACTTGGGCCATCTTCCACTGCTTTTCCCAGGCCACAATCAGGGAGCTAGATCAGAAGTGGAGCAGCTGGGACTTGAACCAGTACCCATACAGGATGCCAGCGCTGCAAGTCACGGCCTAACCCACATTTAAAAAAAAATGTAAAGCAGTGGCTCTTTGACAAACACAGAGAACTGGCATTTCAGTGAGCTTTCCTCTACCAGTTTCATAGTCACCGAGAAAACGCTGAGTTGGACTGTTATACAAAGTGTTCCAAAAAGTTCATGAAAAATGAAATTAAAAGTTTACTGTGGTGCAAAAAAAAATCTGAAATCCGTGCAGTTTTTTTATAATATGTATTGTCCATGAACTTTCTGAAGATCACTGTACAATACAACATATTGGTGAAGCACTCTGGTAAATTAACCAGCAAAGCAGAGCATAGACTCAGAGACTCTAATCAGCACGAAGAAACTCGTGGACATACTAACAATTAAAAAGCCACAAGATGCAAAACATGGCATAGATTAAAAAAAAAAAAAACGCATTCCTTCTGCAAAAATAAATAAATAAATAAACCAAAACCATTTTGCACTCCTGAAAGACTGGGAAGCAGCTCCTTCTGTAGATTCAAGTCCAGTGTGTGCAGTGCAGGCACAGCCCAAGAAGTAAATGCTCAGTTAACCAAGAAGCTCATTTTTGCATTCCAGGCAACATGAAGCTGTCCTCCTTGGGAAGTTCCCTGCTTCCTCTCAAACTGGCTTCATGTGCCCAGGTAAAATTTTCCCTTAAGCCAGATGATGCGTGCTTTCAGGTTCTTTAAAGCCAAAAGGAACAATGTGTGATTGCATGAAACAAGAACGCAGGCCAGAGAAGGGGTGGCAGAAAGGAGCCCCCACTGTTGCTCTTGCCAAATGCTGGTGTGGCTGGTGTGGCTCACGTGCGGACCGGCAGCCCCTGGCGCACAGCTGCAGTTATCCGGACCTGTGGCCCCCAGGCTGCCTGCCACCACTGCCCACAGAAAGCTGGGGCAGCTTGCTGACAGGGTAGCTCTCCAAAACGACGGAGGCTTCACGTCCCCCAGCGAGAGGGCAGCAGGACGCACTGGTAACACCGAGGAGCAGGGAGAAGGCAGGAGAAAGTAGAGCGGGAAGATAAGAACTTGGGAGTTCTGCAGCTGTTACCAACTAACAAGGGCCCCCATAAAATAAAAACAACATTAGTCTACAAGACAGCACCCCGTGCACAGTGAAAACCAACACTGGACCAGCGCTTCGAAATGTAGGTAATATACAATGCATTAAAGACTGGCAGCCTTCATAGGAACTTTAAGAAAATATTCTACTCTTTTTTTGCCCAGTCTACATTATGTGCTTAAAATGGAATTTCTTTTCCATCCTCCTTGGTAGGAACAGAGCCCTGGAAAGCCCACATATGTTTTTGTGATATTTCCTGATATTTTAATAAAATGATGACAGCCAACTTAAAGAATTTCCTCCATATAAATTTTGATTGAAGAGTAAATGTGAAAGCAATACCCTGAGATAATTCAGCATGAAAAGTTGTTTTAAGTTTTTGCTTTGAAAGTAGATGTGTTGGTAAAATGTTTTCTTTTTTTTTTTTTAAAGTTCCACAATATAAAGAGACAGTGATATTTTTGATCTCTCCATTGGGGGGGGGAGGGGGTCCTATTAAGCCACCCTGGAAAACAACTTAATTCATCTAATTAAAACTAGTAAAACAACTCTATGTATTTACAAGACATAAAATTCCAGATGATCTTAAAGCACAGCTCTATAAACTCAACACAGACAAAACCACGCTCCATAAGGAAGTCCAAGATGGCAGAGCTAATGAAAACTGGGTGGGGGGAGCAAAGGGGAGGGGCGGCAGGAAGGGGATGACAGGAGCTGATCACAGCAACACAACAACTCTTTGATTTTTTTTTATTATTAAATGTGTAGGTCAGGTCTCAGCAAGGTTTACACACAAAAACATAGGAGCTTCCTGCGTGCGAACACATACACACCCTCTCTGCCCAGTCACTCAATAAGAAACTCATTAAATCTTAAAAAAAAAAAAAAAAAAAAAAAAAAGCTGTACCAACACACAGTGTTCAGAGGAATCAGGCTCAGTATATCTTAGTCAAAAGTGATCTTGCAGCCAGCCCTCCGGCAGGTGAGAACTTAGCGCTCACCCTCCTAGAGCCACTGCAAGATGACAGGTGAGTATTGTCACCAAAAAAGGCAAGTCTCTCCTGGCGTGGAGGGGAGGGTGTGTGGGGTGGGGGGTGGGGGGGTGTGCAGTCAAGCTGAGCATTCCCAGGCATCAGCAGTGTCTCTGAAGAAACAGGAGGCAGCTCCCTGACTGGGAGGGGGCTGCACCCCAGCGAGCTGAGACCTGTGCTCTGCCAGCACAGGTGGGGTACGGCCACTTCACCGGGCTATGGTGCACACAGAGCAGGGGGCCTGTTTGTAAGACAGGGCATGAATGGCGGGATGCTGTAAAAGAAAACAGAGCTAGAGGGCCAGGTGAAGCCACGGAGAAAATCCACACAGGGGAGGAGAAATGTGTACCTGAAGGCTGGCAAAATCAGATTACCAGAGCCGAGGGTTTCTAGCAGTCACTCTAGCCCTGCAAACGACCTGCCCTGGCTGCACACTTTGCCTACCCCGGTAAACCTGAATATTGTTCCCAGCTGAACCGCGCACCTATCTCCTGCCTTTAGCAATGCCCTCAGCAGGGTCTTCCAGGAGTCAGGAGGGTGACAGGCGCCGAGAATTCAGAGAGGATTCGTTTTTCCTCCTCCTACCGGCCTGTTTCCCCGGGCTGAATCACGCCAAATTCGAAATGGGAACATTTTCAGGGCGCGGGCATCGGAATGGGCCGCTGACCCCACACTCGGAAAAGTGTTCAAAAGGCAAACATAAAGTCGGCATCAGCTCCTCCCTGCTGATGAAAAACTGGCACGAACGAATTCACTTTCTGGCCAACAGCCCTGATGAAACCGTTACAAAAAAAAAAAAAAAAAAGTTCATGCTAAACTGCTCCAAATATAATTTCAAGAGGGGTCGGCCTATCCCCACCCATTCCATCCCCACACGGGCTACGAGTGGCCTCTCCAGGGTGACTGCTAAAATAAATGAAACATTGAACATTGTGGAACTTTAAAGGGCTTTTTTTTTGGGGGGGGGGGGGGGGTTGAGGGGGAAGACCTAGCAAAACCCGACCTCAAACTTAATGACAGTTGAGCACATGATCTCCAGAGAAGAAAGCGTAGATAACACTCCAGGAAATCAAGGCAGCCAATTCCACACAGGATCGCGGTGGAAGCGAGGCACAAGCCCCGGGCCTGAGGGAGGACGTTCCACGATCCCACCACAACACACGCGAACAATAGTAGTACTATCTTCCTCTGGCCACGCCGGGGCCGCCGGCAAGCCAGGCTGCCCGGGGGACCCCGGGGAACGAAATCTCCAAAGTCCAACGACAAGTTTCGCAGGAAAACCAGGCCAGCCGGCACCATCAGGCCGTCCCCAGTCAGCGAACGCGGCGGCGGCGGCGGCGGCGGCGGCAGCGCACCGCGCCGCTGCAGCATCAAGGACGCGCGGATCTCCAGGAGGGCAGAACGCACACTTCTTCACGGCAAGGCCGTTCGCTCCCGGCCCTAAAGGTTGCTCCATCTTGCGTGCTAACGCTGCGCGCCGAGGCCCCGCCGCAGCGCGCAGGGGGGATCGCGGCTGCACAACGCCAAGCCGGAGCCGGGAGGGCGGGGGCCGCGGCGCACACGCACCCGGCCCGGCCTCGGGGACCACGCCGCCGGCCGCCTCCCCCAACCCCGGGCCCGGTCGCCGCCGCCCCCGCCCCCAGGCCCCGCGCGCCCCCCGCCCCCAGGCGTCCCCCCACCGGCGGCCCGGGCCCTCCCAGGTGGTGACAGCACGGCACAGCCCGCCGCCCGAGCGCGGGGCGCGGGCGCTAGGGCCGGGGCAGAGGAGCGGGGCGGGGGCCTGGTTACCTTCCGACAGCTCCAGCTCCAGCTCGGCCAGGCGGGCCCTCACCTCCAGGGGCAGAGCCATGCCTTCCAGGCTGCGGTCCGCCATGCTCGCCGCAGACGCCTCCGCCCTGCCGGCCTCCTCTTTGTTCGCAGGCGGAGGTCTCGGCGGCCGCTCCTCGCGCCCAGTGGAACCGCACCGAGAAGGAGGCGGCGGGCGCGGGCGCGGGCGGCCAGGAGGCGGCGGCGGCGGCGGTGGTGGCGGCGGCGGCGGCGGGCGCGCAGGGATTTCTCCTCCTCCCCTAGGCGCCTCCTCGGCGCGGCCCCGCAAAGGCGGCCTCGCGCCCGCTCCGCGCGCCCCCACGCGGGCCTCGGCCCGCTCAGCCCGCGCTCCGCGGGCTCCTGGCGCTGCGGCCGCCGCGGTCACGGCCACTGCTCGCTCCTCCGCGGCCGCCCTGCCCGGCGGGAGCGCCGCTGCGCGCGCTCGTGACAACAGGGGGCGCGCGCCGGGGGCGGGTGCAGGGCGCGCGCCGGCACGGGGGCGCGCGGGTGCAGCGCGCGCTCCCGGGGGCGCGCTGGGGAGGGCGCGGGGCCGCGGTGGTCCCCTGGCGGGCAGCACACGCGCGGAGCCAAGCAGGGCTGCGCGGACCCGGGCTTGGGTCCCGAACGGCGGGATCTCTCCGGGTCCGGTAGGGCCCTTGCGGCCCAGCCCCAATGCCTGGTCTCCCTCTGGCTTGACGCATAGAATACCTCCTGGAGCCCCAGTTAAAACTTCAAGTGCTCTGGCTGTTGGAGGGCTGATTTTTTTTTTTTTTAATGAATACTTTTAGAAGGGGAGATACAAGACAGCATGGGCTGCCTATGCTGCGAGCTTCTAATTCCATACCTGGAACCGACTAGCGTATGACCTTGAGCTGCTCCGTGCCTCTTGCCTGGGCTCTGCTTCCCCTCTGTGAAGAGGGGCGGTTGAGGAGACCACTGGGAAACCTGATCTGTGCATGGCACCTCTGTCCCGGAGTGCACTGTCCCAGGTAGCCAGCTCTTTTCCCACACTGGGGTGGCTGCTGTCTTCCTGGACAGGTCATCTTCCTCCCCAACGTCCCAGCCATAATAACTCTCTGATCCCAACCTCCTGGTCGCTTTGGCTCTCTGTTTTTCCCCTTGTTGGGTTATTAGCTCGTGTGCTATCAAGGTCACCTCCGCATGGTTGATTCCCAATCTCGATCTGCAGGCTTGAGCACTGAGGGAGATTTTACATCTCCAGCTGTCCACTCAGCAACCTTGCTTACCTGGCCCCGCCCAGCTCCCTAAGCTCCACAAACCCAAAACGAAGGCGGCTTCCTTTCCTGACGTTCAATGTCCACCTGCTTCCAGTAACTGCCACCATTCCCTTAAATGGCTTGATACTGTTTATTGTTTAGAGTGTGCAGTCCCATGCAGCTGTAATGACACAAACCCTGGGCTTTGCCTTGGAGGCTGGGATTTGAATCCTGATTCTATGATGTTTTATTTCTCGAAGGTCCTTCATTTGGTGGTAGGTTTGAGATGGTGATGGAGTTCCCTGTGTGTCCCCATCTTTCATCTTCACACATCCCTGTTCTCTGAGCTCTGCCACACAAAACCTTGATCATCTGGCTTCCTTTCATTCCTGTAACTTCTTCCCAGTTCAGCACTCCCTCATGCTAAGGCTTCCTAAAGACCTCCCAGCTGGTCCTACCCACCCCAACTCCCATCAGCACATCACCCACTGGACCCTGTGGCCAGTCCTCAGTCACGCGCCTTTCAAATACGGGCAACGTTCTCTACTGCGTTGTCAATTGAATACAAATCCCACAGCTCAGCCTGAGACTGGAGGCTGTTCCACCTTATGGTGAAGCCTTTCTCTTCCATGCTCAGGTGTCTAGGACCTGCTGCTACCCCTGGTCGCTCAGCACTCATGATGCGTCTTCCTCCTGGGGTGGCTGCCTCACCCCCTGCTCCTGGGCTCCTTGACTATCCCTAATACAAGCCCTGGAAAAATCTCTCCCCTCTCTTTTTGTGCTCCTCCCACTCATTGTCCTTATCCTGGTTGGCATTTTGTTTGTCTCCCTTCTCTTACTCCCTGAGTGTAAGCTCCTTGAGGGCAAAGGCCAAGCCATATTCATCTTTGTACTTCCCACGGACTTGGCTACAGTGCAAACCTAGCTACTTGTCCAGGGCCCGGCAGGTCATCGCGATCTGTCTTCTCCAGAGAGTAACTGGGAGACAGAAGTGGGCAACCAACAATGATCAGCTTGAAAAACCTGAACCCCGAGGTCCTGGTGCTTTATCCTCTGCGTGCTGCTGAACCTGGTGAGTGGTGTTGTGTTTTATATGTTTAAGATTATGCTCAAATGTGAAGAACACTGATAGTCACATCTCTCCCTTTTTCATAACAAACCCATCACCAACTTAGAGAGCCCTTCAGACGATCTGCCCAGCCGCTTCACGTTACAAATGAAAGACCTTTTGAGAAATAAAATGTGGTAGACTCAGGATTCAAATGCCAGTCTCCAATAACACAGCCCTGGGTTTATGTCATGATAGAAAAGTAGCACCAGACACTTCAAACTATAAATGGCATCAAGTCAGTTTAGGGCAGGATAATGTCGAAAATAAAAACATACATTCCTCTTTTTTAAAGATGTATTTGTTTATTTGAAGGGCAGAGCTACAGAGAGAGATGGAGAGACAGGGAAATAGAGGTCTTCAAACTGCTGGTTCACTCCCCAAATGGCCGCAACAGCCGGAGCTAGGCCAATCCTAAACCAAGAGCCAGGAGCTTCTTCTGGGCTTCCCACGTGGGTGCAGGGGCACAAAGGACTTGGGCCATCCTCCACTGCTTTCCCAGGCCAAAAAAAAGAGAGCTGGATTGGAAGAGGAGCAGCCGGGACTCAAACCAGTGCCCATAGGGGGTGCCAGCACTGGAGGCAGAGGCTTTATCTGCTACGCGACAGTACTGGCCCCTGCATTCCTTTTTTAAAGATTTATTTATTTAATTGAAAGAGTTACAGAGGAGAGACAGATGCAGAGAAAGAGAGAGAGAGGTTGATCTTCCATCTGCTGATTCACTCCCCAAATGGCTGCAACAGTCAGGGCTGAGCCAGGCCAAAGCCAGAAGCCAAAAGCTTCATCTGGGTCTCCCATGTGGGTGCAGGGGCCCAAGCACTTGGACCATCTTCCACTGCTTTCCCAGGTGCATTAGAGGGAGCTGGGTTGGAAGGGGAGCAGCCAGGACTCGAACCAGCACTGCAGAAGGCAGCTTCACCTGCTATACCACAGCGCCAGCCTCATGTATCCCATTTTTAATAACTGGATGGGTCTTGATCATATATGTTTGATAATATAATGGGTGTTGGCCCTAAAGAAGACTTGTATTTTGCATTAAACCCATAGACTATATACTTAGAATTTGAGCTGGTGTCTCTTTATTTCAGCAGGCGTTTGTGTACCTACAAAATACACATGACTCCCTTAGCTGTAGGCTAGCATTTCCAATTGTCTGATGGACATTCTTACCCTGAAATCTAGCCTAGTGGTAGATTTGTCCAGAATCAAACTCATCTACCTAACAGTCCTCTCACCCTGTTTGTTATTTCTGAGGCTAGCATCCCCTTTGTCCTGGGTATCCTTGCTTTGAGAAGTGCCTGTTACCGGGTTTCAATAACTTCTGCCTGCAGCATTTCTTCCCCACCCCCTCTGCATCCATCGCCTCCGTGTCCGTCCCACAGCTGCTCTCTAGTCAGACCTGCAGAACACCTTTCCAATCTTCCCTCTCAACAGCTCCTGGAACACTCTTGTCCTGAAGAATCACTTTGAATCCGTAACGGTCCTGTTGCTCTACAATCCACAGCAACCGTGTCTCAACGTGAAAGAACTCTTTTAACACCCAAAGTGTCACAGCCCGTCACAAAACCTCTTCCCTACTTTATACTCTGCTCTGCTTCCTCATAGCCCTTCTGGCACTTGACGAATTCTCAGCCATCGCGGAGGGTCCCCACGTACTTGGGTCTGTGTGTTGCCAACGTGGTCCTTTCCTGTCGCTTCCCCGGCTCCCCACAACCTAAGACGGCCACATATCCAACATCACCCAGTCCAGTTCCAGGCCAAACACCATGTCTTCTGTGAAAGCCATCCTTAATCTCCTGGCTGGGAAGATTCCTACCTCTGGAATTACACACCCCTCTATCTACCTGTTTTGCCTGGGATTAGTAATTTATACCGTGACTTATCTGGCAGCCGGCTTATCTTTTAGTTCTCCCTTTGTGTCAGAGGACAGAATAAACAGCGTAGTGTTTCTCAAAGTGCAGGCCAGGCTGATTTGCTCATCTCATTTGGCTCCGCTCATAACTGACCTCACAAAATGTGCGTGTCTCTAACTCCAAAAGCCTGGTTCAAATCTGTGTCACGACAGGCATGAAGATGTCCAATAGATGTTTATTAGAATGAATCAAATAGACAGGCAGGACTGTTGGCTTCAAACACTCTGCCAAAGGCCCTGAGATTGCCTTCTGAGATCAAAGTCACGTGTTTGAACTGTGGTCAGTTATCCTCAGAAAAACCACTGTCAAAACTTGTGACTGTCACTGGGCAGGAGGCTACACAACCATCGGCATTTTTTTAAAAGATTTATTTATTTATTTGAGAGGCAGAGTTACAGACATAGAGAGGGAGAGACAGAAAGAGAGATCTTCCATCTGATTCACTCCCCAAATGGCTGCAACAGAGACAGCTGAGCCGATCCAAAGCCAGGAGGCAGTGATTTCCAAATCTCCCACGTGGATGCAGGGGCCCAAGCACTTAGGCCATCTTCTGCTTTCCCAGGCTTGAGCAGGGAGCTGGATTGGAATTGGATCAGCTGGGACTCGAACCGGCACCAATATGGCTTAGCCTACTATGCCACGGCACTGCCCCCACCCCATCACCATTTACTAACACAACAGCATGGTATAATTTATCCGACAAGCCAGCCTTTACATAATGAAGTTCCAGGGTCTGAGCCACCATACAGAACAGTTAGGTGGCCACAAGGAAGGAGAACACCTAGGGAGGATGGAGTCAGCAGGCTCTCTAAAATGTCCAGCAGACACTAAAATGGGGCACTGGTAGCTGTCGTTCCGACTCCACAGGTTTACCTAGACAAGTCTTGAAGGCAGTGTTTTGAACAATTAATGAGTCAACACACCAGCAAGTACTTGAGTACCCATTTCCATTTCTTGCTTTACAGGATCTCGCCTCTTTTTTTTTCTTTCCTTTTTTCTGTTTTTTTTTTTTTCATTATTGCATTCTAAGCCTATTGCAATGAGTGAAAAATTAATTATGGGTGTGTAACTGGGCTCTAGATTTCAGAAAATCTGTTTGCAGGAGGAAGACAGTAGGAAAGGAATGTGCTCAATCAGAGTATGCTAAAGGTATCAGTGCCAGGCAGAGGGGGTTATTTATTCATGAGATAACTAACAGGAAGGAAACGCAAAGCTCTTAGGTAATCGCTCCCTTTGCAGAAGTGTATCTCACAGTTGCACCTTTACTAAAGTCTTACTGCTGATAAGAGTTGATTATTTCATTCCTGATCAGATTAATGCACAATTTGTTCAGGCTGTGCTCTTGCCTGTATGTCCCAATTTTGTGAATTTTTACCTTTTCCCAAGTCGCTAGGAAGCTTTGACTATAAAATCCTGTGGCTGGAGCTCTCCGGGTAATTACGAATCTTACAGGGGGCAGGGTGACAGCTTATAATCCTGTTGTGACAAAAATCTTCCTAAACTGCAGTTTCCATGTGGAATTATGCCTGGCAACTTGTGTTTTGTGGTTGTTTCATTTTTCTTCTCATCTTATCAGAAATTCAGTTTGGGCAGACTATTGGGTTTAAAGAAAACACAAAAGTGACAAGAATCATCTGACAACGCTGGGTTTAATTAACTAGCATTTAGGAAGCAGCTTGAGACTCTTGCATGAAAGTTGTCTATGCGTCCTAGAGATCATGAACATTTGTAGCACACTGTTTTCTCCACCAGTATACTATTAACTAAATAATGCGGATGTAGTTAAGTTTGGTGAACCAAATGCACACTTTCATTTCTGCTTTGGTCACTGTCTTCTTTAGGAAGTAACAAGCCATGCAGCCTATTCACCTAAGAACGAGTAGGGTAACAAAACAGAACAAGAAATAATCCCACAGTACAATTAAGTTGCTTTTCTATGCCTTTGATGGAAATACTGAGAATTCAGCTGTCATTCAAAAATGTTCTGATGGAAAAATAAGTTGTGAAATTTACCTTGGGCGAGTTACTGAAGGGGAATGGGTGTTTAGCCTGGCAGTCAAAACACTTGCATCTCACATCAGGGTCCCTGGGCTTGAGTTCCAGCTCCAGTCCCTGGCTCCAGTTTCCTACCAGTGCAGAGGCTAGAAGGCAGCAGTTGATAGCTCAAGTCATTGGGTTCCTGCCACCCATGTGGGAGACCTGGTTTGCATTCCCAGACCCTGGCTTTTCTCCCTGCCCAATCCCAGCCATAGTGGGCATTGGGGGGGAGGGGGAGAGTAAACCAGCAGATGTCTTTCTGCTTCATAAAAAGATCTTTTAATTGCCTAAGTATTTGGTTGTATATGTTATTACAAATCAATATGCAACTGTCAATAATAGAATTATAGCTCGAATAACTTTAGTGAATTCTTAATCACTTATGCAAATGGTGACATGGATAGCCCAGAATAGGAAATTTTCCAAAAATTATTCCTATTTAGTCTCAGATGCTGTAATATTTTTGCAGCATATTTCCTTTGCCAATTATGATTTATTAATGTCTGGCTTAATTAAGCTATTATTAAAATTAATTGTCATTCACAGAGCTCATACCAAGTAATGGCTGAGACAAATGACACATAAGCTTTTGAAGTAGAAGGGTAAAATCTTGCCATCAAAAACCCACAGTATGAAAAACACAATATGGGGCCGGCGCTGTGGCATAGTGGGTAAGGCCACCGTTTGCAGTGCCGGCATGCCATATGGGAACCAGTTCAAGTCCTAGCTGCTCCACTTCCAATCCAGCTCTCTGCTATGGCCTGGGAAAGCAGTAAAAAATGGCCCAAATCCTTGGGCCCCTGCACCCATGTGGGAGACCCAGAAGAAGCTCCTGGCTCCTGGCTTCAGATCGGCACAGCTCTGGCTGTTGCGGCCAACTGGGGAGTGAACCAGTGGATGGAAGACCTCTCTCTCCCTCTCTCTCTCTCTCCCTCTGCCTCTCCTTCTCTCTCTGTGTAACTCTTTCAAGTAAATAAATAAATCTTTACAAAAAATAATAAATGAATCAAAATTGACCTAATCCCTTCAAAACAGAAAAAACATAACACACGAAGTAAAGCAATTCTTAAATGGCTTTTGTTATGCCAGGTAAAAGCCCACTCCTAAATTGCATCAAATGCAGAATCTAGTTACTGTAAAGTTAACTAAGCACAATGTTTTTAGTCATCTGTACTATCTCATATCCATACCCAACAAAAGTAAGTCAAAGTAGAGATGGCGACGTGTATACCATCCACCAAGGAGATTACACTCCTCTGAGAAAGTCTCAGTGACCAGAGAGCCAGGGTTGCCCAGCTATCACCACCCACAACCAGAGGAAAAAACTTCTTCCTTTGAGAACAGGACTGGGTGGGGAGGATGAACTAATGGGCAATCACAGAATATCCAGATTCCAGTTACGGTGGAGGTTTTGCTCTAGGAGGTGCCTGTGTCTCAGGTCCTTGTCAGGTTCATAGTCATGTGAGTGGATAATGCCTTAGGTCGTGTTCCCAAGATATGGGGCCTGAATCAGGGGCCCAGGGACCTATGCTTTATTGGGGGTGTGCTGTGACAGAAAAACTCTAAGTTAGTGGAGACAACAAGGCAGAGAAGGACAAAGAGCAGACCACCACCATGACCTGATCCAAAGCCTGCAGCTGTTGGCTATATAGCATCTGGGCACCACAGCGTTGTCAGCCCTTGAGACAAGGCAGACAGCCTTTTGGTCATTGTATCAGTTGGTCATTGATTGGGGTGGCCTTCCCATCAGCTCATCCCACCAAGAAAGCAGGTTGTTAGGAGCTGTGAGCAGCTGCACTGCCAGCAGTTAAGGTCAGGTGCACCCAGCCAGGCTCAGACCCCAGGAGAGCAATGCATCAACTCCAACTTCACCATGTGGGAAGCTGCACTTGGCAGTTAGTTGCGTACTTCCACCAGGAAGTCTGTCTGGGCAAACAGTATCGCAGAAAGCTAGGCATCTGTATTATCTAGGGGGAGAAAGTTAGATCTAATTGTTTTCTGGTTCATTTTATATGCTAATCTTTTCCGTATTTAATTAAATCAAAGAATTACTCAAAATGACTTCCCTTGCTTTGCACGGACTCATGAAGAATTTAGACAGCATCCAGTCATTCGTATAAAGTTTTTTTTTTGTTTGTTTGTTTGTTTGACAGGCAGAGTGGACAGTGAGAGAGAGAGAGAGAGAGAGAGAGAGAGAGAAAGGTCTTCCTTTGCCGTTGGTTCACCCTCCAATGGCCGCCGCGGCTGGCGCGCTGCAGCCGGCGCACCGCGCTGATCCGAAGGCAGGAGCCAGGTGCTTTTCCTGGTCTCACGTGGCGTGCAGGGCCCAAGCACTTGGGCCATCCTCCACTGCACTCCCTGGCCACAGCAGAGAGCTGGCCTGGAAGAGGGGCAACCGGGACAGAATCCGGCGCCCTGACCGGGACTAGAACCTGGTGTGCCGGCGCCGCAAGGCAGAGGATTAGCCTAGTGAGCCGAGGCACTCCTATAAGTTTTGCAAAGCTGTTGGTACACAGCAGTGAGCTAGATGCTGAGTGTTCTTTCTAACTTCCAGGAACTGACACTCACATAGGGCTGGCAGCCCAAGCAAGAGATCCAACGGTAAACAGAGCAGGTGAGTGCCTCATGGAAGTCCTTTATGGTCTGGCCTTTGCTTTAGACATACCTAGTGAATCGTTAGTCTGTAAGGTTGCACATATTTTCCAAAATGTCTGCTGTAAAATAGTTCCCTCACGCGTGTCTAATTTCTCGCCACCGCAAGTGTACAATGTGGGGTCTCCCTGAGCAGCTGCGGATTCAGCTGCTCTCTGTTTAACCAGATGTTGCCCAGCTTGTGTTTCTTCCCTTAGGTGTCACTTGTGAAGACCTTGGGTGGAAGAGAGCGCAGGCCCATTGTGTCACGCTCTGTAAGCAAGGCCTCTGTGGGATGTGCCTGGCTCTCCGCTCTTCTGTAGCTTCCCATCTTGCCCCTGGCTGAGCGGTAACTTGGTGCCTCAGAACCCCTGGGGTTGCCATCCCCTGTCCCCCCAGTGCCCTTTCTCAATGCACGAAGGCAAAAGCCTTGCCTCTTGGCCTTTCATACAACACCAACGTCAAAGACACAGTCTCTCCCAGGAAAAGCACCTGGCTCCTGGCTCCTGCCATCGGATCAGCGCGGTGCGCCGGCCGCAGGGCGCCAGCCGCAGCGCGCCGGCCGCGGCGGCCATTGGAGGGTGAACCAACAGCAAAGGAAGACCTTTCTCTCTGTCTCTCTCTCTCACTGTCCACTCTGCCTGTCAAAAAATTAAAAAAAAATAAAAAAAAAAAAAGACACAGTCTCTCTGGAAATCTGACCCAAGATAGGAAAAGATGTGGTCATGTATGCGATTCACAAATCAACCAAAACGCCAAACACCTGGGGACAGGCACGGAGGAGACCTCCTGTCCCACAGCAGCGACCCAGCCCCACAGGCTCAGCTGTGCACATCCTGTTGGTCCAGCCTTCTTGGCATCCTCGTTTAGAGCAGGCAGCCTCATTGAGGGCTTCACAAGATTTCTCAGTGGCTTTAGACCTCAGGAAGCAAAGGGTATGCATACAAATCACAACAGAACAAAGCAGAATTTAATAAGGGCCATATGAACAACATGCTTCTGAGGAAAGTAAAGAATGAGGAAGTTAATTCAGAAAATCCACTGACTCTCGAGTTGCTGCTTTGATCTCTTCTCTGTGTCAGCGTTTCTAACTGTGAGGGAGCTGTGTTCCATAGGAATCTACTGGGAGGCACTGCAGTCTTTTTCCTTTGCCCATTTGCAAAGAGAAAGGCATTGAATGGAGGGAAGATAAGACAAATGGGTGGGAGAAGGCAGAGCAAAGAAGGGAGGAAGAGATTAACCGGGGCCGCTTACCTTTCCAATGAATGTGTGTTCAAGTGAAAAAATACTGTGTCAAAAACAGAAAAGTAGACGGATGGAACAAAAGACAAAGTCAGAAATAGATTCGAAGTAATGATTTTTAAGATAGAAATCAGATTAAAAATTTTTTAAAGTGGGAAACAATGCTATTTTTGATTTATTTTAAAAAATTTGTTTATTTGAGGCCGGCGCCGCGGCTCACTAGGCTAATCCTCTGCCTTGCGGCGCCGGCACACCGGGTTCTAGTCCCGGTCGGGGCGCCGGATTCTGTCCCGGTTGCCCCTCTTCCAGGCCAGCCCTCTGCTGTGGCCAAGGAGTGCAGTGGAGGATGGCCCAGGTGCTTGGGCCCTGCACCCCATGGGAGACCAGGAAAAGCACCTGGCTCCTGGCTCCTGCCATCGGATCAGCGCGGTGCGCCGGCCGCAGCGCGCCGGCAGTGGCGGCCATTGGAGGGTGAACCAACGGCAAAGGAAGACCTTTCTCTCTGTTTCTCTCTCTCACTGTCCACTCTGCCTGTCAAAAAAAAATTTTTTTTGTTTATTTGTGAGACAAAGAAAGAAAGCTTCCACTGGTAGTTCACTCCCCAAATTCCCACAATGGCTGGGGCTAGGGCCAGGAACTCAATCCAAGTCTCCCTCAGGGATGGTAGAGACCCATCCAGCTGAGCCATCACTGCTGCCTCCCGGAGTCTGCACTGGTGGGAAGCTGGAGTCAGCAGTTGGAGCTGGGAATTGAAGCCCGGCCCTGCAATCTGGGACGCAAGTGTCTTAACTGTAGGTCAAACACCTGCTCCCCTAAAATGCTGTTTTTAAATGTTGCAGTGCAAATTAGATACTGTATTAGACTCCCAGGGCTGACATAAAGTGCCACCGACTGGGTAGCTTTAAACAAAGGAACTTATTGTCTCATCCTGGGGCCAGAAGTCTGCAATCAAGGTGTCAGCAGAGCCATGCTGTTCCTGACAGTGCTAGAAATGAATCCTCCCTTGTCTCTTCTTAGTGCCTGGGAAACTTCTGCCATCCTTGGCAGTTCTTAGCCTGTGGATGCATCCCTGCAGTCTGAGTCCATTGTCACACTGCCGCTCTTAGACACTGCACTGTCTTCCCTCCATCTGCGCCTGTCTCCTGATCTCCGCTTTGTGTAAGGACACCAGTCTTACTGGATCAGGGCCTACCATATCGACTTCATCCTAGCCTGGCTACACTTGCAAAGACCCTATTTCTAAACAAAGTTGCACTCTGAGCGACTGGGGCTTAGGGTTTTAACACAGCCTCTTTTAAGAGACACAACTTAACCAATGACAGATATTGATATGGGAAAAAAACAAATTTTGATAAACATTTTGTTTTCTGAACATCAAGAAATAACAAAGGGCATAGGCAGACATTTGGCCTAGTGGTTAAGATGCCAGACTGGGACTCCCACATCCTGTATCAGACTATCTGGGTTTGAGTCCTGGCTGTGCTCCCAAGTTCAGCTTCTTGCCAATGACCAATCTTGGAGGCAGCAGGTAATGGCTCATGTACAGAGGTTCCTGCCACCCACTTGGGAGACTTGGATTGTGTTCTTAGCTCCCAACTTCAGTCTGGTCCAGTCCTGGCTGTTGTGGGCATTTGGCAAGTGAACCAGCAAATGGGAGTGGTTTTCTCTCTCTCTCTCTCTGTCCCCCATCTCTCTATTCCAGGCATTCTTTTTTTTTTTTTTTTTAAGATTTATTTATTTATTTGAAAGGCAGAGTTACAGGGAAGCAGAGGCAGAGAGAGAGACATTTCCCACCTGCTGGTTCACTCCGCAAAAGGCTGCAATAGCTGGAGCTGTGCCGATCTGAAACCAGGAGCCAGGAGCTTCCTCCAGGTCTCCCATGTGGGTGCAGGGGCTCAAGGACTTGGGCCATCTTCTACTGCTTTCCCAGGCCTTAGCAGAGAGCTGGATAAGAAGAGGAGCAGCTGGGACACAAACTGGCACCTGTATGAGATGCTGGTGCTGTAAGGGGGGCTTAGCCTACTATACCACAGTGCCGGCTCGCAGTCATAAGTCTTTTTAAAAATTAGGAGAAAAATTAAAAGCATAGTCCTTTCTATTTACTGTCTTTGATACTCTTTATTCATTCATACAGATGCAAATTTCTATTTAAGGCCATGAAGAACTTCTCTTAGAATTACTGTAGTACAATTATGCTGGCAATGAAATATCTTTACCATATCTTCAATTTTAAATGAGTTCTTGCTGGATTTAGAATTCTGGGTTGATAATTTTTTTTCTTTCAGAATTTCAAATTCCTGTTCCAGGCAGGTGTAGTGGTCCAGTGGGGTAAGCTAGCACTTGGGATGCCAACAACCCATATCAAAGTGCCAGTTTGAATCCTGGCTACTTAGCTTCCAATTCAGCTTCCTGCTAATGCACCCGAAAGGCAGTGAATGTTGGCCCAAGTTCTTGGTTTCTTGCCACCCATGTGTGAAACCCAGATGGAGTTCACAGCTCCTGGCTACTGTCTGGCTGAGCCCTAGCTGTTGTGGGCATTTAGGGAGTGAACAGGTGATAGAAGCTCTCTCCCCCATCACTTTGCCTTTCAAACAAATAAATCTTTACAAATAAAATAACATCTTGTCCTGTTATATTCTGGCCCCCACTGTTTCTGAGAAGAAATCAACCATAATTTGCATCATTGCTCACTTACACATTATTGCCATTTCCATTGGCTGCTTTCAACATCTTTGCTTTATCTTTGGTTTAACAATTTGTCCATGACATACCTGAGTGCTGTTTTCTTTGTTTTTATCTGGAATAGGGTTTTCTGAGCTGTTTTTGCATGGAATTTGAGTAATTTTCAGCTATTTGAAATCTTTAAGAAATTATTTACTGGGGCCGATGCTGTGGCGTAGCACGTTAAGCTGCAGCCTGCAGTGCTGGCATCCCATATGGGTGCTGATTTGAGTCTTGGCTGCTCCACTTCTGATCCAGCTCCCTGCTAATATTCCTGGGAAAGCAGCTGAAGATGGCCAAAGTGCTTGAGCCCCTGTACCCACGTGGGAGACCAGGAGGAAGCTCCTGTCCCCTGGCTTTAGAATGGCTCAGCTCCACCTGTTGCAGCAATTTGGGGAGTGAACTGGCGATAGAAGATCTCTCTCTCTCTGACTCTCTCTCTCCCTCTCTCTGTAACTCTACCTTTCAAATCAATAAACAAATCTTAAAAATTTATTTATTCCCATTTATTTGAAAGGCAGAGCAAGCAAGTGAGAGAGAGACAGTCTGCTGGTTCACTCTCCAAATGCCTACAACAGCTGGGGCTAGGCCAGACTTTAGCCAGGAACCTAGAACTCAATCCAGGACTCCCATGTGGGTGGCAGGGACCCACATACCAGAGCCATTATGTACTGCACCCAGAACAGGAAAGACTAAATCTCAGGCACCCCACTATGTGATATGGGTGTCCCAAGTGATGACTTAGCTGCTGTACCACAAACCCTACTCCATCAGCTATTTTTTTAACAAGCTTTTAATTCTATTTTTTTTTTTTTTTGACAGGCAGAGTGGACAGTGAGAGAGAGAGACAGAGAGAAAGGTCTTCCTTTTTGCCGTTGGTTCACCCTCCAATGGCCGCCGCGGCCGGCGCGCTGCGGCCGGCGCACCGCGCTGATCCGATGGCAGGAGCCAGGAGCCAGGTGCTTTTCCTGGTCTCCCATGGGGTGCAGGGCCCAAGCACCTGGGCCATCCTCCACTGCACTCCCTGGCCACAGCAGAAGGCTGGCCTGGAAGAGGGGCAACCGGGACAGAATCCGGCGCCCCGACCGGGACTAGAACCCGGTGTGCCGGCGCCGCTAGGCGGAGGATTAGCCTAGTGAGCCGCGGCGCCAGCCTTAATTCTATTTTTAAACTTTTAAAAATATTTATTTATTTATTTATTTGAAAGGCAGAGTTACAGAAAGGCAGAAAGAGAGAGAGAGAGAGAGGTCTTCCATCTAATGGTTCACTCCCCAGATGGTCAATAAAAAGCCAGGAGCCAGGAGCTTCTTCCCAGTCTCCCACACAGGTGCAGGGGCCCATGGACTTGGGCCATCTTCCCCCGCTTTCACAGGTCACAGCAGAGAGCTAGATCAGAAATAGAGAAGCCGGGACTTGAATCAGTGCCCATATGGGATGCCAGCACTATAGGTGGCAGCTTTACCTGCTACACCATAGCACTGGCCCCCACCAGCTATTCTTATAACCAATTTACTCTGCTGCATTCTTTTTCCTCTCTTCTGGACTACTCTTACACTGATGTTGGACTGATTAATATTGTCCTACAAGACAGTAAGTCTCTGTTCAGGTTTTTTTTTCTTTTCTCCCAATATTGTTCTGTTTCTCATTCTCAATGGTTCGTTGATCCCATCTGCTAACATCTCCAACTCATGGTGAAGTCCATCCTATTAATTTTCGCTTCATATATTACACCCTTCAACTTGATAATTTCCTTTGGTTCTTAGAGTTTCCCTTTCACTTATTGTGGCCATCTCTTCAAGCAGCTGTAAATATGTCTGTTTGTAACTGTTACTAGCAAGAGCTTCATTGCTAACTCCATTGTCAAGGTCATAGAGGGGTGAAGCTCCTTAAACTGCATTTTCTCTTGACCATGGCTCATATTTTCCCATGTCTTTGCATATCTCGTAATGTTTTTATCATATGCTGGGCATGTGTTGCAGGCAGAGAAGATCCTTTCTTCCTTTATGGGGTGTTGAGTTAGTTCTGGCAGACAGTTTAATCATCAGTATCGACTTTTGGTCTTGTCAACCTTGATCTTAGTCTTTGTTAGCGTGGATGTATTTCAGTTTAGAACTTGAATTATGACATGATCCTTACTCTGTAGTGTAAGTTACTCTTAAGGTTTGATCTTTCTTGAGATTTCAACTCTATTCCTAGGTTTCTCCACTGCCTAAGTTCAGGTCCAGCATCTCTGACTACTACCACATTGGAGGTAGAAACCTATCAAAACTATTTTAATAAGCACAGTCATGGAAATACTAGTCCAGATTAGAGAAAAAGAATGAGAAATTCTGGATGGATGTCTCCAAGAAAGAAAAATCAAAGTGATAGAACTGACATAGTAAAAGGCGATTAGAGTTGAATTTGTTTGAGTATGAATGGCTTTTTTGGCTGAGCTCTTGCAAATGTTTGAGGAGTCAACTAGCAGACAGGAATTCTCTCATTCTCTCTATTTATCAAAGAAATAAAAAAAATTTTTTTGACAGGCAGAGTTAGACAGTGAGAGAGAGAGACAAAGGGAAAGGTCTTCCTTCCATTGGTTCACCTCCCAAATGGCCACTACGGCTGGCGTGCTGTGCCCATCTGAAGCCAGGAGCCTGGTGCTTCCTCCTGGTCTCCCATGGGGTGCAAGGCCTAAGCACTTGGGCCATCCTCCACTGCCTTCCCGGGCCACAGCAGAGAGCTGGACTGGAAGAGGAGCAGCCGTGACAGAACCGGTGCCCCAACCGGGACTAGAACCCACGGTGCCAGCGCCGCAGGTGGAGGATTAGCCAAGTGAGCCGCAGTGCCGGCTCAAAGAAATAAAAATTTTTAAGTGACCCACTGTCAGCACAGAGCTCACACCCTCCTCCTCCTATGACAAGATAATAAATCCAAGGCCATATGTGCAAAGAGACATAGAAAGCAGAGGTACAGAGTGCCTGGGCACAACTGTGTGTCTGCAGCGGTGTGGAGATGTCATGGGACAGTATCCATTGAGCCGTTTGGAGACAATGAGGCAGAAAGGCATCCAGGGGCTGGCACTGTGGCGTAGCTGGTAAATCACCACCAGCAGTGCTGGCATATCATATAGCCACAGGTTGGAATCCCAGCTGCTGTTCTTCTGATCCAGCTCTCTGCTATGGCCTGGGAAGGCAGTAGAAGATGGCCCAAATGCTAGGGAGACCCGGAAGAAGCTCCTGGCTCCTGGCTTCAGATCAGTGCAGCTCCGGCTGTTGCGGCCATCTGGGGAGTGAACTGATGGATGGAAGACCTCTCTCTCTCTCTGTAACTCTGCCTTTCAAATAAATAAATCTTTAAAAAAATAATTGACATAAACAAGAAACATATAGCTGGGGAAGAATAGAATAAAATGTATGAATGAGGGGCTGGCACTGTGGCGTAGTGGATAAAGCTGCCATCTGCAGTGCCGGCATATCCCATATGGGAGCCGGTTTGAGTTCCAGCTGCTCCACTTCCAATCCAGCTCTCTGCTACAGCCTGGGAAAGCAGTAGAAGATGGCCCAAGTCCTTGAGCCCCTGCACCCATGTGGGAGACCCAGAAGAAGCTCCTGGTTCCTGGCTTCAGATCGGCGCAGCCAACTGGGGAGTGAACCAGTAGATGGAGGACCTCTCTCTCTCTCTCTCTCTCTCTCTGCCTCTCCTTCTCTCTCCGTGTAACTCTGACTTTCAAATAAATAAATCTTTTTAAAAAATGTATGAATGAGAACTTAGAAAAGGGTAAATTAGAAAGCTAAGGCCTCATCTTTTTTTATGAAGGTTTTAATTTAATGAATACAAATTTCATATGTGCAGCTTTTAGGGATATAGTGTTTCTCCCACCCCCACTGCCATCCCACCTCCCACTCCCTCTCCTATTCCATTTTCCATTAAGATTCATTTTTAAGTGACTTTAGATACAGAAGACCAACTCTATACTAAGTAGAGATTCCAACAGTTTGTACCCACACAGACACACAAAGTGTAAAGTACAGTTTGAAGACAAGTTTTACTGTTAATTTTCATAGTACACCTCATTAAGGACAGAGGTCCAACATTGGGAGCAAGTGCACAGTGACAGTTGTTGATTTACCAACTGACACTCTTTTTTTTTTTTTTTTTTTTGACAGGCAGAGTGGACAGTGAGAGAGAGAGACAGAGAGAAAGGTCTTCCTTTTGCCGCACCGCGCTGATCCGATGGCAGGAGCCAGGTGCTTATCCTGGTCTCACATGGGGTGCAGGGCCCAAGCACTTGGGCCATCCTCCACTGCACTCCCTGGCCACAGCAGAGAGCTGGCCTGGAAGAGGGGCAACCGGGACAGAATCCGGCGCCCCGACCGGGACTAGAACCTGGTGTGTCGGCACCACAAGGCGGAGGATTAGCCTAGTGAGCCGCCGCGCCGGCCCTATTTATGATGTCAGTGATCACCAGAGGCTCTTGACATGAGCTGCCAAGGCTACAGAGGCCTTTTGAGTGCACAAACTCTGATGGTTTTTAGACAGGGCCATAATCAAAGTGAAAGTTCTCTCCTCCTTCAGAAAAAAGTATATCCTTCTTTGACGAAGTCCTCATCTTGGGAGTGTAGATAGTCAAACAGTATCTAATGCTGAAAAATAAAGACAGCACGATAAACTTACTGTGTAGAAATATGGAGATAAAACACCAAAAGAAACACCAGAAACACTAACTGTGTCTGCCTATAGTAAATGGAATAGGATAGGTCTGGTGATTGGTGTTTTTCTTTGGAAGTCTAATTATACAATTATAGGTTTCTTATTGTGAAAAAATGTACATAAATGTTTTTGCATTTAACAAATAACTAGAAATCCAACTAACTCTCAGTGAGGTCATAAAAATTAATTTTCATTGGGAGCCTAATTACACTATTTACAAAAAACATTTCTATTGCAAATTATAACAGTAGCATTTGGCAAACAGAAATTCAAGTATGGATAAAGTCAAGAAATTGAACACTATTTTCAAACAACTGTCCTTCATACAATCCTTCCTGACTGTAACACCCTCATTTATAGCAAAATAGACCATTTTCTTTTTTAAGATTTATTTATTTATTTGAAAGACAGAGTTACAGAGAAGCAGAGAGAGAGAGAGAGGAGAGAGAGAGAGAGAAAGAGAAATAGAGAGAGAGAGGGGGAGAGAGAAAATCTTCCATCTGCTGGTTCACTCCCCAAATGGCCTCAACAGCCACAGCTGTTGAGCTTCTTCTGGGTCTCCCATGTGAGTGCAGGGGCCCAACTACTTGAGTCATCTGCTGCTGCTTTCCCAGGCCATAGCAGAGAGCTGGATGGGAAGTGGAGCAGCCAGGACTTGAACAACACCAGACCTGACCATTTTTTCTGATGTATCTGGTAATTATATTCTTGCCTTTCTTATCATTGCATATATTTCTCTAAAATATGGATTAACTTTATCTACTCTTGAACTTTACATGCAATTGAAATTATACTGACAGTATAATTTTTATATCTTTTTTCTTCTCGCTTTTCGGTTGATAGATTCATCCATGTTATTTCATTCAGTGTACTTTTTTTCCCAAAGAAATATTTTTTGAAGTTTTACATGAAAAGCAGAGAGACAGAGAAGAGATAGACAGAGAGACAGATAGAAAGATCTCTCATCTGCTGGCTCACTCCCCAAATGCCCACAATATCCAGGTCTGGGCCAGGCAAAAGCCAGGAACTGGGAATTCAATATGGATGTCTCATGTGGGTGACGTGATCTTTTTTTTTTTTTTATTTGAAAGATAGAGTTAGACAGTGAGAGAGAGAGAGAGAGAGAGAGAGAGAGAGAGAGAGAAAGGTCTTCCTTCCATTGGTTCACCACACAAATGGCCGCTACGGCCAGTGGTGCGCCAGTCCGAAGCCAGGAACCAGGTGCTTCCTCCTGGTCTCCCATGGGGGTACAGGGACCCAAGCACTTGGGCCATCCTCCACTGCCTTCCCAGGCCACAGCAGAGAGCTGGATTGGAAGAAGAGCAACCGAGACTAGAACCAGGTGCCCATATGGGATGCCGGCGCCACAGGCGGAGGATTAACCAAGTGAACCACAGCGCCGGCCCGGGTGACGTGATCTTAACTACTTGAACCATCACCTGCTGCTTCCCAGGGTGTGCATCAGCAGGAAGCTAGAACCAAGAGTGGACCCATGACTCAAACACAGGCACTCAGATATGGGATGTGGGCTACCTAAGTAGCATCTTAACCAATGCACCAAACATTAGCCCTAGTAGATACCTACTGAATGAGTATATTAGTGTTCATTTACCCATCCTACCGTTCTACTGTGGATAGACATTTGAGTTGCTTCCAGATTTGGCCTATTATAGGAAAAATACAATTAAATATAATCATGTGATATACAATGATGTATTATCATATACATATATGATATCCTGTTTAAGAGAATCTTTCCTGCACTGTTCTGAACTGCTTGCTACATCATACGTTAGTGTGTACATACGTGCAGCTCTCCAGTGTTTTTCACTCATCTGTTTCTGAACCATTATTACATGACATTGATGAATACAGCTTTATAACACATCAACATTTTATACAACAAAATCTACCCAATGCCTTCCTTCCTCTCCTCCCTCGGTATTCCTCTGCTTTAATGCATTGCAAGTCTTCACCAGACTTTTTGTATATTTCAAATGACCCTGTCATGTGTCTCTACTGGATAAGCACCTATTGGGATCTTTAAAAACGTATTTATTTATTCATTTATTGAAAGTGGAGAGACAGAGACAGAGCAAGAGAGATCTCCCATCTGCTGCTTTACTCCCCAGATGCCTTCCACAGCCAGAAAGGGTCAGGCTGAAACCAGGACTTCAGAACTCAATCAAGGTCTCCCACACGGTGGCAAGGACCCCGGATACTTGAGCTGTCACTGATGTCTCCCAGGGTGTGTATCAGCAGAAAGCTAGAATCCGAAGTGGAGGCAAGACTTGAACTCAGGCACTCCGTTAGAGAATTCACGCTTTCCAAGCAGTATCTAACCACTGCCCTACACATCTATTTCTCTCTTGGAGTTTTGAGTGACATTGCATTAAATCTAAAAATGAAGATAGACATTAATGATCTCTTTGCACTTTGAATCTCCACGACGTTGCAATTTGTCCATTTATTTAGGGATTCAAAATGTATTACACAAAAGTATTAGAATCGTCCTCATAAACAGCTTTCACATCATTCTTTTATATCTGTTCTATTATTTTAATGTTATTGCAAATGGTATATTTTAATTTTATTTTTTGAGAGACAGAGAGAAAGATACAAGGTAACAGAAAGAGAGAGAGAGAGAGAGATCCCATTCACTAGTTCTCCCCCTTTTCCCACCCCCAAAAAATGCCCACATGACCAAGTCTGGGTAGGCCAAAGCCAGAAACTGGGAACTCAATCCAGGTTTTCCAGAGCATAGCAAGAAACCAAGTACTTGAGCCATCACTGTTCCCTCACAGGTTCCAGATGAGCAGGAAACTGGAATCAAGAGTCATAGACGAGTATTGAACCCTGGGATCCCCATATGGGAGTCAGGTGTCCTAACCAACATCCTTTTTCTTTTCGAGATTTATTTATTTATTTGAAAGTTAGAGGTAAACAGAAAGAGGGAGAGATAGAAAGAAAAGTCTTCCATCTGCTGGCTCACTTCCCAAGTGGCCGTAATGGCCATGGCTGAGCTAAGCTGAAGCCAGGAGCCAGGAGCTTCATCTGAGTCTCCCATATGGGTGGCAGGGGCCCAAGCACTTAGGCCATCTTCCATTGTTGCTTTCCGAGGCTGTTAGTAGGGAGCAGGATCAGAAGGGGAGCAGCTGGGAGGTGAACTGGCACCCACATGGGAGGCCAGCATTGCAGGCAGTGGCTTTACCCAGTACTCCACAACACCAGCTTCCTAACCAGCATCTTAACCACTAAGCCAAACACCTGCCTCAATAGATTTAAAAATAGCATCGTTTATTTGTTACTCTTAAATAGAAACGATAGAATTTTATACTGATTTTGATCTTAGTAAACAATAGGCTTTCTTATTAATTCTAATAATTTATCTGTTCATTGTTTTCTATTTGATATATATGTAATTATTTTGTCTGTAAAAAATATAATAGCTTGAGGGGCCAACGCTGTGGTGGTAAAGCCTCTGTCTGCAGTGCTGGCATCCCATGTGGGAGCCGGTTTGAGTCCTGATGGCTCTACTTCTGTTCCAGCTCTCTGCTATGGCCTGGGAAAGCAGTAGAAGATGGCTCAAGTCCTTGGGTCTCTGCACCCTCGTGGGAGACCCAGAAGAAGCTCCTGGCTTCTGGCTTTGGATGGGCGCAGCTCCGGGCGTTGCAGCTCTCTGGGGAGTGAACCAGCGGATGGAAGACCTCTCTCTCTCTCTCTCTCTCGCTCTCGCTCTCGCTCTCTCTGCCTCTGCCTCTGCTTCTGCCTCTCTGCCTTTCAAATAAATTAATCTTAAAAAAATAATAGCTTGATTTGTTCATTTTCAAACCTAAGCGTCTGGATTTTTCTTCCTTATTGTAGTAGCCAGGACCTTCTCGAAGGCATCTTCTTGTCCATCATCTCAAAGGAAAGATTTTCCACTGCTTGTCAAGTATGGCAGGTATTATAATCTCTGGTAGCACCTCGTTAATTGATTTAAAAAGCTGGGGCTTACTAACAGTTGTTAAGCCCAACATTGAATTTTATCAAATGCACTTCCTAGATCTACTAAGATGAACATATAATATTCGCATATGAACCAGCTAATGTGAAAAATGACATTAACTGATTTTTTAAAATGTTAAACCAATTGTGCATTCCTGGGATAAATCAGACTTAGCCAAAATGTATCATCCTTTCAACAGATTGATAAATTTGGTTGCTCTATAGAGTACAACTCATCAATAACCCCCACCAAATAACTTGGAAATTTTGCCTATCCTTTCTTAAAAAGTTGATTAGCATGCTTAACCTCTTTGAAGGTTGTACAGGGGAAAGGAGTAGTAGCTAGTGATAATCAACTATTTCTTTCTTTCTTTTTTTTTTTTTTTTGACAGGCAGAGTTAGACTGAGAGAGAGACAGAGACAGAGAGACAGAGAGACAGAGAGAAAGGTCTTCCTTCCATTGGTTCACCCCCCCAATGGCCGCTACGGCTAGGGTGCTGTGCTGATCTGAAGCCAGGAGCCAGGTCCTTCTCCTGGTCTCTCCCCTGCAGGTGCAGGGCCCAAGCACTTGGGCCATCTTCCACTGCCTTCCCAGGCCACAGCAGAGAGCTGGACTGGAATAGGAGCAACCAGGACAGAACCGGCTCTCCAACTGGGATTAGAACCCAGGGTGCCAGTGCCGCAGGTGAAGGATTAGCCTAGTGAGCCGCGGCGCTGGCCTACATAAGTCAAACTTTAACAACAACAAAATGACATAAAGTAAAGATGAGGGAGGAAAAAGAAAAGAAAAACATGAAAAAAAAATCCATAGCAATAAAATGATTACAGGGACTAGGGCATGTTTGAAATTCTAAAGCCATACACCCAGAATTGTTGATGAACTGTTCCAGTTTGAATTGACCATGTATGTACTTCAAAATAATGGGACATGTATTTGTACAATGGATTTTACTATGATGGAGCTTTACTATATTAAAACATCTTTTTTAAAGATTTGACTTACTTTTTTTATTTGAAAGGCAAAGCTATTAGGAAGAGAGAGAGAGAGAGAAATCTTCCATCTACTGGTTCACTCCCCAAATGGCCAGGGGTTGGCCAAACTGAAGCCAGGAGTCAGGAACTTCATCCAGGTCTCCCACATGGGTGTCAGCGGCGCAAGCACTTGGGCCTTTTTCTGCTGCTTTCCTAGGCCCATTAGCAGGGAGCTGGATCAGAAATGGAATAGTGGGGGACTTGAACCAGCACCCATATGGCTTAACCTGTTATGCCACAGTGGTGGCCTCGAATATTTTTGCATCCACATTAGTAGATGAAATGAACCTGAAATATCCCTTTCTCATTTGTCCCTGATATTAAAATTTTACTGTTTCTTAAAATGAGTTGCAAAGTGTTTCTTTTTGTGTGTGTGTGTGTGTTGTCTGGAAGAGTTTGTTAATTATGGAATTGTTTCTTCCCTGAATGTTTGAAATAGTTAGCTTGTGAAGACAGCTGGGTCTGGATTTTTCCCATAAGGAAAGACATATACTACCTGATTTACATCCCTAAATCTTTCTTGGACTCTTATAGTTTTCTGCTTCTTCTTGAACGTGTCTTGGCATACTTCCCTAAAAATTTGCCTGTTTCATCTACATTTCCATATCTATACATTCATACTTTTTTTTTCAAATATGTTCAGGGATGAGGCATCTACAATGAAATCCTCTTTTTGATTCCAGTATTGGTATTTGTATCTTCTATTTTTGATCAATTTCACAAGAGGTTGTTGCCAATTTTGTTTGTGCTATTGAAGAATAAACTTTTGTCTATCTCAGTCTTTCCTATTGTATGCTTGTTTTTATTTCATTAACTGACTGCTCCTATCTTTATTATTTACTTTATTCTTCCTTGTTTGGGGTAATTTCTATGATGACCATTAAGTTTATTAATTGTAAATATATGGATACAAAACTATACATTTTACTCTGTTCATTTCTTTGGATTCATTTATAGTTTTAGTGTGTAGCATTTTAATATTCAGCTGAAAATTTAATTTTCATTATAATTTACTATTTCATATTTGACTTACGTAGAATGGTTCTCATTTCAAAAGATATGAGAATTTTCCACCATCTTTTTTGTTGAGTTTTTCCTTAATTATATTATGGTCAGAGAAGAACATTACTTAAATCCTTTGAAATGCTTTTTTTTAAGATTTATTTGTTTCTTTGAAAGAGTTACAAAAAGAGAAGAAGAGGCAGAGAGAGAGAGGTCTTCCATCTGCTGGTTCACCCCCCAACCGGCCACAATGGCTGGTCTGCGCCACTCTGAAGCCAGGAGCCAGGAGCTTCTTCTGCGTCTCCCATGCAGGTGCAGGGGCCCAAGGACTTGGGCCATCCTTCACTGCTTTCCCAGACCATAGCAGAGAGCTGCCACAGCGCAGGCCCCTGAAATGTTTAATTCTTGCTTTGTAGTCATGTTTGTAAATGCTCTGTGTGTATTAGAAAGCATGTCTTTCTATAGAATACTATACACCAGTAAAAAAAAAATGAAATCTGGTCATTTGCAACAAAATGGAGAAATCTGGAAAACATCATGCTGAGTGAATTAAACCAGTCCCAAAGGGACAAATATATGTTCTCCCTGATTGGTGACAACTAACCAAACACCAAAAAGGAAACCTGTTGAAGTGAAATGGACACTATGAGAAACTGACTTGATCAGCCCTTGTCCCGACTGTTGATGTACAATTTAATACTTTATCTCTTTCAGTATTTTTTTTGTTCTACTTAATACTATTGGTTGAACTCTTTCATTAACACACAAGTATTCTGAGGTGTTTAAATTTAACTGAAAAGTGATCCCTGTTAAATATAAAAGTGGGAATAAGAGAGGGAGGAGATGTACAGTTTGGCACATGCTCAATCGGACTTGACCCAAACGGTAGAGTTAGAAAGGTGCCAGCCCCATGGGAGACCAGGAGAAGCACCTGGCTCCTGCCTTCGGATCAGCGCGGTGCGCCAGCCGTGGCAGCCATTGGAGGGTGAACCAACGGAAAAGGAAGACCTTTCTCTCTGTCTCTCTCTCTCACTATCCACTCTGCCTGTCAAAAACAAAACAAAACAAAACAAAACAAACAAAAAAACGTGCCAATTCAATCCCATCAAGGTGGCATGTACCAATACCATCTCACTAGTCAAAGTGATCAGTTTCAGTTCATAATTGATCATAATGATAGGATTAAGAGTCAAAGGGATCATATAAACAAGACTAGTGTCTGCTAATACTAATTGATAGAATTAAAAAGGAGAGAATGATACAACATGGGAAGTGGGATACACAGCAGACTCATAGAATGGCAGATGTCCTAAACAGCACTCTGGCCGCAGAATCAGCCCTTAAGGCATTCGGATCCAGCTAAAAAGCCCATGAGAGTATTTCAGGCATGGAAAACCAAGACACTCTGGCAAAAAAAAAAAAAAAAAAAAAAAAAGAAAGATGTCTGTGAGTGAGATCCCAGCGGAAAGAATGGGCCGGCAAAGAAGGAGGTATCTTTCTCTGAAGGGAGGAGAGAACTTCCACTTTGACTATGGCCTTGTCTAAATAAGATTGGAGTTGGCGAACTCAAAAGGCTTCCATAGCCTTGGCAACTCATGACAAGAGCCTAGGGTGATTACTGACACCATAAACAAGAGTTTCAATTGTTAAATCAACAACAGGAGTTACTGTGCACTTACTCCCCATGTAGGATCTCTTTGCTTAATGTGTTATACTATGTGAATTAACGGTATAACTAGTACTCAAACAGTACTTTACACTTTGTGTTTCTGTGTGGGTGTAAACTGTTGAAATCTTTACTTAGTATATACTAAATTGATCTTCTGTATATAAAGAGAAACGAAAATGAATCTTGATGTGAATGGAATGGGAGAGGGAGTGGGAGATGGGATAGTTGCTGGTGGGAGGGAGGTTATGGGGGGAAAAGGCCACTGTAATCCAAAAGTTGTACTTTGGAAATTTATATTTATTAAGTAAAAGGAAAAAAAGAAAAAAAAGATGTTATAGAACTTAATATCCAAAAAAAAGAAAGCATGTCTTTTATGCAGTTAGTTACAGTGCTCAAAAGATATTCATCAATCTGACTGTTCATTGTTCATTCATTTATATTTCAAATGACTTTTCCTGCTCTGATCATTTCTATCAACCACTGAGGTGGGTACCCTAAAATTTACCTCTATAACTGTGAATGTCTAGTTCTCCTCATAGTGCTATCAAGTTTTTGCTTTAAATATTTTGGAGCTATTTTTATGAGGCACATATAAATTTAGATAATCATATATTCATGATAAATTCAAGTTTTAATAATCATGAAATGTTCTTCCTTATGTCTTCTTTTTGCCTTACAGCCTATTTTGAACAGTGTTAATCTAAACCAAATATCTGTTACAAATACAATAGTATACTTTTCTAATCCTTTTACAATTATTCTTATATCCTCACAATATATATAGTTGAAGTTTTTAAAATTGAAGTGCTCCCTCTTTTTTTTTTTTTTTTTTTTTTTTTTGACAGGCAGAGTGGACAGTGAGAGAGAGAGATTGAGAGAAAGGTCTTCCTTTTCCGTTGGTTCACCCCTCAACGGCCGCTGCGGCCAGCACACTGCGCTGATCTGAAGCCAAGAGCCAGGTGCTTCTTCCTGGTCTCTCATGCTGGTGCAGGGCCCAAGCACTTGGGCCATCCTCCACAGCCTTCCCGGGCCCCAGCAGAGAGCTGGACTGGTAGAGGAGCAACCGGGACAGAATCCGGTGCCCCGAATGGGACTAGAACCCGGGGTGCTGGCGCCGCAGGTGGAAGATTAGCCTCTTGAGCCACAGCGCCGGCCATTGTGCTCCCTCTTCTTAAAAAGAAAAGTTTTAACCCATTTACATTTACATACTGCGATTATTAAGATATTTAATTTCAAATATACTCTCATGTTTTGTAATTCCTTGTTTTGCTTTGACTTTATCTTTTTTTCTCCTTTATGATGTTCTAATTGGCTTAGAATTCCTTATAATCAATTTGTTTTCCTCTACTACAACCTAAATATCTTATTTCGTTGGTTACTTTCAAATTACATCAAAGGTTGAATTGACAAAATAAAAAGGCAATCAAAATCTCTATTCTTTAACATAAGGACTTAGAATACTTAAACTCCATTTACATGCTACGAATCTTCTCTCCTTTCTAGACCTCTCTAAATATTATTGTTCATTATTGTATTTGGCAATGTTCACTTACATTTACCTGTATACTTATTTCTCTTTTTATTGTTGTTTTTTCTATTTCAAACTTCAATCTGCAATCACTTATTTTGAGAATCTCTTTTAAAATTCCCTTTAGGAGCAGACATTTAGTCTTGCAGTTAAGACGCCTACATCTCATGTTAGAATACTTGGGTTTGATTCCCAGCTCTGGGTCCTGCCAAGGCAAATTCTAAACTTTAACATTTGCCCCAATGGCCAGGGGTGGTTCAGGCCAAAGCAGGGAACTGGGAACCCAATCCACATCTCTCAAATGGGTGGCAGGGACCCAGACACCTGGGCCATCACCTGTTGCCTCCCAAGGTGCACATTGGCAGGACACTGGAATCAGGAATGGAGACAGGACTTGAACTTGGGCACTCAGTGTGGCATGTGAGCATCCAACTCACATCTTAACCTGCAGATCAAATGCCTGCCTCTCTTATATTTGATTCTTCTAAACTTGTTGTAAAAACTACATAATATAACATTTTTTAAAAATATTTTATTTATTTGAAAGTTAGAGTTTCAGGCAGAGAGAGGTAGACACACACACACACACACAGAGAGAGAGAGAGAGAGAGAGAGAAACCTTCCATCTACTGGTTCACTCCCCAAATGGCCACAACCACCGGAGCTGGGCCAATCTGAAACCAAGAGCCAGGAACTTCTTAGAGATCTCCTATATGGGTGCAGGGGCACCAGCACTTGGGCCATCTTCCATTGCTTTCCTAGGCCACAAGCAGAAGCTGGATGGAAAGAATAGCAACCAGGCACGAACGGGTGCCTATATAGGATGCCAGTGCTGCAGGCAGAGGCTTAGCCTATGACGCCACAGCACCAGCCTCTTCTTATTATTTTTAACTGGAGAGTTAATCTGACTAATCCAACCTGCTATTTCTGGAAACCACAAGCTATTATTTAACTTCAGACTTTTTTAAAAAACATTAATTGTATTAAAATAAAACTTACATGCACTAAAAAATAGAAACATACACTAACAAATGTGAGAGGGAAGGTATTTAGACTAGCAGTTAAGATAACTTTGTTCCACATGGGATTGCCTGAGTTAGATTCCTAGCCCTGGCTCCTGACTCCAGTTTTGGCCAATACAGAGGCAGTGGTGATGGCTCAGGTGGTTGGCTCCCTACCTCCGCATAGGTCCTGGCTCTAGTCCCAACCCAACTCCAGCCCAATATCAACCACTGTGGGATTTGGGGAATGAACCAGTGACTGGGTATTCTCTCTGTCTCTATTTTTTCCTCCTCTGCTTTTCAAATACATTTTTAAAATTAAAAAAAAAAATCTGAGGCCTTCAAATAAAGAAGTCAGATACAAGATGGATGCAGAGTAGAGGAAGTGACTGTCTAATTAGGTAGAAATTCTTTTTTTTTATAAACTTTTTTTTAAAAAAAGATTTATTTATTATTTATTTGAGAAGCAGAATTACAGAGAAAGGAAGAGATAGAGAGGCCTTCCATCTGCTGGTTCACTTCCCAGCTGGCTGTAATGGGGCAGAGCTGGGCCACCCTGAAGCCAGGAGCCAAGAGGTTCTTCCAGGCCTTCCATAAGGATGCAGGGGCCCAAGCACTTAGGCCATCCTCCACTGCTTTCCCAGGCACATTGGCAGGGAGGGAGATTGGAAGTGGAGCAGCCGGAACTCGAACCTGTGCCCGTATGGGATGCCAGCACCACAGGCAGAGGCTTTACCTACCTGGCCACAGCGCCGGCCCCTAGAGGTTAGACTAGGTAGCAATTCATAGCCGAGAGAATCTTTGAGCTGAATCTTAAATAATTAGAAGAACTTACTGGACACAATAAAACATATGGATGCGCCATGAAGAGTATGAAATATGCACAGCATCACAGAGGGGTTAGAGGGCACAGCACGTTAGGGAAGGGATTCTGTGAGCTGTCACAATGCAGCTGCTGGTGGTGGCAGCATCCATAGCCCTTCTTCCTTCCCTCTTCCATTAAAGTTGTTTCCCTCAGCTACTACCTGACGCTTGGCTTTGTGCCCTACACCTGCTCACCAGCTCTAATGGGAGGTCTTGTTTTCCCTGCATTAGCCCTGAATGCGTTCAGGATTTTCACTCGAACTGTGGTTCTCTTTGAGATGCTGATTCCCTTCCGTTGGTTGACAAGTTAACACGAAAGCCCTGGGGTCAACCAGCTTTGGACACTATGGCTCTTCCTCGGACAAGGAATGATGCTCATCACCAAGACATGGAAGACAGGGGTGAAGCACGTTTCTGAGACAAGATACCAAGTTCAACTGGAAACATGTGACATTTGAGATGACTGAAGGCCGGCGCCGTGGCTCACTAGGCTAATCCGCCTAGCGGCGCCGGCACACCGGGTTCTAGTCCCGGTCGGGGCGCCGGATTCTGTCCCGGTTGCCCCTCTTCCAGGCCAGCTCTCTGCTGTGGCCAGGGAGTGCAGTGGAGGATGGCCCAAGTGCTTGGGCCCTGCACCCCATGGGAGACCAGGAGAAGCACCTGGCTCCTGGCTTCGGATCAGCGCGGTGCGCCGGCCGCAGCGCGCTGACCGCGGCGGCCATTGGAGGGTGAACCAACGGCAAAGGAAGACCTTTCTCTCTGTCTCTCTCTCTCACTGTCCACTCTGCCTGTCAAAAAAAAAAAAAAAATTAAAAAATGAGATGACTAAAGTTTCAGTTGATTATTAGATACAGAAATCCACAACTCAGCAGGACACTAAGCACTAGAGATGAATATTTAAGATTAATTAACACATAAGAGGTAACTAAAAGCTTGGGGGAATGGATGAAGTTGCGCTGCTTGATCACGTGGAATGAGATTGAGTGGATCAAAAAGTGAAGCCTGGAGACTCCCACCATTTAATGGACAGTTGAGAGAAGGGGACTGAAACGGATTCAGTCGATCATGCAAAAGTTCTAAGTTGCTATCTCCATTTGCTCTGGATTATGGACCGTAGGAGTTAATGTAGTTTCTAAAAATGCCTAACTTATTACCAAGAGAATAGCTTGGGCTCTGCAGGAATCCAGCTCAATAGCTATTAAAATATATTCTTCTCCCTGAATACATGCACTTTAAAAACTAAAAAGTGTTGTTTTATAGGTCTCCAGATCATAGTTGGTTTTTATTGCTGTTTTGTTTAAATAGTTCACGGAATCGAGATAATAGAAGTGTAGGCATCACCATGCCTGAATTGCTTGTCACCAAGTCTCCTAAGCTGCTACACAGCCCTCTTCCCAGTAAGTGCAGGGAAGTCATCATGGTTACAGAACCAGAACTCTAGGCTGGAATAAACCTCAGAGATTTTCTGAACCAACTAATGGATGGATTTTAAAAAATAAAAATAAGGACCATCACAATTCAATGTCTTGCTCAACATTAAAATTGCAGTGTTAAACTGCAAAGCTGCAACTATAATTCAGACCATTCTAGGCCATTGTCCAAGTAATAGCTGATCTAAACTGAAACTCAACAATAAACGATATTATTTTCTTCTCTGATCCAATAGGAAGCCTCTGGGTAGAAGCACGCGGCCAGCCCATCATCCCAGCCATGGCATCAGGGCTCAGAGACCCCCTTCTTGCCAATTTGCCATTCTTAGCCCAGTAGACTCTCTCTTAAGCTCTACATTTACAACTGGAAGAAAAGGAACTGTATAAAGGAGGAAGAATATAAGGACTTGGATTTTCTTGCAAAGAAAAGCCTCTGCTAGAAGCAACTTCCTCTCTCTGCTTGCTCAGGGCTGTGTCTTACAGTTACCTTTAGCTTTTGAGATTCTATGGACCAGAAGAACAAAGGCAAGGGTTTGCAAATATTCCTCTTGTCTATCACTTTCAAATTAACATACTTAAAAGTGTTGCTTTTGGGCCACGGCTCAATAGGCTAATCCTGCGCCTTGCGGCGCCAGCACACCGGGATCTAGTCCCGGTTGGAGTGCCGGATTCTGTCCCGGTTGCCCCTCTTCCAGGCCAGCTCTCTGCTGTGGCCAGGGAGTGCAGTGGAGGATGGCCCAAGTGCTTGGGCCCTGCACCCGCATGGGAGACCAGGAGAAGCACCTGGCTCCTGGCTTCGCCACAGCGTGCCGGCTGCAGTGGCCATTGGAGGGTGAACCAACGGCAAAAGGAAGACCTTTCTCTCTGTCTCTCTCACTGTCCACTCTGCCTGTCAAAAAATAAAAAAAAAAAAGAAAAAATGTGTTGCTTTTGTTGATTTTAACACTAAGACACAGTTATCTCTTTCTTGCCATATGTGTAATGGTGACATTCACAAATATGCACAAAAGATTCCATATGCAAGTCCATCAATATGGCAAATCTAACATCTTGTGACCACTACCCGGAACAGGAAAGAGGACATTACAAATCCCCATTTGTCTCTTCCCAACCCCAAACCATTCCCCAAAGGGTAGCTGACGTTTTAAGTGATCATTGCCTCTCTTTTCTTTATGGTTTTACAATCTGTGTGTGCCTCCCTAGGATATACACTTTAGCTTTGCCTGTGTTCAAACTGGACGTAAATCGAATCACACTGTATGTATTCTTTGGGGATTTGCCTCTCCCCTTTAACATTACGTTTGTAAGATTCATCCATGCTGCTGTGTGTATCTGGCATTCATTTATGTTCACTGCCAAAGAGAATTCCATGGATAAATATATCTCAGCTTATGTGCCCATTTGATTATTGGTGTGCATTCTGGGTGGCTTCCAATCTGGGGATGCTGTAAATAATGCCACTGTAAACGTGCTTGTACTTACACCTTCAGGCACAGAGAGAGTCGTATCTCTGAGGTATTGCCCTAGGGTAGGAATTCTGAATAGCAGGGTATGGTTATCTTCAACTTGATTAGAAAATGCTGAGCTGTTCCCGAAGAACGAAGAACGTTTGCACCAATAATGAGCCCTTTGGCACTGCATGAAAGTTCCTGACGTTCTGCACCCTTGTTAGCAGCTGATGGTGACAAATTTTACATTGTATTGGTATCATGGCAGGGTAAGGGTATCTTCACGTTATCCCTGTGGTTGTATTTTATACTTCTGTGCCTGCTGATAAACACCATCACGTTTCTTAGCCTTTGGATCACCTTTTTTTTTGTGATATACTTGTTCAAGTCTTTTGGTTCAGTTTCTTTTTTCTTTTTTTAAAGATTTATTTATTTATTTGAAAGGCACACACACACACACAGAGAGAGAGAGAGAGAGAGAGAGAGAGAATGAGAGAGAGATCTTCCATGTGCTGGTTCTTTCCCCAAATGGCCACAATGGCTGGGACTGAACCAGGCCAAAGGCAGGAGCCAGGAGCCAGGAGCTTCTTCTGGGTCTCCCACATGGGTACAGGGGTCCAGGCACTTGGGCCATATTTTGCTGCTTTCCCCAGGTCACTAGCCGGCAGCTGGATCAGAAGTGGAGCAGCTAGGTCTTGAACTGGTGTCCACAGGCTGGGGCTACACCCATTACATCACAGTATTGGCCCCAGCTCATTTTCTATTGTGCGTTTTGGCTTTTGGTCTCATTGACTTGTAGAAGTCCTTTACATATTCTAGATACTAAGCCTTTTGCAAATAGTTTTTCCATAGTCCAGCTTCTCATTCTTCTTATGTGTGTTCTAATGAATCCATTTCTTAATTTTAATGTGTTAAATTTAGAAGTCTTTTCTTTTTATGGTTGGTGCTGTATCTTGTTTGACAAATCTTTCCCTCTCACCTCTGAAATACTTTCACATTTAGGTCTTTATGTTTTCTGCTTCTGGTAATTATGGGCTAAGGCTCTGCTGGAAACTCTACCACCCTCTGCAGAAAACAACTATAACACTGAGGTTACAAAAAAAGGTGTGTGTGGGGGGGGACAAGAAGAAGCTGCCTCCAGGAACTGCCGAGTAAATGAATGAAGCAAACTCTGATGGGAGCTGCTGTTCTTTGGCAGTGGCGGAGAGCAAGATACATAAGACGTCTCTGTTTTCAGGTCTTTTTGTCTGACACCAAGTACAGTCCACACAGCAAGCACAGTGATGAGTGGGAGGAGAACCCATGTTAAATGATGTGCAGGGGCCGGCGCTATGGTGTAGTGGGTAAGGCCGCTGCCTGCAGTGCCGGCATCCCATATGGGCTGCTCCACTGGTTCAAGTCCTGGCTGCTCCACTTCTGATCCAGTTCTCTGCTATGGCCTGGGAGAGCAGGAGAAGATGATCCAAGTCCTTGGGCCCCTGCACCCATGTGGGAGACCTGGAAGAAGCTCCTGGCTCCTGGCTTCGGATTAGCTCAGCTCCAGCAGTTTGGGCCATTTGAGGAGTGAACCAGTGGATGGAAAACCTCTCTCTCTCTCTCTCTCTCTCTCTCTCTCTCTGCCTCTCCTTCTCTCTATGTGTAACTCTTTCAAATAAATAAATAAATCTTTTTAAAAAATGATGTGCAGTAGTTGTTGGCATGGGAAACCAGAAAAGGGGAGCCAGGAATGTGTACCAAGCCTGAAGTCTGGGAAAATCCTACAACTGCAAAAGTCAGAGAACAGGTCTCTAAATTCTACCTTCATAACTGGCTCGTCCCTGAATCACGCATACATGCGACAGGCTCAGTCACCCTGCTGAAGACAGAAGATCTGAACAGACTGATTGCCACTCAAGCGACAGTTTGCAGTTCAAGTCCAGCCAATGAAACTCCTGCTAAAACACAAGCATCCAGGAAAGAACAGAATCCGTAACACCACAGATTCGTTGTCTAATGATGACGAAGCTATTCAAAATGTCCAAGGGTGAGCTTAGAGACTAAGATACTGATTAAAATACTCACATCCCACATTGGGGAACCTAGACTTGATGCCCAGCTCTGGATCCTGATGGCAGGTTCCTGCAGACTCTGGGAAGCAGCAGTAATAGCTCAAGTGATTGGGTCCCTGCCCCCTTCGCATCAGACCTGGATTGAGTTCCCTGCTCCTGGCTTCAGCCTTGGCCCAGCCTCAGCCATTGCAGGTGTTGGGGAGTGAACCAGCAGCTGGGAACTCTGTCTCTCAAATGCATGCATAAATAAATCCCTTTTTAAAGTTATCAAACACATGAAGAACCAAGGAAATAAAACACATTCTTAAGAGAAAAGAAAATAAACTGAGTTTGACACAAAATTTGGTTCCAGATGTTGGAATTTACTTCTTGGTGTTTAGTCTATTACTGATTTTTGGATGTATTGTGAGGAAGGAGTTTATTTTCTTCTATTTTCTGTCTCGTTGGTCAATGGTTCCAATATACTGCCTATTGAAAAACATCCGTTGTTATTCTACTGGCCTGCAGTGCAAACCTGAATGGCCATAAATTATATAGGCAAAGGAATTTCTTTCTAGGTTTCTTATTTATTCAGTTGTTCCACCAGTCTATTGATAGTGCATCGTAGCTATGCAGCTTTAGAATATGGCTTGATATTAGCACAGTTAATTCTCCTAGCTTATTCACAGTATTTTGGCTACTCATGGTACTTTACAAGTCCATGGATGTCCTAGAGACAGCTAATTAAGTTCCAGTAAACACACACACACACACACACACACCTGTTGGAAGTGTGATTGAAGCTAAGTAGAATTGCTCAGTTTGGGAGGAACTTGGATGACAGTGCTAACCTCCGAGCATTCTTCAGCAGTGTAATTGAGGCTGTTTGGAATCACTCAGTCAATGGGAAGTATCTATCTGGTAGCACTGTGTCCGCTAATTCCTGACGCTTTTTGATGCTACTGTAAAAATATATTTTCAAAATGTTTATTGTTTCTTGCTTGAATACAGAAATGCAATTTTTAGTCTATTTATCTTATATCTCTTAACCTTTCAAAGGTGACTTACCAATTGCTTTGGTTTTTCTAGATGCACAATAATCTATAGATAGTGAAAGTTTCATGTATTCCTTTATAAACTTTATCACTTTTGTTTCTTTTTATTACTGCACTGTCTGGAAACTCTGATACACACTCTGGATAGAAGTGGTGCTAGCTGAAAGCCTTGTTTTGTTTTCACCTCAAAGGCAGATTTTCAACATTTCACCATCGAGCATGCTGTTGCTATCAGTCTTGTGTATCCATTCTTTAATAGATTGAGGAAGCCCTTGCTCCATTCTTAGCTTACTAACAAGTGTTTGCTTTTTTCAAAAAATTCTGAGGGGCCAACGCTGTGGCATAGAGGGTTAAGCCAATGCTTGCAACACCAGCATCCCATATGGGCGCTGGGTTCATGTCCCAGCTGCTCCCTGCTAATGGCCTGGGCAAACAGCAGAAGATGGCCCAACTGCTTGGGCCCCTGCCAGCCATGTGGGGTGACCCAGAAGAAGCTCCTGGCTCCTGGCTTTGGCCTGGCCCAGCCCAGGCTGTTGCTGCCATTTGGGGAGTGAACCAGCAGATGGAAGATCTCTCTCTGTCCCTCTTCCTCTTCCTCTCTAACTCTGCTTTTGAAAGAAAGAAATAAATCTTTAAAAAATGTAATGAATACTGAACTCCATCAAATGCTTTGTATAAAACTACTAAGGTGATATTACATTTCTCATTTAACATGTTAGTGTAATGAATTACACTGATTGTTATTCTAATGCTAAACCTGCTCTGAGAATACTTCCAACTTGGTAATGAGGTGTTTTTCCTCCTATTACTGACTTCAATTTGGTGATGCTTTGTTTAGAATGTCAACAGAGAGAGAGATTAGCCTATAATTTTCCTTTTCTGGCAGCGTCCTGAACTGGCGTTTGGATCAAGGTTGTGCTAGTCTGCTATCACAAGTCACGATGCGTTCCTTCATTTACTATAGATAGTGTGAGTTATTGCTACAATGCTTCACAATGGTAAGAATGGAGCAAATTCTGACTGGGTTGGCCTCCAGCCACGGCATCTCAAGGAGCCTCCATTCCTTCTCCTACGTGGTTCATTCTAAGGCCTCTTGCTTGAGAGTTCCCAGGGGCCAGGCCACAAGGGAAGCCCTGTGCTGACATGGCCCTGCCTTGCTGCCTGTATCTCTTCACCCCACACACCAAGGGCTTTCAGCGAGTGACAGCTTTTTTTTATTATTATTTTTAAAGATTTATTTATTTATTTGAAAGGCAGAGTTGCAGAAACAGAGAGAGAGAGAGAGAGAGAGAGAGAGAGAAGAGAGACCTTCTATGCGTTGGTTCACTCCCCAGTTGACTGCAATGGCCAGAGCTGGGGTGATCTGAATCCAGGAACCAGGAGCTTCCTCTGGGTTTCCCATGGGGGTGCAAGGGTCCAAGCACTTGGGCCATCTTCCACTGCTTTCCCAGGTGCATTAGCAGGGGCCAGATTGTAAGTGGAGCACCTGGGACACGAACTGCAGCTCATATGGGATGCCAGTGTCGCAGCAAGGGTTTTACCCACATTACCCTAAGGCTTTCATGGCATCTTCCCTCCCAAATGCAGTCTTTTTCTTGTCGTCATTTTATTTCAGCAGGAAGATTTAGCCTAGCAACACTACCAGCTAGGAGAATCATCAGCTATCCTTGTTGGTCATGTCAAATCCACTCTCTGAAATCTATCTTTGCCTATTCGAGCCAAACTAACTCCTTCACAGCAATGTCCTACAGGGAGGTGCAATGTCACAATTCATACATGCATTCCAATCAGATAGACCACAGGGATAAAACAAGCTCATATTTTAACAATTTTTTACATAAACAAGTGTCTTAATATCTTTATTTAAATTAATCAAAATTGAAAGCTTAGGGTTTTTTTGTGTGTATGTGTGTCTCTCTGACTTTAGAAAAAAATCTTAAACATCTTCAAGGTGTACATCTAAGGGTAATAGAATAGGAATCAGGAACATTGTCGAATAAATCAAACGTAGCAGCAAAATCTACGATTGGGCATATGCTCATGTGCTTACAAGGAGAAATAAAATTCCAGCTATGCCTGGCCTTCATCCGTATGCCAGTAAATTTTATCTCTTTTCAATTTCTGAGGTTTAGTGTCTGTAACATTTGCAATTTTCAGTGTTCTTTGAATAAAAAAAGACAAAGTTTCTGAATTTTTGTTCCATTTTCCTGCAAAACTCCAGGTAGAGTTTTTTCCATGATGAAAGACTATATGCTTTCTTCCTTCTGAATCCAAAGTCATTATTACTTAAAAAATGTCAGACATTTCTCAAAAGAAGAAATACAAATGGCCACCAAATATATGAAAAAAATGCGCAGTATCACTAGCCATCAGGGTCATGCAAATGAAAACTACAGCGATATCTCAGTCCAGCTAGAATGGCTATTATCAAGAATTCAAAAATAACAAGTGCTAGTAAGGACGGGGAGAAATGGAGCTCTTACACACTGTTGGTGCAAATGCAAGTTAGTACAACCATTGTAGAAAACAGGATAAAGGTTCCTCCGGAAACTAAAAATAGACTGATGATATGACCTAGCTATCCCACTTCTGGGTATATATCCAAAGGAAATGAAGTCAGCATATTAAAGAGATCTCTGCATTTCCATGTTTGTTGCACCAGTATTCACAACAGCCAAGATCTGGAATCAACCTACGTGCCTGTTAATTACTAAATGTATAAAGAAAACGAAGTATAGATACATGATGGAATATTATTCAGCCATGAAAAAGAATGCAATCCTGACATTTGCAGTAGGTGGATGGAATGGGAAGTCATTATGGCAAGTGAAATAAGCCAGACACAGAAATACTGTATGTTCTCTCTCATTTGTGGATTTTTTTTTTTTAAAAAGCCAATAAGAACTTAGAATAGTCAATACTAGAGGCTGGGAAGGGTGGAAGGAGAGGAACATAGAGGAAGATTGGATAATGGGTACCAAAAAACAACAGGAATAAATTCTAATGTTCCATACTACAGTGGGGCAACTCCAGCTCACAATAATGGATTTTGTGCAACACAAAGAACTGCAAGAGGGGCCAATGTTGTGGCCTCTGGTGCTGGCATCCCAGAAAGGCACCAGTTTGAGTCCTGGTTGCTCCACTTCTGAGCTCCTTGCTAATGGTCTGGGAAAGCAGTGGAAGATGGTCCAAGTGCTTGGGCCCCTGCACCCGTGTGGGAGACCCAGAAGAAGCTCCTGGCTCCTGGCTTTGGGTTGGCCCAGCTCCAGCTGTTGCGGCCCTTTGGGGAGTGAACCAACAGAGGGAAGACCTTGCCCTCTGTCTCTCCCTCTCTCTGTCTGCAACTCTGCCTCTCAAATAAATAAACAAATCTTAAAAAAAAAAGGCAACTGAAAGAGAGAAGCAGATAGGCTCCAAATATAAAGAAAATATGAAAATGCTAATTATGGGGCCGGCGCTGTGGCGCAGTGGGTTAACATCCTGGCCTGAAGCACCGGCATCCCATGTGGGCACCAGTTCTAGTCCCGGCTGCTCCTCTTCTGATCCAGCTCTCTTCTATGGCCTGGGATAGCAGTAGAAGATGCCCCAAGTGCTTGGGCCCCTGCACCCACATGGGAGACCAGGAAGAAGCTCCTGGCTCCTGGCTTCAGATTGGCGCAGCTCCAGATGTTGCGGCCAACTGGAGAGTGAACCAGTAGATGGAAGACACCTCTCTCTCTCTCTCTTTCTCTGCCTCTCCTCTCTCTGTGTCACTCTGACTTTCAAGTAAATAAAATAAACCTTAAAAAAAAAAAAAAGGGAATGAAAATGCTAATTACCTGATTTGATGAGTTTACATGGTGTATACATGTTGAAATACTGCACTGAATCCCACAAAAACATGTGTACGAGTATTACACGTTACCAACAAGAACAAAAGGCAGGAAAGGTATTCCCTAAATAATAGGCAGTGGATCCTGCAAATCGAAACACTACTCCTTTTATGTGTTGGTTGGACTCTGGACACACCTACTTTTGGCGTGTGTAACCTGCTTGTGCATTCTAATGGAGATCACTGCACCAAGGTTACAGAAAGCATGACGTCATCTGGTGAACACTTGTCATAAATAAGTTTAAGGAAAGAACTGTCCAGGGAGAAGATAGCTTGCATACATCGAGGACTGTAGTATTATGGAAAAGTCTTTCGGAAGGTGAACTATTGGTCTGTGAAGCCTCCCGGTATAGGTTGGTTGTGTTCTGTGTAAGTAGACAATAGGATGTGGAGGTCCACAACACCCTGGACGCTCACGGCGCCAGGATCCACAGGTCCTGTACAAGATTATCTTTACCCAGAGACTTTATGGAGGATTCAACCAGTTCTCTGAACTGCTATGTAAGGGCCATAATTATTTTAATACCAAAAAAAAGAGTGAATTAAACTTTTTTTTTAATTTGACAGATAGGGTTAGACAGTGAGAGAGAGAGAGAGAGAGAGAGAGAGGTTTTCCCTTCACCAGCTCGCCCCCCAAATGGCCGCCATGGCTGGTGTTGCGCCGATCCGAAGCCAGGAGTCAGGTGCCTCCGCCTGGTCTCCCATGCAGGTGCAGGCACCCAAGCACCAGGGCCATCTCCACTGCACTCCCGGGCCACAGCAGAGAGACAGACCGCAAGAGGAGCAACCGGGACCAGAACCTGGTGCCCACATGGGATACCGGCACCAAAGATGGAGGATTAACCCAGTGAGCCACGGGGCCGGCCATGAATTAAACTTTTCAGTGTGGTCAGAAATAAAATTCTCTTAAATATTCCCTTCTCAGTGCCACAATTTTAGTGTTGAGAAGGCATTTTGCATAAATAAAAAGAGACAGAGACAGAAGTAGGAAAAAAAGAAAACCAGAATTAAAGTTATTGCTTGAGACTGACTTCATACTGACAATTCATGGGACTACAAGATTAGGCATTTGGAATCAAGTAATTTTAAAAAATTATTTGGAGCTGGCGCTGTGGCGCAGCAGGTTAAAGCCCTGGCCTGAAGCACTGGCATCCCATATGGGCGCCGGTTCAGGTCCTGGCTGCTCCACTTCCAATCCAGCTCTCTGCTAAGGCCTGGGAAAGCAGCAGAAGATGGCCCAAGTCCTTGGGTCCCTGCACCCATTTGGGAGACCCAGAGGAGGCTCCTGGCTCTGGGATTCAGATCAGCTCAGCTCTGGTTGTTGCCATCATTTGGGGAGTGAACCAGCAGATGGAAGACCTCTCTCTCTCTCTCTCTGTAACTCTATATTTCAAACAAATAAAATAAATCTTAAAATAAAATTGTTTGTGAGACAGAGACACAGAGATATAGACAGACTGACAGCTCCTTTCTGCTCATTCACTACCCAGATGCCTGTAGCAATGAAGGCTGGGCCAAGGCTGAGATCAGGAGCCAGGAGCTCAATCCAGCTCTCCCACTTGAGCTTCCTCCCAGGGTCTGCGGTAGCAGGCACCTGGAACCCACAGTAATAGGCGGGTTCTGAACCCAGGAATTCTGTCATGTGGTGAGGGCAACTTAACCACGAGGTCAAATTCTTGCCCAGAGTAAGTTCAAGTGTAACTGCATCAGCACATAGTAAATGCTCAATAAATTTTGATAAAAGAAAAAATATTGTTTTTAATCAAAATGACTGCTTTCCAGATTTTACCACAAATAATATACCACAGAAAGAAGAACCTTTGCCTCCCCAAATGATTTTAAAGCATCTTCCACACATTGAACGTACTTATTGAATACCTTCTGATGTAGCCGGCGCCGCGGCTCACTAGGCTAATCCTCCGCCTAGCGGCGCCGGCACACCGGGTTCTAGTCCCGGTCGGGGCGCCGGATTCTGTCCCGGTTGCCCCTCTTCCAGGCCAGCTCTCTGCTGTGGCCAGGGAGTGCAGTGGAGGATGGCCCAGGTGCTTGGGCCCTGCCTCCCATGGGAGACCAGGAAAAAGCACCTGGCTCCTGGCTCCTGCCATCGGATCAGCGCGGTGCGCCGGCCGATTGGAGGGTGAACCAACGGCAAAAGGAAGACCTTTCTCTCTGTCTCTCTCTCTCTCACTGTCCACTCTGCCTGTCAAAAAAATAAAAAAAAATAAAAATAAAAATGAATACCTTCTGATGTAACCAAAGTTTAATAAATGTTGTTAGTTATTCAAATGTATGAAAAATAGACATACAAATATGATGTTTCAGGCCCAGCGCCATGGCACAGTAGATTAATCCTCCGCCTGCAGTGCCTGCATCCCATATGGGTGCTGGTTCTAGTCCTGGCTGCTGCTCTTCCAGTCCAGCTCTCTGCTGTGGCCTGGGAAGGCAGTAGAAGATGGCCCAAGTGCTTGGGCCCCTGCACCTGCATGGGAGACCTGGAGAAGCTCCTGGCTCCTGGCTTTAGATTGGTGTAGCTCTGGCTGTTGTGGCTATTTTGGGGGGTGAACCAATGGAAGGAAGACCCTTCTCTCTGTCTCTCCCTCTCACTGTCTGTAACTTTACCTATCAAATAAATAAAATAAAAAAATCTTTTAAAAATATGATGTTTCTATTTCTGTTTGTTTCTTCATGTTTTCCAAAATAAAAGTTAAGAAAATCTTATCAAAACAACATTTTAAAGATAATCTCCCTCAGGATCGCTACCTTACGGTGAGTGTATGATACCACCGGCCCCCCGTATCCAGCTTGCTAGGGACCAATCTGTAAGAAACACTTACTCCTATTTAGTCTGGCTGTGAGTAGGAGTTAAGCATGGATCACTATAGACCTTTCATTTGAAGACTTACATCATTGTGTAAATTATAGTTGTTCAGTAACACGCTGTTTTCATAATGTAACAAGTAACACAAACACAATAAGTAAGTGGGACTGCAGCAAACTGTAAAGCTTCCTCACAGCAAGGGAATCGACAAGGGAAAAGGCAGCCTACAGAATAGGAGAAAATATTTGCAGACTACATAAATGATAAGAGGTTAACGTCCATACGACAGTCTTCAAAAAGTTCATGGGAAAAAAGCGCATTATGAAAATACTATGAATGGATTTCAAAGAATTTTTGGCACCAAAATAAACATCTTTTAATTGCATTTTCCAAAAAACTTTTGAAATCCTGTTATGTAAAAAGAGTTCATACAACTCAGTAGCCATAAAACAGTTCAATTTAAAAAATGAGCAAAGGACCTGGGCAGATATTTCTTCAAAGAAGTCATACAAATGCTGAATACCGCTGACTCTCAGAGAGATGCAAATCAAATCCACAGTGAGATACCACCGGAAGCTTGTTAGAATGGTGATTATCAAAACAGACAAGAGCTAGCAAGTGTTGGTGAGGATTCAGTGAAAACAGAAGCAGTGTGTACTATCGTGGGGATGTACACTGACTCAATCATGGTGAAATACAGTATGGAGGTGCCTCACAAAATCCAGGGATCCCACTTCTAGATGCACAGCCAAAGGAAATGCAGTCAGGATGTTGAAGAGATGGCTGAACGCCATGTTTACTGCAGCACTACGCACAGTAGCCAAGGGATGGAATCAACCTAAATGAATGGATAAATATATGAGATATAGGAATACTAGAATGTTGTATGGCCACGAAAAAGAAGAAAATCTTGCCAATTACAACAATGTGGATAAGACTGGGAGGAATTATACCACGTGAAAAAAAGGCATGTGGAGAAAGACAAATACTGCATGATCTCTCTTACAGGTGTACTCTTAAAAATTTGGACTCAAGGCATCAGCGTTGTAACACGGTAGGTTAAGCTGCCACCTGCAGCACTGGCATCTCCTATGGGCACCAGTTCAAGTCTCAGCTGCTCCACTTTTTTTTTTTTTTTTGACAAGCAGAGTGGACAGTGAGAGAGAGAGAGACAGAGAGAAAGGTCTTCCTTTTGCCGTTGGTTCACCCTCCAATGGCCGCCGTGGCCGGCACACTGCGGCCTGCGCACCGCGCTGATCCGATGGCAGGAGCCAGGTACTTATCCTGGTCTCCCATGGGGTGCAGGACCCAAGCACTTGGGCCATCCTCCACTGCACTCCCTGGCCACAGCAGAGAGCTGGCCTGGAAGAGGGGCAACCGGGACAGAATCTGGTGCCCCAACCGGGACTAGAACCCGGAGTGCTGGCGCCGCAAGGTGGAGGATTAGCCTAGTGAGCTGCGGCGCCGGCCTCAGCTGCTCCACTTTTTTTTTTTTTTTTTTTTTTTGACAGGCAGAGTGGACAGTGAGAGAGAGACAGAGAGAAAGGTCTTCCTTTTGCCGTTGGTTCACCCTCCAATGGCCGCCGTGGCCGGCACACTGCGGCCTGCGCACCACGCTGATCCGATGGCAGGAGCCAGGAGCCAGGTGCTTTTCCTGGTCTCCCATGCGGGTGCAGGGCCCAAGCACCTGGGCCATCCTCCACTGCACTCCCTGGCCACAGAGAGCTGGCCTGGAAGAGGGGCAACCGGGACAGAATCCGGCGCCCCAACCGGGACTAGAACCCGGTGTGCTGGCACCGCTAGGCGGAGGATTAGCCTAGTGAGCCGCGGCGCCGGCCATCAGCTGCTCCACTTTTAATCGAGCTCCCTGCTAGTGCACTTGGGGAAAGCAGCAGACGATGGCTCAAGTGTTTGGGCCCCTGTACCTACGTGGAAGACATGGATGAAGCTCCTGGATTCTGACTTTGGCCTGGCCCAGCCCTGGCCATTGAGACCATTTGGGGAGTGAACCAGCACATGGAGGATCTCTCTTTCTCTTCTTCTTTCTCTATCTCTGCCTTTCAAATAAATAAATACATTTTATTGAAAAAATTGAACTCAAAGAAACAGGGAGTAGAATTAGAATGGTAGTGGCCAGGGGCTGGGGGAAGTGGGGAGATGTTGGTCAAGGAATACAAATTTTCAGTTATAAGATTAATAACTTTTGGGGATATAATAAACATCATCAAGACTATAGCTGACAATATATATTGCAGGGACCAGTGCCGTGGCGCAGTAGGTTAATCCTCCGTCTGTGGCACTGGCATTCCATATGGGTACCAGTTCTAGTCCCGGCTGCTCTTGTTCCAATCCAGCTCTCTGCTGTGGCCTGGGAAAGCAGTGGAAGATGGCCCAAGTCCTTGGGTCCCGGCACCCACATGGGAGACTAGGAAGAAGTACCTGGCTCTTGGTTTTGGATTGGCCCAGCTCCAGGCGTTGCAGACATTTGGGGAGTAAACCAACAGGCGGAAGACCTTGCCCTCTGTCTCTCCCTCTCACTGTTTGAAACTCTACCTCTCAAATAAATAAATAAAATTTAAATATATATACATACATATTGCATACTTGAAATGTGTTAAATGTTCTCACCACAGACAGATGTACACAAGCACACACAAAGATAACTATGTGAGGTGATGGACAGGTTAGTAAGCTTGTTTGTGGTGATCACTTCACAATGTCTACATATATCAACATATCATGCTATAGACAGTAAATATATTTTATCTTTATTAGCCAATTATACTACAATAAAGCTGGAAAAATTTAAAGATATTTATATTGCAGGGAAGAACCAAGCTATTTCTTCTGAGCAAATACTAACATTTAAATAGACCAAAGGGGGTCGGCGCTGAGTGCTTGAAGTGCCAGCATCCCGTATGGGCACCAGTTCTAGTCCCGGCTGCTCCACTTCCGATCCAGCTCTCTGCTATGGGCTGAGAAAGCACTAGAAGATGAACCAAGTCCTTGTGTCCCTGGGGATGTGGAAGAGGCTCCTGGCTCCTGACTTCAGATCTGCTCAGCCCCAGCTGTTGCAGCCATTTGGGGAGTGAACCAGCGGATGGAAGACCTCTCTCTCTCTCTCTCTCTCTGTCTCTACCTCTCTCTGTAACTCTTTCAAATAAATATAACTACATTAAAAAAATAAATGGACCAAAGATGAAATAAACCCAAAATGATATATTGGAACTATTTGTCCAAGTCATTAAATAGTTTTGTGCAGCATATTATCTATTCATTTTTCTCTTGGGAAAGAGAGAGAGAGAGAGAGAGAGAGAGAGAGAGAGGTGTTGGAGAACCTGCCCACTGGGATCTCCCTAAATGCCCACAACTAAGGCTGAAGCCAGGGACTGGAGACCCAAACCAAGTGTTCCATGTGCATGAAGGAACCTGACCACTTGGGCTCGCTAGGGTTTGCATCGGCAGGAAGTCATCAGGAGCAGAGCTGGGCATTAACATCAGGCATTCTGATTCAGGAAGTGGGCATCCTAACCCATGTCTTTTTTTTTTTTTTTAAAGATTTATTTATTTGAAAGGCAGTTACTGACAGAGGTAGAAAAAGAGAGAAGTCTTCCATCAGCTGGTTCACTCCCCCAAATGGCTGCAATGACTGGGGTTGGGCCAGGCCGAAGTCAGGAGCCAGAAGATTCTTCTGGGTCTCCCATATGCGTGCAGGGGCCCAAGCACTTAGGCCATCTTCTGTTGCTTTCCCAGGCGCATTAGCAGGGAGCTGGATCAGAAGTGGAGTGGCTGGGACTTGAACTTGTGCCTATATGGGATGGCGGCATTGCAGCTGGGGCTTTAACCTGCTGCACCATAGTGCCAGCCTCTGACCTGTGTGTTAACTACCCTCTTAGATGTCCGCCCTCAACCCGTGATTAATGGCTACATGGTGATTTGCTTTTCTTGGCTTCAGTTTCTTGCTATTATAAACCTTCCCTGATGAGCATCCTTGTGCGCTAGGCTTTCTGCCTGTTTCTGCTTGCATTCTGAAACCAGAGTCCAGGAAATGAGAACTGACTGCTTCACAAAATGGAAAAGCCTAGCAGTGCTGGTAGCTTCAGGGTAAGTGTGACTCAGAAACTCAACGAAGTCATCACTTGTGGCTTATCTCCATCTCTCGAGTCTCACTTCATTCTGGAATCCAGGAAGAGAGGCTGATTCTCGCCTCAAGCCCTTGCCATTGATATACAGTGCCTTCCCTCTGGCTTAGATTTGGTCGGAGCTGATCACATGGCACAGGTCCGGTGGTGCAGGTAAAGTGTTGCCGTCTGCACTCCGTGCACTAAGTAACAGTGGTAAAACAGATTCCACCAGGACTGTGTGGGCTGAGCGTGGGTTAAGCATGGCCCCAGCAGGGAAGCCAACAGCTTGCCATCAGCCAAAACAAGGAATAGAGCGGCAAAGACATCACAAATGCTGGTGTCAGGTGCACATTTGCTTACGTAAGATTCAGGCAATGAGGAGAACCATAGTCCGACCAGTCTGATGAAAGTGACCTCCATAAAAGCAACTGACTGCCGAGGAAATTAGAAGATGATGCAGGTTGAGCTTTTTCCCTATTTGCATGTAGTATTCTCTGAAATGCCTGTGACTGCTGGAAATTTGGCAGTATTCCCATGGTCCATTCTTTTCTTCCTCCACCTGTTAACTATCATTAACTTGGGACACTGCTATTAATAACGTTTCCCTAATGCCTCACGACAACCATCTATAAATCTGGTCCAAATGTGAAAACCAAGGCACAAGGAAATGAGAGGAAATGACCAAGACTCATCCACTGTATTCATCCAGCAAACATGTATTTTTTATTATTTTTTTATTTGACAGGTAGAGTTATAGACAGTGAGTGAGAGAGAGAGAGAGAGAGAGAGAGAGAGAGAGAGACAGAGAGAAAGGTCTTTCTTCCATTGATTCACTCCCTAAATGGCCACCACGGCTGGCGCTGCGCCAATCCGAATCCAGGAGCCAGGTACCTCCTCCCGGTCTCCCATGCGGGTGCAGGGGCTCATCCTCCAGTGCCCTCCAGGGCCACAGCAGAGAGCTGGACTAGAAGAGGAGCAACCAGGACAGAATCCGGCACCCCGACCGGGATTAGAACCCGGCGCCCATATGGGATGCCGGCACCGCAGGCAGAGGATTAACCAAGTGAGCCACGGCGCTGGCCCTCATCCAGTAAGTAAACATTTACTGAGTCTCTCCTGTGATGTGTCGGGCCTGGTGACTCAGCAATGCACAAAATAAAGTCACTTCCCTTATGGAGCTTAGATTGCAGTGATGCGGACCCCCGCTTCTCAGACTCCCTAGCAGTACAACTTGGCCAGCGGCTAATGTGCAACCCACACGAGGTTTACTGGGGGCTTACGCTCAAACACAAGGGAGACAGCTGGGTGGGAAGAGGTTCTGCTGACGGCCTCTTCTACAGGAGCTGAGCAGTGACTGTTGCCACGTTGGGGAGGCGTGGCCATGCTCTCTCAGCTACTGGTCCATACCCTTTGGCAACATTTTTTGAAGTCCATGCATTTTTTTGTGAGTTTTTCAAAGACCCTAATATGGTATAGCATGTCAGGTGGTACTCACTTGCCTTGGAGCAAAGATCATACAGTCAGCACGTAGCACACCAGAAACTTGAAGCCAGGGCTTCTACGTCCCAGACCAGTGTAACACTTACTCATTTTCTCGTGACTTCATTCATATGCTCAGCACAGTTCAATGAGTGTTTACTGTTTGTTGGATGTCATTGTGATCTCTCGGGATGTGGCAGTGAAAACGACAGTGCCCATGATTTTTGCAGGCATGGAAAGCCAGGACACTATGGCAAAAAAAAAAAAAAAAAAAAAAAAAAAATCTAAATGAAAAATCTCTGTGAGTGAGATCCCAGCGGAAAGAATGGGCCATCAAAGAAGGAAGTACCTTTCTCTGACGGGAGGAGAGAACTTCCACCTTGACTCTGGCCTTGTCTAAATAAGATCGGAGTTGGCGAACTCAAGAGGCTTCCATAGCCTTGGCAGTTCATGACAAAAGCCTCGGGTGATTACTGACATCATAAATAAGAGTGTCAATTGTTAAATCAACAACGGGAGTCACTGTGCACCTGCTCCCCATGTAGGATCTCTGTCCTTAATGTGTTGTACTATGGAAATTAACGGTAAAATTGCTACTCAAACACTACTCTACACTTGTGTTTCTGTGTGGGTGTAAACTGTTGAAATCTTTACTTAATATTCACTAAGTTGATCTTCTGTATATAAAGATAATTGAAAATGAATCTTGATGAAGAATGGGATGGGAGAGGGAGTGGGAGATGGGATGGTTGTGGGTGGGAGGGAGGTTATGGGAGGAAAAGCTGCTATAATTCAAAATTTGTACTTTGGAAATTTATATTTATTAAATAAAAGCTGAAAAAAAAAAAAAGAAAATGACAGTGCCTCTGCTTCTTGTGAGATGCGTCACCAACAACATTTATCTGCATATCTGGTTCTCCAGGATGCATGTGTCCAAGGCCATGCTACAACACTGGCCTGAGCAAGCCATGCAACAAGTAAATTCAAGCAGGCCCAGTCCTGTCACCTTGGGCAGAGCTCAGAGTCACAATCAGGTCATTTACCAACTCAACAAAGGCCAGTCTTAACTTATGTTGATTTATTTGAGAGAGAGAGAGATTGCCCATCCACTGGTTCACTCTGGAAACGCCCACAATAGGCAAGGCTGGAACAGCCTGAAGCCAGAACAGGAACTTGGATCTCCCACAGGGGTGACAGGAACACATCATGTGATGCCCCCCAGAACGTGAGTTAAATAACAGGAAGTTGGTATCTGGAACCAAAGTGGGGATATGGGATGCAAGCATATTAACTGCTAGCCAGCACCCCCCCATACCATTTTGAGTTTAAATGATCACCTCACATCAATCTAGGGTGAATTCATGTTGAGTGTTTTGTTCTTTTAAAATTTGTAGATGAAATTCAATCTTAATGTAAGTTCTATTTACAAATCCATGGGGTAAGTAAGAAAATAATTTCCCTGTCTTTTTAAAATCTAGGTTCAGAAGATTAAAGTGAAAATGCTGGCCAGCGCTGCGGCTCACTAGGCTAATCCTCCGCCTTGTGGCACTGGCACACCGGGTTCTAGTCCCAGTCGGGGCGCCGGATTCTGTCCCAGTTGCCCCTCTTCCAGGCCAGCTCTCTGCTGTGGCCAGGGAGTGCAATGGAGGATGGCCCGAGTGCTTGGGCCCTGCACCCCATGGGAGACCAGGAGAAGTACCTGGCTCTTGCCATCGGATCAGCGCGATGCACCGGCCGCAGCGTGCCGGCCGCGGCGACCATTGGAGGGTGAACCAACGGCAAAAGGAAGACCTTTCTCTCTCTCTCTCTCTCTCACTGTCCACTCTGCCTGTCCAAAAAAAAAAAGAAAAAAAAATGCTGGTGTATTTTCCTTATATTTAAACATCTCCACATCCTTAGGAATAGAAGGCTTGTCTAGTTCTTTCAGAAACTCTGGCAAAATGAGATCAGTTCTCATGCAGGGCCAGGGGTGGTGAACATATCATAAGGGACTGTGGACAGAATCAAATAAAAGAGTTTTTAAAATAATTTATTTATTAATTTGTTAGAGAGAGAGAGAGAGAGAGAAGAGAGAGAGAGAACACTCCCACCAGCTGGTTTCACTTGCCAAATACCCAAAGTGGCACGGGCTGGGCCAGGTCAAGGCTGGAAGCCAGGAACCCAATCCAGGTGTCCTTACATGGGCGGCAGAAACCCAACTACTAGAGCCATCACCTGCCGCCTCCCAGGCCGCACATTAGCAGGAAGCTGGACTTTGGAGCAGAGCCAGAAGTGGAAACCAGGCTCTGTAATATGGCATGCAGCCACCCCACATGTGTCTCCTAACTGCCAGGCCAAACAGTGCCCCCAGGACTAAAGTTTTAACTAGATTTGCATTGGCGAAACAAACCCTTTCTGATCTGTTCGGGTCCGGGGGACTTCCAGGGGCTGCCCACTAGGGTCCTTGTCGGAAGGCTCATGACAATCAATTGCCTTTTGGGGACATAAATATTCTACTTAACAGATTCCTGGGAGAGTACTGACCTCCTTCAATGGGTATCTGCATAGTGGCACGATAGTCTGGAAGACCTACTACTCCAAAAGAAAAATTCTAGTTGAGATCTGCAGTGCCATGGACAAAAGCCACTCAGCTTCCTTGTCACCAGAGCTCCTGCGGGGCGTTCTCACCCTGCCCGGCCGTCGCCCCCTGCTGGCCACTCCGGAAATCCCGATTGCCACAGGCTTCCGTGGCCTTTTAGTCTCCCGCCTTCTGTCGCGTGCCTCTCACCTTTCGTGCTGTGGCAGTGAAAACACCATCTGTGTGTGATCCGCTAGACACCGTGGCATATTTTAACTGATACTGAATCAAAAGAGCAAGGTCGCCAACACTAACATTAAGTCTGCAAATTCCATCAAGAGAGTTCCAGCAAAAAGGACAAAGTATCCACCGCAGCTTCGGCACATTCTACCAAGACATCGGGGCTGCAGGAGGCCTGAAAGAGACAAATCCAGCCTTCGCGTCTAGGGATGCTCCACGCATGCTGCTTTGGGGCGAATGCGGTGTAGACGCTGACTCCGGATTAGTGTGTCCCTCCTGCCCTGTCCTCTGTGACTCAGAGAACATTCTCCCACCATGCATTCCAACTCACCTGCTCACTCATTCATTTGCTAAGTATTTATTGTTCCCGACTGCTACAGCCTGGATGCAGGAGAGGCGAACTGAGGGCGACTCAGTCTGGCTCCCACCATTGCTGTGGCTGGCAGACTGTGGACAGCGTCTCACGGCGGAAGTGCTAAGCGTCCTCTGTCCGTCTGGCCATCAGCCCACCGGTGCCCATGCCACAGCAGGTGTGTGCGTGAGCCTGCAGCAACCTAGCCTCCCAGTGATCCCGCCGCACGCTGCACACGCCTTCGCCATCCTGAGAGACAGGTGCACATACTAGCTCTAACGTGCTCGTCCGGGCCTGCCCTTGCATTTATTTTTCCTACTTTAGATCTACAGACATGATAAGGAAGTTATTTTAAACCTCCTGGCTGTCCTCCAGAAGCAGACGTGGCTCAAACACCGTGTGCGCTCGGTGAGGACAGGTGGGGTGTGAGACCGGGCTGTTGCAGGGGGCTAGGCAGTCAAAGGAGTGCCCACGTCCAGTAATCACAGACGTTTGAGAACAGCTGACACCATCAACCAGGAACATAAAGGCACCAAGGAGAAAGGCTCCCACCCAGGTGGACCAAATTAATGTAAGAATTGGAGCGGGAAGAAGGACTGAATGAATAAATAAAACCCTCAATGGCACAAATGTGGCTGTTTCTTGTTCAGTTACGAAAAAAAAAAAAAACCAGGTGGAATTGAAATGTTTACTTTTGGGGAGAAACATCTGAACAGACGGGGAAAACAAAATTCAGTCTAGAATGAAAAAAAAAAAAAAAAAAACCAACCCAGAGCTGATAAGTGAACTAGATCAACCCAACTAATCACCCTTAACGTATACAGAGCCAAGGAAAGCTTTAGAATTGTGCCAGTATCGAGTGGAGGCTCGGTTGACGCAGGCTTGCGCACACACCTGCTGTGGCACGGGTGCCGGCAGGCTGACGGCCAGATGGACAGGGGGTGCTTAGCGCTTCCACTGTGAGACGCTGTCCATTTTAGGGACTGTGTCGCCAGCCACAGATTTCAAATGCTAGAAATTTCGGTGAGGCAAAACATTTAACTAGCACAGGTTTTCCAGGCATGGTTTTAGCTGCCAAATTTTTATTCCAAGGGCTCCTAAGTGACAACCTTATGGACATGGCCACTGCTAGCCCACTTAGTACCTATGTGCAATTAGAAAAAGATACCTGAATCTATATCTGCTCCCACGTAACGACCACCCCAAAATCGAGTGGGCTGAGACGACCAACTTCCACGCTCGAGATTCTGTACTTTCCGCTGATCCACATTGCTGGGCAGTTCTTCGGTGGTCACTTAGTCCCTTCAGACACAGGTGTGGCTGGATGCCCCCTGTGGCCTCATTCACGTGTCTGACATGGGACTGGCTGCTGGGTGGGTCTCTGGCCTCCAGAAAACTGGCCAGGACCCCCCCTGCACACAGAAGCTGGATTCGAGATCCCGAGATGAATGAGTAGACCCCACACCTGCATCAAGTGCGCTGTTTCCTGCGAACTGTGTCCCTGTCGTGGTAGGGGATCCACCCGGGCACGGGGCCATGGACACTGTAGCTCACTAGAAACTGTCAGTATCCCACAAGGCCTTTTCCTGAAAAAGCTGATTCTACTGCACAGAGAAAGGTTGTCACATACTGCTCTGGTTAGACTAAGACGCTTCATTGTAATTTTCTGGGAAATTTGACACAAAAAAGTCCCCAGCCTGAAATATCTACCCCTGGAACAGCATCCATGGGGCTGGAGCACCCAGGCTACACAGGTGTATTTGTGTTGGCCCTGTAGCTCCTGTGTCCCTGGGAAGCAGTTTAAAATTAGAACTTCCAAACCGGTACAAGACTACCCATGATCAGCTCTGACTGTTTTTCCTAGCAACCCGCGGAGGGCCAACTGGAAATATTCCTGATGCCATTTACCCAACAACCCGCAGCTGCCACGCCACAGAAAGTGGGCACAGAGGTGCTGAAGGAGATGCACCGTCTGAGATTGAAAGCCAATGCAGGCCGGCACCGCAGCTCAATAGGCTAATCCTCCACTTGCCGGCACACCAGGTTCTGGTCCCGGTCGGGGCGCCGGATTCTGTCCCGGTTGCTCCTCTTCCAGTCCAGCTCTCTGCTATGGCCTGGGAGGGCAGTGGAGGATGGCCCAAGTGCTTGGGCCCTGCACCCGCATGGGAGACCAGGAGAAGCACCTGGCTCTGGGCTTCGGATCAACGCAGTGTGCTGGCCACGGCGGCCATTGGAGGGTGAACCAACGGCAAAAGGAAGACCTTTCTCTCTGTCTCTCTCTCTCACTGTCCACTCTGCCTGTCAAAAAAAAAAAAAACAAAAACAAAAACAAAAAACAAAAACAAAAACAAACAAACAAACAAAAAACCCTGAAAAAAAAAAGAAAGCCAATGCAGGCAATGAGTGTGGAGCCATAGCAGGTGACCCCACAGGAGGGGCCTACTGGACCAAGTACAGGTCATGGCATTAGAAAACACGTTCCATGGGTGACGGATAATTTCTTCTGAAGATCCTAGAGGGCATTTGCAACACCACTTTGCTCTGCAGGAGCACATTGTTCGCCGTATTGCATTCTGACGATGCTCCCGTCTTCCGGTTGGCATGGGCAAGCTCCTGGAGAGCCACCTTTCCCTCTATCCATCGTTACAACAGGCACGGATGCCACACCACAGGCCCCGTCCCCTGGAATTCAACGGACTGATCGCCGTCTCTGTTTGACCCTGAGAAACTTGGTAGATGCACTGCATCCAAAGCTGTGCTGAAATATTTTCTTGCTCTGAGGCAAAGCCGAGTAGGTCCCATTCTGGGTGAAATATCATTTCTTTATTATTCAATGGAATTGGAGTGGCAGCCTTCACCTGAGCCCTGCCCCCTCCTTTGTTCAATAGCATCACACAAGAAATGCATTTGGCTTAGATTTGCCAAGTATCTGCATTAATGTGCTGTTAAGATTAAAATGAGGGGCCTGCTGTAGTGCCTGCATCCCATATGGGCATTAGTTCGAGTCCCGGCTGTTCCACTTCTGATCCAGCTCTCTGCTATGGCCTGGGAAAGCAGTAGAAGATGGCCCAAGTCCTTGGGGCCCTGCACCCACGTGGGAGACCTGAAGAAGCTCCTAGCTCCTGGTTTCAGATGGGTGCAGCTCCAGCCACTGTAGCCAACTGGGGAGTGAACCAGCGGATGGAAGAACTCTCTCTCTCTCTCTGCCTCTCCTTCTCTGTGTAACTCTTTCAAAGAAATAAATAAGTCTTTTTTTTAAAAAGACTAAAATTACTCTTTATCAAATGTCTTACAAGTTTGATGAGGAGCAGGTATGTTATTGAACTGAGACAATTTAAAAATATTTTGATATCTTGTTCTTTAAATGATCTTTCACTGGAAAAGTGAAGAGACTTACTGTTTTGTTGCTTTTGTTTTTGATCATCTTATTTCCTTATCCTATACATGAACCTCTCTGGCCCTCCTTTTTGAGTGTCAATTCGGAACAGAGACTGCTTATTAACTTATTCCTCGGTCAGACAGATTTAAGTGTAATACTGAAAGAAAAAAGAATGACACAACAGAAGAAACAAGAAAAATCACCAAGAGCCACTCTCATTACGTGAACTCATACCAAAAACCCTAAATGTGCCTATTGAAATACAACGGGATTCCGTCCCGGTTGCTCCTCTTCCAGTCCAGCTCTCTGCTGTGGCCCGGGAGTGCAGTGGAGGATGGCCCAAGTGCCTGGGCCCTGCACCTGCATGGGAGACCAGGAGGAGGCACCTGGCTCCTGGCTTTGGATTGGTGCAGTGCCAGACATGGCAGCCATTTAGGGGGTGAACCAACGGAAAAAGGAAGACCTTTCTCTCTGTCTCTCTCTAACTCTGCCTGTCCAAAAATAATAAATAAATAAATAAAAGGGTAATAGACCCCTAACCAGACAGTGTGTGGAAAAGAGAGCTAGCTCATCAGAACTCTTTCCTCAATTTAGGGCCCAAGTGCCAAACAGGACTTCAGAGCTAATTTTGCACAATCCATGATTCCACCCATTATTAAAGTGAGCGTTACCTATGAACTTTTCAAGAAAGCATTTTTTTCTACAATGAAGTGTTGTGTTATGAGGGAACTGAAACAATGCCATACAAATTGAAACAATATAAGAGTCATTAAACAGTAAGAATGATTATTATCTGTAATTAAAATGACCTTCCTGGTTTGTGCTCCCTCAACCCCTGTGGCTATATACATAGAAGTTGCATTTATTTGTTTGTTTGTTTGTTTTTTTAATGGCCTTACATGATGAATTTAAATTTCTTTAACCTTGTGATGCATCTTCAAGTGCACAAATACAGGGCTTTTGTTTGTTTGTTTTTTGTTTTTTTTTGACAGAGTAGACAGTGAGAGAGAGAGAGAGAGAGGGAAAGGTCTTCCTTTTCCGTTGGTTCACCCCCTAAATGGCCGCTGTGGCCAGCGCAACGCAGCCGGCGCACTGCGCTGATCTGAAGCCAGGAGCCAGGTGCTTCTCCTGGTCTCCCATGTGGGTGCAGGGCCCAAGGACTTGGGCCATCCTCCACTGCACTCCTGGGCCACAGCAGAGAGCTGGACTGGAAGAGGAGCAACCGGGACAGAATCCGGCGCTCCAACCAGGACTAGAACCCGGGGTGCCGGCGCCGCAGGCAGAGGATTAGCCTATTGAGCCGGCCTCAAGATATGCTTTTGCAAAATGGGTTTTGATACTGTGTTCCAGTTAAAAATGGAAGAACTGATCCCAGGCCGGTGCTGTGGCATAGTGGGTAAGGCCTCCACCTGCAGTGCCGGCATCCCATATGGGTGCTGGTTCTAGTCCTGGCTGCTCCTCTTCCAATCCAGCTCTCTACTATGACCTGGGAAGGCAGTAGAAGATGGCCCAACTCCTTGGGCCCCTGCACCTGTATGGGAGACTTGGAAAAAGCTCCCAGCTCCTGGCTTTAGATTGGCCCAGCTCCGGCCATTCTGGCCAATTGGGGAGTGAACCAGCAGATGGAAGACCTCTCTCTCTCTCTCTCTCTCTCTCTCTTTATCCTTCTCTCTCTGCATAACTCTGGCTTTCAAATAAATAAATAAATCTTTTTAAAAAAAACTGATCCCATATCTGCTTTGAACAACATTATACAAAAATCACATTTAACTTAGTGGGAAGAATGCTTGAGTTGGGATATGGCTCTAATTATTTTATATTTGAATGAGCTCCATGAAATTGCCTTTTTGTAGGTAAAAAAAAAAAATGAAGTAGTTTCATGGCTTTGGGTAAACCATATACTTTTGGCTTCTATTCTCTCATTTGCATTTATAACATGGAATTGAGTTTTTTCCAGTAGTTCTCAACCCTGAGTACACATTAGAATCACTTGGAGGGTTCTTCAAACACAAAATCAGCCCCAGAGACTGTAACATGATTGATCTGGGTTGGGTTCTAGATTCCTTTCTGGGCTCCTTGGGTGTTGCTCCGGTGTAGCCAGGACCAGGAACTCACACACTAGATGATCTGTAAGTTTCCTTCTTCTACCTCTCCTATTACAGGATTTTGTTGTGCAGTTTCTGGCTTTTTAGGGCTGCCATAGGTGATTTTTCCTAGGAGTTTACATTTTTCATTTCCTTGTGATAAGAAAAGCATGCCAGATGTGACTTGCGGACATAGAGAATGATGGAGCTCTTCGTGGGTTCTCTGCTTTTCTAGGCTCTACAGGTGCTGATATGGGAGTGTGTGGAGAATGGAGAAGCAAGAGAGAGGATTGCCTGGTTCATGGGCACCTCACCCCACACAAGCCGAGCCCATGGGTCTCTCTCACGTGGCTGTTGTACCTTTTGCCCTTCAAGGCTGCCCTTCCTGTCTGTTTTCGTCGGATTCCACTGGTGTAAGCCACTGGGGGCCGGTGGCACCATGTCCCACAGAGAGCATGCAACTATGGATGGCTCAGCTTAGGGCATTCTGAGAACTATATATCAGAATAAAGTCACAAGTTGGTTTCTATTTTTAACTGTGCCACACTTGGGATAAAATTAACTTTGCAATTTCTCTGACAAGCTTGCCTTCCTTAACTGCCCAGAAAGTACTCCCAAATTTTATATTTTGACTTTTTCATCAGCTTAAATATTTGTTAAACTTCCAGTGAAAATTAAGCTAAAATTGCTTTAGCTTAATTAAATAGCATAAATACTTCACATCATAAACAAAGTTCAAGCACTGTATAATAAACACTGCAAGAAAAAGGATGGGAACATACCATTGATAGATACAGTATAAGGCTCCCTTGCTGGTTGACATCTTACATAAAGCCAGGACAAAGGTGCCAGCTTTGTTCTTGTTTTTTTGTTTTGTTTTGTTTTGTTTTGTTTTTTTGTGTTTTTTTTTTTTTCCACAAAGATGCCATAACAACCAATCCATGTATAATTGGCTGACCAAGGCAGAGTTTCTCTGATCTTTATTCAGTATTTTCATCATGATTATCAACGGCTCTCCCACAGAATTTAAATTATGCCATATTTCAACAAACATCCTTAGTTTTCTACGATAGCAAATGAGTTCTGGGCACCAAAGTTGGACAAGGTGACTTTTTGGTCCAAGCTCTGCATAGCTGAGTAGTAATTTCACAACCCAGTGGCCAGAACCTAAGTGCTAAGTTTGGAAGGAGACACAGGGCCACCAATTACATGCCCCAGGAACTTACAATGAGAGAAGGGGTGTACGCCAATGTGCAGAGTTGGGTGTAGAGTTGGGTGTACCCCAACAGTGCCATGGCTTCAGTATGGTTTTGTCCCCAGAGGCTCATGTTGGAGTCTAACCCCCATTAGGAGGCACTGACATCCAGACAGGACATTTAGAAGTGGGGCTATGAGGAGGGGATTAGGATTAGATGAGGTCATCAGGATGGAACCCTGCAATTGAAAACTTGTGGCTGTGTAAGAAGAGGGAGAGATACCAGAGGAGACACCCGGGCCCATATGCTCGGTCTCTTGCCACGTGGTGCCCTGTGCTACTTCAGGATTCTTCCAGCAAGAATGCCATCAACAAACGTGGTTCCTTACCCTCTGAGAAGCACTATGAGCCAAAATTATAACTTACCCAGTCTGTGGTATTGTGCCGTTAGCAACAGAAAAACACACTGCAATACATGGAAAGTTTGTCTCTAGGTTATGATGCTGGCCTGTGGTTTCTAGAACTAAAATATCAGGATGTATAGTTTCAGAACCAAAGTCTTGGGTTTGGAGAAAGGAATGTAGATCAATCAGGGGTCTAAAATCTACTGAATGATCACTGTCCTTTGGCAGCCACAGTTCTTGGCATTATGTAGATACTTTGAATTATCCTCATATAATCCACGAGACAGAAAATGTTATTCCCCTTATACAAAGGAGACAATTGAGACCTAAAGGAGTGAAGTACAAAGGTAAGGTCGAGGTCTGATTCCAGAGCCTTTTATACTGTTTTTAATATGTTGGGGTAGGGGTGCTGTGGCTTAGCCAGTAAAGCTACGGCCTGTAGTGTCGGCATCCCATATGGGCACCAGTTTGGGACCCAGCTGCTCCACTTCTGATCCAGCTCTCTGCTGTGGCCTGGGAAAGCAGCAGAAGATGGCCCAACTCCTTGGGCCCCTGCACCCATATGGGAGACCAGAAGAAGCTCCTGGATCGACCCAGTTCCGGCCACTGCGGCCAATTAGGGAGTGAACCAGTGGATGGAAGACCTCTCTCTCTCGGTTTCTACTTCTCTCTCTGTGTAACTCTTTCAAATAAATAAATAAATAAATAAATCTTTAAAAAATATGTTTCAGGGTAAAGCAGTTCTTCTCAAGGAGTGTACCAAGAGCTGTGTATAACTCTACTTAGCAAAAAAAAAAAAGTGGTTCTGATGTTAACTATCCTTGAATGAGCTAGCTCAAACAAAGCTGAGTAATTTTCTTATGACTAAAGAACTTCTCACATTTTATATGCTAATGTGAACTGAAAACCGCTGAGGGGGCCACTTGAAAGGCAAAATTTCTAAAACTTACTAGACACCTGAGGGAAATGTCATTGGAAGAATCAACCTTGCGGGTTGAGAAATATGAAGCTACTTCTGGAATTCAAAGACTGAACACTAGATAATCTCCCTACTATAGAGCAGTGCCTACATACTTACAGTCACATTTATGCCTGACATCAAGATCAGAATCAGTGCATTTGAAAAAACAGGTTTCTGGGGTGGCTGTGTGGTGCAGCGGTTGAATCATTGCCTGAGCCACCCACCTTCCGTATCAGAGTGCCCAGGGTTTAAGTACTGGCTCTGCTCCTGACTCTAGCTTCCTGCTAATGTGCACCTTGGGAGGCAGGAGATGATGGCTCAAGGACTTGTGTCCCTGCCAAACATGTGAGAGACCTGGACTGAGTTCCACATTCCTAGCTTCTGCCTGGTCCAGCCCCAGCTGTTGCGAGAATTCAGGGAGGGGGCCGGCATTGTGGCGAAGCAGGTAAAGCCGCCGCCTGCAGTACCGGCATCCCCTATGGGCGCCGGTTCGAGACCCGGCTGCCCCACTTCCAATCCAGCTCTCCGCTATAGCCTGGGAAAGCAGTAGCAGATGGCCCAAATCCTTGGGCCCCTGCACCTGTGTGGGAGATCTGGAAGAAGCTCCTGGCTCCTGGTTTGGGATTGGCCCAGCTCCAGCCTTTATGGCCAATTGGGGAGTGAACCAGCAGATGGAAGACCTCTTTCTCTCTCTCTCTCTCTCTCTCTCTGCCTCTTCTTCTCTCTCTGTGTAACTCTTTCAAATAAATAAACAAATCCTAAAAAAATCTTAAAAAAAATTCAGGGAGTCAAACAGTGGATGGCAGAGCTCTCTGCGTTTGTCTCTCACATAAATAAACAAACAAATAATTTTTAAAAGACCCAGGTTTTTGAGCATTCCTCCCTCCTCCTCAGTATTTTCTCCATCAACACCAAACTGACGGACTGAAACGCAATTCATTTCATGTGAAGTACTTAAATAGTAAGAGATTATCAGTCCCTTAACAATATTTCTCTCCCCATTAAAAAAAACTTCAAGAAAATCAACTTTCTACCTCCATACCAACATTTGCACACACATCCAAAAACCCCACATGATTATCTGTATTCACGTCTTCATGCTCTGACCACGTTCTTCCTGTGATTCATATCCCTTGACCTCTCTTTGAAATTAGAAGAAAACCAGTCACGTGTCACAGTGTGAGAGAAGAGGGGAAACAGGAAAGAATTAGGTGCCTCTGCAGACAGGTCAGGGTGGACTCTGAATGACGTCCCCTTGTGCTCACAGGGGGCACAACTGGGAGCAATCACATGGCTGGCGTTGCTGTTTCGCTGTAATGAATATTAAACCCGCAGCCTCCTCTTCTCGGTTTTTTCACCATGAAACATGCTTTGTGCATGGTAGACCCTTACAGAAAGGAAGGAATTGACCTCAATGTAAGAAGAGCATCTAATAAAAATTCTTCTCTTTATTTTTGAAAGAAATCTTACAATGTGCAGAAATGAACATCTTCCTATTCTGTTTGAACACTCCGTTTCACAGCTTTACAGTACGTATTCCATAAGCCAGTTATTTCCTGGTTGTAACACGTAGTATTTTATAAACCAGTTGTGTCTAGTAAGCTAAGTGCTAAAATGCCATTCTGTAGAAGTCCAGGATGATATTCTAGGAGTCTTCCATAAGGGAAATCAATGACCTGTCTTGTAAATACCTATTCTGAGAAAAGAAATGGAGACTTCATATATCCTCTCAGCAAAGAGTAATTTTTAAAGCTGTTATGCTATGTTCATAAAATGTAATGAGATAAGATCATCCAAATTATATATATGAACAATTTTATTAATATGGAAGTTGCTCAAAATATGTGAAATTTCATGTATAACAGTCAACTATATAATCTTACACATACACTCATGCATTTTAAAAATCAGAATGTTGCAGAAATGCTTGAGGCCGGTGCCACGGCTCAATAGGTTAATCCTCCACCTGTGGCGCCAGCACACCGGGTTCTAGTCCCTGTTGGGGCACCAGATTCTGTCCCGGTTGCTCCTCTTCCAGTCCAGCTTTTTGCTGTGGCCCGGGAAGGCAGTGGAGGATGGCCCAGGTCCTTGGGCCCTGCACCTGCATGGGAGACCAGGAGGAAGCACCTGGCTCCTGGCTTCAGATCAGTGCAGTGCGCCAGCCGCAACACGCCGGCCATAGCGGCCACTTGGGGGGTGAACCAACGGAAAAGGAAGACCTTTCTCTCCGTCTCGCTCTCTAACTCTGCCTGTCAAAAAAATTTTTTAAAAATTAAAAAAAAGAAATGCTTAAGAAAAGAAAAAAAAAAATACTCATGAAAGAAACAGTCATGGCCGGCGCTGCAGCTCACTAGGCTAATCCTCTGCCTTGCGGCACCGGCACACCAGGTTCTAGTCCCGGTCGGGGCGCCAGATTCTGTCCCGGTTGCCCCTCTTCCAGGCCAGCTCTCTGCTGAGGCCACGGAGTGCAGTGGAAGATGGCCCAAGTGCTTGGGCCCTGCACCCCATGGGAGACCAGGAGAAGCACCTGGCTCCTGCCATCGAATCAGCGCAGTGCACCGCGGGGGCCATTGGAGGGTGAACCAACGGCAAAAAGGAAGACCTTTCTCTCTGTCTCTCTCACTGTCCACTCTGCCTGTCAAAAAAAAAAAAAAGAAAAAAAAAACAGTCACACTTTTGTCCATATAAGCTGTTTTTTCATTTGTTAAAGTTATTAGATATCATTCAATACATAACAATTAATCATAGTTGGATGTTGGATTTTAAGTCACTTGTTTGCCACAAGTTCATTAAACTCTTTGATGTAAATGAACACTTTGAAAGCCTGTCTATACAAGGTATTGTGCTATGCAGAAGGGGTATCCAAAGACGGTGAAACACGTTTTACTCTGATCTGCAAAATCTGACATACTTCTCTGATTCGAAATAGCTTTTAAAAAACATTTAAACTTTTCTGAAATTCAGTACATCTTAAAATGAAAACTTGTCATAGTTCAATTGGCAGCATTTTCCCTTTATTTGTGATTTGTAAGATAATAGCATGCCTTATAGGTATAGCCATCTCAGAGCCCATGAAATAAGAGAGTCATTCTTTACCCACATTCTTATATCCTTTAAGCGACAAGAAATGGAGATGAAAACTTCAATATGTGGCCTGCTCAAATTTTAAGGATAAATAAAAAGCCAGAATATTTCCTCATAATTTAAAGTCTGCTTTTTTTTAAAAAAAAACCCTCTATATCTTACAGAATTTTAAGGTAAGAAGTTTGTCAGTTTTTTTTAAAGTAATACACACGCATTTCAAAAAGTGACACATGCACATTTAACACTTGCATGTGAAAAGCAACATTTTAAAAAAGTAATCTCATCCCAAATTGCACTATACAGAAATGAACCCTATTAACATTTGGTGAACATTATTCAAAATGTCTCCAGAAAAGGTAACTTCCTCTGGGAATTAACCAGGAATTAACGGGCTGTTTGGACTTCCACGGCTTCTAGCAGAGAGATGGGCCCACGGCACTTAAGTCTGCAAATATTTGATCATGGTTTTTAAAAACCTGCCTCCTCCCTCCAACAGTCTTCTGTGTTTGGTTCTGACTCACTGCTTCGTGGTCACATGGTGACTGAGTCCAAATCACGCTCCTTGATCTTGAAAAGCTACCTGGCTGTACAAGTCTGTTTGCTCCTGTCTTAGGCAACAATTACATGGGACTTGAAACGTTTTTGAGTCTGAAGAATACTTTTATTGGGTTTTAAAGTTTACAGAACTGTACCTCTGTCCAGGGTGGGACCTGAAGGAAGTAGGAACAATATTTTGAATCACATATCAGAATTTTCAGAGCCCTGCCTAGGAGGATCTCCTGGATTCCTGGGCTCATTTTTCCATATTGAAGAATCTGTTGTTGTCTAGGTTGTCCTGTCGTGATTTTCCAAGTGTTCCTTCTGTTGAACGTCTCAATGCAATGTAGGGAATTTCATTTAAAAGACATTAAAAAATAAAAATGAAAGCAAACGTTGATTTGCCTACAAGATGGTTTCAACCAACACTTTGGCTGGCTTCATTTGGGATTTATTCATGTTGTAGACTTTAAAAAGGTAGAAAATGCAAATTAAGCAGGGCCGTAATTATTGAAGGACATCTGCCCCCAACCATCCAGACTAACTGATATGTGTGGTGACTTAGGAAAAAATCCCACTCAGAACCATCCACCTCAAAACAAATGAAGCAAATACTAACGTGTAGGCACATAGCATTGTGATAAATAAGAAAGACGTGATATGTGATCACTAATATCAGAGAGCTATCCATCTTTCTGGGGAGACAAACCAATGTACGAAAACAGTTAAGGAACGGTGAGCTGCCAGGTGTTGTAAAAGGAATGTCAGGCAGAAGACAGGCCAATATCAGGCTAAGTAACTCATCAGGGCTTCAGGAGATACAAGATCCAACTACACGTGGAAGGCAGAAATCCTGGGGTGCAAGACAGAGACAAGTGAAACAAGCACAGAGGATGACCTAAGGAAAGGAACAGAGTGAAAACAAACCCTGCCTTGCACAGTCTGGAAAGCCTTGGTGGATGGAGGTTTACTAGAAAATCTTGCACGCCGGGCAGGATGAAACAAGAAGCTTCTGAAACGAAAAGAAAGCTTCTGTTTTTTCACCGAGAGAGCAAGCAAAGAAGAGCAAGGCCGTTTGGACAATGTCTCTGCCACTGGTGTACACAGTAAATCAGAATAAGAAGCCAGCGCACAAGGGTGAGCCAGGAGGGGTTTTCTGGAGGAATCTAGCCAGGAGACAAGAGGAACAGAAAGAAAGGGATTCCTTTAAGGATGTTTCAAGAGAAGAAATGGGATACTGACACTGTGGCATAGCAGGTTAAGCTGCCGCCTGTGACACCAGCATCCCACATGGGCACCGGTTTGAGTCCCGGCTACTCTACTTCCAATCCAGCTCCCTGATAATGGCCTAGGAAAGCAGTGGAAAGATGGCCCAACTGCTTGGGGCCCTGCCACCCACATGGGAGACTCAGAAGAAGCTGCTGGGTCCTTGCTTGGGTCTGGCTCAGCCCTGACTGTTGCAGCCATCTGGGGAGTGAACCAGCAGATGGAAGATTCTCTCTTTTTCTAACTCTGTCTTTCAAATAAATAAACTAAATCTTAAAAAAAAAGAAGAAGAAGAAGAAGAAAGAGAAGAAATGGTAGTTATGGTCCACAGAAGTAGTGCAGGATGTAGAAGAGGAAGAATAAGGCAGGACTGTAGATTTCCAGCGTATGTTCCAAGGAGGGTAAAGACATCCCAACAGCAATAAGGCTCACAGTCGACGGTGGGCAGACCAGGGCTGTTGAGCTTGAGGAGGAAGAATGTCCAAGGGATCCCCCACCTCCACTCCATTCAAGGAACAAGTCTAAAAGGAGTCACGTGCACAGTACTTCCTTTGGCCACACGCTCGTGAATCCTTTGCTTTTCTGGTCCTCTTGTTTCACCAGCCGTCTAAAGGCTTAGCTCTCAAACACTGAGACTCCAAGAGCAGATGTCCAGGCAGACTTGACTGATCACACTCAATTATGGCCTTAAATAAAAAGCTCCAAATGCTCCAACCAAACAAGTCTAACATGTATATGTGTGTTTTCCCTTTTTTGGGGGGGTGGGGGTGGGGGGACAGAATTCACAAACCTGAACTCAGCTTTGTCCTTTTGTCCTTTTTTTTTTTTTTTTTTTTTTGACAGGCAGAGTGGACAGTGAGAGAGAGAGAGACAGAGAGAAAGGTCTTCCTTTTTGCCGTTGGTTCACCTTCCAATGGCCACCGCGGCCGGTGCACCACGCCGATCTGATGGCAGGAGCCAGGTACTTATCCAGGTCTCCCGTGGGGTGCAGGGCCCAAGGACTTGGGCCATCCTCCACTGCACTCCCTGGCCACAGCAGAGAGCTGGCCTGGAAGGAAGGCAACCGGGACAGAATCCGGCGCCCCGACCGGGACTAGAACCCGGTGTGCCGGCGACACAGGTGGAGGATTAGCCTATTGAGCTGCGGCGCCAGCTAGCTTTGTCCTTTTAGATGGGTTGAACTGGTCTTCCTTACTTCCTCCCTCCCTCCTTCCCTTCCTTCCCTCCTTCCTTCATAATTTAGAGCCTTGGATTGAGGTGCGCAGGTGGTACAGTGATTATGTGGGTACTTGGGATGCCTGCAGCCATATAAGAGTGTCAGGTCCAATTCCTGGCTACTTTGCTTTCCATCCAGCTTCCTTAAAATGCACAGGCTGAGAGAACACAGATGATGGCTCATATACTTGGGTCCCTGTCACCCATGTGGGAAACCCAATTGCATTCTGGGATTCAATTAAATTTAGGCTTTGGCTTTGACCTAGCCCTGGCTATTGCAGACACTTGGGGAATAAACTAGCATATGGAAGATCTCTATCTATCTGTCTCTCTGTCCTTCAAGTAAAATAAAAATTAAAATTTTTTTTTAAAAAAAGAGCCTTGGATTGTTCACTGCCATTAGGCAATTGAGAAGCTGACTACGGCTGGTTGGGATCTGAGATTGGTGCTGATCAAAGTCGTCTACACTTGGCTGCTTCTATTTTTATCTTTTCCCCTCCTGAGTTCCCACTCGGGTCACTGCCAAGCCTTGGCATCATTAGTCCTGGTTCCCTTTACCTCTGTGCAATGTTTAATACTATTGCACTGGCATTGTGGTGCAGTGAGTTACGCTGCTGCTTGTGATTCCTGCATCCCAGAACGGAGTGCCAGTTTGAGTCCTGGCTGCTCCACTTCTGATCCAGCTCCCTGCTAATGTACCTGCAAAGGTAGTAGAAGATGACCTAGGTACTAGGGCCCCTGACATCCATGTGGGAGACCAGGATGATGTCCCTGGTTTAGGCCTGGCCCAGCCCTGGCCATTGCTGCCATTTGAGGAGTGAACAGCAGGTGGAAGATCTCTCTCTTTCTCTGCCTCTCAAATAAATAAATAAATCTTTCAAAAATATACTATTGATTTATCTATTTGAAAGGCAGAATGACAGAGGGGTGGGGGAGAGACAGGCAGAAAGATTTTCCACCTGTTGATTCATTTCCCAGATGGCTACAGCAGCCAGGGCTGGGCTAGGCTGAAGCCAGGATCCTGGAACTCCACGTGAGTGGCAGGGGCCATCATCTGCTATCTACCCCAGTCCATTAGCAGGAAGCTGGATTGGAAGCGGGACTTGAACAGGTGCTCCTATATGGGATGCCAGTGTGTGTGTGGGATTAATCCATCATGTTACAACAGTGGCCCCTTCTGATTTCTAACCCACGTCTTAGGTTTTTCTCTCTCAGAGTCCTACTGCCCTAACCATTAAATGATTACATGTTTCTCTACATTTTATTCTTGAAACTGTGACATCTCGCTTTTACCTTACACATAGGCAGTAGCATGGGTTCATATCTAGATTCTCAGCCTGAACTCTTCCAGCAGGTGCAGAGTCCTGCGTCCAACCACCTCCTGCGTCTCCGCCTGACTCTGTTCCTCAGCAACTCAAACCCTCAGCAACTCATCTGCCCATGACTTCCATTTCAGTTGACTCCTAAATATTCACTCTACTCTTCCTCTCCTGCTTGTGCCCCTGGATGTTAGCCCACCAGGACAGGACCAACCAGTCCCTGCACGTCTCAGAGGAAGGAGGGGGAGGCCGCTCTTGGGCTTGCTCTCCGCTAGGAGGCCGAGGTTTGTCTCTGTCCACCAAAGATCACAGCTCTTGGCATGCAGATCTCTCCAGATTCACCTGTGCTCCCCCTCTGCTCCCAGACTCTGCTCTTTCTTCACCCCAAGCTGCTGCTCTGTCCGGTCATCTTTGTAAACAGCCTGTTTATCAAGCTGGTCTCAGATTCTCAGTTGAGTGTGCCATGCTCTCCTTCATGCGCTGGCAAGCTCCCCATTCTTCCTTCAGGCACCTGTCTCCCCCTGCTCCCAACCATCTACAGGTGACGGATACAGTGGTCAAGCCCATCCGCTTGTTAGCAGCAAGCTCATGTTCCCGAACACGCGACAGCTGCTGACGGAATGCCCGTGACTGGTCCTGGTCCACCTTGCCCCCTCTTCTCACCTTTATCACCTCCACCCTCAGCAATCAGACCCGCCCCAGCCATTCTGGACTCCAGCCATTCCCCGGACTTACCATAATGTTCATCCTCCAAGCCTGCAGTGGGTTTGAAATGCAAAATTCAAATGAAAAATCTAACCTCTCATTCAGCGTTAAGTCTCTTTCTGCCTCAAAGCTGATCAAAGGCACAACTGAAGATAACCGCAGACAGCTGTGGTTCTCTAAGCACAGCTTCCGTGCGCTGTCCTCCCTCCCCTATTTGTAACCTTCTTCACCCAGCAAGGGCATGCAGCAAGATGAAAGCGACATCTACACTGCGCCTTTGCATCCAGCCTCCACGTGGCCAGCTTCTTCAGCTAAGCCTGCTCTCTGATCCTCTGCAAGGCTTCCTGGCTGGCACTCACCCACAGCTCTGGAGACCAGGGGTCAAGCTCGCCCTGCTCACCAGCTCACCGAACACTTATGATTGGTTCTGTTGGCTCCCAAATCTGCTCAGGTCAGTGTACTTCACTGTTGCATTTATGCCATTTAACTAAACAAGTACAAAAAACAGAGGAATTATGAGAATGAAGAGTTCATTTATTCAACAAATATTCACTGATGCCTATGGTGTACCACACATTCTTCCAGTTATGCGGATCGAGAATAAGTCATATGAAATCCCTGACCCCATGGGATTTGCACTTACATGGGTTAAAGATCAGAAGGGGACCACTGTTGTGACATGGTAGATTAAGCCACCACTTAAGACACTGGCATTCCATTTAGGAGCACTGGTTCAAGTCTCACTTCCAATCCAGGTTTCTGCTAATGCATTTGGGTAGGTAGCAGATGATGGTAGAAGTCCTTGGGCCCCTGCACTCATGTGGACTTCCAGGCTGGGGAATGCTATAAATTGAATCGGGTCCCATATCAAATTCATTCCCTAGTACCTCTGAGTGTGACTTTAATTGGAAACAGGGCACTGCAGATGTGTTTAGTTTGGATGAGGTCATACTGGAGAAGAGTGGCCTAATCCAACAAGACTGATGTCCCCACAAAAGGAGGAATTTAGACCCAGTCACACAGAGAATGTCACATGAAGATGGAGGCAGAGATAGACACATTGAGTCTTTAAACCAAGGAGTGTTAAAGACTGCTACCAGCTCATCAGAAGCTGGGAGACACACAGGGAACAGATCCTACCTCACAGCCTCAGAAGGAACCAACCTTGCCAATGCCGTGACCTTGGACTTCCAGGGACTGCGAATTCCTGTGTGTAAGCCTCCCAGCAGCCCTAGCAGACTAGTACTTGGCTGTGGGTGCAAACACAAAAGATGGAAGCCTGTTAATGATGATGTCCATGAGCAATAAAGACAGGGTGGGATTGCTCCCCTAGGGTGGCAGGCAAGGTCTCTGGTGACGGAGAAAGAAATAAGGGTGGAGATCTCATAGCCAGTGGAGACATGTTTTCACCCAAGGACCAGCACACACCAAGGCAGGGGAATGAAAACTGTCAGTCATTGCAGCTCAAGGTCCAGGACAGGCCACAGCAAGGCTGGTATGGGGGTGGGGAGGTTGATCCCCAGAGGGTATTGGCTTACAGCTGAGTGAGATGCCCTGGGTGGAAGTTGACAACCTTAGCCTCAAGTGACAGGAGCTGATTCATATTTGGAAAGGAGCCTGTGGTCGCTGGGTGGAACCCAGCAGGAGCCACCACAGGAATGCAGGCAAGGGGGATGGGAGTGGGGGGAAGACTCTTGGGAAGACTGCAGGCTCTTCATTCACAGTCAAGGTCAACAGGATTTGCTGACAGGTCAGATGTGGGGTACAGGAAGAATTAAGCAGGGGCAGGTGCAGTGGTATTGCAGGTTAGGCCACTGCCTGAAACAGCAGCACTTCATATGGGCACTGGTTCGAGTCCTGGCTGCTCCACTTCCCACCCAGCTCCCTGCTAAAGTACCTGGGCAAACAGTAGAAGACGGTCTAAGTGTCTGGGCCACTGCACCGATGTGGGAGGCCCTGATGGAGTTTCAGGATCCTGGCTCAGCTTGGCCTTGCCCTGGCTGTTGCAGCCATTTGGGATGTGAATCAGTGGGTGGAAGATCTGTCTCTCTCTTCCCCCGCCCTCCCTCTCTGTAACTCTACCTTTCAAATAAAATGAACAAATCTTAAAAAAAAAAAAAAAAAGAACTAAGCAACTAAACAAACAAAAAACCCGAAAGCCTAAACCAAAACACCAGAGATGTCATCTGCTGGCAGAATGGAAGCTTTGTTTCTTCAAAACTCAGTGAAACACTGTGGAACAAGTAGCTGTTAAATTACTAATAGATTCACCAAGGCATCAGCAAACCTGACACAGATCTGGCCTGCCACCCATTTCTGTAAATAAAGTTTTATTGGAACATAACCATATCATTAATTGATGTATTACCATGGCTATTTTGCATGACAATGGCAGAGTTAAATAAGTGCAACACAGATTATACCACCTAAAAAGCCAAAAAGTTTATCTGGACCTTTGGAGAAAAAAATTGCCCATTTCTTTTTTTTTTTTTTAAGATTTATTTATTTATTTGAAAGTCAGAGTTGCACAGAGAGGAAGAGAGAGAGAGGGAATGAGAGAGAGAGATCTTACATCTGTTGGTTCACTCCCCAAATGGCCTCAATAGCCAGGGCTGGGCCAGGCTGAAGCCAGGAGCCAGAAATTTCTTTTGGGTCCCCTATGTGGGTGCAGGGTCCCAAGCACTTGGGCCATCTTCTGCTGCTTTTCCTAGGCCACTAGCAGACTAGCAGGGAGCTGACCAGAAGTGGAGCAGCCAGGACACAAACCAGTGCCCATATGGGATGCCAGTGCCACGAGCAGCAACTTTATCTGCTACATGACAAAGCCATCTCCTCCTTTTTTTTTTTTAAGGATTTATATATTTATTTTTGAAAGACAGAATTACAGAAAGAGAGGAAGAGAGAGAGAACTTGCCAGTTTTTTTTTTTTTTTTGAGACAAGGCAGAGTTAGACAGTGAGAGAAAGAGACAGAGAGAGAGTTATAGACAGTGACAGACTGAGAGAAAGGTCTTCCTTCCATTGGTTCACTCCCCTAATGGCCGCTATGGCTGGCACTGTGCCGATCCTAAACCAGGAGCCAGGTGCTTCCTCCTGGTCTCCCATGTGGGTGCAGGAGCCCAAGCACTTGGGCCATCCTCCACTGCCCTCCCAGGCCACAACAGAGAGCTGGACTGGAAGAGGAGCAACCGGGACAAGTACCCGGTGTCCCAACCAGGACTAGAACCTGGGGTGCCGGCACCACAGGCAGAGGATTAGCCAAGTGAGCCGTGGCGCTACTTGCCAGTTCTTTATCGTTCCACTTAAAAGAATGAAGATTGCAAATTATATTTGATGTGCATTAGGATTCTTGGCTTTAATTGCTGATCCCAATGATGTTGGATGCAGGGACTCAAAGTGGTTAAATGGCCCATATGGTGATGGACGTTCTTGGTCCTGAGGAGGACAGGAGTACCACCAAGGTGGCTAATGGGTGGCACAGGCTTCGGCCACTTTGTACAGGACTTCCCAGGGGAAGTTACTATAGAGCTACCCCATCCGGCTGAGGCCTCGTCCTCCTCAGCTGACCATGGAGTCCCCCATCCCCTGCTCGGCCTTCCCTGTCAGCTCTCTGGATAGCCTTATCTCATAACAAGGACACTTCTCCTGTGGGATCTCTCTTGGTCCCTTAGTGTAAGTGTCCAGGCTAATCATGTTGGCTACTACCTAAAGTATATGTATTCTGACTATGACTGACAGCTTGATTTTCTTCTATCTCCTCACTCAACCTTTTGGTCTCTGAAAAACACTCTCATAGCACTTCTGGGTGGTCCTGTAACTGCTGAGGAAAATGCCTGCCCTACATAGTCCACTCCTGCGTCCCTAGTACCAGTATCAAACACTCACTCTGTAAGGAAGAGACGGTGCAAACAAACTGTGTTATGCTATAAAAACAGGTACCTACTGCTGGGGTTTTTTGGGCTTGTGGAAAAGCTCAATTATGCTCATGACTGTGTCCATTTCTACGTGGGCAGCTTATTGGTGGAAGAGGAAGACATAGCGGGAGAGATGAGGGGGAAAGAAGAGAGTGCAATCATGCTCCTAAGACCTCTGAGAAAAGGTACAGGGGAGTGTCCCAGGATGGCATAAGGCCAAAGGGCAAGATACCCCAATTCCAAGACAGTGAAACCATCACTCAAATTGGTTATGTCTAATGGGCGAAGATATCCCTCCATTATCTCAGTGTCAGATAAAGAGCAACAAAACCTGCGTGACCTGCGCTGAAATGAAGTTATAGAAACATGATGGTTGCTAAGCTGTCACACAGGAAATTAACTCAGTCCTACGTCTCTGCTTCAGAGGTTTGCCATCAGGGATCCATTGCTGTGGTGGTAAGAATTCTATGGGGGATACCAAAGCAAAAGAAGGGCCACACAGGGTTCTCTTGTGGAAGGATGCCTGTGTCTTTTCCCACAAGCCTGGAGTCAGGCTATGGGGCAGAGTCTCTGTCTGCTTCTCCCTGAGCTGTATGCTCACCCCGGCTTCTGCTTAGGGGATGAAGCACCTGGCATTCCTCAGGGTGTCCTCTGTGGTCTGGACACAGCTGAGAGCTGTGCTTCAATGAGGATTCTGGGCTGCAGGCGGCTGACACACGCAAAGACCCCACAAGGAGCCCAGACATAGCAGAGGCAGCAGGTACATCCAAGAATCGGATATAGCAAGTCAATTACAAAATACCAGACTTGAAACCCACTCGGGAAAAACTTAATCACTTTTCTAAAGAAAAAAAAAAATAAAACAACCAGACGTTTGTCCTGGGGCAGAGAAAATGAGTACTAAGTACATAATTTATATTGGCTTCTAAATTTACTGGGCAGCATCCAGGGATGGGCCCATCACAGCTCAGTTCAATAACTGTCAAATAACTGCTTGATCAAGGTTCTGATGTGCCCCGGGGCTGGACAGTAGACTCTTGCGTAGTTTTATCCCAAGTTGACAACCTTTCCTATTGGTGGAAGACGGCTGTTTTCAAGCAGTTTTGAGGCTTGTCTGTCATCATTATGACTGTTCCTCCACTACAAATGCTCTAATAAGCCTGGATGAACACAGCACATATACATGGGTGAAACGTTAGGAAAAATAATCTTTTTTTTTTTAAGATTTGTTTATTTATTTTAAAGCCAGACTTACAGAGAGGTAGAGGCAGAGAGAGAGGACTTCCATCTGCTGGTTCACTCCCCAAATGGCTGCAACAGCTGGAGCGGGGCCGATTAGAAGCCAGGAGCCAGGAGTTTCTTTTGGGTTTCCCATGTGGGTGCAGGGGCCCAAGGATTTGAACCATCTTCCACAGCTTTCCCAGGCCAGTAGCAGGGAGCTGCATTAGAAGTGGAGCAGCCTGGGCTTGAACCGGCACCCATATGGGATGCTGGTGCTGCAGGCAGCAGCTTTACCCCCTACACCACAGCACTACCAGGAAAAAAAAAATCATCTTTTGAAAGTGCTCACAACAGAGGAAACAGTCACCAACTTGTAGTAGGTATACTGCCGAATTTGCTAAGAAGTTTGCTAGACTTTGCATTTGCTCAGAGAAATGGTAGTACCAAGGGGAACATGGGTTATAGGCTCAACCCAAGAGGCCAGACTTTCACATGCATGCTGAGAGGTGATTGCAGATCACATGCAAGGAGGGGTACTCAGATGCCCTGAGTTTCCAGCTGCTGAGAGGGCTGGAGACTGACAGCTCTGGGAGGCCTTGGTTCAGTGTTCATCTCTGTCTCTCCCCGAGGACCTGCTCCTAGGAGCTCCCTCCGCTAACCCATCCAAGCAAATCTTGCCCTGCAGGCCACCCTGTACAGGTAGCTTTGTAACCTGTGGACAGGTGGTTGACCATCAGGGTTCTTGTAAAATGTGGGCATCCCACCCAGGTGAAGGAGTAGCAGGTGGCCGGCTTAGGGTGTGGTGTTGAGGGTGGCAAACCAGGAGCAGTGAGATAAGGAGTGGCAAAAAATAGAGCTGTGGAACTGGATTAACATCGCGGAGGAGGGAGGGAGCTTGCTGACTGAGTCTAGGAGAAGATATTTTTTTAAAAAGTAGAGAGTACAGTCTCAGGAAAGAGGGAGAAAACAGCAGAGGAAACTACACAAATTGGAGGAACAGAGTGGACCTATGTGAGGGCGAGGACACGCACAACACTGGACCCCAGCAGCCGAGAGCCTCTGCACCAGCCTTAGAGAGTGGGGTGAGACCAGACAGCAGCAACTCAAGTCACTGGTAAAAAAGATACAGGAAGAGCCTAGAGGGAACCTGGCTTGGAGCCCGGTGTGGGATAGTGTACCCACCAAACTAGAGGAGAAAAAACAAAGGGGGCATGTTTTCTCTCTCCCGGATCACCCTGCAAAGGATCCTGTAACAAGCTAACAGAGAGCAGACACCATTTTGGACATACATAAGAGCAGCGGCGCCAGCTCATGGCCGCACCCAGCAACCAGCCAAGCGGAGACTCCTGAGTCTGGTGGGGAGAACAGACAGGGGCTGGGTGCTTGTGACTGTGGGAGGCTTGTGTGCTGGAACCGTGAAAACACTGAGGCTGCAAGGGAGGACTCAGGGTGTGGCTGGGACTCTGGGCAGTCACTGTGGGAGGCTCCACATGATCAGGGCTCCCTGGTTACCTGGTGAGGGACACTGCTGGGGAACCTGAGCTTCACTGAGGACTGCACAGACAGCTTTGTGTGGTCCTTGTGGCAGAGTGGACAAATAATAGACTCACTGAGTCTAGTGCCCAGGCAGTGGTATTTTTTGAGGAGAGGAGCTCAACCGAGTCTACGCCTATAGACAAAAAGAAACCTCCCCTCTGATTAAAAAAAAAAAAGAAGAACATTTACCACACCAAACTTGGGTGTGTCACCTCAGATACACCCTTCACCCTGGAGCACTGAACACAACTCCCTGGCCTCACTCACAACACACCTATAGATATTCCCTGAAAGCAGACACCACTAATGCACTCAGATGTATTCCAAAGATAAAAGCTGCCACAGTGGAAAAAACAAAGAAAAACCAATGAGTATCTCCACAAATACTGAATAACAAACACACCAATTCAAGAAACAAGAATAAGGAAGACAAAATGACATGCCCAAAAGAACACAACACCTCAATACAAGATTGAGAAGATGATGAGATTGAAGAAATGCAAGAAATGGAATTCGAAAAATTGATCATAGGATTACTCAGAAGTAATCAGTAACTAATGAAATCCATACATGACATGAAAGAAAACGAAATCTTGGAAATGAAGAATTCAACAGAACAAATAAAAAATGCAGTGGAAAGCCTTAACAACAGAATCGATGAAGCAGAAGAAAGAATATCCAATTTATAAGACAAAGCACAGGAAATAATACAGTCAGACCAAACACAAGAAGAAGAAATTAGAAAACTAAAAAACACTGTTGGGAATCTACAGGATACTATCAAACAGCCAAACATACAGGTTCTAGGAGTTTCTGAAGGCATGGAAAAAGAGAAAGGATTAGAAGGCCTTTTTAGTGAAATAATAACAGAAAATTTCCCCAATTTGGAGATGGAAAGGGACATCCAAGTACAGGAAGAACATAGAACCCCTAATAGACATGAGCAGAAAAGATCTTCATCACAACACATTATAATCAAACTCTCTACAGTAAAGCATAAAGATTCTAAAATGTGCACGAGAGAAACGCCAGATTACTTTTAGACAATCTCCAATTAGACTCACAGCTGACTTCTCATCAGAAATCCTATAGGCTAGGAAAGAATGGCAAGGTATATTACAAGTCTTAAGAAAAAAAAAAAACTGTCAGGCCGGTGCTGCGGCTCACTAGGCTAATCCTCCACCTTGCGGCGCTGGCACACGGGGTTCTAGTCCTGGTTGGGGCGCCGGATTCTGTCCTGGTTGCCCCTCTTCCAGGCCAGCTCTCTGTTGTGGCCAGGGAGTGCAGTGGAGGATGGCCCAGGTGCTTGGGCCCTGCACCCCATGGGAGACCAGGAAAAGCATCTGGCTCCTGGCTCCTGCCATCGGATCAGCGCGGTGCGCCGGCAGCAGTGCACTGGCCGCGGCGGCCATTGGAGGCTGAACCAATGGCAAAGGAAGACCTTTCTCTCTGTCTCTCTCACTGTCTACTCTGCCTGTCCAAAAAACAAACAAACAAACAAACAAAAACAAAACAACAGCAAAAAAAAAAAACCTGTCAACCCTGTATACTATACCCTGCAAAGCTCTCATTTTTGAGTGAAGGTGAAATAAAGACCTCCCATGACAAACAAACTGAAAGAATTTGTCACCACCTGTCCAGCCCTTCAGAAGATGCTTAAGAATGTGCTACACACAGAAACATGGTCATCACTACAGAAGATGGTAAAGAAAGTAAATCTCCCAGGAAAAATACAAAGGAAATCCAAAGTAAAAAATGGGAATATTTATGGAAAAATGGTAGGGCAAAGTCATTACTTATCATTAGTCACCTTGAATGTAAATAGCCTCAACTCTCCAGTTAAAAGACACAGACAGGCTGAATGAATGCTATACCAATCAAAATACCAAAGACATTCTTCTCATTTGTAGACAAAATGATACTGAAATTTATATGGAAACACAGGAGACCTTGAATAGCTAAAGCAATCTTATAAAACAAAAACAAAGCCGGAAGAATCACAATGCCAGATTTCAAGACATACTACAAGGCATTTATAATCAAAACAGCCTGGTACTGTTACAAAAGCAGATGGATAGACCAATGGAACAGAATAGAAACACCAGAAATCAATCCAAGCATCTACAACCAACTTATATTTGAGCAAGGAGCTAAAACCAATCCCTGGAGCAAGGACAGTCTCTTCAACAAATGGTGTTGGGAAAACTGGATTTCCACATGCAGAAGTATGAAGCAGGATCCCTATCTTAAACCTTACACAAGAATCCATTCAAAATGGATGATGATACCATCAAATTATTAGAGAGCATTGGGGAAACCCTGCAAGACATTTGTATGGGCAAAGCTTTCTTGGAAATGACTCCAGAGGCATAGGCGATGAAAGCCAAAATTAACAAATGGGATTACATCAAATTGAGAAGCTTCTGTACTGCAAAAGGAACAGTCAGTAAAGTGAACAGGCAACCAATAAAATGGGAGAAATTATTTGCAAAAAATGCAACTGATAAAGGACTAATAACCAGAATATATAAAATCAAGAAAATCTACAACACAAAACGACCCAGTTAAGAAATGGGCAAAGGACTTAAACAGACACTTCTCAAGAGAGGAAATCCAAATGGCCAACAGACACATGAAAAAATGCTCAGAATCACTAGCAATCAGGGAAATGCAAATCAAAACCACCATGAGGTTTCATCTCACTCCAGTAAGAATGGCTTTCATACAGAAATCAACAAACAACAAATGCTGGTGAGGATGTGGGGGAAAAGGTATCCTAATCCACAGTTGGTGGGAATGTATACCGGTAAAACCACTATGGAAATCAGTTTGGAGATACCTCAGAAATCTGAATATAGACCCACCGTATGACCCATTCCTGGGAATTTACCCAAGGGAAATGAAATCAACAAATAAAAGAGTTATCTGCACCTCCATGTTTACTGCAGCTTAATTCACAACAGCTAAGACATGGAATCAACCTAAATGCCCATCAACTGAAGACTGGATAAAGAAATTATGGGATATGTACTCTATGGAATACTATACAGTGGTAAAAAAAAAAAAACGAAAGAAATCTGGTCATTTGCAACTAAATGGATGAATCTGGAAAACATCATTCTTAGTGAAATAAGCCAGTCCCAACAGGACAAATACCATATGTTCTCCCTGATCTGTGATACCTAGTAGAGCACCTAAAAGGAAATCTGTAGATGTGAAATTGATACTTTGACAAAGAAACAATGAGTTGAACACTGTTCCTCTTGACTGTTGAGGAACAGTTTTGCTTTGTTTTGTTTTTTCCTTAATAGGAAATGGAACTGTGAATGCGAGAAGGAAGAGGAGTTGGGGTAGAAGTGGGAGAGGGAGGGTGGGTATGGTGGAAAGAATCACTATATTCCTAAAGTTGTACTTACGAAATTTGTACTCATTATATAAAAGATTTCTTTGGAAAAAAATAGAGAGACCTGTAGCCATCCTGGGCCTAAAGAGGCAAGAGGTAGTGGAGTCAGATAGGCAGGCAGGCAGGCACACACACACACACATATACACACACAGTAGTGGGATGAGAGAGAAGCATGAGAGCTGTAGCTTTAAGGGAGGCCCCCCCCCTCCACTGACAGCTGTGCTTTAGCCGAGGAAGTGAAAGCGAATGTCCTGCCCCCTTCCCTTCCACTTCTCTCCAATGCTGAGCCCAGGCCAGAAGCCAGAGGGGAAGGAGCAGCCCCAGGCGAAGCTGGGAGGGTGAAGGCTCTGGCTCCAGCAGGCAGAGGGCCAGCCGGGGATGAGCACACTCTGATTCTGACCATGCATCCTCACCTGTAATAAACACCTGAAGACCCCTGGGACCACCTCCTGTCAGAGGCCTGAGAGGAGACAGAGAAGGAGACAAGAAGAGACACAGGACCGGCGCCGTGGCTCACTTGGTTAATCCTCCAGCTGTGGCGCCAGCATCCCAAGTTCTAGTCCCGGTTGCTCCTCTTCCAGCCCAGCTCTCTGCTGTGGCCCGGGAAGGCAGTGGAGGATGGCCAAGTCCTTGGGCCCTGCACCTGCAAGGGAGATCAGGAGGAAGCACCTGGCTCCTGGCTTCGGATTGGCACAGCACCAGCCGTAGCCACCATTTGGGGGGGTGAACCACGGAAGGAAGACCTTTCTCTCTGTCTCTCTCCCTCATTGTCTAATTCTATCTGTCAAATAAATAAATTTAAAAAAAGAAAGAAAAGAAGAGACACAGGAGTGGAGAAGAAATGCAGGGACAGGAAGGAGCCAGGTGGACAAAGACACGAAATGCAGTGTGCGAGGCTCTCAGCTGTGCACTGGGAAGCTCCTCAGAAAGAGTTGCTATTATCCATCCAAGGCAGAAAAATGGAAATACAGTAGTTTTTCCAAAGTTGAAAACTCTCTCAGCACCCAGACCCGCAAGAGAGTGAGGATTTCCAGGTTTCAGTTCCCTAGGCTACCCTCTCTGCATAGCCACTGATCAACAAAAGGGAGCCTTGGCAGGTGGGGGCGGGGTCCCCAAGGGAAATGAATCCTTCCAGAATAAGGTTTGATTTTTATGTCGAGAATCTAAATATCTAAATGCGGTGCTTATGAACCATCTGTCTTAAGTAACATTTTTTTTTTTTACAGGCAGAGTTAGAGAGAGAGAGAGAGAGAGAGAGAGAGAGAAAGGTCTTCCTTTTCCATTGGTTCACCCCCCAAATAGCCACCACGGCTGGCGCGCTGCACCTATCTGAAGCCAGGAGCCAGATGCCTCCTCTTGGTCTCCCATGCGGGTGCAGGGCCCAAGCACTTGGGCCATCCTCCACTGCCTTCCTGGGCCACAGCAGAGAGCTGGACTGGAAGAGGAGCAACCGGGACAGAACCGGCACCCCAACCGGGACTAGAACCCGGGGTGCCAGCGCTGCAGTCGGAGGATTAGCCTAGTGAGTGGCGGTGCCGGACATGTCTTAAGTAACTTTATCAAACAGTTTATTTATTTAAAAGACAGTGGCAGAGGGAGAGAGAAAGACATGGAGAGAGATCTTCCATCTGTTGGTTCACTCCCTAAATGCCAATAGCTAGGGCTAGACCAGGGCAAAGCCAGGAGCCAGGAACTCCACCTGGGGCTCTCTCTCAAGTGGGTGTCAGGAACCCAAGTACTTGGGCCATCTTCCACGTTTCGCAGGTGCATTAGCAGGCAGCTGGATCAGAAGCAGAGGTGGGACTGCATCGCAGGCATTCCAGTGTGGGATGTGGGCAGGCCAAGTAGTGCCTTAACCTACAACATTGCCTGCCCCTAAGAGTGAGTAACTTGTAAAGAAGCTTTTAAACATACAGCAGGGTTTTCATTTTGCCTCCAAGGACATGTTTCCCACTGATTCAGCATACCACACTACCTATTATGTGTTGGACACAACACTAGTCTCTCCAAGAAGGACACCTTGAGATTGAGGCCTGACTAGTGACTTGTTCAGAAAATAATTTAAATGGACACTTAGTCTGAGACAGGAAGAAAATACCTATGGTATATCAGGAAATGAACACAAATAGACACATAGTATATAATACAACCTCATTTTTCTGTAAAACAAAAAATTGTGTGTGTGTGTGTGTGTGTCTACATGCATGTGAACACACGAGAAAACCTGACAGGATTAACTTTGGGTTGATCTCATCTGCCAGTGAATTATGGGAGGGAAGACTTAGGAGGACCAGAACATCTTGATTCTGACTTGATACACTTTCATAGTGTTTGCGTTCATTTTACAATGAAGATCCATCACTTTTATTTCCATTGGCTATTCTTTTAAGTTTTTGCTGTTGTGATAAAATATGCACAGCCCAGAATTTACGATCTTAGCCACTTTTACGTGTACATTCTGTAGCATTAAGTACGTTTGCACTGCTGTACAACCATCACTATCATCCCTCTCCCTACATTTTCATCTTGCAAAATGGAGATTCTTGATCCATTAAACACTATCTCCTCATTTCTCGCCTACCTCCTCATGCCTCCCAGTTCCTGGTAACAATCTTCTACTTTGTCCCCATGAATTAAACTGTTGTAAGTCTCTTATATAAGTGAATTCCTACAGTATTTGTCCTGTAATTGTTTTAGTTCACTGAGCGTACTGTCCTCAAGGTTCATCCATGTGTCCAGATTTCTTCCTGTTGAGGGCTGGACACCAGCCTGTTGTATGCTTATACTTTTGTGTTGTTCATCTGTTCATCTATCAGTGAGCACTTAGGTTGCACCTAATTTCAGCTATTACAAATAATGATGTTTGGAAACTCAGTGTCTAAGTATCTAAAGACCCTGTTTCCAATCCTTCTGGATATGCACCCTAGAGGTGGAATTGCTGGATTATATGTTAATTCTATGCTTAATTTTTTTGAGGGAGCACAAGACTGTCTTTAAAAGAGGCCATCCCCTGGAAAAGTAGTGGAATATGGCCCAAGTACTTGGCCGCAACACCCACATCAGAGACCCAAAAGAAGCTCCTGGCTCTTGGCTTCAGATCAGCCCAACCCTGGCTGTTTCAGCCATTTTGGAAGTGAACCAGCAGATAGAAGATTCTCTCTCTCTCCCTCTCTCTCTCTCTCCTCTCACTGTCTCTGCATCACGTAACTCTGCCTTTCAAGAAATGAATTGTTAAAAAGAATCTCAGTGCTACCACATACAATATGGGTTGATGGTAGTCCCTAACCTGCAAAGCCTCTGAGGGATTAAGCAGTACATATTGGGTTTTCAGTATAGACTCTGCACAGAGTGCGAATTTGCTGTGTGCTTGCTACTTTGAGGATCAGATTCATCTCACTCTAGATTTCACCAAAACTAGATTGTAGGTCATTTATTTTTCTTGATTAAGTATCTATAATTGCTTCAAGAGACTCCTGCAATAGGGGGTTGTTGTGTGTTCATCACTGACTAAAGAAGACGTTTGGCCCCTTTCCAGGGCTTTCAAAAACTCTTGGAGCTTTTATTACTACACTGCCCCATTTACTTAGGTTGTCTCAACACTTACTGCAGATTATTTCTCCTGGTTTCCAGATATGTGACCTCCTCTTGAATTTCAGTGTCTTGATGCTAATAAATGGTTAACATTTTTCTTTCTTTGTAGCTCTGAGCAAACTACCAGCCATGAGTAATAAGTCCATTATCAAAGAAAACTTCAGAGCCACAAAACTAGTAACAGCAGAGCTTCCATGATTTATTTATTTATTTATTTATTTATTTATTTATTTTGACAGGCAGAGTTAGACAGTGAGAGAGAGAGAGAGAGAGAGAGAGGTCTTCCTTCTGTTGGTTCACCCCTCAAATGGCTGCTATGGCTGGCGCGCTGCGCCAATCCAAAACCAGGAGCCAGGTGCTTCCTCTTGGTCTCCCATGCAGGTGCAGGGCCCAAGCACTTGGGCCATCTTCCACTGCCTTCCCGGGCCACAGCAGAGAGCTGGACTGGAAGAGGAGCAACCGGGACAGAATCTGGCGCCCCGACTGGGACTAGAACCCGGGGTGCCGGCGCCGCAGGCGGAGGATTACCTAATGAGCCGCGGCGCTGGCCTCCATGATTTATTTAATAAATTTATAAGAGGTCTTTTCCATTGAGAAAAATAAGAAAAGCAGGGTTCTCTGAATTATTCTGATTGTCCTTGTTTTTCTCTCCTCATTGTACTTTAAAGTGGCCACTCTCATTACAAACTCTCACATTAGGATCATGGCCAACGAGATCATCCACTTCAACACAGCCAACAATGTAAGTGAAAAGTTTGCTCTTGGCCTCATCATCCACATGCATGGAGGATGGCTGTTTATGTGCATATTCCACATCTCTTCCAATGCACAAGCTTCAAATGTGGGGTCACTGTATTCATTTGCTATTCCCTTCAGTACCATCATTTCAGCAACCATATGTATGAGATTCTGCACTAGTTTCTAGAGACAACGGAATGAAAGATGTACAAAAACTGACTAAATAACTTACTAGTTACTGAATGATAATTGTAATGAGTGTCATTAAGAATTCAGGGGCCGTAAAAGTAAAATGCCGAAGTCTTAGCAAGTCTGGAGAGCAAGAGTACCCAGGAAGAGGTGATAGGCTGTCGAGGCTTTGAAGGATGAGACTGGATTTGGGCAGAGATGAGAACAGATTTCTGAACACAGAGTATATGGTAAGGCTCTGAGATAGAAGGAAATGTAACTTATTTTTAAAATGACAATAAAACTGGGTTATTCAGTTAAGCCCCTTTGCCTGTAGTATCAGCACAAGTCTGGTAGCATATAGACTCTATCTCCTCTTAAGTCACTGTATGATGGCCTCATTCTCTTAACCAATAGAGACTCAGTGCCAGCGTGTTGCCATGCACCATTCTAAGTCCTAACGATAGACCAATGAACAAAGTCCATCTTTTTGTGGAATTTTCATTCTAGTCAATGGAGAGATGGACAACAAGCATGTTAAATAAGGACATACTTACTATTAGTAACAACTATGATTTAATATAATTAACAAACATTAATATTAGAGAATGCTAAAGAGAAAAGCAGATAATCAGGGAAAATAAGTGGAAATGGGATATGGTTGGGCATTTGGTATAGCAATTATAACTGAATCATGTATGTTTACCTTTAGTTTATCATAGACACACAAAAGAAGTAGCCCATTGTTACATGGACAATATGTTTTAGAGCCAGAATAATTATTATATAGAATTATGTTATCATGAAACCATTGTGATTTCATAATCCAACATTATAAGCTAAAAATCATTGTGAGCCGGCGCCGCAGCTCACTAGGATAATCCTCCGCCTTGCGGCACCGGCACACCAGGTTCTAGTCCCGGTTGGGGCGCCGGATTCTGTCCCAGTTGCCCCTCTTCCAGGCCAGCTCTCTGCTGTGGCCAGGGAGTGCAGTGGAGGATGGCCCAAGTGCTTGGGCCCTGCACCCCATGGGAGACCAGGATAAGTACCTGGCTCCTGGCTTCGGATCAGCATGGTGCGCCGGCCGCAGCGTGCCGGCCGCGGTGGCCATTGGAGGGTGAACCAACGGCAAAGGAAGACCTTTCTCTCTCTCTCACTGTCCACTCTGCCTGTCAAAAAAAAAAAAAAAAAAAAGAATATTAAAAAAATCATTGTGATATCATGAAGCTACTACTGTGACATCACAATTTTGATGTCACAATAATTATTTTGATGACATAAAAAAATACTGTGATCTCATAATTCCCCACTGTGTCATATATTTAAATTGTGATGTCATAATCAATCATGCACTCATTAAATTGTTATACCATAATCTATTGTGATGTCATAAATAACCACTGTGATTTCATAGTTAATTGTGATGTTATAAAATCATTTTGTTGTCATAAGCAACCATAATTATGTCATAATCAGTTGTCATCTCATAAACAACCATTATGATTGTAAAATTAATTGTGACATCATCTTAAAAATGATTGTTATCTCAAAGTCTATTGTGATGTTGTAAAAATCCATTGTGATATCATTATGCTACCATTGTTATGTCATGACGATTTGTGATGTAAAGACCTCTTTGATTGGCAGGTGCCGTGGCTCAATAGGCTAATCCTCCACCTTGCGGTGCCGGCACACCGGGTTCTAGTCCCAGTCGGGGCGCTGGATTCTGTCCCGGTTGCCCCTCTTCCAGGCCAGCTCTCTGCTGTGGCCAGGGAGTGCAGTGGAGGATGGCCCAAGTGCTTGGGCCCTGCACCCCATGGGAGACCAGGATAAGTACCTGGCTCCTGTCATCGGATCAGCGTGGTGTGCTGGCCGCAGCGTGCCGGCCGCGGCAGCCATTGGAGGGTGAACCAACGGCAAAAGGAAGACCTTTCTCTCTGTCTCTCTCTCTCACTGTCCACTCTGCCTGTCAAAAAAAAAAAAAAAAAAAGACCTCTTTGATGTTATAATTTATTGGAATGTAGCAAACCACCAGTGTGATATCAAAAGCCTAACACTATAATGTCCTAATCAATTGTGATGTCATAAGCACCACTGTGAAGTCAAAATCTATTGTGATGAAATAAAATCATGTTGACTTCAAAATAAAAAAAAATAAAATAAAAGAGGCCATCCCATTTCTCATTCGAAGCAGCAGTTCATGAGGGTTCAAATTACTCCATAGTCTTGCTAACATTTGTGATTTTTCTATTTGTGTTAAATTATAATAGTAATTCATAGTCATTATTAAATGCTAATTGTACACACACGAAAATAAAGTTACTCCCTTAAATAGAACTTCTCAGAAACTAAAAACTGATTGATGTCTATCCTTCCAGATCTTTTCTGTACTTTTACATTTGTAATTTAGTAAACAGAATGCTATTATGTACATACTGCATATACTGCTTGGTGAATTTTTTTCTTAAGATATAATAAACATTTCCATATCAATTTATATCATGTACTTTCTTCTGAATGCTGTGCTATGGTCTTAATGTGTCCCTCAAAATTCATACATTGAATCTTTTTTTAATAAAAGTGGACTCTTTTTTTAAAGATTAATTTATTTGAAAAAAAATTAGAGAGAGAGAGGGAGGGAGGAAGGGTGGAAGGTAGATGTCTTCCACCAGCTGGTTCACTCTCCAAGTGGCTACAACTGCCAAAGCTGGGCCAGGCCAAAGCCATAAGCCAGGAGTTTCCTCTGGGTCTCTCACATGGGTACAGGGGCCCAAGCACTTGGTTCTTCTTCTGCTGCTTTTCCAGGCACATCAGCAGAGAGCTGGATCATAAATGGAGCAGCTGGGACTGGAACTGGTGCCTATGGGATGCTGGCATTACAGACAGCAGTTTAAACTGCAATGCCACACCGCTAGCCCACATACATTGAATCTAAATTCTCAATATTAACAAGTGGGATCTGGGGCAGTCATCTGGCACAGTGGTTGAGATACCTGAATCCTCTGTTGGAGTCCCTGGGTACTAGTCCCCATACTGCTTACAATTCAGCTTCCTGTTGATACGTACCCTGAGAAGCAGCAGATGATGGCTCAAGTACTTGGGTCCTTGCCATCCACATTGAAGACCTGGATTGGGCATCCAGCTCCTGTAGGTAAATGGAAAGTGAACCAGCATATGAAAGACACCCGACTCTTGCCCTGCTTTTCAAATTAGATACATATTTGAAAATATCCATTTTCAGAGATGGGAAGATCAACCAGACAGAAAATCAGCAAGGAAATAACAGAATTAATTGACAATATAGATCAAATGGATCTAACATATATCTACAGAAGTTTTCATCCTACAGTTGCAGAATACACATTCTTCTTAACAGTGCATGGAACTTTCTCTAGGATCGACCACATGCTAGGCCATAAAACAAGTCTCAGTAAATTCAAAAGAATTAAAATCATATCATGCATCTTCTCAGACTGCATGGAATGAAGCTGGAAATCAACAACTCAAGAATCTCTAGAACATATGCAAACACATGGAGACTGAACAACATACTTCTGAATGAACAGTGGGTCATAGAAGAAATCAAAAGATAAATCAAAAAATTTCTAGAGGCAAATGAAGATGACAACGAAACATATCAAAACTTACGGGATACAGAAAAAGCAGTGTTAAGGGAAAGTTTGGGGCCGGCGCCATGGCTCACTTGGTTAATCCTCTACCTGTAGCACCAGCATCCCATATGGGTGCCAGGTTCTAGTCCTGGCTGCCCCTCTTCCAGTCCAGCTTTCTGCTGTGGCCCAGGAGGCCACTGGAGGATGGCCCAAGTGCTTAGGCCCCTACACCCACATGGGAGACCAGGAATAAGAACCTGGCTCCTGGCTTTGGATCGGCACAGCACTGGCTATAGCGGCCCTTTGGGGAGTGAACCAAGGGAAGGAAGACCTTTTTCTCTGTCTCTCTCTCTCTCTCACTGTCTATAACTCTACCTGTCAAATTTTTAAAAAAAAGAGGAAAGTTTATAGCAATTGGTGTCTACACCAAGAAATTAGAAAGGCATCAAATAAATGAGCTATCAATGTATCTCAAGGACCTAGAAAAACAATAGCAAACCAAACTTAAAACCAGTAGAAGAAAAGAAATAATTAAAATTAGAGAAGAAATCAACAAATTGAAACCAAAAAACAATATAAAAGATTAGCAAAATTATGAGCTTTTTTTTTGAAAAAAATAAACAAAATTGAAATACCACTGTCCCAACTAACCAAAAAAAGAGAGGAAGACTAAAATAAAAAAAAATCAGAGATAAAAAAGGAAGTATAACAGACATCACAGAAATAAAAAGAATCATCAGGAATTATTACAAAGAGCTGTATGCTAACAAATCAGAAAATCCAGAAGAAATGGATAGATTCCTGAACACATGCAACCTACCTAACTTGAGCCGTAAAGACATAGAAAACCTAAACAGACCAATAACCAGGATGGAAATTGAGTCAGTAATAAAGACCCTCCCAACAAAGAAAAGCCCTTGTTCTGTCAACTTCACTAATGAATTCTACCAGAAATTTAAAGGAGAACTAATTCCAATTCATTTTAAGCTACTCAAAACAATTGAATGAGAGGGAATCCTCCCAAACTCCTTCTATGAAGCCAGCATCACCTTAATTCCCAACCCAGAAAAAGATACAAAAGTGAAGAGACCTATATACCAATATTCTGGATGAACATAGTTGAAAAATCCTCAACAAAATATTAGCTAATTGAATCCAACAACACATCAGAAAGATCATTCACACAGACCAAGTGGGATTTATCTCTAGTATGCAGGGATCGTTCAATATTCACAAATCAATCAACGTGATACATCACATTAACAAACTGAAGAAATCATATGGTTATCTCAATGGATACAGAGAAAGCATTTGATAAAAAATAACATCCGGGGGCTGGTGCTGTGGCATAGCTGGTAAAGCTGCTGCCTGCAGTGCCATCATCCCATATGGGCACCCATTCAATCCTGATTGCTCCACTTCCAATCCAGCTCTCTGCTATGGCCTGGGAAAGCAGTGGAAGATGGCCCAAGTCCTTGGGCCTCTGCAACTGTATGGGAGACCTGGAGGAGGTTCCTGGCTCCTGGCTTTGGATTAGTATAGCTCTGGCCATTGTGGCCAATTAGAGAGTGATCCAGAGGATGGAAGACCTCTCTCTCTCTCTCTCTCTCTGCATCTCCTTCTCTCTCTGTGTAATTCTGACTTTCAAATAAATAAATAAATCTCTTAAAAAAACACACAACATCCTTTCATGATGAAAACTTTAAGCAAACTGGGTAAACAAGGAACATTCTTCAACACAATCAAGGCAATTTATGACAAACCCATGGCCAGCATCCTATTGAATGTGGAAAAGCTGGAAGCATTTTCCCTAAGATTCGGAACCAGACAAGGATGCCCACTCTCACCATTGCTATTTAATATAGTCCTTGAAGTTTTAGCCAGAGCTATTAGGCAAGAAAAAGAAATCAAAGGGATACAAATTGGGAAGGAGAAAGTCAAACTATCTATTTGCAGATGACATGATTTTATTATAGGGGAATCCAAAAGACTCCACTGAGACTATTGGAACTTATAGAGGAGTTTGGTAAAGCGACAGGATATAAAATCAACACATAAAAATCAATAACCTTTGTATACAGAGGCAATGCCATGGCTGAGAAAAAAAGTTTTAAGATCAATCCTGTTCACAATAGCTGCAAAAAGAATTAAATATCTGTATGATGAAAATTAAGAACATTAAAGAAAAAAGTAGAAGAAGACACAAAAAAATGCATAAAATATTCTGTGTTCATGGATTGGAAGAATCAATATCATCAAAATGTCCATCCTACCAAAAGCTATTTATAGATTCAATGTGGTTCTAATCAAAATACCAATGACATTCTTCTTATGATGCTTAAATTCATACAGAAACACAAGAGACCCCAAATAGCTAAAGCAATCTTATGCCATAAAAAACAAAGCTGGTGGCATCACAATACCGGATTTCAAGAAACACTACAAGGCCATTATAATCAAAACAGCCTGGTACTGGCAAAAAACAGATGCATAGACCAATGGAGCATAATGGAAACTCCACAAATGAATCCACACATTTACAACCAAATTATCTTTGATAAAGCTGCTAAAACCAATCTCTGGAGCAAGGACAGTCTCTTCAACAAGTGGTGCAGAAAAACTGAATCTCCACAGGCAGAAGTATGAAATTATACCTCTACCTTACAGCTTACACAAAAATCCACTCAAAATGGATCAAAGACCTAAATCTATGATCTGATACCATCAAATTACTATAGCTCACTGGGGAAACTCTGCAAGACATTAGTATAGGCAAAGACTTCTTGGAATAATCCCCAGAAACACAAGCAATCAAGGACAAAATTAACAAATGGGATTACATCAAATTGAGAAGCTTCTGTACTGCAAAAGAAACACTCAACAAAGTAAAGAGGCAACTGACAGAATGGGAGAAAATATTTGCAAACAATGCAACTGATAATGGATTAATATCTAGAATCTACAACTATCTCAAGAAATTCAACTACAATAAAACAAACAGTCCAGTTGAGAAATGGGCAAAGGACTTGAACAGGCATTTTTCAAGAGAGGACATTCAAATGTCCAATAAACACTTGAAAAAATGTTCAGAATCACTAGCCATCAGGGAAATGCAAATCAAAATCACAGTAAGGTTTCACCTCACTCCAGTTAGAATGGCTCTCATGCAGAAATCAACAAACAATAAATGCTGGTGAGGATGTGGGGAAGAAAATACCCTAATTTCCTTTTGATGGGAATGTAAAGTCATGTAGCCACTTTGGATTTTTTTTGACAGGCAGAGTTAGACAGTGAGAGAGAGAGACAAGAGAAAGGTCTCCCTTTTCCATTGGTTCACCCCCCAAATGGCCACTACAGCTGGCACGCTGCGCCAATCCAAAGCCAGGAGCCAAGTACTTCCTCCTGGTCTTCCATGTGGGTGCAGGGCCCAGGCACTTGGGCCATCCTCCACTGCCTTCCTGGGCCACAGCAGAAAGCTGGACTGGAAGAGTAGCAACTGGGACAGAACCGGTGCCCCAATCGGGACTAGAACCCGGGGTGCTGGTGCCACAGGAGGAGTATTAGCCAAGTGAGCCATGGCGCCAGCCTATGTAGCCACTTTGGAAGACAGCATAGAGGTATCATATGATATGATATGGTATGATACAACCATCCCATTCCTGGGAATTTGTCCAAACCAAAAGAAATCAGCATATGAGTTATCTATACTCCCATGTTCCTTACAGCAGAATTCACAATAGCTAAGATGTTATATTAGCAATCAACCTACAAGTCCATCAGCTAATGACTGCATAAAGGAATTATGGGATATATACACTGTGGAGTACTACTCAGCTGTAAAAAAAACGAAATCTGTCTTTTACAACTGGAAGCCATTATACTCTGTGAAATAAGCCAGTCCCAAAAAGACAGATACCATGTTTTCTCTGATTCAAGGAACTAATGGAGTACCTAAAATATAATGTATTGAAGTGAAATGGACATTTTTATATTCAATGGCTTTTTATAGCCCTTGTCTCTTCTGATGAGAAACAGTGTTTTTTTTTCTTCTTACTCTTTGTTGAACTCTTTTACGTATTATAGGGTTAACTTTATGATCATTAAGTAAACTGAAAACAGATCTTTGTAAAAATTAAGAGTATGAATGGTAAGAAAGGAAGGAGGAAGAAAGGTTAGCATGTGGGCAGGAGGGAAGGTAGAGTGGGAAGTATCGCTATGTTCCTAAATCTGTAAATATGAAATACATGAAACTTGCATAACTTAAATAAAATTTTGAAAAAACATCCTCATTTTGTACTCAATTTTCTGGATATTCCAAGGGCAAATGTTGACATGACTTATCTATGTAATTTAATTCTGCACTTCATCATTTCAACCAAAAAATTAATTTTTCTCACTGCACTTTTACTATAGAATTTTTTTAAAAATTTGCTCAACTCTGCCTTTTTTTTATTATCATTTCCAATTTTATTTTTTTCTTCCCCCCCATAACGTCCCTCCCACCCGCAACCCTCCCCTTTCCTACTCCCTCTCCCCTTCCATTCACATCAAGATTCATTTTCGTTTCTCTTTATATACAGAAGATCAGTTTAGCATACATTAAGTAAATATTTCAACAGTTTGCTCCCACACAGAAACATAAAGTGAAAAATACTGTTTGAGTACTAGTTATAGCATTAAATCTCAATGTACAGCACACTAAGGACAAAGATCCTACATGAGGAGTAAGTGCACAGTGACTCCTATTGTTGACTTAACAAATTGACACTCTTGTTTATGGCCTCAGTAATCACCCTAGGCTCTTGTCATGAGCTGCCAAGGCTATGGAAGCCCCCTGAGTTCACTGACTCTGATCATATTTAGACAAGGCCATGGTCAAAGTGGAAGTTCTCTCCTCCCTTCAGAGAAAGGTACCTCCTTCTTTGATGACCCATTCTTTCCACTGGGATCTCACTTGCAGAGATCTTTCATTTAGTTTTTTTTTTTTCCCCAGAGTGTACTCTGCCTTTAACAACAACAAAAAAACTAACACTAGAAGTTAATCTACCCCTTCTACTTTCATGACTGTTTCTAACAAACCAGAGCTTACTGTTTTACCTAAAACCTCTTCCAAGACATTGTATTTGGATATGTTCTTTTTGGTAATTTTAAACAAATTGGTAAAGTTGGAAAAGAGAAAAATGAGCCTTAATTCCTCTCTATTCTAAAAGGCCCCTTTCAAACTATTCATTTAATTTTTAGGGAAGTCATGGCCTGACCTTGGGAGAGGTATATGAGGTCAGTTGTAGAGAAGTTGAATTTTTGAATTTTCAATGAAAAGTAGAAAGCAAATATGGGATATTCCAGCATGAAGGGAAATAAAAATAATAAGGTACAATCACTATACAGAGGTATATTTTTCCCTCTGGAAACAAAAAAGATCTCAAAATAATTAAAATAAAATTTTAGTAACATGGGGGCATAAATGACAGGAAGAATTTTTAAAATTCAGTAGCATACCTTTATACTGGCAATGATGATTAATTTTTTTTTTTTTTTTTTTTTTTGACAGGCAGAGTGGACAGTGAGAGAGAGAGACAGAGAAAGGTCTTCCTTTGCCGTTGGTTCACCCTCCAATGGCCGCCGCTGCAGCCGGCGCACCGCGCTGATCCGATGGCAGGAGCCAGGATCCAGGTGCTTTTCCTGGTCTCCCATGGGGTGCAGGGCCCAAGCACCTGGGCCATCCTCCACTGCACTCCCTGGCCATAGCAGAGAGCTGGCCTGGAAGAGGGGCAACCGGGACAGAATCCGGCGCCCCAACCGGGACTAGAACCCGGTGTGCCGGCGCCGCAAGGTGGAGGATTAGCCTATTGAGCCACGGCGCCGGCTCAATGATGATTAATTTGAAAATACTGAAAGAGGGGGAGAAAGAGAGAACAAGCTTACTATCTTTGTTGGCAGGATCTAAAAATATAAAACATTGTTGAAAATTTAATGAAAAAGACGAATAGCAAATGTGACAGAAATCCAAAGCCTTTTTATAATGAGATGAAGAAGGTCTTTAGTTTCTGATAATGACTAATAAGAACCTAGCAAACCAACACTCAAGCAGAAAAGAACCATAAAATTCAGGCATGATGCTAAAAGCAACTCCTTCTGGGTATAAGAGAATGGGATGGTACTCACATGCATAGCCTGGGGAGTCCACATTCAGAGGAAGACACTTGTGCAGACCAAGTGACTGGCCTGGCAGCTTTTAGGTGAGCCAGATGCAGCAAGTATGGCACAGAGGACCCGAAGGGTGCTGTTGGGGAAGCATCATTCATGTCTTGCATGACTAGAAACAGAATCCAGGGAAATTTCACACACACACCCACACATGAAATCCCAGAACAGAAAATAAGAGAAGGATTCCCCAGATCCTCTCTGGCTGGTCTTTGAACTACACTTATGTGGGACTGACTCAAAGAAGATTTGATCAAGAGAGAAGAAATGAACTGAGACTCAAGGTCATTGCCTATCCAAGGTCACTGCTGCTGAAACCAAGAAACAACATACAAAACCAAACCAAACCAAAAAACAGAATCCCAGTTCTTCACAACTTAACTTTTTTTTTTTGACAAGTAGAGTTATAGACAGTGAAAGAGACAGAGAGAAAGGTCTTCCTTCCATTGGTTCACTCCCCAAAATGGCTGCTACGGCCGGCACTGTGCTGATCCAAAGCCAGGAGCCAGGTGCTTCTTCCTGGTCTCCCACAATTTAACATTTTTAATGTCCAGGATGTCCAAAATTACCTCACACTCATACGAAAACACAAAACCCCAGAAAATGGAATTTGTCCTCTAGAGAAAAGAAGACAAATGAATATAAAGTTTGAGATGAACCAGATGTTGGAAGGAACAGGCAAGGATGTCAAAGTAGCCACTGTAACTGAACTCAGTGAAGTAAAATAATACATGTTTAGGGAGAAATAGAAATGAGTGAAAGAAAGAGGGAAACAAAAGAAATTTCTGGAAATAAAACTTTAATTTATGAAAGAAAAATTTGCTGAATGGGTTTAGTGGTCAAGTGGAGAGGGCAGAAGAAAGAGTAAATAAAACTCGATGGTTGATCAATAGAATTCACACAATGAAAAGAGGAGAGTGCGAAGATTGAATAAAACAAAGATAAAATTTTAGGGATCTGTAAGGTAATACGACATGACAGGTCTTCAAAAAGTTCATATTCCATGAACTTTTTGTTCATCTTTGTTGAACAAGCAGTAATGTGAATTTTCCATGAACTTTTGAATACCCCTTGCAAGTATAACTATAATCCAAAAAGGAGGGGGAAAAGGGATTTAAAGAAATAGTGACTGAAATTTTCCTGAAATCTTCAAAAAGGTGTCAATTTATGGATTCAAGATGCTCAGCTTCTAAATGCATCCTTCAATCTGTTCCCTCCTTTCTCCCTCTCTCCGCCAGACTGGTGGGTACACCTAACTTTCCTCACCATGTTTTCTCACAAGACCTTCAGAATCAAGAGATTCTTGTCAAGAAAACAAAAACAAAATCTCCCATTCCCCCATGGATTCAGATGAAAACTGATAATAAAATCGGGTATAACTTACAAGAGGAGACATTGGAGAAGAACCAAGCCGGGACTAAAAGGAATTGCACTTGAGATGGATGACACATGTATCCATGCTGTATCAAGGTCACTATCTTCTTAACCATATCAAGCTGAAGATGTCACCATCATCTGGACAGGTGGGCATGTTTGACTGGGGCTTTGACAAGTGGGTTGGTTCAGTAATAAATATGTGAGGCCTTTCAGGGGAAAAAAAGATTTTCAGCAAGTACTATGTTTTACAAACACAAAGAACATGCTGAGGTCTATCATAAACTGCCAAACTGCTGATGGCCAAGTCTAAAGAGAGAATCTTGACAATAACAACAGAAATGCAACACACTACATAGAGGGGAAGATCAGTTTAGCTATTGGCTGATTTTTACATCAGATCTGAATGAAACCAGAAGAGAGAAGCATAACATCTTTAAAGTTACAAAACAAAACAAAACAAAACCTGTCAACCCAGAGTTCCCTATTTGGTAAAAACAATCTTTTTTTTTCTAAGTTATTATTTTTTATTTATTTTTTAAGGAAAACAAATTTCAAAAGTACAACTTTAGGAATATAGTTACTCTTTCTACCACATCCAGCCTCCCACCCACATTCCCACTCTTCTCATCCTCCCTCTCCCCTTGCCAGTCCCATTCGCCATTAAGATTCATTTTCAATTAACTTTGTACACAGAAGAGCAACTCCACACCAAGTAAAGATTTCAACAATTTGTACACACACACACACACACACACACACACACCACAGCTTGTTTGAGAACTAGTTTTACAGTTAATTCTCATAATACAACTCATTGAGGACAAAGGTCCTGCATGGAGAGTTAGTGCACCGTGACTCCTGTTGTTAATTTAACAATTAACATTCTTATGTACGATGTCAGTGACCACCTGAGGCTCTTGACATGAGCTGCCTAGGCTATGGCAGCCTTTTGAGTCCACAAACTCCATCAGTATTTGGACAAGGCCATAAGCAAAAAATGGAAGTTCTCTCCTCCTTGGCCACATCTTTTCGCTGGGGTCTCACTCACAGAGGTCCTTCATATAGAACATTTTTTGCCACAATATCTTGGGTTTCCATGCCTGAAATGCTGTCACGGGTTTTTCACCCAGACTGAAGCTTTAATGGCTGATTCTGAGGTCAGAGTGTTACTTGAAGCGATTGTCATTCTATGAGTCTGCTGTGTGGACTGCTTCCATGTTGGAACATTCTCTCCTTTTAAATTCTATCTATTATTATTACCAGGCACTTGATCCTATTTATATGATCACTTTGACACTTAATCCTTTCTATATGTTCACTTTAACATTTAATATGATCACTTTAACAATTAAGACGGTATTTTTACTAACAAGCTTAATGGGATTTGGAGTCCTATGACAAGTGGTAAAAACAATCTTAACAAATCAAGGCAAAATACATATATTTTCATATAAAAGAAAATAATTTGTCAGTAGCTAACTGACAAAAGAAATGCTAAAGGAAGTTCTTCAAAATGAAAGTTAATATCAGATGAAAATGTGAACCTTCAGAAGTGAAGAGCATAAGAAATGGTAAATATTTGGCTTAATGCAAAAGATTTTTTGGCTTTAATTGTCCTTGATTTCTTTATACTGCCTATTACTATAAAAAGTAAACACTAGATTAATATCATAAAATTCATAGTATTTGTAAACAAAAGATTTTTAGCAACTATAGCATAAAGGATGAAGGACAAGAGAAACACAGACATATACAGTTGTAAGGTTTCTACATTTTTAAAAATATGTATTTACTTATTTGAAAGGCAGAGTAACAGAAAGAAAAAGGGACAGAGAGAGATCTTCCATCCCCTGGTTTCACTCCCCAAATGGCCACAACGACTGGAGGTAGGCCAGTCCTAAACCAAGAACCAGGAGCTTCTTCCACATCTCCCACATGGGTTCCGGGGCCCAAGCACTTGGGCCATCTTCCACTGCTTTCCCAGGAACATCAGCAGGGAGCTGGATTGGAAATGGAGCAGCCAAGACTGCAGGCCATGGCTTAACTCATTGTGGCACAGCGCTGGCCCCAAAGTTTCTACATTTTATATGAATATTCAAATATTATTGTAACTGGGCTGTGAGAAGGTAAGGATGTAGAATAAAGATTCCTGTTCTTTTTTTTTTCCTCTCAAAGACAATTTACAAATTTTATTTATATTTTAAGACTTTTATCTCAAAACCACATATCTATATACCCGTTTCCTTTTCTGTTGACTTTATTTAGTGCTTAACTGCATGGTTTATTAAACAAAGACTTTAAACAAATATTTACCATGTCTATTACAACACAGGAACAGCTTTTGGAAGAAATTCATCAACCCCAGCTTTTTTTTTTTTTTTATTTTAAATACAAGTATCAAAACAACCCTGGGCTAGCGCAGTGGCTCACTTGGCTAATCCTCCACCTGCGGTGCCGGCACCCTGGGTTCTAGTCCCGGTTGGGGCACCAGATTCTGTCCCAGTTGCTCCTCTTCCAGTCCAGCTCTCTGCTGTGGCCTGGGAGGACAGTGGAAGATGGCCCAAGTGATTGGGCCCTGCACCCGCATGGGAGACTGCGAGGAAGTACCCGGCTCCTGGCTTTGGACTGGCACAGCGCTGGCTGTGGTGGCCATTAGGGGAGTAAACCAATGGAAGGCAGACCTTTCTCTCTGTCTCTCACTGTCTATAACTCTCTCTGTGTTTCTCTCTCACTGTCTAACTCTGCCTGGCCAAAAAAAAAAAAAAAAAAACCACACAAAACAAAAAACCCTGAACATATTTTTATACTACTAGTCAGTACCCACACCAAAATTTAACACAATTTGTGACAATACTTTGAACAATTTCAACTGCAGCTCTTTCCTGAAGCAAGATGGATAAAGCATGCCATTATTGTTTACTGTTTGTCCTTCCTGGGATTTTTTAAAAAGATTTATTTATTTATTTGAAAGTCAGAGTTACAGAAGGCAGAGAGAGAGAAAGAGAAAGAGAAAGAGAAAGAGAGAGAGAGAGAGAGAGAGAGATGGGGGGGCAAGGATTCAGGCCACCTTCCACTGGTTTCCCAGGCCACAGCAGGGAGCTATATCAGAAGTGGAGCATCCCACCCATATGGGATGTCAGCACTGCAAGTGATAGCTTCACCCACTACACCACAGTGCCAGCCCTGAGATTTTTACTTTTCAGAAACACACATTTCTACTGCCATGGGAGACATCTTGCCATACTTGCATCATGTAAATAAATCTGAATCCTATTTGGAGCACCCCAGGTTTATGTTTAAATGACAGTGCCTCAACAAGAGAAAGAAAAGTTGTGCTACATTTTTTTCTCCTACTACCTGCAAACATAATGAGTATACATATATAACATATATTCTTACAGATATCCGGGTCACGTGTGCCAGTTGGAATTCTTTGCTGACTGTGTGGGTATTCTGCATTATGCTATTTTTTTTTTTTTTTTGGACAGGCAGAGTGGACAGTGAGAGAGAGAGACAGAGAGAAAGGTCTTCTTTTTGCCATTGGTTCCCCTCCAATGGCCGCTGCGGCCGGCGCACCGCGCTGATCCAATGGCAGGAGCCAGGTACTTCTCCTGGTCTCCCATGGGGTGCAGGGCCCAAGCACTTGGGCCATCCTCCACTGCACTCCCTGGCCACAGCAGAGAGCTGGCCTGGAAGAGGGGCAACCGGGACAGAATTCGGCGCCCCGACCAGGACTAGAACCTGGTGTGCAGGCGCCGCAAGGCGGAGGATTAGCCTAGTGAGCCGCAGCGCTGGCCCTGCATTGTGCAATTATTCCAGACATTAATATGAGTAGGTTGTTGATTTAAGGCCAGTTTGAGATCCATTAAAAGTAGTTTCTGGGGGTTTGTCCTTCAGGTGGTTGTAAGATCTTCATATTTTCTTTGGACATCATGAGACACCTTACCTCATGAAGCATAACTTCAATGCTGTATCAGTTTTGTCATTTTGCTAATATTGGCTTGCTCCATGCATCCACTGTTCCACTGGAATTGTTTAGCCCAGTCATATGTTTCTGTTACAAATCTAACTGATGGAAGAGCTTCTGGGTATTTAGGTCCACATTCCACTTTTAGGCTGTATGTTCCGTTTCCATAATTTGTCCTTGGTGGCCCAATAATCACATCTGTCCCCCTTGTAAGTATCACATCCTCCTCATCTGGGAATTCCCAGCTAATGGTACCATCGCCAAGTGCTTTTTGTCCTTCTTCAAGTTCTTCCAACAAGCAAAAAATTACAAGGAAACTTGATCGTGTGGAGACCACCCTCTTCTCCTGCAGAGGGCCATAGCCTAGGTTCCTGTTCTGATGCAACGCTCTCCATCTTGTCTGTCCCATTAAGCACAGTTTTTAAAAAACCCAAGGTAATGCATGAAGGAGCTAATTGAAGTCTCTGAAAAATAAATAATAACAGGCACACTGTGGAAGAAAAGAATTTCAAATATCACTAAAGAGATCTCCCTCTCTCTTTCTCTCTCTCTCTGTGACTCTGACTGACAAATAGATGAATCTTAAAAAAAGAAAAAAACCTTTAAATTCCATGGAAAGAGATAATGAATAGATAGTAATGCTGAGATGAAACGAGTGTTAGCTCACAATAATTTAAGCCAATAGTTGTGAGAATGCTCCAGGAAGGATGAAAGCTCGTGAAATTAGTGAAGAGGTAGAATATCCCAGCAAAGGAATAGGAGAGATAAATGAAAACTGTTAAGCATAACACCATGTACTAGTTATCAGCACCCATGGGAGGATTCCAGCTCTGCGGAAGCTAAGCTCATCACAGTGCCAGCCACCGGGAATAGAACTCCAAGCAGTGTTGCCCCCTGCACCGTGGTCTTGGAGCTGCCCGAGAAGATGCAACACAGGTAAGCACTGGGTGGAACAAGGCTTTTACTCACACAGAGAACAGACAGAGTATGCATCAGTTCCCTATGGCTAGCTGGTCCACCCAGCAGCCAATGCAGGGCAACTGGCTTGGGCGCACCCCTCTTGTCTCCCCATAGAAGCTCCTCTCCCCTCCACCCTTGAAGTCTGAAATACTGAAGACTAGGGTTGGAGCATCCTGAGAGCTACTGATGTGCAGTCTTACACAGAACAAAGTAGCACACACAGAGCTTAAAACAAGGAAAGATATTCTCACACAAGGTTTAGATGAAGTTGGCACAGGCTGTGTGGGCTCCATCTTTTTGAAAGAAAGTGTTCCAGGCCCAAGGTCTATTCTTACACAGCCAAAAGAGAGTCACAAGCCTGCATGAAGGAGACTGCCTCTCCTGACAAAAACCAAGTAAAAAATTTATAACTGACAAATATAACTACAGAAAAATTGAAAACTCAATGGATACACTCAGCAAAGGAATGGAGATGAGAGAAAGAGACGATGAATTTCATAAAGGATCAATAGAAATTGCCTGATCAACAACAGCAAGAAAAAGGCTGGAAAAAAGCAAAATGAAAAAGTTTCAGAGACCAGTGAGATAACATTATAATGTTTAACATTCATGCCACCAGAGTCCTAGAAGGGGAGAAGAAAGAGTATGATGCAGAAGAAAAAAAAAACAAAAAACAAAAAACAAAAAACAAAAAACAACCCAGTATTTAAAGAAATGATGGCTGAGAATCTCCATTTGACAAAAGATCTAAATCTCAGTGTCTTTTGAGGTTTAAGATGTTCAGTGAACCTCAGCTATGATAGATACAGACTCAGCCACATCATAATTAAACAGCTGAAAAATAAAGACAAGAAAGAGCTTTGGAAGCAACCAGAGTGAGATGATGTAATGCATCAGAGCAAGGATTCAAATGCCTGTGGATTTCTCAGCAGAAACCAGGGAAGCCAGAAGGAAATAGAACATATTTAATGTGCTGAAAGGAAAAGACTGTCAGCCCAGAACTCTATATCCAATGAAAAATATCCTTCTGGAATGAAGATGAGAGACGTTCTCAAATAAAGCAAAACTGAGATAATTTATTGCCAACAGACCTACTCCAAAAGAAATGCTAAAGGGTATTCTTTAAAGAGGAGGAAAATGATAACAAAGAAGCTTGAAAGTTCCGGGTAACTATAACAGACTAATTTTAGCTCTTTAAGATATGTTTGACAATTGAAAACAACAATGACAATTGAGTTTTTTCAACGTATGTAGACATAGTAAGATAAAAATAAAGGGTTAGGGAATACAGGGATCTATGTGGTGATGAAGTTTTTGTATTCTACCTAATGTGGTAAAATAGTGATGGAGCTAGACTATTTTAGTAGCTAGAGCATTCCAAAAACAAACAAACAAAAAAAGAAACAAAAATCAGTAAACAAGCTACATGAAGAGTAAAAAAAAAAAATCACAATAGACACATGAAAACAGAACACTAAAAGTCTTTAACTAACAATGAGATAAAGCAGGAAAAGGGGCCCAAAGAATAACAAACAGGGAACAGGCAGAAAACAGCTCATAAAATCGTGGCTCCAAATCCAACAGTATCAATAATTACATTAAATGCAAATCATCTAAACATGACATTTAAAGACAGGGATTGTTTAAATACATAAAAATGACCTAATTATGTGCTGCCATATAAGGAGAAATCAGCTTCAATATAGTGATGAAAGGTAAAAGAATGGGAAAAGATATATCATGCATAGTCTATCCAAAGAAAGCTCAAGAGTGACATCAGCAAAATAGTAGCAAAGGCAGGCCCAAGCACCTGCTGCTCTAAGGAAATACTGAAAAACCAGCAGAAAGTATAAAAATAAATGCTGTGGTACCGTGGAAACAGCCAAAATCTGTTTTGTCAAAGAATACTAAGATTCATAAACCTCTAGCAGATAGACAACAAACAGAAAGCATATATTATGTCCTAATAATTTGAGTCATTTGAGGAAAAAAATACAAATTGAAAGAAGAAAGTGATATCTCTGACTTCCGGGGTATGTGGATCATTGAGTATTACATAGCTCTCAAGCCATAGAATCATATTGATCACTGCAACCCTCATTTCCTGTTCCACATTAATTTCTGCATGCTTTTGGTCAGCACACCCACATTAAAACTGGCTTCTTAAAGATATGTCAATGAAAGGAATATGACCTAATGTTGAAACCATGAACTTCTTCAAGTTAGAAGTGCATGTCGTGCCCAACAGACATCAGGGATGAGTGTGTTTCCGTCTAAAATTGCAAGTAATCTTGCCACACATACCCTGCGAGTTTACTGCAACATACGGAGAAGCCTCGGAGCTCAGCATGAGAACTACTAGTTTAATCCATCAAGAAATAAAATCAACTCTTAAAATGTTCCCACAAAGGGAATACCAGAACCAGGAAGGTTTTCAGGCAAGTTCAACTAAACATACAAACAACAGTTAATTCCAAGCTCACATAACTCTTCAAAGAAATAGGAAAAAAGGGGAACATTGTTAACTTATTTTTTAAAGCTGATTTAATTTTGATAAAAAACCCAGACAAGAAAAGTGGTTGGGTTTTAGGGTGAAGCATAACAAATTACTCCAAAACTCAATGGCTTAAAAAAATCATTTAATGGAGCCAGAGCTGTGGTGTGGCAAGTAAAGCTGCAGTCCACAGTGCAGGCATCCCCATCTGGGTGCTGGGTCAAGTCCCAGCTGCTCCACTTCCAATCCAGCTTCCTGCTAATGTGCCCGGAGGGAGCAGTGGAAGATGGACCAAATGCTTGGGCTCCTGCACCCACATGGGAACCCAGAAAAAAAATTCAAGTTACTGGCTTCAAGTCAGCCCAGCTCTGGCTGTTATAGCCATTTGGGGAGTGGATCAGTGGATGGAGGACTTCTCTCTCTTCCTGCCTTTGCCTCTCTGTAACTCTGCCTTTCAAATAAATAAATAAATATATTTTTTAAAAAAATTAGTATCTCTCATTATTCTGATGGATTGGATCCACCTGGGTATTTGTTCCATTTGATGTGAAGTTAGCTGAGGCTACAGCCAATCAGGCTGGAATTCCAAGATGGTTCCATAATATATGTGGTGCTTGGTGGTGACAGTTGTAAGATTAACTCAGCTAAGATGCACGGATGACTGAATCAATCAATCTCTCTCCCCCTCCCTCTCCCTCTCTCCACAAGGCCTCAGAATTTCTACTGCACCATGCAGGCTTTCTGTGATTCCGCAGTAGGGTAGCAAGACTTGTTGCAAGGCGGCCGGCAGTTCCCCAAAGAGAGAAAGATGAAGATTCCAGGCCTTTCTAAGGCTTCTGCTCAGAAACAGCACAGCCCTAACCCTGCTGCATCCCAAAGGTTAAGCTTAGTAACAGGAACAGCCCAGGTTCATGGGGTAGGGGTTGGGAAAGAAAAAGCATAAGTACTGGAAGAAACGGTTCATCCTTGAAGATCAGCCACCTCATCATTTATGAACATAGAAATAAAATAGTAAATAAAATTTTAGTGACATGACCCAATGCTGCAAAAGAAAGATCACCTACTATAAATAAGTTAAATATGCGCTGACTGTAAACTGACTTTACATAATCAATTAATGTAATTTACCACCTTTATAAATTAAACAAGAGAAATTGCCTAAGATTATCTCAATAAATAAAAAAGCATTTGGTAAAACTCAATACCCATTCATGAGAAAATCTCAGTAAATTTGGAATGGAAAGGAGACTCCTTTACATGTTAAAGAGTATAAATAATAATTTGATGCATGCACTTTCCAAAACTGAATCTGTAAGAGTCATCAACTTATTGCATGCAGGCTTGATGTGAGAGGACTAGATAAAAGTCTTCAAGTTATTTTGTTACCAGAGGCTACAAATCTCCCAACTGCATTGTAAGGTTACAGAAAATGCAGTTTCCCAAGACAAACAATGTGCACAGCCTCCAAACTGCAGATATTCCTCAGGAGCTTTCATATTTGAAATGAACACAGAATGACACAAAAAAGGACTTCTAGGGAGTAAAATTCCCCAAATCATTTCTCTAAGATCTACAACAACTAAAAGTATTGACACAAAATGACTTGGATCCCAACCTGGACTTGGATTTACATTCCACTACAAGCTCACTGTAAATCCCTATTAAAATTCCAATAACAACTAAGGAAGAAACAGAAAAAATCATCCTAAAATTCAGAGTCTCAAAGGATTCTTCACTAACTAAAACAATCTTGGAAAAGAAGGAAGCAGTTGGAGATTTCTGATTTCAAAGCCTAGTATAAATCTACAGTAATCGAAACAATGTGATACTGACATAAGACAGACATACAGATCAACAGGAAAGAGAACCTAGGTATAAGCACTCACAGATATTGTCAAGTACTTTTCAAAAAGCATGCTAGTATCATTAAATAGTGGGAATAATCTTTGCAACAAACAAATGATGTTAGGAAAACTGGATATCCACATGTAAAAGAATGACAATGGCTCCTTAATTTTCAGCATATACAAAAATTAATTTGAAATGGATCTGACCATAAGAAATAAAACTATAAAACTCTTCAAAGAAAACATCAGAGAAAGGTTTCATCACATTGAATTTGGCAATGATTTCTTACATATGACTTCAAAAGGACAGGCAACAACAAAAAACCAGGCCTGTTTCTTAAACAGGTTTTTATCTATTTTAAGTAGATAAACTAGACTAAGTTAAATGAAAAATTTATGTGTATCAAAAGACAAAATCAACAAAGTGAAAAGGCAACTCATGGAAAGGGAGAAAATATTCACAAATTATATATCTGATAAGCAGTTAACATCCAAAATATATAAAGAACTCCTACAATTCAACAACAAAACCAGTTAAATAAAAATGGACACACCAAAGACTTTAAGAGAGGGCTGGCATCTGTGGCACAGCAGGTTAAGCCACTGCCTACAATACTGGCATCCCATAAAAGCATTGATTTGAGTCCCTGTTGCTGTACTTCAGATCTAGCTCCCTGCTAATGCCCCTAGGAAAGCAGTGGAGGATGGCCCAACTACTTAACGCCCTGCTACCACATGGGAGACCCAGCTCTGTCCTATAAAGGAAAAGCTGAAGTAAATTCTTCATGCTGATGAGTAACATGGAAATATCTGAAGGTATAAAACACTGATAAAAGTAAGTGCATACACAGTCAAGTTCAGAATACTCCAAGTTCAAGATATCATCATGGCATGTAAGCCACTTACATCTTTAGTATGAATATAAAAAGAGAAACCTATTAAAATAATTCATTACAATGGTATTCTAAGAGAAATGCAATATAGAAATGTAAATTGTAACAATAATTCAAAATGTGAAGGGGCAAAGAAGTTAAAGCATCGGGGTTTTTTAATGCAATAAAAGTTGTCATTAAGGTTTTTTTGTGAGCCTCATGCTAAGCACAAAGAAATAAAAATCTAAAATAGATACACTAAAAGTAAAACTTAAAGAATCAAACACACTACTAGAGAAAATCACTTAACCATGAAGGAAGACAGTAAGAGAAGAAGAAAGGGAGAAAGAATCTACAAAACGATAACAAAATAGCAGTAGCAAGTTCTTACCTATCTGTGATTACCTTGACCAAAAGTGGATTAAATTCTCCAATTAAAGGACACAGAATGGTTAAATAGATTAAACAACAACAACAACAACAAGACCCATGTGGCAGTTAGTTGGCCTAATGGTTAAGATGTCACTTCTCAGAAAACCCATATCCAAGTACTTAGATTTGAGTCCTGGCACAGCTCCTGATTCCAGCTTTCTGCTACCATGCACCTTAGGAGATAGCAGGTGATGGCTCAAGTAGCTGAGTTCTCAGTGCACAGCTCGTGGGCATTTAGGAAATAAACTAGCAGATAAGAACTCTGTCTCTCAAAATAAGACCAAGGGGCTGGCACTGTGGTGTAGCAGGTAAAGCTGCCACCTGCAGTGCCAGCATCCCATATGGTTGCCGGTTTGAGTCCCGGCTGCTCCACTTCTGATCCAGCTCTCTGCAATGGCCTGGGAAAGCAGTAGAAGAGGGCCCAAATCCTTGGGCCCCTGCACCCTCATGGGAGACCCAGAAGAAGCTCCTGGCTTCGGATCAGCGCAGCTCCAGCTCTCTCTCTCTGTCTGTCTCTCCTTTTGTCTCTGTGTAACTCTGACTTTCAAATAAATAAATAAACCTTAAAAAAACAAGACCCACTATATATACTGAAAGTCAAAGAATGGAGAAAAATTGCATATCTAAATGAAAACAAAAAGCAAGCTGGGTAATTATACATACATCAAATAAAATAAAATTTAGGTCTAAAATTGTAAAAAGAGACAAAAATGTCACTACATAATGATAAAGGAAACAAGTCAGTAAGAGGATATAGCAATTATAAATATATATGCACCCAACACTGAAGTATCTAAGCATATAAAGCAAATATAAATAGGCCTAAAAGTACAGATAAATTGTCATACAATAAGGTTGGGGACTTTAACACCCCACTCTCAGCAATAGACAGATAATAAACAAGGAAACATTGGATTTAAACTGCAATCATACTAAATGGGTCTGACGGGCATTAGTAGACTATTTACCCAATAGCTATAGAATATACATTCTTCTCAATTGCACCTGGAGCTATCTCCAGGATATGACATAGGTTAAACACAAAAGAAGTCTTAACAAATTTAAAATCAAAATACTATCAAGTATATTTTCAGACCACAATGCTATACAACTAGAAATCAAAAATAATAGGGACTTTGGAAACTTCAAAAATACGTGAAAATTAAACAACATGCTCCTGAACAACCCATGGGCCAACAATGAAATTTAAAAAGGTAAGTAGAAACTTTCTTGAGATAAATGAAAACAGAAACAGAAGCACAAAATACCAAAATACATGGGACACAGCAAAAGAGGCCATAAAAAAGAAGTTTGCTACAATGAACACCTATATCAAAAAGAAGAAAGATCTCAAATAAACATCCTAACATTGCACCTTCAGATACTAGGGGAAGAAAGAACAAACTAAACTCAAAATTAGTAGAAAGAAAAAAGTAAAAGCGATCAGAGCAGAAATGAACAAAATAGAGACTTTTACAAAATAGAAAAGATCAATGAAATGAAGAATTATGATTTTTAAAAGAGAATCGTGGGGCTGGCACCGCAACATAGTGGGCTAAGCTTCCACTTGCAATGCTGGAATTCCACATCGGGGCACGGGTTCATTTCCCAGTTGCTTTGTTTCTGATCCAGCTCCCTGCTAAAGGGCCTGGGAAAGCAGCGTCAGATGGTCCAAATACTTGGGCCCCTGCCACCCACGTGGGAGACCTAGATGGAGTTCCTGGGTCCTGGCTTTAGCCTGGCCCAGCCATTAGGAGAGTGAGCCAGTGGATGAAAGACTTCTTTCTGTCTTTCTCTGTGTCACTCTGCCTTTCAAATAAATACATGTCTTTTCTTTTTTTTTTTTTTTAAAGACAATGAAAAAAAAATACTCAAAACTAGAGATGAAAAGGAAGACATTACAACTACTACCATAGCAATATAAAGGATGATAAAAGGCCATTATGAACAATCATATGACAACACATTAGAAATTCTACAAATAAATCACTGGACAGGTACAACCTATCAAGGTTGAATTTTGAAGAAATAGAAAAAATGAATAGGCCAATCATGAGCAGACTGAACGGTTTCTCTATTAGAGACATTTTTCTTAGAGGTTGACATTTGGCCTAGCAATTAAGGCACCAGCTAGGATTCCCACATCATCCTAGGAGCACCAGATTTGACACCCGATTCCACTCCTGACTCCAGCTTCCTGGGAAGCAGTAGTGATAGTTCAAATAACTGGGTTCCTACAAAATCACATGGGATAACTGGTTTGAGTCCTAGGCTCCCAGCTTTTGCCCCAACTGGGGGCTACTGTGGACATTAGAGAAGTGAACCAGTGGATGGAAGCTCACATTCTCTCTCCTTCCCTCTCTCTGCCCCTCAAATCAAGTTAAAAATCCTTAAATTTAAAAAGTGTCTTCCATCTAAGAAAATTCTTCGATCTGATAGCTTCACTGCTGAATTCTGCCAGTTATAAAAAAAAACTGATATCAAATTTTCACAACCTATTCCAAAAAAACTGAAGAGCAGGTAATTCTTTCAAGCTCATTCCATGAGACCTGAATTACCTTGTTACCAAAACTGCATAAGGACACAACAACAAAAGAAAAAAAAAAAAAGAAAAGAAAGAGAAAAGAAAAAAGAGAACCACAGGCCTATTTTCCTGATGAACATAGATGTAAAAATTCTCAACAAAACATCAGCAAACCTGTGGGGAGCAACTGGGAGCAACTCGGACTAGACTAAGTTACTGGAATTAAGACTTATTCTATACATCTGCTCTCCCACAATATGGCGCTGGGAGAGGAGTAAAAACAGCTTCTACACAGCTGCCTCCAGTTCAACCAATAAACTGTAGGACCTACTCCTGATTGGAGGAGAGCAGCGTACTCGGCGTGTGGGTAGCAGAGCTGGGATTGGTGGAAGAGGACTATAAAGGAGGAGAGAGACAACATGCACGAGGAACACCTGAGGAACATCTGAGCAGCCCCCGAGAGAGCCGGCCGGCGGTGTGCCGCTCCCCCGCGGAAGTGGGGAAAGTGGCAGGGGGAACCGCCCTTCCACGGAGGTGGAAGGGATGGTAGCCAACCCGGGAAGAACCAGCAGCAAACCCGGGGAGGGCCGAGCAGACAAAAGAACAGCGCAGGGTCCTGTGTCGTTCCTCCACGAAGACGGGGAGCGACACAAACCAAATTCAACAGCACATCAAAATGACCATCCATGATGAGGAAGCAGGATTCATTCTAGGGAAGCAAGGATGGTTCAATATATGCAAATAAAAAACTGAATTTATCTCTTTAACAGAATGAAGGACAAAAATCATATGACCATTTATACAGATGTAGAAAAAAATTTGAAAAAAAATTCAACTTTCCCTCATAATAAAGATTTTCAACAAATTAGGTATAATATACACAACAGAATAAAGACTATATGTGGGGGCCAACTCTGGCGTAGTGAGTAAAGCTGCCACCTGCAGTGCTGGCATCCCATATGGGCGCAGTAGAAGAGGGCCTCCATGGACCCTGAACCCACATGGGAGACGTAGAAGAAGCTCCTGGCTCCTAGCTTCGGATCAGCACAGCTCCAGCCATTGCAGCCAATTGGAGAGTGAACCAGCAGATGGAAGACCTCTTTCTCTCTGCCTCTCTTCTCTCCGTGTAACTCTTTCAAATAAATAAATAAATCTTTTTTAAAAGACTACATATGACAAACTCATAGCTAACCTCATACTGAATGCAGAAAAACTGAAAGCATTTTCTCTAAGATATGGACAAGACAAGGCTTCCAACCTTCACCACTTATATTGAACGTAGTACTAGAAGTCCTAGCCTGAGCACTCAGGTTTAAGAAATGAAAGTCATTCAGGTTGGAAAGGAAGGAGTTAAATTGTCCCTGTTTGCTGGTGACGTGATCTTATGTATAGAAAACTCTGAACATTCCATTAAAACCTGTTAGAACCAGTACACAGATTCAATAAGATCACAGGATACAAAATCAACATACTAAAACCACTAGTATTTCGATATGCTGATAATGAATTATCTGAAAATGAAATCAAGGAAGCTTCTTTTTTTTTTTTTTTTTTTTTTTTTTTTTTTTTTTTTTTTGACAGGCAGAGCTAGACAGTGAGAGAGAGAGACAGAGAGAAAGGTCTTTCTTTTCCATTGGTTTACTCCCCGCAAATGGCTGCTACAGCTGGCACGCTGCGGCTGGCACACCGCATCGATCCGAAGCCAGGAGCCAGGTGCTTCTCCTGGTCTCCCATATGAGTGCAGGGCCTAAGCACTTGGGCCATCCTCCTCTGCACTCCCGGGCCACAGCAGAGAGCTGGCCTGGAAGAGGGGCAACCGGGACAGAATCTGACACCCCAACCAGGACTAGAACCCGGGGTGCTGGCACCACAGGCGGAGGATTAGCCAAGTGAGCCGTGGTGCCGGCCATGGAAGCCTATTTTCAACAACTACCAAAAAAATACCTAGGAATAAATTTAACTAAGGAGGTAAAAAATTTCTACACTGAAAACTAGAAAACAGGGATGAAAGAAATTGAAGAAAACAAAAGTAAATGGTGGCCGGTGCCGCGGCCATTGGAGGGTGAACCAACAGTAAAGGAAGACCTTTCTCTCTCTCTCTCTCTCACTGTCCACTCTGCCTGTCCAAAAAAAAAAAAAAAAAAAAGTAAATGGTAATGTCTTGTTCATGGATTGGTAGAAGTAATGTTAAAATGTCCATACTACCCAAATATATGTAGATTCAATGCAAGGCATTCCTCACAGAAATAGTAAAAACACTATAAAATTTGTATAGGGTCACAAAAGACCCCCAGTGGGCAAAGCAATTTGGAGAATACAAAACAAAACTGGAATTATCATACTATCTAACTTCAAAATATACTATAAAGCCATACATGATATTGTCATGAAAACAGATCATAGACCGGAACGGAATAGAGAGCCATAAACAACTTCAGGCATTTACAGTCAGCTGATTTTCAACAAAGATCCAAGAACAGATACTAGGAAAAGCTCTGCCTTTTCAATAAGTGATATTGGAAAAACTGTGTCCACATATAAGAGTATGAAGTCAGATCCTTCTCTCTCATCACATGCAAAAACAAACTCAAAATGGATTAAAGACTTACACAGAAGGTCTGAACACAAAGGAGAAATGCAGCATGACATTGGTCTGAGCAATAATTTTTTAATATGACCTCAAAAGCAAAGGCAACAAAAGGAAAAACAAAGTGTGTCACATGAAAGTAAAAAGTTTCTGCACAACAAAGAAGGCAACCAACAAAGTGAGGAGATGACCTACACAGTGAGAGAAAACATTTTCAAACTATACTTGTATATCTGATAAGAAAATGATGTCCAAAATTTACAAGGAATCCCAAAAACTCAGTAGCAAAAAAACAAATAAGCAAATTAAACAATGGGCAAAATACCAAACTAGGCATTTTTCTAAAGAAAACATACAAATGGCCAATAGGTACATGACAGAATGTTCAATATCCCCTAATCATCAGGGAAATGCAAATCAAAGGCATAATAAGATATTACCTCACTCCTGTGAGAACGGCCATCAACAAAAATTAAAAGAAAATGAGTTTTGGCAAGGATGTGGAGAAAAGGAAACCTTTTCACACTTTTGACTGGAATGTAAATTAGTACAGCCATTATGGAAAACAGCACAGGGCTTTCCCCAAAAAAATCAATAGTGGAACTATCACATGACCCAGAGCTCCTTCTACTGGGTAAATATCCAGTGGAAATGAAATCATTAGATCCATGAGATACCTGTACTCATAGGTACTGCAGTGCTATGCAAACTAGCCAGGAAATGGAATCATCATAAATGGCCATTAAAGAATGAATAGATAAAGAAAATGTGGAATGGAAGACTATTCATGCATAAAACAAAGAATGAAATCTTATCATCTGCTACAACATGGATAAACCTGGAAAACATTATGTTAAGGAAGCAAGTCCGGCACAGAAAGACATACACTGCATGACATCATTCATATGGACTCTTTAAAAGTTGACCTTACAGATGTAGAAAGTTAAGTTATGGTTACCAAAGGTATGGGTGTTTAGGGGAGAGGAAAGGATGGAGGAGATGATGGTGACGTATGTATCACTGCAGTTATTTAGGAGGAGGGGTATTTTAAAATGCAGCCAGAAGAGGCAAATACACTGAGACAAAGCAGCGATGTCAATGCCAGAGGAGGGGCTGTGACGGAGGAAGAGGCGGGTCCAGCACGGAAATGGGAACGAACTGCTAACAGTTAGGGAGTTTCTTTTTTATGTGATAACACTATTCTAGAACTGATGGTGGTGATGGTTGCAGAACTCTGAGATCCAAACAAGAACTATTTTTTCCATTTATTTCAATGTTTTTATTTTAAAAAATTAAAGAACTATCAGATTGTATGATATGTGAATTATTATCTCCATACAGCTGCTTTTTGAAAAAGAAAAGAAAGCTGACTTCTCTCCTGGCTGTGTGGGAGCAACAGTGCCCAGAATTGTCGGCCTGCTAAAACAGGTAGAGAAGCATAATATATTTAACAAACCATCTGCAAAATGTCCATGGTGCACAAAGTCTGTTTTTTTTTTTTTTTTTAACAGGTATCAGACAAGAGACCGCAGCACTGTGATCTCTGGGAGAAGGGAAACACTGGAGACAAGGCCTTCCAGGAATCTAAAGGAAACCTGAAGGCAACATGTGATCTTGACACAGGTGGAGAAAATAGGGCCAAGCAGTTTAGTTGGGTTGAGAAGGCAGAGACTGGAGTCTGGGGAAGACTGAGGCAGCAAGAATCTGTAAAGCAGAGAACTGTAGGCCAAGAGCTCAGATCTACACGCCTAGGTGTTCTCTGGAGTCTTTGGTTGAAAACCATTTCCTCATGATCAGGGCAAAACTCTCAAGATTAAAAAAAATAATAATTCCAAGGAAAGAAAAAGTATTGGTGAGTTACAAGTAGAGCAATTTTAGGAACTCAGGAAGGGACAGAAGTATTTGTATTCTCTGCAGCTCGGTGGAGAGACTTTGCTGAGTACATGAGTAATCAGTAGATTACCTTAGCAATGAGCTTAAACTAGTCCTCTAGGAAACACTAATTTTGGCCTGGTTAAAATAGCTTAAAAAAAGATGTGAAATGACCTAATAGGACTGAAAATAACTGCAATTCCTTTTAATAGAGCATAATCAAATCTAGAGTTTGATGATCTAAAAGTCAGATGGGTTGGCATTTAATAAAAAATTGACTAGACATGCAAAAAAGCAAGAAAATGTGAAATATTAGTCAGGAGAAAAATCAGCCAACACAAATATACCTAGAAATGAGAGTTAATAGAATCATCACACAGAAAAATATAATAGTCACTGTAAATATGTGCAATATGCTCAAGATTATAATGGAACACATAACATAATGAAGAGAGAAACAAGAAATAAAGGGCCAGCATTGTGGTGTAGCAGGTAAAGCCATCACCTGTGACATCAGCACCCCATGTGGGCACTGGTTCAACTCCCGGCTGCTCTACCATAACAGCCGGAGCTGGGCCAGGCCAAAGCCAGGAGCCAGGAGCTTCGTCTGGGACTCCCACTTGGATGCAGGGGTCCAGGCACTTGGGCCATCCTCTGCTGCTTCCCCAGGCTCATCAGTAGGGAGGCAGATCGGAAGTGGAACAGCTGGGACTCAAACCGGCCCTCATATGGGACGCTGGCTTCACAGACGGAGACTTTTCCCACTACAACGCTGACCCCATAAAAAACTAAATCTTGAAAGTAGTCAAAGGAAATACACATGAAAGAATAGGCATTTGGCCTAGCCATCAAGTTCCCTGCTGAGATGCCCCTGTCACACATGGGAGTGCCTGAGTTCAGTGCCGGGTTCTGGGTCCTGACTCCAGCTTTCGACTAATACAGACTCTGGGAGGCAGTGGTGATGTCCCGAGTGGTTAGGTTATTGTCACCCATGTGGGAGACACAGATTACATTCCCAGCTCCTGGACTTGGCCCAGCTCTGGATGTGGCAAGCATCTTTGCAAGTGAACCAGTAAATGAGATATTCTCTCTCTCATTCTCTGTTTCTTTCTCGCTCTCTCATAAATAAATAAATAAATAAATAAATAAATAAATAAATAAACGGCCGGTGCCACGGCTCACTAGGCTAATCCTCCACCTGCAGCGCTGGCACCCTGGGTTCTAGTCCCGGTCAGGGCACCAGATTCTGTCCTGGTTGCTCCTCTTCCAGTCCAGCTCTCTGCTGTGGCCCAGGAAGGCAGTGGAGGATGGCCCAGGTGCTTGGGCCCTCAACCGACATGGGAGACAAGGAGGAGGTGCCTGGCTTCTGGGTTCAGATTGGCGCAGTGTGCCAGCCGCAACACACCAGCTGTAGTGGCCACTTGGGGGGTGAACCAATGGAAAAAGGAAGACCTTTCTCTCTGTCTCTCCCTCTCACTGTCTAATTCTGCCTGTCAAAAATAAATAAATAAATAAATATTTTAAAAAGAATAAATATGCATGGAAAGCACAAATTCCTTTTCTAAAGAAAGATAAACTGATCTTCAAAATGAAGACTCCTGCATTTTGAAATACTCTATTAAGAAAATGAGGGGCCAGCACTGTGGCACAGTGGGTTAAGCCACGTCCTGCAGTGCTGTATTCCATATGGGTGCCAGCTCGAGTCCCAGATGCTCCACTTCCTTTTTTTTTTTTTTTAAAGAGATTTAGTTATTTATTTGAATTACAGAGAGAGGGAGAGACAGAGAGAGAGGTCCTCCACCCACTGGTTCACTCCCCAGATGGCCACAATGGCCGGAGCTGCGCCAATCTGAAGCCAGGAGCCTCTTCTGGGTCTCCCACATGAGTGCAGGGGCCCAAGGACTTGGACCATCTTCTACTGCTTTCCCAGGCCATAACAGAGAGCTGAATCAGAAGAGGAGCAGCAGGGACTGGAACCAGCACCCATATGGGATGCCGGCACTTCAGGCCAGGGCTTTAACCCACTGCACCACTGTGCCAGCCCCTGCTCCACTTCCAATCCAGCTCCCAGCCTGGGAAAGCAGAGGCTGGCCCAAGTTCTTGGGTCCCTGCATCCACATGGGAGATTCAGAAGTAGCTCCTGGCTCCTGGCTTCAGCCTGGCCCAGACCTGGCCATTATGGCCATTTGGGGAGTGAACCAGTGGATGGATGCTCTCGCTCTCCCAAAGTAGGAGAAAATATCCAATACATATGAATGTATCTGACAATGGATATGTACCTAGAATATATAAACAACTTCTATAACTCAATGATAAAACAACAAAATTTTTTAAGATGGGAAAATACTTAGAAAGATGCTCTTAAAATAAGCAAATTGTCAGTAAACACCAGAAAAACAATTAACATCATGCAAATTAAAACCACAATGAGATAAAACTACAGAACAACTAAACAGCACAACTAGACAGCTTAAAATTAAAAGACTGACAATAGTAAGTGTTAATGAGTATGTGGAGCAACTGGAACTCGCAGGTGGTTTTGTTTTTGTTTTTGTTTTTGTTTTGTTTTTTGTTTTTTTTTGACAGGCAGAGTCAAGACAGTAAGTAAGAGAGAGAGACAGAGAGAAAGGTCTTCCTTTTTCCGTTGGCTCACCCCCGCAAGTGGCTGCTATGGCTGGCATGTTGCGGCTGCTGATCTGAAGCCCAGAGCCAGGTGCTTCCTCCTGGTCTTCCATGCGGATGCAGATCCCAAGCACTTGGGCTATCCTCCACTGCACTCCCTGGCCACAGCAGAGAGCTGGACTGGAAGAGGAGCAACCAGGACAGAATCCGGCGCCCCAACCAGGACTAGAACCCAGGGTGCCTGCGCCGCAGGCAGAGGATTAGCCTAGTGAGCCGCAGCGCTGGCCTCCCAGGTATTTTTGTTGGGAATGCTATAGTCATTTGGTAATCAGTTTAGCAGAGTCTTATAAAGTTAAATACATACTTTTCATTTGACCCACAAATTCCAATGGTGAGGATTTACTGGAGAGGAATTAAATGTGCATCCACGTGAAGAGTAAAGTTCATAACAGCTTTGCTAATGAGGACTCCAAATTGGAAATAACTCAACTGTCCATCCATTTACAGATAAAAGCTCTGTGGTATGGCCGTAAAACAGAATGCTATACATCGGTAAAAAGAAATGAGCGACTGAGACATCCAACAACATGACAGTCTCAAAAATAACATTTGAGCAAAAGAAGCCAGACTCATTGGGTGTACACAGTGTTCTGAGTCCCTTGATACCAAACTCTAGAAGAGATAAATGTCATCTACACTGACAAAAAGCAGATGAGTGGCTGCTCAAGGAGTTTGCCCTAGAAGAGGTCCGAGGGATCTTTCTGGATCAATGGAAGTGGTCTGCAGCTTCACTGTGGCAGTAGCTACCTATGTGAATAACTCATCAAATTTCATGGACATCTACATTAAATGAGCGGATTGTATTGTATGTAAATTATACTTGGATGATGTTGATTAGAAAGCAAGTTGAGAAAATTCCATCTAAGAAAACCATACTCCTTCACTGACACAGATGTGCATGATCACACAGAAAGAAACAAGCGTGTGAGGAGAAATGATTGACTACTTTCAAGACTTCTCAGTTCCTGAGAGAGTCTCTGATCAGTGCAGGTTTGGCAGAACTGTCGACGTGGCTCACAAAAGCAGCAAGGTTGGATGAAACTCCAGAGATGTGTGCTCAGATTCAGATTCTGACGGTGCCAATCTAACTTGGAAATCACCTTCACTTTCACACGCCTCAGTTTCTATGTCTGTACAATGGGGCTAATAATTCCATCTGTCTCACAGGGTTCTTAGATAAATTAAGATAATCTGTCTAAAATATTTTTGGAAAAGTGCTTGGCATTGCTATCTACTTAACAAATGTTATTTTTCATGGTCATCTCTTTAATGTATATAGTCAACAAGGGGGCACTAGTGTCACATAGTAAAATGGCTATTCGGCAGTGTGTGCAGAGGAGTCCTGGTCTAGCCTGCCAAGTCCTGACTGTCTAATGTGAGCAGCTCGAAGTGTCCCAATCCACACATAGGAAAGCGTCAGCATTGGCTGACCCAATTTACCTCTGGAGTCAGACTCTGGAGGAAGTCCGTACACCAGCAACTGAGCGACCTGTCTCTGTTCCATGTGGCTTATATTCCAGAGGAGGAAAGCAAACCAGTAAAACAAATAAACACAAATTCAGATATTGAAAGCTGCAGCAAGGAAAACATAACGAGCATCCTAGAAAAGCAGCAGACACGGAGAGACGGCTCTGGGTTACCTAAGGGCAAGACGTCCCCTGAGGAAGTGACACGGAACCAGAACCCAGTGGGAGGCAGGAATCTGCCACAGGGAGAACTGATAGAATGGACTTCCAGGAAGGGCTAGTTCAAGGCACAGCTGCATGCTGGGATTTTTTCCAATTCCTCAATTGAACATTTCAACCTTACCACCCCAGTCCTGAGCAAATCAGGATGCTTGCTTGCCACAGTGGAGCCAGAAATCATGTACACCCATAAGGCCAATAATAAGATCCCAACTGATTAAGAGGGTGAAAACTTGGGACAAGTATTTCATACAAAAGAAAATAAAAAGAACAAACACATGAAAAATACTTGCACTCACTGGTAATCCAGGAGAGAAAGAGTCAAGGACTCTTAAAGCACACTTAATTTATACACATGCATATATATGTAATGTGAGTGACCATTCCAAAAGAAATGCACAATATTGTTCACAGACATACTTGCAGAGACTTGGAAAGGTGGCTTTATACCTCACAACAGTGTAAAAACACCCTAAAAATACAACTGGACACAGGCACTGCATCACACAACACCAGAACGAATGCCCACATGTGAAGATATGCTTTGCAGCATTATCTAAGTTGTAGAAAATTTGATATAACCAAAACTTTGAAATATAGGAGAATGATTAATAAGCCATGGGACATCGATTCACTGGAACAGGTAATCATTAAGTATAATAATGATTAATATTACATGTATTAGGCTGGCACCATGGCTCACTTGGCTAATCCTCAGCCTGCGGCACTGGCACCCTGGGTTCTAGTCCCGGTTGGGGTGGCGGACTCTGTCCCGGTTGCTCCTCTTCCAGTCCAGCTCTCTGCTGTGGCCCAGGAGTGCAGTGGAGGATGGCCCAAGTGCTTGGGCCCTGAACTCACCTGGGAGATGAGGAGGAGCCATCTGGCTTCTGGCTTCGGATCAGCGCAGCGCCAGCTGTAGCGGCCATTTTGGGGATGAACCAATGGAAAGGAAGACCTTTCTCTCTGTCTCTCTCTCTCTATCTAAATCCGCCTGTCAAAAAAAATTACATGTATTAATACTAAATGTAATAATAAATGTAATACATTCACAAAGAATGTACATTTTAAATGTTTATAACAGAATAAAACAAGGAAAATCCTACGCACCCTTTAATGACTAAGAGTTCATTAAAAAGGCACATACACATCAACTAACACGAACCAAAAACAATGGATTTAAAATAACAGACCTCAGATTTTACTTCTTAAATTTATTTTTATGAAATTGGGAAGCAAAGAGACAGAATTCCCGTCTGCTGGTTCACCTTCTCAAATACCCACAATAGTGGGGGCTGGGTCAAGGCTGAAACAGGGAACACAATCCACATCTCCCACCCAACTATTTGAATACTGACTCCCAGTGTCTCCATCAGCAGGAAATGGGAGTCAGGAGTGGAGTCAGGAATTAAACACGGGCACTCCAATGTGGGACCTGAGAGTTTTAACCAGCATCTGAACGGCTAGACCAGGCTTTTGGATTTCAAACAAGATCTCACAAGGATGGTTCATGATCTTTTTTGCTGCAGGGTCTCCTGTCACCCTGGAGTCCTGCCAATGCACTGCCTCAATCACTTCTCCACATGCCCAGCTGGCCCCACCCCCACACTGCATGGAAATTGATCAAATCTTTACATCTGCCATTAGTTTAGAAGTAACAAGGGGGTGTAGAAACAGACAACACTATAAGGAAATCCCACTGTTCAGAACTCCAACAACAGCACTGCATAACAAATTACTCTAAACCTGGGGACTTACAACAATAATAATGTATTCTCAGGGCCGGCGCTGTGGTGTAGCGGGTTAACGCCCTGGCCTAAAGTGCTGGCATCCCATGTGGGCACCGGTTCCAGACCCAGCTGCTCCACTTCTGATCCACCTCTCTGCTCTGGCCTGGGAAAGCAGTGGACGATGACTCAAGTCCTTGGGCCCTGCAACCTCGTGGGAGACCTGGAAGAAGCTCCTGGCTCCTGGCTTAAAAAAAAAAAAAATGCTCTACATACCTTATCAGGAGATAAATCTAGAAGGTGGAACAGTCCATGCAGGATAATTGGCCCAATTTCTTCAAGTCAATGGAAACAACAACAACAACAACAAACAAAAACCTGGGAACCACAGGAGGCAAAACTCTAGATCAAAAGAGCCTTCAGAGATACAACAACCAAACAGGGCTTGTGGCTCTGGATCTGAAGACACAAACAATAAAAAGGTACCTTTGAAGCAATTGGGGAAAGAGCTATGTGCTAGGCACCAAACTTTTTTTTCTCGGAGTTTTTCAAAATAATGATGAAAGCATCCTTTGCAGTGTTTAAAGAAGTCGGCTGGGGAGCTCCCAAAAGGAATCAGCTCCAAGTGGAAGCTACCTGGAATGGGGAGAAATGGAGGCAGGGTGCCCCATGGCTGTGCAGCACTGCCGAAGCTGGCCCCCTGCCAGTGAACCCTGGTCACCTAGGGCTCCGCCTCACATGCCAGTTCTGGGGACCCTCGCCCATGCCAGTAGGGCATGTTCCGCTGGCTGCCAGCCCAGGTATCCAGGGGGCTGTGCTGCATGCAGACGGAGGAAGGAACAGAGCTTGATGGTGCTCATCAGCTCACAGTCTGCAGGCTGGAGCCACCCTCAGAACCCACCTCTAACCCTGTTGGGGTCCCTTGCCGCTTGTGAATTGGCCAGGCCTTTGCCTCAGCCTCTGCTCTCCAGAACAGGCTCCAGGGGCCACCTGTGCGCACAAATGGGTTGCAGGTAAGGAATGCCAGAGCCCCAGAGGCAGAATTCTTCAGCAACAGCAGGTGTGAACAGGAGAGGTGAGGAAGGCCACACCTGGAAGGGGGTTGGGAACAGCAGACTCTGGGAACAGCAAGGCTGAATGGTGTGGGGAGCAATCCGGACTAGACTGAGTTACTGGAATTAAGACTTATTCTATGCATCTGCTCTCCCACAATATGGCGCTGGGAGAGAAGTAAACAGCTTCCGCACAGCTGCCTCCAGTTCAACCAATAAACTGTAGGACTTGCTCCTGATTGGAGAGCAGCGTACTCGGTGTGTGGGCAGCCAAGTTGGGATTGGCGGAGGAGGACTATAAAGGAGGAGAGAGACGGCATGCACGAGAACATCTATGGGGAACATCTAAGGGAACCCGTGCAGCCCCCGAGAAAGCCGGCCGGCGGTGTGCCGCTCCCCTGCGGAAGTGGGGAATGTGGCCAGGGGGAACTGCCCTTCCACGGAGGTGGAAGGGACAGTAGCCAACCCGGGAAGAACCAGCAGCAAACCCGGGGAGGGCCGAGCAGACGAAAGAACAGTGCAGGGTCCTGTGTCGTTCCTCCACGAAGAGGGGGAGCGACATAATGGTGCCGTGACTCGGATATGAAGCCTAGGCAGGGCTTAGTGTTGCTCCTCCACGAAGAGGGGGAGCGACAGAATGGGGGTGTGGATAAGACAGCAGTGGTGGACTCGATCCAGCGGTGCAAGCACCAGAGCTGCCAATCACAGACTGTCCTTGTAAAACACACCCCAGATTTCCAAGCCTTTATGCCAAGAACAAAAACTATGAAGTAGCTGGTTAATAATTTTATACTAATTACATATTAAAATGATGTTAAAGTGGTTCTAATACAAATATTTTGTTAGAATTAATTTTACCTGTTTGATTTTGCTTATTAAATGTGGCTACTAGGGGAGCCGGTGCCATGGCGCAGTAAGTTAATCCTCTGCCTGTGGTGCAGCATCCCATTGGGTGCCGGTTCTAGTCCTGGCTGCTCCTCTTCCAATCCAGCTCTCTGCTGTAGCCTGGGAAAGCAGAAGATGTTCCAAGTGCTTGGGCCCTTGCACCCACGTGGGAGACCTGGAAGAAGCACCTGACTCCTGGCCGTTGCAGCCATTTAGGGAGTGAATCAATGGAAGGAAGACCTTTCTCTCTGTCTCTCCCTCTCACTGTCTGTAACTCTACCTCTCAAATAAATGAATAAAATCTTTTTTTAAAAAATGGGGCTACTGGCCGGCGCTGCGGCTCACTAGGCTAATCCTCCGCCTGTGGAGCCTGCACCCCGGGTTCTAGTCCCGGTTGGGGCGCTGGTTCTGTCCTGGTAGCTCCTCTTCCAGTCCAGCTCTCTGCTGTGGCCCGGGAGTTCAGTGGAGGATGGCTCAAGTGCTTGGGCCCCTGCACCCGCATGGAAGACCAGGAGGAAGCACCTGGCTCCTGGCTTCGGATAGGCGTAGTTCTGGCAAGTAGCGATCATTTGGAGAGTGAACCAATGGAAGGAAGACTTTTCTCTCTGTCTCTCTCACTGTCTAACTCTGCCTGTCAAAAAAGAAAGAAAGAAAGAGAGAAAGAGAGAAAGAGAGAAAGAGAGAAAGAGAAAAAGAGAGAGAGAGAAAGAGAGAGAGAGAGAAAGAGAGAAAGAGAGAGAGAGAAAGAGAGAAAGAGAGAAAGAAAGAAAGGAAGGAAGGAAGGAAGGAAGGAAGGAAGAAAGGAAGAAAGAAAGAAAGGAAGGAAGGAAGAAAGAAAGAAAGGAAGAAAGGAAGAAAGAAAGGAAGAAAGGAAGAGAGAGAGAAAGAAAGAGAGAAAGAGAGAGAGAAAGAAAGAAAGAAAGAGAGAAAGAGAAAGAAAGAGAGAGAGAGAGAGAAAGAGAGAAAGAGAGAAAGAGAGAAAGAGAGAAAGAGAGAAAGAGAGAAAGAGAGAAAGAGAGAAAGAGAGAAAGAGAGAAAGAAAGAAAGAAAGAAAGAAAGAAAGAAAGAAAGAAAGAAAGAAAGAAAAGAAAAGAAGGTATTGTATCTATATGATGAATGTGGAAACTGAAACCTAAAGGGATACACCTAATTTCTTAGGCTTTGGATTTCCTGGCTTTGGATCGGCACAGTGCGCCGGCAGTAGCGGCCATTTGGGGGGTGAACCAATGGAAGGAAGACCTTTCTCTCTCTCTCTAACTCTGCCTGTCCAAAAAAAAAAAATATATATATATATATATATGGCTACTAGGAACTGAAAAAATACATAGCCTATGCTGTCCTATTTGTACTGGAGGGTGGTGGCGGGACAAAAGGATAGGATGCAGCCGGCTAGCACTGACTGCAGACCTGTGGTTCACTCAGACCCTCTGGGCCTGCTCAGCTGTTACTGTGACTCTTCCAAGTCATGCAAGGTGAGAACACCCTCACATTCAGGCAGCTCAGACTGAGAGGCAGGATCATGCTTTGGGTGACACACTCAGGGAGATGACACTGACAATGCAGAAGCTGCTTCTGACAAGATTTAATTGTATAGACAAGTGTAAGTTTCTGCACTTAGCAAACCCCAGGCTGTTCAACACGTCGTGGGCAACATGTGGCACCCAGAGGCAAAAACAAAACAAAACAAAACAAAAAAACTCCAGGGGCTCTCATCCTGCAAGGGGACACCGTTTGGAATCCAGAACCCAGTTGCTTTGGAAGTAACTGAAATATAGGATTTAAAATTAATGCACTCATTTAACAAATAGTCACAGAGACCTCTGGAGTGACTGAGCCCTGCCACTGAAAATAAACAAAAGAGCAGTAACTGCAAGCCATGTGTAAATAAAGCTGGGAGTATACGGTGAAGATGTGGAGTTAGAGGCATTTGTTGGAGGGCAGGACTGCTAGGGCCTGTACAGGGACAAGCTGGGCATGTGTCTGGACACAGAGAGTGGTCAAAGACTGGAGGGAGGAGTGGGTGTTTCGCCTAGTGGTTAGAACACTGTTCAAGATGCCTGAATCCCACATCAGAGGGCTGGGTTCAAGTCCTGGCTCTGCTCCTGACTCCGGCTTCCTGCTAATGAAGCCCCTGGGAGGCAGGGGTGATGGCTCAAGTAATTGTGTTTCTTCCCTCCATGTGGAGAGTCCTGGTCTCAGCCTGACCCAGCCCAGGTCATTATCGGCATTTGGGAAGTGAACCAATGGACAGGAACATGTGCTTCTCTCTTTTCTCTATCTCAAACAAAATAAAATTTTAAAAATACAGGAGCCCTGATTTAAAAAAAAAAAAATCAAGGCTAGGCTTCCCAGAACCTTCTAGAATACACTGCAGGATCCTCAGAGTTACATGTGCTATGGGGCATTTGAGTGCGAGTAGGATGTGATTCATGTTCTAAAGAAACCAGCCTGTCTGGTGAGAGGTGAAGGCAGCTGGGACCAGACAGGAATGGCTGGGAGAGATGGAAGGGGTTGGACAGATGGCCGAACGGCGAACGTGTTCCTGTTCCTGTGCCACTGAGGCAGGGGAGATCTGTCAGAATTGTGCGTGGCTGGAGGGCATGTGTGTGTGTGCACCTGGCACCTGTGATTTGGGTGGGTGTTCATCAGTGGACAAACGGCCATCGGCCATCTCTGAACTTCAGAAGATTGCTTTTTTTCCTCAGGCCAAGTTATTCATCTTTTTTTCTCAACTTATTCATTTTTTTAAAAAGTAGAACAGGGATTGCCAGGTAGTATCACTGTATAAAAGTTCTTGATATTATGTATAGATGTTTTGTTAAAAAAAGGTGCTTTCCCTTATTTGGAACAGGAAATATTACCCAAGCAGTTCAGGGCTGCAGAAAGCACATCTTGGCAAGCCATGGCATTATTCTAAGAAGGCAGAGCCTAGAGCTGCCTGATCAAATCGAGAAGGTGAGTTGGAAAATGGGCATTTAGCCTAGTGGTTAAGGTATCCATGCCCTTGGTGCTGGCGCAGTGGAGTAGTAGGCTAACCCTCTGCCTGCAGTGCCAGCATCCTATGTGGGCACCGGTTAGAGTCCCAGCTGCTCCACTTCTGATCCAGCTCTCTGCTAATGACCTGGGAAAGCAGTAGAAGATGGCCCAAGTCCTTAGGCCTCTGCACCCATGTGGGAGACCTGGAAGAAGCTCCTGGCTCCTGGCTTCAGATCAGCCTAGCTCTGGCGTTGCAGCCATTTGGGGAGTGGACTGGTGGATGGAAGACAGCTCTTTCTCTCTCTGCTTCTCTGTAACTCTACCTTTCAAATAAATAAATCTTTAAAAATAAATAAATAAATAAATAAATGCAGGACCTCAGCCCCGCTACGCCACAGTGCTGGCCCTGAGGTCCTACATTTCTTACTATGCCCATGCTGCTGGTCAGCACGTTACACTTTGGGCAGGAAGACCTGATCTCCAGCGGCCAGCAAGTATACCCAGAAATGAAGCTGCAGAGCAAGGAGACTGGAAATTTTTGCATAATCTTTTCATTTTAAGATTATTGTTCTTCTCCCCTCACAAAGCTTTCATGCCCTGGGGTAAACCCTGGGGCACTTGCCCTACTTCTGGCCCTGATGGGAGGTTGGGAGTAGAGTTTGTTACCACTGGAGCTCTTTCTGAACATTTGCCTGAGGGCTCGAATTTAAACTTATGCCACTGCTCCAGAGGGTGACAAAGTGGACTGAGATAGATGCGCCCCCATTGTGCTAACACTGAACAGAACATACACGATCATCAAGATTCCTGTCCTACCCACTGCTGACACTAATCCACTGGCAGCAATCAGTGTTTGTCTGTAATTTCAAAGTTAACAACAGAAATGAGTTCTATAGACAGTAAGCTGTTTAGTCATTGGAACTTTGTCCTTTCAATCCACAGAAGAATCAATAGAAACCAAGTCATGACTTTCACTCAGAGGAAGGGAATTACTCAGCTCCTGTAAGTCAGAGATAAAGGTCAGAGCATCTATGGTCACTGGGTCACTGGGAGCCAGTGAAACCTGGTTGGTAGAGAGGCACAGGCTCTGTTTTACCTCTGATTTGAGCATGCAGTCTTACTTTCAATTCTGGTGTCTGCGGCATATCTCACTCTACTTGAAAGCATTTGTTCTCAAGTGAATGGCGTGATTTAAAAATAGCTGTGAATATCCCATTTTCCAATTGGCTTCTGCTTTAGAAACTATAGTAAAAACACTCTCCAAATAGATTCAGGTGAAATTTTTGTCAAGAAAGAGACAATCATGATATGCTGACAAAGTACAGTAGAAGAAATTATTTGCTACAACGCCAGACTTCTCTTTCCATTTCTGGCTAGTACTTTGGATGCCATGGGTTAGCAATTTCTGATTTCCAAACTCAATTCCCTTGGGAATTTGCAACAACCAATGGAATTATACTGCAATACCAGATTTGGCCAGTAGGTGCTGCTGTTCACCCGATAGTCAGGGCTTCTGGTCTTAAACTTTAATCCCAAATGGGGCAGACATTTGGCACACTGATTAAGTCCCCACTTGGGATGTGGAGTGAGTGCTTGGGTTCAAGTTCTGGCTATGCTTCTGGTTCTAGCATTGTTGCTAATGTGAACCCTTGGGAGCAGCAAGTGATGGCTCGAGTACCTGGATCCCTGCCACCCACAAAGGGTATCTAGCTGTTGGGGGCATTTGGGGAATAAATCAACAGATGGAAGATCTCTCCCCTGACCCTTTCAAGTAAATAGAGATAAAGAAGCAAAAAATTAAAAGTATAGAGTAAGAGTTAGGCCTCTCTTTAACCAATTCTATAAGTTCAGCAGATCATGTATAACAACTGGGAATGCTACCAATAGCAAACATTTATTTTTCGCCTTTCCCAAGAATTTATGGTCTTGGCAAACCCTCAAATCTTAATCTATGACAACCTTCTCAAGTTGACATCATTTGTTCATTCATCAAACCTGTATTATTGAGTACCTTCTACGTGGTGGCCACTGAGCAAAGCTCTGGACAGACAGGGGTACATGAAAACTGACATTGTCGCTTTCTCCAAGGTTGGGTTTCCAGTCTGGTGGTGGTTAGCCTCCAAAGACGTAACTTAATGAACTTGTGCTACCTGACACAGGGGTCCATTTGCTTGGCATGTAGCCTATTCAACAGTGTCAAAGAGGAATTGCTCAGAGGAAAGCTTTATTGACTTGTGCTAAGAGACAGTAGGAAAATAGAGCTCGCTCAAGAAACTGCCTCCCACAGAAGCTGTTTGCCAGTGCTTTCCTAGCCAGGATTAGGAGAGTGTTCAAGATGCAGCAAGAGAGAAAGGGGATGGCCCTCCTGCCCATACAACTGCACACACTGTTTACAAAATGGCAGTCAACTCCTCTCCTGGGCAGAAACTCTGGTATTATAATGAGAAAAGATCAGCTTAGGTCATAGATGTGACTCAAACTGGTTTCTTGCCATTTCAGCTCTCCTTGTTTACAGTGGTCTGGCCCTTTCTGAGTGCAATGTTACAAGCTAAGTTCTGGAACAGTCTTTGAAAAACAAGCTCAAGAGGGTTCAGATTCTCTATCCATGTTCTCTTGTCTCCCCGCCCCTCACTTTTGCCTAAATCCTGAATTCTTTTAAAAATTTTTATTACTATAAAGAGAACAGATTTCATGTATCTCATAGGTATAATTCCAAAAAGACAACCATACCTCCCTCCTTCCCTCAGTTCCCCTCCTTCCTTCCCTTATTTTCCTTCTTCAATCTCTGCAAAGACATGATGTCAGTTCACTCCACAATCACAGGCCCAATGCAAATGCACCAGCCATAATAAACAACAACAACAAAAAGAAAAAAAAAACACAGTCCCATGGGAGTACAAACAAGGGATAGAAACAACAATCAAATCTCAAGATGTCCATTTTACTCCCGTTTTTTCCGTGTGTGTGTGTGTGTGTGTGTGTGTGTGTTTTACAGGCAGAGTAGACAGAGAGAGAGACAGAGAAAGGTCTTCCTTTTTTCTGTTGGTTCACCCTCCAATGGCTGCTGCGGCTGGCGTACCGCGCTGATCTGAAGCCAGGAGCCAGGTGCTTCCTCCTGGTCTCCCATGCAGGTGCAGGGCCCAAGCACTTGGGCCATCCTCCACTGCACTCCCGGGCCACAGCAGAGAGCTGGACTGGAAGAGGGGCAACTGGGACAGAATCTGGTGCCCTGACCGGGACTAGAACCCGTTGTGCCAGCGCCACAGGCGGAGGATTAGCCTATTGAGACACAGCCCCGGCCTCATGTGTGTTCTATATTAACTACTATGTATCAGAGAAAACATGATATTTGTCTTTGGGACTGGCTTATTTCATTAAGCATGATGGTTTCCAGTTGCATCCATTTTGCTGCAAAAGACAGGATTTCATTTGTTTTTATGGCTGAGTAGCATTTCATCTTTATCATCAGTTGATGGACATCTGGGTTGATGTGTTGATTCCATATCTTAGTTATCATGAATTGAGCTGCAATAAACATGGGGGTACAAATAAGTCTTTCATATGCTGATTTCATTTCATTTGGGTAAATTCCCAGGAGTGGGATGGCTAGGTCACATGGTGGATCTATTTTCAGATGTCTGAGGAATCTTAGTATTGTCCTCCATAATGGCTAAACTAGTTTACATTTCCACCAAAGGTGTATTAGGGTACCATTTTCCCCACATCCCCCAGCATTTATCGTTTGTTGATTTCTGTATGAGAGCCATTCTGAGGTGACATGAAACCTTACTGTAGTTTTGATTTGCGTTTCCCTAATGGCTAGTGATCCTGAGCATTTCTTCATGTATCTGCTGGCCATCTGTATTTTACTCTTTGAAAAATGCCTGTTGAAATCCTTTGCCTGTGTCTTAATTGTACTGTTTGTTTTGTTGTTGTTGAGTTTCTTGAGCTCTTTATAGATGATGGATATTAATCCTTTATCAGTTGCATAGTTTATAAATATTTTCTCCCATTCTGCCATTGTCTCTTCGTTGAGTGTTTCATTTGCAGTACAAAAGGTTCCTAACTTGATGTAATCCCATTTGTCTATTGTGGCTTTGATTGCCTGCATTTCTGGGATTTTCCCAGAAGTCTTTGCCTATGCCAATGTCTTGTAGAGATGTTTTCCTTTAATATTTTGATGGTATCAGGTCATAAATTTAGATCCTTGATCCACTGTGAGTTGATTTTTTAACAAAGTATAAGGCAGGGGTCTTGTTTAATACTCTGCATGTGGAGATCTGATTTTCAAAACACCATTTGTTGAAGAGACTGTCTTTTCTCCAAAGACTGATTTTAACTCCTTTGTCAAAGGTTATTTGGTTGTAGATGTGTGGCTTGATTTATGGGGTTTCTATTCTGTTCCACTGATCTACATGTCTATTATTTTTGGCAGTGCCATGCAGTTTTGATCATAACTGCTCTATAGTATGTCTTGAAATCTGACATGTGATGCCTCCAGCTTTATTTTTGTTAAGATTGCTTTAACTATTCATGGTCTCATTTTTCCATATGAATTTTAACATTGCTTTTCCTAGATCTGAGAAGAATATTCTTGGTACTTTGATTGATATTACATTGAATCTACAAATTGTTTTTGGTAGTATGGACATTCTGATGACATTAATTCTTCCAATCCATGAACATGGATTCTTCCATTTTTTGTGTCTTCTATTTCTTTCTTTAATGTTTTAATTTTTTTCAGATTCATTTTATTTATTTGAAAGACAGAGTTACAGAGAGAAGTAGAGACAGAGAGAGGTCTTCTATCCACTGGTTCACTCTGCAAATGGCCAGAGCTGAGCGGATCTGAAGCCAGGAGCCAGGAGCTTCTTCTGGGTCTCCCACATGGGTGCAGGGGCCCAAGGACTTGGGCCATCCTCTACTGCTTTCCCAGGCACATTAGCAGGGAGCTGGATCAGAAGTGGAGCAGTCAGGACTTGAAATAGTGTCCACATGGGATGCCAGCCTCAGGGCTGGAGCTTTAACCTGCTGTACCACAGTGCTGGCCCTATGTTCTGTAATTTTAATGGTAGAGATCTTTCATATCCTTGGTTAAATTTATTACAACGTATTTACGTTTTTTGTAGCTATGATGAATGATGCCGATCTTATAAGTTCTTTCTCAGCCATAGCATTGTTTGTGTATAGAAGGCTGATTTTTTTTGGGTGTTGGTCTGATATCCTACAACTTTACCGAACTCTCTTAATGAGTTTTGGTAGTCTCTTAGTGGAGTCTTTGGGTTCCTCTATATATAGGATTGTGACATCTGCAAATAGGGATAATTTGAGTTCCACCTCTCCAATGTGTATCCCTTTGATTAAATCCTACATTCTTGGTTACACTTGCTTCTGGTATTTACATCCTTGTGTGGTCCCCTCCCCTTGGATCTTGCTGGCTCTGAGACCCACTTAAAACCCACAGCATGTGATGGAAATGATGCCTCCTGGGTACCCAGATAGGTTAGAAGAAACCCTACAGCTTATATCTTGCTCTTAAAGACATTTCATGCTGGGGAGGGCAGCTCCCCTATACCATATCTGGCCACACCAAGATAGCCATATTGTGAGTGAGCCCAAGCTTGTTATGTGGAGAACAAGGGACACTGGCCTGCTCAGCTCTCTGACAACCCAGCCCTGTGAGTGGAAAGACCATCATGGATGTGCTGAACCAGCAAAGCTGACATGGAGGACAATGAAGGAAGCTAGAGGACAGCCAGGTGTGCCCCAGTCCCCCAATCCCAAACAGCTCCAGCAATCCCAGCCGTATCAGCTGTGATGAGTGTCTCTACTGTGCCTGGCCCTAATTCCTAATCCACAAAATCATGGTCCTAATAATCAATTATGCTTTATGTCCCTACATTTCGGGGGGGGGGTATGCAACAACAGATAGTCTGAAGATGGAGACAAATAAAATTTTAATAGCCCCATAAACAAGTGTAAAATGGTGATTTGCTAAGTATATGAAAGGGAAGAGGGTATCTGGGCCCATGAAGCAGTGGGGGTGTCCCTCATCAGAGAAGTCAGAGAGGACTTCCCCAAAGAAAAGATGTTAGAGAGGTGACATGCAAGTGGCAAAGAGGAGCAGGCACAGCAGACACAACAACCCTGCAGCTGGAGGGACCACAGTGAGTGCCAGCGACAGAAGTCAGAGTGCAAGGACGCTGTGACTGGAGACAGGGTAGGAAAGAGAAAGGATTTCATGTTTCCTTAGAAGCACAGGGAGGCTGCTAGGGAGCATTAAGCAGAGAGAAGACATGGTCAGTTTTGGAGAAGTTCCTCTGGTGCCAGTCAGCAGAAGCTGGGGGTGAATGAGAGCTCATGGCAAGAGTGGGCCCCTGTTCAAGGTCAGAGCTCAGCAGCTGGTGGAGCCTCCAATGATGAGGAGCAGCAAAGAATGCAGAGCCCTTCCTGGCCTTCCAAGGCCAACACAAGGCAGAGAGCCCTGGAAACATCTCCCCTGGGCCCCAGTCACTGCTTTTTAAAGATCTGTGTCTCTAAGTGAAGAGAGCTGATTAGGAGATACCCCTTTCCACAGATCCTACAAGTTGTTGCTAAGTAAGAGATGATGGCTCTAGCAAGTAGCCAGCGCAGGGGTCCCCAGAAAGGGTGGGGCTTCCTGCCAGGATCAGTGATGAGCAACCAGTGACAGTGATCAGCTGCATCATGCAGGAACCTCACCAGAAGAAAACCCTTCCCTCTGCAGCACCCCGCTTGTGAGGTGGAAACAGCGAGGCTTTCTAAAGGAACTGACCTCATTCTGAAGTCCAATTCTTGCCCCATCTCTTTTCCAAGTGCCAGCTTCACCACCTCTCGAGAGGCAGAGCTTCCTGTATTGTGAAATGTGAAGGGGCCTTGGAAGATCCTTCACCCGCAAGTCATCTGACCGGCTTCCCACTGTGTCCCTCATGCCGGACCTGAAACCCCGTTACATGATGTAAGGGTTGGTCGCTGCTGAGGGTGAAGGCATGCTGGGTTTGCAGACGGGGAGCTGGGTAAGAATTCCTGAAGCATCGTGCAGCAGGGCAAGAAGACTACATACCTGCAACTGCACCTGGCGAGTGCTGATTGTGCAGGCCCCTCCTGAAGGCTCAGTGAGCCTCCATGCATCTGCCTGGCGCAGGGAAGTCTCCCAATACATGTCAGATGAACCATGGGTCTCAGAGGAAGAGAAGCTAGGGAGAAAATTGAAAAAAAAAAAAAAAAAAAAAACAACCAGAAGAGAGCAAGCGGGAAGGCCAGCTGCCTGGCTGGGGTCCCGGGAAGTGAGTGCAGATGCTGCTCTGTATGGATGCCCTTGTGAGCTTCTGTGCTCCAGCCCGGGCCTCCCTATCCAGGTCTAGAGGAGTGGTCCTGGCCTCAGTTCCCTTTCCACCTCAAGTAATCATTCTAGTCAGTATGGAGACCTTTCTGGTTAACCCTGGGAAAGGTTAGCAGTCTCTAAGTTAACCTGTTCATCAGCTCTTGACAGCCTGTGCCGCCACCAAGGAGACACAGGAAAAGAACCTGGCTTTGACCCTGGCAGCTCAGCAGAGGCCCTGCATGACCAGATGATGCCCCTGTTCTTTTTTATCTTCTACTTCTTTGCACAGCTCCTCTATTTCAAAGGCTGTCATTCATGCTTTGCTTCTCAGAGCATGGTCTGTCAGACCCCAGCCCGGGTGGCCCAGGCTGATCACATGCAGAGTTGGGCTGGCTGGAAGCAGCCTAGGAGCCAGCGCTGCAATGCAATCTCCAGCGATTTTAATGACAAGTCATGTTCGAGAACCCCTGCCCTGCCTTCAGCTTTTCTGCCTCCAATTTAATTCTGAGACAGCCGTGGTAAATTCCAGAGACCACACAGGAGACCCTACCAGGTTTCCCTGAAGCCTGAAAGGCTCATTTTATTCTCTGAGAAATCAAAGCAAACAAACAAACTCAGCTGAGCTTCCCCGGGGCGCCCTGCTCATTGCAGCCCTGGCCTCAGGGGAGGCAGTTCACAGCTCTTAGATTATTTATAAGATAGGCTCAGTCCAACCAATCTAAGCCATCTAAGCTGTTTTTCAAGGTCTGGCAGACAGCCAGGGATGCACTCAGAGCTGGTTCTGTCCACCCACCCGTCGCTGCAGTGAGGTCAGAAGCCAGGAGCGTCTTTCCCATTCTGCATAGGCAGTTTGCAGCATGTGAATATTGCACGCTCCCGAGAGCGGTGCTGCTCACACCCAAGCACAAGCTAGTCTCTGACACAGGAATATTTCAGCAGGAAACCCTTCATTCCATGGGTTTCTTTCTAGCAACTTCAAGCTCTCTTGATCTTGTAGCAATAGGTTCCTGGCATTGCTTAAGTCCAATGCCAGGTTCATGTGTGGTGAGGGGGTTGTTTGTAGCCACACCCTCTTCTTGTGGCCAGGATGGGGAAGGGACAAGTGAAGACTGTCTAGCTGCCTAGAAAGTGCCAACCAGATGCTTTTTTCCATCCGTCTCCTGGCCTAGCATCTCTCTCTCTCTCTCTCTCTCTCTCTCTCTGGCCTGGAAGCCTTCCTGGCCACAAAAGGGTGCTGGGAGGCTCCCTTGGGCGTGGGTTCCCTTAGGTGGGGTTGGAGGACAAATACTCCAGCTTCCTCTCTCAGGAGACAACTGAGGGATAATATTCCTCATAGTCCCAAGGAGGTCCCTGTAGGCTTGGAGTAGCTGCACATACTGTCAAACAGTTGGGCAAGGCACTTGTCTCTCCCCTACCTCTTCCACTGGCTGTTTCTGAGACCACCTTCCAACCAATCTGCAATCTGATGCCAGTCTCAGCTTTTCTCGTGGCAGAATTCCAAACTCAGTCATGCTGCATGTAGGCACCTGAGAACAAGTAAGCTACTTGAAATCCTCCCCTGGATCCCCAGGCTAGTCACTGGACTGGCCAGTGGGTAGGGCCAATGACTGGAGCAGGGAGACATGCAGTTATCTTGGGAAGCTTTGGGAGCTGAAGTATTGACCTAGGATTGATCTGTGGGCTGAGGCTCAGGGGTGGGAGGGTCTTCATCTTAGATTTTCTTGGAAGACTCCTGGCTCTGTGGTCTGGATGCAGTCCTGGAGGAAATGAAAGCCTAAAGGAGAGTGGACTTGACATCCGAGAAACCCCATCAATATTAAGTGCTGAGCCGAGGACTGTGGCCTGACAGTTTGCTAAGGTGGTGTTCCCTAAAAGGCATCAGTCTCTGAAAGACAACCTCTCTCAGCGAGGGGCAGGTAAGGGCTAGTGTGCTTCCTAGCTCTTGGTGGATCAGTCTCTTGCTGAGGCCTGGCCCAAAGGCTCAGAACATGCTGACATCTGTTCTCACCTAGGGATAAGTGAGCAAATCCATCCCTTGTGCTGGGACAGGGATGGTTCAGTCTACTGTCAGATGTGCTCTCTCCAGGGCTCCCTGGGTGGGTACAGCCCACCATGGCATGGGTCCCCAGACTCGGTGTCAAAGGACTTTTCCCTGTCCCAGTGCAGGGGCAGGAGGGATGAGTCATTCCTTCCAGCTCAGTGAGGATGAACGTAACCAAATGCCTTCATCAACCACTGAGTCAGCTCGGAAGTGCCATTTTTAGAAATCTCACTGAGGCTTACTGCCAGTGAATCAGAATTTCCAATGTTGAACGAGACTTTACAGAAGCCCAAATTCCCAGCAGGCAAATCCTGGAGGGATGCGGCACATATAACTAGAGCAGGGCCTCCCACACAGGCCCCTGTGCTCATAGATTCCCTTCAAGAGTGGGTCAGACCTAACAGCTATGGGAGGGTCTAAGGGCACGGGGCTCAGGCCTCCAATGGGAGAGTATACGGGGGCCAGAGGCCAGGTCTTCAATGGAAGGGTATATGGGGATGAGGCCGAGATCTACTATGGGAGGTCTATGGGGCACAGGTTCCCAGGTCTACAATGGCAGGGTCTAGCAGGGGCGGGGAACCTTTATTTCTGCCAAGGGCCATTTGGATATTTATAACATCATCTGTGGAACACACAAAAATATCAACTTAAAAATCAGCCTGCTGTAGATGTATTGGATTTCCAGTCCCACCCACGGTTGCCTTGGCAGGACCAGATCAAATGATTTGTGGCCTATGGGCCAGATGTTCCCCACCTCTGGCTATGGGCAGACTCTAAGATCTACAGTGGGAGGGTGTACAGGGGACAGATACCAGGTCTACAATGGGGGAGGGGTCTATGGGGGGACAGGGCCCAGGTCTACAATGGGGGAGGGGTCTATGGGGGGACAGGGCCCAAGTCTACAATGGGGGAGGGGTCTATGGTGGGGGACAGGGCCCAGGTCTATTATGGAAGCACATGGCAACAGTGATTTCCTCAAACACCACTTTAGGAGCCACTGGACCCCCAGCAGCAAAGTGACCTGGGCATCCCTCTGTTCCTGCTGTAATCTGAGCCAGAAGGGCACAGAAAGGCACTTCCAAAAGTTTGTGAAAAAAGTGTCACTAAAGGGGCTGGTGCTGTGGTGTAGTAGATTAGGCCTTCGCCCACAGCACTGGCATCCCATAGGGATGCCAGTTCAAGTCCCAGCTGCTCTACTTCCCATCCAGCTTCCTGCTAATGCACCTGGGAAAGCAGTGGAAGATGGACCAAGTGCTTGGGTCCCTGCACCTACATGGGAGACCTGGAAGAAGCTCTGGGCACCTGGCTTCAGCCTCGCCCAGCTCTGGTCATTCTAGCCATCTGGGGAGATCCAGCAGATGAAAGACCTCTGCCAAGTAAAATAAATAAATTTTTCCCCACAAAAAAGAGAAAAATGTAAGTAAAATATTTTTGGTGCAAAAGACGTTTGAAATCATGCACGGTTTTTTCACAATATATATTTTCCATGAACTTTTTCAAGACCCCTCTTGTGGGTCTTACTTTATGCTTGAGACTAAATCATCTGGGAGCCATGGTCTGAGGGACGCCCTATGATAGGTTGCCTGACAGGGCTGTGATTTGCTTGGTATCCCTGATTTATCTCCTATCCTGTGGCACAGCTGTGGACACCCAGCTCAAAAATGAGTGTCTCAGAGGTTCCTCATATGGCACAGACTTGCCAAGCCAAGTGGGAGAGGACATTCTGATCACTATGAGTAATTTGGGGCCCTGGTGGATGGCACAAACTTATTATGTGTGGGTCGGGGCTGTCCCCACCCCTCGGTCTACCATCTCCCTCATCCTAGCAGGAGAGAACCTGCGGATTCCTGGATGAGCCCACCTGAGCTCAGCACCAAGCCGCCTGGCCAGCACAGCACAGGTAGCAAAGGGCCATGCAAGCCAAGGCCAGGTGTGTTGGATGTAGGACATTGCTGCCCCTCTAGCACCCTGGAGGGACTCAGCTCCTCATCGCCAATGTGACATCACTTGAAGCTGCTACCAGGTCACGTGCGTTGTCTCTGGGCTCTTCTGAGGCAACAGAAACCTTTCTCGTACCGGCTTAGCAGAAAGGGTTGTGTTGTCATGGGAGCATCACATAATACCAGCAGAGGAGGTGTGGCCAGGTCTTATGCAGGGCAGACCCCTGAAGAGAGGCCAAACACTGCTCAGCCTGCTCCTGTCTCTCTACCTCTTCTCTCTGTTCCTCCCTCCCCCTCCCCCAAGTCTCTTTCCTTGTCTCTATTTGGGTCACACTTTTCATCACTGGCCAACACACAAACATGGCCAGCAGCCCGGCCTGAAGGGTACAGATTGGAGTGGTTCTCAGAGAATGTGAGGCTGTGTTAGATACCTGGAGTCTGCACATCTGAGGTGGCGGCCCCTCAGGAGGATAGAGCTGGGGCTGACATACTCCCCAGAGAGAGGTGAGGCTGAAGGAAATTGGCAAGGAGAGCAGTCGCCTGGCCTGAGGCTGGTCACTCCTGGTTAGGAGGTAGCGCTACCAAGTAGCCCCTTCTGGGCTCTAGGCAGGGGGACCTTGCTTACTCACCATGGTCAGAGAGAACGTTGACTGAGGTCCTCCTAGGCATCCATCTTGGTTTTTTGAACATGATTTCCAAAATTCCTTTCAAGAGACCTGAAAGAGAAAGGCTGGCATTGTGGTGCAGCACTGTTATGGCAGGAGGGAACCATCAGATGGAAGAGGTCTTTCTCTTTCTCTCCTTTTCTCTCTGTAACTCTTTCAAATAATAATAATAATAATAAAAGACCCCAAAGGGAAGGAGGTCTGCTCAGGATACCTGCATTCCATATTAGAACATCTGGTTTGACTACTCTTGGTTCTGCTTCTGATCCAGCTTCCTGCTACTGTGTATCCAGAGAGGCAGCAGGGAATAGCTCAAGTACTTGAGTCCCTGCCATCCCCATAGGAGACCCAGATTGAGTTCCAGGCTTCTGGTTTTGGCCTGGCTCAGCCCTGGCTGGCATTTCAGAAGTGGTAAAGATCTCTCTCTCTCTCTCTCTTTCTCTCTCACACACACACACGCACACACCTTTACCTATCAAGTAAAACATAAATGAAAATGAACCAAAGACCTACCTGCTAGGCCCTATTTTCCCATTTTTGAGAGAGCTCCAGTGACTTGCTAAGGTCATACATTGTCCAACTACAACGTCACAGCTTGGGTCTTGGCCTCCTGGTGAGAGTGGGGTCTCTGTGCACTGTGCACCATTTGGCTTCCTGGGGCTAACTAGGAAGGACTCACCCTTGCAGATGTGGGCTGCTGTGGCTCACTCAACACTTCCAGCCTTGCGATCCTTTCTGTGGGCCAAGGGGAAGCAGCCGCCTGACTCTGAGCCCTGCCATAGACGCAGGTTGTGCTGGCTGAGAAGCAGCTCCACTGCCCGAGCCATGAAACAGGCCACGAGCCTCAACCTGAAAGAGCAGAGCAAGGTCAAGTTCTCCAGAGGGAGCAGAAAGAGCCCTTCCTCAGGATTAGTCCATGCACCTAGGCAAGGCCGTGTACCAGTTCTCAGCTGGGAACTGAGCAGCTGGCATGTGCAGCACTCTTGCGTCACCCTCTGTCTCTCTCTAACTCTGCCTGTCAAAAAATAAATTAATTAAAAAAAAAAAAAAAAAAAAGCAGGTGCTATTCCTGATCCTGGCCCCAGGAACCAGCTGAAGACAAGAGAGGGTCTGGCTCCCCAGGCTGGAGTCTCTTGCCTGTGGTGCTTGGGCGGTGGTCCCACAGGCCTCTATTCCAGTCTAGTCCTCATCTAATCATTTTCTGGAGCCTTTTGTAGTAGAGGGAGCTCAACCACCATTGGGCACATCCCTGCCACCACCCAGAAATTCTCCCTGGGGTACCAGCAAGAGCAACCTGGGCTTGCTTTTGTGTCTGGACAACACGGCCCAGATACCCAAGCAACACCTGCGCAGGCCAGTGGGTGGGTCTGGCCCCTGGGCTAAACTCCCAGGATGAGGCCAGTGTGATCGGAGAGGCACTTGTGAGTGCTTGAAGGTTTAGTGTAAGACCACAGTATAGTTTTTTTTTTTTTTTTAAGATTATTTATTTATTTGAAAGAGTTGCAGAGAGGAGAGGCAGAGAGAAAGAGGTCTTCCATCCGATGGTTCACTCCCCAGATGACCACAATGGCTGGAGCTGCACCAATCTGAAACCAGGAGCCAGAAACTTCTTCTAGGTCTCCCACACAGGTGCGGGAGCCCGAGGACTTGGGCCATCTTCTACTGCTTTCCCAGGCCACAGCAGAGAGCTGGATCTGAAGTGTAGCAGCTGGGACTAGAACCGGCGCCCATATGGGATGCCAGCGCTTCAGGCCAGGGCATTAACCCGCTGCACCACAGCGCCGGCCCCAATACAGTATAGTTTCTGAAATCATTACATGTTACATATGTCGTGTTTGGGTGACAGGCAAAAAACATGTTAACATGACCTTTGTTTAACTTTAATGTCGCCAGAATTGTGGTGTCACTGCGATGCTGGCCATGAATACATGCATTTCCAATCCAAGTTCTCTCTCACAGAGGACAGACCCATCTCCATGCTGTCTACCAGAAACACACTGCAAGGGGCCGGCTCCTCCACTTCCGATCCAGCTCCTGCGATGGCTCAAGTGCTTGGGATGCGGGCAACCGGGAAGAAGCTCCTGGTTCCAACTGGGCCAGCTGCCGCCTTTGCAGCTGTCTGGGAGTGAACCGGCATATAGAAGATCAAGTCTGCCTTTCAAGTAAATAAATAAATCTTTAAAAGAAAAGGGGGGGGGGGGGGCTGGTGCTGTGTGGTAGCTGGTGAAGACGCATCCTGCAGTGCCGGCATCTCACATGGGCTCCACTTCCGATCCAGCTCTCTGCTATGGCCTGGGAAAGCAGCTGAAGTTAGCCCAAGTGCTTGGGGCCCTGCACGCACGTGGGAGACCCGGAAGAAGCTCCTGGCTCCGGATGGGCCCAGCTCCAGCCACTGCAGCCATTTGGGGAATGAACCAGCAGATGGAAGACCTCTCTCTCTCTCTGCCTCTGCCTTTCTAATAAATGAATAAATCTTTTTTAAAAAAGAAAACACGCTTCAGCAAAGTCACACATGGGCTTAAAGCGAAAGAATGGGCTACCACACACAAATACCCCTCGTGAAGGGGCAGAGGCCGCCCTTAAATGAGAGAATGTGTCTCGAAGAAAGAACAGAAGAGGCCACCTGGCTCGAGTTGGAAAGAGAAAAGGAGAGCAGTACCTGTGACGGACAGAGCACGACTCCTACAAGAAGCCTAACGCTGTGGAAAAAACTCTACCCGCGGGCACCGCATTTTATCAGGAAGTGAGTGGGGTCTGAGCATGCGCCCTGGCCCAGGTGCATCCTGGGAAGGTAGGCGGATCCACCTATTTAAAGAGATAGCTTCATTCTGCGAGGACTCCAGAGTTTCCGCTCGCCTACACTTTAATGAGTTACGCCATATCGATTGGGCGGTAATGCTCAGATTTGAGGGAAATAAGAATTGCTCCTCCCCACAAAAAAAAAAAAAAAAAATTGGGAGTTCTTGAGGTAAAGGGTAAGCCTTGGAGTGACGACGTGCCCTTCTATCCAGTTTGGGTGCGTTCCTGGAGGCAGGGGTACAGGCACCAGGGCCATCAGCCCACCACAGCAAGCAGCCGCTGCCTGGGACAAACCTCACACAGGGTCCAGGCTCTCCAGGCTGAGGTGGTGGCGGGCCACGCCAGTGGCCTGTGGCAGGGTCAGCCAGCAGCCCGCAGGCCAAGTGTGTGTCCTGCCCTGATGCAAACGGAAGAGGAGCTGAGTCACTCCCTCTCCCACGCAGCCCCTGGCGCCTCCAGGTCGGAAGCACCCTTTGCCCCCAGCAAAGCCCACCTTCCGTGCACAGGCCCACGGTTTCACCTCCCTCCAGCGCTTTGTGCAGCATGTGTATTGTGCTCCCAGCTTTGGGGAAATTGCAGGAGCGAGAGCTGTTTGAGTGATGCTGAGGGAAGTGTTCGTTACGTCTGCAGCACGCCAGGGAGCAAAGTCGCTGGCGCGCCTGTCCGCATCGCGCTTTCTCCGAAATCCGTCCTGAATCATTTCAAGTGTGCAGTTGTTAGCTGAACTAGAGCTAACGTGCCTGTTTGAAGAGTGGGGAACAACTTAATTATAACAATGCGCCCAACAGCTTCATTAAAAAAAAAAAAATCTTTGCTGATCTGTTTTCTCCTCTTTCTGTATGATTTACTCTGCTGATTAGCTTTAACGAGCACCTGGAGAGTAATTCGGCAGCACATTAGAGGAATTCATGGCCCGGTTAATGGAAAAAAGAGCCCATGAGCACTTGAGAGAGATTGCGTTCAGGTGGTCTCCCTCTAGGAATCGCACTTGATGCCCCCCCCCCCCATACAGCCCTCCCAGCGGAACTGAATGGGGGGGGGGGGGGAAGTGTGCCGGGAACAGCCGTGTGCGTCCAATCAGCTTCCGAGTTCCTGCAGTTGTAGGTATCCAGAGCGGGAGGTGGGACTGGGGAGCCTGCTGCAGATCGAGCCCTTTGCTGTCAGGCCCACAGGCACCCGGGCACCGTTGCTGCTGTCAAAGTTGGTCAGGCTCTCAAGGGTGTGGTTCCCAGTGGCACCCGCAGCTCCAGCAGCCAGCACCATAGACCACATGGGGAAGAGAGGCGGTTGCCATGTTCATTGCTCTGTGCCGCCCCCCCCGACCATGCAACATGCAGTCAGGAAGCAAGAAGAATGAGAGTCAGGACTAAGATACACCCACCCCCAATCCCTGCTTGGAGGACAAGGCTGTCACGTGTGCTATGTCAGTGCAGGCCAGGCTTACGCTGTGGAACAAACACCCCCAAACTCAGGCTTCGCACACTGAAACTTCTCTCTTGCTGACAAGTTCAGCTGGAGGAGGCTCGGTGGACCCTCCCCCCCCCCCCCCATCAGCTCCTGGAATCTGCACGGGCGCCATGGCCATGGAGGAAAAGCCGAGAGGATCAAGAGCTAGGCTGCTCCATCCTGTGTGCCGAGGGGTTCACGTGTCAAGTGTGCAGGGACCACCTGAGTGCAGTGTGGAGTTTCCAATCCTGGAGGTGCTTGTTACCCATGTGTGAATGACGCAGGACAGGATGCCGTAAATGAACAGAGGCAAAAGCTAGAAAGTGAAATAGATGGACTTGGGTAGTTTTTCAGCACAAAGGAGCCTGCTCCAGAGCTAGAATATAAAACGTGGACATCAGCTTTGAATGGTTTAGAGGAAGACGCTGTCAGGCACAAATATTGCCAATGAAGTGGAGGCTCAGGGTAGATGAGATCCCAGAGGCTCGTGTCCAGATTTAAATGCCCAGGCTTCCTTCTGGGTGGATGTGGTTGGGACAGGGCTGGTAGACCCCAGCAGAACCAGGGATGTCCAGTCTTGGGGGGGAAGCTCATGGCTCCAGGGTCTTGTTAATGATGTCAGACCAGGAAGGAGGGAGGATTTGGGGGGAAAGTGCCCTGGCAAAGCCTCCAGTAGTGCACATTGGAGTGAAACTTTAATACAAAGCAGGCTGGCGGTGACAGCCCATAGAAGGCAGTACTGGGACACCCACACCTCATGTCAGAGTGCCTGGGTTCTGGCTCTGCTCCCAATTCCAGATTCCTGCTGATGCATACTCTGGGTGGCAGCAGGTAGTGGGAGACCTGGATTGAGTTCCTGGCCCCTGATTTTCTCTGGCCCAGTCATGGCTGCTCTAGGCTTTTAGGGAGCGAACTAGCAAATGGGAGGTCTCTCTTTCCCTCTGTTTCTCGGCCTTTCAAATAAATAAAATGAATTTTTAAAAAATGTACACAGCAGAGAACACGGAGGGCCCCCAAGCACAAATGCAAGGGTGAAAGGCACATCTCCCTCCAGCCAGGCCAACTTGACACCCCCACCTTCGGAGCAACCACATTTTCAATTTCTGTTGACTCCTATGGGTTCTTGTAGTTGTAAAAGGATCCTTTTTTTTCTTTTCTTTTTTTAAAAGATATATTTATTTTACTTGAAAGTCACAATTACACAGAGAGAGGAGAGGCGGAGAGAGCAGAGGCAGAGAGAGAGATCTTCCATCTGCTGGTTAACTCCCCAGATGGCCACAACAGCTGGAGCTGCACCGATCCGAAGCTAGGAAGCAGGAGCTTCTTCCGGGTCCCCCAGTTGGGTACAGGGCTCAAGGACTTGAGCCATCTTCCACTGCTCTCCCAGGCCATAGCAGAGAGCTATATCGGAAGTGGAGCAACCGGGTCTCAAACCGGCATCCATACGGGATGCTGGCACTGCAGGCAGCAGCTTTACCCGCTACGCCACAGCACCTGCCCTTTTTCTTTCGTTTTTAAAAGATTTATTTATTGGCTGGCGCCGCAGCTCATTAGGCTAATCCTCCGCCTGTGGTGCCGGCACCCTGGTTTCTAGTTGGGGCGCTGGTTCTGTCCCGGTTGCTCCTCTTCCAGTCCACTCTCTGCTGTGCCCAGGAAGGCAGTGGAAGATGGCCCAAGTGCTTGGGCCCTGCGCCCACATGGGAGACCAGGAGGAAGCACCTGGCTCCTGGCTTCGTATTGGCACAGTGCTGGCCGCAGCGGCCATTGGAGGGTGAACCAACAGAAGGAAGACCTTTCTCTCTGTCTCTCTCTCACACTAACTCTGCCTGTCCAAAAAAAAAAAAAAAAGAAAGATTGATTGATTTATTTAAAGGTAGAGTTACAGAGAAGGAGGGAGAGACAGAGAGATCTTCTAGTTCACTCCCCTAAAAGGCTGCATCTGCCGGCCAAGATTGGGCCAGGCTGAAGCCAGGAGCTAGGAGCTTCATCTGGGTCTCCCATGTTGGTGCAGGGGCCCAAGCACTTGGGCCATCTTTTGGTTTCCCAGGCGCATTGGCGGGGAGTTGGACTGGGAATGGAACAGCTGGGACTCAATCCTGCACCCATGTGGGATGCTGGCACCTCAGGTAGCAACTTAGCCAGTTGTGCCAATGCACCAGTCCCCAAAAGGGTCCTTTTTCAGGTAAAGGCACAGACAGTGAATAAAACCTTTGTTTTCCCTTGGGAGAACGCACTGACCCTGTCCCAGGTGCAGGATTGTTAATGTCAGCATCCACTGGGCCCTCCTTGTCCAAAGGTCCGACACTAGCGTGAGCAACTGTCACAGTTCCCCACATGCCCTGACTCACAAGGGCACTCTGTGTACTGCCACGGGGCCAGCCTTCCTCCTGACCTGTTGTCACCTCTCCCCTCTCCAACCCATCCACCATGCACCTGTAGTGAGCTTCCTTCCTTGGAAATCCAGTTAACACTACCGCGCATTCGACATCCACTGTGCCTGTGTAAGAAGAAGAGATGGGGCCGGCACTGTGGCATAGTAGTAGGCTAAGCCTCTGCGTGCAGGAACAACTCCAAATTTCTCGATGTGGCTTCAAGGTCCTTTGTTTGACCAGTGCAGCAGACTCACTTCTGCCCCTCTTCCAGCCTGCTCTCAGCACCTGAGCTCATCACGCACTCCACGCCTTTGCGCCTTAGCACACTTCACTGTTCCGTTTCCTGATTTCCTGCCTTCCATGGCCAAGTCACACGGCCTTCAAGGCCCAACTTAAAATTGCTCTGCTTAATCTTCCCTGATTCTGGCAGGATGATCCCTCTGTCCTCTGGTTCAAATGCACTGTCCTCTGTCATCATATACACTGTTACAGGCTGAAGGCTGTACCCTCAAATCCGCATGGTGGAGCCCGCAACCCCCTGTGGCTAAATTTGGAGATGGGGTCTTTAGGGAGTAAGTGAGGTTACATGAGGTCATATGGGTGGGGTGCTGATCTGCCAGGAATGTTTCCATGTACGAAGAGGAATAGACGGGGCTGGCACTGGGGCATAGTAGGCTAAGCCTCCATCTGCAGCGCCAGCATCCCGTATGGACACTGGTTCGTGTCCCAGCTGCTCCTCTTCTGATCCAGCTCTCTGCTAATGGCCTGGGGAAGCAGTGGAGGATGGCCCAAGTGCTTGGCCCCCTGCACCCATGTGGGAGACCCAGAAGAAGCTCCTGGCTCCTGGCTTCGGATCAGCTCTGGCCATTTCGATCATTTGGGGAGTGAACCAGCAGATGGAGAGACCTCTCCTCTCTCCGCCTCTGCCTTTCTGTTACTCTGCCTCTAAACTAAATAATTATTTAAAAATTAAAAAAATAGGGACTGGCGCCTTGGCTCACTTGGTTAATCCTCCGCCTGCGGTGCCGGCATCCCATATGGGCACCGGGTTCTAGTCCTGGTTGCTCCTCTTCCAGTCCAGCTCTCTGCTGTGGCCCAGGAAGGCAGTGGAGGATGACCCAAGTGCTTGGGCTCCTGTACCCGCATGGGAGACGAGGAGGGAGCACCTGGCTCCTGGCTACGGATCAGTGCAGTGCTCCCGTAGCGGCCATTTGGGGAGTGAACCTACGGAGGGAAGACCTCTCTCTCTGTCTCTCTCTCTGTCTCTCTCTCTCACTCTCTGTCTATAACTCTACCTGTCACATAAATTAAAAGTAAAAATAAATAAAAATAAAAAAGAGGAAGAGATACCAGTGCACTCTCTGTCCACATGTACATAGAGGGAAGACCACATGTGGACACGGCGGGAAGGCAGCATTTGCAACCCAGGAAGTGGGGCCTCCCCAGGTTAATGCAGACCTTCCAACCGCCAGATGGTTAGAAACAAATGCCTGGTATTTAAGCCCCCTTGGCTGATGACCATCCCGCTGCCCTCTGCCTCTGGGATCCTCTGTCGTGGAGGAACTGTGTCCTGCCAGTTTTAGCACCCTGTGTCCTGCTCAGTAAGTCTTTTCTGAAGGCACTGAGAGGAATGATCCTGGCTCAGGACAGCCCTGCAATCATGTCAGCAAAATCATTCCCATTTCTTGGACGTTAACTGGTCTTTGGAGAGAAGAAATGCTGGTAACAGCTTCGGTTGAAGCTTTTGAAATTCCAAGTAATCTTATCTCTACAACCCTCTGCTTTCTAAGATGAGGTTTAGACTGCCTTTGATCAGCCAACACTCAGACTAACCTAAGGCTCTGAGACAGCTTGATGGAGGGGTGGGAGCTTGGCACAGTGGTTAAGCTGCCACATGCAACTTCTAGCTTGGAGTCCTAGCTCCACTTTCCATTCCACTTCCTGCTACTGCACACTCTGGGCAGCAGGACGTGATGCTCAAGTGCTAGGATCCTTGCCATGGAGGAGAGAGACACTGATTGAATTCCTGGCTCCTGGCTCTAGGCATTTGGTTCATTTCAAGTGAACCAGCAGATAGGAAATGTCCCTCTATCTTTCTATCTTTCAAATAATAAAATAAATTTAAAAATTTTTAAATAACTTTTAAATTAAGAAAAGCAATAAAAAGATTGATTGAGATAGAATCCTTGAGCAGAGACTGACTTTGGCACGGAGCCCTGTGGCCTGCCTGGCCACTCGGAGCCATCCTAGAGGCATGGTGTCACTCAGTGTCTCCTTTGTTACAGAGGGTGGGGCGCTGACTCACCACCTGTGCACCTGGGAAGATGGGTATACCAGGCAGTCACAGCCCAGGCTGTGAGGCAGCCTGAACCTCCAAGGAGGAGGTGGCCAAGGGGTCATGGAGAAGCCTCTGGAACTCAGCTGCATCAGGGTAGTGAGTGGCCTGGAGGTCTGTGCCATCCTCTGGTTGGATTCTGTATGTGTGTATTGAAAGGCAGAGTTACAGAGAGAGAGAGAGAGAGAGAGAGAGAGAGAGAATCTTTCATCCACTGGTTCACTCCCCAAATGGCCATAACAGCCAGAGCTGGGCCCAGCCAAAGCCAGGAACAGAGAGACTCCTCCAGGTCTTTCACGTGGATGCAGGGGCCCAAGCACTTGGGCCATTCTCTGCTGCCTTCCCAGGCACCTTAGCACGGAGCTGAATCAAAAGAAGAACAGCTGGGACTCAAACCGGTGCCCATGTGGGATGCTGGCACTGCAGGTGGCGGCTTTACCCACTACTCCGCAGTGTCAGCCCCCATCCTCTGGTTCCGAACCTGTCTCCTCAGTGGCTGGTGAGACTGCACTCTTTGGAGTTTTTTTTCTGCATGTTCTTCTAAGAACAAGGTCATCCTGGATGCATTCCCTGGGCAACTGGGCAGCTAAGGACCACCTCGGGTCTCCTGATTCTCCCTCCTGTCCCAGGTGAAGATGTACCTATTTGGTGTCCCCACTGCATTGTCCTCCAGTGGGGCTAACTTAGCAACACGGATCAGAGCTGAAAGGGGAAGTAGCTAATGATGACCACGTCCTTCCCTAACCCCTTGTATTTGAATTTCCAGGGTGGTGTCTGAAGTCCTAACTGTAGGAGTGCATACGACTCACGCGACACTGCGGGCGTTCCCGTGTGGCTTCTGTCTGTATGGGCTGAGGAGGGGAAGGGGTTTGTGAAAGCTGCTGCGAGGCCCCTCACAGATCTCATTGCCACACCACGACTTCACTTCTTCCCTACGGCTGGGAGTATCAGAGCAGCAACCAGTGACCCCGGAAAACGAGAGCCCCAGAGGCTGGGCCACTGCCTGGGGAGAAGACCCCTAGGTAGGCTTGGACGAGGCCCCCTCCTTGCTGTCTTCCACCCCAGGCTGGGTCCACACACTTCAGGGAGGCCAGCTGAGCTCAGGACCTGGGGACAGACTGCCCTGGCTTGGGTTAGAAACCAAGTGGAGGGGCTCGCGCTGTGGTGAAGCAGGTAAATCCGCCTCCTGCAGTGCCGGCAGTTTGAGTCCTGGCTGCTCCACTTCCTATCCAGCTCCCTGCTAATGTGCCTGGGAAAGCAGCAGCAGATGGCCTAAGAACTTGGGTCCTTGCACCCACATGGGAGACCTGGAAGAAGCTCCTGGCTCCTGGCTTCAGATCCGCCCAGCTCTAGTCATTGCGGCCATTTGGAGAGTGAATAAATGGATGGAAGATCTCTCTCTCTCTCTCTCTCTCTCCTCTTTCTCCCTCTCTCTCTCTCTCTGCTTCTGTTTCTCTGTAACTCTACCTCTAAAATACATAAATCTTGGGGGAAAAAAAAGGAAATATGTGATGCTGGCTTCCCAAGAGGCTGCTTAACCTATTGCAACAAATGTCCACCCCTTCGTGTGCGATTTAAAATTTCCTAATAGTCTCATTAAAGTGAGGCTGGTATAGTTAATTTTCATAATGTTATGTGGCCAGTTGTCCTTAACATTTTATCATTTCAACATGTAATTAGCATAGCAAATTGAGATGGTTTATATTCCTTTTATTTATACGAAGTCCCCTGATCCAGAGCCCAGTGGCCACACTGCCACAGAAGACAGTGGGGTTCAGCCAGTAGTTCTTGAACTTAAAAAATAATACACAGATCTCCTTTAAAGGGGAAATTAAAATATTGCCAAATCCCAGGGCTGTTTTTATGTAACTGATACTTAAACTAAATAACTAACTCTCAAACTGGGCATAAACCCTTGCTGATAACTTGTGTAGCTCCATAAAGCCAAATAATGATGAGCAGAACGAATGCTGCTGAAAGCTAACTAGTATATAATATGACACATGCTGTTCTGCTGTGACGGGTGGTGGCTTGTGGCTTTTGAGGTGAGGGTGGAGTGGCCACGCTGGTGCAGGGGACATCCACATGCCTTGGGGTGCACGGATCCCCCGCCCCCCAATACAGACACTTCACGCAGTGCTGTGAGGCCGCTGGGTTCACAGGTCTCTCACTTAATAATCTGCCTTTGATCTTGTCCTGGTAGACTCAATTAAAGTGGTGTGAAGAGATCAGGAAGATAAACTCAACACAGGGTCACTTACAGGGCAGGCACACAGCTGACCCCAGATAATATCATCCAAATGAAACATGGTATTGCAAAACCTTCACAACTGGATTGGAGAACTGTTCTAGCACAAAGGGGAACTAGCTAAGAGTGCCTTTGTGAGGTCAAATCCAGCTCTTCAGTGCCAATATGAACCACACACCTCGCAATGAGATGGAAGTGCCACTGGCCCCATTGTTTCCTACTTGTGGGGATTCCAGTGTTGCTAGAAAAATCACTTCTGGGCTGGCGTTGTGGCATAGAAGGCTAAGCCTCCTCCTGCAGTGCCGGCATCCCATATGGGTGCCGATTCCAGTCCCGGCTGCTCCAGTTTCCGTCCAGTTCACTCCTAATGTGCCTGGGAAAGCAGTAGAAGATCACCCAAGTGCTTGGGTCCCTGCACTTGCGTGGGAGTCCCGGAAGAAGTTCCTGGCTCCTGGCTTCGGATGGGTTCAGCTCCAGCTATTGCAGCCATTTGGGGAGTGAACCAGTGGATGGAAGAACTCTTTCTCTCCTCTGTATCTCTGCCTTTTAAATAAATAAATAAATAAATAAATAAATAAATAAATCTTTAGAAAAGAAAAGAGAAATTACTTCCTCAGTCTGCAGTGCTTTGTGGTGAGGTGGTGTGTTCATTCCCCAAGTGCCAGAAAGGCAGAAGGAGGCCCCTCCCAGCTCTCCTGGCCCATTCTTTTGTCTCATGGGCATTGCTATTTATCTGGGAGGTGTGTTGCCTGAGAGTAGTGGTGAGGCATTCCTTTTTTTTTTTTTTTAAGATTTATTTATTGGGGCCGGCGTCATGGCTCACTTGGTTAATCCTCCGCCTGCGGTGCCAGCATCCCATATGGGCACCGGGTTCTAGCCCTGACTGCTTCTCTTCCAGTCCAACTCTCTGCTGTGGCCCGGGAAGGCAGTGGAGGATGGCCCAAGTGTTTGGGCCCCTGTATCTGCATGGGAGACCAGGAGGAAGCACCTGGCTCCTGGCTTCGGATCGGCACATGGTGCCTGCCGTAGTGGCCATTTGGGGGATGAACCAACAGAAGGAAGACCTTTCTCTCTGTCTCTCCCTCCCACTGTCTGTAACTCTACTGCTCAAATAAATAAGGAAAAGGAAAAGGAAAAGGAAAAGGAAAAGGAAAGGAAAGGAAAGGAAAGGAAAGGAAAGGAAAAGAAAAGCTCCTGGCTCCTGGCTTCGGACAGGCACAACTCCAGCCGTTGTTGGTGGCGCTGGCATTGGCCGCCATAGAGGATCTGTTGAAACTGGCTCAGCAAAGACGGTAACTCTGTCAGGTCGGACTTTCTCTGCAGTGACAGCTCCTCCACTCCACACCGGACACACAGCATGAATGAGTTTTGCGTTGTAGAATGGACTTTCCTGGGCCAGGGGCTTTTGCACCTGTGGCATCTGCAGGGCCCACGAGAAAGGAGCAGGCGCTGGGAGCTCAGATTGTAGCATCTGAGGACGGAACTTGGACTCCCTTCTCCCATGCTCCCAATGTATGCGATACCAAAGATTGTGCAGGAAAGTCCTCAGAGTGTTATCACAAAGTGGATGGGGCCAGCGCCGCGGCTCACTAGGCTAATCCTCCACCTGCAGTGCCGGCACCCCAGCGGTTCTAGTCCCTGTTGGGGCGCCAGATTCTCTGCTGTGGCCCAGGAAGGCAGTGGAGGATGGCCCAAGGGCTTGGGCCCTGCACCCGCATGGGAGACCAGGAGGAAGCACCTGGCTCCTGGCTTTGGATCGGCGCAGCGCTGGCCATAGCGGCCATTTCGGGGGTGAACCAATGGAAGGAAGACCCTTCTCTCTGTCTCTCTCTCTCACTTTCTAACTCTGCCTGTCAAAAAAAGAAAAAGAAAAAGAAAAAGAAAAAGAAAAAGAAAAAGAAAAGAAAGAAAGAAAGAAAGAAAGAAAGAAAGAAAGAAAGAAAGAAAGAAAGAAAGAAAGAAAGAAAGAAAAGTGGATGGACAGGAGGAACAGAAGAGGGTTGTACTTTCCAGACAAACACCAGCCCCGGGCTGTGCCCACCAGGTTCTTGCACGGCCTTACACGTGGGCTCCAAACACTTCACACGAGCTGTTCTAACCCATCATGGTCCCTGGCCAGGCCCCCCTGGCCTCCAGCAGGTGCGCTAGGGAGGCGGGCAGAGAACTACGATGATGACCTAGGAAAGAGGGCAAGTGCTGTACCCATTCGGAAGCAGCTCAGGGGCAAATGGGGACAGGAAGGCAGCCTGCGAGGCCGAAGTCTGGGCTGCTTTGGGGCTGGGACCCCCTTGGCAGGCGAAAGCACAGTGCTGGCGAGGTCTTCCTTTGATTGGGATTCTCTGCTGCCCTTGGGCAGGTACTGGGCAGGCACTGGAGTGGGACTGCCTGCCCCACCCTGGGGTTTCCTTAGCTCTGTCTGCCCAGCCCGCTGCTCAGCTCTCAGCAGGAGGAGGTCGCATCCTGGCCCCCAAACCTGTTTCTAAGAGCAGCAGACTTGAGTCAAAGGGACCTGACTCAGAAGCCCATGGAGTGCAACTGGGAACCCCTGGCTTTGAAAACTCCAGCTCACCTTAGACTCTCTGCATGTGTGCGTGCCTCAGAAACCACTCAGGTCAATGTAGTTTGCAGCGAAGCAGCCCACGGAGCTCTGTGAACCCGCAGAAGAGCTGGTGCACCCCCCCCCCCCATCCAGGGCCCACAGCTGCTTGTTTCCCGAGCACAAGAGCATCCGCTGCAGTCACGGTACCTCTGCTGCCGTCCCACGTGGTCTTCAGGGTCAAGGCCAGCCCACCACTGGGGGACAACGGCCTCTAGGCTGGTGCCGCAGGAGAAACCTTCAGAAGTACCATGCCCCACAGGTGGCCCCCTTGCTGGCTGGCCTGGGTCTCTGCATAACCAACACACATGAGGACACATGACGCCATGGAAATGCTCTGAGACGTGTGTTTCTTGCCTGGTTGAAGAATTGTTTCCTGCAAGCGATGACCACTGGCTCAGAAAGCCACTGCGAAATGTGTCTGTCCCTAAACCTTCCCACAGGTGTCAGCAGACCCACTGGATGCATCCCAGAACCACAGAGTTCCCGACTGGGCACTGGGGGCTGGGCCTCCTCGGGTTCCTGAGCGTGCACAGCCACCTAAACACAGTTGGCTGGCTCACACCAGCTCACACAAAACAGTAACACATCCACAGTGAAACTAAGTAGTCATCTTTATAGAGAAGTGGTTCTTAAAGTCAGATCTTCAACACAAATCTAAGGACGAGGCCTCTGGGGGATTCTGATGCAGGCCGAAGGTCAGGAGCGACAGGTGCAGGCTCAGATGGTGGAGCATCCGTCCTCAGGTATTCACCCGAATAAGAGAGAACCAGTGTCCAGTTCTTTCACCTCGTTGTAAGCGGAGGGTCGTAGGTTTCCTGGCAACATGTGGACTGGCTGTGTTTCGGTCAAATGGTCACCCCTAGTTTGGTCAGCAATATCTAGGGAAGGGCCGGGGTCCCATATGGCTTTGAGCACAGCTTTGGGGAGTGGGTGGGAAGCAGCTCCATAGAAGAAGGGGGGACTACAGGAGATTGGGGCCCAGCCATACACATGCATAACATGAACAAACAAACAAAAGACATGTGTATGGACCTCTCTGGTGTTACTTTTCACGTTTATTATTGAGGATAGCGGCACCAGAGGGCCAATTTTAGGTCACTGTTGTGTCAAATTAAGCCAACGTTAGTAGATGACAACAATCAATTTCGTGTCGTTTCTCGGGCATCAAAACGCTGCAGAGAAACACGTAAGTGGGACAGGATGGGGCTGGACACCAGAGAACAAATGGAGTCACATGTAGATGTTCAATAATTAAAACTCAAACCATGCTTTTCCATCTAAGTCTCTGCTTGGCACCCACTTGGTCTCTAGAGCTTTGTTTCCTTAAAGTAAATGGGCCGAGGGGAACGTGGTGCAAACCCCATGATTCTGACTCTAAGCTGTGTTTCTGAATATTTTTAAACAACCCTTCGGACTTTCCCTGGGCTCTCAGCTCCATAATGGAAGAGGACAAAACGCTGGCCTCAGCAGAGCCCGATCCACAGCTACTCGTACGTACGTTTTAATATGTCACGCCTTCCGGGGACTGGTTTGACCCTCACCATTCTAGTCTGCTGGGCAGGGGAGAGAGGCTCAAGCACATTTTAATTACAGCTTCACAAAGGGTGGAGAGAAGACCTGTCCCAAGTGATATGGGACAGTGGACCACCGTAAGTGATAGGGCTGGGGTTTGAACTGGTTCTGATGGTCAAAATAAAATAAATGTGTGAGAAGTAAATGCTTGGTTCACTTTCCAAGTAAGCTGTTTAGCTGTGAGTAGACGACTAGCCAACATAAAATAGCCAGCTAGCGTAACAGCTAGGTTACAGAGCACCTGAGAGTTTTCAGGCAAACAGGATGTCAGTGGCCAAAACAGTTGAAGCAAATGCTAGGAAGACTGTAGCCTGGTAGTTATTCAGCCAATGAGGAAGCAGGGGCGGGATCTGTGTGCTAGGAAACAAATAGCTTGCTGTGAACCAGCCTGCGTGTGCTGCTCCACCAGGCGCTGGTCCTGCAAGACTGTTAATAAAGTCTCACGTTCACTGCACTGGCTGCGTCTGAGTCCATCCTTTGATGGGCTGATGAGGCTGTTTCTCACAAGGTTTGTATACAAAAACAATTGTATTTCTATATGCCAGCAATGAAGAATAAGAAATTGAAAAAAAGGCCGCCGCCGCGGCTCACTAGGCTAATCCTCCGCCTAGCGGCGCCGGCACACCGGGTTCTAGTCCCGGTCGGGGCGCCGGATTCTGTCCCGGTTGCCCCTCTTCCAGGCCAGCTCTCTGCTGTGGCCAGGGAGTGCAGTGGAGGATGGCCCAAGTGCTTGGGCCCTGCACCCCATGGGAGTCCAGGAAAAGCACCTGGCTCCTGCCATCGGATCAGCGTGGTGCGCTGGCCGCAGCGCGCCAGCTGCGGCGGCCATTGGAGGGTGAACCAACGGCAAAGGAAGACCTTTCTCTCTCTCTCTCTCTCTCTCTCACTGTCCACTCTGCCTGTCAAAAAAAAAAAAAAAAAAAAAAAGAAATTGAAAAAAATCCCACCATTTATAATCACATCAAAATATGCACTCTGTATGGATAAATCTAACAAAAGATGTGTGTGTCCTACGCATTGCAACTACAAGGCATTGCTGGATGAAATTAAGACCGAGACGTTAGATCAGAGGGCACAAAATTGTCAAGATGCTGTCTTCCCCAAGCGGATCTGTAGCCTGAATGCCTTCCCAACTAACATCCTAGCAGGCTTTTTTTTTCTGTTGAAATGACAAGTTGGGTCTAAAACTTATATTGAAATACAAATACCTAGAATGCTGCCCAAAAAAACTTCAAAAAAAAAGAACAAAGTTGGAGCACCACCTGATTAAAGATATGTTGTAAAGTGATAGCAAACAAGACCATATCGTATTGACATACGGATGGATATACAGACCAAGAAAACACAGGTCAACAGAACCATACATACTCATGACAAAGGTGCCAGAAACCCAAAGGAGAAGCACTTTTTTTAAAAAAATATATTATTTTATTTTATTTGAAAGACAGAGTTACAGAGAGAGGTCTTCCATCTGCTGGTTCACTCCCCAATTGGCCGCAATGGCCAGAGCTGTGCCAATCTGAAGCCAGGAGCCAGGAGCTTCTTCCAGGTCTCCATGTGGGTGCAGGGGCCCAAGGACTTGGGCCATCTTCTACTGCTACCCCAGGCCATAGCAGAGAGCTGGATCATAAGAGGAGCAGCCGGGACTAGAACCAGCGCCCATACGGGATGCTGGTGCTTCAGGCCAGAGTGCTAACCTGCTGTCCAACAGTGCTGGCCTCCAGGTGCACTTTTTGAAACATAGTGCTGGATCCAGTTTCTTCCCCCTCCACTTTCCTCCTTCCCCCTATGCAAAAGAGTCATTTGAGAGGAAAAAAATATTAAGTCAAAATGGATCACAAACCTAAATACAACTGCTGAAACCATAAAGCTTCTAGAAAGAGGGGGCAGGCACTGTGGCATAGCAGATAAAGCTGCTGCCTGTGACATCGGCATCCCATATTGGGCCAGGTTCGAGTCCCAGCTGCTCCACTTCCGATCCAGCTTCCCACTAATGCACCTGGGAAAAGCAGTGGAGGATGGCTCAAGTGCTTAGGCCCCTGCACCCATGTGGGATACTCAAAGAAGCTCCTGGCTCCTGGCTCTGAGCTGGCCCAGCCTTGGTCATTGCAGTCATTTGGGGGAATGAACCAGTGGATGGAAGATCTCTGTCTCTCCCTCTCTCTCTAACTCTTTCAAATAAATAAAATAAATATTAAAAAAAAACTTCTAAAAGAAAAAGGAAGAAAATCTTGGTGATCTTGAGTTTAACAAGTTTTTCATTAAGAACTTTTGCTCTAAAAAGACAGCTACAAAAACGAACAATCAGTGGGGTAAGCCACTGCTTGCAATACCAACATCCAACATCAGAGTGCTGGTGGTTGGAACAGATGCTCTGCTTCCAGTCCAGCTCCCTGCTAATGCACCTGATGGCAGCCCAAGTACTTGGGCCCTTACCACCCACGTGGGAGACCTGGATGTGGCTTCTGGCTCCTGGTTTCCACCTGGCCCAGCCCTGGCTTGCTGGGGTGATTTAGGGAATGAACCAGAGGAAGAAAGATCTCTCTCACTCGCTTGCTCGCTCACTCGCTCTGCCTTTCAAAGAACTAAATAAAACATTAAAAAACAAAACTGAAAAGTGACAGATTGAGATAAGTATTTTCAGAGCATTCGTTCAGAAGACTGTCTCTGGAACACATGACGAAAGGATTGTTGTTGGGGCTGTGTGGGTCCCCTCAACCCCTCCCCAACACAGGAACACTGAAGACCAGGCATTGTTTTTTTAAAATATGTATTTATTTATTTATTTGTCAGTTATGGAGAGAGATGGAGAGACAGAGAGAGTGCTCTTCCATCGCTGGTTCGCTCCCTAAATGGCTGAGCCAGGCTGAAGCCAGGAGCTTCTTCCAGGTGCAGGGAGCTGGATCGGAGTGGAGCGGCTGGGACTGGAACCAGCACCCATATGGGGATCCTGGCATCCCAGGCAGCATCTTTACCTGCTGCACCACCACGGCGGCCCGCGCCAGGAGGCCCCTGGGAAGAAAGTGTCCTTTTACATCTGCAGCAAACACGCAGTCACTGGGGAGTGAAGTCAGAAAACAGCTTCGCCATCCTCATGGCATAAACTTGGAGGCTCTGAGGGCTGAAATCCGAGGAGCTTCTAAGAGCCCTCACGAGGCTTGCTCAAAGAGCCCAAATCTGCTACGAATGAAACGTTCCACAGAAAACATAGGAGAGCTGGGCTGGAAGCTGGCGCGCATCTCTTTGCCTTTCAAATAGGATCTTAAAGGAGGACTTCCCACCCTGCAGACAAAGGAACTCAAAGCAGTGAGCGCTTCAAGCCGGGAGGCGGGCGCCCCCTTGTGGTGTAGTTGTCTCTAACCTGCACAGCCACTCTGGACATTTCTGCCGTTGAAGGGATCCCTTGTTTGTCCACAGCCCCGGGAGACCCTGGCCAGCTGGGGAGACGCTAAGCTATTCAAAATAAAATGTGAAAAATAAAAAAGTCCTTCAGGATGTCCAAGGGCTGTTCTGGTTCTTGAACTTTCTAGTTCTGTTCTATGGGGTAAGGACAGTAAAAGTCACACTGCTCCCAAAAGCATGTGTGTGTGTGTGTGTGTGTGTGTGCCAAGAGCAGGGAGCTGGACCGGCCTCAAAGGGCAGGGCTGCCTAATGTTCTTGTTCCCAGGTCTTAGGAGAAACCCCAGGAGAACGGAGCTCCCTCGCAGCGGGAGGCATAGCTGGGCCGACTGCCGTCTAAACCCGCGCTGCCTGCCACACAGTCAGTCACTGGCCGTGGGGATTCCTGGAGTCCCTGAAGAGTCACATGCACAACAGACTGCAAAAACCTGGTGTGGTGGAAAAATGTCAACTCTTTAATATTTTACACGGATGGGGTGGGTGCTGTGGTGCAGTGAGATAAACTTCAGCTGGAGTCGCTCGCATCCTGTGCTGCTTCCAGTCCTGGCTGCTCCGCTTCAGATCCAGCTCCCTGCTAATGCACCTGGGAAAGCAGCCGAGGATGGCGCAGGTGCTTGGGCCCTGGCCTCCCCCCTGGAAGACCTGGGTGGAGCTCCTGGCTCCTGGCTTTGGCCTGGCCCAGCCTTGGCTATTGCAAGCTGTTGGAGGAGTGAACCAGCAGGTGGCAGATCTGTTCCTCTGCCTTTCAAATACAAATAAACATTAAAAAACGAGGGTCCCTCACTATCTGGCCAAGGCAGGGACAGGAGAGAGGAGTGGCTGGGCCATCCACCTATCTCAGTCGGTTACCTGCTCATCCACCCGGCTGGGGCCGGAGCCGTCTGCCTGGCCAGTGTGGCAGCTCCTTGAAGCAGCTTAGGCTGTTTTGTGAGCATGGAACTGCCAGTCTGGGCTGCCCCCCTACCCCGTGTCTCCTTGCTTTATGGTTCTATAGATGGCCAGGCCCAGGTAAGGTGGGTGGGGGGCTGAGGGCATGTCAGGGAAGGATCAATATACTTTTAGGAAGTGCTTCTAGAACGCATAGAAGTGGAGACACAGAGGATACCACTGTGTCGAAATTAGTGCCACCTATCTCCTCCTTTCGGAACGGGCACGAGTCCCCAGCTCAGCCTCCCCAAGACCACCCTCCCTCCCTGTTCCTCATTCTCTAAAGCACACTCTGGGGTCCCAAGCAGCCCCGAAGCCTGAGACCCTTGGGTGGCTGTTCCTGTGGTGCCTTGCACAGATGGGGAGGTGCTGGCACTATAGCAGGCTTGAGTCAGGAGACCTTGGCTTGCTTTTTTTTTTTTTTTTAACCTATCCTCTCCTGGTGGACGTCCCTGTGTCTCCAGGAAGGGTCTCCCCTTATCTCCCAGGTCAGCACATTCACAAGACCCTACCAGGAAGAAGCGCAGGGTCCGAGCTCAGGGAGGCCCCACCCACCACACTCCCTCTCCGCATCCACTGTCCTGACCCTGGGCCACAGCAAGGGCAGGAGTACAACCAGGACCTGAGCACTGGTCGGCCGTGGTGGACAAAGAAAATACAAAACTGCAACACATTGGAAATGTGAAACTGGTGACATTTCATGGAAATATTGGCAAGTATTGAAAACATCCTTTTTTTTTTTTAAAGATTGTGCATTATGACAGTAACCGAGTTGGCTGTTTCCTGTGCATGCACCCTGCTAATATCTTCTCATTTTGTGCTTTAGAAAGCTCGAAGTTCCGTTGCTATTGCACTGCCGTATATTTGATGCAGTCATCCCCAAAAACTAAAGCGGCACAAAAGTGTTGCGTCAGAACAGAAATGCAAATACGAGATGGAACCACATAAAGTTGCTGATGTTGAACTGGTTTTGACCTTCCCAAATGACCATTTCCTTTTTTTTTTTTTTTTTTTTTGAGATGTATTCATTTATTTGAAAGGCAAAGTTGCAGGGAGGCGGAAATCTTCCATCCACTGGTTCTCTCCCCAAATGGCCGCCAACGGTTGGAGCTGGGCTGATCCGAATCCAGGGGCCAGGAGCTTTCTCCTGGTCTCCTATGTGGGTGCAGGGGCCCAAGGACCTGGCCCATCCTCTGCTGCTCTCCCAGGTGCATTAGCAGGAAGCTAGATTGGAAGAGGAGAAGCCGGGACTCGAACTGGCGCTGCAAGTGGAGGGAGGCTTTACCTGCTAGACCACATTGCCAGCCCCCATTTCGTATGGTTAAACCAAACACAACCATAGGCACTGTGCACATAAACCGAGCGTGGGGGTCAGACACGTGGGCCTGCAGGAGCTGGGCAAAGGTGTGTGGAAGATGGTATTCTGCATGAAGAGCTGCCAGCAATGTTCTAAGAACACAGAGACTGAACCCCTGGAAACAGCTTCACCTCTTACTCACCCGACTGCTGGGCATGGGCAGACAGGGTCACAGGCCTCACACCATTTTCAAGCAAAGGTTGAAGGCTTCTCTAAACAAGCCATACTAAGAACAAAATGGAGGGGACCTATGGGCACCGGTTCGAGTCCTGGCTGCTCCATTTCCGACCCAGCTCCATGCTAAAGCGCCTGGGAAAGCAGTAGAAGATGACCCCAGAGGGAGCTCCCGGCTTCAGCCAGGCCCAGCCCCGACTGAACCAGCAGGTGGGAGATCTCTCAGTGAGGCCCAAATATGTCTCATCCACAGTGAAAAGGCATGACAGTGACTCCCAAGTAGCAGAGGGTGGGTACGCATTTCTGCCTTTCACGTACCATGAGCTCACGTATGTTTGGGCACAACAGCATGGTTCTTGTCTGTGTGGCAACAGGGTAATGAATGTCCCCAACTGAGACAGAGCCCTAGGAACCAAAAAGAACAGGGATGCTCCAGATACAAAGAAAAGTTTACCGGGGCAACTTAGATATGGGGATCCCAGCCCAGGGTGGGCACGCAGTCTGGGCAGAGCTGTAGCAAGGTTGTTTTCTGCACAGAACAGGCGAGGCAAGGGTTTGGTACTTCTACAGACCACACGGGAGCTGGGGGTGGGAGCCGTGTGTGACAACATTCCTTTCCTGTGCTTGTGGGGAGTTAGCCACTCAGGCATCTTGGTCATCTGTGACTCTATCAGCTAGGCTTGTGACAACGGCTGGAGAGCGGCGCCAGGTAGCCGGACAGTCAAGTGTCCCCAGAGAGAGGGCAAGGTGGAGTGGGAGGGACTCAAGATGGCGTTGTCACAGGGGTTTATAACTGGAGGGGGTCTCTCTTCTTTGGGAGACGGAAGCTCACTCTGGCTGACCTGTGATCGCTCCCCTTGCTTGGAGAAATACTTTAATTTAAAACTGCTCGTCAAGAAAACCCCCATTCGCAAATCTGGGAGCTTCTGGCTCACTACGAACTAAATTTATGCTGATGACATCCCAATTTGTATTTGCAGTTTAGCTCTCTTCTCCAGGTTCTGGGCTTGGGCACTGCTTGTCTATTTGACAGCCCCACTCCCGTAGCATCACAGGCATTTCAAGGTTGAGAATCCTGCTTCCCTCTCCCCAGGCTTGTTTCCAACCCTGACTTCCACGGCTCTGCAAATGCAACCATCCCCAAGGCTTCGAGTTATTTAAGCTGGAAACTGGGATTGACCCCCGCTGTGCTTAGTTCTCTTGCCCGCGCAGTCCACCAGGCAGTCCCAGCACTCTGTAGGCTGCCCTCCTTGCAAGCCTCCCCAGAGCTCTCTCCCATCACTCCTATAGATTCCCCTCCGCTTTATTTCCCACAAGGCAGCAACAACAATGTTCTAAAACTTAAGTTGCTTCGTTCAGCTTTTATTCAAAAAAATATTCTTAAAGACTTTTTGTCCAGTTCCAGGCACCGGGAGAATGGCAATGAACATAACATATACATGTAAATAAATCCCTGACGCAATGAAGTGTGCCTTCTCCTAGGGGCCAGCAGACAATAAACCAGATAAACTTGGCATCTATTAGATGGTGATTAGAAGGTGAGCAAAAAGAAAGCAGGCAATGCAAATTCCTGCAAGGGCAGGGGACAGTCAGGGAAGGTGACACTGAACAGAGGCCAGCCTGGAGTGAGGAAGGAGCCCGGGGAGATCGCTGTGGGACACGAGGCAGAAGGGCATTCCGGAGAGGGAGAGGGAGGGGCTTCCAGATCATGCAAGCGATGTGGGTGCTGCTAAACAGCTTTGAGCAAGGGGATGGCAAAAGACCACCTTGGCTGGTGTGTCAGGGAAAGACTGAGGGTGTAGACAGGGAGACCAGTGAGGAGGTTACTCCAGGTCCACACCTTGTAGCAGCTTCCATGATGTCTTGGGAGGGAAGAGGTATCTGCTGCAGTAGGGTGGGAAGACGGTGTAGTCAAGATCTGGGACACGAGCTTGGAGGGAGCTGTCCCCAGGATGTACAAGGCTGAATCACTTTCAGTTGTGGACACGGGCAAGTTTGAATTGCCTGTTGGACATACCCAGGGAGACCGGAGTTACTGGCAAAAGTCCAGGGTGGGGGGCAGGGGGAGAGAGGGGGAGTCAGCAGCCTGTGGCTGACACTTGCCTGTGGGTCTCACAGGGTCTCAATCAGTGTTTGGAATGGATCAGGCTGCAGAGGGGCACACAAGACATCCATCCTGTGCCAGGGATGCTCCAGGCACTGGGGAGGGAGTGAGGCAGCAAACTCAGTAGCTTCAGTACTGACATACTGATGCAAATAAGATGAGACATGCGGCAGAGGGGCTGGGGCCATCTCCCTGTGGGTTCTGTACTGTGCAAAAAGTAGGGAGAAGAGGATTCCAGGATGAGACAGAAGGGCGCGAGGCTTGGAGGTGGAGCAGGTTGGTTGTGCTGCAGAACAAAAAAAGGCAGTGTGGGTGGAGCGACAGGGGTCCCAGATAAACTGAATGTAACTAAGGAGCAGGTGATGCTGAGACTGTGGCTTGGTACAACAGGAAGCTACTGGAGGATTTTCAGCAAGGGAACGGCGCACTGTGGTTCACACCACGACGAACCTCTGGCTGGTGCGGACAGGGGGACTGGAGCCTAGGTAAGAGGCACTCACGAAGCAGTTGTTTGGGGGTGTCTTATGAAGGGGCAGTTCCCAGGACTCTGATGGATTAAATGGAAGAGCGAGGAAACACAGTCAGAATGGCTCAGGTGTCAGCCTGAGGGACTGGATAGGTTGGGTATGAGCTGTTTGGGAGGCGAGCAGGAGGAATCTGAATTATAATATATCTGAGACTAGGACCAAATTCAAGTGGCCACGTCAAGGAAGGAGGTAAGGGACAGGGCAGGGTTGGAGATAAGCACCCAGTGCAGCTATGTTGTCCCTGCTTTCCCGACAACGCTGATTTTGGTTAGGGACCCACCTCTTCACGTGGTCCCATCACAGAGTCAGAGGCGTAGATCTAACTGGTCTAAAAGTTTGCTCGCCTGCTGGTGACTGGGCACCAGCTCCGGCCAAGAGATGAGAAACTTCCTAGCAAAACCTGTATTCCCAAAAGCCACACGACAAGAACTTCATTCTCCACCCCTCTGCCCACGGGATGTTATGTCTGCCTGCGTACTTCCCAGTGCCACAGCACTCTGGCTGGCTGCAGGGCAGGGACATGGAGGCATCAGGCCTTCTTCCCTGACGTCCTTGAGCTCTGCCTTCCTCAGCAGTGCCAGAATGCACGGTCCTGCTGCCCAGCGGGACGCATGCTGCGTATTTCTGTTCTGAAGTTGAGGGGGGTAGAAGGGGGGCACCTGGCACGAGCCTTTTAGCAGCCTGGTGTACAAAGGTCTCGACAAGAAGAAACTAACCAGTAAAGAAAAAAGCAGGGATACCGAAGAGAGGGCACTGAACAAATTAGCTGGGAAGCCAGGGATGGACCCTCCCATTAGTGAAGCGCCTCTTCAGCCCTGCCCTCCGTCCCCACCCTCCTCGTGTGCACCTGTTCTAGTGTGAAGCCCCTGACTGACGGGTTTGTGTGTTGCTTTTGTGTCTCTGAGTGCGATAAACAGATTCATACAGATGCTTTAAAAGGGGGGACGTGGGTGAATTGCGGCTGACAGAAGGGCTGCCTGCCAGCTTCAGCACCAAAGCCTGTCTCTCCGCGCTCAGCTCACATTTCAAGGAGTGTCTGGTTCACCCAGACTCATGGGAGGTGGGGAACATGACGACTGGTCGCCTGGCTTACGAGGTCAACATCTGCCTGTGTGTCGCCCTTCAGTTTACTCTTTCGATAGGTCAAGGGTGCGAGTCATTTCATCTGGAAAACGCTTCGTGAAGCCATGCGCTCAGACGGATTTGTAAACCGCACTCCACCTTTTGCTGTCGAGTTTCAATGACTGTGTCAGGTTTGCTCTAAATACTTTACCCGTATCATCAGATTACTCTTCTGAGCTTAAAAAAAAAAAAAATCTACTGGTTGCAAACAAGCCTAATATGAATAGAAACTGGCTTTAGCCAAAAGGGGACCTGTCAGCATATACAAGTATACCTGAAAGCTTGGGAGGCAGGTCTGGCCTCGGGACTGGTCTCATTCAGTGGGGTCTTTGACAGCATCCAGTCCACGCTTGCTCCGTGCTACTCTGCATTCTCTTCAAGACAGCTGCCTTCATGGGAGTTAAAAAAAAAAAAAAAAAAGGCTCTGCCGTTTTCTGTCCAGCAAACGAGGAGGGAGGACCATCTCAGCTGAGAAGACAGCAGATTCCGCCAGAAGTTTCCACAAGTCTTCTTCTATCTCGTGACTAGCATTTGATCACATGTCTAGCCAGAATCAGTCACAGTGGGCACAGGAATAGTGTGGCCTGAGACTTGTGTGGCTGAGAATCATGGATGGTTTCTCAAACGACCTGGATGTTGTCTGCCTGGGGCTGGGCCATAGGAGGTAGGCGGGGTCACGGTTCCATTTGATAATGAGGAACCAGGTCCAGAGCAAATCGACAACTTGCTCAAGGCTATGTGAGAGCAGGGGACACTTGTAGAAGCAGCTGGATCCTAGAGTGCCCACTCCGGCAAACATAACCTGACAGCACAGAGGGCTTTGTCCCCCCACCCCACCCCCAAATGTAGTATTTCTGACCCAGAATTAAGACTTGGAAAATTCTAACGCCCCGGGAAGGCAAGAGAAAAAGAAACAGAGCAAAAAGAGAACAAATAATAAAATGGCAGACACAGCCCTAACATGTCAATAATCACCATAAGTGTAAATGGTCTACACATACAGAGATTGGCCAGAGCAGGTTGAAAAACACAACCCAACTACACAAGGTCTACAAGCAATTCTCCTCTAACACAATGACATAAGTGGGTTGAAAGAAAACCTATGGAAAACAGTAGCTCACACAAACAGTAGCGGAACAGAAGAAAAACGCCGCCACCAAGAACAGTTACTTGAGAGATAATCTAATGGTGAAGGGCGGACCCAATAGGCAGGCATAACAATCCTAAACGCACATGCACCAATCAGCAGTCTCAAAAAACATGAAGCAAAAACTGAGTTGGAAAGGGAAACTGCAGAAAGGACAAATCTATTCTTATGGCTGGCACTTCAACCCGCCACTCTCAGCAGTTCTAAGAACAAAGACAGAAAGTCACCACCAAGGATGCAGAAGTGACCACCACGTCCAACCAAGAGGACGTCACCGACACTTACAGAACATTTGCCCAGGTAACCACCTGCGGGTCAGAAAAGAAACCTTCAGGTATCTGAGAGCTGAAATCCTGCAGTGGTCACTGATCACAGAGAAAGCATTAGACACCACCCACAGAGTGACAACTGGGAAATCTCCAAACACTGGGAAATCAGACAACATACTTCTAAATGATCCGTGGGCCAAAGAAGCAATGTCAAAGGAAATTCTGAAAGGTACATGGAACGGAGAGGTCCCGAGAGGGAAACTGAACACTAAATGCTTACATGAGAAAATATTTTAAATCAGTAAGTTGTTACCAAGAAACTAGGAAAATAAGAGCAAAATAAACCTCAAGAAAGCTTGGGGGAAAATGAAACAAATCAGCAACTTTCGGTTGTGCTACTTCCGACTCAGGTTTCAGGTCTGAAGCTTCTTACTGGGGCCGGAGGGGCTGCTTGCTTTCTCTCTGGTGACTCCACTGCCTATTAAAAAAACACAATCCACCTTTTGCTGCTTAATTCTCAATAACTGCTACTATGCCGGGTAAACACTCCCACGGGGCTCAGGTGCTGAGCAGCACCCTAAGTCCCATATTCACTGTGGGAGCAGGCTAGTAAAGACAGGTACTTTGCTTTCGAGCTAAATGTGGTGCTGGCGGCATTGGTCATAGAACAGGCTCTGAGCCTGCAGAGGGGTGCTCTGCTGACCAGGGGTCTTCATCTGCGGCTAAGCCAGCTGTTGGCCTCTGAGCGGTTTTCTAATTCCACTGTACTGTAGTCACTTCCTTTGACGCGGAGTGGGACGAAGAGGAAGAGCGCTTACAAGGGGACTTAAAATACATAGAAAAATGAAACTGAAAGAACGAATTTTGGCACAAAATTTTTTTATGTGTGGGAAATATACGATGGAAAAAAAACTACACACAGACATCAACTTTTACTTCAAAATAAACTCGTATTTTTAATTCCATTTTCTTGCAAACTTCTTGAAGTACTCCTTGTAGTTTCAGGATGTGTGTGGAACTAGTTCTCTGGTTCTCTTGATTTTTTTTTTTTTTAATTGACAGGCAGAGTGGACAGTGAGAGAGAGACAGAGAGAAAGGTCTTCCTTTGCCGTTGGTTCATCCTCCAATGGCCGCTGCACTGCGCTGATTCGAAGGCAGGAGCTAGGTGCTTCTCCTGGTCTCCCATGGGGTGCAGGGCCCAAGCACTTGGGCCATCCTCCACTGCACTCCCTGGCCACAGCAGAGAGCTGGCCTGGAAGAGGGGCAACCGGGACAGAATCCAGCGCCCCGACCAGCACTAGAACCTGGTGTGCCGGCGCCGCTAGGCAGAGGATTAGCCTGTTGAGCCGCGGCGCCGGCTCTCTTGATATTTCATAACTCAGTTCCTAGAAAGGCCACAGATTAGCTTCCTCTGTCAGTTTCAAGACGCACTATGAAGATGACTAGTGGCTGTGGCCATGGTGGCACCAGGACAAGTGTATCCAGTTCTTCATCCTTCAGACTATCCCAAATTTGTCTAAGCACAACAATCATTTGGTTCAGCAGGTGTGGGATGGAGCCCAAAATTGTTTTAACAAGTACTCTTGGGGGCTGGTGCTGTGGTGCAGTGGGTTAAAGCCCTGACCTGAAGTGCTGGCATCCCGTATGGGCGCCGGTTCTAGTCCTGGCTGCTCCTCTTCTGATCTAGCTCTCTGCTATGGCCTGGGAAAGCAGAAGATGGCCCAAATCCTTGGGCCCCTGCACCCACGTGGGAAAAATGGAAGAAGCTCCTGGCTCCTGGCTTTGGATCGGTGCAGCTCCAGCTGTTGCAGCCAATTGGGGAGTGAATCAGCAGATGGAAGACCTCTCTCTCACACTCTCTCTCTCTGCTCCCTTCTCTCTCTGTGTAACTCTTCCAAATAAATAAATAAATCTTTAAAAAAAAAAAATCTTAAAAAAGAAAAAAAGCTAATGTTATGGCGAGTCTTTCATACACTGAATATAAATGCCTAAACATTAATCCTGCAGATAGGCGTACACCTGTTCAATAAATAAATGAGTTCAATAAATAAATAATGCAAAGAAAACGTGCTCTTGGATGAAACTGACCCTTAGGGGGCCCTTGCCCATGTAGGACAGGTTACCTACTCTGGAAGCTCCATCTTAGTCTCCTGAATGCTCACTCTGCAGGTCCCCAAAGGCTCCCAATCCTGACCACCGTCCCCACTGCACTGGCAGCCCTGTGAGGGCAAGGCTCAGCCCTTCTGGCAAAGCACTAGGGTGCCTCACGCTCACTACCGACTCGTGCAAGGCACAAGTTTTATAAACGGTGGAAAACCAAGTGATGAGGTCTCTGGGCAAGCTCTCTGAACGCTTCTGCTGTGTGCTTTCTTCTTTGATTTACTCTTCTACCTCTCCGTGGTGGGCCAGGGATAAAGTATGTTAAAAACAACAGCAGCAGCAGCAACCCATAAAACAAAAACAATCCAAATATATCTTACTTGGATCAGGACCAGCAATACACAGTGATCTGCTGATGGCTCCTCTTGAACAGCTGCTTGTCCAGTGAGAAACATAGGATCTTAACATTATCAGAAGATGTGGAGGCACCCAGAAATGGGATGCAATTTCAAGCTTGGGGTAGGGGTGGAGGGGAGGGTGGGGGCGAGGGTGGGATCTGAACAACTGGGATTTACTTATTGCTCATCTCCCACGACCATGAATCAATGTGCCTTGGTCCTCCTGCTGGCGCAGACCAACTGACCCCCAAGACCCCCAACAGAGCAGCCAAACCACAGATGTATGATGATCATTTTAAGCCACCACCAACTTAGGGCGTAGTTGGTTACATGGCCATAGCAAACCAAAACCTTATTGTTTCTTCTCCAAATTTTTCAGGCCAATGCTGTGCACAGAGAACACACATTCAATAAATCTTCACTAGGTTAACAAATATTTGCTGAGCACCTACTATGTTGCAGATTGTGTTCTAAAAGTAGGAGATACGATGGTGATGTACATGGATATGATTCCTGTCCCTATGGCTAGTTCCAACAAAGAGATTCTCAGCGATGCAGAATGATGGATGAATTAAGCACTGTGGTGCCTGTTCAGAAACGGAAGTAGAGATGCTATAGAGAGCCAAACAAAGATCAATTCATTTGTGGGTGGGAACACTGTAAATAACAAAGTGGCATTAACTGATTCTGGAAAAGGGTACTTCCATATGGCAAAAAGTGAAATCAGCTTCATATACACACATGATCAGTTCCAGCCAGATTAAGATACTACAAGTCTGCAGCAGGGAAAGACTTCTCAAACAATACCAAGACTCTCAAACCATAAAGGAGATAACGGATAAATTTTACTGCATAATAGTTAAAAACTATGAAAGGTACTTCTCTAAAATAAATGGTAGATTGAGAGAAAACATTTGTAACATACATAACACAGGAGTAACAGCCAGCATAGAGAATATCAAGTCAGTAAGAAAAGTAGAAAAATGGGAAAGAGACACGGAAACACAATTCACGGTAGAGGAGAAACCAGTCAACGGACATGTTAATCAGATAATCTGTCCACCAAACAGCAAGCTAAGAGTGCTGGCATCACTATTATTTACGGATAAGTCAATCACTTTGTTTTCTATAGTGGTGTCAGGATCTGAAAAGTCAACATCTACTCCAAATAACTTGATGGAGATGTCTTAGGAGAGGTACAGCCATTTTAACAAAAACAAATAAATCCTGATGCAGGAGTATTTATTTTTGTGGTAAACTGTGGATTTAATGATTTCCCAGGAATATTTGTTTTTTAATGCTCACTCTGAATACCCTAAAATCCTGTTGCTTCAGTCAACTCACACATGGGGCTCAGAAGCCTTTATAACTCAAGCAAGTTTACACACACGTGTTTCTCATTTACACTGAGGGGATATAGAAACAAATCATATTTTAAAAAAGATGCATTCTTGAAGTAATTTTTAATTTAAAAGAAAATCAAAAGAAAAACTGAACAGTGCCTAAATCTTTATTTTTCATAACCTACATTTTTTTTTCAAATTAGACAGTTTTACACTGAATGACACAAAAGGAAACTTAAATTACCAATAGTTTACATGTAAGCTTGATTCCAGTCTTAATGAAAAGAAGTAGAACAAAAACAAAAACCCTCAAGAAAGCTTCCACATTACACTCCCATCTTGTGAACTGGCAGCTGTTACAGCTCCTTAAATCTTCGATTGTCTGCTGCTTTCTGTGTAACAGGCTATGAAGCACACAAAACCCACAACTATAACTCACTGAAGGGGATACAAAGACAGGTATGCACCATTAGTCACCTGTTGTGATACACCGAACCAGTTTTTAAATGTAAACTGCAGACATCCTGACCAATACAGCAACGTAAGACATTCCCGCCATTGGCTAGTGGCGACCAGTGATGCGATGACAGGAGGGACTGTTTGGAAACACCATGACACCAACTCTTAAGAGAACAACTACTCTACTTGAAATTCACGTCTGGTGAAATGGGACCAGGTTCTTATTCCTATATTTCCAAATGGTAAGTAACATCACACAATTTTACAAGTTAAAATGTCATTTGTGATTGCTGTATCTCTGATTCTATAACTTGAGGTACTGCTGGGGGTGGGGAAAGGAATGAGTTAAATTTTAAAAATTGTATGAAAGCCACATATCATTAGCTGTATGTGAAATTAGCAACAGTCTCTATGTGCCGTCACAGCTTCCTATTGTGAAAACTCCCATTTTTTTTTTTTTTTTCTGAGTGGAACATCTCCAAAGCAATATCAGACAGGCTTTTTGTTCAACATTAAATAGCTATTTGGCATATCACCTTTGCTATAAAAATCACATCTGAGCAAGGTTTCAGCTCTGGATGCAACAGACTGTCGCTGGCTAAGCAGTAATTACAGTGTACTGACCTCGTCCGCTGGCAGCAGAACCCACCAGCACAGCCCCTTCTCTGTGCGATGCTACTCCACGTGCCCACTGCTCTCCTGCATGCTGCTCTTGAGCTCTAGCCTTTTAGCTTGCAAACAACCAACCACAGTTGGCTCTAATCACACACACGTCGTGCTGCAAAGCTCACACGCTGGGGAAAGGACTTACTGTTACAGACCCACTGGTGTGTGGGGACAGGGATGGCTGAGCACACCCTGGCACCTCTTTTCAAAGAAGTGACACAAAGGGCCCCGGATCTCAGAGCTTGCCCTCTGAGTGTTTACAGAATCTCTTGGTTTGGTTTGAAGAGGTCAATTATTTCCGAGTTTTCGATCCAGCGATCTGACAGCTACCAAGAAATTAATTCTCCCATTCCTTTATCAGGCATTTTAAACTTATTAGCACTGTGTGTATTTCTACGTCTCTGAATAATGACTACTGCCCTGAAGGAAACCGTGAGACACACCAGGCAGGTTTTCCTCTGGTAGGGTAAATCACACTTAGCAATATATGATTCGATTTAGTAATTCATTTTTCACTTTGACTTAAAAGATCCTACCAGTTTCTGCTTTCTACATTGTACTTCGGAATTCTTTCACATTAGATATGACTAGTATGCATTTCCATACTTTGCAAGAGAGTATGAAAACATCTCACGGCTTTTAATAAGACTTTCCATTTCCCTTTTGCAGCAAAGAGGCAAAATCAGTTCAACACACCAGTATGAGAGGGGGGGAAAAACCTCAACAAATTAAAATAATATTCAAACCACAACATTTAGTTTATCTACATCCAGCTCAACATCAACATTTATAATATATCAATAATTTTTATCAGATTTTCTCTGTAGGGTACCTTTTTTAATATGTTCTGATTATTTACAACTGTACAAGCAAAGCACACTCCCAAGTGCACATATTTAATACAGTATCAACTATTTGCATTTACAGGATTTTTCAACAATCTGAAAAAAGATCAACTGTTTAAGATCCTTAAGGTATATTACAAAAACTACTGCTAGTTCTTGTACTACGGTATGCTTACTCAGTAAAACTAGCGACAAGAGATCCACACGGTAACTGAGTAACTCTGATCCACTCACGCCAACCCAGGGGCCGGTCTCCATGAACTCTAAGCTGTCTTATACAAAAGTTAAGGCAAAGTCATTTTCAAGTTTAAATAAAATTCAAGTCTTTAAATATTGGATGGAAATAATTTTTTAAAAAAAAAACAACCTCAGTCTTGTTAAATAACATTTTGTGGAATAAACTGTATGGTTACATGTAGCAGGAAATATTTTAATGTCTGCTGCTTAGAATACTTAAAGAAAAATTTTAGGCATTTTAAAACAAAATAATTTATATTTAAATTTATTATAAACTTGCTAACTTTAGTGCATCCTTGTTCTTCAGAAGTACAACACTTCTAGAAGGGAATCAATGAGACCCTCATCTTGGAGGTAAAAAGAGCAACAATTTTTGTCCTCCACCAGCCAAAGAGGGGAAAAAACCACAAACACCATTCTCTCACCATTTTACATAACTTTAAATCCATGTGCTGATGCAGAGGTTCAGGAAGACGTCCACATGGAGCTAAGATGAGGACTCTCTTCAGAGAGTGCCTGGGGGCGGGGAGCATGGACAGAAATGTGCATGCAGCAGGTGCACCAGGCCAAGAGCCAGAGCAGCCAGCTCACGGGGATCATAAACCACTCCATGGTACAACGTCCTGGCAACGTGTCAGTGGCCAACAAAGTATATTTGCATTTAGGTTCTATTCACAATGTGCTTTGAATTGATTTTAGGTAATAGCCACTTGCAATTAAAGGGAGAAGCTGGCTACTTGCTGGCAGGACGTCAAGACTCAAAGCTTTCAGGTTTCTCTAGGGTGCGCTCTGCAGGTTCTTTCTGCCCACTGGATCCAAAGAGACCTATATGTACATTTCTATGTATTTTTAAATGCTAGAATCACTTGTTAACAGTTTAGATGAAAGCACAGCTCCCATGCCAGTGTGTCGGCAACCTGACACTGCCAACCCCTTTCCACCTCGAGGCCAAGGCCGCCCTTGCCAGCCCTCATCCATCTGCTGGGGCATCTGAGATACGCACTTGCAGATCAATATTATTTAAAAAAAAAATGAAGTAGCATAGTTCCCTTAATTTAGAAAAACTCACTATATATAGCTTGCATTCAGAGCCACATGGAGGCTTAATAAAAAACATCAATCTGTTGGGATAAATGCATTTTCTATCCTGAAAAAAATCAGACTTATGCATCACCTCCAGTTAAGCACCAACCTAAAATAAGGTTTATATTAATTAAATCCTGAAAAACAGATTTTTTTTTCCAAGAAGGGGAGAATCCGACTCACAGAAGAAAAAATAACTTGCAGGCATTCCATGGGCCTCACAGACACTGCAAGCGCCTAACCAGCGACTCATTCTCGTACTGAGTGGGAAGAGTGTTTCATTTGTGGTTAATACAGCTCTTTGCAACCCCTCCCAGACATACGGTTTTCACTGAGGAGACTTGGGGGGAGTGTTCTGTTCTCTGTGAAGACGCTTCCCAACAGCTGGGGGCGAGGGCCGGCGCCCAGGCTGCCGCCTCTGGTCTTTGGGGGCTCCGGGAGTGGACTTGAGGGCAGGGGGCTCCCTATATCTCTCCACAGGCTCAGCGAGCTTCTTTTCTTCCTTCCCACAACCGCCAGGGTTTGGCTTTTGTTCTTTTGGGGGTTGCAATGGGGAAGAAGGCGGCTCTTTACTCGTTCTCTGACAAATCTCCGCGTAACTGGGCTTTCGCAATTCCTGGAAGCAGACAAACATGGCATTACATGCAAAAAATGGTTTCTCCAGGGACAACATGGGGAACAAAGTTTACTTAGACAAAAACAAAGTTTTCAGCTGTAACTAAAAACTGCCATCTTCCCAAGTGCTTCTACTTTGAAAAAGTTCATAAAATTCAATGATGTGTAGCTTCTATGCTGTACAACTTTCTCTCGGAGACTTGAGAAACACCTTTTAAAAATGGATAAAATTAGAAAACGGAAGTCTAAAGAAAAAAAATGAAACTTCTAGAAAAAGACACAAACACTGCTTTTTCTTGCTCTGTTTTCTTCAGAACACAAGCAGGCAACAAGCCACCACACAGTAGCCCACCACTGACAGAGAAACTTCAAAAGCAGTCTTTGCAGGGGTGGGCCCCTGCACCCAAAATGCAGGGCTTGGGTTCAAGTCCCTGTTCTGCTTGGATTCTACCTTCCTGATAATGCACATGCTTGGCAACAGCAGGTGATGCCTCAAGTAGTTGGGTTCCTGCCACCCATGTGGGAGAAGACTGAGTTCCAGGCATCTGGGGAGTGAACCGTGGATGGAAGATCTCAGTCTTTCCCTGTCTATGACTTTCAAATAAATACACAAAGAACTTCTTAAAAAAGGATTGTGACAAAGCTAAAAACTTTTTTAAAAAGTGCAACAGGTTTTCAGATAAGGGGAAGCATGAAGGTTAAATAAGAGGAAAAAAATAAAAATATTTCAGCAACTAAATCCATTTGTTAATTTTAACCTACTGATTTTTTTTTTACTCAAACTGACAATAACGGCTGCATTCCCAAATCTGACATAAAAGCTCACCCAAGATCAACCTGAGGATGACATAAATTAGACTCAAGAGGCTGGATTCACCAGAGAGAAGCTACCAGAAAGAAAGTCACTGGGATCTAAACACGCCAGACCCACAGGGTTAGAGGTTAATGTGGCACCCCCTGTCTTATTCCTGTTTTGCTTAGTTCTTTTTATTTATTTGAAAGGCAGAAAGAGAGAGCAGAAGGAGGAGGAAGAAGGAACAGAAGAAGAAGGGAGGGAGGGAAAGAGAGAAAGAGAGACAGAGAGAGAGAGAATCTTCCACCTGCTGGTTCACGTCCCAAATGGCTACAATAGCAGGGGTTGGGCCAGGCTGAAGCCAGGAACCAAGAACCCCATCTGGGTCTCCCACATGGGTAGCAGGAACTCAAGTACTTAAACCATCATTTGCTGTTTCTCGGGTACATTAGCAGGGAGTTAGATTGGAAGCAGAGAAGCTGAGACTCAAACTTGCACCCCAAAATGTGGGTATGGATGTCCCAAGTGCCATAGCACCTGCTCCTGTTTTAATTCTTTAGCACACGAGATACACACTTAGAATAAATGCTAAATCGGTCATAAATTCTATGGAAGAACAGGGGCTATGATTTCAAGTAACAGTTACTAAAGTAACAGTTATCAACCAACACTGAAATAAAAGGATGCAATGGTAGCGATAATGAGAAAGAACCAGAGTAGTTAATGGAATATTACCAGCAAATATTCTGGACATTTTGCTCAAGAAACAACACAGACACAAATAAAAATCCATCAAGTGAGAGTTGATTAAAAATTCAGCTCATGCAGAAGGAGAGCACTGTGTGTTTCTACCACACCCAAAGCTTTGCGAGTGCTAGGAGAGGCAGGGGCTAGGTACTTACTGTGGCGGCTCCATTCACCTGCACCGATTTACACGCAGTTGTAGTAACAACAGAAGGGAGTCTGTCCACACTGTGGGTTTCCCTCTGCTTTTCTACCACCTTGGGATCCCTGTAAAAATGCCACCAGATATGGAAATTTCACGCAACAGTACAGGGCACTCAACTTCGTAAACACCAATTGTTGGTAGAACAGTAATACTCACTCAGGTAAATGGACTGGGGAAGGGGATCGTTCATATGTTGCTGATACAGCACAAGAAGCCGGCAATGAGGGTTCTCTGGGGACCACTACAGGAATAGTGTTCGTACTTGCATCTGCATTGAGGCTCTGAAAACCACCAGAGTAGGTTAAGCTCACAATCAAGAAGCATTTGTCAGACCTCTGTCAAAGGAAGTACGAGTCTAACTAATGCAAGTATGGAGATCTCCAAAACCTCCCGGCACTGCTTTCTGTCTTCCTGCTGGGACAGTAGATGGAGGGAATGCGTGGTGGGTCACTGTGGAAAATGACACAGGGGTGACTCTGATCTACAGCCACGGTTGAGGACGGCTGGCCCGAGGGATGTAAGCAGGACCACTCCACAAGACCTTCCTAGGTACTTGTTAGCAGGGTTAAAAAGGGGGAAGAATCCACTCTGTTGTCTTACAGGATAAAGGTAGGTCTGAGTAACAACAATAAAAATGCAATTCAAGTTTCTGGATGACTGTATAGATTTTACCTCTGACTCCACAGTCAGCAAGGGAACGAGACGAGACGGTTGGGCCTGGGGTTCAACACTCAGTTTGTCACTCCAAATCTGTGTGACCTCTGCAAATCACTTAATCTCTCTAAACCTCTTATGCATATTTAAAAAATAATGTGGATAAGAAGCTCTATAAAGTGCTTAGCACAAAAACCAGTGCTCAGTGAATGTTAGCAGCTTTAGACTTACAATATGTTATCTTACCCTTTCTTTTGATGATCCTATTATCAAGCTAGATAGCCTGTTTTCAAACAAGTCCTCTGTCTTCAAATTGCCTGCAGCTCCAGGTAATGGGGGGAAGTTGGACAGACCCAGTTCAAAATTTGGTGATGGAGGCTTTGGTGGTGTTGGAGACTGAGTTTGGCTGCTCTGCAATAGAATAACGCTCTGTTAAGTCACACAAGTGTGCAAGCAGTGCAAGAGTAAAGCAAGGACACTTCTGAGTTCCACATTTGTCTGATCAATCTAAAACAAACAATGCACAGGTAATTCAACCACACAATGCTTCATCACACTTCAACCACCTACAGCAGACCCATTAGACTGAAATTCTAAGACTACAGCTGGCCAAGAGACAGATCAGAAAGGCCGTTAAAAAGGTGAATACACTGCACACAGTGCCCCTTCTTCATGAGTGTCAGAAACCTCTGAAGTCCAGTGCATGGAATCAGTTGACAGAAACCAGGGAAAGGCACAGGCGTGTACACAGAAAACAGAATGACCTAAAAACAAGGACGGCCTTATAAAATAACTCCATTAGACAGAAATCAGAACAGCCTGAATGTAGAATGTATCCCTGTTTATCTCCAGACAAATGTATTATACCACAGTGTGTTTATCTTAAGAGAAAAGCAATGGCACACTCTCAACTCTCTAAAGCTGTGTGTGAAATTCTACATAGATGTCGATTAAAAAAACAGGTGAACAGTAACAAAAGGCAGGAATGGAAGGAGTCTTTGGGTATCTGAAAACTGACTTATTGAAACACAGTATTTGATAACAGACCCTTCCTAGATTCTTTCAGAAGGTAAACTCTGCATAGTAACAGCCAACTGTAATTCGTAAGCTCAAGATCTCAGGAGAAAGGCAATGATATATTCTGAATAACTATCAACTTGCTCTAACAGGCTAGAACATACTGGTAAGTACGAAGTTCCTTGGTCAAAAGATACAAGGCTGAGAAAGGGAAAATGAGCTGACATTTATGTGAATGCAAGTCCTTCTTTAGTTGGAGTGCTGAACTACCACGCCCGGGAAGCAAAGATCTGATGAATCTACCCAGCTTCAAGCTGCCAATATTTCCAGAAATTTACACCAACAGGAAGATCATTCCCCGTACGACTGGGATCTACTGAAAATTTACCTGCACTCAAGTGACAGCAGGTTAAAGAATGAAAATGGATCCATGTTGACAAAAATTCCACTGTCTGTTTTGGGCACACTTGCCTATTTCTTGCCTTTACTGTGGCAGAAATGCCTAATTTTAACTTAACTTTACTAGTCATGTGTCCTCACCGCTAAGTTTATGCTTCTTATTGACCATCTGGCTGTTGTATGATCCCCATAATCTACTATAATGAACATAATGCTCAAAATAATCTAACAAAGTTTCAGGTTACAAACAGACACTATGTTCTCAAAACAATTTTTGGAGATTTTTGAAAAACATGTGCATACGAGCTGGCATTATGGCGTAATGGGTATAGCCACCACCTGCAGAGCCAGCATCCCATGAGTGCCAGTTCAAGTCTCAGCTGCTCCATTTCTGATCCAGCTTCCAGCTAATGTACCTGGGAAAGCAGGGGAAGATGGCTTAAGTCCTCGGGCGCCTGCACCCATGAAGGCCAAGAAGTTGTTCCTGGCTCCTTGCTTCAGACTGGCCCTGCTCTGGCCATTGTGGCCATTTGGGGAGTGAACCAGTGGATGGAAGATTTCTCTCTGTTTCTCCCTCTCTCTACTTCTTTCAAATAAAACAAATCATTTTTTAAAATGTGCATGTTACTGAGATGAATGCAACTTTTCCAAAGATAAGCATTTTTAGATAGCTTGGAAAAATTTACTAAACCTTGATTTTTAGGAGCAAAAGGAGCAGGCAACAACTACCCAGGTGTTGGAGCTTGCAGAACCCAAATAGGGCTTGACTCTGAAGGCAGCATTTAGATTTTGTCAGGATTTGAATGCCTTGGAGTGAGGCATGACTGCTGCTCCTGGTCCTAAGGCATTGATCAGGCCCAAATGCTCACATCTTGGTTACTGTATATAAACTTCTGAACTTATTAGAGTATATAAGCACAATAAATGGTATAGTCTCTCTGACAAAGAGAACTTCTGAGCCATATTTCTCAATTTCTAAGTGGTTCAGCACATGAATCAAACAAAATATAACATCAACAACAACAAAAACCTAAAACAGATGTCAGTGGAACACTTCAGGGCAGGCCTAACAGTGCCAGCAGGTTTCAAAACAGATATTCAGATGCCAGCCTTGTTATTCTAAACTGCTACAAGAATTCACGAATGCCAATGGGAACTGACCAATATGAACTGCCTTACCAAAGAGTTAAAATCCTGCCACAATGCTCTCCTATTTCGTGGATTTGAAAAGTCCCATACCAACATCCATTATAGCTATATACAAATATTTTTTACAGGAGAAACTGTTCAATCAACCCAAGTAAAAAATCGCCATGTCTCATGTGCCTATCACCCACTAATTTATTACTTATTTTTGGTATTGTCCTTGTCCTATCTGTAAGTTATAGCAAAAGGCAACAATGTTTGGTTCATAGCGGATTTGTGTTAAAATACTTCAAATGGGGGTTGGTGTTGTGACACAACAGGTCAAACTGCTGCCTGTGACACCAGCAACCCACATGGGTGCCTGGGTGCCGGCTCAAGTCCTTGCTGCTCTACTAATCCAGCCCCCTGTAATGGCCTGGGAGAAGCAGTGAAAGATGGCTCAAGTGTTTGTTTGGGCCATGGCACCTACGTGGAGACCAGGAGGAAGTTACTGGCTCCTGGCTTTGGTCTGGCTCAGACCTGGCCATTGCAGTCATTTGAGGAGTAAACTAGCAGATGGAAGATCTAACTCTGTTAGCTCTGCTTTTCAAATAAATAAATTTTTTCAATGCTTCAAATGAAAAGCACTGCCAAGCAAATTTCTACACAGGAGAAGCTTATTCTACTGGTCAACACTACTAGTATTGCCTCATCCGTAGTTTTGCTTTCCGGCATGTTCAGTTTCCCTCCCCCGCCCGCCATTAATCACAGTTCCAAGATTTTAAGTGGCGAATTTGAGATATAGTGCCAGTTTGAAACTATGTGCCGTTCTGAGTAGCATGTACATTTCTTGCTCTGATTCACTGCATCCTGTGCAGGGAGTGAATCACCCCTCTGTCCAGTGTATCCAGGCTGGATGCTATCACACTGATTAGTCACTTAGTAGCAATCCTAGTTTTCAGATTAACTGTAGTGGAATCATAGTGCTTTTGTTCACATAGCCCATATTTTACTTAATAGTGGTCTCAAAGTGCAAACTGATGACACCGGCAATTCAGATCTGCCAAAGAGCAGCCACAAACTGGCCTTCAGTGAAAAGATGAAAGTTCTTGAGTTTCTAAGAAAAACAAAATCAAATCTGAAGTTGCTAATACTGACAGTAAGGATGAATCTTCTCTCGGTGAAATTATGAAGAAGGAAAATTAAACTCTTGTGCTATTTTTTGCTGTTGCACTTCAAACACTGAGGCAGGAGACAGGTAAAGGTTAACTGAGGAAACTGAAAAGCTAATTCCAAAACTCTTTCATGGTCTATTTCTCTCCTGTCTGCCTCCCTTATCTGCAACCTTGAGGCAGGAGACCAAAAAAAAAAAAAAAAAAAAAAAAAATCTCCTCCACTTAGAAGCTGTATACATATAAGATAATGGCCAGATGGCCTACACACCAGGTGACTTCAAAACCACAGTAAGGGCCCCTTGGCCAAGACCAACTCCTAAGAAATCACAGCCCTCATTATCCTCAGGGCCTCAAGTCTCAGTCTCACACTGAGTTTCGATTCTTGGGTCACTTCTACTCTCTTAAAAAAGCACACTTTCAGGGCCGGTACTGTGGTGTAGCAGGTAGGGCTGCTGCCTGCAGTGCCGGCATCCCATATTGGCGCTGCTTTGGGTCCTGGCTGTGCCTCTTCCAATCCAGCTCTCTGCTATGGTCTGGGATAGCAATGGAGGATGGCCCAGGTCCTTGGGCCCCTGCACCTGTGTGGGAGACCCGGAGGAAGCTCCTGGCTCCTGGCTTCAGATCGGCGCAGCTCCAGCCATTGTGGCTCATTGGGGAATGAACCAGTGGATGGAAGACCTTTCTCTCTCTCTCTCTCTCTCTCTTTTTTTTTAAAGTGTACTTTCTTTTCCTATAGTAAACTTTTGCTGTTATACTTACCGTGTGAGCTTCATTTGAAGCTGAGGCATTGTTTGAGGCTCAAAAGAACCTGTACCTTGTCATAACCTTCCTACTCCCTACTCCTACAATAACAGTGAACACTATAAATGCTTAGTTAAGGTGGAAAAGGCACTAAATTGAAGGATGGCTATTATCTGCTATCTCGGGTTTTCACCGAGGTTTTGGAACATAACCCCAAGAATCAGGGGGTACTGAATACTACATTCTAAATTCTACAACAGGGCTACCCAAACAGAAGAACTGGTCTGGACACCAGTACAGAGACTGCACTATGTGCAAGAATAAGTTCTTGACTGCACCTATTCCATAGGACACATGTTTACCCACTGTGGAAAAAATACTCAGGAAACTAGGACCTGCACCATGTCCTCCTCTTTAGGCTATCAAAAATCAGTTACCACTTAATGAATATCATGCTAAGAGAAAAAAAATCATTTGAAATGCTTCTTCTCATGTCTTCACCTTATTTACTCCAATAAATCTCATGTCTGTTTAATAGGAATTACATTTAAATGTCATAAAAGTGACATATGCTGTACGTACTCACCGTAAACTTCTCCTCCCTTTTCTTCCTATAGCCAAAGGAATTTTTCCTAGAGGAGCAGAAAGCAAAAAGACTTATTTTTTTCCTGGCTGGACAATTGGTCATTGAGCATTATGCTTGTGCTCACATATTTAAAGCATGCATCAATTTAGTCTTTGTTACTCTGTAATTGTTCAAAGATGACCCAATTCTCAGATCTGAATCTTGGGTCCAGAGTTGTGGTGCAGTGGGTAAAACTGCTGCCTTTGACGCTGGAATCCCATATGGATGCTGGTTCATGTCCTGCTGCTCCACTTCCAATCCAGCTTTCTATTATCGTGCCTGGGAAAGCAGCGGAAGATGGCCCAAGTGCTTGTGTCCCTGGACCCACATGAGAGACTCAGAAGCAGCTCCTGGCTCCTGGCTTTGGTCTGTCCCAGCCCTGGATATTGCAGCCATTTGGGGATGAACCAGTGGATAGAAGAGATCTCTCTGTCTTTCTCTCTCTCTGTATCTCTGCCTTTCAAATAAATAAATAAATAAATAAACCTTTAAGAAACAGAAGTATAGTTAAAACATAAAAACTTTATGGAAAAGTTTTAAATCTTAGGTTCCTATAGGTAAATAAAATAACATCTGGGGCCAGTGCTGTGGTGTAGCAGGTTAAGCTGTAGTGCTGGCATCCAATAGGGGTGCCAGTTTGAGTCTCAGCGGCTTCACTTCCAATCCAGCTCTCTGCTATGGCCTGGGAAAGCTGTAGAAGATGGCCCAAGTCCTTGGGCCTCTGTACCCATGTGGGAGACCCAAAAGAAGCCCCTGGTTTCTGGCTTTGGATTGGTGCAGCTCAGACTATTGCGGCCATTTGAGTAGTGAACTAGCAGATGGAAGACCTCCCTCTCTCTCTCTCTGCCTCTCTGTAACTCTTTCAAATAAATAAATCTTTAAATAAAAAAAATTACTATAAGAATTAACTTAGGGGCTACTCAACATTATTTAAAGATATTAATATTCATTCAGTTGGAATAAAAAGGTATATAAAATCTGATACTAAACTAATAGGAAACTTGTTAAAAATGGTAGTGAAAGGTTATCAAATGCAAATTTGCTTGATACTAAAACTTAAAAAGACCCCAAATAACCCATCCCACACTCCTTCACCCCTTAGTTTTATATACTACTGCTTTCAATGGCTTATCTTCTACCACAAAAATCACATAATGATCTCTAGATTCCAAGAATTATCTCTTTTATCCTACTTGCTGGCCTTCTGAACAGTGCTCTAGATTCTTGTCACTCTAAATTAGACCTCCTGTAGGTAGCAAGGTTATATCATACATGGCAGTTTATAACTGTATAAACATTTTATTAAGTGGTGACTTCACATTGGGTCCTTAGGATCCTAAGATGGCTAAGACACGTAGACCTGGACTAGTCACATATTACTTTCAATTTATAATTTTATATTTATCCATTATTTTAACTAAACACAAAGACTTCCCAAGGGCCTTTTATAAAGGGACTTCAAAAAAGTTTATGGAGGGGCCAGTGCTGTGGCATAGCAGGTAAAGCCGCTGCCTGCAATGCCAGCATCCCATAAGGGCTCTGGTTCGAGTCCCAGCTGCTCCATTTCAACTCCCGGCTGCTCCATTTCTGATCCAGCTGCCTGCTAATGTGCCTGGGAAAGCAGTGGAAGATGGCCCAAGTGCTTAGGCTCCTGCACACATGTGGGAGACCCAGAGGAAGCTCTTGGCTCCTGGCTTCGGTCTGGCCCAACCCAGGACACTGAAGCCATTTGGGGGTGAACCAATGGATAGAAGAGATCTCTCTCTCTCTCTCCCTTTCAAATAAATAAATAAATAAATAAATAAATAAATAAATAAATCTTTAAGAAACAGAAGTATAATTAAAACATAAACAACTCCGGCCGTTGCGGCCATTTGGGGAGTGAAACAGCAGATGGAGGATTTCTCTCTGCCTCTACCTCTGCTTCTCTGTGACTCTGCCTTTCAAACAAATAAATAAATCTTTAAAAAAGAAAAGTTTAGGCCGGTGCCATGGCACACTTGGCTAATCCTCCGCCTGTGGCTCTGGCACCCCGGGTTCTAGTCCCAGTTGGGGCGCCGGGTACTAGTCCTGGTTGCTCCTCTTCCAGTCCAGCTCTCTGCTGTGGCCCGGGAGGGCAGTGGAGGATGGCCCAAGTGCTTGGGTCCCTGCACCTGCTTGGGAGACTGGGAGGAAGTACCCGGCTCCTGGCTTTGGATCTGTGCAGTACTGGTCGTTGTGGCCATTAGGGGAGTGAACCAATGGAAGGAAGACCTTTCTCTGTCTCTCTCTCTCACTGTGTATAACTCTACCTGTCAAATAAAAAAAAAAGTTTATGGAGAAATGGAATTAAAAGAAAAGTTTAGGGGCTGACGTTGTGGCACAGTGGATTAAGCCGCCACTTGCTATGTCTGCATCTCATATTGGAGGCTAGCTCACATCCTGCCTGATTGCTTCTGATCCACTTCCTGTTAATACGCCAGAGAAAGTAGTGGAAAGTAGCCCAAGTAATTGGGCCCCTGCTACTGATGTGGGAGACCTGGATGGAGCTCCAGACTCCTGGCTTTTGAGGCCATCTGGGGAGTGAACCAGAGCATGGAAGATATCTCTTCCTCTCTTTCTCTCCCTGCTTTTCCTTATCCCTGTCTCTCTGCCTTTCAAATAAACAAGATTGTTTTATTCTGCTACCGAAAGAGAGAGAGAGAGAGAGAGAGAGAGAGAGAGAGAGAGAGAGAGAGAGAGAGAAAAGTGAAATCAATGCATATAAGGGGTTTCAAGAAATTCATCACAATGAGCATTACAAAGAAAATGACAGAACTAAACTTTTTTTTCAAAATACATTTAATTCCATTTTCTATGAATTTTTGGAAATACCTTCATAATGTATAAGATGGAAAGAAGATTAGAGATAATATTCACAACTGCCTTTACAGAAAACCAAAAAGTAGTCTTGTCTAAGATGACAAAGCTAACAAGTAGAATGAGCTTAGATCCCCTCAACTTCTCAGTCAAACATGGGATGCTCTCTGAACCCTTCTGGTAGCCCCTCAAGCAGAAGTAAGACACAAGCTGTTGGGATTTTGGAACAAAGTCAGGCCACCTCCTGCAGAAAATCTGCTCTCTCCTTATGTAGCAAAGCATTCTGGAAATAGCTCCTGGCTGTCGACTACTAGGCCCTGGGTGAGACTAAATGCTTGACTATGGCACATCAAATGACAAAGAGACCTCGGCTGGCTATCACGGATGGGGCACTAACCTATAAAAAGCTGGGCACAAATGCTAACCATTGACTGTCTTACAAGGTTGGTGCTTGGCCATTCAGTGACCAGTTCTCCTTCACCTTAATCCATACTTAGGGCATTCGTGGGGCCTGTGTTGAGAGACAGTGATGGGCCGGCATTACAGATATTCATGCACACTGTATAGAATGGCCTCAGGATCACTCCCCAGAAGGCCAGGAAACTTTCCCAGTGGGCAGAACTCTGGATGCACTGTGTCTGGACTTGGGAATGTAGAAAGAGTAGATCTGTACTAGCTCAAGAGACAGGAGCTTGTATCTGGCTGGATGAGAGATTTCTAGGAGTTGGAACTCAAAGCTTGATAACAAGGAGATCTGGGAGAATGAGTGTGGGATGGACAGTATGAGCATGTGTGTTGTGAGTACTGTCCAGAGGAAAGGAAGAAATCGTGCAGAAGCTCAACCCAGGGGCAACCCGACCACAGTCGTTCTAGTCCCTGGGGAGTGCAGAAGCTACGCTTTGCTGGAATAGACCTGTGTCCTGGATACAGATGTGACCACCATGGGGTTCTAGCAGCATCACTCTCGGCAGACCTAATCAAAGACTTTCCTCACCCTAATCAAAGACTTTCCTCACCCTCATGGTGCTCCATGTGTTCGACCTAGAAACCTGCTGGCTATCAGACTCCATTATTGAGAATCCAGGCAGGCCAAGTGAAGACTCAGCTACAGTTCTGGGAGGAAGGGGAAGTGTGTGATTCAACGTAGCACCACAGCCAGAGGCATGGTTCTGGCACCGTAAGGAGAAATCTCTGTTATACTGCAGAGTTAGTACTTCTTTCAACTCAGAATACTGTTGGTTTGAGTATCTTATTTCCAAAGAGAAATGCTTCTGTAAGGTGAGGAGCTAACAGTGGTTCCATTGAGACAGAAACAGAAACAGTCACCTGGCATATGGAGTTCTTCATCATACTAAATCCAGCCAGGGTGAAAAGCCCTGCAGTTGGCTGGCGCCATGGCTCACTTGGCTAATCCTCCACCTGCGGTGCTGGCACCCTGGGTTCTAGTCTCGGTTGGGATGCCAGATTCTGTCCCGGTTGCTCCTTTTCCAGTTCAGCTCTCTGCTGTGGCCCGGGAGGGCAATGGAGGATGGCCCAAGTGCTTGGGCCCTGCACCCACGTGGGAGACCAGGAGAAACACCTGGCTCCTGGCTTTGGATCGGTGCAGTATGCCGGCTGTGGCGGCCATTTGGGGGGTGAACCAACGGAAGGAAGACCTTTCTCTCTCTCTCTCTCTCTGTGTCTAACTCTGCCTGTCAAAAAAAAAAAAAAAAAAAAAAAAAAAAAAAGGTCCTGCAGTTGACTATTGTACAGGGTGAGGGAGAAAAGCATGCCTGGACCCTGGGTATCCTGCAGAGTGCCTCTTACCCACCCCTACCTGCAATGGGGAAACAAGGTGCGACATGACCAGTGTGCATCAGTTCCTTCAATAAGGAAGATCTAGATCGCCCTTCTCATTTAAGAGCCCTGAGCACTCAATGCTTCATCTGAAGACAGAGGAAACATAAGACAAAGTAGAAGAAGAAAGTTACAAATATTAACTGTGGCTTCATGAACAATTACAGAAACAAAGACTGTGGAAGCTATGCATGCTTTCTCAGGAGCGCCATGTGTATTTATCAGTATATGTTAACTAAACTCTTCACTGTTTATTGTTTGTGGCTACAATTAGGGATTATTTAAGGGACAGCATAACTTACTTGTTGTGGACAAAGTGAGACTCTATATTTACGTAAAATCAACATCTGTTAGGCACAAGCATAAACGTGTAATTGCTACCATTTGTATACTGATGAAGGATATACAAGGTGATTGGATAATCCAAGTGGCATACCTTATTGGTTAACAAGTTACTGTCTCTCAGCTTCAAACCCACTTTTTATTAATATGTTGTGATAATGTGGCTGAGATTCTGCAAACCTCATTTTCCTCACTGCCCACTGGAAAATGAGCAAGGTGAGGAGCCCACTGGACAGAGCTTGGAGGGCATCCTTTGTCAGAGGCCAGCGACAACCACCAAGGTGAGACTGTAGGCACAAACAATGGAGTCTAGGAGCTGATGAGCTCCAAAATTCTTTGCAAATAATGACTGTGACCTCAAATAGTTCCACTTCATCTACACTTCTCATGGAACAATTTCATACTACAAAAAAGATGAAACAATCTAAATCTTTGCTCTAATGTAACCGCAAACAGCAATTGCATAAACTCCTTGATGTTTATAGCCTTCAGTTTGGCTTTCTGTGATGTATGTGAAAATATTATAAAACAAATCTAAATTTAAAAATTTAAAAACATTAATATTTTATGACAGAAATATAGTTTACATTTAGCAAACCTTATGTAGACAACTCACCTTCCTCTCCCTAAACCAGGAGAGGATTCAAGACTACCTGGCTCCACGCGCCCAGTTCCAATCTCTCTCTTGGCATAAGCTGAGGGGTTTTGTATTCGTGTTCTAGTTTGCCCTGTTTGCCTTGTCTGTGGGCTCCGGACACCATTAATTAATCGATCTGCAGTGAAGTTAAATATTGAAGGACTTTCTAATAGCCCAGGGCCTCTGTCTGCACTAGGAATCGCATGGCGCAGATGAGACTTAGTAGGATTCCTGAAAATAAAATGTATGTGCTCAGTTATGAATCAAATAAGGCATTACATAGTAAGCATGCTAGTGCGATATCTATGCTAAAATCTGCTTCCTCTTTTTATAAAGATTTGTTATTTAGAATAGCTAACACTCAAAGGCCCTCCTTTGCTGTTTGTAAGTCCAAGTCCAACCTAAAAATAAGGCATATATAGGGCAAGCTGCCCACAAGTCTTCTCTGCAGAGAATCTAACCTTTATGTAGGAAACTGTAGCACTAATTTGATTGTTTCATTTTTACAGAATGTTGACATTGGCTTTGAACAGTTTTTACCTCTTGTGAACATTACTAGTGGTCAAATATATCTCTTATTACAGATGCTGAAAAACAATAAACATGAAGCAAACAAACTTTTGAACCACTGACAGAACTTGCCTGCTTCTGGGAGGATACTGTCTGAGTGAAGTCAGAGGAGAGGCTGCAGGTTTGAAGGTTGGAGACGTAAACCCGTTTATAAATCCAGTATTTGGAAATGGAGTTACCTATATTCAATAACAAACAAGTAAACCATCCATAAAACAGATTTCAATTTGGTTAATATTATCATATCTTGTGGTAACCTTGGTAATTTCTTAGTCTTGTCGGGGATGCTATATTCTACGTTATACCTAAAAATAACCGCAGATTGGCAGAGCATTTTATAAGATTATTAGTAATGGCTAAGATTTATTGAACACTCATAACAACCAAGCCAGTTCGAAGAACTTTTCTGCATCATCTCAGTTAATACTTATAACAATTCAAGGAGCAAGATAATTTCTACATGTAGAAATTGACATTAAGATAGAACTCTGCATAAGATCACATGGGATCCATGAAGACAAGGACCTTGAGACAAGTACTGTCTGTAATGTTTAAACTAACTGTTAGTAAGAACACCATCTGCATTACTAGTAAGAATTAATTCTTGGGGTCGGCATTGTGCCATAAGGGGTTAAGCTGCAACCTGCAATGCTGGCATCCCACATGGGTGCTGACTTATGTCCCGGGGACTCCATTCTGATCCAGCTCCCTGCTAATCACCTGGGAAAGCAGCGAAATATGGCCCAATGTGGGAAACCCAAATGAGGCTCCTGCCACTGGCCTGGCCCAGCCCCAGCTATTGCAGCCGTTTGGAGAGTGAACCAGCAGATGGAAAATCTGCCTCTCCCTCTCTCTAACTTTGCCTTTCTTTTTTTTTTTTTTTTTTTTGACAGGCAGAGTGGACAGTGAGAGAGAAAGAGAGAGAAAGGTCTTCCTTTGCCGTTGGTTCACCCTCCAATGGCCGCCGCTGCAGCCGGCGCACCGCGCTGATCCGATGGCAGGAGTCAGGATCCAGGTGCTTTTCCTGGTCTCCCATGGGGTGCAGGGCCCAAGCACCTGGGCCATCCTCCACTGCACTCCCTGGCCATAGCAGAGAGCTGGCCTGGAAGAGGGGCAACCGGGACAGAATCCGGCGCCCCAACCGGGACTAGAACCCGGTGTGCCGGCGCCGCAAGGTGGAGGATTAGCCTATTGAGCCACGGCGCCGGCTCTCTAACTTTGCCTTTCAAACAAAGTAAGTCTTTTTTAAAAATAGAAGTAAATCTTTATTTTTAATAACTTTATCAAAATTCATCAAATTTCTCAATTTAGGGCCATCTATATACTTACTGCTACAAACTGCTTATTTTACAATCACAGCCTTTTAGAGCACTATTATTTTAACCTTTAGTTTCATGCACATCTTGCTCTAAAGATCAGGATATTTTTAGATCATTAACAATTTAAGTGATATATGGCATACAAATATAGCAGAGTTCTTAATCCACTGTTGTGGCCATTTGGGGAGTGAACCAGCAGACAGAGGATCTCCCCCACCCTGCCCTTGCTGCTCTGCATTTCAAATAAATAAATAAATACATCTTTAAAAGTATATATTAACCTTTCTCTCTGTCTCTCTCTCTCACTATCCACTCTGCCTGTCAATATATATATATATATATATATAAAGCTCAGAATTCTAAGTATCGGCCAGCTGATAATAAAACTTAGTGCTGAGTGGGTGGGTACAGAGGGAAGAAACACCAAGTTCCTAAAGTTGTACTTAGGAAATGCATGAAGTCTGAATTCCTTAAGCAAAAGGTTTCAGGGGAAAGGGAACCAGTGTTGAAATAGTTAAATAACCAGACCCAACAGGAAGCTATAATTGAAAAAAGGGATATTAGAGACAGGTTAGGACCAAAATAATTCTCCAATTTAAAAGAGAAAAATTTCAAAGCAAGAAAAAAAAATGCTTCACATTTTCTTAAAATTTCTAATTCACTGTTTGAGAAACTGTATTGTCAGCAAGAATCAGACAAATTCAAATTATATTACACCAGAAGGGCCATCAATTCAAACTTGAATTCTGGAGACTGTAAATCATGGTAATGCCAATAAGGACTAGCCATTTCACACTAAGAAAATTTCCACACAGAACTGTGATGTTTCATTAATAATCCTCAAGAGTTGAAAAATAAAATTGGCTGTTAACACAATAATTTAATATCAAAACCTACTGGGAATGAACAAGTGCCCTCTCTTCATTTTTGCTCAAACACAATGTTTAAGAAAAGTAAGAGAGCTTTAGTGGAGGGTTCTGACCTCTCATTCTCAGACTTGGTCCAAACGACCATCATAAACAGCAACCTGAACATAAAACACAAGTTGAGGACATAACTAACCCAGGATCCCAAGCGAGCCCAGTACAGACTAGGGATTAAATGGAGAAATGGGAGAAATAACTGACTGCAGGAAGAAGTGAATAGGAAATATTTTTTCAATAGCATGAGTCTACAGATTATACTTCCTCTTTGGTCCTCTTGACATATTTCCAGAAAGGGAACTAAACTACCCTGAGTACACCTTTACAGAATGTAGCAATACTTTTTTAAAAGCAGCACAGTTTCTTACCACTGGGAGTCATTCAAATAAGAAATAACTGAATTTTAATCACTTGTATGCCAAGCATTTTTTTTATTGCAGTGGTTAAAACTTTTGGTTATGGGCCCCTTTGGGAATTCCTCCTAATTTGTTTCTGTCCCTGCCTGCCCTTCATTTTGCTATAAGAGCTACAGTTTCCTCTTCTTAGAAACCTTAGATGACTTCCTCTAAGCCACAAGGTAAAAGCCCACCCATCTCAGGAAAATGGCTAAGAAACTGGGCAGTCTGGCTCGAATCATTCAGCAGCCCCACTCCCTAGCTCCCTGCACACGTTCTATACTTTAGCTTAGAAACACTCTCTCTAATCCATAACCATCTGTGTGCTTTAGGGCATGAAATTTATTTTCATGAAGGTTCCTTCTGATAACCCGAAAAACTCAACTTCAGTGACAGCACAGTACCTGATAACCCTCTGAATTATTAAGTTTAATGGCATTTTGTATTTGTGACTTTATTGCAATTATCACCTGCTTGATGTATGTCTTTTCTACTCTGAGGCTTTTCACAGATATATATTTTTACTTTCTAGATTATATCAGGCAATAGCAATCCAAGTTTCATCAACACTTTTTCTCTCAAAGTCTTTGTTTTCCATATGTATCCTCTTCTGCCTGTCAGTGGTAACATCTCTGGATGACAGGGTATCTGGCTCTCAGTCATTTGACCTTGAGTACCAACTTGGTCCACAGTCATATCCTGGACATGAACTCTTACCAAAGCTATTAACTCAATACCTGCTTTCTGACGATAATCTATGCATTTTACCCTTCTATCTCTCTTATTCAAACTAAACCTGCAGTGCTACCTCATATAAATCTCCTTTCATCTTCTCCTCTTAACCCATACCTAAACTTCAAGAATGCTTCTATTAAATACTACTGATTCTCACATATCCCACTCTAAGTCCAAGGCGGAAGCCTCCTGATCTTCCTATTATCTATAGCAGCTTAGCTGAAGCAAATGATGGAATCCATTAGAAATTTATAAATCCCAACCACAGCCCTTAACACAGGCCAAAGTTTGGGAAAAAAAATAATAATCATATTAAACCAGCTCAAAGGCTGGTATGAGAAGTAAAATAAAGCTTGTGAGATAGCATAGGTTCTACTTGTCTTTGACTGTTATAAGCCTATTAAAGTACCTCTTTAACAAATCTCCCTTCCATTTCCTTTTGTGTTCAAAAGGTCATCAGCTACACTAGAGCTCTTATTACATACTGTGTCTTTGAAGGAAAAAAAAAAAAGCTGGACAGAAGGGGAAATGCGCTGGGCAAGGACTATGAGATCAAGATCATAGCATTTCAAAGTTTTTTCAAGCAAATGGCTCAGTTCTTATCACCCAATTAAAACTCAAAACCCACAATATAACCTGAAGGTTTATTTTTGGAATGGCAAATTGCATACTTATCTGGCTCCCATATTAGACTAGGCTTTTAATCCTTTAAAGTACCCGTGTCTATCATACATAGTTCTGTGAGTAAACTCCACGTAAAGACTTACCAAGGGTGGATCGAGATAGCTATGCGTTGTTGACCATGTCTGGGGGGCAATCAGGCTGTACAGAGGAAACTGTTGTTGGGGACTGTATACTGGAGGTAAATAAAATGATGTTGTGTAACGCTGCTGTGTATAAAGGTTCATGTCGAGAGGTCTAAATCCATTCTTTGGCAAAAACGTGTTTATAGCTATTGCCTTTGCTTTTATCCGCGCCTGTTTGAAAATATTTAAGTTCCTATTAGAATACTTAAGAACAAGTTAGAAAATAAAGCACAACCAAGAGTCTTGTTTACCTTAATTGGTTTTCCTTGAAAAGTTTTGACTTCTTCTCGCAGGTATTTGTAAGCCTATGAGCAAAATCAACAAAAATATCATTCTGTTAATCTTTCACTAAGATAGACTGATAATCAGTTCAAAAGATCAAATAAAAAATTAAATAGCTACCCTATGGTGGACAAGACCTAGCACAGTGATGACTTTTTTTGGGCCACAGATCCTTAATATAACATCACAAGAGCTAGGGAATTCTAGCCAAAAGTCTCAGAAACAAGATTTGTGCACAGTTTCGTTAAATATTAATAGATACTATCAAGTCTCACAAAGACCCAATGCTGAGAATCTTGCCCAAGGGGAAAATGATGACAACTGAGTTCCAATTTTGAAACCAAGATTACGCAGTTCAGTAGTAGAAATGCTGGGGAGGAAGGAAGGCTGGATTCATAGTTTATTCAAGTAATTATGTGTGTGTGTGTATATATATATATATATATATATATACACACATGTAGATATATATATGGCTCCTTGCTCTTCTCCAAATCAAATCTACATTAACCTCCTTATATAACTCTGAAGGCTCTGACACTCTGACTCAACCTCAACCAACCACACTCATCAGGCAGGTCAGCAGAGCTCGCTCTATTCCACAAACATGGTGATTATGATCTCCCATTCTCCCCCTTTCCCCTCCTATCCAACTAAAATCCATATTTCAGGTTTTTTCTCTTCTAAACCTCAATAGCATTTACACAATTTAACACTTTATAGCACCAAGACATTTGTTAATTTGTTTTTCCCAAATAAGATGCTTACTTTAAAGGCAAGAAAATAAATTACTTAACTTCTTATGTCTCCTTAAGGAGCTCACTTCTCATTACCCTTAAAAGCCTCTTTGTCACACACAATGATGATATAAAGATTAAGGTAAGGTTAAAATTTCCAAAAGGCCTTTGCAAACAGTAAAATCTTTCTCTGCCCAGATTTAAGAACAGAACTGATTTTCCTAGGTGGTTTACCTTAACAATTTCTTTAAGGAAGTAATGTCACATGTTTCTTTTTTTTTTTTTTTTTTTTTTTTTTTTTTTTTTTTGACAGGCAGAGTGGACAGTGAGAGAGAGACAGAGAGAGAAAGGTCTTCCTTTTGCCGTTGGTTCACCCTCCAATGGCCGCCGCTGCAGCCGGCGCACCGCGCTGATCCGATGGCAGGAGCCAGGATCCAGGTGCTTTTCCTGGTCTCCCATGGGGTGCAGGGCCCAAGCACCTGGGCCATCCTCCACTGCACTCCCTGGCCATAGCAGAGAGCTGGCCTGGAAGAGGGGCAACCGGGACAGAATCCGGCGCCCCGACCGGGACTAGAACCCGGTGTGCCGGCGCCGCAAGGTGGAGGATTAGCCTATTGAGCCACGGCGCCGGCCTATCACATGTTTCTTATATGGCTACAAAACTTACCTATAAAAATACACACATTTAAGTTTCCATAACTTGATTTTATCTGCAGCTTACATTCAAACACCACCACAATACGAGAATAATCTCAATGTCCAAATTTAGTCCCATTATATACTAGTAATAAGCACTGGTAAACTATGTACTTCATGAGTACTAGTGGGAAGAACCTACCTGCTGTGCATCAGCTTCTGTTTCAAACGTAATAAACCAATTATCATTATAGGCAAATTCACAGTTTATAAATTTCGGTAAATTATTTCCTTTAAATAGTGCTTCTACTTCCTATAGGAAATAGAGAGGTTAAAATTTAATTCTTAATTATGTCACTTTTGTCCTCATCAAAATTTTTACAATGCATAACTCTTAAGGGCACATCCTTAAAGTCTAACATATGTCAATGTGTTTCAAAACAGGCTAAAAGTTTCAGTGGGGTTTCCAGAATCAGAATCACAATAGCATAGGAAGATAACACAGTTCATTGATAGTTGTTCCATTAAGCTACATTAATGTTAAAAACATATTACCATCATATCACTCAGCTAATAAATACACTTTAAAACAAAGATAAAATATGCGAAAAATCAGGGTTTTTAGGCACTGGACATCAGGCAGTAAAGGAGAATGATCCCTCAGAAAGGGGACATTAACAAGACAAGCCCCTAAAGTGCCCAGCTGCCCACTGTTGAGTTTTGAGGCAGCAAGAGCAAGAAGGGTAAGTGCAGACTCGAGACCTCTGCCCTGGGTCTTTAGCCTGAGGCTGCGAACAACCACCTGAAATGGTTAGTGGGTGCAGCTCCAGAGTGAGCTCACTGGGAGGGGAATGGCGGTCTTTCCACCAGCCAGAGCAGAAAACTTTACTAAATTCACAGGATTTCAGGTAGGATTACTGAGAAGGGTATCATCTCAACAGGGGGATCAAACAGTCCAAGAACAAAGGCTCCTCTGATTCCATCTTACAAATACTAAATATTCCTTAAACATCAAACGGGTTCTAGGTTAACAAACTTCATTTCCAAGCAAAGTTCAAAAAACTTATCAAAATATTCAGGATCCAGTAAATTTCAAAATGCATGGAAAAAATTACCAAGTATGCCAAGAATCAGAAAAAAATATGGCCTTTAGTGAAAGATCTATCAAATCAGATCTATAAATGATGTGGGTGACAAAAAGACAGGAACATTAAGATATATATTCCATTGGATTATACATATTCCATATGCTGAAAAAGGTAAAGATTTAAACAGAAATATGGACATTTTTTTGACAGGCAGAGTTAGAGAGAGAGAGAGAGAGAGAGAGAGAGAGAAAGAAAGGTCTTCCTTCCGTTGGTTCACCCCCTAAATGGCCACTATGGCCGGCATGCTGCTCCAATCCAAAGCCAGGAGCCAGGTGCTTCCTCCTGGTCTCCCATGCGGGTGCAGGGCCCAAGCACTTGGGCCATCCTCCACTGCCTTCCCAGGCCACAGCAGAGACTGCGAACAAAACCAGCACCCCAACCGGGACTAGAACCCGCAGTGCCGGCCGACATGGACATTTAAAAACAAAAATCCACACTGAATTTCTGGAGATGCAAAATACAATGCCTGAAATTGGGAAGTACACTGAATAGGATTAATAACTAGATACTTTCCGAAGGGAAAAGAGAGAAAATATTTAATGAAATAATGGCATAATGAACTTCAAGTACAAGAAACTAGAAAGCTATACCAAGACACATTGCAATCAAATTGCTTAAAACCAGTGATAAAAATCTTTTTTAAAAAATGTCTGACATTAAAAGGTTAGAAATGGAAAACTGGAAGAAATTTGTTGTAAGGTAAAAAGAAATGGCATTATGCTAAATACAGAAGGATACTGCTAAGTTAAAGGTGTCAATTATAAAGCTTAAAGCAATCATTAAAAATAATTATATCTAATAAGCCAAAAAAGGGAGACACAAATACTTACTTTCTTGTACTTGAGAAAGAAAGAGAGAAAGGTCTTCCTTCTATTGGTTCACCCCCCCCCCACACACACACCAAATGGCCGCTATGGCCGGCACGCTATGCCAATCGGAAGCCAGGAGCCAGGTGCTGCCTCTTGGTCTCCCATGTGGGTGCAGGGCCCAAGCACTTGGGCCATCCTCCACTGCCTTCCTGGGCCACAGCAGAGAGGTGGACTGGAAGAGGAGCAACCGGGACAGAACCGGTGCCCCAACCCGGACTAGAACCTGGGGTGCCGGCACCGCAGGTGAAGGATTAGCCTAATGAGCTGCAGCGCTGGCCCTATATTCAAAATCTTAATAAGGGGAAAATATAATCTTTATTTTCTTCTCTCCAAGTATTATAATACGGGTCTAGTAAAAACTATTTGAACTGAACAGAAAAGACACTTTTTAGAACAAGATCATTCTTATAGAGTGACATAATTCTTAGGGCTGGCACTGTGGCAGATAATGCCTACAGTGCCAGCAGCCTATAGGGCCACTGGTTCATGTTCCAGCTACTCTACTTCCCATCCACCTCCCTACTAATGGCCTGGGAATGGTCCAAGGGTTTGGGCTCCTGCCACACATGTGGGTGATGCAGATGACGCTCTTGAGTTCAGCCTGGCCCAGTGCTGGCAGTCGTCTGGGCAGAGAACTAGCAGATGGAAGTTCTCTCTTTATCTTTCCTATCTCTCTCTGTAACTCTTTCAAAATAAACAAATAAATCTTTAAAAAAATTAATTTACCAAACAGTATGGATCTCTCAAATTATTATATAAGCTACTGGTTCTCTAGGGATGGTCTCCATATTCCATTTTCACAATAAAAGAGCAAACACCCTCGCTTGTATCCGCAGCAACTGCACTGGTGCTAAGAGAGTGCTTCACAATGACCTGCTGTCATAAAAATATTTCTTCTGGAAAGTTATTTATCATAAAATGCTCAGTTCTTACTGAATAAAATTTTTTTCATTTTTAATGTCTAAATACTGAAATACATAAAACTTATTTTTTAAATGTAAAGTGTATAAAGTATAGCTGAGATCAAAGGTTTGAGAATAATTTCCACATACAAGTGAATCAGATTGTAATGATCAAAGTGTGTAAATCTTAGAAAAACAGTGAGATTCTAAGTACTTAAAAACAAATCCTCCAAACCACACATGTTGGCGGGGGCAGGGAGGGGAGGGTGGGAAAGGGATACACACACAAAAACGCACAGGAAAATGTTTAAGTACCCCTCACAGGGGAAATTACTTACTTCCACAGGGGTAGATTCAGATATTTCTCGCAATATTACTATGCAACGATTTTGATTTGGCCTTACTTTTTCTCCCTTCTCATCCACCTGGACTAAAGGTAAAGCTAGAAAGAGAAGAAAAATCAAAGGTAAAACACAAATATTAGAACATGATAATCCAATGGAATGTATTACACTGTGACACTAAATGGGTTAAAGAAACTATATACAAAAAGCAAAGTAAAAAGCCCATAGAATAAAAAGTATATTAAAATACAGGGTTAATGGCTTTCTCCTTTCTACAAGACCTGAAAATAATTTTGTCTTGCAACTTTTTAGTTATAAATAGTTCGAAGACTCACACAAAATTCCTGAGTACCCTTCACCCAGCTCTCCCTAGAGTTATATGTGACAGCATTATTACATAAATGTGACACATTGCCAACCAAGGATGCCAAAGTTGGTGTAGTACTTCTATCTCATCAACAGGCCCAATTCAGATTCCACAAGTTTTTACATACACTGGTTTGTGTCTTGGTGTCATTTCTATGAAATTATGTTATGTGTAGATTCAAATCACAACCTGTTGTGATCACAATCAAGGATCAGAGGTGTCCATTAGCAAAGAGACACAATATACCAATATTAGGAATAAAAGTGGTTATTATCACTGCAGGTTTATCAGCATTAAAAGGATCATAAGGTAAATACCATGATAAATTTCACACCAAGAAACCTGACAACTTACATGAAACAGAAATGTTTTTTGCAAGGCACAAACTATTAAATATCACTCTAGAAGAAAGAAGTAATTGGAAAAGACCTGATTCTATGAAAGAAATGGAATTTGAAATTTTCCCACAAAGAAATTCAAGGCCCACACGGTTTCACTGGAGAATTCTAGCAAACGTTTAAGAAAAAAAATACCAATTCATTAGTACAAATATTTCAGAAAATTACAGAAGAGTGAATGCTTTCCAATCCAATTCATCGAGCCAGCAGATCTCTGATGTCCAAACTAACCAAACACATTACAGAAACAAATAACCTACAGACCAGTATCTATCATAGACACAGATGCAAAATGTTTTAATAAATGTTGGAAAACTGAATAATATATAAAAGTGGTAGTAAAACAGAGTGAAATCAGTAAGAAAAATCTGACTTCTCAACTAAAAATCAAGCAACTTAATTCACCATATTAATGATTTAAAAAAAGCAATCATCTCACAGCTGTAGGAAAAAAAGTACTTAGCAGGGCCAATGTGTGACAGAAGGTTAAGCCTCTGCCTGCAGCGTCAGCATCCCATATGGGTGCCAAGTACCAGCTGGTCTGCTTCCCATCCAGCTCCCTGCTAATGCTTCTGAGAAAGCAGCAGAACATGGCCCAAGTACATGTGGGAGTCCCAGAAGAAGCTCCTGGCTCTTGGCTTTAGCCTGTCCCAGCCCTGGCAATAGTAGCCATTTGGGAGAGTGAACCAGTGGATTGAAGATTCTCTCTCTTTTTTTTTTCTCTCTCTCTGCCTTTTAAATAAATGAATAAATCTTTAAAAAAAAAAAAAAAAAAGGAAAAACAGAAAAAGTATTTGGCAAATCTAATACTCACTCCTGATAAAAAATTTTCAGAAGTCTAGGAACAGAAGAGAGCTTCCTCAACCAGACAACTATCTCCTATGGAAAACTTACTGTCTCCTAATAATGTGATACTGAATACTTCTCCCCTCCACCCCCCAGTTAACCAACAAAGCAAAGCAATGTGCTGACTCCATTTCCATTCACCGTTGTATTATGGAGGTTCTAGTTAGTTCACTAATCTAAGAAACAGAAATTTAAGGCATACAGATAGGTTTAAAGGGTAAAACTTTTTATTCATAGACAATAAGCTTATTTATTAAAAATAAATAAATGAGAAGGTGGCACGGGCCTTGGCTGTTCCTCTTCAGATCCAGCTCTCTGCTTATGGCCTGGGAAGGCAGTGGAGGATGCCCCAAGTGTTTGGGCCCCTGCTACCATAAAGGAGACCCAGAAGAAGCTCCTGGCTCCTGGCTTTGGATTGGCCCAGCTCTTGCAGCCATTTGGGAAGTGAACCAGTGGATGAATGACCACTCTCTCTGTCTCTCCCTTTCTCTGTAATAAATAAATAAATAAACCTTTAAAAATAAATAATATAAATTACAATTTATTGAGTTTAGCTAGGTTTTAGTATACAATTAACATGTAAAAATGAGTTGCATTTCTATACAAAGGCAGTTCAAAAAGTTCATTGATGAGGCCAGTGATGTGGTGTAGTGGGTAAAGCTGCCGCCAGCAGTGCCAGCATCCCATATTGACGCCAGTTCAAGTCCTGACTGCTCCACTTCCAATCCAGCCCTCTGCTATGGCCTGGGAAAACAGCAGAAGATGGCTCAAGTCCTTGGGCCCCTGCACTCACATGGGAGACCCAGAAGAAGCTCCTGGCTCCTGAATTCGGATCAGCACAGCTCTGGCCATTGTGGCCATCTGGGGAATGAACCAGCAGATGGAAGACCTCTCTCTTTCTGTCTCTGCCTCTCTGTTAACTCTTTCAAATAAATAAATAAATCTAAAGAAAAAAGTTCACGGAAAATGGAATTTACACCAGTTTTATTTTGGTGTAAATAAAACTTAGAAGTACAAGCATAGTTTTTCCATAATACGCATTTTTCTTCAATTTTCTGAAGACTCCTCAAATACACTAAGCTGATAATTAAAACAGAAAATATTTACAGTAGCATTAAGGATATAAAACTAATTAGTTTTGGCTGGCGCCGTGGCTCAATCGGCTAATCCTCCGCCTTGTGGCGCCGGCACACCAGGTTCTAGTCCTGGTCGGGGCGCCGGATTCTGTCCGGTTGCCCCTCTTCCAGGCCAGTTCTCTGTTGTGGCCCGGGAGTGCAGTGGAGGATGGCCCAAGTCCTTGGGCCCTGCACCTGCATGGGAGACCAGGAAAAGCACCTGGCTCCTGGCTTCGGATCAGCGCGATGCGCCGGCCACGGTGACCATTGGAGGGTGAACCAACGGCAAAAGGAAGACCTTTCTCTCTGTCTCTCTCTCTCACTGTCCACTCTGCCTGTCAAAAATAAAAAAAAAAAAAAATTAATTAGTTTTAAATTAGATAAAAGATATGAAAGGTCTATATGCACAAAACTACAAACCACTGCTAAAGCTAAGACATAAAGAGATATTCTGTGTTCCTGGACTGAAATGTTCCATATTGGGTGAGAGGTCAATCCCCTTGAAGCAAAAATCAGTAAAAATGCAATAAAAATTCCAACAGGCCTTTTGGAAAAATTATGTGGAATCCAAAATTCATATAAAAATAAAAAGCATTTAGAAGAGCCAAACAAAGTTAGAGATTTTGCAACTACTTTAAGAATGATTATAAAGTTATGGTAATCAAGATATTGTAATATTATCATCAAAACTGACAAGTAAATCAGTGAATACATGGCCCAGAAGCAAACCCACATATACATGGGCAAATGATTGTGACACATGCACAAACATAATACAGTGAGTCTTTTCAACAAATGATGTTGGAATAATGGCATATTAGATCAGTGCCTCATACAAAGTACAAAAATTAACTAAACAAATCAGACCAAAATATGACATGTAAAACTACAAAAATTCTAGAGAAAAATCGTTGTAACTTTGGACTAATTAAAGATTTCTTAAGTATAATGTCAGAGCCAGCACTGTGGCATAGTGGGTAAAGCTACTGCCTATGATTCCGGCATCCCCTGTGGGCACAGATTCTTGTACCAGCTGTTCCACTTCCAATCCAGCTCCCTGCTAATGACTTGGGAAAAACAGCAGAAGATGGCCCAAGTTCTTGGGCCCCCACACCCATGTGGAAACCTGGAAGCAGCAGCTCCAGCTCCTAGCTTCAGCATGGCTCAGCCTCAGTGGCCATCCAGGGAATAAACAAGCAGATGGAAGTCACATATCTATCTCTCTCTCTCTTTCTCTCTCTCTCCCTCCCTCCCTCCCCCCTCCCTCCCCCCTTCTCTGTATAACTCTGCCTTTCAAACAAGTAAACAATTCTTCCAAAAAATGTATAATCTCAAAAGATCTATAAATAATAAATTAGACTCTATACAACTCTATTTCTGCTTTTTTGCTACAAAAACATACTTCTGCATTTAAAAAGACAAGCTACATCGGGGTTGGTGTTGTGGTGTACCAGGTAAAGCTGCTGCCTGTGACACTGGCATCCCACATGGGTGCAGGTTCGTGTACCAGCTGCTCCACTTCTGATACAGCTCCCTGCTAATGACTTGAGAGAAGCAGAAGATGGCTCAAGTGCTTGTACTTCTGCACCCACATGGGAGACTCAGATGAAATTCCTGGCTCCTGGCTTCTGTCTGTCCCAGCCCCAGCCATTGTGTCCATCCCATTATGCCCATCTAGGGAGTGAACCAGCAGATGGATGCTTGCTCATGTGCACCGTCTCTCCCTCTGTGTGTGTGTGTGTAAATCTGACTTTTAAAAAATAAATAAAAATCTTTTTAAAAATTTTTTTTTTTAAAAAGATAAGCTATAGACTTGGAGAATATATTTGTAAATCACTTATCTGATAAGGACTAGAATCCACTACACACACACACACACACACACACACACACACATTTATGTATACAAACACAAATCTTGGCCAAAGTGATCACAACGGGACATCCACACACACAACCCCCCACGACTCCAGACACAGACCTTATACTTTTTAAATTTTTATTTATTTATTTATTTTTTGACAGGCAGAGTGGACAGCGAGAGAGAGAGACAGAGAGAAGGGTCTTCTTTTTCCATTGGTTCACCCTCCAATGGCTGCTGCAGCTGGCGCACCGTGCTGATCCGAAGCCAGGAGCCAGGTGTTTCTCCTGGTCTCCCATGCGGGTGCAGGGCCCAAGCACTTGAGCCATCTTCCACTGCACTCCCGGGCCACAGCAGAGAGCTGGCCTGGAAGAGGGGCAACCGGACAGAATCCGACGCCCCGACCAGGACTAGAACCCGGGGTGCCGGCGCCACAGACGGAGGATTAGCTTATTGAGCCACGGCGCTGGCCCAGACCTTACTTATACTCTTAACAAAAATTTTTCCAAAATGGATCACAGACCTAAAACGTAAAAGGCAAAACTTTTAAAAACTCCCAGAAGAAAACACAGGAGAAAATCTAGATGATTCTGGGTTCGGCAATGACTTCTTAGATATGACACCAAAGAAGACTTAATCCATGAAAGAAAGAATTGACAAGCTAGACATCATTAAAATGTAAGATTCTTGTTCTGCGAAAGACAAAAGACACATCTGATAAAGGACCATTAACCAAAATGTACACACAAACAACTCAGAACTCAACACTAAGAAAATGAACACAATTTAAAAATGGGCAGAGCACTGAACAAAAACCTCTCCAAATAATATATACAGGGGCTGGTGCTGTGGCTTGCTTGGTTAATCCTCTGCCTGTGGTGCCGGCATCCCATATGGGCACCGGTTCTAGTCCCGGCTGCTCCTCTTCCAGTCCTTCTGTGACCAGGGAGGGCAGTGGAAGATGGCCCAGGTGCATGGGCCCCTGCACCTGCGTAGGAGACCAGGAAGAAGCACCTGGCTCCTGGCTTCGGATCGGCACAGTGCCGGTCATAGAGGCCATTTGGGGAGTGAACCAACAGAAAGAAGATCTCTCTCTGTCTATAATTCTACCTGTCCAAAAAAAAAAAAAAAAAAAAAAAAAGAATATGTACAGGTGGCACATCATCAGAGAAACACAAATTAAAACCACTTTGGTAAACCACTACACACCTACCGGAATGGCCAAAATTCAAAACACTGACAACTTCAAATAATGCTGAGGATGTGAAAAAACAGGAATTCTCATTCATTGCTGCTAGGACAGTTTGGTGATTTCTCCTTATCACATGATTCAGCAACTGTATTCCTTGGTATTTACCCAAATAAACTAAAAACATACATGCAAATCCACACAAAAATCTATGCATGGGTATTTCAGTTTTATTTAAAATTGCCAAAACATGGAGGCAATCCTTTAGTAGATGAATCAATAAATAAAATTAGTACATTCAAAGGAAAATCATCCAGCACTAAAAAGAAATGAGTTATGAAGCCATGCAAGGACAGGGTGGAAGCTTAAGTCCATACTATTTAGTGAAAGAGCTAGCCTGAAAAAGCTATATACTATACAACTCCAACTCTATGAAAATCTGGAAAAGGCAAAACTGTGGAGACAGTAAAAGACCAGTGCCTCCTAGAGTAAGGAAGGGAGAAAGGGAAGGAGGGAGGGATAAATAAGCAAACCAGAGGATTTTTATGGCAGTGAAAATTGTTCTGTATAATACCATAATGGTGGATGGATACATATCATTATATATTTGTCCAAACCCCATACCAAGAATATATTAATATAAACTATGGACTCCAGGTTATAATAATGTGATGTGGGTTCATTAATTCTAACAAATACCAGTATGTTGGGGGATACCGATAGCAGGAGAATCAATGTATTTGGGGGTATAAGGGCATATGAAAACTCTGCATTTTCTTCTTAATTTTGCTGTGAACCTAAAACTGTCCTAAAAAGAAGGCTATTTTTAAAAAGTTTCAATTGTAAAGAAAACTAATAAAAACTGTGTGGAGAGACATCTGAATACATCAGAGAAGAAAAAGAAAATAAAAGCACAATGGGGGGGCAAGCACTGTGGTGTAGCAGGTAGAGCTGCCACCTTCAGTGGTGGCATCTGATATGGGCACTGGTTCAAGTCTCAGATGCTCCACTTCTGATCCAGATCTCTGCTATGGCCTGGGAAAGCAGTGGAAGGACTTGAGCCCCTGTACCAGCATGGGGACCCAGAAGAAGCTGCTGGCTCCTGGCTTTAGATCAGCTCAGCTCCGGCTGTTGAGGGCATTTGGGGAGTGAACCAGCACATGGAAGACCTCTCTCTCTGCCTCTGTGTAAATCTACCTTTCAAATAAATAAAAAATAAATGTTTTTTTAAAAAGCATAATGGGATACTACTATGCTATTTATAAGAAAATCTGAAATTCAAATGGCTGCATACCAAGTTTGGTAAGGATGTGTAACAACGTAACTCTTCACTACTGATGATGTTCACTGTAAAACAGTCCAACCACTTTGGAAAACAGGTGGGTGGTTTCATAAAATTAATCACACACCTACCATACAATCCAGACATTCCACTCCCAGCTATTTACCCAAGAGAATGGGAAGCATATGTCTATGCAGTTTTATGTTCACAGCAACTTTATTTGTAGTAATCAAAAGATAACAGATACCTTAATGGTGGATGAATAAATCAAACCATGGTATATCTAATTCAATGGAATACTACTCAGCAAAAGAAAGCAATGAAACATAAAATAGTATACGCTAAGAAGCCAAATCTACCCCCTCAAATGATATTATATGACAGATTTCATTTATTTAAAACTTCTAGAAAATGCAAACTAATCTATAAAGAAGAGCAGTCACCTGGGAAGGAGTGGAGGAAACTTTCTGGCTGGGGTAGATATGTTCATCACCTTGGTTGCGGTATTTTCATGGGTGGATAAATATGTCAGCTTACCAAATGTGCACTTAAAACATGAGTAACTTAAGGTATGTAAATTATACCTCAGGTTTGATAAACAAAACACTTAATAAGACACTGGTGAAGCCCTCTCTGCTTCTCCCTTCCCCCAATTCACCTGTCTCCACAACATTTATACTGAAATAGAGGTTTTATTCCTATTCATGTTTTTGTACTGAATATATAGCTCTGAAACCATGAAAAAAACAGACAGTTCTGCTTTATGTATGCTGAAACTTTATATACAAAATATCATCCTGTACCTATTTGGAAATAAACTTTTTTTTTTAACTTTTATTTAACGAATATAAATTTCCAAAGTACAGCTTATGGATTACAATGGCTTCTCCCCCCCATAACTTCCCTCCCACCCGCAACCCTCCCCTTTCCCTCTCCCTCCCCCCTTCCATTCACATCAGATTAATTTTCAATTCTCTTTATATAAACTTTTATCAACATGATTTTAAAATTTATTATTGTTAAAAAATGTAGGCTTTTCTCATTTTATTAGTGAATATAACATAATATTTTTAGTGTATTTTTTTCAACTGGCAATCTCAATTGTATTAAGTGTAAAACCATGGCATTTGGCTGGCGCCACGGCTCACTAGGCTAATCCCCCGCCTTGCGGCGCCAGCACACCGGGTTCTAGTCCCGGTCGGGGCACCGGATTCTGTCTCGGATGCCCCTCTTCCAGGCCAGCTCTCTGCTGTGGCCCGGGAGTGCAGTGGAGGATGGCCCAAGTGCTTGGGCCCTGCACCCCATGGGAGACCAGGATAAGTACCTGGCTCCTGTCATCAGATCAGCATGGTGTGCCAGCCGCAGCAGCCATTGGAGGGTGAACCAACGGCAAAGGAAGACCTTTCTCTCTGTCTCTCTCTCTGTCTACTCTGCCCGTCAAAAAAAAAAAAAAAAAACCACAAACCACACACAAAAAACCATGGCATTTGCATCAGATATAGCATGATATGTACTAATATGTGTATCGTGATATAAAATAGTATAGAGATGCAATTTAAACAATTCAGTCAATACTAGTTACCGTATTCAAATTAAAATCAAATCTTTTCACAATAATTCACTTTGGGCACGGGGATAAGAGATATGAGATGAGAACTGTGCTTACTTGAGCTTACTTGTGTCACTATCTGCAGAACTCCCCAAAATATGATAATATGCTAACTGTATTCAGATCACACAGACTATTACATATGCACATACATTTGTTTCTGTCCAAAGACTGAGTGAAGAAAGACTATCAGACACTGAAGAGCTAAATACAAATGGAAAAAATAACAGTGCAATTCAAGAGCTGTCCAAAAATATAATAAGAGTAGGTGGCACTGAGGTGGGGATACTGACAGTTTATCTGTGGATAAACTGGCTCCTTTAAGTAACAACATGGAGGAATCAAATATCTTTACAGGTTATATGAATGATTCCTCAACTGAGAAATTTATGCCTAAAAGGAATAATCAAATCTGGGACTCCTAGTAATAACAAAGTATGGACAGGTACAAGAAAGCTATTCATATTTTATAGACAGATTCCTCTTCTCAATGACAAGACTAGAAAGCCTAACACCGTCTTGGAAAATGGCGGTCCAACTTTGACAATTCATGGCTAATGGTACTATGTTTGCAATTCCTTTACTGTCTACTTCAATAATTTAATAACCTGCGGCATGTGTCTAAGGACAGAAAAACAGAAGTAACTTATATTTGTGGTGACAAAATCCAAACTAGTATTAAGTCAAATCCACAAGGAAAAAAAAAAAATCTGCCCTGAATGTGTCTTCAATACAGCTAAACCAGGGTCAATGTCTCCACATTAAATGTTAAGTAAACTCATGGCAGTGAGAGGTTTGCATCTTTAATACAGGCACAGCAATGTCCAATCATTCAAAAGTATGTAGGTTGTGGTGAGGGAGAAGTGACACAATCCCCACTGCATGCTTCATGGGGATATTACTCAGAATTGTACAATATGTCAGTCCTGAGGAAGAAAACTACAGAAATAATTCACATGGTATTGGTAGGCTTATTTTAAAAAGTTAATTATTTATAATTAAAATATTTATAATTAAAAACAGTACGACAAAATAATAAACAAAATGGATCAGTTATAGAGGCTTAAGTCTTCAAAGCAAACCAGGACACACACAAACTATAATTGTGACATTATAGGTAACACTTTAAATATTTACATATCTTAAAGTTTCTGTGGGTCTCTGATGTAACATTTAAGCTACTCATTTGATGTCACCAACCTTGAAAATAACTTCATTCACAATACCCTTTTAATGGAAAATTCAATATTATTTCTTCAAAACCTAAGCAAGAAGCTAACCTCCTTTAGTGACAAAAATGCTAATTAAAATATTTTATTTTTAACCATAAATACTGTTATTTATTTTGTAATCTATGAAAGTAACAGTCCCAAATTCTCAAGTCTGTGACTATTTCAATGACATGGTGTTTGTTCCAAAGTCATCATAATTGGGATATTTATTAATCAATTTAAGTTTTTACAGGTGTAAAGGGTTTAAAAGATTTCTTTTCTATTTCAAATGACACATAATCTGTCTGAGGTTTTGTTATGGATTATAATAGCACTCCTAGAATCTAACAAGCACAATACTAAAATTATCTAGACTGGTCAGAAAGAAATGGAAGGCCAGGAAAAACTGGATTTCCTATCAAATGCTTTAACATTTCATGGCTGTAGATTTAAGGATTCACACTGATAAAACTAATATTGTAAAATCAAGTATTCATTTAAAATTATCATTTACTTACATCTTAGCACTTCAACAATCAAATCCACATCAGTACTGAGTTTCTTGATATGGTCAAGGTTAGCTACCGTTGTAATTGGCACATACTGATCACTATCCATCTGTGATATAAGATACATGTCACTAGCAAGATTCTCCCTGTTGAAAGAAAATAATCTCATTTAATTGATATTCTTTAAAAGGAAGCTTCATTAATAACAATATTGGTTTTACAAGTGGTATGAGTGTGGTAGGATATTGCTTTGGAGTAAATCTAAGTCCAATCCCCATCTGTTATTTGCTGTCTCTCTAGCCTTAGGCAAATATTTTTGAAAGACACTTGGTGGGGCCAGCGCTGTGGCATAGTGGGTAAAGCTGCTGCCTGCAGTGCCAGCATCCCATATGGACACTGGTTTGAGTCCTGGCTGCTCCATTACCGATCCAGCTCTCTGCTGCGGCCTGGGAAAGCAGTGGAAGATGGCCCCAAGTCCTTGGGCCCCTACACCCACATGGGAGACCCGGGGGAAGTTCCTGGCTTTGGATCGGCACAGCTCCGGCTGCTGTGGCCAATAGGGGAGTGAACTAGCGAATGGAAGACCTCTCTCTGCCTCTCTTTCTCTGTTAACTCTTTAAAAAAAAAAAATCTTAAAAAAAAAAAAAAAAAAAAAAAGAAAGACGCTTGGTGAGGCAGAGAGAGCAGAAGTAAAAGCATACTGCACTTCATGTAATCAAAATTAATAGCAGGTAATTCTTTTTAAAATGCAGTTATTGGGCAGGTATTGTGATGCAGTGGCTTAAGCTGCCACTTGGGATGCCCACATCCCATTATCAGGGGGCCTGGGATTGAGTCCCACCCCTCCTTGCAACACAGCTTCCTACTTATGTGCCTGGGAAGGCAGCAAATGATACTCCCAAGTAGTTGTTTCCTGCTACCCACAAGGGAGACCCCATTGGAATTCCTGGGTCCTGGTTTTGGACCAGCCAGGCTCAGCTGTTGGGAGCATTTAGGAACCAAGCCAGCAGGTGGAAGATCTCTTCCTCTCTCTCTCTCTACCATTCTGCCTTTCAAATAAATAAATTACTTAAAAAAAATTACAGTTCTACAGTTCACCTAAATAGTGTTTGAGCAGCTTATTAAAAATACATACAGAATTTTTAGCCGGCGCCGTGGCTCAATAGGCTAATCCTCCACCTTGCGGCGCCGGCACACCGGGTTCTAGTCCCGGTTGGGGCGCCGGATTCTGTCCCGGTCGCCCCTCTTCCAGGCCAGCTCTCTGCTATGGCCAGGGAGTGCAGTGGAGGATGGCCCAGGTGCTTGGGCCCTGCACCCCATGGGAGACCAGGAAAAGCACCTGGCTCCTGGCTCCTGCCAGGATCAGCGCGGTGCGCCGGCTGCAGCGGCGGCCATTGGAGGGTGAACCAACGGCAAAGGAAGACCTTTCTCTCTGTCTCTCTCTCTCACTGTCCACTCTGCCTGTCAAAAAAAAAAAAAAAAAAAAAAAACATACAGAATTTTTAAAAGTAAGAAAAATCCAGCTGATAGGTAAGGAAAATATGAAAAGACCAGGATAAAGTCAATACCCCAATTGCATGCTGCTAATTCTGGAACACTTGCTAGAGAAGCTGCAAATCCGGCTCTGGCTTCCTAGTAGCCAGAATTAAAAAGAAGGAAACAGGATCAGTAAGTTTACCCACAGGGTCAAAAGGTAAGCCATAAATAATCAGCAATGTGGGCCAAGATGATCTATTTCCTGGTGTTTTGGCCAAAGATGAACAGTTCTTGTGAGTTTTCAGAAAAAGACAACGTGTGATGTATTGAATAAGGTCCCCATAAACATCTCAAAACTAAGTATACTTATGGGCTTCATAGGACCTCTCCTTACAATGTTCCTCACAGTCATAGGGTTCAACAGAAACACTGCTCTGCCCCTCGTGTCCACTATCCATCTCTCGATGTAAGTGATTCTGGCCCATGAGGGGTAGATAAGGGGTTAGGTAGAGTGAAAGCTAGCATCTTTTGTCTGTAAACTCAGGGTTCCTAATTTGTGAGAGGAAAGAAGACCCAACACAGAGCCCTTTCCACCTAAGTTGCAGGCAGCTTCACTGTCTTTGATGAGTCCTTGTCAGACACCACTGAGATGTTCAGGGCTCCAGAGACAACACTTGAAGGAGTCGTCATTTTTGATAGCCAACTTTATATGTGGCCAATCAGTTACCTTTAGACCCCCCAAAAATTACATTTAACTCAATCCTATCTTCCTGTATATTCTGGCTTGCCATTTTAATTTTAAAGATTCTACAGTTTTCAGGGCCAGTACTGTGGTGTAGTGAGCTAAGCCCCTGCCTGCATGCTGATCCAGCTCTCTGCTGTAGTCTGGGAAAGCAGTAGAAGATGGCCCAAGTGTTTGGGTGCCTGCACCCAGGTGGGAGTCCTGGAAGAAGCTCCTGGCTCCTGATTTCAGATTGGCTCAGCTCCGGCCATTGAGGCCATCTGGGAGACTGAACCAGCAGATGGAAGACTTCTCTCTGTCTCTCTGCCTCTGCCTCTCTCTAACTCTACCTCTCAAATAAATAAACAAAATCTTAAAAAATAAAAAGATTCTATAGTTTTCAACATAAAAGGTATTCAGGAGAAAAGAACTAAAAATATGAGTGCTATATAAATAAAACAATTGGCTACTGCAGTTGTCTGCTGTATTTTGAGAAATGATGTAAGGACATCTGTTCTCAAACATTAGTGACACTGAAGCTTCTAAGACTCAATCATCAGACACTGTGATTCAGTGGGTTTGGAGTGTGTCCAGGAATCTGTTTCAAATGGCAATCCAGATAATGATCATCAAGAGGGATTTACTTTCTCAACCTTAGTGGCCACTGACTTGAAGACTATGTTTGGGTCTCCAACGTATCAAGAGGTTATTATTACTTAATATTCTAGAATTGATATTAACAGATATACATAAGTACTTCTACATAAAACGTCATATTTATATGGAATAACCAACGGATAACATCATAGGTAGTAAGTACCAGAAAAATCACTACCAGCCTTACCTAGATAAACAGAATTCCAATGTTTTTTTAAGTACTTCTCGAGGGTCTTCCTGGCTTTCTGGTTGAGTTTCATTTCCTCCTGTATAAAATAATGATCTACTCAGGAAAAATGGCTTAACATTTACCAGGCTGATAATACAGTAGAGCAATTCTAATGTTTTCAGTATACACCAACATACTTAGAAAAATGTATAGAGAATAAGAAAAATGCTATTATTTTACTGAGTAAAAAAAAGTAAATCCTCAAAAAGGATTTTCAAGTAACTTTCAAGAACATATGTACTACACAATAGTAAAATTTAAGGGAAAAAAATCAAAACAAGGGAAAGATAAATACAGGCAAAAACCCAAGCAGATCATAAACACCACCTAGTCTCTATGCCAGAGCCTTAACTCTGTCTTTTAATTTCTAGCTAGTCAGAGCTACACGTGAGAACCTGTCATGTAGCCCTTATCAGGGAATACTAAATAAGCCCAATCCCCAAGAGGAAGGAAACAAAAGCTAGTTCTAAATTCCAGAGGATATTTCTTTTAAGAAGATGTCAGGTGATGTGTGCACCTGTGGCCATAGGCAGCACCAGTCAAGAGACCTTGGGCCTCCAGCAGAGTGAAAGGGAGCTCAGGCTAAGCCCTGAGTGCTCTGGATGCTCCATGAACAGGTATTTATATAAATTTATAAATGAGTGGCAGTGAAACATTCAGAACAAAATTTTTTTTGTATCATGCATGGGTCAGATTAGTCTTGTATATTATTTATCTTGTATTAGTACTTGTATTTAGAAGTTACACACTATGAAAGGCAATATGTGGGCAGTTAGAACAAATAAGGGTGGATAGAACAAATATGAGAATTTCTGTCAGTATTGTATAATGAGCTTCAAGAAAATCCATCTCCACTAGAAAAAAGAAAGCACAACTGCTGAAACAACCAAAAATCAAAAAAACAAAACCAAGATACCTGACGAGAATGAAAACTGCAAACACAACCCAATGTCATTCCTTTATTCACAAGGGTTCTCCTGATCATCCTATTTAAATTTACATACCACCTCTTATATTTAGTACATATTTACTCTGAATCTCCTATATGATGGAAACTGTTGCAGGCACTGTGAATTTGGCCTAAATAAGGCAAAGCCTCTTGCTCTCATGAGGTCAGTGTTCTAGTGGGAGAGGCACATAGTAGATAGGTAAGAACTACAAATATAATATCAGATAGAAACCAATACACAGGAAAACAAACCAGCATAAGAGGGCAGAGTGGCATGGTGCCGTCTTGGACAGGAGTTGCCAGGTGATCTGATGAAAAAGTATGACAATGTGGAAAGTCCATTCTAAGTGGAAATGTAGAAGGCACAGGGTCCTGAGGAGCGGCCTGTGAGGAGTAGGGTCAAGAGGCCAGCAATAGCTATTGGGGCAGTAAAGATACTGCTTGAGATGATCGCATCCCAAATTTGTGTGCTTGGGTTGGAGTTCCAGCTCCACCCCTGCTTCCTGCTAACACACACCCTGACAGGCAGCAGGTACTTGAGTCCCTGCCACCTTGTGGGAGATAGAATTGAGTGTGGGTTTGTAACCTCATGCTGGCCCAGCTCTGGCTATTGCAGGCATCTGAAAAGTGAACCAGTGGAAGGGAGACTTCTGTCTGTCTGTCCTGGAGTTTTCTTTTTAAGAAAACTTTCAAATATGGTTTCTTCTTTATGTAAAGTAATTCAGGTTTATTTCTTCTTGAGGGAGCTTTAGCTATACATATCTTACAAAGACAGATCATTCAATATAATTTAATATAAATTGCGGAATTTATTCTACAGAGTTGCCTTTTTTTTTTTTTTTTTTTGACAGGCAGAGTGGACAGTGAGAGGGAGAGACAGAAAGGTCTTCCTTTTTTTTCCAGTTGGTTCACCCTCCAATGGCCACCATGGCTGGAGCGCTGCAGCCAGCGTACCGCGCTGATCTGAAGCCAGGAGCCAGGTGCTTCTCCTGGTCTCCCATGGGGTGCAGGGCCCAAGCACCTGGGCCATCCTCCACTGCACTCCCTGGCCACAGCAGAGAGCTGGCCTGGAAGAGGGGCAACCGGGACAGAATCCGGCGCCCCAACTGGGATTAGAACCTGATGTGCCAGCGCCGCAGGCGGAGGATTAGCCTAGTGAGCTGCAGCACCGGCCCAGAGTTGCTTTTAATTCTCTATTTTAACCCTTTCAATACTTGTAGAATTGGTAGTTATATCACTCATCCCTTTTATTAATTTGTTCTCTTTGGATCAATCTAGGTAGATATTTGTCAACTTTATTGATCTCAAAGAAATGTTTGACTTCATTTTTTTTCCTGAATTGTTTTACTGTTACCTATTTTCATTGATTTTCCTTTTGTCTTATAATATGCTTTCTTCGGCTTTTGTCTATCCTTTTCCAGGATCTTAAGGTACAGAGCTCATTGATAGTGTAGATCTCTCTTCTGTCTAATACAGTTGGTTTTATTAATTTCCCTCTAAGCACTACTTTAGCAAAACGATACAGAAACTCTACCTAAAAACTAAACAGAAGGAAATTATGTCAAACAGAAAACCGGAGCCTAATATCCCTCATGAACACAGGCACCAAAAATCTTAGTAAATTTTGGCAAGTCTAATCCAATGGTAGGTCAAAAATGTATTCTATTATGACTTATACAGGTTTATTCCAGGTGGATTTAACATCTGGAAATCAATATAATTTATATTAACACACTAAAAAAAAAAAGATCAAATAAACAACCACCCTCATAGGTGACAAACTCCAACAAATTCATTCCTGATAAAATCATAGAGCAAACCAAGAATAAGAGACTACCTTATCTACAAGATAAAGGGCAGAGACATAAATCTATCATTAACATCATACTTACTGGTGAAATACTGGAGAGTTTCCCAGAAATATCAGGAATAAGTCAGGTGTTTGAACAAACTTCTAGCCACTAATTCTGGTCAACTTTGAACTGGAGGGTCTTCCCAGTAATCAGGGAAGACAAAGAAACAAAAGGCACCCACACTGGATAGGAAATAAAACTGCTCTCATTTGGGGCTGGCATTGTGGCACAGATTAAACTGTCACCTGCGACACCAGCATCTAATATGAGCACCAGTTTGTGTCCCAGCTAGTTCACTTCTGATCCAGCTCCCTGCTAATAGGCCTGGGAAAGCAGAAGATGACCCAAGTTCTTGGGTCCCTGCCACCCACATGGGAGACTCAGATGGCACTCAGCGTTCCTGGCTTCATCTTGGCCCAGCCTCAGCCTATGGTCATTTGGGAAATGAACTAACAGATGGAAGATCTCTCTGTCTCTCCTTTTCTCTCTGTAACTTTGCCTTTCAAATAAATAAAATAAGTCCTTATAAAAGAAAACACAAAAATAAAATAGCCTTGACTGCCAAAAACAATCCAACCATCTGTATGGAAAATTCAGTGTTATACACACAAAAAAGTTCCTAAAACTAATAAGTAAACTTGATTAGTTTTTGTGATGTGAGATCAATATATTAATTATATTTCAATGCAAATAGCAAATGATTTTAAACAAAAGTATAAAAAATCACTTATCACAGCAAAAAAATATGAAATCTGACAAAAGACATGAAAAAATCAGTACAATGAAAACCTAAAAATACTATTATGCTGAGAGAAATTAAAGAAGACAAATGAGACTGTATTAACAGGTATTATTAAATGTCAATTTTCTCCAACTGATCTATACACCTCATGAATCCCGATAAAAATATCAGCATCTTGTAGATACACACAATCTCATTCTAGTTTGTACAGAAATGCAAAGGAACTAGAATAACTAAATTAACTCTGAGAAATAACAGGAAAGTTCTTATTAACTTATTTCAATAATTTTTTATAAAAATCAAAACAGTGTGGTCTTAGACTTAAAAGATACCAACAGATTAATGGAATAGAAGAGATAGTTCATAAATCAACACATCTATACGTGAACAAATGATTTTTGAAAAAGGTACAAAAGTGATGCAGTTGAAAAAGAACAGACTTGAAGAAATGGTGCTGCAACAGTTGTATATCCACATGCAAAAATTAAAATGTTGAACTATAGCTCACATTATATATAAAAATGAACTTAAAATCAGCCAAAGACCTAAAAATATAAAAGCTAAAACAAACAGGAGAAATCTATTGTGATTCTGTATTATGGAGATAACTCTTAGGTATAACATCAAAAAGAAGATCTAAAGAAAAATAAATGACACACTGAGCTAAATGTATTTGTGAATTACATTTGATAAGAATTTGTATATTAAGCATGTAAAGAAAGAACTGTCAAACTCAGCAACAAAACGACCCAGTAAAAAATAAGCAAACAAATATAACAACAAACAAGATAAAAGTATAGGAAAAGATGCTCCCAAGAGTGACGTTTGTTGTAGCAGTTAGTACACAGCTTAGGACTCCTGTATTGCATGGAGTGCCTGGGTTGAATCCCAGACTCCACTCCTGATGGCTTCCTGTTAATGTGCACGAGGCAGCAGGGGATAACTCAAGTATTTGGGTCCCTGTCACCCACAAGGGACACTTGAACTGAGTTCTTGGGCTCCCTGCTTTGGTCTGGCCCAGCCCTGGCTGATGTAGGCATTGGGACCAACAGATGGGAGACCTCTCTATCCACCTTTCAAAACAATAAATCCAATGGGGGCCAGCACTGTGGCGTAGCAGGTTAAGCTGCAGCCTGCAGTGCTGGCATCCCATATGGGTGCCAATTTGAGTCCCTGCTGCTCCACTTCCAATCCAGCTCTCTACTGTGGTCTGGGAAAGCAGTGGAAGGTGGCCCAAGTCCTTGGACCCCTATTCCCAAATGGGAGATCCAGAAGAAGCTTCTGGCTCCTGGCTTCAGATCAGCACTGCTCCAGCCATTGTGGCCAATTGGGGAGTGACCCAGCGGATGGAAGACCTCGCTCCCTTCTCTGCTTCTCCTTCTTTCTCTGTGTAACTCTGACTTTCAAGTAAATAAATAAATCTTAAAAAAAATCCAAATGAAAAAGAAAAAAGGAAGAAAAGATGTTTCAAATTCTGTTTCCATAGCGAGGAACTGGAAGTCACCACTCTTTTTTTTTTTTTTTTTTGGACAGGCAGAGTTATAGACAGCGAGAGAAAGGTCCTCCCTCTGTTGGTTCACTCCCCAAATGGCCGCCACCGCCGGCACCGCGCCGATCCGAAGCCAGAAGCCAGGTGCTTTCCCTCGGTCTCCCATGCGGGCACAGATGCCCAAGCACCAGGGCCATTCTCCACTGCCCTCCCAGGCCACAGCAGAGAGCTGGACTGGAAGAGGAGCAACCAGGACCAGAACGCAGAGCCCATATGGGATGCCGGCACCGCAGGCGGAGGACCAACCAAGTGAGCCATGGCACTCATTTGAAGGGAAGAAGAAGAGCGGCCCATATTTTGCGGAATTTTGTTTCCAACAGCCCAGCTGGGGTCTTCACAGTGAATATCAGAGGAAAAAAATCCCCTCAGGCTGCTGAAGGGGAGTAGTGAAAAGGAACCACTTAGAAATATGCCAGAAAATTTTGTTCTTAAGAAGGCCAGCCCTCAGGACAAACTGCTTAACCATAGCTTAACTGCTGGGGTGTCCTCCAAGCTGAACCTACTCAGAAGAAAGGAACACCCAACTCTGGCCATCCTAGGCCACCTAAGACAAGAAAAACTGAGAAAGACCTGTTGAGTTCAGTCTAGCGACACATTCACAGTAGATGGAGACCTCATCATAAGATTATATAATGCTTCTGCTTCCACTTCCACCACACCTTGCCACATATCACTAAAGCCTTAAATATGGAAATTCCTTTTGCCCAATATATCAAATCTAGATATCAAGAAAAAATACAGAGGGTATGTGTTTATATATACAAAATATATGTACATAAAGGCAAATATATGAACAAAAGGCAAAAAACAAAGTTTGAGGAGACAAGACAAGTATCAGAACCAGACAGAGCAGTGATGCTGGAAATGATTACACAGAATATTTAAACCAAATGTGAACTCTGCTAAGGGCTCTAATGGATAAAGCAGACAACATGCAAAAACAGATGGGCAATTTAAACAGAGAAATAGAAAACCTAAGGAAAAAAAATAAATAAATGCTAAAGATCAAAACAGTATAATAGAAATTAAGAATGCCTTTGACGGATTCATTAGTGGACTGGACATAGCTGAGGAAAGAACATTTCAGTCTGAGTATATGAACAGAAGGCCTGGCGCTGTGGCACAGCATGTTAAAGCCCTGGCCTGAAGCGCCAGCATCCCAACTGGGCGCCGGTTCTAGTCCCGGCTGCTTCTCTTATGATCCAGCTCTCTGCTATGGCCTGAGAAAGCAGTGGCAGATGGTCCAAGTCCTTGGGCTCTTGCACCCACATGGGAGACCAGGAAGAAGCTCCTAGCTCCTGGCTTCGGATTGGTGCAGCTCTGGTCATTGCAGCCATCTGGGGAGTGAACCAGTGGATAGAAAACCTCTCTCTCTGTCTCTACCTCTCTAACTCTTTCAAATACATAAAAATAAATCTTAAAAGAGAGAGTATATGAACAGAAATGTTCAAAGCTAAAAGGCAAAGACGAAAGACTGAAAACAAAAACAAAACAAAAAACAATACCCAAGGATTATGAATAATGACAACATCTGTTAACACACACACAATGGGAATATCAGAGAACAGAGAGAAAGAAATAGAAGAAGCAAATGAAATAATAATGACTGAGAATTTCCTCAAATTAATGAAACCAAATCACGAATCCAGGAATCTCAAAGAACACCAAGTAAGAGAAATACCACCACCACCACCAACAACCAAAACCAACCAAACAACAAAGCTACACTGAGGCATACAATTTTCGAGTTACAGAACATCAAGAATAAAGAAAAAAATTGTGACAGAAGCCATAGGAAAATGCACCTTACCTATAAAGGAATAATGGTAAGAATTACATTTGGTTTCTCATAAACCATGCAAGCAGGAAGAGTGGGACAAAATTTATTTAGGTCAGAAGCTTTACTCTAAGAGGAAGAGCAGCAAAGAAGGAATGAGTGAAAGTAAAATAAAAGCTTACTTTTTCTTATTTTAATAGGTCAAGCAGTTTATTCAAAATAACAATAATGAATTAGATTATGCACATATATATATTTTTTAATTTCACAGAGTTAGACAGTGAGAGAGAGAGAGAGAGAGAGAGAGAGAGAGAGAGGTCCTCCTTCTGTTGGTTCACTTCCCAAATGGCCACTACGGCCAGAGCTAGGCCAATCTGAAGCCAGGAGCCAGGTGCCTCTTCCTGGTCTCCCATGTCGGTACAGGGGCCCAAGCACTAGGGCCATCCTCCACTGCCCTCCCGGGCCAAAGCAGAGAGCTGGAGTGGAAGAGGAGCAACGGGGACTAGAACTCGGCTCCCATATGGGATGCTGGCATCGCAGGCAGAGGATTAACCAAGTGAGCCATGGCACCAGCCCCATGAATCTAGTATTTTTAAGATGTAAAGACTATCCAAAATAATCTATATAGATTCATGCAATCCCTAAAGAAATCCCAATGATGCCTGTTTTTTAAAAGATTTATTTATTTATTTGAAAAGCAGCATTATTCAGAGAGAGGAAGAGACAAAAAGAGAGAGATCTTCCATCTGCTGATTTACTCTCCAAATGGCCACAACAGCAAGGGCTGGGCCAGGCTGAAGCCAGGAGCTTCTTTAAGGTATCCCACATGGGCAGGGCCCAAGCACTTAGGCCATATTCCGCTGCTTTCCCAGGCACATTGGCAGGGAGCTGGATTGGAATTGGAGCAGTCGAATCCATATGAAATGCCAGTGCCGCAGACAGCAGCTTTACCTGCTACAGCACAGCACCGGCCCCCCAATCCAACTGTTGATAATGAAAGCAAGCATAGCCTACCCCTTAGGTCTGCTGGAGTCCTAAAAAGGAACTGCATGTAAAAATATCACGTCAATGAAAAACATAAAGTAAAAAAAAAAATTAAAAAAAAAACAAAAACAGAAAAAAAAACGGACAGGTCTTTCAGATGAAGCCAGAGTCAACATTGGAAACGAGCAGTTTCCTGATACCTACAAGCATTTCTACACTGGCACACAAGCTGGCTCCCCACCTCTCAAAAGAACTTAATCTGGTTTTGTTCTTTTTCTTCTGCAAATAGTTTTAAATACCTCTTTCACAAAGAATAAATTTCCTTTAAACTTTCTAAACATATTTTACCATGTTAGGATTTCACTTTTGATCATGCTGTCTATCCTCTATCTTTTGGATGTCTGATCTGTATGTAATTTGAATCATTTAGATTTAGTATGAAATTTAAATAGTTTACTTGAATCTCTTTTACTTTCTGCCATTAGCATTTTCACCCCTTTGCTATATAATGACCCTGTCTTTTTTCTTATTTAGAAATCTGCTTTAAATGACAAGCATTCCTTCATTTTTTTCTTTCCATCGCAAAGCCCAATGAACTTCAATATGAGTCAAAAAGAAAATGAATCAAATTAAATTACCAGATGCTGGTACTACCTTATTTAGATTTAGAAAACTCCTAAGGGAGCCGGCACTGTGGCAATAGAGGGTAAAGTCACCACATAAAGTACCAGCATTCTATATGGACGCCAGTTCAAGTCTTTGCTGTTCCACTTCTGACCCAGTTCTCTGCTAAGGCCTGGGAAAGCTGTAGAAGATGGGCTCCGGTACCCATGTGGGAGACCTGGAGGAAGCTCCTGGCTCCTGGCTTTGGATCAGCTCAGCTCTGGCCATTGCAGCCATTTGGAGAGTGAACCAACAGATGGAAGACCTCTCTCTCTCTCTGTCTCTTTCAAATAAATAAATAAATCTTTAAAAAGAAAAGAAAGGAAAACTCCTAGGGGGCAGGCACTGTGGAATAGCAGGTAAAGTGGCTGCCTGTAGTGCCAGAATCCCATATGGTTGCCGTTTCATGTCCTGGTTGCTGCACTTTTTTTGTTTTCCAACTTTTATTTAATAAATATAAATTTCCAAAGTACAACTTTTGGATTATAGCGATTCCCCCCCCCCCATAACCTCCCTCCTACCCGCAACTATCCCATCTCCCACTCCCTCTCCCATCCCATTCTTCATCAAGATTCATTTTCAATTATCTTTATATATATCTATATATCTATATATATCTATATATAGATCAACTTAGTGTATATTAAGTAAAGATTTCAACAGTTTACACCCACACAGAAACACAAAGTGTAGAGTACTGTTTGAGTAGCAATTTTACCGTTAATTTGCATAGTACAACGCATTAAGGACAGAGGTCCTACATGGGGAGCAGGTGCACAGTGACTCCCGTTGTTGATTTAACAATTGGCACTCTTATTTATGATGTCAGCAATCATCTGAGGCTCTTGCCATGATCAACTTAGTATATACTAAGTAAAGATTTCAACAGTTTGCACCCACACAGATACACAAAGTATAAAGTACTGTTTGAGTAGTAGTTTTACCATTAATTCACATAGTACAACACATTAAGGACAAAGAGCCAGCTCTCTGCTATGGCCTGGGAAAGCTATAGAAAAAGAACATAGTAGAAGATGGCCCAAGTCCTTGGGCCCCTGCACCCACGTGGGAAACCTAGAAGAAGCTCCTGGCTGGGGATAGGCGCAGCTCTGGTCATTGCAGCCATCTGGGGAGTGAACCAATGGATGGAAGACCTCTTTCTCCCTTTCTCTCTGCTTCTCTGTAACTCTGCCTTTCAAATAAATAAATAAATCTTAAAACAAAAACAAAAACAAAAACAAAAACAAAAACAAAAAACAAAACAAAAACAAAACACTCCTAGAGGCCTGTGGGGGATTAGGGTGCCACCTGCAATGCCAGCATTACATATGAGCACCAGTTCACATCCTGGCTGCTTCACTTCCAATCCAGCTTCCTGCTAATAATAAGAAGGCTGAGCCTATCTATTTACATATACCTTTGGGATGAATGAGATTCAAAGGTTAAATAAAAAAGCTGATGCATTCAGAATTCTATCTAATTTACCCATAGATTAAATATAAGAGTGGGAATAAGAGAGGGAAGAGATGTGCAATTCGGGACATGCTCAAGCTGACTTACCTCAAACGGTAGAGTTAGAAACATACCAGGGGATTCCAATTCAATCCCATCAAGGTGGCATGTACCAATGCCATCTCACTAGTCCCAGTGATCAATTTCTGTTCACAATTGATCATAATGATAGGACTAAGAACCAAAGGGATCACATAAACAAGAATAGTGTCTGCAAATACTAGCTGATAGAATAAAAAAGGGAGAGAATGATCCAACATGGGAAGTGAGATACACAGCAGACCCATAGAATGGCAGATGTCCTAAACAACACTCTGGCCTCAGAATCAGCCCTTAAGGCATGCGGATCCAGCTGAAAAGCCCATGAGAGTATTTCAGGCATGGAAAGCCAAGACACTCTGGGGAAAAAAAAAAACCTAAATGAAAGATCTCCGTGAGTGAGATCCCAGTGGAAAGAATGGGTCATCAAAGAAGGAGGTACCTTTCTCTGAAGGGAGGAGAGAACTTCCACTTTGACCATGGCCTTGTCTAAAAATTATCAGAGTCAGTGAACTCAGGGGGCTTCCATAGCCTTGGCAGCTCATGACAAGAGCCTAGGGTGATTACTGAGGCCATAAACAAGAGTGTCAATTTGTTAAGTCAACAACAGGAGTCACTGTGCACTTACTCCTCATGTAGGATCTTTGTCCTTGGTGTGCTGTACATTGAGATTTAATGCTATAACTAGTACTTAAACAGTATTTTTCACTTTATGTTTCTGTGTGGGAGCAAACTGTTGAAATCTTTACTTAATGTATGCTAAACTGATCTTCTGTATATAAAGAGAAACGAAAATGAATCTTGATGTGAATGGAAGGGGAGAGGGAGTGGGAAAGGGGAGGGTTGCGGGTGAGAGGGACGTTATGGGGGGGGAGCCATTGTAATCCATAAGCTGTACTTTGGAAATTTATATTCATTAAATAAAAGTCTGAAAGAAAAAAAAAAAAGAAGAAGAAGAAGAAGATTTATTTATTTGAAAGCCAGAGTTACACAGAGAGAGGTTCCTTCTGCTGGTTCACTCCCCAATTGGCTGTAACAGCCGAAGCTGGGCTGATCCAAAGCCAGGAGCCAGGAGCTTCTTTCCCATCTCCCATGCGAATGCAGGGGCCCAAGGACTTGGGCCATCTTCCACTGATATCCCAGGCCATAGCAGAGAGCTGGATTGGAAGTGGAGCAGCCGGGTCCCAAACCAGCGCCCATATGGGATGCCGGTGCTTCAGGGCAGGGCATTAACCCACTGCACCACAGTGCCAGCCCCTACCCTTAGATTCTTAACTTCCTTCTAAGGACAAGGCTGCCCAGAAGCTGACACATGATAGTCACATTTCTTGCCTTCATGAAGATCTGAGTGTTGCTAAAAAAGCAGCAGAAGATGGCCCAAGTGTTTGGGTCTGTGGAAAACCCAAATGAAGCTGCTGGCTTTGGCCTGGCCAAGATCCGGCTGTTGCAGCCATTTCGGGAGTGAACTAGCAGACGAAAGAGCTCTCTCTCTCTAACTCTGCCTTCAAATAAATGAAATTTTAAAACAAACAATCAAACAAAAACTCCTTTTTTTTTTTTTGAGTCTTTCTTTTTTTTTTTTTTTTTGACAGGTAGAGTGGACAGTGAGAGAGAGAGAGACAGAGAGAAAGGTCTTCCTCTTTGCCGTTGGTTCACCCTCCAATGGCCGCCGCGGCCAGCGCATCGCACTGATCCGAAGCCAGGAGACAGGTGCTTCTCCTGGTCTCCCATGGGGTGCAGGGCCCAAGTACTTGGGCCATCCTCCACTGCACTCCCGGGCCACAGCAGAGAGCTGGCCTGGAAGAGGGGCAACCGGGACAGAATCCGGTGCCCCGACCGGGACTAGAACCCGGTGTGCCGGCGCTGCAAGGAGGAGGATTAGCCTAGTGAGCCGCGGCGCCGGCCTAAAAACTCCTTATGTATAAGGGTAATCCACTGTAAGCAAATTCAAGATGGCTAATTTACATTTATTCATTGTTTGATTTTTTCCTTTAATAAATAACATGCATGATTCACTTGATCAAAGAATTATTTATAGCAGTAAGCTCCATTAAAGTTTATTAAAAAAAAAACTGATCTGTACTGTAAAAACAGCTATATATTTTCCCACTTCAGTGACAATTTCTTCTTTGCACTATTTTGATTATCATAAGCCAACAAAGTCTCTATGAATGATTATGCCTCAAACCACAAAGGTCTGGCATTCACCCCGCTCCTGCCAACTGTGTTCCCTTGTCACTGTGAAGGTTAGATACTTCCCCATCTTTCCTAACGTCCATGGCAAGTTGGGTAAGATGAGGGAAAAGGACTTGGTTTAGAACAACTGAGGTCACTACATGATGTCATTCTTCTACATTCCTGCAAAATTTACCTTTCCCAGATATCTTTTTTTCATATGTCGATCCATCACCAACAACAATAAAGCCAAATGCTCATGGTTTCTCAGACTCTCAAATACCCTTATTTACCACTATGTTTTCTCTTTATAGCCTTCTCTCCAGCCAAACTGTCTCTAAATTACAGTATTAATGTTTCTTCTCTCTACTGAGTCACTGCACTTCACCCTACAAATTCTGCTTCTCTTAATTAAACATGATTCATTTGTAGGAGCTACTCGAACTTTACAGTCTCCTTGATGCCTTTACCAACCATCTCTCTATGCCCATTAACAGTGAGTTTTAAATAGAATTATAAGGAGGCAATGAAAGGCATGTTGTTTAGGGGAAGATTTAACGGGCTTAAAAAAAAAAAAAAGTATAAAAGCCCATACTCTCTATATGAAAATGAATCCATAAAATAGCTTTACCTGTTTCACTATTTTCAGGTAGAGATTCATATTCTGCATGATCCAGAGCCAAAGCATTCATGTCTGTCTGGTTTGACTCCTGTAAATCTGGTAACGCTGCATTCTCATGACTTTTGTCACCATCACCATTGACATCCAATCCTGTAATTAAGAATTGTAACCCAAAAGGCAGGTTAGAAGGATAACTTTCCCTTAAAACAAAGCTTACACTTGTAGTTACTCAGATTCTGTTAACTGGAATGTAAAGGATCTCTAGGCTCTAAGCACTGTCACAAAACACCACACGAATGTAGAATAACAACTTCCTAAAGACAGATAAAAATGAAAACAAAAGAGAAAGACTGGAGAGCAAAGCCTGGTCTCATCGTGACCAGGCTCACAACTCACCCTGCGGGCTGCAGTCTGCACCATGGCCGGCTGTCTCCTCCCATGCAGCACTCACGCCGACAGCTGCACTATTTGCTTCCAAATGTAACATATGAGTCCCCCATACTTTCGCATTGGGGTTTAGCTCTGAAACCTTAGTTGTTGGTACCTAGGAAACAATTTTGTACATGAATTTGTAAGCAAATATCAACCAAGTGTAATTCTAGTGATTAATGAGGTCAAAATGCATCCATTTTAAAGAAAATTTAGAATAAAAAGGCTGAGCCTATCTATTTACATATACCTTGTGATGAAATCAGGTTCAAAGATTAATAAAAAGCTGATGCATTCAGAATTCTATATAATTCATCATTAGATTCTTAAGCTCCTCCTAAGTACAAGGCTCCTCTAAAAGCTGACAAATGATTATCAGTCCCTGCCTTCAAGAAGATCTAAGGGGCAGGGGGCACCACCGTGGTGCAGTAGGTTAATCCTCGGCCTGTGGCACTGGCATCCCACATGGGTGACGTTTCTAGTCCTGGCTGCTCCTCTTCCAATCCAGCTCTCTGCTATGGCCTGGCAAAGCAGTAAAAGACAGCCTGGTGCTTGGGCCCCTGCACCCACATGGGAGACCAGGAAGAAGCACCTGGCTTCTGGCTTCGGATTGGCACAGCTCTGGCTGTTGGGCCATTTGGGGAATGAACCAACGGAAGGAAGACTTTTCTGTCTCTCCCGCTGTAACTCTGCCTCTCAAATAAATAAAATAAATAAAATCTTTAAAAATAATACTATAGGCTGGGTGGTTTAAGCATCAGAAACGTATTAAAAAGAAGAAAATCTCAGGGTGTCAAACTGTATAACTGGGAGGCTGGCACTGTAGCACAGTGGGTAAAAGCCACTGCCTGCAGTGCCAGCATCCCATATGGATACTGGTTTGAGACGCAGCAGTTGCTCCACTTCTGATCCAGCTCTCTGCTATGGCCTGGGAAAGCAGAAGTTGGCCCAAGTCATTGGGTCCATGCACCCACATGGGAGACCAGGAGGAAGCACCTGGCTCCTGGCTCCGGATTGGCGCAGCGCGCCGGCCGCAGCAGCCACTTGGGGGGTGAACCACGGAAGGAGGACCTTTCTCTCTGTCTCTCTCTCTCACTATCTAACTCTGCCTGTCAAAAAAAAACAAAAACAAAAAAACAAACAAAAGAAAAACAAAAAAACCTTGAATGGCTCCCCAGGGTCTAAAGTCAAATAAATGTCTTGATGGCAGTTGCTTCCCAAATACTAACTCTAGTTTTGTCACCATAACCCTTCAACAGAGACTGTACTTGCTTTTTCAACCGTACCACCAGCCTTCATACAACAACACAGCAAGTCAGAGGTACCTTAGGAAAGGAAAAGGGTTCTAGTTCAAGACACCCCTTGGGCTTGTGCTTAGAGCTTGCAGCAGTCTCAAATATGATACCCCAAGGTACAGCATAGAGCAGTACAAGATTCTGTGCTCTAAAACCCATGAAAAAGGTGAGGAAGTACCATAAAGAGCCATCAAGAAAACTACATCTAGATTAATGATTAACAGTTCCAAAAAGAAAAAAACCCACATTGGTTCAGATGAAGAGGGTGGTAGTGCAAATGAAGATGACAGAATGTGACTGATGTGGTTAACAACACAGTGTATATAAGGAGATCTTCAAAATTTTCATGGAAATGCACATTATCTTTTAATTCCATTTTTGTACTAGGGTACTCTGTTCATGCCTTGTAAGTGACTCTTGTTTCCTGCTCTTCTATTCACTGAGCAATAAACAAATTTCCCACAAAAAAGGAACTTAAACGAGTATCTATCTGGAATTTGTTGTTGTTCTAGTTAAGTATTGCTAACAGGGCAAATAGGATCCCATTCTCCTTCAAGATTATTTTACATTGAAACACCTAGTCTTCAGTTTTCCTTCTTACATTAATTTAAAATTCCAGCTAACTTTGGTCTCTGCTCCTGCAGAGTTAGTTTCTCTGTTCCCTCTTACACCCACCCACCTAATAAACACCTCCTAAATGCTCACTACCATGCTTGCACCAGGCATGGTGTTAAGCAATCAGGACATAATGGAGAACAGAACGGAGATGCAGGGTCTAGTCTTTATTTCATACACATCACACACTACCTTCATCAGCATTTAATCTTTTTGACTGGCTGTTTCTTCCTCTTTAAATGTATCTCTCTTTCCTACTGGTATACTGGGATAAAGCTCCTTTTCTGATTACGCTCAGTATCTTAACAACACACCTTCAAGTTTTCCTTTCTCCATTTTATCACATCCACTTAACTGACTTCTCTTAATGTACAGACTAAACCTTCCTTACATTCTAATCAACAGTTCTCCTTTCCATTTTTAGCACCTTTTGCAGCTGATGATCTTATTCCAGCAGTATGTATTTTATAGTTTATTAAAACAGATTATACATCATCCTGGAAGTAGCTATAAGCAGCACTCTGAGGCTGCTAGGGCATGGGTACACTTGGACTCCCACAGCACTCATGGCTGTGAGTCTGTTTTCCACACATTCTTGGATCACAGCCACGGTGATTAGTTAGCTCACATTGTACTGCTAATACCTTGCATAGTCCTAAGCTTAGAAGGAAGGCACTAGAGAAAAATGCTGAATTAATCAATTTTTAATAAAGTATAACACGGTTATATTTTCCATTATTGACAAATTGTATATGTTTTATGCCACAAATGAAAAGGACCCTATCCTTAAGCAGTTACCACCTCTTAAGCAGTACATTAATCTAAATCAAAATTAGGAATCTAGCACAATTTTAAGCGGTTAACCAGTGCCTAATAAATACTATAATGGAAGAGCTATAACAAAGGATGAAAGTTTAAGACTTAATGACATGGGGCTGGCACTGTAGCACAAAGGGTTTAGCTGCAGCCTGTGACCCTGACATCCTGTATCAGCACCAAGTTGAGTCTAGGCTGTTCCACTTCCAATCTAACTCACTGTTAATGTGCCTGGAAAAGCAGTAGAAGATGGCCCAAGTGTCTGGGCTTCCATCACCCATGTGGGAAACCCAGACAGTGTTTGTGGCTCCTGGCTTCAGCCTGGTACGCCCCAGATGTTGTGACCATCTGGGGAGTGAACCAGCGAATGGAAGATCTCTCTGTCTCTCCCTCTCTCTGTAACTCTGACTTTCAAATAAATATAGCTTAAAAAAAAAAAAAAAAAAAAAAAAGAATGACAACTAACATTTGACTAATAGACTATATATGGGCATATTCCACGTCCTTACCTATAGTGAATCAGAACAAATCTAGAAGGCAGTTATTACTGACCCAGTATCACAAACAAGAAAACCAAGGCAAGACTTGCCCATAAAAATCACAGTAAATAGAAAACTGTTTTCTAAAGTCAGCAAAAATTAAAAAAAAAAGTTCACCAAGAGTTCACTGATTTCACATAATTCACATTAAGAAATAATTTGTGGGGTTGGCGCTATGGCATAGAGGGTAAAGCTGCCACTTTCAGTGCTGGCATCCCATAATGGGCACAGGTTCAAGTCCCGGCTGCTCCACTTCCGATCCAGCTCTTTGCTTATGGCCTGGGAAAGCAGTGGAAGATGGCACAAGTTCTTGGGTCCCTGCACCCATGTGGGAAGAGCCAGAGGAAGCTCCTGGATTTGGATTGGCACAGCTCCAGCCCCTTGCAGCCAACTGGGGAGTGAACCAGTGGATGGAAGACCTCTCTGTCTCTGCCTCTCCTCCTCTCTGTAATTCTGACTTTCAAATAAATAAATAAATCTTAAAAAAAAAAATAATCTGTATTAAACAAGGAATAAGTCTACTATCATTTCTTTAAAATACGGGTATTCTCTTGCAGTCATATGAACTTCAAATAATTATCAGGACCTGTAGTTTCACCTGCTTGGCTATGTAAGTGGTAATTTTCCTCTGACAATTTATAGTTAAGTTACGGTTATTAAAACGAGAAGCAAAAAAGTGGACCTCAACAGTCACGTGCTGATGTAATTTTATAAAAACAAGTAACATTACTTCTCTTTGAAAAGTGGAACATCCCCTAGTTCTGATGCTCTAAAGAAACTCTTCTACTCACCCCCCAAATATACTGTTTTTTTTTTTTTTTTTCAAAAAATAACATCAATTTATAAATTTGTATTTTATGGACATTAAGACAGAATGGTCTGACAAGTTCTTCAATGGGAATTAGAATAACTAATATCAGACAGGAGACAGGTAGGTGGAAAATATAAAATAGGTGAGATAATAAGAGAAATATTCCAGGCCAGCGCCACAGCTCACTTGGCTAATCCTCTGCCTCCGGCGCCGGCACCCTGGGTTCTAGTCCTGGTTGGGGCGCTGGATTCTGTCCCAGTTGCTCCTTTTCCAGTCCAGTTTTCTGCTGTGGCCTGGGAAGGCAGTGGAGGATGGCCCAAGTGCTTGGGCCCTGCACCCACATGGGAGACCAGGAGGAAGCACCTGGCTCTGGGCTTCGGAGCGGCGCAGCGCGCCAGCCATGGTGACCATTGGAGGGTGAACCAACGGGAAAAAAAAAGGAAGACCTTTCTCTCTGTTTCTCTCTCTCTAGCTCTGCCTGTCCAAAAATAAATAAATAAATAAATAAATAAGAGAAATATTCCAAGTAAGCATGTGTCATTCCTGGATTTGCACTAGGAAAGTTTACTAATTCAGAGTCTCTAAAGTGTCTATCTCTGGTTCTTTATTTGTAAAATGGAGTTAACAGTGCATTATAAGATGTAGTATTAAAAAAGATGTCTGTAGCAGCACTCTGAAAATTGGAATTCGAAGTACAAGGAACCATCATTAAACATGGTAATGCCACAGAAGAGAATAGTGTTGGGCATTTCTCATACTAAAAAACCTAATCTAAGATAGCAAGCATGTATCTCACTTGAAGTAATAGTAATCATTTGCACTTTGCATGGATGTACCAAGCAATGACATTATACTAAAGGCCCAATGTTCTAGTGGTTAGCCTCTATAACTATTTAAGAAGCAAAACTGTGAACCTGAATGTAATTTTTCCCAGTAAAACTCTCAACTGTAGTAGGAATGGAAGGAGAGAGAAAAAAAAGGTTTAGTAGATAATACCTTAAACTATATGATGTGATTTCTACTTGCTTACCCCCATCTAATAGATGTTAACATCTGAGCTACATCACATTATCAATAGCTTTTCTCAACTAATACCACAAGAATCACCGACTATAAACTTGGTTAAACACATGTCATTCCAAGTACTGTTGGCCCACCATGGGCCACATCCATGGATTCAACCACCCACAGATCAAAGATACTCAAGGAAGAGTGGGTCTTGTGGTACAGTGTGCTAAGTTGCTACCTGGGAAGCCCATCTCATACTGGAGTACAGTTTGAGACCTGTCTCCATTTCAGATCTGACTTCCTGCTAATGTATCCAGATGATAGTCCAAATGCTTGGGCCCCTGCCACCCTTGTGGGAGATCTTCGCTTCAGCTTGGCCCAACCCTGGCTGTTTCAGTCATTTGGGTCATCAGAGTCTTTTATGACTCTGCCTTTCAAGTAGATGAAAATAATAAAACATGAAAGAAAATTTAAGTTTATTTTTAAAAGTATGAGGTGGGAGAACTGCATTTGTACTGGCTATGTGCAGACAGGTTTTCCTTGTCGTTATTCTCTAAAATAGAGTACAAACCACTCACATAACATTTACAATGTATTAGGTATTATATGTCATCTAGAGATTATTTAAAATATCTGGGAAGGTGTATGCAAATTATATGGAACCACTATACCATTTTATGTAAAGAACTTCAGCATCTATGAATTTTATTACTGTTGGGGGTCTGGGAACTAATCCCTGCAGATATTGAGGAATATACGTCATTCTAGTCACATTGCTTCAATACATGTCTATTTTATAAACAAGATGAATAATGTTTATGCTTATTTCAAAATGTTTAAAAAGACGCTCAAACTAGCTGCCCACAAAATCAATCCATAAAACTTCCAACTTCCTCAAACCAGAGAGGCCAACCCCATCTTAGCAATCTGAGAAAGAGCACCATGTTGATTCTCACTGAAAGAACCAAGATTTTAGAGCCAGTAAAAACCAGCAAATTTAACCTGTGTTAGGCACATATAAAAGTAACAGAAAGCACAGATTTTTTTAAGTTTATATTCTACAAGTGTGATGTACAGAGTCACACTGGAAGCATACTACACTACCCATGTGACAAGATTCCCCTCAAAAGGGCTCCAACTGCACTGTGGCAGGGCACAGATCAGCAGCAACACCCTCAAGCAGATCAGTCTGCACAAAGCTGCATGCAATAATCAGGAGGGCATGCTTTAGTGAGAATATGAGTTTACACAGAAATTTTGGGTTAAATACATCAAACAGGGGATTTACATTCTCCAATTCAGAAATGGTTAAATTGATGCTACAGCATTCACAGTCTTATGCAAGCATTCAAACTACTATCCAGTATTTAGAATGAAACTCCATTTATTTTACAGCAAAAACAATCAAAATATTAACACCAGCATATCACAGCATAATAACTGATACTGATAAACCATACTTACTAACTGCCCACCTCTACTTTGCCATCCCCAAATAACACCATCTTCTGGTGCTGGCAGCTGATAAGGGGTCTGTTGCAGTGAAAATGAAGAAATGTCTAAGTCTTGTGGCTTACGGTGTAGATCCCCACTAAGCATCTGGGTATCTTCTATTGCATCTTTTGTGATGGTATTGGTGCAGAGATAGCCCACTTGATATCCACCATAACCACCTTCCAGTCTTTCAGAAAATACCTGACTTGTTAACCCTCCCAACGGGTAGTAAGAGAATTCATTCAACAACTGGCAGTAGAATTCCTCTGGGAAATTCTGCCAATCCACTTTTGATGGACTTGCAGGTATACTTATGGTATTTTCTGTAAGTGGCAAAACATGGTCACCACTTGGTACTACAATTTCTTTGCTGTCAATTGGGATGACAGGTATAACCTGAGTTGCATCATAAGGGGTAGCTGTGTTACTGTCCACTTGGGTGGGGTCAACACGAACTGAACAGGAATACCCATCAGAAGCGTCACATAGCTCTGTTTTTCCAAAAATCACCAGAGAATTTCCCACACAATGTACATCACCATTTAAGGTAGATTCTTTAACTGTAGAATTGGCATTTTTTTCTTTGAAATGGTATGCATGTCCACATGAACCTAAGCAGTCAATAATGTGAGGATCAACATTGTCTTTTTCCAAAGAGAGTCTGTCTTCCTCTTCTTCACGTATTAGTTTTGGTTTACTCAACCTTGATGGATTATTACCAAAAGCAAGAGAAACTTCCTCAGTTGATTCAGTGTAAATATGCCTCATCTTTGTGCTCTCATCACTATCAACAGAGTTCTCTACTACTTCTGACTTCTGCATAACTGAATTTGAACTTTGGCTCAAAGGTGGTAAAACATTAAGATCTTTATATGTGTGTTCATTCACGCTATGGGTTTCACAAATTTTCTCAATTGGATAAGCTTCAAAATCAGGGTTTTTCATTATACTAGAACTAACACAAGTTGGTACATCCTGACCGGGCATTGCTTTGCATTTTAGTATGCTAGTTTTCCAGTCAAAGGTTGTTTCAGAATCTGACTTGACATCTTCTATGGTATCTTTACTTATCTCTTTACAACTAGCTTTTTGTGATTCTTTTTCAGCTTTTTCTAATATGCGATAGACACCCTGCTGGTCACATAACACACTAACTGAACTGTCCACACATATTTCACCCTCAGTTTTGTGACTCGGCCCTGTTTCCCTTTCTTCTTCCTCAGAGGACACAGAGACACCCTGAAGAGACCTGGAGTGAACCCAAGACTTGCCATTTGAAGGTATTCCTTGTAAAAGTCCAAGTTTTGGATTTTCCATCTCATGGACTGCCCCCTCTATATCTGGCTCACACTCCACACAAGTTAAATCACAAGTCTGTGTCTCAGCTTTGTCCACCCTGCTACCTACACACATATTTGAATGACACAAAGATTTTAACTCAGAAGTCTTTTCACCATGACTCTCAGCCTCCAAAAAGACAAGCCTATCCTCATCTTGGTAAGAGGAATTATTTCCAGATTGCAAAGACAGTTCTCTGTGTGCCAGCTGGGAACTTTTGGTTTCTAGTCTGCTATCCCCTAGGCAGGGTGCAGATTTGGGGCCATCATGAAGTCTGCCCAGGGCTGCCTCCCTGAAATCGGTATAAACTGGGAGATACTCATTTCCAAAGCTTACTGAAGAGATACATCTTTGGGGACTTAAATTAATTCTGTCTAGACCAACAGAAAGGATACTATCTGATTTGTTAACATTGAGATGGAAATAATCATTATCTTTTAGTAGTTTTATAGAATTATTTTCTCCTTCCTTTTCACAGTTTAAACTCTGATCAACATTAATTGTTATAGCCTCAGGTTCACCATTCTCTTCAACATATGAAGTGTCATTATGTAAATTTATGGGTGAATCACCCATATGACTTCCTATCCCTGAACTATGGCTCTCTCTCTCTTCAGGGAGGGCACACATGCATTGTAGTGAGAATTCAGGAAGTAGGTCAGTAGTATGTAATGTACTGCTTTCTGTGTAATCTTTAGGGCATTTGGTATCACCTTTTGTCCTGAAAGAATTAGCCTGCACTTTACCAATGTTCACTTCAAGCAGTGGATTATTGTCCATCAGAAATTCAGAATTGGGTGTAATTTTCTCACTAACGACTTCCTTTATTTCAACTAGATGCAGCATGGGCTGGGCTGATAGTTCTTCCTGCTCTGGCTTCAACTCTTCTGCCCCTTGTAAGGCATGCAAGACTGAACATTCTTTCCTGTTGTCTAGAGGCCAATCCACTCCATGAATTCCCTCAGAGGTAACAGCTGAATGGCATTCTTCTCCAGCAGCTGTTCCATACATGGGAGTGCACAGTTCCTCATCCATGTTCAGACAGTCAGGATCTACAACACAAATACTGTAAAACTCGCTCTCTCTTGAATTCTTAGATTGTTTGTGACCAGCACAGATATAGTTTTCATTTTTTATCTCCCTTTCAGACATAGCTGAAGAGTTATTCTCATTGAAACTACCGATTTGAACATTTACCACTACTTCTTTCTCTATTAAAGAGTCTTTACAAGTGGCCTGGCAGCAGTGCAGATGGTCACCTAGAAAAATTTCTTCCTGCAGGCTCTGGTCAGAATGCAGCAGCATACACGAGAGAGGCAGATCATCTTCAGAACAATCCTGTCTTTCATTACTCCCCAACAGCAGGTCACAGACACTCTCAGAATTCTGCTCGATAGCAACAATATCTGAATTTCCGTCACTCTCACCCGAATTTTCATAACTAGTTAGGAACTTATAGGTCGAAGAGGAAACAGAATTCAGCGACTGCTTTGGTCTAGGACCCTTCTTGTGCCCAGACCTCACAAAAACTCTAGTCTGCATATTAAGGTCAGCAGCTGCTCTGCTGGCTCCATTTTCAACATTGTCAATCTCCTCACCTTCAAGGGTATCAAATAATGAAGATAAAGTTTTACTTATCTTGTTCTCCGGTTCCTCCTCCTCCACAGATTTTTGTAACAGGCCAATTTTCTCACTGTCAGTGTCACTACTTAAGTCCTTGCTGAAGCAACAACCCATGTTCGAAAGTTCAAAAACTTAAACTACAATGCTTGTCCTTTACTGGGCCTCCATCTCACACTAACTTGCTATGCTTTCTGAGGAGAAGCCAACACCCACATGCCAAAAATAACTCCTTGCACAGCAGTCACAAGTTCCTGTCACTCAAATCCAAATCCTAATGACAACAGAGCTCTGCCTGACAGCCATCGTACTGCATCTGCTGAAATCCAATCAGCACACAGAATCCACATACAAAGACCCAGGCACAGCAGCAGGGGAAAAAAGCTACAGGCCACTTTTTTCTTAGAGTCATAAAGTCAATTTTTAAGAAATGACAACTTATCCTAGGAAGAGGAAGGAATTTTAGATTTCCGGTTCTTTTACAGTGTTTCAGTATCTTCTAAATTATATTTTGTGGGATGGCAGCATCCAAACAAGTTAATTTGTAAATTTCCCAAAAATAAAATACCAGAAGTGTTTTCCTTAAAATTTATAATTATTTATATCAAATTTTCTAGCTTGTTGTTATTAAGGAATTATTGCTAATTGTGTCAGGGATAAAAATAAGAGTTGTATGGAACGTGAATATTTAGTCTTTGTCACTGACAATACGCTGTCTATGATTTGCTTTCAAACACTGCAGCAAATAATGCAAATGTAAACATACATAAAATGTTTAGCTATTATGTTGTGTGGGCAGAGGAGAAAAAGAGTAGACTAAGTAGCTGTGCAAGCTCATGATGGTTATGCTGGAGTTAATTATATTATTTTACTTCTATAGATGTCAGAAAATTCTAACTAAGTAAACAGGAAAGAACAAACCAAAAGAAAAAAAGAAGATCTGCTCACTAATATCAGAAGTCTCTCAATAGCAACTGAAGCCAGAATAGAGGGCCCTTCATCTTACTGGTGATAAACAGGAGTCAATTACAACTAACCAGGTTCCTCTTATACTATGTAGTCCATGACTGCTAATTTATATGAAAAGTTTCTTACGTTGTCATTCATAATATTTCACTCTTAGTATAAGCAATTCTTTTTCTTACAATGGTTTTGACACGCTATTTAAAAAAAATCTGTTAACTCCACTGCAAGAGAGATTTTGCTATTCTATAAGTGATTACTTGAGTCATATCAATGATTTTTAGGAAATAAAAATTTTTATGTTAAAAAGTTTAGGAATAGATAACAGGATCACTTCTGAATGTACTTAAACCCAACTACAGACTGCACTCAATGATGATGATAACAGCAGTAAACACTTTCTATAGCACTATGTAACACAAAAAGTTAACTACATCAATATTTTCATTTTGTTACATGTTAACCCACACCCTCAGCAACCCTTGCAGTAGAACACCATTAACCTCACTCCTCAGATAGGGGGGAATAAGATCACTGAAAGCACAAGTAACTGGTTCAGATAACTAAACAAAACTCAGGCAATACAGTGCTACATTAACCACAATGGTAGTGCAACTCCAGGAATATCATGCATAATTAGAATGCTTCTTTCTCCTATTATCTCACCTATTTTATATTCTCTAGCTACCTGTCCCCTTTCTCTGACATTATTCTAGTTCCTATTCAATAACTTGTCAGAGAGACCATTCTGTCTCACATCTATAAAATACAAATTTATAAACTGATACATTATTTTTAAAAACAGAGTATAATGTTTTTGAGAGTAAAAGACTTTCTTTAAAGCATCAGAACTTGGGGATGTTCCCTTCTTCAAAAAGAATAAGGTTGACTGTTTACAAAATTACATCAGAAAGTGGTTATTAAGGTCAGTTTGCTTCTGGTTTTAAAAACCATTGCTTTAACCATAAATTGTCAATTGAAAAATAACACTTATATAGAAAAGTGGAAGAACCTGGAGTTCCTGATAATCATTTGGACAGAGACACAGGAATGAAAGATAAGGCATAAATGATAACATTCCTCTTAAGATCTTGGCTTTGAAGGAGACATTTTCTATTTCAGCAATCCTAGGGACATTACTTAAACCTCTTTTTGCTTTAGTTGGCTTGTTTGTAACAGGTATTATAGATTATACGGCTAAAAGGAGTGAATGAGTTAATGTATGTTAAGTGCTATAGAACAGAAACCATACATAGTTAATTACCCTCAAACTTTGCTATAGTTACTGTCATTATTACCACATGTAATAAATTCTTTCACTGAGGATACATTTATTGAGCACCTAACCTGCCAGGTAGATGCTGGGATATACAGCAATGAACAGAAAAGGAAAAAGATCCAGTTTGGGTAGAGCTGGCATTCTAGTCCAGGCAGCCAGATACTAAAATATAATCAATACAGAACAGAGTTGGAAGCTCCTAAGTGCCATAGTGTGAGTGGAATGGGAAGGCCAGAGAGGAGAAGGTGGATATAGACAGGGCCCACTGAGAAGTTGAGACACAACCTAAGAACTACAGTAGGTAGAAATCCAGCCCCACAGACTTCTTGGAAAGGGGCTTCTCATTAGAAGTCAAGGCACAGAGATCTGTGGTGGGGTCTTCCATGAAGGATCAAAGAACCCACTGGGAGTAAAGTAGAGTGTCAGAGAAAGTCAACAGTCAATTGAGTCAAGAAAGAGGGGCAGGTACCATAAGTGGAGGGCCTGGGGCTCCATAAGACTCAAGCTTTAGAGTCCCTGCTGACTCTGGAGTTCTAGAACAGGCAAGGGACAAGTGCCATACATAGAGAAGGTCTGGAGACCCATCAGAACTCAGATATTGAAGTCCCTGCTGCCTCTGATGATTAAGCACAGAATGGCAGATTTTGACTTAACCTTCTTAAACGGAACATCTGCCCATTAAGACAGTGGAGCAAAGGATAGTCAAGGGGCAACCATGAGGAGGTAACGCAGTGAGTCAGCTGAAGACCACTAGCTTCATGGGACAGGGATGTCCAAACAAACAACATGACCATCTACAAAACTGTGTTTGATGCCAAAAACTGAACTGTTCTTTCAATGAGACTCCCTTAAGTATCTAACCTACAAAAGCTCCCTGATTTGAAGAAACACTTTTCACATATTTGCACAATTTCTACAATGACAACAAATTTTCAGATTGGTTGCCAAAGCCTACGGAGGGCTTGTGGTAATGTTGTTTCAGAATCGAGATGGTGGATTCCCACATGAGTTTATTTAGCAAACTTACTCAGCTCTGCACTTCGGCTGTGTGTGTGTTTCTGTATGTATGGTACTTCAACATGTACATAAGAATGACGGTGCCCATGGAAGGTGCCACACAATCTGTGCAGGTTTTCTATATACTGTACTTCAAAATCTAAGACATCGATAGATATGGAAGGCTGCTAGATGCCAGGCAGAGGATTCTGAAACATCTATCATTTCTTCCCATCAGCTTGATTATTCTCTTTGTACAAATGCTTGTGTGTAATAACACGCAAAAGTGATTTGTAAGTCAACTGTTGAACAAATTCTTTCACAGAAAATACACAATCCTAAAGTCAAAGAGTATGCAGAAAGTCATTACATTCCAGATATTGCAGAAAACAGGCAGTAAATTGTCTGTTTTTAAAAGAAATGACAAAATTTTTTAAAGTGAGAGAGATTGTAGTTACTTATTACTATGGCATGAAAAGACTCACTCAGACATCTAACACCAGTCTCTATTTTCAGTAAAGAAATGTGGTTACATGTAATCATTCATACTTGGATAAAACTAAGAATAGTACATCAAAAAGATAAAGAAATTCTTTTATTATTAAATAGACCTCAGAACTAAAAAATTCAGGGGTGTTATGAAAACCACTTTTTCTGTCAATGACCAAAAATGATAGTTATGTCTTTTTTTAAACTCTGATGTGACTATGATTCCTGTCACCAAATTAGATAATTTCCTGCATTAAAAAAGTAGCTGTTGGCCACTTCACCATGAGCATCTTCCAAGAACAGGAAGAGACAGTCCTGGAGCAGATGCTCAGAAATGACTGGGAGACTAAGGCCTAACTGGAGAAGTACTGGGTTGCTTTGTAATGAAACCATTTTGAGGTAAAGGTAGTTTTACATTTCCTATAAAACAGTTCCAAGATATAGAGAAAAGGAATTAATATTCTAAAAAAAGTTACAGATAGTTAACAGATTGTTTTTCTTTAAATAGATTGTACAAAGTGGCAAATACCTACTCAAAATTTTAACCTATAAAATACTGTTCTAAGAAGAGCTAGATATGCAAATGACAGGAGTTTGACATTTGCATAAAAAGTCAAGCCTCTGCTTATTAGTTTACCCTTATTCAAGATGTAGATTAACACTTATTAAGAAGCTATATGAGCAAAAGGCAAAATATTTGTTTTTTTTCCTTTGATTTGATAAATGAATGCAAAGACCCATATTTTCTGATATCACTACTGTAAAGGAGTTTTCAAAAATATTCTAATAATGAGGGGAGGGTGCTGTGGTATTACAGCTAAGCCACTGCTTGGGATACTTGCATCCCGCATCTGAGTGCTTGGTTTGAGTCTTTACTACTCCACTTCTGATCCAGCTTCCTGCTGAGAAGCACTCTAGGAGGCAGTAAATGAGGGCTCAGGAACTTGGTTCCCAGCCACACACATGAGAGACTAGAACAGAATTTCTTTTTTTTTTTTTTTTGACAGGCAGAGTGGACAGTGAGAGAGAGAGACAGAGAGAAAGGTCTTCCTTTGCCGTTGGTTCACCCTCCAATGGCCGCCGCGGCCAGCGCGCTGCGGCCGGCGCACCGCGCTGATCTGATGGCAGGAGCCAGGAGCCAGGTGCTTTTCCTGGTCTCCCATGGGGTGCAGGGCCCAAGCACCTGGGCCATCCTCCACTGCACTCCCTGGCCACAGCAGAGAGCTGGCCTGGAAGAAGGGCAACCGGGACAGAATCCGGTGCCCCAACCGGGACTAGAACCCGGTATGCCGGTGCCGCTAGGCGGAGGATTAGCCTAGTGAGCCACGGCGCCGGCCAAGAACAGAATTTCAAGGTCCTTGCTTCAGCCTGGTCCAGCCCCAGCTGTTGCAGACATTTGGAAAGTGAACCAGTACATGAAGATATCTCTCTGTCACTGTACTTTACAAATAAAAATAAACAAAAAGTTTTTAAAAATGTTAAGTTCATAGAAAAATGAAATGAAAGGATGAGGGAAAATTATTCTGATATGTTTTATGAACTATACCTAAAGACTTTAGTATGCAGAAGAATTAATGTCCAATTTAATCTTTCCATTTTCACCTCATGATTAGAAAAAACTTAGCATGATTCAGTACCATTCTTTGCAGAAGATGATTTAATATAAGCATGTCTACCTAATATTACTTGTCTCAAACATCATCAAACACTCACATGCCTCTCTCAAATGCTGTTTATGGTAAAATGTGACATGATCATAACAACAGAAAAAGATTTTGAGGCCAAAGTAATTAATGGCAGGGAAAACCAGGCCACTTGGCTGCAAAGGGTGCTGGCTGAGCAGCCAGATTTCGAATGTGGAATTCCTGAATGGGCTCAGCAGGGGCACAAAATCTCTTAGAGTGATTTGTGCTACAGATGGAGCTGAGGGCCCTAACTGGTAAGGTAAAGAACCAGATGATACCTGCCAAACGCCAGTTGTTAGCTCTTTTCTCTTCGTCAAGAGATTCCATCATGGTGGCTCGCTGTTAACATAGCCATCATTTCCTTTTTCTTGTCACTTTTTAAAAATTTTATTTGAAAGGTAGAGAGAGATGTACACACACACATACACAGACACACAGATAGACAGAGACAACGGATGACTCTCTCAATATCTGCAGTCACTGGGGCTGTGCCAGGACAAAGCCAGGAGCTTTGGGTCTCCCGCCTAGGCAGCAACAGTCCAAGCACTTGAGTCATCACCTGCTTCCTGCCAGGATGCACTTTAGCAGGAAGCTGGAAGGGAGAGCAGAGCCCAGACTTGAACTCAGGCACTCTGATAAGGAATACAAGTAGGCCAAGGGGCAGCTTAACTACTGTGCCAAATGCCTGCTCCAGTTCACTTCATTTGAAACACCCTCAAAATCCTCTCAGCCTGCTCTCCTACTATTATCATCCATCTTCTCACCTTCAATGCCAAGACCTTAGGAGGGATGCTACTTGCTTACATTGTACCTATCACTTCTGTCTCTCTGTCCACTGCACTCTGGCTTTTGCTCATATTGTACTCTGCTAAGGTCACACGTGACCACTTTGTACCGAATTATTTCACTTCATTTAGCCATTGTCTCCCTCTAGTTCAACTCAGGACTGCCTTTCTAGTTTTCTTTCCATCTCTCTGCTCACTCTACTTCTTAGTTTCTTTCCAGTTTCTGAAATATTGGTGGACAATAGAGTTTCATCACTAATGCAAACTAAGTATGGTAATCCTGTTAGTGCAGTATGCTTTAAAACCAGTAGACTCTTTTAATGTCAAGGTAAGAATGTTCAAAATGACCCCCCTTTACTACAGACAAAATGGAGAATACTGTCTTCCTTACATCTCAATGCTTCCTATCTCCATGTTGATACTTAGCCTGTATCCAAGCGTCAGACAAAATTTAGCAATATAATCGTGTGTATTTTATTAGGGCTACTTGTAGACATGTATGTATCCTATACTAACCCATGAATACCATCTCCATAGAAAATGTCTTATCCAACTTTTTCATTCATGCTCAGCTTTGCTGAATGAATAAATACTCTAATCTTATTCATTGAGTACTAACCTGCCTGCCTACGAGACAAAAAGCACTCAGAGATAAACAGGGCACAGAAAAGGCCAATTCACAGGTGCAAAGCACAGGAATGGGAGAGAAACAGGGATTAACTGTAAATGGGCATGGAGACAGGTCTTAGTGGTATCAGAGAAATGTTCTAAAACTATATTAATGGGTTATGGGTGCATAAATCAGTAAATCTACCAAAAATACTCTAATTGCATACTTTAAATGTGTAAGTTTTACAGTGTGTAAACTATACTTCAATAGTTATTTTTTCATTTTATTTCCATATTTTATTAATATAAAGAGAAAAGATTTCATAGGTACAGTTCCAAGAAGACAACCATACTTCCTTTACTCCTCCCCATCCCAACCCCTCCCTCCCTCTCTTCCTTTCATCAGTTTTGCATTATTTTAATCCATCTATATACACAGGCTTAATTCACCAATAGTTTTTTTTTGGGGGGGGGGAGGGGAGAACAGGCAGAGTTAGACAGTGAGAGAAAGAGAGACGGAGAGAAAGGTCTTCCTTCCGTTGGTTCACCACCCCCAAATGGCCACCACGGCTGGCATGCTGCGGCCAGTGCACTGCGCCAATCCAAAGCCAGGAGCCAGGTGCTTCCTCCTGGTCTCCCATGGGGGTGCAGGGCCCAAGGGCCTGGGCCATCCTCCACTGCCTTCCTGTGCCACAGCAGAGAGCTGGACTGGAAGAGGGGCAACCGGGACAGAATCCAGCACCCCAAATGGGACTAGAACCCAGGGTGCTGGCGCCACAGGCAGAGGATTAGCCAAGTGAGCTGAAGCGCCGGCCAATAGTTATTTTTAATAAATGAACAGAACGGGCCAGCGCTGTGGTGCAGTGGTGCAGTGGGTTAACACCCTGGCCCATATGGGTGCCGGTTCGAGACCCGGTTGTACCGCTTCCTGTCCAGCTCTCTGCTATAGTCCAGGAAAACAGTAGAAGATGGCCCAAGTCTTTGGGCCCCTGCACCCACGTGGGAGACCTGGAAGAAGCGCCTGGCTCCTTGCTTCAGATCAGCACAGCTCCAGCCATTGCGGCCATCTGGGGAGTGAACCATCGGATGGAAGACCTCTCTCTTTCTCTATCTCTGACTCTCCTTTCTCTGTGTAACTCCGACTTTCATATAAATAAATAAATCTTTAAAAAATAAATAAGTAAATGAACAGAACATACCCTGAAGTTTACAGCTTAACAGAAAACACATGTATATAAACTCAAATAGTTCTAACAAGTCATTCATAATACACTATTCTTATACCCTATCAGTAATCGAATTGTGTGGTCTAATAAAGATTACTTTTTTAGGCTCATTGATTATCTAGGCTTATAAGCTGTCATTATTTCACTATGCTTTCGTAGGTGACAGGAAGCTATATAATGCATCTGATTAATATTACCAATGGTTAGATATAAACCTGCTCCTGGGGCCGGCGCTGTGGCTTAGCAGGTTAACGCCCTGGCCTGAAGCACCGGCATCCGCTGGTTCTAGTACCAGCTGCTCCTCTTCCGATCCAGCTCTCTGCTATGGCCTGGGAGAGTAGTAGAAGATGGCCCAAATCCTTGGGCCCCTGCACCCATGTGGAAGACCTGGAAGAAGCTCCTGGCTCCTGGCTCCTGGCTTCAGATTGGCGCAGCTCTGGCCGTTGCGGCCATCTGGGGAGTGAACCATCGGACGAAGATCTCTCTCTCTCCTCTCTCTGTGTAACTCTGACTTTCAAATAAATAAATAAATCTTTAAAAAAAAATAAACCTGCTCCTGAAATATTCAGATATTTGGGCATCACTGTTATAATCCTCCTCCTACTCAGCATTCAACCTTGACAGAAAGACTAAACCTTAAAGAGACTAGTTCCTTAAATAACTCTGTTAAAAATATTCCTTCAACAATCATAAAAACTACAGATAAATGACCATCAATACACAGTCACTAAACTAATTCAAATTTTCTGGAAACCTATAAAGTGTTACCTGTCCACACCCTTAGGTATACTATGAACACTGCCAGTTAAAAGAACATTTACAGCAACACCATTTATAAATGCCAGAAAAAGATAAATAATTTAAGTGCCCTCAATTCAAACAGCTAAAGCAATGTTGGCATATCAACATAAAGAAAATACCATATGCCAAGCAAAAAGGACTAGCACTTGGGGATATATAGATGAAATCATGCTAAGTGGGAAGAAGGGAAAAGTGAAAATATTACTACTGATTACAACCATTTGGATCCACAATAAACACTTTTCATAAGGAAATATCTGCGAGCCTCAGTTATGATTAAATAATGTGATTAAGCTGGGAAATTAATTACCTGACTCAAAGCTGGGATGGAACTTGTTTGAGAAGTGGTTTGAGATATAGGACCATTCATCTGTAATATTGAAAACATCAAAAACACCATCATTACAAAATAAGACATTTGGATTTTCAAGCCACAATAATAAAGCAAAGCCAAACCTACTGAGAAATGCACAGTTTTATATGACAAAAAAAGATCTAAGAGCCTTAACATTTTAAAATGTGAACTTACTATTCCTTAGGTCATATTCTTCATAGTTTTAATGGAAAAAATTAAGAAAAGCTACTTTTGCAAAAGTAATTTAGAACTTTTAGGGCTGGCACTGTGGCACAGCGGGTTAACGCACTGGCCTGTATTGCCAGTGTCCCACGTGGACGCTGGTTTGAGACCCAGCTGCTCTTCTTCCAATCCCGCTCTCTGCTGTGGTCTGGGAAAGCAGTAGAAGATGGCCCAAGTGCTTGGGCCCCTGCACCCGTGTTGGAGACCCAGAAGCTCCTGGCTTCAGATGGGCGCAGCTCCGGCCGTTGCGGCCGTGTGGGGAGTGAACCAGCAGATAGAAGACCTCTCTCTTTCTCTCTGTCTCTCTCTGTCTCTCCTCTGTGTAACTCTTTCAAATAAATAAATAAAAATCTTTAAAAAATTTTTTTAAAAACTTTAAATATTCCTGCTCAGTATAACAAAATGTTCAAAATGAACCAAGGTAGTCAAAATATAAATTTGTAATAAAATACTACTCAACTCTTAAAATACCCTAGTAGGATGGCTGAACTGTGATTAAAAGTACTTACTTTATTTTCTTGACTTAAAACACAAAGATTTAAATATGTAAGAGCTTTAATAACCTTTTTTTTAAAAAGACAGATTTACAGAGAGAGGTCAAGACAGAGAGAGAGGTCTTCCATCTGCTGGTTCACTCCCCACACGGCCGCAAGGCTGGAGCCACAGAAATCCGAAACCAGGAGCCAGGAGCTTCCTCCGGGTCTCCCACATGGGTGCAGGGGCCCAAGGACTTGGGTCATCCTCTATTGCCTTCCCAGGTCATAGCAGAGAGCTGGATCGGAAGAGCAGCAGCTGGGACTAGAACTGGCGCCCATATGGGATGCCGGTGCTTCAGGCCAGGACTTTAACTCGCTGTGCCACAGCGCTGGCCCCATAAGAGTTACAATAACCTTTTTATCACCTAGTACTTGTAGTTTTCTCTACTAAGCAAAATTCTTTCAGACTGACATGAGTTCAGTATATATGGCACCTTGGCATTTGAGGAAACAGCAGAAGCAGGCCATAGGAAATAGAAAGTACATTCACCCCTCCCCTTAAGGGGAAAAAGCTAGCTGACCTTACCTGGAAAATGGGTCAAAAGACCCTCATTCCAGAGAAATCCTACTCTATACTGGGAGAAAAAGAATTCCACACAGGGACACAAAGAAAACTCTGAACAAACAGGCTTTGCTGAATTCTCCTCAATTCATTACCATCAGCTCACAGCCCCCTTTGTCAAATCACATGTCAAGAACTTCCCACTTCTGTACCATACTTAACATACAGTTTCCCTGGTGGATCCTCATGTCTGCAGACTCCTGTGTCATGTAAGATTTATTACTTAACAACAGCATGCTTTCCTCTTAATAATCTTCTACTATACATCAGATGGGTGAGAAAGTTTTCTTCCCTAACATTTACATGTGGATTCTAAGATACTCCAGTGCTACTTTCTGATTTTCTTATTAAGTTCAATGTAGAGTTCTTTATCAGAAAGAGAAGAGGAACGGACTCCCTGGCCCTCCCTTCCAATGGCACCCACCAGATGAGAGCTGTCCTTGCCCTCTTGGACTCGCTGCGCCTGCGGTTCAGCCACAACTTTAGCGTCCTGATCAGAAGTCATGGGCTCCACTGGGAGAAGTTTAATGTAAACTTCAGGATGCTGTAAATGCAAAAACAATAAATAGGTCATTTGAAGGGTGTAATGTGGTTTATTCTTAAAATTACTAAGGAGGGGCCAGCACTGTGGCGTAGTAGGTAAAGCCAGCACCTATAGTGCTGGCATCCCATATGGGCACTGGTTTGAATCCTAGCTGCTCCACTTCCAATCCAGTTTTCTGCTATGGCCTGGGAAAGCACTGGAAGATGGCCCAAGTCCTTGGGCCCCTGTGCCCGCATGGGAGACCCAGAAGAAGTTCGTGGCTCCTGGCTTTGGATCGGCCCAGCTCCAGCTGTTGCAGCCATCTGAGGAGTGCTGTCTCTGTCTCTCTCAAACAAATAAGTAAGCACCCACTAGTTTGTTTATTTGTTTGAAAGTCAGAGAGAGAGAGAGACAGACAGATAGACAGACAGAATATCTTTCATCTGCTTATTTACTCCCCAAATGGCCACAATGGCCACTTTGTTTCTTATTTATTTGAAAATCAGAGTTATAAAGACAGAGATGTAGAGAAAGAGATCTCGACAGATCTTCCATCCACTGGATCACTTCCCAAATGGTCCCAATGGCCAAGGATGAGCCAGATGGAAGCCATGAGCCAGCAGCTTCACTGGGGTCTCAACATGGGTGACAGAGGCCTGAGCACTTGGGCCATCTTCTGCTGCTTTCCCAAGCCATTAACAAGGACCTGGATTGGAAGTGGAGCAGCCAGGATACCAACTGGCACCCATATGGGAGGGATGTTGGTGTCACAGGCAACAGGTTTACCTACTATGCCATAATGCTAGTCCCCAGCTACTCTGTTTCTGATCCAGTGTCCTGATGTATCCTGGGATATATCAGATGATACCCAACTACTAGGGTCCCTGACACTCACGTGGACAATCAAGATAGAGTTCCCAACTCCTGGCTTTGGGCTGGTCCAGCCTTGGCTATTGTGGATATTTGGAAAGTAAATAAAATGAAAATAAACAAATTAAAAATTAAAATTTGTTTTTTTAACATCAAGAGGGTAAAAAATGTTGATTAAGTATGGAAAGAAAAAGCAATCCCTATATACTCTTGGTAGGAATATAAATTGGTGTAGTTGTTATGGACAAGAGTATGGAAATTCCTCAAAACTTTAAAAAAATTGAACTATATGACCCAGCCACTCCTTTTCTAGGTATATATCAAAAGGAAATGAAATGACCACCTCATGAAGATATTTGCACATCCCATATTCACTGCAACATTATTCACAATAGCAAAAATAGCAAAACGACCCAAGTGTCCACTGATAGATGAACAGATAAAGAAATCATGGTGTACACACAAAGGAATACTATTCAACCTTAAAAAAGGAAATCTTATATGCTACAATGCAGAAGAACCTGAAAGATAGCATGCTATGTGAAATAAACTAGGTACACAAAAAAAAAGACAAATACTGTATGACCTCACTTATATGTGGACTAGTTTTTTAAAAGTTGAACACATAGAACAGAGTAAAATAGTTATCAAAGGATGCAGGGAGGAGGTAGGGTTACATAGGTCAAAGGGTATAAAAGTGTAATGTGTAGAATGACTAAGTCTAGAGAGCTAACACAACACATACTGTATACTGGAAATTTGTGAAGAGCATAGATTTTAGGTACTCTTATCACCACCACTCCACCACAGTAACAATGTGAGAAAATGCATACGCTGTCATATACAGGAGTACACATAAAAAATAAAAACAGAAAAATCACAAAATCAATAGAATGCAGAAAGGCATATAGTTTTTTTTTTCTTTTTTAAGATTTATTTATTTATTTGAAAGTCAGAGTTACACAGAAAAAGAAGGAGAGGCAGAGGGGAGAGAGAGAGAGAGAGAGGTCTTTCAACTATTGGTTCACTCCCCAATTGGCCACAATGGCCAGAGCTGCACCAATCCGAAGCCAGGAGCTTCTTCCCGGTCTCTCACATGGGTGCAGGGGCCCAAGGACTTGGGCCATCTTCTACTGCTTTCCCAGACCACAGCAGAGAGCTGGATTGGAAGAGGAGCAACTGGGACTAGAATCAGCGCCCATATGGGATGCCAGCACTGTAGGCTGGAGCTTTAACCAGATGCACCACAGTGCTGGACCCAGCATATAGTTTTTAAATAGTTTTTGACTAGCTCTATTAATTTTGTTTTGTTCAAGGACAAGCCCTCAAGACAAATGAACAATTAAACAGGAATCACTTGGAGCTGGTGTTGTGGCAGAGGGTCAAGCTGCTACCTGTGAAGTGGGCAACCCATATAGGTGCTGGATCCAGTCTTGGCTGCTCCATTTCTGATCCAGCTCTCTGCTAATTCACCTAGGAAGGCAGAAGATGGCCCAAGTGCTTGATCCCTGCACCCATGTGTGAAACCTGGATGAAACGCCTGGCCCCAATCTGGCCCAGCCCTAGCTGTTGCAGCCATTTAGGGAGTGAACCAGTGTATGGAAGATTCTTTCCCTTTCTCTTTCTCCCTTTCTCTTTCTTTCTTCTCTCTCTCTCTCTCTCTCTCTAATTCTGCCTTTCAAATAAATGAAATAAATCTTAAAACAACCTGAGTATAGTTATACTACTCTGAAGTGGCCTTTGTGATGTACTGACTTATTTCAATGGCCAGACTCCAAACTTCACATATAATATTTAATTTTCCCAAATGATTTAAAAAGTAACCATAAGAGAAGCGCCTTGCCTAGTGGTTAAGACACTAGTTAAGACACGTATGTCCTTCATCGAGAGCTTGAAATCAATGCCTGGCCATGGCGTCTGACTCCAGTGTCCTGTGCTCGCTTTGGCAGCATATATACTGACTCCAGCTTCCTGCTACCGTGGGTCCTGAGAAGGCAATGGTGATGGTGCAAGTAATGGGGTTTCTGCTACATAAGAAACCTGGTTACAAAAGTATAACATTATGACTGAACTTCAGAATACACAGATTCAGGAGTTTAGTTTGTATATTCCAGGTCACAGCTTGTAACCCTCAGATGCACTGGAGAATCACTGGAGGAAACTGTGATCTTGCAGTTTTGTAGTTTAGACATTTGTATTTTTAAAACCCTATGCTGGGGCTGATGCTGTGGCATGGCAGGTAAAGCCCTGCCTGCTGTGCTGGCATCCCATATCGGTGCCAGTTTGAGTCCCCGCTGTTCCACTTCCAATCCAGCTCTCTGCCATGGCCTGGGAAAGCAGTGGAAGATGGCACAAGTCCTTGGGCCCTGCACCTGCATGGGAGACCTGGAAGAAACCCCTGGCTCCTGGCTTTGGATCAGCTTAGCTCTGGCCACTGCAGCCATTTGGAGAGTGAACCAGTAGATGGAAGACTCACTCACTCACTCTCACTCTCTCTCTCTGTCTCTGCCTCTCTGTAATTCTTTCAAGTAAAATAAAATCTTAAAAAAAAAAAAACTTGGGGGGGGGGGAACCTATGCTGATGTCTCTGAAATACCTGAGCAAAAAACTGTTTCCAAGACCCACACCATCCCCACCAAGGAAGATGAACTAAGAGGACAGGAGAGCAGCTGAGGCACCCAAGCTTACTTCCCACATGAGAACGGATGAATTTAGTTTTGGAAATATCTGTGTGTCATTAAAAATTCTCACAAAACAAGGCCAGAAAATAAAGAGGCAGATTAGTACCCAACTGATTAATAACAGAATATGGTACCAATGCTTTCACCAATATTAACTTCTCTCAGAAAATACTTGCTATTAATAGCCCTCTGGGGAGGACTGACGCAGTGGCATAGTAGGTTAAGCACCCGCCTGTGGCACGAGCATCCCATACGGGCACTGCTTCAAGTCCTGGTTGCTCCACTTCTGATCCAGCTCTCTGATAACGTGCGTGGGAAAGCAGCAGAAGATGGCCCACGTCCTTGGGCCCCTGCACCTGCGTCGGAGACCGGAAAGAAGCTCCTGGCTCCTGGCTTCAGATTGGCCCAGCTCCAGTCATTGCAGCCATCTGGGGAGTGAACCAGAGGATGGAAGACCTCTCTCTCTGCCTCTGACTCTCCGCAACTGTCTTTCAAATAAATGAATAAATTAAAAAAAAAAATAGCCTTCCGTGGTCAGACCGTGGTGTAGAAGGGTAAGCCTCTGCCTGCATTATCAGCATCCCATATGGGTGCTTGTTCAAGTCCTGGCTGCTCTTTTTCCAATCCAGCTTCCTGCTAATATGCTTGAGAAAGCAGAAGATGGCCCAAATACTTGAGCCCCTGCACCCACATGGGAGACCCTGATGAAGCTTCTTGGCTCCTGGTATCAGCCTGGCCCAGCCCTGGCTATTGAACCAGCGGATGGAAGAGCTTGCTACCTCTCTCTCTCTCTCTCTCTCTCTGTCTCCCTCTCTTTCTCTCTGTATATCTGCCTTTCAAAAAAATAAATCATTAAAAAATAGACCTCTGTTTGAAAATAGGCCATGAGAAATAAAATTGACTAGAAGAGTCCTTTAATATATATATACTACCTCTTGAATTTTTCAGACAATTAGGAATTAGGTTCCTCCTCATAGAAATACCAGCCACACCATATATCACGTATTCTTGCAAAGGCAACAAGTGTTTGATGCAGCAGTTAAGACGCCTGCATTTCATGTCAGAATACCCAAGTTCAATTCCCAGCTCTTCTTATGATTCTACCTTCCTGTTAATGTGCACTCTGGGAGGCAGCAAGTGATGGTTCATGCAACTGGGTTCCTGACACCAACATGTGAGAACTAGTTTGAGATTCCTGGCTTCTATCCAACCCAGCCCCCAACCTGGGCCATCTGTTGGCATTTGGTTAGTGAACCAGATGTGACATCTTGATCCCTCTCTCTCTTACTGCCTGCCTTTCAAAGAACAAACCAACAAGCAAGTAAACAAAAAGGGATAGGATTAATCCCTTAGCAAATAAAAGGGACAGAGGCACACCATGGGGCTTTACACAGCAGGAGATGATTTGTCAAGCAACACAGCCTCCTCAATACAAGCAGACTTAAAACACTGGCCATGGCCACCACCATGGCTCATTTGGCTAATCCTCCACCTGCTGCGCCAGTAACCCCGGGTTCTGGTCCCAGTTGGGACGCTGAATTCTGTCTCAGTTGCTCCTCTTCCAGCCCAGCTCTCTGCTGTGGCCCGGGAAGGCAGTGGAGGATGGCCCAGGCCCTTGGGCCCTGCACCTGCATGGGAGACCAGGAGGAAGCACCTGGCTCCTGGCTTTGGATTGGCGCAGTGCGCCGGCCATGGCGGTCATTTGGGGGGTGAACCAACGGAAAAGGAAGACCTTTCTCTCTGTCTCTCTCTCATTGTCCACTCTGCCTGTCAAAACACACACACACACACACACACACACAGAGGCCAGTGAAAACTTGTTTTCCTTGAAACCAAATATTCTAAAAATAAGAACCAGAAAAACATCCTATCAGTGCTGACAGTACTAAAGAATTACTGTATTTTCTCCAGCTGTGATAATGATGTTGTGATTATGTTTCATTTACAGAGAGAGAAAACCTAGAACAACAGGAGTGGGGAGCCTTTTTTTCTGCTATCAGCCATTTGGATATTTATAACATCATCTGCAAGCCCTACAAAATTATCAGCTTAAAAATTAGCCTGAGGAGGCCAGGGCTGTGGCATAATGGGTAAAGCCACCACCTGCAGTGCCAGCATCCCATACGGGCACGGGATCTAGACACAGCTGCTCCACTTCCAATCCAGCTCTCTGCTATAGCCTGGGAAAGCAGCAGAAGATGGCCCAAGTCCTTGGGCCCCTGCATCCACATTGGAGACCTGGAGGAAGCTCCTGGTTCCTGGCTTAGGATTGGCGCAGCTCTAGCCCTTGCAGCCATTTGGGGAGTGAACCAGTAGGTAGAAGACCTCGCTCTATCCGTCTCTGCCTCTGCCTCTCTATAACTCTGCCTTTCAAATAAATAAATGTCTTCAAAAAATAATAAAATAAAATAAATTAGCCTGCTACTGATTTACTTTTATTTCCAGCCCTGCCTGCAGTTTCAGACCAAATGATTTCACAAGTCTTATGCAGCCCATAGGACGGACCTTCAGTACCCATTTTAGAGTTCCATGGTGAAATGGTTACAGGGAAAAAGAATACAGTGTGTAGAATTTTTCTCAATTTGGGGGACAGAGACATGAAGGTCCATAACTGTTTATCCTGAGAAAGAGGTACAGTGATTCATTATACTACTCTGTTTAGTCTTCTGTATTTGAAATTGTCCAAAATCAAAGGTTACAAAAGTAATGATGGCATAGCCTCAGTAAAATAAACCGTGATTTTGACTATCCATTTTATCTATAAGTTATCTTTTCACCAATATCTCTTAATTACTATGTACAGGGCTGGCGCTGTGGCTCACTTGATTAATCCTCCACCTGTGGTGCCGGTATCCCATATGGGTGCCAGGTTCTAGTCCTGGTTGCTCCTCTTCCAGTCCAGCTCTCTGCTGTGGCCTGGGAAGGCAGTGGAGGATGGCCCAAATCCTTGGGCCCCTGCATCCGCATGGAAGACCAGGAAGACGTACCTGGCTCCTGGCTTTGGAATGGTGTAGCTCCGGCCATAGCGGCCATTTTGGGGGTGAACCAACAGAAGAAGTCCTTTCTCTCTGTCTCTCTCTCTCACTGTCTAACTCTGTCAAAAAAATTACTATGTACAAATATCCACATATGGAGCTTTTGAAAAAAGTCCTGCAACTGTAGATTTCCAAGAGAAGGGATTATTGATAGTAAGAAAAATACAAAGCCTTGAAATTGGACTTTATCATGTAATGCCTGAATCTCAAATGAGATTTAATGTATGATGATGCAAGTATTAACCATAGTTTCAATAAATAACTAAGGTTTCCATTACTGGTTCAAGAGACCAAAAGATTTAAACTAAATAAACAATTGCTTCCTGCATGGGCAAAAAGCAGGGCTTTAAATGGCAAATAGAAATATTTAAAACTAGGGGATAAACCTAGAGCAACAGCAAAGTATTTTCTGGCATATGAGCTAGTTTTCAATGTGGCTTTCACACTCCTCAATGCCTTACAGCTTACATAAAACCTTATTGAATAAAATGAAGGAGTCACTTTCCTGATTTGATCTTTTTTATATAAAAAGCATAGAGAGGGTAAACCCAAGTGTTCTCTCTCCTGTCTGTGGTTTCCATGCTAACAATACTTTGAAAATCTCATCTGTCAAACAAACAGCCTAACAAAATTGTACCAACCTTGTTCAGCACTTGGGGGAATGTAAGTCTCTTAGATTTCACACTGGTTTTCTTTTTTTTTTTCTTAAGACTTTATTTATTTATTTTAGAGGTTGAGTTACAGACAGTGAGAGGGAGAGACAGAGAGAAAGGTCTTCCATTCGCTGGTTCACTCCCCAAATGGCTGCAATGGCCAGAGCTGCGCAGATCCAAAGCCAGGAGCCAGGTGTTTCTTCCTGGTCTTCCATGTGGGTGCATGGGCCCAAGGACTTGGTCATCTTCTATTGCTTTCCCAAGCCATAGCAGAGAGTTGGATTGGAAGAGAAGCAGCCAGGACTAGAACCGGCACCCATATGGGATGCTGGTGCCAAAGGCGGAGGATTAACCTACTGCACCATGGTGCCAGCCCCTCACACTGGTTTTCTAAAGACTTCTTTACATATAAATCAGAAATACTTGATTCAAAATAAAATATTTACTGCAATCTCTTAGGATACACAAAGCAATCTTTAAAAATGTTAAACAATCTATTTAAATAAACTTAACTATGTAGCAGGTTGATAGCATGACTATTCAGAGAATTATTATTATGACTAAAAGAGCATGGGGCACTACTGTGGTACAATGTGTGCACAAATCTGTATCGGAGTCCACTTCTGCTTTGAATCAGCTTTCTGCTAATGCACCTGGGAGGCAGCAGATGATAGCCCAACTACTTGTGTTGCGATCACCCACACAGGAGACCCAGGTCGAGTTCCCGGCAGCTGACTTTGGTGACGACTGACCATAGCTGCTGGGGGCATTTGGGGAAGGAACCAGTGTATGGAAAATATCTCTATCTCTTTCTCTCTTTCTCTTTCTTTCTCTCTCTCTCTCTCCCTCCCTCCTTCCCTCCTTCCCTCCCTCCCTCCCTCTCTCCCTCTCTCCCTTCCTTACTCCAACAAGAAAATTACGAACAACTAAAAATGGTTGCAAAGCACCTGAATAAAAAATTAGTGCCTACTCAGCTTCTGATCTAGCTTCCTATTCATGTGTCTGTCTGGGAAGGTAGTGAAGTATGGCTCAAGCTCTGAGGTCCCTACCACCCATGTGGGAGACAAAGACGGAGTTCCTGACTCTTGGCTTTGACCTGGTGCAGACCTGGCTATTGCGGTCATTTGGTAAGTGAACCAGCAGATGGAAGATCTCTCTGTTGTGCTTTAAAACAAAAATATCCTTTATAAAAAGTTATAGCATTTTGAGCTTGAAAGGAAGCACTCTTCTTAAAATAGAAACTTTCTTTTATGAATCCATTTCTAGAGAGGTAGAAGAAAATACAATAGGAATTAAGAGTTCCTCATTCATTTGGCTTATTCTGTTTGTTGGATTATACTGGTTTTAATCTCACAGCTGCCAGCATCACTCTATAATATATAAAATGCATATTCTCATCTTACAGCAGAATATTTTGAGAGTACTTTAGGGTAGATTAGTCTATATTCCTTCCATGCACCTTGCATAGATACAGGATTTAAATGAACTTCTTGTGGGAACATTTACAGAACAAACTACTGTTTCCAGTATTGCTATAATTCTAGTTTTTCAGAGTTGATATCTTGGGTCCAGCACTGTGGTGTAGTAGGTTAAGCTGCCACCTTCAATGCCAGCATCCTATATAGGAACTGGTTCGAGTCCCAGCTGCTCCACTTCCAATCTAGCTCCCTGTTAATGTACCTGGGATAGCAGTGGAAGATGGCCCAAGTGCTTGAGTCCCTGTACCTTATGGGACACCCAGAGGAAGCACTTAACTCCAGGCTTCAGCCTGGCCCAGCCCTGGCCATTGCAGCCATCTGGGGAGTGAACCAGCAGATGGATATCTCTCTCTCTCTAATATTGTCTTTCAAATAAAATAAAATTTAAAAAAAATTTTTTGGTATTTCTGATAGTTTTTTCTTTTTGCTGTGTGCCATTATAGTAAATGTGTCACTCAAAAATACTGACGGATGAATGAAATGAATCCAATCTCAGCAAAGTGGTTGCTTAATTAAACCTTTAAAATGGCATCCAGCATTAGGGAACTCATAAGCAGATGCTATTGATAAACTTCAAGATGAATCTAAAAATTTTTCCTTTCATACTTGTACACCTGTGCTTCTTCTGAAAAAGGCAGCAGTCAGAAAATGTGATTTATTTTTTTATAGTTCATTCTGCTGCTAAGGAAAGCATAAAATTAGTTACAAGTTATAAAAATGTGTTTTTTAGGATTATCTTTCTAAGACGCAATCTTGCCTAATATTTTCCTTGGTCATATACTGATCACTACAACAAGGGAGAGCTATTTCCCAAACCTTCAACCTCTGTGTTACATAGTACAACATATTTACTTCATATAACCTTAAGTAGAAAGGGTAATACTACAGAAAAAAAAAAAGTTCATAAAGATGTTAAATCCTGGGGCCAGCAACAGGTTAGGCTACCACCTGCAATACCTGTATCCCATGCCAGTACTGGCTGCTCTACTTATGATCCAGCAGAGATGCTAATGCACCTAGAAAAGCAGCAGAAGATGGCCCAACTCCTTGAACCCTTGCACCCATGGGAGAGACCCAAATGGAGTTTCAGGCACCTGGCTTTGGTCTGCCCCAGTGCTGGCCATTGTGGTCATTTGGGGAGTGATGCAGCCAATGGAAATTCACTCTTTCTCTGGCTCTCCCTCCCTAACTGCCTTGTAAATAAATACTTTTTCAAAAAGATGTTAAATTCCATAGCTTAAAAGCGAGCTTTCCCTCCATTTCCCTCAGTTTGGCAGCATTTTTTCCCATTAAAAATCACTTTCCATGTTAAGGCTATGATCTGTGGATGTGCCAGATTCACTATGTCTGACCCAGCAGCACGCTGTGCTAGAAACCCAATGAAACATTTCCTGCATCATTCCGTGTCCCCTCAATTCTGCCCTGCCCCAACCCAAGTCTGTTAGACCAGTCTGCTCATTTGCCACAGATGCACTTTGAGCTGATTTCTGAGCTTGCTGCTATCTTTACTTAGCTACATACTAACATTGTTGATGGCAAACAAAATGTTTCTAGAGCACAGAGGAGGGGGGGAAAACACTGTTGACAATTCATATGCATTACTACCCTTTAAGCAAAGACTAGTACTGCCTGATTCAGTATCTTTCATATTTTACTTTTATCTTCCTTTAAGGCTAACTCCACTGTGGGTTTCATTTTTTTATATTGAAAAAAAATTTGACACACAAAAGTACATATTTATACGGGATACTGTGTGATGTTTCAGTATCTGTTTACATTGTACAAAATCTGGTCAATATACTCAAAAATTTAACATTTCTTTCTGCTGAAAACATTCAAACTACTGGTGCCAGTACTGTGGCACAGGGAGCTAAGCCACCACCTGCAATGCCTGTATCCCATGTAAGAGTGCCAGTTTGAGATCTGGCTGGTCCGCTTCCCATCCAGCTCCCTACTAATGTCTGTGAAAGCAGATTAGAGTAACCAAAGTACTTGGGCCCCTGCCACACATGAGACAGCCCAATGGAACTCTGGGCTCCTGGCTTCAGCTTGGTCCAGCCCTGGCCACTGCAGTCATCTGGGGAGTGACCTAGCAGATGGAAGACTTTCTGTGTGTCACTCTCCCCTTCAAATAAAATGTCTTAAAAAAAAAAACTTGGGTGGGGGGAAGGGGCTGGTGCTGTGGTGTAGCAGTAAAGCTGCCACTTGCAGTATCAGCATCCCATATGGGCACCGGTTCGAGTCCTGCTTCCACTTCCAATCTAGCTCTCTGCTACAGCCTGGGAAAGAGGCAGAAGATGGTCCAAATCCTTGGCCCTGCACCCATGTGGAAGACCCCGAAGAGGCTCCTGGCTCCAGATTGGCACAGCTCTGGCCATTGCAGCCATCTGGGGAGTGAACCAGTGGATGGTCTCTCTGCCTTTCTGTAATTCTGCCTTTCAAATAAAATAAATAAATCTTTAAACACACACACACACACACACACACACACAAACAGAACTTCTGGGGGCAGCACTGTGGTGTAAAGGGTAAGGCCACAGCCTGCAGTGCCAGCATCCCATATCGGTGCCAGTTGGAGTCCCGGCTGCTCCACTTCCAATCCAGCTCTCTGCTATGGCTTGAGAAAGCAGTAGAAGATGGTCCAAATCCTTAGCACCATCATGGGAGAGCTGGGGGAAGCTACGGGCTCCTGGCTTCAGATTGGCCCAACTCCAGCCATTGTGGCCACTTGGGGAATAAACCAGTGGGTAGAAGACCTCTCTCTCTCTCTCTCTCTTTGCCTCTGCCTCTAACTTTGCCTTTCAGATAAATAAATCTTAAAAAAAAAAAGCTTCAAAATACCATCTTCCAGTTTTTTAATAAAGAAATAAAAAGAACATTATCTACAATCTCCCTATTATTCAAAAGAACCCCAGAACTTCTTAATCCTATCCAGCTATAATCTAGTACCTCTTACTCAACCTTTCCACCTCTCCTTGCCCCCTTTCCTGCTTAGCTTCTGGTAACCATGACTGTAATTTTAACCTCTATGAAATCACTCCCCCCCCCCCCCAAGACTGTATAGGAGTGAGATCATGTGGTAGTTGTTGACTGGCTTGATTTATTTCACTTAACATAACGAGCTCCAGTTCCATCCATGTCATTGCAAATGAGATTTCACCCTTTTATGGCTGAATTGTATTCTATTATGCACATGTACCATATTTTTCTCATCCATTCATCAGTGAATGGACTTAGGCTGTTCCCATTTATTGGCTATTGTGAATAGTGGGACGATAAACACTTGAATACAGATATCTCTTCCACAGACGGACTTCATTTCCCTTGGATATGTACCCAGTACATATGATCCATGTTTCCTGCTAATGTGCCTGAGCACTTTCCATCCAATTGAGACCCAGATGAAGCTCCAGGCTCCTGACTCAGCCCCAACGGTATGGCCACTTGAGGAAAGAACCAGCAGGTGCAAGATTTCTCTGTGTCTCTCCTCTGTCACTCTGCCTTTTGAATAAATAAATAAATCTTGAAGAAGGAGGAGAGAAAGAAACTGTATAATAGTAAGTAAAGAGTGAGATGGGAGTAGTAGTAGGAAAACTAGAACTCAACATATGCTGCTCAAACTGGGGCAATATTTCTTCCTAGCAAACCAAAACAAAAGACTAAGGTTCCCGACTCTTCCACAACAATTTCTAGAACATAAACTATAACAGTAAAACAATATATATGAGTAAACAGAGTTAGAAAAATGAGCCAGCGCCGCGGCTCACTAGGCAAATCCTCCGCCTTGCAGCGCCAGCACACCGGGTTCTAGTCCCGGTCGGGGCGCCGGATTCTGTCCCGGTTGCCCCTCTTCCAGGCCAGCTCTCTGCTGTGGCCAGGGAGTGCAGTGGAGGATGGCCCAAGTGCTTGGGCCCTGCACCCCATGGGAGACCAGGAGAAGCACCTGGCTCCTGCCATCGGATCAGCGCGGTGCGCGGGCCGCAGCACAGCAGCCGTGGTGGCCATTGGAGGGTGAACCAATGGCAATGGAAGACCTTTCTTTCTCTCTGTCCACTCTGCCTGTGAAAGAGAGAGAGAGAGAGAGAGAGAGAGAGAGAGAGAGAGAGAGAAAGATAGATAGATAGATAGATAGATAGATAGATATTTACTGAGGCTGGTGCACCGGGTTAACACCCTGGCCTGCAGTGCTGGCATCATACATGGGATTCAAGTCCCAGCTACCCACTTCTGATCCAGCTCTCTGCTATGACCTGGGAAAGCAGTAGAAGATGGCCCAAGTCCTTGGGTCCCTGCACCCACGTGGGAGACCCTGAAGAAGCTCCTGACTCCTGGCTTTGGATTGTCACAGCTCCAGCCATTGCAACCAACTAGGGAGTAAACCAGTGGGTAGAAGACCTCTCTATTTCTCTCTGCCTCTCCTCTTTCTGTGTAACTCTTTCAAATAAATAAATCTTTTAAAAAATGTTTACTTACAGAGAATGTTTTCACTTTTTTCCTATAGAAAGACCAATTTCTTAAAGTACTACAATCACATCTTCAAGTATGCTACATTAAAAGAAATGGAGTGGTTATCCACATCAGGGCTCCAGCCAGCCTCCTGGGAGATCCATGTGGAGCTCCAAGCACCTGGCTTCAGCCTAGCCCAGCCCCGCCTGTTGTGGCCTTGTGGGTAGTAAACCAGGGGATGGATGATCTGTCTCTGCCTCTCTCTCTGTTGCTCTGCCTTTCAAATAACAAATAAATCTTTAAATAAAAGTATCTTGAATTTGTAATGAAAGGCAGAGAAAAATCAACAAGCTATCAAAAAATTTAGAAGAATCTACAAGAGTTCTAAAGTAGCAAACAGCTGTTTGATGATGACAAAGTAGATATAAAAAAATGGCAACTTGTCTTCCTCCAGTTCTTATAAAGCCCTATAGTTATTCCCTAAAGTCTTATTATCTGAACATACAAATCACCTTCTTTAACAATTAATAGCCACTTAACAGCATTTTAACTAATGATAAAGTAAAATTCTTGGGCTGGCACTGTGGCGCAGTGGGTTAACACACTGGCCTGAAGCACCAGCATCCCATATAGGCGCCGGTTCGAGACCCAGCTGCTCCACTTCCAATCCAGCTCTCTGTTGTGGCCTGGGAAAGCAGTGGAGATGGCCCAAGTCCTTGGGCCCCTGCACCCACATGGGAGACCCGAAGAAGCTCCTGGCTCCTGGCTTTGGATGGGCGCAGCTCCGGCCACTGTGGCCAATTGAGGAGTGAACCATGGATGTTAGACCTCTCTGTCTCTCTCCGCCTCTCCTTTCTCTGTGTAACTCTTTCAAATAAATAAATAAATCTTCAAAAATTTTATTTCAAGATATATATTAATGTATTGGCTTCTTTTCTTGAATTTAGTATTTTAAAAAAAAAAAAAAAGATTTATTTATTTGAAAACACAGAGTTACATAGAGAGAGGAAGAGACACAGAGAGAGTTCTTCCATCCACTGCTTCACTCCCCAAATGGCCTCACTGGCCAGGGCTGAGTCAGACTGAAGCCAGGAGCCAGGAGCTTCATCTGTGTCTCCCACAAGGTTAGCAGTGGTCTGAGCACTTGGGCTACCCTCTGCTGCTTTCCCAGGCTATTATCAGGGAGCTGGATAGGAAGTGGTGCAACTGGGACATAAACCACCATCCATATGGGATGCTGGCATTGCAGGCAGTGGCTTTACCCATTATACCAGGACACCAGCCCCAAAACCAATTTTTGTTTGTTTCCACCAATCCTTTCTGATGTAAAAACTGAGGAAAAAGTATTTTGTGAAATTTCCATTAGTTCTCTTTGTGTCCAGGCTATATTTGGGTACCCTGTGAGGTATGACTCTTAAGAACTATACAGGATTATAACTGTTATGGAATATTTCCCTTTCACTGAAGTGCAAAAAATGTCTATTAAGAATACTAAATTTGGAGCTGGTGCTGTGGCACAGGTTAAACCATTGCCTGATGATGTGCCAGCATCCCTTATGGTGGATGATCTCTGTCACTTAAATAAATCTTTTTATTAAAAAAAAAAAAAAAAAAAAAAAAAAAAAGGATCGGTCCCATCCAACAGCCAACATTAATCCTTCTTTCTATGGTCTGTATCCCATTCTCTCTGCTCTTCTGTCACTACTAACTTCTAATCTCTCATTTTCTGGTTCCTGCGTGTCTCTGCTTAAATATGCCCAAGCCTATTCTACCTCAAAAGACACAAAGTGAGGGACCAGTTGTGACAGAGAGGGTTAGGCCACAACTTGCAACACTGGCTTCCTGTATCCAGAGTGCCAGTTCAAGTTCCAGCTGCTCTACTTACGATACTGCTTCCTGTTAATGTGCCTAGCAAAGCAGATGGTGGGTCAAGTACTTGGGCCCCTGCACCCACATGCCAGACCCAGCTAGAGATCCTGGCATTGGCCTAGCACAGCCCTGATTGTTGTGACCACTTAGGGAGTGACCAAGTAGATGAGTGATATTCTCATTCTCATTCTCTCTCTCTCTCTCTCTCCTCTCACTTTACTTTTCAAATAAAATTTTTTTCAATTTTAAACAAATTATTTATTTGCATTGAGAGTTAGAAAGGGAGAGACAAGGGGGCAGAGAGAGATCAATCTTCCACCTGCTGGTTCACTCCTCAGACAGCTGCAACAATCAGGGCTAAGCTTAGCTGCAGCCAGGAACCAGGAGCTTCAAATGGGTCTGCCACATGTGCAGCAGGGGCCTGAACATCTAGGCCATCTTCCGTTGCTCTCCCAAGTGCATTAGCAGGGACTGGATTGGAGATGGAGCAGCCAGGATTGCAGGCGCAGCTTGATCTGCTGTGCAACATGAACTGCTTCTATGTCCTGAGGATTACTTGTTTTTGGGTCTACTGCTTCTAGTATTCTTCTGTTCTGTTATACATAATGTACTATAATATTCTGTGCTAACCAATTTTCAATATATTGCATTTAGTGTTACCCTTTCTCCTTACACTAGGAAATTATAGGTCTAAGTGACATCATTTTAAACAACAGTTGCACCTCCAGCACCCAAGTGGCAGTAAGAACTTAACAGGTGGTCAGTCATGGTTTATCAAATGAATGATTGCATGAATCCTTTCTGAAGAGGTACACCTGAGTCCTGGTTTTGTTATTTAATTGAGATATTATGGAAATTAGGTGTATCCCAGGGGCCATTGCAGTGGTTCACTTGGTTAATCCTCCACCTGAGGCGCCAGCATGCAATATGGGTGCTGGATTCTGTCCCGGTTGCTCCTCTTCCAGTCCAGCTCTCTGCTGTGGCCCGAGAAGGCAGTGGAGGATGGCCCAAGTGCTTGGGTCCCTGCACCTGCATGGGAGACCAGGAGGAAGCACCTGGCTCCTGGCTTTAGAATGGCATAGCTCCGGCCATGGCGGCCATTTGGGAGGTGAACCAATGGAAGGAAGACCTTTCTCTCTGTCTCTCTCTCTAACTCTATCTGTCAAATAAATTAAAAAAAAAAAAAAAAAGAAAAAGAAATTAGGTGTATCCCTTTAGGTTTCAGTTTCCACATTCATCATATAGATACAATACTTTTTTTTTTTTTTTTTTTTTTTTGACAGGCAGAGTTGAGAGTGAGAGACAGAGAGAAAGGTCTTCCTTTTTCCCTTGGTTCACCCCACAAATGGCTGCCATGGCCGGCGCGCTGTGCCAATCCGAAGCCAGGAGCCAGGTGCTTCTTCCTGGTCTCCCATGCGGGTGCAGGGCCCAAGCATTCGGGCCATCCTCCACTGCCTTCCCGGGCCACAGCAGAGAGCTGGACTGGAAAAGGAGCAACTGGGACAGAATCCGGTGCCCCAACCGGGACTAGAACCTAGGTGTTGGCACCGCAGGCGGAGGATTAGCCATGTGAGCCGTGGCGCCGGCCGATACAATACCTTCTTGCTGTGTACCTCCCAGAGCTGTTTAATATTCCCCCCAAGATCCCTATTAAATCCTACAGTATCAAAACAAACAACCCCCGACCCACCCACTACCCAACTACACACAAAGTGAAAGAGATAGAAACAAAGCAGGGAAAGATGCACAGAGGACAAAACCACAAGGGGCTGGGCACTGACCCTGACAGGACGCCCTTTCAGGAGGTAGCCTAACATATACCTTCCAAGACTGTTTCTGCCTTCAACCCCACTAAAAAAGTTCCTTCCAAGTTCACCAGACTCCTGCTTACTGCCAAAGGAATGAATCTCTCAGCATGATAGGACTGAGCCCTCTATCTGAAACCCACTGTTTCTCTACAGTCCTGTGCAATTCTACCTCTGTTTCCTTAGCCATTCTTTCTCTACCTCCCTTGACCACTCTTCCTCTGCATTAAAAAAAAAAAAAAAAAAAAAAAAGTAAAAGTTCTCTTGCCCTATACAACTGGAAGAAAATATAAAAAGTAACAAAGTAACATAAAGAGGCAACTATAAAAGTTAATATCTGAATATCTAGTCATGTTCCCTCACTTGGGCTTTTTTTTTTTTTTTTTTTTTTTTGACTCAGCCCTGCCACTTTCTCCCACAAACCACAATCACAATGTATTATCTGAGATTTTCACTTTGTTTCTTTAAAGTACAACTGAAGGGGCTGGCACTGTAGTGTAGCGGTAAAGCCGTGGCACCTGGCATCCCATATGAGTGCAAGTATGAGACCCAGCCACTCCATTTTTGATCCAGCTCTCTGCTATGGCCTGGGAAAGCAGTAGAAGATGGCCCAAGTCCTTGGGTCCCTGTACGCACATGGAAGACCTGGAAGAAGCTCCTGGCTCCGGATTGGTGCAGCTCTGGCCATTGCGGCCAATCAGGGACTGAACCAGTGGAAAGAAGACCCCCCCCCCCACGTAACTCTTTCAAATAAACAACTCTTAAATAAAGTACAACTGAGCTAGCTGAAAAATAATCTGCATGATACAATGCTTCTGGAATGACTTTTTCAGTCTCTCATCATCCTTCCATATACCTAATTCATCAGTTTTCTTTAATTCTGAGACACTCTCAAGTTTTTAAATGAATAACTGTTTTTGCATTTTATTTTATTAACTTATCCACCTTCTCAGACATTTATCATTTCCTGTGGTGAGAACATTCAAAAGCTCTCTTCTAGCTATTGTGACTTATATAATACTGGTTTATATAATTGCACCAATGAGTATAACTGACATGAACAAATTTTGGAGCAAACTGACTCAGCTTTGGTAAGCATACAACCAACCGATAGGAAGAATAGGAAGAAAGACACTCAAGACAAGTCTACCAGCCACAGCTTTGACCATTCCATAGGTATCCCAGGTTTCACAGGAACAAAGTGTCCAATCTTGTGACAGAATTAAGGGACCATGTGATGAAGGAGCTTTTACTACACTGTCTCATTGGAGTTATGCTTTCATATTTTCATGGCTTCATACAGTCACAGCTGCATGCCAAATTTCAGTCCAAGTATCTAAACTAATGTCTAGCGAACCCTTGTATGACACTACAGACTCCTATTATCACTTTTTAAAAAGCCATTCCCAACCTCTTCCAATTTAAAACAAAAAAACTGATAACCACCTTTGAACTGAATTACTATCCCAACTTTGTAAATAATCTCCCTTTTTCTCATCTCCCCAAATGCCATCGAATTCTAGACATGAGATTCCTAAAGCATGAGATTCATCATCTAATCATTTCTTAGCTGAAACCTTCTGATATCCTGCCTGAATGGCAAGTGAAAATAAACACAGCTACTGAGATGTTATTCCCCACAACCTCTGACAAATTCTGAACTGAGTGTTCTCTGTGCTCTCAAAAACCCTTTATATTCAGGAATATAGCACAACAAATTATCATCATTTCATCCATTCAAAAGTTTCCTCAGGGGGCCAGTGTTGTGGTCTAGCAGATTAAGCAGCCACCCTGAGATGCTAGCATCCTATATGGACATTGGTTCCAGTCCCCACTGCTCCACTTCTGATCCAGCTCCTTGCTAATGCACCTGGGAAAACAGAAGATGGCCCAAGTGCTTAGGCTCCTGAACCCACATGGAAGACCTGGATGAAGCTCCTGGCTTCAGCCTGGCTCAGCCCCAGCCATTGCAGCCATTTGGGGAGTGAACCAGTGGATGGATCTTTCTCTCCCTCTCTCTGTGATCCTGCCTTTCAAATTAATAAATAAATTTTTTAAACAAGTGTATTTATTTGAAAGTCACAGTCACAGGCAGAGAGAGAGGTCTTCCATCCACTGGTTCACTCCCCAAATGGCTGCCAACAGCCAAAGCTGGGCTGACCTAAAGCTAGGAGTCTGGAGCTTATTCTGGGTCTCCCACACAAGTGCTGGGTCCAGGCACTTGGGCCATCTTCCACCACTCTCCCAGGCCATAGGATAGAGCTGGATCAGAAGTGGAGCAGCTGGGTCTTGAACCAGCACCCATATGTGATGCCAGCACTGCAGGCAGCAGCTTTATCCACTATTCCACAGCACCAGCCACAATAAACAAACCTTAGAAAAAAAGTTTCATCAGGACAAATGTTTCTCTAGTAGTTGAAAGGCTGGTTGAGATGTATATATCCCTTATTGATATGCCTGGGTTTGATGCCTACCTCCCATTTCTGATTCTAACTTCTTGCTAATGTAGACACTGAAAGGTTGCAGTAATAGCCCAAGTAACTGGGTTCCTACCACCCACATGGGGACTTGGACTGTGTTCCAGACTCCCAGCTTTTGTCTGGCCCAGACGTGGCTATTATAGACATTTGAAAAGCCAGGAAATGTAGGAGCTCTCCTCCCCACTCAAATTTTGTTAAAATATTTATTTATTTAAAAAGCAGATTTACTAGGTGGGGAGAAGAAAGATCTTACACTTGCTAGATCACTCCCCAATGGCCACAACACCTGGGACTGGGTCAGACAAATCCAGGATCTCGGAGCTCCACCTAAGCCTCTCATATGGGTTGCAGGGGCCCAAGCACTTGAGTCATCCTCCATTGTTTTTCCAGGCACATTAGCAGGGAACTGGATAGGAAGCAGAACAGCCAGGAACTCAAATCTGTGCTGATATGGGATAGCAAAGTTACAGGTGGCAGGTTAGCTCACTGTGCCACAATGCCTGCTCATGAAATATTTATTTTTAAAGATTTATTTTGGGGGCTGGTGCTGTGGTGCAGTGGGTTAAAGCTCTAGCCTGCAGTGCCAGCATCCCATGTGAGCACAGGTTCGAGTCTCAGCTGCTCCACTTCTGATCCACCTTCCTGCTGGTGCACCTGAGAAGGCAGAGGAGGATGGCCCAAGTCCTTGGGCCCCTGCAACCACTGTAGGAGACTCAGAGGAAGCTCCTGGCTCCTGGCTTCAGATTGGCTCAGCGCCAGCTGTTGCAGCCATTTGGGAGTAAACTAGCAGATGGAAGATCTCTGTCTCTACCCTCTCTGTAACTCTTTCAAATAAATTCAAATAAATTTTAAAAAATTTATTTTGAAAGTCAGAGTTAGAGAAAGGGAGAGATGGAGAGAAAGCGGGAGAGAGATGGAGAGAAAGCGGGAGAGAGATGGAGAGAAAGCAAGAGCAAGAATGAGATCTTCCCTGAACTGTCACTGCCCAGCTAGCCACAAGAGCCTGCACTGGGGCAGGCAGAAGTGGGAGGTAGGGACCCAGGGTCTTGGGCCATCTGCTGATGCTTTTTCCAGTTCATTAGGAAGAAGCTGAATTAGAAGCAGAGCAGCTGAAACATGAACCAGTGCCCATATGGGATGCTGGCGTTGCAGGCAGTGGCTTTATCTGCTATGCCACAATGCCAGACTTAATTTTTTTTTTTTTTTACAAAGTTTCATCACTGGGAGGGCAGGAATGTAATAGAGAAGAATCACATTTAACTTATGTTTAAGAGTTTCTTCTTCTATGTCAACAAATGTGCGAAGAATTCTCTGGCACTTAAAATAATTCATTAATTTCAAGTAAAAGCCTCTGTTGCTGCATATTCCAAATGATGAGTTAGCATGGGAAAAGGGCAATAAAGGTTCTAAACATGGTTAAATAAAAAGTGATGCTGATATTTTAAAATCTAATTTAATTATCAAAACAGCAACAACAAATCATTAAAGAAATTCCTAAATAGTAACCATATACTAAAATATTTTCTGCACTGAAGGGAGAACTTAAAAAATCCTTTGGAAAAATCTGTAGAAAGTTATGAATCCTTTCACTGGGAAAACAAGCATATGCAAAAAAATTCCAATGTTAATTCAGAGTTCAAGGTTCAACTGGCTGAAGTATCTCAAGAGTTAAGAGGAATCTGACTCCCCACTTACCAAACGGTGGCAGGATGCATACTCACTTGCCTTTTACTTCATCAGTGGCATCTAAAGCAGATAGCATCATGCCTGGCACATGACACTGCTTAAAAACACCTAGCATGACAACTACTAGAGAGCCAAAAGCCAGGTCTGGAGAAGCTCTTAAATACCAAACTGCTCAGAAAGTCACAGCTACCCACTCCAAGCACAGCATCAAACTACAATCTTCAAATATTATAACTGCATTTACTTTCAGGTCTTCAAGTTGACACTGTACACTATTTAATGTTGAAATATAATAAATGCGACAACATTGCAGCACAGCAGGTAGAGCTGCCACCTACAATGTCAGCACCCCACATAGATGCTGGCTGGAGTCCTGGCTGCTCCACTTTTGATCCAGCTCTCTGCAGTGGCCTGGGAAAGCAGAAGATAGCCCAAGGCCATAGGCCCCTACACCCACGTGGGAGACCGGGAAGAAGCTTCTGGGTCCTAGCTTCTGATCGAGTCAGCTCTGACCATTGTAGCCATCCAGGGAGTGAATCAGTAGATAGAAGACCTCTCTCCTTTAGTGTGACTCTGACTTTCAAATAAATAATAAATACATCTTTTTTTTTTTTTTTAAAGAGCTGGATTGTGAAGTGGAGCAGCTGGGACTCGAACTAATATCCAAATGGGCAGCCCTATCTGCTACACCACAGTGCCGGCCCTGATAAATAAATCTTTAAAGAAAAAGAAAAAGAAAAAGAAAGAAAGAAAGAAAAGAAATACAGGTACTGACATCAGAATCCCAACACTCAACATGGACCCATGTTAGCAGCAGGAATATTGAAATGAACTGTCTGAACGCTCTAAGAATACTATTAAATGTAAATGAATTTCTCTAAGACTACATTTCAAAGATTAACCTGTAGGGGCCGGCACTGTGGCTCACATGGCTGCAGCGCCGACATCCCATATGGGTGCAGGGTTCTAGTCCCGGTTGCTCCTCTTCCAGTCCAGCTCTTTGCTGTGGCCCAGGAAGGCAGTGGAGGATGGTCCAAGTGCTTAGGCCCCTGTACCCGAATGGGAGACCAGGAGGAGGCATTTGGCTCCTGGCTTCAGATCGGCGTAGATCTGGCCATAGTGGCCATTTGGGGGATGAACCAATGGAAGGAAGAGCTTTCTCTCTGTCTCTCTCACTGTCTAACTCTATCTGTCAAATAAATAATTCAAAAAAAAAAAAAAAAAAGATTAACCTGTAAGCAAGTTTCATATAAACTGAAGGATGGTAATTAGAATGCCTATCAGCACTTCCCTCTTTAAGGTTAATGGGGGTGGGGAGGGGGTTGGTGCTGTGGCGCAGCAGGTTAAAAGCCCCAGACTGGGGCTGGTGCTGTGGTATAGCAGGTAAAGCTGCCACCTGCAGTGCTGGCATCCCACATTGTTGCTGGTTCAGTCCTGGCTGCTCCATTTCTGATCCAGCTCTCTGCTAAAGACTGGGAAAGCAGTAGAAGATGGCCCAAGTCCTTGAGCCCCTGCACCATACGGGAGGCCTGGAGAAAGCTCCTGGCTTCAGATCAGCTCAGCTCCAGCCGCTGCAGCCATTTGCGGAGTGAACCAGCAGATGAAAGACTTCTCCTTGTCTCTACCTCTCTCTATAACTCTTGTCTTTCAAATAAATAAAATAAACCTTTACATAAAAAAGGTTAATGGATTATCCAAAATGACAAAACCTTTACTTTTCCTGTAATAAATAGTCATTTGTCATATAATGACATTTCAGTCAACAACATGCCACAAATATGACAGTGGTCTCACTGGATTATAACAGAGCAGAAAAATTCCTATCAGTGATGCTGTAGCTATCATAACATGGTGTCATAATGTCACAGCACAATGTATGACTTCAATGCTTGTGGTGATTTTGGTACAAACCAACCTACGGTGCTGCCTGTCACCTAAAAGTATAACACATATGATAATGTATACTACACAATACCAGATAACAATAAGCTATTACTGGTCTATGCATTTGCAATTATGTTTTCTATCATTAGAGTATACTGTAAAAGAGTATGTTATGCTATACTGACAGCAGGCTCACACAGCTTGTATTTACTTTGTCTCCTGACTGCGTCAAGAGGCTTCAAGCGACTGACCTATACCATCTAGGTTTGTAAAAAGTATTCCCATGAAATTCACAGAACAAAACAATGCACTTGACACACTTCTTGAAACATATCCCAATCATTAGTCAATACATTACTTCACTCACTGAAAAAATGCAGTATAACAGCTGCTTTAAAATCTGTTTGGGGTTGGGTATTGACACCAGCATCCAATATGGGAGTGCCTGGGACAGAGTCCCAAGCTCTACTTTATGATTCAGCTTTCTGCTAATGTGCTCCCTGGGAGGCAGATGATGGCTCATGTACTCGAGTCCCTGCCACCCATGTGGGAGACCAGGATATAGTTCCTGGCTCCTGACTTGGGCCTGACCTGACCCAGCCCTGATTGTTGCAGGCATCTGGGAGTGAGCCAGCACCAGCACACAGAAGACTGATCAATCCTTCTCTCCCTCCCTTTCCTCCTCCCTTTCTTCCTGTCATTCTTTCAAATAAATCAATGTTTTAAAAACAGAGAATCTGCTTTAGAATATCAAAATGCTTCCTTAAAACCCTATAACATACACAAAGTTAATGCTCTCATCAATGTTAGTATTTCTTTTGAAGTCCCACTGTGGAGGGTATGCCTTGGAAGTGTCCTAAGTTCTGTAAACACAGTGCAATGGGATACCGGACTTAGGAGACCATTTACAGCCCTAGCTCTGCACCAAGTACTTGTCCGTATTTATAAGGAACTTGACCTCTGTGGGTTTCAGTTTCTGAGTCTCTGGAGCTCTAAAATCTTAAGACTTCAACTGTAATATTATACTTTCTTCTGGCCAGTTAAATATTAATTATTATTAAACACTTGGTAAATATATTCTTTACAGCAAATTTACCTAACCACGCCCACACATACCAAACTGTAAATCAAAAGATCTAGGATTGGCCAGTGCCGGGACTCACTTGGCTAATCCTCTGCCTGCGGCGCTGGCACCCTGGGTTCTAGTCCCAGTTGGGGTGCCAGATTCTGTCCCAGTTGCTCCTCTTCCAGTCCAGCTCTCTGCTGTGGCCTGGGAGTGCAGTGGAGGATGGCCCAAGTACTTGGGCCCTGCAACCGCATGGGAGACCAGGAGGAAGCTCCTGGTTTTGGATAGGCACAGCGCACTGGCCATAGCAGCCATTTGAAGGGTGAACCAACAGAAAAGGAAGACCTTTCTCTGTCTCTCTCTCACTAACTCTGCCTGTCAAAAAAAAAAAAAATCTAGCATTTATTTTCCCAGTGTTTTTATGACTTACTTGATTTGAAGAGTTACACACACACACACACACACACAGATGGACAAACAGAAGAGATATTCCATTCCTTGGTTCACTCCTCAAAGGGCCACAATGAACAGGGCTGGGCCAGGCTGAAGTCAGGAACCAGGAACTCCATCCATTTCCCATATGGGTGGCAGGGGCTTAAGGACTTGGGCCGTCTTCTGCCACCTTCCCAGGTGCATCAGAAGTAAGCTGGATCAGAAGTGGAGCAGCTAAACCAGTGCTCACATAGGATGCCAGCATCACGGGCAGCAATTTAACCATTCTGCCACAATGCCAGCCCTATCTGCCCAGTTCTTAAAATCATCTAGTAGTAATACAATTAGTGGCCATATGATGACTTTGAGAAAACAAATAATCTATAATTTTTATAGAGCTGTAATCTCATGTGATTTTGAAAAAAGAAACTTACACTCAATAGTAAAGAGGCAAAAATTTATTAGTCCAGTGGTTAAGAAGCCAGTTTGCCTTTTTTTTTTTTTTTTTTAGATTTACTTATTTGAGAGGCAGAGTTACAAAGAGGTAGAGATAAAGGAGGACAGATCTTCCATATGCTGGTTCACTCCCGCAAATGGCCAAAATGGCCAAGCTGTAGCCAAGAGCTTTATCTGGGTCTCCTATGTGGGTGCAGAGACCCAAACACTTGGGCCATCTTCTACTGCTTTTTCAAGTGCATTAGCAGGGAGCTGGATCAGAAGTGTAGTAGTTGGGACTCAAATTGGCACTCACATGGGATGCCTGCACTGTAGGCAGTAGCTTAACCTGCTGTGCCACAGCACCACCTCTAGGATGCCAGTTTAGGGGTAAGTGGCATAACAGTTAAGTCACTGTTTAGGATAGCACATCTCCTGTTGGAGTGCCTGTGTTCAACTTGCAGCTCTGTGCCCAATTTCAGATTCCTGCTAATATAGGCAGCAGGTGATGGCTCAAGTATACCATGATTCATGTGAGAACCAGACTGAGCTCCTGGCACCTGACTTTGGCCTGATTGTTGTTGGCAGCATTTGGGGAATGAACCTATGGATGGGAGATCTCTCCCTGTCTGTGTCTTCTCTCCCTCTCTCTGCCTTTAGAATTTAATAAAACAAAAAATGCCAGTGAAGATGCCCACATTCCACAACAAAATACTAGAATTTGATATCTAGCTCCAGGTCCTGACTCCAGCTTCCTGTTAATGCAGATCCTTCGAGGCAATCATGATAACTGAAAGTAACTGGATCCTGCCACCCACATAGGAGATCCGGTTTGAGTTCCAAGCTCTCATCTTCAGCTTTTGCCACACCCAGTCCTACCCATTTTAGACATTTGGGAAGTAAGCCAGTCAACAGAGCTGTCTCTCTGCTTCTTGAATAATCAAATTTCAAACAAAAACAAATGGGGCTGGCGCAGTGGCTCAGTAGGCTAATCCTCCGCCTTGGGGTGCCGGCACACCGGGTTCTAGTCCCGGTCGGGGCACCGGATTCTGTCCCGGTTGCCCCTCTTCCAGGCCAGCTCTCTGCTGTGGCCAGGAGTGCAGTGGAGGATGGCCCAAGTGCTTGGGCCCTGCACCCCATGGGAGACCAGGAGAAGCACCTGGCTCCTGCCATTGGATCAGCGCGGTGCGCCGGCCGCAGCGCGCCAGCCACGACGGCCATTGGAGGGTGAACCAACAGCAAAGGAAGACCTTTCTCTCTGTCTTTCCCTCTCATTGTCCACGCTGCCTGTCAAAAAAACAAAAACAAAAACAAAAACAAAAACAAAAAAAAAACAACTATCTTCTAGAACTATATAAAATAATAGAGCAAAATTACCAAAATGACAGTGAAACACACCAAAATGACAGTGAAAAACATTTTGAAGGGCTGGTATTGTGGCTCAGTGGGTTAAGCCACAGCTTGCAATACTGACATCAGAACACTGGTTTGAGTCCTGGCTGCTCTTCTTCCAATCCAACTCCCTGCTAATGTACCTGGAAGGCAGCAGAAGATGGCTCAAGTGTTTGGGTCTCTGCCACCCACATGGGAGACGCGGATGGAGTTCAAGGCTCCTGGAATCAGCCTGATCCAGCCCTGGCTGTTGTGGCCATTTGAGGAGTGAACCAGAAGATGGAAGATCTCTCTCGATTCTCTCTCTCTCTCTCTCTCTCCCTCCCCCCATTTCTGGATGTATGTGTATCACTCTACCTTTCAAACCAATAAAACTTAAAAAAGCTTCACTTTCACTTTGTGAATTTTTAATAAACTGTACACTGGGGCCGGCACTGTGGCGTAGACAGTTGGGCCTCCTCATGCAGTGCTGGCATTCCATATGGGCACAGGTTGAGGTCTCAGCTGCTCCGCTTCTGATCCAGCTCTCTGCTAATGCATCTGGGAGGGTGGTGGGGGATAGCCCAAATTCTTGAGCCCCTACACCCACATGGGAGACCCACAGAGGCTCCTGGCTTTGGCCTGGCCTGGCCTAGCCCTGGCAGTTGTGGTCACTTGAGGGGTGCGCCAGCGGACGGAGGATCTATCTCTCCCTCTTTATCTGTAATTCTGCCTTTCAGACAAAAACAGCTAAATCTTTGAAAATAAATAAACTGTATGCCAAGAGTCTCCATGGGCTCGACTCAAAGATAGCAAAACTTGCAGTCTTTACAGTCCCAAGTCACTCTGCAGGAAAATAGTTACTCTTAACTGGAGTTTTGCCAGGTCACAGAGAATTCATTTTTAATTCTATATGTCTGAATGCTTCTGCAGTTTTATGTAGCAATCCTATTTTCTACCCCAAGTCCTTTACCATTTAGGGTCAACTATTCCTGTACTATGCCCTAAAAGTATTAATGATTTCTGACAAAGTTCATCACTGTATTCAAAGAAATGGGAAAAGCTGAGAAGACTGAAGGACATGTGTACATAGGGCAACTGAGTGTGGCAGAACTTCAAGCATTATCCCTTGGTTTCCACTAACGGCCCCTCCCCTCCCTAGATAGTTCAGGTATGAAGAAGCAAAGACTTGTATTGCTGATTCAGCAGTTACTCCTTCGCACAATGGTCTTATCCAAGTGGCCTGCTAAAAAGCAGCCTAAACAAGCATTCTAGCCTGGCAACGACCATCACTGAGGCATATGAAACATAAACCATGACAGGCAGTTTCACCCAAGAAGACTTTCACATCAACTTCTACACATGCAGCACTCAAGAAACACACCACATGACATCAAAAATACTACTGTTTGAATGTTTTTACCTCTTTAAAAACAAAAGAAAAAACAACTTTCTGAAGAGGTAGCCTTTAAAAGGCAGCTTTCCATAAAGACTTTAAGTCCACTTTTAAAGGTTACTGACCACATAGTCATGACTGAGTGGTTAAGGCAATGGGATAGCAATTCATCAGGGTTTCCCCCATGCACACTCAAATCCTGCCGACTATGCTGTCTTTTCCTTTGGAAGAGTAATCTATAGACATCTTGCCAGGCTGAGAGTCTGGTTTGGCCTCTCAGGAAGAAGCATGACTGTTCCATAACCAAACTAAACTTTCCTTCTTTATGAATCCAGTAAAAACTCTGTGTTCTTCCTCAAGGTTACTGGTTTTCTCTGAGTACCGGGGAGTACTAACAAGATAGACAGCAACAGACTACAAGTACCATATGCCGCTATGTAGAGTCAGTGTCTGTCTCTCTCTCTCTCTCTCTCTCTCACACACACACACACACACACACACACAGCCTTTGACTGGACTGATAAGGCAGAAATCACACAGATAAGATCTCAACAAAACATAACCATATAATGTAATTAGCCAAGAGAAAGAAAAATAACATGAAATGCTTAAAGAAAATGTTTAAAGGCCTTGATAGTTTTTGAAAAGAATGTTTATCATGATCACAAACAGATTAACAATCACTGAGGAAACTTGTAAATCAAAGTAGTCATTAGGTTTCCATCCCTTTATTTTGAGTACTGACAACAAACCTTTTTGAAATGTAAAAACAAAGTGTTCCCATTTTCAGAGATGTTCCTAAAAAAGAATCAGCTAATTAGCTTGCCTTAATAAAATCTGAAATAATAAATACACTTTAAACAAATGCTAGCAGGGGAAAAAAAGGAATAAACAAAAGCTAGCAGATTTTAGGCATATTTTAAAACTACTAAGGCATTTTTTAAACACACACATGAATGTGTGTAATGCAAAAGGGGTTCCAAGCAAGCTCTTCTTCATTTAGACTAAGGCTCAGCCTTTTCAACCATGAAGAGTGAAAGCCAGAAGGAAGAGGGCCCTCTACCTTGCCACCAAGTAACACCCATCTGTGTGTACCCATTCCTGCCTCCTCCACTCCACTTTCCATAAGGCAGAGGATCATTTTAGAAAGGCAGTTCTGACCATGTAATTCTCCAGTTTAAAACCCTTTAACTACTTCCCAATATTCTTCTGATAAAGAGCAAAATTCTCAACCTACCCATCACCTCGCAGGCCATGTAAGATGGAGCTCCCAACCTATTTCTCCCAGCTACTTTCCCCTTCTTTCAGCCTTGTTTACATTAGTTCCTCCAAAATGCTTTGTTTCTTCCTACCTCAGAGTCATTGAGTATGTCATGCTCTTTGCTAAGAAGGCTATTCTCTCATCCCACTTCAACCCTTCCACTCAGAACTTCCTGCGAAAGGCCCTCCCTCATCACTCCAGTTCCATGACTTCTTAGTACACTGTACTTCACCATTTAATTATAAGATTGTCTACCTGCCTCCAAAACATAAGGGAATTTATCCCCTTTGCTCATCACTATAGGCCTGGAATTTATTCATTCATTATTCAGTGAATACTATACGCCAGTTACTAGTCTAAGGTCTAGGTTCACATCAATGAACAAAACAGACAAAATCTCCAACCTGAGTGTACAGCCAAACAACAGAAGACAGACTACACACAAAATAAATCAATTGTATGCCACATTAAAATGTGAAAGGTATTATGAAGAAAAATAGGGCAAGGGAGGGAAATGAGGCAAGCATTGGAAATGATAAGCTATAATCAATACAACTGTAGTAACAGGACCACAGGAAACATTAAGCCCAGGTACCGTCAGTATCTAAATGTCATTGTAATATGACTTGAAGCACACCATGGCATTTCCTTCTAGACTACAAGTCTTGCAGAAAAGTTCTGTTTTTCACCTTTGTATTCCAGTGTTTTGTTGAAAACACCTGAATAAGTTAAAATTCTCTTCTCATATCAGGCCTTGGTGCAGTGAGTAACAGGGAATAAAAAAGTGAGAAACATTCCACTGAAAAATATATTTTCAATATTGTGATTGCAACTGATTTTGATTAACATAATTTAAGTTTATAATTTAATTTTAAGCAAAATAAAGAAATTTTTAAGGCAGTCAAAAGGGGTCCCATTTTCAAGACTGAAACAGGACAATGTAGAGGTCACATAGTTAGGTTACTCCATCTAAAATGCTTTATGCACTAGATGTAGTTATGAAAAAAGTTAAAATTGTGTAAATACAACTTTTATGTACTAGAAGAAACTTTCCAATGCATCCTTTTCCAAGATTGTCATATTTGTTTATGGAAGCATGCAAATACACTTACATGATCAGCAAACAATTTCTCTAAAATTGCAGTAGCAGATATTTTTAGGCATGCTTTTATCTTTCTAGCTGAACTAATTTTACTAAACATCTACAGTGTACCAGGTCCCAGTGTGAGCAAAGAGGTTCCAAACATAAAAAGATCTCATCACAAGGAGCTTATATTAATTATGTGCTAAACAAGACAAAGGTATATTTAGAGTGCTATGGAAACCAAGAAGTATGCAGCAGAACCTCAGCAATTAAGACAATAATTGCTGGAGACCTCATGAAATATCTTTTAAGGACAGGTTAAGGAACTACATAAAAATGCTTAAACTTTTAAGGAGGACAGTCAATTACAGGCAAGAAAACTTCCAAGAGCAAAGGTTGTTGGAGGGTTGAGTGGGGGTGGTGATGGAGGGAAGATGATGGCAGGAGAAGCAGTGGTTCAACTCAAGGTGGGACAGGGAACGAAGATGCAGAGGAGGTACAGTCACTTAGGGCGAGGCATGCTGTAGTCAGAAGCCTGGGACAGTCCTAATCAGTTTCTTTTTTCAAAAAAAAAAATTAAATTCATTAATTAATTTGAAAAGCAAAGAGAGAGAAAAAAATACCTTCCACCTACTGGTTCACTCCTCAAATGCCTTAAGCAGCCAGGGCTGGGCCAGGCTAAATCCTGGAGCCTGGAACTCCATCCAGGTCTGCCACATGGGTGGCAGGGATATAACTACAAGATCTAACTTCTACTACCTGCTGCCTCAGAGGGTTAGCAGAAAGGCTGGGCTGAAGCGGAGGCAGGACTGGAACACAAGGGCTCCCATATGAGGGCATCCCAAGCAACAACCAGCTACTATGCCACAAGGTAGCCCTGATCAATTTCTAAAAAGGGCCAAGAAATAGGATAGGACTTTAAGGCAGTGTATAGCTATAATGTGACTAAAAATGATTTGTGTAAACAAAAATATTATATTTGTATCAGGAACATAAATGTAAGTTTTTAAGTCAAAATTTATACACATCAGATTTCACAAAGAACATTTTCACTGAAGACAGTCTCATGTCATTGATTACCAAACATTCACTAACAAATTAAGGAGCACATGTTCAAATTTATGGTATCATGAAATATTTTCATTACAATGTACTCGCTGAAACAAGCCTCACTAGCAGAGGCAGAAGGAGGGACAGCCAAGAAAGAACAAGACTATGAAAGAATGTATCAAATCCTCCATGATTAAAATAGGAGTCACGACAGTTTCAACAGAAAATAGTGAAAAGACAAGTTTGAAAGGCACTGAAGGGACAAAAGGCCCGTGGGGTAGGTGGAAGGGGACAAGGAAGAGAAGGGAAGGAACTTAACTGAATTATCAATTTCCCTTGTTTCTAAGGAAGACATTTACACACAGGAAAAATAAAGCATTAGAATGGTAAGGGCAAAAAATTTTCTGAGTAGGAATTTATTTTCCTTCTCTTTGTAAGAGAACCTAATGTCTTTTTACCTTATAATTCCATGTTCTAATAAAAAATTATTTTCCAATAAAAGATAACATCAGGGGAAATATAGTGGCTCCAAAGATATCAACAACAATAATAATTAAGAGCCAAAAAGTTTAAATTAAACTAAACTTCCAACCTGGTGAGTTTAACCCACTCAGAAGGTAATGCCATATTTACTTGTACTCCATAGGAAAAAAGTGGACTCTTCACATAAATGAAGTCTACAAAAGTATATAAACAAGCAAACCCCTGCAGCAGTACACATTTTTATCTATGTGTTTTCTATAAATACAACTTCAGTGTTTGTGGTTTCTTCTTCTCCCCATTAGAAAAAGTTTTGTTGGTTTTATAGGAGAAATTACAAAAATATACTATTATATTTTCATGCATTTATCAATCTGCAGAGAATTTCCTTAAATCTCAGAGAAATTCACCAGAGCACAGCATGCATTATGAAAGCATATTTAAAACTTGTACCTTTAACACTAAGAACAAATCTTTCTACATATAACATTTTTACAACCTCAAGAGACCATCACAAAGATAATGCATTACTAAAATTGGAGGACCTGGATTATAATCCTTGTTACCACTATCTTGATGGAAAATATGAATGCCAGGGTGACTCTTTGAAATAACAGTGAAAGAAGCTGGTTAGTTACTTCCTGGTTAATAACATCCACCACATTATCTATCACCACAAAACTTGCAAATACTGTGGCAAATCTATGTCCAATAATCACAGCTATCTGAAGGCTCAGCCTACAATTACCATTAACAACCTGATCGCCAACTTGCACTTGAGTAGTTTGGGTTGCTTCATAAAAAGCAAATGACTAAAATATGTTTCCACAGAATTTAAATATTTGTGGGTATATTTAGAAATTACATTAAATTCAAAAGGCAATCTCAAGGAAAAGCAAATAAAGTCAAATTTATCCCTAAATTCTCTGCCATATACTTTCTCTTCTACATAACAAGGAAAAATGAGCACTAAGCAACTTTGTATTCATATTCTCAGCTATTTTCTCTCTGAAGATCCTCAAATACAATGTAACTCCTTTCTCTAAATATACATTGTGCTCAGAACTTGTTTTCTCTGCTCAGATACATATGATGGGATGGGGGGGGCGGAACCACTCTGTTAATAAAACCGCTACAAGGTAGAACGTTAAACATTATAACTTAGTAATAATAAAACTAGCAAAACCAGACCACATCTAAGTGTTTGTTTCAACAGTCCTATGAGGCTGATACAATCATCATCCTCCTTTTACAAGATGAGAAAACCCAAGTTAAATTCTATTGTATAAAAAGTCATGCCTGCCTTTCATGTAAATAAGTCAACTCAAATCACATTAACGTCTCAAAATACAGGGTGAAATTTATTTCTAGCCAATGCAAGTTTCAAAGGAAGTATACAAATCAAATTCATGGCTGAATAATAAACTTGTTCATCTGATGATGCCTTTCAGAAAACACTTGAATAACTCAAATAAACCTAAGTGAAGCTCGATTACAAAATTGCTTCTCTGTATCTTAAATACAGAGAAAAACTGGAAAGCCACAACTTTATTTCAACTTCTGTAAATTCCCCTGACTGCAAATTAGGGGGAGCCAGGCAGGTTGGGGAAGTATGGAAATTGCACATTGTATATGTTATCTGACCACCAAAGGATAAGTGAGCATCACTTTTCTCTCCTGCTTGTGGTCTTGGCAAATTATCAACGAAGCACTAACTTCAAATGCATTTTAAATATTCCTCACAAATAAAAACGAGAGCAGCTGAATACCCTAAAACAAACTTTCAAAAAGGAAGGCAATGTACATTTACTTACAATGCTCACCTTTAAGTTGCTATTTTGTTACTTCTATTAAAAAGCATTACATTCAATGTCAATACTTACAAACTAATTGCACTACACAGTCAAGGAAAATCATCCCTTTTTATTAAAAACTTCAATGTCCACTTTATGATCAAGTTAGGATGCTGCCAGTGAGGTCTTAAACAAAAGCAAGGTAAGAGACAGGTTTTCTTCTTTTCTTCTTTTTTAAAAGTGAACAAAGATTTATTAAACACATTGCAAAAGATCAGCCAACAGGACAGCTAGAAGCTGCTGCCAGATAGTTTTCCACAGGTTATTTTCTCAAGTTACATCTTGACCAAAATTTAAGAATGTTTGACATTAGAATGATGGAGAACGATTACATTCATGAGAAGTTGCAATGCACCAAAAAAAGGGTGAGTAACTCTTTTAAAAGTTCCGATCGGACACCACTGACAAGCAGGTGTTCAAACGCTTCTGAGCTGCTCCTTTGCGGACTGAACCCCAGCCCCCTGACGAGCATGGGGAATCTTCACATCGACTTATTTTCTGAATCCTCCAAATCCTGCCTCTGCTCAATTCTATCGAGAGGAAAAGGGAGCATTCCAAGCACACACACTTGAGCAACAGGATCCCAACTTCCTGGTTCTAAAGGAATGCGATGCCCTAGTGACCCATCCCTGCCCGGACAGCAGCGCAGCCGCTCGGCCTGGGCTCCGGCGAGACCAAAGGGGGCGAGGCCCGCCGCCGCACTGCGGGTCCCCGCGGCTGGCCCGACCTGGAGGCGCTCGCGGCCCGCGACCCTAGCCCCTTCTCCTCGGGCTGCACTAGCGAACCGGCCAGGCCAAACGGGCTCGCCCCCGGAAGCGACCCCTGCCCGGCCCAGACCCCGGCCCTAGCCGGGCTTTTGGCCTGGCCTGGCTCCGGCTCCATTGATTCCTTTCCAACTCCGGCCTTGCCAACTCTTCCCCGGCCTCGGCCCTGCTGGTGCTGCCCGACCCCAGCCCTGGTCTCGTTGGTCCTTCCTGGTCCCGGCCCTGCCCTGGTCCTCCCAGGCCCTGGCCCTCCCCTGACCTGGCCCTGCTCGGTTCTCCCAGACACCGGCCGCCGTCCTCCCTGACCCCGGCCCTGACCCTACACGAGTCCTCCCCTCCTCGGCCGGGCCCTGCCCTGCCAGCCGCGGGCCGCGTCCCTCCGGGAAGATGGCGGCCCAGTGACAGGCGGGCGCGGGCGCGGGTCCGAGCGCAAGCTGGGGAGCTGGGCCGCTTCGCCAGTGGCCATGGGAGGCCCGCTCACCTGTCAGCGCCGCCCGCCCCGCCCGACCGGCCGCCCGCGGGCTCCTCGCCGCAGCCCCGGTGCCCGGCGACCGCGCAACACGCGGGGACAGCCGAGGAGGGAGACGGCAGGAAGAGGCGGCGCGGCCGGGCCGGGCCGGACGCAGGGACGAAGGGCGGGCGCGGGCTGGCTGCGGCGGCGGCAGCGGATTCTTCCCCTTTCGGGCCCGAAAATGTCTCAGCCTCGAGACTCCGGATCCCCAACGCTCCTTCCCGTTCGCATGAGAACACACAGCTCCCACTTCCGGGGCCCTGAGGAAGTCCCACCCCCGCGCGCCCCCGCGCCCTGCCCTCGCGCACTCACCCGCCGGGCCCGCCGACTGGCGATCGGGGCCCGGGAGAGCCTCACGTCTTGACGGAGCGGCATCCTGATTGGGTGGATTAGGAACCCGGCCCGCCCCTCCGCTTCCCCGGCCTCTCCGCTCTCACTCTTCTGGCGGCACCTGTGATTGGCGCGTGCGCGCACGCCGCCACACCACGCCCCACGCACACCGAAGGCTCTGGCCCACGCACGCCCGCATGCCTGCACGCCCGGCACTGTTGTCCCTGGGGTTGGTCCCTCAGCTTGATCGTCTGGCGTTGGAGGCTGTCCCGGACCTTGGTTTCCAAGAGACCGGATCTGGGCCTCCCGCAACCATACCCGTTTATTACGGACAGCTGGGCCCGCACTGGGCGGCAGCGACTTCTGTCTGGCAACCCTACCGGATCTGCGCCCCCCGACACTCAGTCCTGCCCAGGATCGCAACCTCTGCGCCGCCCACTGGGACGGCGGCTGCAGCCCTGAAGATGTTCCCCCGCACCGCTACCCCTACTCCTCCCAGACGTCCAGGGACAGCTGTGGCTCCCCTGCCCGGGCCGCCGAGACCACGATTGCTAGCCCCTGTGCGCCTCTCCCTTCGTCCTGGGTGGCGGCCCCCGCTTCTGACCCATCCCGGGACACCCAAGACCCCTTTGGAGGCCCTGGGTCCCTGAAGCGCTGGCGGGCACGGATGCAGAACCCGTGCCCCCTCAGTGGGGTTTATGGTTCCAAGTTACCAGCAAGTGATGGTGCGCTCAGGGGCTCCTCAGCGGGGTCCATTACATTTCGCTGCAGTTACCTAGTAAGAACCGGACGACCCGGGACTCCCTTGCGAAATGTGTCACAACACAAGAAAGGTTACCTCCCCACACACACCCCATCAATTTCATGGTGTTGGGGGGGAACTATGTTGCCTTTTTAAAAGCTTGCTCTTTGGTTTCCTGTATTCCTGAGTGTATATATACATATAAAGGAATTCCAGCTTTTTTTTACCCGGATTGAAAAGGCTCTTCTCCATTGTGATTATCCGTGGTTATTATGTATCTACCTGTGTTGCTCATTTGTCCCTACCCCACGGTATTCAATGCTGACAATTCCCCATTTTGGAGGAAAGCAACTTGGACTCCCTTGTATTGAGTAGATGGTGTATTGCCACCGGTGTTGGGTGCCATCTTAGTGATACCTTGACACATTTTAAGAAAATCTGCAAGTTAAATATATACAGCAGTGTTTTTGAACTTAATAACCACTTAAGACAGGTTTCCTCTACTATTGAAATCATACAAACTTTTTTTTTAAATTAAAACTTGCTTTCCAAGACAACTTGTTCAATATGTTGGTTGTAGCACCTTGTGTTTACCTTCATATGTAACCTTCAAAGGAAGAATCACGCTCTTCCTCATCCATGAAATCTTTCCTAGGCCTGATGGTGTGGTTGTCGCTTTCAAAGAATAGGAATTCTGTCCCCAAACTGATAAATTTAACTTCATTTTTTTTGTTTGTTTGGGACTGTGCTGCTCTAACAGACATTCTGCTATGCAGATTAAGTTCCCAAATTAGAAAAGAAAGTAATGACCCAAATTACGTGAGAATATCGAAATGTCTCTTACTTCCTATTCATACTGTGATCCACAATAACCCTGGGGTTTTTTTTTTCCTTGTTCCTCTGATTTTTTAAAAAAGAAATACGCATTTGAAAAATACCCATTTTCATCTTGGGGGTCTGATACTGTGATATAAAATACACACTTTTCTAACTTGATACAAAAACCACAAAGGTCAATTTAAAAAAAAATTTAATATGAATTTCTCAACCATAGTAAGATACCCTCTCACTTCTCAGTTCTCATGTCAAGCAGGTACAAATTCTGTCAGTCCTACCTAAACTTCTTCCTTCTCACCCCCTGTTGGGGTTGTTGCTTGCTGTTACTTCTCACCTTTTTAATAGAATTCAGACTGTGCCATCCTACAGTATATCAGTCACCATGGTGAGACACCTTAAAAATGCTCATTGCCATCTTCCTTTCTCAGTGGCTCCCTGTTGTGTGTTGCATAGGAAGAACAGCGTTCACACTCTAGTCCTAGCCTGTCTTCAGCCCATTACCTTAGCTTTCTCTCCTGCCCCTCAGACAGCCTCACCTTTCAATCACAGTCACTTATCCAACTTTTATTTTTTAAGTCACTGCATGAGTTGCTGCATCTACATTGATTCAGACTTATCAGATTTATGCCCTAGACTGTACGGTCTTCTGACAGGCAGAGCAACAGCTTCTATTCTGTGCCAAGTGTGACAAGGAACAAAATGGAGGACCACCAGCTTCCCAGAGGCTTCACTGCTGCAGAAGTTAGCATGGGACTTTGTTGGAGTCCCGGACACTTTCAGGTGCCAAAGGGTGCCATCGGCTTCTGGTAAAATCTGTCTTCTTTTGTGAGCTACACTTAAAATGTCAACGATTTCAACCTTTTCCTCGTAGGGTGGAGGTGGGGAACCTTTTTTCTGCCAAGAGTCATTTGGATATTTATAACATCATCTGCAGGCCATACATAATTATCAGCTTAAAAATTAGCCTGCTGTAAGAAGTATTGAATTTCGAGTCCTGCCTGCAGTTGCGTTGGCAGGGTGGGAAGTTCCCTCCCTTCCACCATAGATAGTTGGGTTTCCCTCTTGGGTCCTCTTAGCACTGCATTCATAGCTCTATGAAAGCTGCATCACACTGTATTAAAATTTTCAACTGACACGTCACTCCAACCAAATAGCTCCTGAAGAGCAGAGATAGCTTAGCAAACCTCAGACACCACATGGGTTTGTTACATAGCACCAACTTGATGAAAACAGAGTTAAGCAATGAGTAAAGCAAGACATTATTCCCATAGAAAAGGCCTAAGTTTCAAAATGGTATCTAAAAATATCCTTTTATTCTCCTAAAATTTTCTGTGAAAAATAAACTCTTTTCTCCATTGTGTTTATTATCACTGTAGACTCCCTGTATCTTAACAAGTTCATTTAGTTTTTTTTAAGATATATTTTATTTGTTTGAAAGAAAAGAGTTACAGAGAGAGGTAGAGACAGAGAAAGAGGTTCCCCAGATGGCCGCAACAGCCAGAGCTGAGCCAATCCAAAACCAGGAGCCAGGAACAGCTTCTGGGTCTCCCATGTAGCTGCAGGGGCCCAAGGACTTGGGCCATCTTCTACTGCTTTCCCAGGCCATAGCAGAGAGCTGGATCAGAAGTGGAGCAGCTGGGACTAGAACCGGTGCCCATATGGGATGCCAGCGCTTCATGCCAGGGCTTTAACCTGCTGCGCCACAACACCAGCCCCCTAACAAGTTCATTTGTGATTTAGCCACACTACTACAAAATATATTTCTGATTATTAAGAATTATTTGCAGCTTGCTTAAACAAATGTTCACTAAGTACCTGCTAGGACTCAGGGACTTTGCTAAGTGTTTGAGGAGTACAGCATGGCAGAGGGCTCAGGTCAACGGGAAGGAATGAGGAGGGTAGGTGTCAGGGGTGGGCCACGTGCTTAGGGTAGCAGCTTCAGAGGGAGTGTTCTAAGCCAAGTAAGGAAGGAACCAGAAAGTGATAACTCAACCAAGACCAGAGACAAAAAGTGGAGGGGCTGCCCACAGACCTTCCTTGCAGAAGGAACATCAGAAGGGAAGAAAGAGACAGGCCAGTCCTGTTCAGTGAGTCAAGATTTTATGAGGCAAGAAGGGGCCCTTACAAGGTTTGGCTATGGAATATCTCTGACCACAAAAGCCACCAGAATAGGTACATAATAAGGAACTAGCTTAGTCAAATTAGGTGGCAAGATCAAAATTAGTAATGACAGGAATACTTTGGATACAGAAGAATGCATGACTTCATACAGGTACTAAGAAATAAATTAGTTAAGTAAATAACAGAGATAAGGAAGGAAAAGAGAAAGCTCTTTACAAAAGAATGCTAATAAGTGAAGAAGGAAATCATTTTGAAAAATTACCATTTTGCAGCTATCATAGAATTCATGCTGGAAAGAATCACTGGTCGATGCTAAAATAATTGGATGAGGGGTGAGCATTGTGGCATTGACAGTTAAAGTGCTGTTTGGAATGCTGGTTCAAGTCCCGGCTGCTCTGCCTCTTCCAGCTCCCTGGTATGTGCCTGAGAAGGCAGAGGAAAATGGCCCAAGTGCCACTGGGCTCCTGCCACCCAGGTGGGAGACCTAGATGGAGCTCTGGACTCCTGGCTTCTGCCTGCCCAGGCCTGGCTGTGTTGGTATTTAGGGAGTGAAGCAGAAGAAGGAAGATATTCTTTCTCTCTCTCTCTCTCTCTATCTCCCTTTCAAATAGATGAAAATAAATTAACATTTTAAAAAATAAGTTTTGGAAAGAAATCATTTGGTGAAACTTTGTCATGGAACAGGTTATGCACACCATTTCAAACCTTATTAATTGATTATTACTTATTCAGTTACAGTGGATAAAAATGGGGGACCCCATCTGAATCAAGTGATCAACATTACACCAACACCAAGGACCCCTGTTGGATCTCCTGTGCCCTCCCATGTGACTATCTCAGTTATAAACTATTTCTGCCAAAAATGCAGAAATTAATCATGAGGAACAGACAAACTCAAATAGAGGAACATTCTCCAAAGCAATTGGCTCACGCCCTTCAAAAATACCAAGGTCATGAAACAGTTGTTTGGCCTGTGGGTTAAGATGCCTGTGTCCCATATCAGAATACCTGAGTTAGAGTGCTTGCTCCAATTCCCAATTCCAGCTTCTTGCTAATGCAGATCCTGGGGGTCAGCAGGTGAAGGATCAAGTATCTGGATCCCCACCAACCACATGGCTTCAGCTCCACACTCCTGGCTTTGGCCTGCCTCCACCTTAGCTGTTTGGGGGCATCTGGAAAATGAATCAGCTGATGGGAGACTCTGTCTCTATCCTATTAAGTTAAACAAAGAAAAGTAAAGAAAACATCAAGGTGATAAAATAATAGACAGTTCAGGAAGTTTTCCAAATTAAAGGAAAATCTAGATTAGGTCCTGTATCAGTAAAAAAATGGCAATTCAAGATATCTGCTAGTTTCTCAAATGGGTTAGTGAGAGAGAGAGAGAGAGAGAGAGAGAAAGGGAGAGAGGTCTTCAATCCACTGGTTCACTCCCCAGTTGGCTGGAACTGTACTGATCCGAAGCCAGGGAACCAGGAGCTTCCTCCAGGTCTCCCACATGGGTACAGGGGTCCAAGGACTTGGACCATTTTCTACTACATCTATAGGCCATAGCAGAGAGTTGGATCAGAAGTAGAGCAGCTGTGTGTGTGTGTGTGTGTGTGTGTGTGTGTGTGTGTAGGTAGGTAGAAAGAGAATGTGGCAAATGTAGGTAAAGGACATATAATTGGTGGCAACATGTCTGTAGATTTGAAATTCTTCCAAATAGTTATCTTTTGGAAATGCATACTGGAGTGCTTACAAATAATGTGATGCTGTATCTGGGATTTGCTTCAAAATCATCTGAAGGAAAGGAAAGGTGAATAAGAAATAAGAGATTGGGTAAGGTGTGTACATGTGAGCTCATGAAACCCTTCTCCTTGGTTTAAATTGTGATAATAAAAATATGGAGAGGATTTTAATTCATTATGATATGGGTTAACTAGCAAAGAGATAGGTCTGGGTGAGCTGCAATTCTTGCCACCCTTGCAATGTAACTTTATCCCTTCACTTGTCAACCTGATAGGCCCACATTCCCAGGATGTATGTACCTGTGTCTCATTCAGGGCCACCTGGAGACACTGTGATGACTACATGCAAGTCTGATTCCACATGAAGTTGCCATGAAAATCCCAGAAATCTTTACACACGCTAAGATCCCCCCACCCATTTTGTTTATTCAGTTAAGGCACACCATCCCCTGCCTCATTCAATAGAATTTTGGAGAGAGCTCTCTTTTTGCTACTGACCATGCTTGAAGGTGCTACTCAGACTTCTCTCTCTCTCTCTCTCTCTCTCTCTCTCTCTCTCCTAATAGTTAACCCTCTGGCTCCCTCAAAATGAGTATTTCTCCAAATGGGGTCATCCACACTTATACATGAATGCATGTTCAGCCTCTCACTTTTAAATAAATCCTGTTTCATTTAGGCACTGTACTAATCCTCCTCCACTTTGAATTCTTACCTCTGCGGGGTGGAGGGAGAAGAACCTGGGTTAAAGATGAAGGTACCTAGGCCCGTATCAATCATAGATATTCCATGAAAACCTATTGCTCAGCAAACAGTCAAAAGGAGTACAGTTCCCAGGATATTCTCACTAGAGGAACAAAAGAGGCTGGGCTGAATCTCTGCTTCCTGAAGCATGGAAAACTGGGGAGGAGGCAGAATAGAGTAGGGTGGTTACCAGCTTGGGGCAAGGATGGTGCTGGCAGGCACAGAAAAATGGCATGCTAGGAGAGAGCAGAAAGGGATGAAGGAATTACCTAGATGAGAGCCTGCAGGAGAGATTTAGGGTTGCAGGAGCATAGTATCTGGGGGCTGGCACTGTGGCATAGTGGGTAAAGCCATCACCTGCAGTACTGCCATCCAATATGGGTGCTGGTTTGAGTCCCAGCTGCTCTACTTCTGATCCAACTCTCTGCTATGGCCTATAGATGTAGTAGAAAATGGTCCAAGTCCTTGGACCCCTGTACCCATGTGGGAGACCTGGAGGAAGCTCCTGGTTCCCTGGCTTCGGATCAGTACAGTTCCAGCCAACTGGGGAGTGAACCAGTGGATTGAAGACCTCTCTCCCTTTCTCTCTCTCTCTCTCTCTGCCTCTCCTCTCTCTGTGTAACTCTTTCAAATAAATCTTAACAGCAACAACAACAACAACCATAGTGCTTGGGAAAGAAGAGCCTTATCTAAAGAGAGGGCCTCAGAACTTTTTTTCTTGTGGTGTGTTTTATAATACCCTGAAGCTAGCCCCTTTATGTAAATCTGAAGTAATCACCCACCCTATCAAGCCTTTGAAGTTGTATTTTTGGTTTCTTTGAAAGTCACACCCATTTTGGCCTAGGAGGCCTTGGGCTGCAGCTTATATGCCTATTATTTCTTGTAGATATCTGTTAGGATGCTTGACCTACATAGTACTTATCAGAATTTAGGGATGAAATTATCACCTGGGCCCTAGAAAAGGTTGCATTTTCATATTGATTACCTGCCTGCCTACCTGAAGCTCTCGTAAAGAAAAAGAGTGATTGGAAAGCACAAGAGATTTTGGAGACATTTCCCAGTGTAGGACTGGAAGTTTTAGACAAAGAATGTGACATCATAAGCATGTTGTGAGTCTAGCATACTGAGAAAGTTTTAAGCTCTTGGGAGACCTGGGAAAGCTTACATTATTATTTTATTTTATTTTTTGACAGGCAGAGTGGACAGTGAGAGAGAGAGAGAAAGAGAGAGAAAGGTCTTCCTTTGCCGTTGGTTCACCCTCCAATGGCCGCCGCGGCCGGCGCACTGTGGCCGGAGCACCGCGCTGATCCTAAGGCAGGAGCCAGGTACTTATCCTGGTCTCCCATGCGGGTGCAGGGCCCAAGGACTTGGGCCATCCTCCACTGCACTCCCTGGCCACAGCAGAGAGCTGGCCTGGAAGAGGGGCAACCGGGACAGAATCCAGCGCCCCGACCGGGACTAGAACCCGGTGTGCCGGTGCTGCAAGGCAGAGGATTAGCCTATTGAGCCGCGGCACCGGACTAAGCTTACGTTATTTTTAATCCAAACATCCAAGGACATTCAGCTTTTTTTTTTTTTTCCTTTTAAAGATGAGTAAGATCTCTTTAGTTTTTTTTTTTTTTAAGACTTATTTATTTGAAAGGCATAGTTACAGAGAGAGAGAGAGAGAGATAAAGAGAGAGATAGAGAGAGAGAGAGAGAGATTGTTTGTCATCTGCTGGTTCACTCCCCAAATGGTTACAATGGCTGAAACTGGGCCAATCAGAAGCTAAGAGTCAGGAGCTTCTTCCAGTCTTCCCTGTGGGTGCAGGATCCTGAAGACTTAAGCCAGCTTCTGCTTCCCCAGGCGCATCATAAGGGAGCTGGATTGGAACTGTAGCAGCAGAGACCCATACGAAATGCTGGCACTGCAGGCAGCGGCTTTCCCAACTACACCACAGTGTGCCGGCCCCGACTTTCAGCTTCTTAGGAAACCAGAAGTATTTCTCTGATGGTACAAAAGGTCTATGTCTGGAGCTCATTCCTTGTTTCCACAATTCTGAGGCACACACACCAACACTAATTTTCCCTCTTTTCCTTCTCTGCAGCTCCCCCACGCCTTATTCTCTGCTTTGCCCACCTCCTCCCCGACCAAACTGGAGCCAGAGCCAGAGCCAGCCTGCTTAGGGCCTTCTGAATGAATGGAGCAAGATGTGGTACCAGACGCCTTCCCACCCACCCCACCTGAATGGCAAACAGTGTTAGGAAAATGGCTCAGTCTTATCTATGGTGCGATCTACACCCTGACACATTCTAGGCTCTAGCCACTCCCCCTCCCCATTGCTGGAAGCCAAGTAGCCATACATCACACATGGCTCTCTCTCTCTCTCTCTCTGTGTGTGTGTGTGTGTCTCCTGGCCTCTCTCTCTGTCTCTCTCTTTTACGCTCTCCTCCCTCTTTCTGCTTCTTCACCCCTTCCCTCTGGTCTGCTGGGTTTTCTCCAATAAACCCTTTCCCTTACTCTGGTGTTTGGTGTGTTTTGTGGCGGACTTACAGTCACCTCTGAGAAGTGTGGTTCTCTTCTTTCGCTCAAGGCTCTTTTAAGGAATACAATTCTCTACCCATTGCCTTAAGAAATAGCCATGCCTACCGAGTAACCACAGCTGGATGCTTCCTGTTATTTGCTAATAGTGAAGCACAGGAGGAACAGGACTGACCAACAAACCATCTAATTATTAGGTCCTCCAAGTCCTCCCTCCCCAGTGACAAAAACAAGTGTGATTTCCTGAGCACATTATGCTCCTTCTGTCTCATTTCCAGGACTGCCTCACTTTTCCTTCCTGGTCAGCCTCCACGTGATTCACAACTACCTCACACACTTGGATGTCTTCTGAGAAGCCATTCTGACAACATGCCTAGCCTGACGCAGCCTTTGCGCTCCTTCATCTAGCACCTACTGAATTGTAGATAAGCCTCAGTTTATGTGTTGTTGCTTTTATTTCCTGCTTCATGAAACACACTTCTAAAAGCTGGAAAATTATCTCAGAATTTGTATCAGCATCATCTTTCACAGTAAGTGTTAACTGAATGGCAGTCATCCTGTCTTTGCTAACTCATCCAGCCTCTAAGGGGTAAATTCTTAGTGAGCTGCTTTTATTTTGAACTCTGTTCATGACAGTGAATCCTGTAAACCTGGAATTCTTACCATTTCCCCTCCTTTTTTTCTATATTCCATGGTGACAGCTATTTTTGTCTTTGTTTGTTTTGACGTTATAATTGTAGATACTATGTAATGTAGTTGGGGAAATTATAATTTTCCATACATAAGTCATATTGCAATAATGTTTTCCTCTGGCTCTTTTAGTCACTTTGATTAGACTTGGAAACACTGTTTCCTTGATCTGATTTGTGAAACACTTGTATCTCATCAGTAATTTACTGAGAGTTGACACAGTGTGGCAACCACTGTAGAATGTGAATCTAAGCAACTTTGTTTTCCTTGTGACTCAGTTTTAAATGTTAACACTTTCTGACTATATCCCCCAATTCTGAGAGCGTTACACTTTTAAAGCTTTCAATTTCCATACATTTGTTATATGAACAAATACGTAATACACATGTACAAATATTCAGTTAAAATTTTTCACTATGTCAAATATCTAAATATATATTTTTCTTGGGGCTGGCGCTGTGGCCCACTTGGTTAATCCTCTGCCTGCAGTGCCGGCATCCCATGTGGGCAGCCAGTTCTAGTCCCAGTTGCTCCTCTTCCAGTCCAGCTCTCTGCTGTGGCCCAGGAAGGCAGTGGAGGATGGCCCAGGTGCTTGGGTCCCTGCACCCACATGGGAGACCAGGAGGAAGCACCTGGCTCCTGGCTTCAGATCGCTGTAGCTCCGGCCATAGCGGCCATTTGGGGGGGTGAACCAATGGAAGGAGGACCTTTCTCTCTGTCTCTCTCTCTCACTGTCTATAACTCTACCTGTTATATTAAAAAATATATTTTTCTTTAGAAGTATTTTCCCATAGCTTTTCAAGTTTTATTTTATTCCTGACTGACAATTATATGAGGGGTCTTCAAAAATTTCATGGAAAACGTATATTATGGAAAAAATGAATGTATTTCAGAATTTTTTCAGCAAAATAAATTACTTTTAATTCTATCTTTATGAATTTTTTGAAATTCTATCATATTTATGAGATACAATGTGCTGTTTTCATACATGTATACATCATGTAATGATAAGATTAGAGTTATTAGCACATCTATAGTTTCTTTTGGTTTTTTAAGGTTTACCTATTTTTATTTGAGAGGCAGTTGTGGGGTGGGGAACCTCCATCCACTATTCACTCCCCAAATGGCTGCAGCAGCCAGACTGGTCTGGCCAGGAGCTAGTAGTTTCTTCTGGGTCTCCTATGTGGGTGCAGGGGCCCAAGGACTTGGGCCATCTTCTACTGCTTTCCCAGTCTTTAGCAGAGAGCTGGATCAGAAGTAGAGCAGCTGGGACTCAAACCAGTGGCTATATGGGATGCCAGTACTTCAGGCAGTGGCTTTACCCACTATGCTCAGCACCAGCCCCTGGGCTGTTTCAAAAGATCTACATTTAAGCTCAGAGATTCCTTCTGGGGTTGGCACTGTGGTGTAACTGGTTAATCCATAAGGAGAGAGAGAGAGAGATCCTCCATCTGCTGGTTCACTCCCCAAATGTTTGCAACAGCTGGGGCTAACACAGGAGCTAGGAACTCTGTTTAGATCTTGTATGTGGGTAGCAGGTGCCCAAGCACTTGAGCCATCTTCCACTGCTTTCCCAGGCTGTAGCAGAGAGCTGGATTGGAAGAAGAGCAGCTGGGACTAGAACCAGCATCCATATGGATAAACCTACTCTGCCACAGCACTGGCCCTCATGAGATAATATTTACCTTTATGAGGCTGGCCCTATGACATAGCAGGTAAAGCTGCTGCCTGCAACTCCAGCATCTCATATAGACGCTAGCTCAATTCCTGGCTGCTCCCTTCTAATCCAGCTCTCTGCTAATGTGATATAAACAGAGGAAGATGGCCTGAGTACTCAGGCCCCTACACCCACATGGGAGACCTGGAAGAAGCTCCTGACTTTGGATCAGCCCACCCCTGGCCACTGTAGCCATTTGGGGACTGAACCAGTTTATGGAAGATCCATCTCTCTCTCTCTCTCTCTCTCTCTCTCTCTCTCTCTCTCTCCCTTTCAAATAAATGAATAAATTTTAAATAATAATAATAATAATGTTTATCTTTAACTTCTGTGATTTGCTCAGATATTGTGTTCTGTTTTATTTTTGTTAATTCTAGTAGCAACCACTCAAATTAACTTACGTTTCACTAATGGTCACAACCTGCTGTTGGTGACACGCTGAGCTGCAAGATGGAGATGTTGAAATTTAATCTCCTGATTTTCACACAACTCAGTGGACTCTTTGCTTATAAGAGGAAATTGAAAACAGCTTAATTAAAAAGAGTGAGCAAAACCAACCTAATTCCCGATATATGTGTGTGTAATTGAAGGCTTTGAAAGTCAAGTTTGAAGCAATCTTTTAAAATTATAGCTTAATTGTATACCAATAAATTATATCTCAGTTTATGCATCTTTCTTAATTTAAAATTTGTAAATATGTGACTATGTCAATTAATATTGTTATTTTTAGCATTAGGGGTTACAAACTCAAATGTTTTTAGGGACCAGACAATTAAACATCAGTGTGTGGGCTGGATGGGGTGAGATAATGGAGAATGCTGAGTCCTTGGCTATTAAGGAGTATATGTGCCGGACTTGAAGGCACTCACATTCAATTAGAATGAAATGTTCAAACTGCTGTGTAGACAAAAGTATTTATTTGATCCACAGTTTGGATCTTGGTTTAGATCTTGAGTCTGAGATCTTGGTTACAGGTAGTGGTTTCAAGAAGTTTGAGGATATGGATCACAGAGGAGAAAGAAATGGCAGTATTAAGGAATAGGCATGGAGTAAAAGGAGAGTCTTTTTCTTTTAAAAAATTATTTATTTATTTAAGAGAGTTTCAGAGAGACAGAGACAGAGAAAGTGAGAAAGGTCTTCCATCCACTGGTTCACTCCCCAATTGGCCACAACGACTGGAGCTGGGCTGATCCATAGCCAGGAGCCAGGAGCTTCTTCCAGGTCTCCCATGCAGGTACAGGGGCCCAAGCACTTGGGCCATCTTCCCAGGCCATAGCAGAGAGCTCGATCTGGAGTGGAGCAGCTGGGACTTGAACTGGTGCCCATATGGGATACCAGCACTACAGGTAGAGGCTCTACCTACTAGGCCATAGCACCAGCCCCCAAAGGGGAGATTTTTAAGATGAAAAGGACTGGAATGTACAGAATGAGAGTACAGAGACTATTACAGCAAAACAAACAGCTATAATAACTCAGCTTTGGAATCTAATTGCCTAAACTTAAATACTAATATTAATTCAGCTCTACTGGTAAGGATGCAATTTGCAGCTTCTACCAATATTGTAGGATGTTCCTAGCAGTCCAAAGTCCTTTTAGTAATAATATCACTAATTATTAACTTCATTTTACCAAGATGTGTTTTGCATGTAGTGTCTCATAATCCTAAAATCAAAGTGGAATATAAGTGATCACCATTTTCTAGATAAAGAAAGATAAACACAAAGACAAAAAAAAAAAAAACAAAAAACAAAAAACAAAAAACAAACAAAAAAAAACAACTGTCTGAGATTCTCTTTCTAGGAACTATAAAGTCTTATTAGAACTCCAGACTCTGCATCTTTCACCATACCATCATGTGTTTGGTCAATGGAAGTTCCATTGCAGGGTGGAAATTTCACCTTTCACTCTGTGGAAAATTTTTTGTTGTATACTTTGCTTAACCTGGTGAAGTGGAAGACAGATAGTTTTCTGTATAAAGAATTAATCAGACTTAATATATTGCTTGCTGATAAAGTTCAGTCAGACTGTGATAGCTTAGGTTAGAGCAGAATAGTTTCAATTCTACTGAAAGATATAAATGTGTCTTGTGGTCTGGCTCCAGTTACATAACCTTTGCTGAATACCAATGTGAGTTATTCTAAACCTGGTGGCAATCAGAATTCCTTCTGTCTTCGGTGCTTGATCCTGTCACTATGTCCTGGGGGGTTTGCTTGAATTCAGTTGAATGTGACTGATTTTAGTATGTTCTCCCCTCCACCCCACCTCCCACCCTCCAAAAAAACCTTATAATTATTCAATGAACATTCAAGAAGTTCCTGTTCATGAAGCACTATGTTGCTTATTTAGGAATGTATAACATGTATCAGTAAGATTTTTGTCACTATAATCAATCTCTGACATATACCACTGATGAACAAAAGAGGCCTATTTTTGGCTCATGGTTTGGGAGATTTGCAGTCCAAGATTGGCAGGTTCCATGGGTTCAGCTAGTTTGGTGAGGTCAGAGGATGACAATGGCAAAATACATGTGGAGCAGCAGTCAGATGGCAAGACCTGGAGTTGTGTTTATTGCAGCTCAGTTCACTATAGCTAAGATATGGAATCAACCCAAATGTTTGCCAACTGAAGACTGGATAAAAAAAATCATGGAATATGTACACCATGGAACACTACACAGTGGTTAAAAAAAAAAAAGAAAGAAATGAAATGAAATTCCATCATCTGCAACAGAATGGATGAAACTGAAAAGCATTATACTTGGTGAAATAAGCCAGTCCCAAAAGGATGGATACCATATGTTCTCCCTGATATGTGGTAACTAATAGAGCATCTAAAAGGTAATCTGTAGAAGTGAAATTGATATTTTGAGATGCGATGACTTTGAACAGCCCTTGTCTCCACTGTTGAGGAACAGTTTTTTTTTTCCATACTATTTGTTGGACTCTTTATTTAGTATAGAGTTAATTTTATGTGTATAAAGTTAATTGAAAATAGATCTTAGGGGCTGGCACTGTGGCATAATGGGTAAAGCTGCTGCCTGCAGTGCTGGCATCTCATATGGGTGCTGGTTTGAGTCTCAGCTGCTCCACTTCTGATCCAGCTCTCTGCTATGGCCTGGGAAAGCAGTAGAAGATGGCTCAAGTCCTTGGGCCCCTGCACCCACATGGGAGACCCAGAGGAAGTTCTTGGCTCCTGGCTTCGGACTGGCACAGCTCCGGCCATTGTGGCCAATTAGGGAGTGAACCAGTGGATGGAAGACTGACTCTCTCTCTCTCTCTCTCTGCTTATGCCTCTCTGTAACTCTGCATTTCAAATAAATAAATAAATAAATAAATAAATCTTTTTTTAAAAAAGTAAATGGATTTTAGTAAAAATAAGAATGGGAATGGGAGAGGGAGGAGGAAGAAGGATGGGACAGTGGGTACAAAGGGAAGAATCACTATGTTCCTAAAGTTGTATTTAGAAAATGCTTGAAGTTTGTCTACCTTAATCAAAGATCTCTGGGAAAAAATAAATAAATAAGGAAAAAAAGAATCACATTATATATATAAAAAACTAAAAGTGAGTATGCACATTGTCTATGTGGTCCCTATAAGAACCAGCATGATTCAATTGTGGACGCTCCATCTAACAACCAAATCCAATCTAATCACTTCCCAAAGGCCTCCTTCAGACACCATAATTATACTCATCTTCCACCTTAATGCATCGATCATTAACATTGATCCAATAATCATTAACACATGATTTGGGGAGCAAGTCTTTAACACGTAGAACTTTGGGGGACATCCAAACTGAAATTCAGACCATAGCATGACAGAATCATTTTTTCTAGGTATACTGAAGAAATACTACATATGATATGAGCTGCGTTCTCCAGGACATTACAGTGTCTGGGGGAAGATGAGACAATATATAGCCAAACACAAAATAATCAGAACTACAGGTGTGTTTACCTATAAACAAATGAATGGCTCTTAGGGGTAGGTGAGGAATTTAACTAGTGGTGTTGGAACTTCAAGGATTGGTACCATTCCCCTTAGTGAAAAGAAAGAGGGAAAGTATTCAAAATAGGAATAACAGCATGAACAGGGCACGTATTGGGAATGGAGAGAAAACTGGATGAGAAGGATCATAAAAGGCATGATGCAGGTGGTAGCAAGAGGTAATATGAGAGAAGTTAGCTAAGCCTGGATTATCATGGGCAGCACCCAATCCAGGGGTCTTGATGATCCTGAAGGCTATAGGAGCACTTTGGGAAGATAACTCTCACTTAGAAATCCAGTTTAGGGGATAAGCAGAGGTTGATCTAACATATCACAGAGAATGTATTGAATGTTGGGTGGAAATCTGAGACGGAGAATCTTGACTTACCAAAATGACTGGCTCAGATGGAGAGGTTGGTGTTGGCTGGGGAGTGGTTCTGCTTCCTCTAAGTCTGAAGAAAGCTTGGACCACTGAGCTGCAGTCTTGGAGGAGGTTAGGTTGTTTGCTGGAAATGAGCATGGGCTGGAATGGTGGAGAAACGAGAAGTCTGTGAAAATGGAAGTCTGTGAAAATGGCTGGGAGGAATGTAAGAAGATACCCTTGTTGCTGCCTCATGGAGATGTTAGGAACTCAGCCCCATCTTCCTCCAGTCCCCTTCAAAGCTGTCACATGTTCTAGTTGTGGAAGTCTCTCTACTCCCATCTAGGACTGGTTCAGCAGGGGGATTCCCGGTTCCCAGGGACCTTGCTGCTTTGTTGTAACTGATTGTAATGCCAATTGGTATTCTGATAATCTGGTCTCCCATGGTATGTTGAAATGCTGAGACAGCATTTCATTGTGTTGTATTGTTATTTAAGTACATATGTTTTTGAAATAAAACACATGTGTCTTGAACTATACCTAGGGAAGCATTCTCTAATCAAAGTTTGGGGTATACAAATGTGCCTTAATTTCAAAGACTGCCTCCCTTCACTGTAATTCTCCAAGGGATCAATTTTTTGCTTTAATTTATATTCACTATGCTAAGAGTGCATCTGAGCACACTTTCCTATGTTTTTCAGTCTGTTCTATTGTCCCCTTACCAGTTTAGATCCAGATTTATTATAGGTCCCTGTTGGAAATAGCCTAGAAATGGAAGGGGGGTGGTGGAAATAATTGTATTAAGGAAAATAGGAGGACATAATTGGAGAAACACAGAGATTAAAGTTAAGGAGAGGGAGGAAGAAGAATTCTAGATTACTAGAGCTTCCTAGGAACCTGAGATCTGACTTTACATACTTTTCCCCTGCCCTTTTCTACCAACCCCCTTTACCTCTTTCTTTATTCTTTCCTTGGCCAGATGCATTTCCCTAGGACCCCATTCTTTAGAATAATTTCTATCAACAAAGATCTTCTTTTCCAAACATCCTACTTGCACAGATTCAAGTCAAGGTCAAACAGACCTCTGTCCCAGAAGTTGGTTCTCCTTCATTTGGAATAGACTTAGCAAAGTGTGTAAAATCAGTTCCTGCCTTTCAGTTTACGGGTAACACTGAAGTTCAGCTTGAGCCAATGAAGGAAGAGCGTAGAAATTTAGCTGATTAGATCTTGTTTCATGGGGGGAGGCAGTCAGTAGGTTTTCACTGCAAGGAGAACTTGGGGATCCTGCTTCAACATCACCGGATTGAGGTTATGAACCTTAGAAAAGGTAGCCCAGGGGCTGCGGATATTGAAAGTGTCAGATTTAGGTTTGAAGCTCAGTTCTCACACAGGTCCCTGGCTTCATCACCTTGGAGACTCCATGTGCTCACTCTCACAGTGAGCTGCACCTGATTTGCAGGGCTGCTGTGATTCGTGAAGGAAGTTCCTTGCACCACTGCTTGTTATTCCATAAATATTAGGGCAATGGGCATCCTTTCCTGCAAACAGCTGTTCTTATTTTAATCCTTGTTTTGGATGTTGTCTGTGGCTCTACTTTTACTTTTGCATGGACCCTTGGGCTCAACACTACCCTGGGTGCCTTCATATAGTTGACTCAATTCTGACTCTGAGTTCCTATTTGTCATCTTGAAGTTCTTAATCCCCAGGTCCCAATTTCCTTCTTTTTTTAAAATTTTAAATTTTAATTTTTAATTAGTTTTTAACAGACTCAATGTGATTTGTAGATAGAATTCTAAGAACATAATGATATTCCCTCCCCCCCTTTTCCCTTCTCCCCTCCTTCTTTCTCCCTTTCTTTCTTTTAGCTTTTGAGATAACTTATCTTAAATTTACATTACAGTTAAAAAGGCTTCATACTTTACCAAATGGGAAGTTTAACAAATAAAAAGCCAGGGCCAGTGCTGTGGCACAGTGGGTTAAAGCCCTGGCCTGAAGAGCTGGCATTCCATACGGGTGCTGGTTCGAGTCCCGGCTGCTCCTCTTCTGATCCAGCTCTCTGCTATGCCCTGGGAAAGCAGTACAAGATGGCCCGAGTCCCTGGGTCTCTGCCTGGCATTCCATATGGATGCCGGTTCAAGTCCTGGCTGCTCCTTTTCTGATCTAGCTCTCTGCTATGCCCTGGGAAAGCAGTACAAGATGGCCCAAGTCCTTGGGTCTCTGCACCCACATGGGAGACCCAGAAGAAGCTCCTGGCTCCTGGCTTTGGATCGGCATGGCTCCAGCCATTGCAGCCATCGGGGGGGGGGGGGGGGTGAACCAGCTGATGGAAGACCTCTCTCTCTGTCTCTACCTCTCTCTGTAACTCTTCAAATAAATAAAATAAATCTTAAAAAAAAAAAAAGCCAAAAAGACTTGGAAATATAGACAGTGGCTATAAACAACAATTGAATGGAAAAATGCCTGGTCCTAATTTCTGTTTCTGGTACTCTCCATTCATTTTCTTGTAATTCAATCCACAAACAACTTGTTGTAACTGAATGTAAGAAGGTCGATTCTCTGACATTTTAAATCTCAGAGGATACATTTCAACCCAACTTGTAGTACAACCAGTGGCCAGGAAATTGTTGACAGTATCTAACAAAATCAGAAATTCAATAAATATTTGTTGATTCTTTTGTTTGTGGATTTTAATGTGTTTTCAATTTGTCATGTATTATAAAAGTATAAATAAGTGTATGTTATCAACTATATAACTTGTAAACTTACAGTTTGCACATAAAGACATGGGTTATGGATTGTGTAGCCCCAAAATTCAAGTTGATGCCCTGACATTCTGCCCCCCACCCCCCCGTAGTAATCAAGGTTAAATAAGATCATGGAATCAGGTTCTAGTTCAATAGGATCAGTGTCCTTTTGAGAAGAGGCACCAGAGCTTTCTGTTAGGTGAGGTCACGGGGAGAAGCTGTCATTTGCAATTCAAGAAGGGAGCCCTCATCAACAATCAAACTCCAAGACACTTTGATCTTGAATTTCCAGTACCCAGGACTATAAGAAAATAAATGTTGTTGAAGGCACCCAGCCTGTGGTATTTTTATATGACAGGCCAAGCAGACTAATAAACTATCCAACAGTAGATCTTACGACCTTTTAAGACATCTTAAATAGAGGTTAACTTACAGGCAGCAAAAACTCAATTGTGAAAGAACAAATCCTTGTAGGAAAGGTCTCTCAATGACATGCTTTGCTTCCTGGTACTTTTCCAGATTTATCTATTCTTAGTTGACCCCACATCACAGAATACTGAAAGTCAACTAGTAAACACCAAATGAACCTTTTAAAGTTTGACATTCTGTCTGAAAGTTTATGGAGGGATGGATTTTATATTCTTTTCTTTTCTAAAGGCAAGTACTAATTTTTATGAACAATGTGTTTTACATCTGTTCTTAATTATATTTGAAAATGAAAATATGAAGATTTCAAAGTTTTCATATTAGGAAATAATTGCTATTTTTAGGAGTAAATATACATTGGCTCAAAAGGATGTAGAAAGGTGTGTTTGGTCAGGGTTCTCCAGAGAGACAGAATCAATGGGTTATGTATACAAAAATAAGAGATGAAAGGTCACCACAAAACACACCAAACACTGGAGTAAGGGAGAAGGTGGTGAGAGCCCACGGCTGCCTCCCTATGCAGGAGAGAACAACAGGCTGTACTGGGAGAACAGGTCTTATATAGCTTTGCAGAGGAAAGAAAGAGGGAGCAGCAAATCCTGTTAGGGTGGGGAATGGAGCTGACACTCATGATTGGGCCATTTGGTCACCTGTCTTCTAGTAAGCCAGGTTGGGCTTAGGAAGATGGTACCATTTTACTAACAGTAGAGGATTTATTAAGGAATTATATGATTATGCAATAAGCAAGTCACAGTCTTACTGTGTGCTGTGTATCAGAGAGGGCAGGAAGGACCTTTCACCAAGATGGCACTGGAGGCAAAGATGGAAACTCCTGCCCCTCCCAAAGCCAAAGTCAAAGCCAAAGCCAAAGCCAAAGCCAAAGCCAAAGCCAAAGCCAAAGCCAAAGCAAAGGCTTTGAAGGCTAAGAAGGGAGGCTAAGAAAGGCACCCACAGCCACACACACACACACACACACACACACACAAACATCAGTGTGTCACCCACGTTCCAGTGACCCAAACACCACAGCTCTGATGGCAGTGCAAATACCCTTGGAGAGGCTCCCCCAGGAGAAACAAGTTGACCACTGTGCCACCATCAAGTTCCCCCTGACCACTGGGTCTGCTATGGGAAAGATAGAAGACAACATCATACCTGTGTTCACTGCGTTGTCAAGGCCAACAAGCCCCGGAACAAACAGGCTGGGAAGGAACTCTATGACATCGATGTTGCCGCAGTCAATACTTGGGACCAGCCTAGTTGGTTGAGCCTCTGCCTGTGGTGCCAGCATCCCATATGGGTGCTGGTTCATCCTGGCTGCTCCACTTCCAATCCAGCTCCCTGCTAGTAGCCTGGAAAAGCTGCGGAGGATAGCCCAAATGATTGGACTCCTGCACCCATGTGGGAGACCCGGAGGAGGCTCCTGGCTTTGGAAGGGTCCAGCTGCAGGCATTAAGGCCATCTGGGGAGTCAACCAGTGGATGGAAGACTTCTCCATCTCTGCCTCTCTCTGTCTGTAACTCTGCCTCTCAAATATAAACACTTAAACAAAGCAACAAACAAAGCAGTCAACACTCTGAGCAGACCGATGGAGAGAAGAAGGCATATGTTCGATTGGCTCCTGATTACGATGCTTCAGATGTTGATAACAAAATTGGGATCATCTAAACTGAGTCCAGTTGGCCAATTCTAGGCATGTTTTTTCACTATAAAAAGGAAGCAGGGGCAGACAAGGACAGGTGTGTGGCTCGGAAGTTAAGTTGTTGCTTGGGCTGTCAACATTACATATCGGAGTGCCCGATCTGAGTCCTGGCTACTCTGCTTCTGATCCAGCTTCCAAATCATGTGGTCTCTGGGAGGCAGCATATGATGGCTTAAGTACTTGGGTCCCTACCACCCTTGTGGAAGATCCAGATGAAGTTCTGGACTTCTAGCTTTGACCTGGCCCAGCCATAGCTCTTATGGGCATTTGGGGAGTGAGCCAGTGAATGAAAGAGTGCTCTCTTCTATGATTGTCTTTCTGGTCTTTCTCTCTACCTTTCCAATAAAATGAAAGTAGACAAATAATTTAAAAAATGGAAAGGGTAAGCAGTAGAGCAGGGTGAGCAAAGCCCTGAGCCAGCCCTGCCAACTATCACGGGTGAGCTCCTGGGTTTATTATCTAACTTTTCAGTTCCCCAGTTGCCTTACTTATCAAAAGAAATAACTATGGCCGGCGCCGCGGCTCACTAGGCTAATCCTCCGCCTTGTGGCGCTGGCACACCGGGTTCTAGTCCTGGTCGGGGCACCGGATTCTGTCCCGGTTGCCCCTCTTCCAGGCCAGCTCTCTGCTGTGGTCAGGGAGTGCAGTGGAGGATGGCCCAAGTGCTTGGGTCCTGCATCCCATGGGAGACCAGGATAAGTACCTGGCTCCTGCCACTGGATCAGCATGGTGTGCCAGCCGCGGCGGCCATTGGAGGGTGAACCAACAGCAAAGGAAGACCTTTCTCTCTGTCTCTCTCTCTGTCCACTCTGCCTGTCAAAAAAAAAAAAAAAAAAAAAAAAAAAAAAAAAAAAACCAAAAAAAAAAACAAAAAAACAAAAAAAACTTAAATGAAAGCAAAGCATATACTAAAAAGTAAAAGAGAGAGAGATTTCATGGCATGTCATCTGGAGGCTGGAGACCCTAGGAAGCTGGTGGGTTCAAGTGCAAATTCCTCAGAAGCTGATGGTGTAACCCTCAGTTTAAGGCCCAAGCCTGAGAACCTGAGAGTGACTGGTCTAAGTTCTGGAGTTCAAAGACCAGAGAGCTTGGACTTAATTGTGATGTCCAAAGCAGGGAACGAGGATGCCCCAGCTCTCCAGAGCAGGGAGGAGGCAACACCAAGTTGCCTTCAGTAGTTGCTTTCTCCAAGCTGATGATGCCTACCCATACTGAGGGTGGGTCGCCCCCACCTAGTCTACCCAGATTAACATGCTAATTTCCTCTGGGAACACCCTCACAGACACAGCCAAAACAATGCTTTGCTAGGTTTCTTGGTATTCCTTAGTCCAATCAAGTTGACACTTAAAGTTAGCCGATCACAGAAAGTGAGCAAATGACTTTTCTGATAAATTTTAGGGCAGGCAATTATGTGCTTCTGCAGTTATTAAAAAAATCTTAGAAAGTAAGGAAAATAAGCGTGCACAGTGTGTCCTGTAATTCAGTATGGTGGCATGTTGGAAGGCAGTACAAATACAGAAAGAGTCTAGTGCCTGGAACCCCATTCCTGTCTTTAACCTTTAGCAAATCATTTAACTTTTTTTGTACCTTGCTTCCTCTATTTGCTGAATCAAAGAATTGATTCTATGCTATGACTCAACAGAGAAGATGCATTGGATGATTTAAAAAAAAATCTCAAAATAAAATCTTCATTTTTTTCTTTTGGAAAACATACAGTGGTGAGAGCCCAGGTGAAAGGTACACTGGAAATGAGACCAGGCATCGATTTGAAACACTTTCATCCTCTGAGTTCCGGAACAAACCCACTTCACGGTGAAAAGGAAGCAAAACTAGCATTTCATCATCCAAACCAGGATGCCTTGCCAATTCTTACCAGCAAGCAAACAAACAGAACTTTTGTTCTGCTTCCTTCAGGCATGGAAAATATATGGCAGAGTTGCATTCAGCTGCACGAAAAGTAAAAGGGCTGTAGTTCTCTGGGTAGCAAGATGGTCAGCGAGTGACCCACATATTCCAACCGAGACCACTGAAGCTCTGTCCCAGTGGGTGAGGCTACACCGTGCCATACTTGGAATCAGGGGAGACATTACCTAACTTGTCAAAGAACAAAGCATTCTGGGGCCTTGAAGGAGGAGGTGGAAGAGTGTCAGATTTTCCTGATTGACTAACAGATAGTGTTTTCTTCTTTAAATAGCAGAAGTTCCCCAAATGATGTAGCTAGTTGCACTTTTAAAAAAGTTCCTAAGCCAAACAAGTGGGACTTAACACTTGCTGCATTGAAACTGCTGACGACAGTGAGATCCTGGACCCAGGACCCGAGTAGGGCAGCCTGGGTTGCAGAGGGGCCGCCAGGAGAGCGGAGGGCTTTGTGCTCTTCAGCCAGGGCTGCCCAGCCCGTGGTGCTGTGACAAGCAGTTTTCTACTCATGGGACAAACTGTGTTCAGTTTAGCACTGTCAGATAATGTGCCTCCAAGGACAAATGCACTCTGCCTCATTTTTGTAATTAAACTTTCGATTTGAGACCATTGCCATACTGAGAGATCCTATGTACCCTTTATTGAGTTTCCCCAGCTGTAACCACTAGCCTGCTAGAGTACAATGCCACACCAGGATCCTGACACTGACATGTCCGCATATAGAACCTCTATCCTCCGGCTGTCCCTTTACTTTTATTAAAAAAAAAAAAAAGCTTAAAAAATCTATTTATTTGAGAGATGATAGAGAAAATTCCCATCTGATTGTTCAGTCTTCAAATGCCTCAGGGCTGGAGCCAGATTCAGGAGCCAGGGGACCCACATGGGTGGCAGGGACCCAACCTCTTGAGCCATCACCTGCTGCCTCCCAGGATGTGCATAACAGGAAAACTAGAATCCGGAGCTGGAAGTGGGGATTGAAGCCAGGGAAGCCCTGTATGGGTCACAGGTGTCTTAGCTGCTAACCAAATGCAATCCTCTGCTGCCCCTTTTAGGGACACCAGGCTTCCCTTTCACCAGTACCTCCTTGATGTTAGTGACTACTCCCTTCTGCAACTCTATGATTTTCTACAGTTTCGTCATTTCCGTATATCCTGTGGTATGCAGCCTTCCGGCACTGGCTTCTTTCTTTCTTTTCTTTTCTTCTTCTTTTTTTTTTTTTTTTTTTTTTGATAGGCAGAGTGGACAGTGTGAGAGAGAGACAGAGAAAAAAGTCTTCCTTTGCCGTTGGTTCACCCTCCAATGGCCGCTGTGGCCAGTGCTTCTCCTGGTCTCCCATGCAGGTGCAGGGCCCAAGAACCTGGGCCATCCTCCACTGCACTCCCGGGCCACAGCAGAGAGCTGGCCTGGAAGAGGAGCAACCGGGACAGAATCCAGCGCCCTGACCGGGACTAGAACCCCAGGGTGCTGGTGCCGCAGGCAGAGGATTAGCCTAGTGAGCCGCTGCACCGCCAGCATTGGCTTCTTTCACCTAGCAAATTCTCTGGAGATTAATTCGCATTGTTGTGTGTGCATCAGAAGTCTTTCCTTGAAACTTGTGTCATGGCACAGTGGGGTACACTGCTGCCTGGGATACCAGCCTCTCATATTGTAGCATCAGTTTGAGTCCCAGCTGCTTCACTTATGATCCACCTCCCTGCCAATAGGCCAGAAAAAGTAGCGGAAGATGGCCCAAGTGTGTGGGCCCCTGCCAACACATGGGAGACCTGGTGGAGCTCCCGTCTGTAAGGCCGCCACTAAACACACCAAACACTGGAGTAAGGGAAAGGGTTTATTGGCAGGGAAATCTGACAGGTCGGGGGCCTGGGGAGGGGAAGAAGGAAAAAGAGAACTCGTGTCCAGGAAGCAGGTCCTATTACACTTTTGCTGGGGAGTGGGCATGGAAGTAGGAGTAGCGAATCCCATTAGGGTGAGGATAGAGCTGACACCGGTGGTTGGGCCAGGGGGCTTAGGACCTAAGCCTACTGTGCAAGGAGGCTATGAGGTTCAGAGCCAAGACGATGTCCGGAGCATAGATGGCATCACAAATAAGATGGCACCATTTTGCTAACACTGTCTTCTGTCATTGGCCTGACCCAGCCCTGGCTGTTGTAGCCATCTGGGGAGTGAACCTGTGGATAGAAGATCTCTCTCCTCTCTCTGTGGGGTGTGTGTGTGTGTGTGTGTGTGTCCCTCTCTCTGTAACTCTGCCTTTCAAATAAACAAATAAATCTTATTTAAAAGTTTGTATTTTCTTTTCCTTGCAGAGTAGCACTCCATTGTGGATTTACCATTCTTTGATTAACCATTCACTCGTTGAAGGACATCTGCATAGTTTTCAGGTTTTGGCTATTAGGAACATAATTCCTATGAACATTTGTATATAGGATTTTGTGTGAAAATAACCTTCATTTCCTAGGGACAAATGTCCAGGAATGCAACTGCTGGGTTGTATGGAAGTTGCATATTTAGTTTGTTAAGAAACTACCGAACTATTTTCCCAAGTGACTGTATCATTTCACATTTTAAATCCCCATCAGCAGTGTATGAGTGATCTGGTTCCACCCCATCCTCACCAATATTTGGTGCTGCCACTATTTGTTATTTTAGCCATTCTGATAGATGTGTATTGCTTTCTCATTGTGGTTTTAGTTTGCATTTCTCTAATGGTGCATTATGTTGAATATTATGTTGAACATCTTCATGCATTTTGCCAATTTTCTAATTGAATAGATTTTTTTCCATTAAGTTTTGGAATTTATATATTTGAGTCACTAGTCTTTGTTGGTGCTATGGTTTGAATGTTAAATGTCCCTCTAGGGGCTGGCACTGTGGTGTAGTGGGTTAAATCCCTGGCCTGAAGCGCTGGCATCCCATATGGGCACCGGTTCTAGTTCCGGCTGCTTCTCTTCTGATCCAGCTCTCTGCTATGGCCTGGGAAAGCAGTGGGAAATGGCCCAAGTGCTTGGGCCCTTATACCAACGTGGGAGACCCGGAAGAAGCTCCTGGCTCCCAACTTCGGATTTTCAGCTCCGGCCATTTTCAGCTTGCGGCCAACTGGGGAGTGAACCAGCAGATGGAAGACCTCTCTTTCTGTCTCTACCTCTTTCTGTAACTCTTTCAAATAAATAAAATAAATATTTTTAAAAGAAGTCCCTCAAAGACCCATGCGTTAAAAACTTGGTCTTCAAGGTGATGCTATTAGGAAATAGTAGAAACTTTAGAAGGTGGGGCTTCGTGGGATATCCTCGGGTCATTGGGAAGTGCTCTCAGAAAGTAGTTCTCATGAGAGAGTCATTGAAAAAACCCTGAGTTTGGGCCCAACAGCTATGTCTGCTTCCTGGCTTGCCTTGTGGTTCTCCTCCACACATGCACCACCACCCACCATGGCCCCTCAGCAGGCTGTACTGCACTGTTTGACTTCAACATCCAACTCTGCAAGCTAAATAAGCCCTTTCTCTTTGTAGGTTAGCTGCCTCAGGTACTTTAGTGTGATAAGGAAAAGCTGACTCATCCAGTTGGATGTGTGGTGTGTGAAAACTTCTTTCTGTTTGTAGATTATCTATTCATCTTCCTAGTAGAGTGCGCAGAGCAAAAGTTTTTATTTTTGCTAAAGTCCAGTTTACCAGTGTTTCATTTTATGTATTATGATGATTATGTGAAGTCTAAGGATTCCGCCTAGAAGTGGGTCCCAAACATGCCTTCTTTTTTTCTAAAAGGTTTGTAGATTTGTGTTTTATATTTAAGTCTGAGTTCCTTCTTGAAATCAGGTAGACTGATTCCATCACTTGGTTCTTTGTCAAAATTGCTTTAGCTACTCTAATTCTTTTGTCCATTCACATAAATTTTACAATAACCTTCTTTGTGTCTATAAGATGTCTTGCTGGAGTTTTGAAGAGAATAGCATTCAAGTTTGGAAAAATTGCTGTCTGATCACTAGGGTGATTATTACAGTCTATAAACCCCTGCATCTCTCCATTTATTTAGGTCTGCTTTGGTTTCCTTCATTGGTGTGTTTTAGTTTTCTGCATCAGATCTTTTACGGGTACTGTTAGAATTGTACTTTTTTTTTCCCAGTGATTGTGGGTTCCATTATACAATTAATTTTCATGCCTATAGAGTCATTGCTAGTAAATAGAAATACTATACATTTCTGTATGTTTATCACATACCTTGTATTCCTAGAACATACTATGTAGAATTGTAGTGAATAGGAGCCAGTGTTGTGTGTAGCAGGTTAAGGCACCACCTGCAGTGCTGGGTGCCAGTTTGAGTCCTGGCTGTTCTACTTCTAATTCACTTATTAGTACTGGGAGTTTTTGTGTAGAACCTGGGGTTTTCTGTGTAGACAATAATGCCATCAGCAAATAGGGACTCCTTCCTGCCCTCCTTCATTCCTTTCCTTTTCCCTCCCTCTCTTTCCTGTATGTATGTATTTTATTTCTCTTTGTTGCCTTCTTTCTTTCTTTTCAAAAGATTTATTTATTTATTAGAAAGTCAGAGTTACACAGAGAGAGGAGAGGCAGAGAGAGAGAGAGAGAGAGAGAGAGAGAGAGAGAGGTCTAACATCTGCTGGTTCACTCCCCAACTGGCCACAAGGGCTGGAGCTGCACCGATCTGAAGCTAGGAGCCAGGAGCTTCTTCTGGGTCTCCCATGTGGGTGCAAGGGCCTAAGGACTTGGACCATCTTCTACTGCTTTCCCAGGCCATAGGAGAGAGCTGGATCGGAAGAGGAGCAGCCGGAACTAGAACTGACGCCCATATGGGATGCCGGCGCTTCAGCCCAAGGCTTTAACCCACTGTACCACAGCTCTGGCCCCTGCCTTATTTCAATGGTTAGAAATTCTTGTGTCATATTGAATAAGAGTGGTGATGGTAGACATAGTCTTTTTCTATCTTGGGGGAAAAGCATTCCCTCTTTTGCCATTAAATGTTTTGTTATCTGTAGGTATTCTGCGTGTACTCTTTATTAAGGTTAGGAAGTTTCTCTTATTTTTGTGGAATTTTTTTAAAGAATCAGTGAGTGTTGATTTTTTTTAAAGATTTATTTACTTATTTGAAAGAGTTACACAGAGAGAGGAGAGGCAGAGAGACAGAGAGAAGTCTTCCATCTGCTGGTTCACTCCTCAATTGGCCATAAGGGCCAGAGCTGCACCCAGTACCCTGTACCCTGTACCCTGTACCCAGTACCCTGTCAAGGCATCCGAAGCCAGGAGCCAAGAGCTTCTTCTGGGTCTACCACGCAGGTGCAGTAGCCCAAGGGCTTGGGCCATCTTCTACTGCTTACCCAGGCCAGAGCAGAGAGCTGGATCGGAAGTGGAGCAGCCGGGTCTCGAACTGTCGCCCATATGGGATGCCTATGCTTCAGGCCAGGGCGTTAACCACTGCGCCACAGCATCGGTCCCTGAGTGTTAATTTTTTTTAAAAAAGATTTATTTGTTTATTTGAGAGGCAGAGTTACAGAGAGGCAGAGGCAGAGACGGAGGGAGAAAGGTCTTCTATCCACTGGTTCACTCCTCAAATGGCTGATCTAAAGCCAGGAGCCAGGAGCTTCCTCTGGTTCTCCCATGTGGGTACAGGGTCCCAAGGACTTGGGCCATCTTCTACTGCTTTCTTAGGCCATAGCAGAGAGCCAGGTTAGAAGTGGAGCAGCCAGGACACAAACTGGCACCCATACGGGATTCCGGCACTGCAGGCAGTGGCTTTACCTGTTACCGCCACAGTGCCGGTCCTGAGTGTTGATTTTGTCAAATGCTTTTTCTGCATCAGTTGATATGATCATGTGATCTTTAGCCTGTTAAGGTGGCAGATTGCATTGACTGACATCTGACTCAAGCTAAATTTATATCCCTTGAATAAATTTAATTATGATATATAATTCTTATTATGTATGCTGCATTCTATTTGTTATTTTGTTTTGAGTTTTGCATTTATATTCTGAACTCTAGGTTTCTTTTTTTCTTTTCCTTTTGTACTTTGTCTAGATTTGGTGTTGGTATAACATTAGCTTCCTGAAATGAATTGAGAAGCATTTCATCCTCTCCTGTTGCCCAGAACATACTATGTAGAATTGTAGTGAATAGGAGCCAGTGTTGTGTGTAGCAGGTTAAGGCACCACCTGCAGTGCTGGGTGCCAGTTTGAGTCCTGGCTGCTCCACTTCTAATCCAGCTCTCTGCTAATGCACCTGGGAAAGCAGCAGAAGATGGCTCTTGGGCCCTGCACCCACATTGAGAACCCAGATGAAGCTCCTGGCTCCTGGCTTTGGCCTGGTCCAGCGCTGGCCATTGTGTCTATTTGGGAGTGAACCAGCGGATGGAAGACCTCTCTCTCTGTCTCTCCTTCCCTCTTTCTCTAACTCTGTCTTTCAAATAAATAAAATGAACCATTAAAAAAAAAAGAGTTATTGTGAATAAGTGCTTGGTAGACTGCTGCAGTAAAACCGTCTGGGCCTGGAGGTTTACCATTTAGATGCACCTATTTTTATCATACACTCTTTGGATGGTTTGTGTTTACCATATGTGCACAATTCTTTTTCAATTAAAAAATTATCATAAATAGAATAGTTGTATAAAAAATGATTAGTTGTGCTCCTAGGTCCAGCCTGGCACCTGTTGGGAGGATAATGAAGGGAACTCAGGTATCTGTCTGGTTGGGCTGCCACTTCCTGCTAACTGTGAGTGCTGAGTCAGCTTTAGAGGCGGGCTTCTGTCGGCTGCCTGCTGATATCAGCCCCGTGCAGAAGCCTGGCCTGTTTGGCTAAAGCCCAGATGCTTTTTGCCAGTATCTCCCTCTCTCTGGTCCTTCTCTTTGCCTGTTTTTCCTGGAGCTACACTGAGGCCTCCTGCAATGGTTTCAGCCACTGTTCACTATCACTGCTGGGACCCACCTTCTTGTACCCTCTTCCAGGAACTGAATTTCTGTCTAAATCAAGTCTGAGCACGATGCGCTGGCTGGAAGGATGGACTGACCCTGTCACCTGAGGGGGTTCGCTCCTCTGAGTCCTGGCTTTCTTCTCCTCACTACTTCACAGCCACACTCTGGTGCCAACATGTGCACAAATTAAGCCATCGTGAGTCTGAGAGGAGAACAGTTATCCCATTCCTCTCAGTTGCTGTACATGTTATTAGTATGAGTCTTAGTATATCTCTTTAATTGTACTTATCCAAAACACCTTGGGCTCGGTGTTACAGCACGTGGGTTAAGCTGCTGCTTACGAAGACGGATTCCCATATCCAAGTGCCAGTTCAACTCCCAGCTGTTCTGCTTCTGATCCAGCTCCCTGCTAACACACCTGGGAAAAGAGCGGAAGATGGCCTGAGTACTTGGGCCCCTGCCATCTGTGTGGGAGACACAGATGGAGTTTTGGACTCCTGGCTTTCCTGCAGCTGTTGGAGTGTGAACCCATGGATGGAAGAGGTCTTTCTGTCTCCCCCTCTCTCAAATAAATCAATATTTAATAAATAAGGTACCTTATTTTTCTTAGTTGCTTTTAATATTTAAGAGACAGATACTTTCCTAGATGTTTTATATTACACATAGTGTCTTTTTTTTTTTTTTTTTGACAGGCAGAGTTAGACAGTGAGAGAGAGAGATAGAGAAAAAAGTCTTCCTTTTCCATTGGTTCACCCCCCAAATGGCTGCTACAGACGGCGCACTGCGCCAATCCGAAGCCAGGAGCCAGTTGCTTCCTCCTGGTCTCCCATGGGGTGCAGGGCCCAAGCACTTGGGCCATCCTCCACTGCAGTCCCGGGCCACCCTCCACTGCACTCCCGGGCCACAGCAGAGAGCTGGACTGGAAGAGGGACAACTGGGACAGAATCCGGTGCCCCAACCGGGACTAGAACCCGGGGTGCCGGCGCCACAGGCAGAAGATTAGCCTAGTGAGCTATGGCGCAGGCCTCCCATTGTGTCTTATACATAAAAATTTTCCAACATTTCCTGAATTCATTGAATGAATATACTAATATGATTAAGGGAGGGAATAATTATTATAGAGTCAATTTAATCATAAAGATTTGGAGGTTTAGAGCCGGCGCCATGGCTCAATAGGCTAATCCTCCACCTTGCGGCGCCGGCACAGGGGGTTCTAGTCCCGGTTGGGGCGCCGGATTCTGTCCTGGTTGCCCCTCTTCCAGGCCAGCTCTCTGCTATGGCCAGGGAGTGCAGTGGAGGATGGCCCAAGTGCTTGGGCCCTGCACCCCATGGGAGACCAGGAAAAGCACCTGGATCCTGGCTCCTGCCATCAGATCAGCGCGGTGCGCCGGCTGCAGCAGCGGCCATTGGAGGGTGAACCAACAGCAAAGGAAGACCTTTCTCTCTCTCTCTCTCTCTCTCTCTCACTGTCCACTCTGCCTGTCAAAAAAAAAAAAAAAAAGATTTGGAGGTCTAGTGGAGATGCAGATCTTAAAGCAAGAGATGGTCAGGATCAGCAGTGGGGCAGAGGGGTCTGAGAACAGGAGGAGGAGACACAACACAGGTGTAACTGTGCATACAGATAACTAACACAGATGTGTTTGCTGGAGACCAAGAGATGTGGCCACTGAGAGCAGGACAGTGATGGGAAAGCCAAAAGATATGTTAGGATAGATGCTGGAGCTCTGGGAGATGGAGGGGCTGGGTTGTGGCAGAAAAAACTTGAGTTAGGCTTCTGCGAATGAGCATTACGTAATGAATGATAATCCAGAGGTAATATGCAGAATGAAGCTAGAGTAAGGAGACTGCAGTGGGGCCTGTGTTGTGGCAGAGCTGGTTAAGCCTCTGCTTGTGACATTGGCATCCTATATTGGAGCACCAGCTCAAGTCCTGGCTGCTCTGTTTCTGACCCAGTACCCTGTCAAGGTACCTGGGAAAACAATGGATGACAGCCCAAGCACATGGGCCCTTGTCACCTATGTGGGAGACCTGGATGGAGTTCCTGGTTCAGTCTTAGCTGTTGCAACCATTTGGAAAGTAAACCAGTACATGGAATCTCTCTCTCTCTCTCTCTCTCTCTCTCTCTCTCTCTCTCTCTTTCTCCACCTGTCACTGTGCCTTTCAAATAAACAAAATATATCTTAAAAAAGAAGATTGCAGTAAAGAGGCATGCCATACTCATGTTGGCTTGGAAGATGGGAAACTTCAACATTTCTTTTTGGAAAGAGTAGCTGCTGATGAATTTTGCAGTCAAGTGGAAGGAAGGTACTTAGACTGCTGGGAGCCGCTGTTGCTGTTCAGGGGGCCTGGACAATCTGGCTGCTAGAGACAAAGGTAGCAGTCCCAGGTTTTTGAGCAATCACAACAATGATTTTATTCACTCAGATGGAAAACCTGGGAAATGTGTGTGTTGCAGTTGGGAAGAGAGGTCAAGGCTTCCCCTTTTGGGCCAGCACTGTGGCATAGTGGGTTAACAACCTGGCCTGAAGTGCCAGCATCCCAAATGGGCACCGGTTCTAGTCCCAGCTGCTCCTCTTCCAATCCAGCTCTCTGTTATGGCCTGGGAGAGCAGTAGAAGATGGCCCACGTCTTTGGGCTCCTGCACCTGCATGGGAGACCTGGAAGAAGCTCCTGGCTCCTGGTTTCGGATCAGTGCAGCTTCGACCATTGTGGCCAATTGGGGAGTGAACCATCGGATGGAAAACCTCTCTCTCTTTCTCTCTCTGCCTCTCCTCTCTCTGTGTAACTCTGACTTTCAAATAAATAAATAAATCTTTAAAAAAAGAAAAAAGACTTCTCCTTTGGAAGTGTCTAGTTTGAGATAACCATGAGATACTCAAGTGCAGACAAGTAGCTTGTCTGAAGTTCAAAGGACATGTTGGGACGACACAGAAAATGGTCTTCAGTGTGTAAATGGTTTTGGCACTGTCAAAACTGTTAGAACTGATTATGGAGACTGTAAGGAGAAAAGAAAAATATAAAACTCAAAGTAATGCCCAAGATACACTTTTATTAGGTTCAAGTCAATAAATATTCCTTTTTCTTGTTGTTTTGTTTTATGTTTTTAAATCTAAGAGGCCAAGAGACAGAAATAGATGAGATAAAGGATTGAGGAGGAGGAGGCGGAGGAGGAGGAAGAGAGAGAGAGAGAGAGAGAAAGAGAGAGACTGTTCCCATCTGCTGGTTCACCCCCTGCCCCCAAATGTCTATAACAACCAAGACTGGGCCAGGCCAAAGCCAGGAGCCCAGGAGCCCAGATCTCAAACCAGATCTCTCACGTGGTGACAGGGACCTGACTACCTGAGCTCTTACCTGTTGCCTCCCAGGCTCTACATTGCCAGGAAGATAGAATTGGGAGCGAGCGCTGGCACTCCAAGGCAGGCACTCCAATATGGGATGCCTGCAGGTCTCCTGACATTTTAACTTCTGGGGCAAACACCTGGCTCTTTTCTGCATTGGCCAAGCCAGAAAAACTTATCAAACTCTGAATACTCAAAGTTGATCAAATAAATGATATCAGAGAGAAAAATGTGACCCTCCCTTTAGAAAAGCGCAATGAGATACTCTTCAGCGAATTTCTGTAATCGGAAACACTGGCATTTGTTTGTTACCAGAATAGTCAAAGGGATTTGAGCAACCCTTTGGACTCGTGGCACTCATGGAATGTGGCTGAGGCTGAAGTGGGGGTCCAGCGTGATGATGGGAGTTTCTGAGCCAAGAGTTGCCTGATATGGTCCCTGAGCTGCACTCACGAATGTGCCTCTCGAGAGATTTTTGCTGCTCTAAGCTGTTCCACTCAGCAGAAATCTTATGCATGATGGAGCTAGCATTTGCTATGTTTTCTAATACATAGGACATTAATTCTAATGATCTTGTTTGTAAACACCTCCCAAAGAGTCTTTAGTGGACTTTAGAAAGGCTTCCGAATCTTCCACGAGGTTCACCTGCGCCCTTCCTTGCCAAATCCAGTAGCAAAGAACGCTGCTAAGTCAGTTTAGCTAGAAGCCCCTATCCTGTTTTTCTGAGGGCCCCTGATATCTGGTAGGGTCCTCATCCTCTATCATTAACAGGTGATGTCTGATCAGACTGTGTTTAGCAAGAATCCCCTTAAGTTGGTTTGGCTCCATAATGCTGATATTTTATCCCAGGAATATTTCATCCACTGAACCCTCACCATCTGTGATAAATCTCCACTTGTTTATGACGTATTTGGAGTGGGGCCTAATCTCTCTCTCCCACTGCAAGACTCCATCGCAGTGTTCTTATACCTATCTTGGTGATCATGAATGAAGCCTGCCTCCCTGTACCTTAACAAGTATTGTTGAATAATTGTTCAGATTTATTTTTATTTGAAAATCAGAGTTACAGAGAGAGGGAGAGGAAGAGAGAGAGAAAGAGAAAGAAATTCTGCTACTGGTCCACTCCCTAGATGGTGGCAATGGTCAACACTGGGCTAGGCCAAACTAAGAAGCTAGGAGTTTAATCTGGGTCTCCCATGTGGATAGCAAGCACCCAAGCACTTGAGCCATCTTCTACTTTCCCCAGATGCATTAAGGGAGCTGGCTCAGAAGTGGAGCAGCTGGGACTCGAACTGGCACCCATATGGTATGCCAGCATTGCAGGTGGTGGTTTTACCAGATACACCACAGCACCTGCCCCTGAGTAACTGTTTTTCTTTAACACATTCTATATGAATGTGTAGTTTTATTCTTATTGATTTTTTTTTAATTTTTTGACAGGCAGAGTGGACAGTGAGAGAGAGACAGAGACAGAGAGAAAGGTCTTCCTTTGCCGTTGGTTCACCCTCCAATGGCCGCCGCAGCCGGCGCGCTGCAGCTGGCGCACCGCGCTGATCCGATGGCAGGAGCCAGGTGCTTCTCCTGGTCTCCCATGCGGGTGCAGGGCCCAAGCACTTGGGCCATCCTCCACTGCACTCCCGGGCCAGAGCAGAGAGCTGGCCTGGAAGAGGGGCAACCGGGACAGAATCCGGCGCCCCGACCGGGACTCGAACCCGGTGTGCCGGTGCTGCAAGGCGGAGGATTAGCCTATTGAGCCGCAGCGCCGGCCATTCTTATTGATTTTTATCATCCAATTCTGAACACCTCAACCACTTTCATTATGACAAAATTTTATGATAATCATAGCAAGCCCTTCCATTATAGCATGGCACACCTACTAAAAGAAACACTGTGGCTGAAAAAAAAAAAAAAAAAAAAAAGAAGTTCAGATTATCAAAGAGAGCAGCAGCAGCAGAGCAGTGCTGAGAGCTCAGGCATGCTTGCAAAAGGCCCAAGAGGTGCCCTGAGGGTGAAGTGGAGCATCCACCTCTAATAAGAACATCACGCGACTTAATTTGGATAATGTAGGGTGTGTATTAAAACATCTTACTAGGCTTTGTAAGAAATCCCCATCATGGGGGCTGGTACTGTGGTGCAGTAAGTTATTCTCCGCCTATGGTGCCAGCATCCCATTTGGGCGCCGGTTTTATTCCTGGCTGCTCTTCTTCCCATCCAGCTCGCTGCTGTGGCCTGGGAAAGCAGGGGAAGATGGCCCAAGTGCTTGGGCCCCTGCACCTGTGTGGGAGACCCGGAAGAAGCTCCTGGCTCCTGGCTTCAGATCAGCCCAGCTCTGGCAGTTGCATCCATTTGGGGAGTGAACCAGTGGATGAAAGACCCTTCTCTGTGTCTCTCCCTCTCACTGTCTGTAACTCTACCTCTCAAATAAACTAATAAAAAATAACAAAGAAAGAAATCAACATCATCTCCAACATGGTCCCACTGGATGAGCCAAGACTTTAATTTCTTCCTTGGTAGTTCACAGGCAGCCCTGGTCCCCCAGGCCAAATTAAAGAGTGGTGATTTGAGCCACTCTGGTTTTTACCACCACTGGGGAGTAAACGCAAAACATCAGGGACATCTTGTAGTCTCAGGAAAAGAACACGTCAAAGTACCACTTCCTTTTTCCACCTGCTCTAGCCAGGGAGCCTTTATGTTCCCCGGAAGTTTTCCTCTTCACCTGGCGAGTTGCAGCCACCATGAGGCTGGCTGCCTCTAGGAAGGCCCAGTGAGACCCAGGAATAGAACCACAGTTGGGGAAGCTGAATGGTTACTGAGAAAAAAACCAGCAAAGCCTTGCTCGTGCAGAAGGGTGACATAGAGGCAGAGCAGCCATGATGGCATCAGAGAGGAGTACAGGAAGCCGTGTGTGGCGTTCGCTCAAGTTCACCTTGCAGAAAGGACAGGCGGAGGGATTCTCTTCTGTAGCACCTCCTTGCTTTCTCTGAGGTGCTTAGGTTCTGCCCTTAGAACCCAGGCTTCAGGCTGGTTTATATTTGCAGAATACTACCTGTAGGTCAGCAGTGGGGCATGGTGGTCTTGCTGATCCGTCCTCAAACACTGCAGAGGCGACTTTGACCGTGAACTTGATGCAATCGCTTCCCTTTCTGAATCCTCAGTTTATTCATCTACAAAATGGGCGTCACAACACTGCCTCACCAGGTTGTTGAGCCACTGACTCCCTATATCGCTCGGTAAATAGCAACCCTTATTTATTCGCTGCAAGAAGACACCATTGTCATTGAATTCAGCCTTAGGTAGATACTTGGTGTGAAGTATGCCTAGGAAGATATTTTTAAAAGACATAGGATTAGCTCTCTGTTGTATTTGGTGAGTCAGCTGGGAATGGAAATGCCATTCATAACATTATTCTGAATACCACACGTGGATTAGCTGTGGGACCATGAGCACCATGTCTCTGAAGAACCTCCACCTTCAGAGACAGAAGCCAACAGCGATCAGCTCCCAGAGACAGCCTCAAGTGATAATCAGGGTGCCCTGTGTTTGTAAGAGCCGGCATGCCACACCCCTGCAAGCAGTTCTACCCAAAGCTGTCATGCACACAGTCTTCTGCCTTGAGCCCTACTTATTCCTGGAGGTTACAGACTCAACAGCTGCCAAAAATCTCGCTCCTGTGGATTTTTGCTGCAGCTCTCGGGTTTCCCTTTCTGTGGGGGCATTTTACTTAATTATAGCACCGTAGCAAACTGCAGCATTTCAGACATTCACGCTGAGCAGATGCGATTATATATTTTTTGCTGCCAGTGGGAACTGCTTGAGGAAAATATGTGGTGTTGCTTACAGGGCTTTGCAGCTATGGACAAACAACACTGCTACTTACAATGCTCAGAATTCAGCTCCGTTGTGTAGCATCTTCTGCCTTCCCTCAGCCACCTATGCCAATTAGTATATATTCCTCTATCCAGAACAAAAATGTATCCAAAGAAGACTGTGCCATCACAGCATGCTATGCAAGTGAACTCTAACATTAAGTCTCTGCTTTGTTTTTCTTTATACTTGCTAGCTATCATTCATTTTTCTAGAATTCTACCTAGAGAGAAGTTAGCCCAGAGAGAGAGAGAGAGAGAGAGAGAGAAAGAGAATGCAGAAATATAGACTGGGGTTGGGGCTGGGGTGGCCTAGTGAGTAAAGCCGCCACCTGCAGTGCCAGCAACCCATATGGGTGTGGGTTTGAGTCCTGGCTGCTCCACTTCTGATCCAGCTCCCTCCTAATGTGCCTGGGAAGGCAGAAGAAGATAGCACAAGTGCTTGGGCCCCTGTACCTACATAGGAGACTTGGATGAAGTTCCTGTCTTCAGATCAGCCCAGCCCTGGCTGTTGTGGCCATTTGGGGAGTGAACCAGTGGATGTCAAATCTTCTGTCTCTCTGAACTATGACTTTCAAATAAATCTTAAAAGAGAGAGAGAGAGAGAGAGAGAGAAAAGAAACATAAAGACATGTTCTTTCGTGATCCAGAAACTTCTACCTTAATTTTGATCTTTGGGCTTTTTTCATGTATTTATAGTTTCATCCTTGCCTATCGTTGATTTGTGGGACCAACAAGAAGTTGGCCTCAACAATGAAGGTAACATGAACCTTTGAAGATGGAATGGAGAAAGACGAGGACAGCAGATGTAACAGAGCCACATAAATGCAGAGGATCTCACAATTGGCTACGAATGCTAATGAGCTCCTTCTACATTTATAAACCTGAACAGACCTCCAAGGGCCTCTAAATAAGGAAAAACAACATCTTGAAACAAAAGAACCATGCAAGGACTAGCATCAACCCCAGATGCTAATTCAGAAGATAGATAAGAACTTTAAATAGGGTAAAACTGATAGTCACTTGAAAGGTATTCAGTACAGTCAGTACTGGATAAGACTACCTGTAGAAACAATTAGAATCCAATGAGTTCTGGAAGTTTCTGGAAATATAATTTTTAAAAAAGCTCTGTTTATTTGAAATGGCAGAATGAAAGGGAGAGAGAGAGTGCACATTGTGGGGAGCAACTCGGACTAGACTAAGTTACTGGAATTAAGACTTATTCTATGCATCTGCTCTCCCACAATATGGCGCTGAGAAGGGAGAAACAGCTTCTACACAGCTGCCTCCAGTTCAACCAATAAACTGTAGGACCTACTCCTGATTGGAGGAGAGCAGCGTACTCGGTGTGTGGGTAGCAGAGTTGGGATTTGTGAAAGAGGACTATAAAGGAGGAGAGAGACAACATGTACCGGGAACATCTAAGGGGAACATCTATCTGAAGGAACACCTGTGCAGCCCCCGAGAGAGCCAGGCCGGGGTGTGCCGCTCCCCTGCGGAAGTGGGGAAAGTGGCTAGGGGGAACCGCCCTTCCACGGAGGTGGAAGGGATAGTAGCCAACCCGGGAAGAACCAGCAGCAAACCTGGGAAGGGCCGAGCAGACAAAAGAACAGCGCAGGGTCCTGTGTCGTTCCTCCATGAAGAGGGGGAGCGACAGCACATACTATATTCCATCTGCTGGTTCACTCCCTAGATGGCCACAACAGCTAGAGCTGGGACAGGCTGAAGCCAGGAGTCAGGAGCTTCTTCTGGATCTCCCACATGGATGCAGGGGCCCAAGCACTTGGATCATCCTCTGCTGCTTTCCCAGGTACATTAGCAGGGAGCTGGATCGGAAGTAGAGCCCCTGGGACTCAAACAAGTGGCCATATGGGATGCTGGCACTGCAGGTGGTGGTTTTATCTGCTGTGTCACAATGCTGGCCCCTAAAATATAATTTTTAAAAGAAAGAACTTGGAGCCAGTGCTGTAGCATAGTGGGTAAAGCTGCCGCCTGCAGTGTCGGCATCCCATATGGGCACCGGTTGGAGTCCTGGTTACTCTATTTCTGAACCAGCTCTCTGCTATGGCCTGGGAAAGCAGCAGCAGATGGCCCTGTGTGGGAGACTGGAAGAGGCTCCTGGCTCCTGCCTTTGGATCAGCCCAGCTCTGGTCATTGTGGCCATTTGGGGATTGAACCAGCAGGTGAAAGACCTCTCTCTCTCTGCCTCTCTGTACCTCTGCCTTTCAAATAAACAAAAAATAAATATATATTTATTTATTTTTTTAAAAACATCTGCAAAATATCCAAGGGCTGACAAGATAATGAGGAATTTCTAAACAACACCCAGGGAAAGGCAGGAGTTTGTGTCAGCAGATCTGAAGAAGAGGCTGAGAATAGGAACTTGCACTTGAGCCAGCAGAGGGGGAATAAAGAGCAGACCCCAGGCCTGCAGGGGCAGAGCTGCTGGCTGACCAACCAGGTGGTTTACCCTACAGATCATGAGAGCCGGGAGTTAGCACCAGGACAAGTGCATCCCAGCCATGCTTCGCACAGGCCCAGGAACACTGTGGTTCTCTGAGGCTCCAATCCTGGGGAACATACCCAGTTATTTACTTGCCAACAGCAGGCGCTTTGAGCTACAGAAGCGCAGAGAACATAGAACCTCAAAGCCAAGATGCCTGGCCTTTTATGGAAAGAGTTTGTCAGCGCTGATCTGCTAGAGAGAAGGGTTCCTGCTTCATGCAGTTTATCTGGGGGCAAGGGACAGGGAGCTATAAACAACAAGTAGGAAAGACCTACATGCAAAACTACAATTTTAAGTAGTGATAAGTGCCGTGGGAAATGCAATATGGTTGTGGGGGGACTGGGGAGGCAGAGCCATTGAGAGAAGTGGAGACTCATTTAAAACAGGTGATCAGAGAAGGGGCCAGGGAGAGGCCAGGGGCCAGGTGGGGGTGGGACTCCAAGGCTGTGGTCTTGGTCAGTTGAGATCAGGTGTAGGACAGAGTGTCGTGTGGAACGTCAGGGAACTGAGGTCCTAGGACCAAAATAAGACAGAAGTGGTTATGGGGACAGTGGCCCTGGGCCTGAGCTCAGTTTTTCGGGTGACAAGAGGAGAGTGACACATTCACTCAGCAGGCATGGGTCCAACGCATTGCTGGTGGCACGTGTTTTTTCCCTGGATCTCCCCCAGAGATATCTCTCATGCCGCATGCTGCTCTCCCCATATGGTTGTGACACACCACCTAAGAAAAAGAGGGGGCCAGGTTCTCTGCCCTTTCACCACGGGCAGGGCGCCGGGGGTGACGGAAGTGATGCTGTGACTTCTAAATTTCAGACTCTGAGCCTCTGTCTCGCCGGTCAGTCCATTCTTCCATGCCCCTGCACCCCTGCCTGTATCCTCCCTGCCAGGAAGGATTGCAGACAGCGAGGGGTAGGGTGGGGACTCCACCCCACAGGCGCCAGGCAAACTGTAGGGTAGCAGACGGGGCAGGTACTTAAAGACACTGCCTTGCCCCCAGTCCCTCGTGGGATTAGAAGTGTTTCTAGCACTTCTGTGTTTCCTGAAATGACTCTGCTTTCTCTAGTTTTGATGCTGAACAAACAATGCCAATACTTGATAGACCTTTAAAAGCTCCCTTTATCTAACAGCACAGTCTCTCCTAGGATTAACCAAGAGCTTTGACTCAGGATCATTGCCTTTTCAACAAAATATTTCACTGCCCAAGCAACCCCTGTCTTTATCTGTTGCCTAGGATAAGCAGTCTATGCGTTCTAACCCTGTGCGTTTAAAAGTGTTTAACACTGCAGAGTTTAACACTCTTTTGACTTGAAGTGGCAGCAGGAAATAAACAATGTAAATGCTACCCTGTTAACTGGAATAACTTGAAAGTGCATGTTTAATTTTTTTTTTTCACTCATAATCCTTTGAAAGCCCTGGCAAGATGGAAAATGTGTGAGGCTGGTAGGAAACTTGGGTCTTGATTTTTTCCTCTTAACTCCACCTGACACCGACTGTTGGCTGATTGGGAATTCTCTCCCTCCCCACACTGGTCCTTGAAATATGCATCTTCTGTTTTGTATACACCCAAGCCTGCCAAGCAGCTCATGAGAAGGGGGTGGGGGGCGGTGCAGGCACACACACACCACTCTGTGGGAGAGGAGGCTCCAGGCCAGGTTTCTGGTCTACCCACCAAACTGGCGCCTTCTTTGTATAGCTGCTCTGGGAGCTGACTCAGACTGCCTTTCCGCTCCCGAACTGTTAATGACCCCATGAACCCTGACAGATTAAATCAAATTATACATGCACCAACCCCTACAGCTAAATGTAATGGCAGCCTGGGGCCTCTTTCGCACTGCAAACTACAAACTACATAGTTATGTTACCACAGTTATGTTACCAGAGTACTTATCGGGCTCCCGTCTGTGTACCCAAGGTTACACCTACATTCAAGAAGCCTGAGGAGTATTGTTGAATTCAGAGAAATCTGTAACTTATAATTTCCTTCAGCCTGAACTAAGCAGGTTCTAACCGGACTCTGTTGATGGCGGGCTATGAGCTGCAAGCCACAGGGCTGCATCCCACACTACTGATAGAATGACGGTCCTAGTAGTCAACAGTGCCTCCAGGGCCTGCGGATTGTGGTTGGAGCTAGGTGTTGGGAGTACAGAGATGGTGAAGAGAAAACCTTACAGGCACTCTTTAATTGGGAGGAGAGAGCAAGGAAGGTGATGGCATGACCCTGGAAGATTGACAATTTTGAAAGGAGAGCTGGACATGTTTGAGATCTTGGCATTTACATTTCTGGTCTAGTTTATAGCCTGAACTATAATCCATATTTTTGCTCCTTTATAAAATATCATTTTGTGGAGACCGGTGCTGTGGTGTAGTAGGTTAAGCCCCTGCCTGCATTGCTGGCATCCCTTATGGGTGCCGGTTAGAGTCCCAGCTGCTCCTCTTCCAATCCAGCTCTCTGCCTTATGGCCTAGGAAAGCAGTAGAGGACGGCTCACATGCGTGGGCCCCTGCACCTGTGTGAGGGACCTGAAAGAAGCTCCTGGTTCCTGGCTTTGGATCAGCCCAGCTCCAGCTGTTGCCACCATTTGGCAAGTGAACCAGCAGGTAGAAGACCTCCCTCTCTGTCTGTAACTCTATAATAAATAAGTAACATCTTTGAAAATATATCATTTTGTGAATTCTAAGGAAAAGTACAAGTAAGCCTAAAATCCAAACCTAACAGCACTTCTTGCTATTCTTAAGCATTTTTACAATGGGAGAGTCCTAGTGAACCTGGAATGGCCCCTGGCCTTTCTTCTAAGCAGGTTCTACATCTTAGCTCCCCCTTGGTTGAAATGCTTGTGATTTCGCACATAAATCGTTGTGTAGTCCCTGGACTAGGTAATCTCTCCCCTTCTCTTGAAGGCATTTGTATTGAACTTCTTTGCTTGTGAAAGTGATACATGTTTGTGTTTATTGATATGGAAAATACAGAAAATTCCAAAGTAAGAAATACAAACATCCCACATTTGCACCTCCAAGAAATAGACACTGCTTAGTTGTTGGTATAATCCCTTCTGATTGTGTTTGTGTGTGTATGTATATTCATAAAGTGACACTCTAAAGTACAGCTAATGTGTAATGTACCATTGCCTGTTTCATGCTTTGTGTGAAAGCCATCATTCTGGGTCACTCAACACACTGCTCAGTGTGCAGGTTCCACTTCAGCCATAATTCGGTAAAGCAATTTCTTATAGGACATTGGCATTTCTTCTAAATGTTCATCCATTAGAAAAGATGCTGCAATGAGCATCCATACAATATAGCTTTGTATATACCCACAATCATTTATACAAGGTCCATTCCTAGGAAAGAAGTGATTGGGTTATAAATCATGTAACAAATCAAACTACTATGTGTCTAGGTTACCCCTATGTAGCTAACCAGTTTTGAAAGGGTCTGTCTTCTGGCCAACAAACAAAAATTCCATGTGATCATGATGCTTAACCTTTGCAAATTGAAAACAAGAGAAAAATACCTCATTGTTTTAACCGGCAACTTCATGATTGCTGTTGATGATGAATTTTTTTGTTTTCTTTTTTAAGGTTATTTATTTATTTAATGGATAAGTAGATTTACAGACAGAGAAAGTGAGAGACAGAGAGAGGTCTTCCATCTGCTGGTTCATTCCCCAAATGGCTGCAACAGCTGGAGCTGGACTGATCCGAAGCCAGAAGCCAGGAGCCAGGAGCTTCTTCTTGGTCACCCATGCGGGTGCAGGAGCCCAAGCACATGGACCATCTTCCACTGCTTTCCCAGGCCATTAGCAGGGAGCTGGATAGGAAGAGGAGCAGCCTGGACATGAACCAAATGGGATGCTGGTGCTGCAGACAGAGGCTTAGCCCACTATGCCACAACACTGGCTCCAATGATGAATGTCTTAAGATGCTTATCTGAATTGCTCATTTATCTATTTTTGCTCATTTTTCTATTGATGTTGATATTTTTTGTTGGTGTTCTTTGTATACTGAAAATATTAACAGTTATAAATATGTGATGAAATGATATTTTGGGTTATGTGTAGACAGTTGTGTCCCTTTTTAAAAAGATGCCTTCACGGTACCTGGGTTCAACTAAAGCGTCAGCCTGCTCCACCCAGAGAAGCCCACTTTGTCAGAACCAATGGAAAGGAGCCTGAGTTGCTGGAACCCATTCCTTATGAATTCATGGCATGATAAATGTAAGATAAATAAATAAGACCTAATTGATTAAAAAAAAAAAAGATGCCTTCACTTACTTTTTTTTTTTTTAAAGATTGTACTTGTTTATTTGACAGGCAGAGTTACAAAGAGAGGAGAGACAGAGAGAGAGCTCTTCCATCTGTTGGTTCACTCCCCAAATGGCTGCAACAGCTGCAGCTGAGCAGATCCGAAGCCAGGAACCAGGAGCTTTTTCCAGATCTGAGTCTCCCACGTGGGTGCAGTGGCCCAAGCACTTGATTCATCTTCCACTGCTTTCCCAGGCCCTAAGCAGAGAGCTGGACTGGAAGAGGAGCAGCTGGAACAGGAACTGTCACCCATATGGGATGCCAGTGCAGCAGGCAGAGGCCTAGTCTACTATACCACAGCACTGGCCCCTTATTCATTTATTTGACAGCTCTCAGTACTCAGCACTCAGCTCTCAGCACTGGGCTCACATCCACCCCTACAGACATTCTCACCTTCATGCTCTGTGTATTTCAACCTGCTGCTACTGTTACCAAGAGTTCCCTTTATTTATTCAATAGACCTTTGACATGTTCAAACAGCTTGCAAACTATAGTGGATATTGGATTTTTTTTTCCTGATTAATGCCAAGAAAAATACCTGATTGTCTTTTGGGAAACCCCTTTCTATTGTGTGCAGGTCCTCCCACCCTAGAGCCATAATTTTATATAGATGTAATTTATATCTTCAGTTTACCTTTTTTTCCCCACTCAAAAGTATATTGTAAACAGCCCTCCTTGTTAGTACAAAGGTATCTATTAATTTTTTTCATAGCTCCATCCTTATCTCAAGGTTTGGATGAATCACAGTTTAGCTATTCTCTCTCTCTCTCTCTCTCTTTTTTTTTTTTTTTTGACAGGCAGAGTTAGTGAGAGAGAGAGAGAGAGACAGAGAAATGTCTTCCTTCCGTTGGTTTACCCCCCAAATGGCCACCACGGCCAGTGCGCTGCGCCGGTCTGAAGCCAGGTTCTTCCTCCTGGTCTCCCATGTGGGTGCAGGGCCCAAGCACTTGGGCCATCCTCCACTGCCTTCCTGGGCCACAGCAGAGAACTGGACTGGAAGAGGAGCAACCAAGACAGAACCGGCGCCCCAACTGGGACTAGAACCAAGGGTGCCGGCACCGCAGGTGGAGAATTAGCCAAGTGAGCCGCGGCGCCAGCCTCTCTCTTTTTTAAAGATTTATTTGTTTATTTGAAAGTCATAGTTACACAGAGAGAAGGAGAGGCAGAAAGAGAGAGAGAGGTCTTCCATCCACTGGTTCACTCCCAAATTGGTCTCAATGGCTGGAGCTAAGCCAATCCAAAGCCAGGAATCAGGAGCCTACTCCAGGTCTCCCACGTGGGTGCAGGGCCCAACGGCTTGAGCCATCTTCTATTGCTTTCCCAGGCCAGAACAGAGAGCTGGATCGGAAGTGGAGTAGCCAGGACTCGAACTGGTGCCCAAAGGGGATGCTGATGCTGCAGGCAGCAGCTTTACCCGCTACGCCACAGTGCTGGCCCCTAGCTATTCTCTTTGCTGACTTTCTTTTCTTTTCTTTTTTAAAATTTATTTATTATTTATTTGAAAGTCAGAGAAGAAAAGATAGAAAGATAGAGAAAGAGAGAGAGAGAGAGAGAGGTCTTCCATTGGCTGGTTCACTTCCAAAATGGCCACACTGGCCAGAGCTGCACCGATCTGAAGCCAGGAGCCAGGTGCTTCTTCTGGGTCTCCAACACAGGTGCAGGGGCCCAAGACCTTGGGCCATCTTCTACTCCTTTCTCAGGCCAGAGCAGAGAGCTGGATCAGAAGTGGAGCAACTGCTGGGTCTTGAACCAGAGCCCGTATGGGATGTCAACGTTGCAGACAGCAGCTTTACCTGCTACGCCACAGTGACCGCCTCATGCAGACTTTCATACCAGTCATTCCCATGCAGTGTTCTCCATTGTAAGTGATGTGCTGAAGAACAACCCTGTTCTTGGGTGTCTGCTGTTGAATTGCTGGATTTCCTTCTAGATTTTCCTTGCTGAACTCAAAGGTTTTATCTCAGACTTCAGGTAAAACAAGGCGGATTGATTCTGAAAGGACAGGAAAGAACAAAAATACGTAAACCCACAGGATGAAGAGAGCAAGAGAAGCGACCTCAGCGGAGAGGAGTGGCATGGGAAAGAGCAGAGGCTCACCTGCTTTTGGATGATCCCACCTGGAGTGCTCTAAAGAGGGAGGGGTGACTCCTGGCTGGGGAGCTTAGAGACTCAGAGCGTGCAGTGCAGAGGAAGTGGACAGCACTGGGTAGAAAATGGCCATTGGCTGAAAATCTGGTTATAGAGTATATGGTCCCAGGACTTCCTCATGGACATTTTGAAAATTTATTCTTAAAGCAGTACCCTGGGGACTGATGCCATGGCATAATGAGTAAAGCTGCTGCCTGCAGTGCCGGCATCCCATATGGGCACTGGTTCAAGTCCCGGCTACTCCACTTCTGATCCAGCTCTCTGCTATGGCCTGGAAGGCAGTAGAAGGTGGCCAAGTCCTTGGGCCCCTGCACCTACGTGAGACAATGGGAAGCTGCTCCTGGCTCCTGGCTTTGGATTGGCACAGCTCCAGCCATTGCAGTCACCTGGGGGGTGAACCAGTGGATGGATGACTTCTGTCTCTGTCTCTGTCTCTGTCTGTCTCTCTCTCTCTCTCTCTGTAACTCTGCCTTTCAAATAAATAAATAAATCTTAAAAAAAGAAACCCCAGTATCCTGGATTCCCAGGGTGTGGGAAGATGTGCATTCTCTCCTGGGGAGAGAATAGCCACTGGGGAGGGAAATTTGACAGTGTCTGCAGGCATGGAAATTGGAAAAAAAAAAAAAAGGCATCCTGTTGACTCAGCAATTTCATTCTTCATAGACACACTGGCAAATGATTGGCACAGGTATATTCTTCATAAAAAAGTGTAACATGGCTGTTGGAAACAATGTGGTTCAGAAATAAAGAGAAATGAGTTACCAAACCAGGAAAAGACATAGAGGACCTTACATGCACATTACCAAGTCAAAGAAGCCAATTTGAAAGTCTATATGTTATATGATTGCAAGATATGACATCTTTGGAGCCAGCACAATGGTATAGCGGGTTAAGCCAACGTCTGCACCACTGGCATCCCATGTGGGTGCCAGTTTGAGTCCTGGCTGCTCCACTTCTGATTTAGCTACCCGCTAATGCACTTGGGTAAACAGTAGAAGATGCTCCAAGTACTTGGGCCCCTGCCCCCCTGTTGGAGATCTGGATGAAGCTCCTGGGCTCCTGGCTTTAGATTGGCCCAACTCCCGCTTTTGCATTCATTTGGGTAATGAACCAGCAAATGGAAGATCTCTCTCTCTCTCTCTCTGTCTCTCCTTCTCTCTCTCTTTTTCTCTAACTCTACCTTTCAAATAAATACATAAATTTTTTTAAAGGTATGGCATCTTGGAAAAGACAAAACTGGATTTTGTAAAAATGACCAAAGGTGCTATGGATGAGTAGATGGAACATAGATTTTTAGAGTAGTGAAACTATTCTGTATTGCACTTTATAAAGATACTTCAAAAAATTAGTGGGAAAGAGAATTAAAAGATAAGTTTTATTTTGGTGCAAAGAAGTTTGAAATCTACCGATAGTTTTTTCATAGTGCATTTCCATGAAGTTTTTGAAGACATATGATGGCAGACACATGGCATTTTACATTTGTTGGGACTTATAAAATGTACAGTACAGAATGAGCTCTAATGTAAGCGATGGATTTCAATGAATAGCAACGGAGTCATAATATTGGTTCATTGATTGTAGCAAATGTACTGCGTTGACGCAAGATGTTGATAATGGTGGAATAATCAGGGAAACTGGTGCAAGGGGGGAAATGGAGCATTCTGTACATTCTACTCAATTTTTCTGTAATCAAACTGCTCTAAAATAACTATCTTAAAATTTTAGTTATTTGAAAGACAGAGTTACAGAGGGAGGTAGAGAGAGAGAGAGAGAGAGAGAGAGAGAGAGTCTTCCATCTACTAGTTCACTCCCCAAATGGCTGTAACAGCCAAATCCACAACCAGGAACCAAGAGATCCATTCAGGTCTCCCACGTGGGTACAGGGGCCCAAGCACTTGTGCTATCCTCTGCTGCTTTCCCAGGTACATTAGCAGGGAGCTGGATCAGAAATGCTGCAGCCGAGACTTGAATTGGCACCCATACAGGATGCTGGCTCTGCAGGCCAGGGCTCTAACTCATTGTGCCACAGTACCAGCCCCTAAAATAACTCTATCAAGTAGAAAAAAAGACTTTTGAATGTCTGAAATAAAAATAATAGGACTATAGAAGTAGTGTGCAGGACCACAGAATGGGATAAGCAGCATTCTAAAAGGCTTTCATGTATTTCAGGGAGAGTGATGGTTCCCTGGTATGTACAATTGTCACAATTCTTCCATCTTCACTCTCAAGATCTGTGTACTTCACTTCATGTTAACTACACTGTTCTTCAACAAAGTATTGTTACAGCAACAACAACAAACAAGAAGTTAGGAATGATATTAACAGTTGCTTCTCTGTGAGTGAAGCTGTTTTTAATTCTCTTCTTTAAATCTGCCTGGTTTCTGTGTATGTGTCTGCAATGAGTATGCTTCAACAGTAAGAAAAAAGTTTCTCTCTCAAATTTAAGAGATTTTAGAGAGTGGAATTAGCAGATCTTGGTGACTAATTACATGTTGCCAGGGGATGTAAAGGGAAAAGAAAAGTCTAGGACAACTTCCAGGTGCTTTTTAAAAAAAAAAAAAAAACACTTTATTTTGAAATAATTTTAGACCTTCAGGAGAACTACAAAGATAGCACAGAGACTTCCCAAAGACCCTCCCCTTGGCTTCTCTTAATGCCAGTCTTTTTTTTTTTTTACATTTCTTTATTAATAAAAAGAAACCAGGTTTCATGCATTCCATAGGTACAGTTCCAAGAAGACAACCACACTTCCCTCCTTCTGCTTATCCTCCTCCTTCCCTCTCCTCTCTTCCTTTCATCAGTTTTTGCAAAGACATAATTTTAATCCATTCTGTATTACCCAGTTTAATTCACCACTAATCATAATACTCAACAAGTAAAAAGTAGGAAGTCCACAGTACCACAGGAGCATAAACAAGGGCTAAAAATGACAATCATATCACAAAATGTCCATTTCACCCATATAATTTTTTTGTAATCTAAATTAACTGCAACATAACAGAGAAAACATATGATTATTGTCTTTTTGAAATGCACCTATTTCATGAATTGTAATGGTTTCCAATTGCACCCATTTTGTTGCAAAAGACAAGATTTTACTCTTTTATGGTTGAGTGGTGTTCCATAGTGTATATATACCACATTTCCTTTATCCAGTCATCAGTTGATGGATATTTGGGTTGGTTCCATATCTTAGCTATTGTGAAATGAGCTGTAATAAACATGTGGGTACAGGTAACTCTTTTTAAAAAAGATTTATTTATTTATCTGAGAGGCAGAGTCATAGACAGAGACAGAGATAGAAGTCTTCCATCTGCTGGTTCACTCCCTAAATTGCTGAAATGGTCAGAGCTGGGCTGATCTGAACTAAAGAGCCAGGAGATTCTGGGTCTCCCGTGTGGGTGTGGGGGCTTTCCCAGGCCATCAGCAGGGAGGTGGATCAGAAGTGGAACAGCTGAGACTTGAACTGGTGCCCATATAGGATGCCAGCACTGCAGGCAGATGCCTAACCTAGTATGCCACAGTGCCAGCCCCCAGGTAACTCTTTTATATGCTGATTTCATTTTGTTTGGGTAAATTTCCAGGAGTGGGATGGCTGGGTTATACGGTAGATCTATTTTCAGCTTTCTGACGTATCTCTATACTGTCTTCCACAGTGGCTGTACTAGTTTACATTCCCACCAACAGAGTATTTGGGTACCTTTTCGCACACATCCTTGTCAGCATTTATTGTTTGTTGATTTCTGTATGTAAGCCATTCTAACTGGGGTGGGGTGAAACCTCATTGTGTTTTTGATTTGCATTTCCCTGATGGCTAGTGATGCTGAGCACTTTTTCATGTATCTGTTGGCCATTTGAATTTCCTCTCTCTGAAAGATGCATTTCAAGTCCTTTGCCCATTTCTTTTTTTTTTTTTTTTTTTTTTTTTTTTGACAGGCAGAGTGGACAGTGAGAGAGAGAGACAGAGAGAAAGGTCTTCCTTTGCCATTGGTTCACCCTCCAGTGGCCGCCGCGGCCGGCGTGCTGCGGCCGGCGTACCGCGCTGATCCGAAGCCAGGAGCCAGGAGCCAGGTGCTTTTCCTGGTCTCCCATGGGGTGCAGGGCCCAAGCACCTGGGCCATCCTCCACTGCACTCCCTGGCCACAGCAGAGGGCTGGCCTGGAAGAGGGGCAACCGGGACAGAATCCGGTGCCCTGACCGGGACTAGAACCCGGTGTGCCGGCGCCGCTAGGCGGAGGATTAGCCTAGTGAGCCGCGGCGCCGGCCTGCCCATTTCTTAATTGGGTTGTTTGTTTTGTTATTGTTGAATTTCTTAGGCTTTTTAAAAATAGATTCTAGATATTAATCCTTTACCAGTTGTATAGTTTACCAACATTTTCTTCCATTCTGTTGGTTGCCTCTTCACTTTGCTGTGTTTCCTTTGCAGCACAGAAGCTTCTCAGCTTAATGTAATACCATTTGTCTGTCTTTTGTGTTGATTGCCTGTGCTTCTGGGGGTATTTTCCAATAAGTCTTTGCCTTTTCCAATGTTTTGCAGAGTTTCCCCAATGTTCTATTCTAGTAATTTGATAGTATCACGTCATAGATTTTAGATCCTTGATTCATTTTGAGTAGATTTTTGTAAAAGGTGTAAGGTAGGGTCTTGTTTCATACTTCTGCATGCATAGATACAATTTTCCCATCACCATTTGTTGAAGCCTGTCCCTTTCTCCAGGGATTTATTGTAGCTCATTTGTCAAAGTTTAGTTGGTTATAGATGCATAGATTAATTTCTGGAATTTCTATTCAGTTCCACCAGTGTACATGTCTATTTTTTGTGACATTATCAGACTGTTTTGATTATAACTGCCAGGTAGTTTTGAAATCTGATATTGTGATGCCTTTAGCTTTGTTTTGTTGTTTAAGATTGCTTCAGCTATTCAGGATCTCTTGTGTGTCCTGGGTGCTCCACTTCTGATTCAGTTCCCTATCCATGGACTGGGAAAAGCAGCGGAAGATAGTCCAAGTGTTTAGTCCCCTGCCCCCCACATGGGAGACCTGGATGAAGCTCCTGGCCCCTGGCTTGCTGACCTAGTGCTGGCTCTTGTAGCCATCTGGAAAGTGAACCAACAGATGGAAGCTCTCTCTCTCTCTCTCTCTCTCTCTCTCTCTCTCTCTCTGTGTGTGTCTTTCCTCTCTCTATGTAACTCCCTTTCCAAGCTAAATAAATAAATCCTAAAAAAAAGAACGTAGAAAAAGAGAGGCCTGTCAAGACCTAATTGACAATAGAATTAGTTTCAAAATAAGTGTCAAGAAAGAACAAGATTTAAAGGAGACATTGAATTTGGCCACCAGGTTGTCACTGGTAAATTTGTTCACTGCTGTTTTGGTGGAGTGGAAAGGGTGGATCCAGATTCCAACAGGACAAGGGAGAGAGCATTAGAAAAATGATGGTTGAGAATATCAGACACGTTTGAGGGTGTGGACAGAAAATTAATGACAGTTCTGTGATCCTCTCTCCAGGTTGAGCTACCCTGCAGATGGGTCCAGCTGGCTCTTCAGTCATGTCATCTTTGCTTGCTGGTACACAGTGGGCTGAACAGATTGCTGAGTGTGGCGAAGACTATATAAAAGGTATGTCTCCTTGGAAGAGAACTTTTGCTCATTATTCCAGGTAAATATATCAATTCATGGTGAATGATGGTCAATAAATGTGAATCAGGCATAAAGCACAAAATAAAGGTAAGTTGTGGGGTAACTGAAACTCTACATGAGAATAATTTTTAATCACCTTTAAGGAGTCATAGAGAAAGGCTGATAATGGAATTAAATTAGGGAACCTCAAAAGGAAATAATTTGAAGATAAAAAAAAGCATGCAGCACAGACTCTCTGTGAAAGGAAGCAGCAAAGGGAGACTCATATTTTTATCAGAAATAGTCTAAGGTGGGTGGACATTGCGGTGCAGCTGATTAAGCCACCACTTGGGAGGACTGCATCCCATAGTAGAGTGCTGGTTGAGTCTTATCACCTCTGTTTCCACTTCAACTTCTTGCTAATGCATCCTGGGAGGCAGAAGATGATGGATCAAGTGGTTGGGGCCCTGCCACCCATGTCGGAGAACCTCATGGAGTTATTGGCTTCTGACTTCAGACTGGCCCTGCCCTGGCTGTTGTGGGTATTTGGGAAGTGAACCAGCAGATGGAAGACTCTCCACTTCCCCTTTTTCTTTCTCTCCCTCTGTTGCTTTGCCTTTCAAGTAGATGAAAATAAATAACTAAACATTACACTCCCCCCGCCCTGACCAAACGAAATAGCTTAAGGTAGGCAAAGTGTTGTCTGCTTCTGGGGATCAGAGGGTTTGGCAGCAACACCAAGAGACTAGGCTGTATCAAGAGACAGACTGGGGGCCAGCGCTGTGGTGCAGCGGGTGGGACCACCACATCCCATATGGTTCTAGTCCTGGCTGCTCCTCTTCCCATCCAGCTCTCTGCCATGGCCTGGGGAAGCAGCAGAAGATGGCTCAAGTCCTTGGGCCCCTGCACCCGCGTGGGAGACCCTGAGGAAGCTCCTGGCTCCTGGCTCCTGGCTCCTTGCTTTGGTTCAGCGCAGCTTCGGCTGTTGCGGCCAACTGGGGAGTGAACCAGTGGATGGAAGACCTCTTTCTCTCTGCCTCTCATTCTCTCTGTTTAACTCTGCCTTTCAAATAAATAAATAAATCCTTTTTAAAAGAGAGAGAGAGAGAGAGAGAGAGAGAGAGAGAGAGAGAGACTGGGCAGTAAGCAACAGGTTTGTTCAATCAAGTCCTATGTACCATGGACTTTCAGCTAGATGGAATCATCAGGCCTGAGGAGGGGCCTGTTCTGGGTCCCAGACACTTAGGAAATGCTTGCTGCTGACTTAACACCTGAGCTCTGCATCAGAACCCAAGGCAGAAGGAAAGCCTGGTTTCTGAGAAAACCAGCAGGGTGATCAGCAGACATCTCACTTGGGGAGGGGTGTGTGTTCACTTGTATTGCTAACTCCCCTGGGTAGTGAAAGACAAGGGCTTCCACACTGATGGTCAAGACAATGAAACAGCTAGTAAAGTGACTGGAGAAATTCACTCTAAAATCCACCAAGTGAGGAACGTCAATCTGTCAAAGACCAAAACAGTAAAAATGCAGCGATCTGTTAAGTTGCTGTTTGTCTTCTATTTGTGCCTAAACACCTGCCGATGTTGCAATCACGCACATCAAATGATAGGATCTCAAGAGGTTAGGAATCAAGACCCTCATTTCAATGATCAGAAAACAAGCGTGGGGCATCCATCATTCAGGTGGAGTGCTGACCTGGGTGGCAAAGTCCAGTGGTGGAAGACACCGGTTTAGGCCCCAGAGCCCCTGTTTCTGATCCACTGCTCTTTTGTCTGTGTCTAGCTCTCTTCTGGTTATAACAGCTATCATTTATGATCCTTATTTATTCATTGTCCTTACTCTGTTTCTTTTCTTGTCTTTCACTCTTTTTCTGCTTTCTCAGTTAATTGAGCATTTTACATAATTCCACTTTTTCTTTTCTCTTAATGTATCAGTTATACATTTTTTTTTTTTTTTTGACAGGCAGAGTGGACAGTGAGAGAGAGAGAGACAGAGAGAAAGGTTTCCTTTGCCGTTGATTCACCCTCCAATGGCCGCCACGGCTGGCGCACTGCAGCCAGCGCACTGCGCTGATCTGATGACAGGAGCCAGGTACTTCTCCTGGTCTCCCATGGGGTGCAGGGCCCAAGTACTTGGGCCATCCTCCACTGCACTCCCTGGCCATAGCAGAGAGCTGGCCTGGAAGAGGGGCAACCAGGAGAGAATCCGGCGCCCCAACCAGGACTAGAACCCAGTGTGCCAGCGCCGCAAGGCGGAGCATTAGCCTAGTGAGCCGCGGCGCCGGCCTCAATTATACATCTTAAAATTGTTTTTAGCGGTTTCTCTAGAGTTTACAATACGTGTTTACAATCAATCCAAATCCATTTGCAAATAACACTATACCGTTTCATGAGAAGTGTAGGTAACCTACAACACAGTATTTCCCATTCAACCCTCTGATACTTCATATCATTGTTGTCATTCACTTTGGTCAACCCTAAGCTACACTTTTCCTTTACATTGCTACTGTTATTATTTTGAACAAGCCTTTGTTTTTTTCAGAGTTATTTATTAATTTACTTGAAAGGTGGAGTAGCTGCTGTGGCCTGGGAGTGCAGTGGAGGATGGCCCAAGTGCTTGGGCCCTGCACCGGCGTGGGAGACCAGGAGGAAGCACCTGGCTCCTGGCTTCAGATTGGCACAGTGCTGGCTGTAGCAGCCATTTGGGGGATGAACCAATGGAAAAGGAAGACCTTTCTCTCTCTCTCTCTCTCACTGTCTAACTCTGCCTGTCAAATAAAAAAAAGAAAAAAAGAAAAAAAAAAAAAGAAAGGCAGAGAAGAAAGAAACAGAGAGAGGTCCTCCATCTGCTGGTTTACTTCCTAAATGGCGGTAATTGCCAGGGCTGGGCCAGGCTGAAGCCAGGAGCCAGGCGTTTCAACTGGGTTTGTGTGTTGATTTCAGGTTTTTTTTTTCTTTCATTTTTTTCTTGTTGTGAGGTTGAGAGTGAAGAGATCCAGGCTCTTTACTTATTAATTTATTTTAAGACTCATTTTATTTATTTGAAAGTCAGAGTTACATAGAAAGAAGGAGAGACAGATAAAGAGATCTTCCATCCACTGCCAAGTTCACTTCCCAAGTGGCTCAAAGGCCAGTGCTGAGCCAAGCCAAAGCCAAGAACCTGGAGCTTCATCCAGCTCTCCCACATGGGTGGCAGAGGGCCCAAGCACTTGGGCCTTCCTTTGCTGCCTTTTCCAGGCCATTAGTAGAGAGCTACATTGGAAGTGAAGAAGCCAGGACACAAACGGGGACCCATATGGGACGACAGCATTGTAGGTGTTGGCTTTATCCGAATGCTGGCCCCAGATCCAGAATTTTTAAATGAGATACAAAAATATTCTTTTTTTTTTTTTTTTAAGATTTTTCCATCTATTTGAGAGGCAGAGTTAGAGAGAGAGGGAGGGACAGAGAAAAAAGTCCTACATCTGCTGGTTCACTCCCCGAATGGCCACAAGAGCTTCCACTGCTTTCCCAGGCCACAAGCAGAAAGCTGGACCAGAAGAGGAGCAGCTGGGACTCAAATCAGCACCCAGATGGGATACCAGTGTGCAGCCCACTATGCCACAGCGCCATCCCCAACAAAAATATTATTTATTTTGCCTGTGAAAATAACAGTATCTATAAAGCAAATTATTGATTAATCTATTTGACAATGACCTACCCTTCCTTAAATTATTAGTGTTTGTCCTTGGAAATGGTCTCTTTTAGAAATAAACAACTGAATTGTCCCACTGACTAAAGTCTCCACTGTTCTGTGACCTATGCTTAGGGCATACATCTCTGACTTCCAACCCTGCCATCCATTTCCACTTAGAAGTCTCAGTTTCTCAGATGGGTGGATTAATGGTTACCTGAGGGAAAGACTTTACTTCTCATTCTGTCTTGTAGCCAAGGGAGGCAATGTGACTGTTCTTTAGCCAATGGTAACCTAAGTGAAGTGAGTTGTGTATCACCTTCTAGAAGCTTCTTCTTCTTTTCAAAATTTGACTTATTTATTTGAAAGTCAGTTACAGAGAGAAAAGGAGAGACAGAGAAAGAGGTCTTCCACCCACTGGTTCACTCCCCAAATGTCTGCAATGGTCAGGGCTGGGCCAGGCTGAAGCCAGGAGCCAGGAATTTCATCTAAGTCTCCCATGTGGTTGCAAGGAACCAAAGACTTGGATCATCTTCCGCTGCTTTCCCAGGCACATTAGCCAGGAGCTGTATCAGAAATGGAGCAGCCAGGACTCAAATCGGTGCCTATATGGGATGCCAGGGTCAAAGTGAGCAGCTTGACCTGCTATGTTACAACACTGGCCTCTAGAAGCTTCTTTTTGAAATTATTATGCAGCTGTAGCAAACAAATGCACTCTCTCCGTGAATCCCGTGTCTCAACCACATCATCTCAGCTCCGACCTTTTTCTTATGTCACTATTGCTTGGAAAGACCTCACCCCAAAATGATCCTCCCTCCACCTCCTCACCCTAGTCCTACCACAGAACTCCTGGGTGTGTGTGGCTGGGGAAAGCTGGTGGCTAAGGGGCTGGAGCACCTGCTAGCTGGTGTAGCCTTGTTCTACTCTGAAATTTTTCCCTTCTTGTCCTCCCTTGTGCTCAGTCAGACCTCCCCCTCCTCAAATCACTGGGCTCCCTTGCCTTCAAGGTCACAGGGGAAATAAAATCCACCATACAAGATCTCCCTGTAATCCCTAGCACAAAGTTTACCCACCGACCTGTGTCTGTAGCTCCTGTTTCTTAGGAGGAGGGATGGTCTTTCTGGGAAAAGCTGATCACACCCTGGGAAGCTTTGCCCATTCTGTTCCCTGCATTTCCTATTCATCCTCCTAGCCACAGCCAGCTGGCTGAAACCACTCTCCTGCAGGATCAGTCACCTCGTACTGAAGAGCAAGACAGCTGATACTCAACCCTCACTACGAACTCTGACAGCAGGCCACACACTGCTTTCTGAAGGAGGTCTTCTATTTGCTTTGAGTTTCCTTGTTCCTCCGGCAGCTCCTCCCATGCATCCTTCCTTGGATCTTTGTCCTGACACCTCTTGGGTTTCTGCTGAGTCCTCAACCTGCCCCCTCTCTTTGGGAGACCTGCTATTGTCAACACTGTGCTGATCACTCCAAGCCAAATTCCCAGCCTCATCTCTACCCCAAACATTAATCTGTGCACCCTGCTGCCTACTCAACATTTCCTGCAGGGTGGCAGTAAACCTCATATTCAAGTGGACACAGCTGAATTACTCACCTCCCCTGTGACCCTGTCTTGCTCCAAAGGTTGCTAACCAAGCTCAGTGAGAGGCACTAGTAAACAGCTTCGCTATACCGAAGTGCTTCCTGGTTTAACTCCTTGGTATCACTCCATCCTGCTGGCTCTGTCCGCCTCCTGAACACTGTGTGAGCCTATTCCATGATCCTTCATTGACTTTTGCTAGCCCTCTCTGCCCCTGGATGCTTGGTAAGTGCAGCCAGTTATCCTCTTCCACTTGAATCATCATGGTTGCCTTCTGTTTTTAATATTGTGAAGTTGAATGTGCACACATGTTGTAAGTAGGGGAAAGAGAAAGAAGCAAGTCAAGTCTATGAGGCTTGATTCCCAGGGTGACTCTGACTTCAAAAGTGAAAGTGGACTTTTTCTCATTCCGTTTTCTTTCTTTGTTCATTGTCATCAGGTTAGTATAGCTCAGTGTGTGCTCTGAGGACCATCTGTCTCCCATTGCTCTGCTAGCTGATAAAATGCATATCAGTGAGTCCTGAATCAGGCATGCAGAATCAGAATCATTGGCATAGGGCTTGGGATTCGCATGTTTGCAAGTCCTCTGAGTGATTCTCCATTGCATTAAAGTATGTTAAAACCTCTAATATCTGAATGGAGGTGAGGGAAATGGGTGAATTAGTCATGGTCCCCATTTCTAGGAGTTCACAGACTCAACCTGACAAAGAATAAAATATGTACAGAACAACAATATGCTAAATTCCCTGAAAGAACTCTAAGGCAAGGAAAATCAGCCCTCTGTATCCGTGGGTTCCACATTTGTACATTCAACCAAAGATGAATCAAAAATATTTGAATAAAAAGAATTGTGCCTGCATTTAATACATTGTTTGTCATTATTTCGTAAACAATGCAGTAACAATTAGTTACATAACATATATGTTGTATTAAGAGGTATAAGTGATTTAGAGATAATTCAAAGTACATCAGAGGGTGGGCATAGCTTTTACACAAATAATATGACATCTTATATAAAGGACTTGAACATCTTTGAATTTTGGTATCATAGGGTCCTATAGCCCAACCTCCCATGGATAGCAAGGGACAGCTGTATTTATAAACCTGGCCATGAGTCTTCAGCAATCTGGTTAGTTTCTTGTTCTTTTTTCTTTTATTTTCTTTTTCTTTTTCCTTTTTTTGACAGGCAGAGTGGACAGTGAGAGAGAGAGACAGAGAGAAAGGTCTTCCTTTTCTGTTGGTTCACCCTACAATGGCTGTTGCGGCCGGCGCACCGCGCTGATCCGAAGCCAGGAGCCAGGTGCTTCTCCTGGTCTCCCACGTGGGTGCAGGGCCCATGGACTTGGGCCATCCTCCACTGCCTTCCCGGGCCACAGCAGAGAGCTGGACAGGAAGAGGAGTGACAGGGACAGAATCCGGTGCCCCGTCTAGGACTAGAACCTGGTGTGCTGGCACTGCAGGTGGAGGATTAGCCTAGTGTGCCATGGTGCTGGCCTCTTTTTCTTTTTTTTTTTAATGTTTAATTATTTATTTGAAAGACAGTGTTACAGACAGAGAGAGATCTTCCATCCACTGGTTCACTCCCCAGTGGCTGCAAGGCCCATCCAAAGCCAGGAGCCAGGATCTTCTTTCGGGTCTCCCACATGGGTTCAGGGGCCTAAGCACTTGTGCCATCATCCACTGCTTTCCCAGGCACATTAACAGGAGCTGGATTGGAAGTGGAGCAGCTGGGACTTGAACTAGTGACAACATGAGATGGCAGTGCTTCGAGCTGCAGCTTAATTCACTATATTACAGTGCTGGCCTCTCTGGTTAGTTTTTTTTTTTTTTTTTTTTTTTTTTTTTTTTTTTTTTTTTGACAGGCAGAGTGGACAGAGAGAAAGGTCTTCCTTTGCCATTGGTTCACCCTCCAATGGCCGCTGCGGCCGGCGTGCTGCAGCCGGCACACCACACTGATCCGAGGGCAGGAGCCAGGTACTTATCCTGGTCTCCCATGGGGTGCAGGGCCCAAGCACTTGGGCCATCCTCCACTGCACTCCCTGGCCACAACAGAGAGCTGGCCTGGAAGAAGGGCAACCGGGACAGAATCCAGCGCCCTGACTGGGACTAGAACCCGGTGTGCTGGCGCAGCAAGGCAGAGGATTAGCCTGTTGAGCTGTGGCGCCAGCCTCTCCGGTTAGTTTTTTAAAAGACAATTTGAGTAATAAAATTATATGACTGCATTGTGTATTTTTGTCCTGGGCTGGGGCACAAGCCCCAGGAATCTGTGGATAAGGGCCAAGGAAAGATGAAAGAACTTGAAACAAGGATGTCAAATATTGTTGCAGCAAATCATCAATTTGGGCTAAATAAAAACTGGAAGTCACAGGAGTCAACCAGAGGCCTGATCAATAGACAAGGCAGAAATCAAAAGCCAAGTCAAGGTTAAAGGTCATGAGCCTCAAAACGCAGGGTTCAAGGTCTAAATTCAGAGTGACGCCTCGTGGACACGAGGTCCCTGTGAAGACAGCATGGTTGACTCCACTAAATAAGGAAGGTGCCTGTGATGAGAAGGTGACAGAGGCTGGGCTGTGTTGACAGTTGCTGAGGCTGCTGGGGAGAGAGAGAGAGACTTCATTACACAATGGCTTTGGTGTGGACATGGGCCTTGGCCAGAGTAGGCAGCTCAGGAAAGTACAGCTGTTAAAGAGTAAATAAATAAATAGAGAAAAAGGGATAGATAGCTACTATGGGAGAAGAGGGCTTATTGGAAGCCCGAGAGATGAAGGTAATGAACTGACACACACTCAGTGGAGACATGCTGACAAAGACAAATGCCAGCAAGCCAGAGTCCCCACCCTAGCTGCCTTTCCTCTAGGCTGAGCCTCTGCGGCAGCCGCTGTGGGAACCACTGTTGGGTAGGTGAGTAGCGGAGGAAGGGACCGGCCACGCTGAGTGGACACTTGTTGCAGCTCAGCATCTGTTTGCCCTGTTCTGTACAGGGCAAATGAACTGGAGAACAGTTCATTCTCTTGGTGGGAGGGCCTGGTGTCACCATGAGACCTAAGCTTGCCTATCGGCACCTCTCACTACCACATCAGCTTGGGGCCTCCCAAGGACAGACAGCAGTGGTGCCGATTCACTTCTGTGGCAGAACCAAAGGCTGAGTTTTCAGGTCAACTCCAAGACTCCTCGGGATCTGGGCTCTGCTTTCTCTCTGGTGCCACGCCCTGGCTGCACTCCTTCAGCCTCATTCTACTTGAGCCACACTGGTCCCTGATGAGCTCAGATATACCACGCTTGCTGCTTTCTAGTTCATGATTCTATAATCCCGAGACAATCCTCATTTTCAGACAGCTTACAATGAAGTCAGAGAGGCCAAAAATGCAGAAAACATGAGAGGGTTTGCAAATTAGAGACTTTTTTTATATATGCAAAAGCAAACCAAAGAAAAGAAATGTGTCATTTTTGCACCAACCACTTGCTGAATAGTCAAATCACCAATGAGGAAGTTGTTTATACATCAGGTTGTTTACATACCAAGTTGTTAATTAACTACTTAACATTAGTTAATTGGCAGACACGTAAGATGCCAAGGACTGAAGACATAAAGAGGATATGGCAATATTGCTGTGCTGAGGAAGTGATGTCTTTTAGCAGAGATGTTCTGTCAACTACTATGTGTACTAAGCAGGTGGAATTGCACTTATTTTTTAAAGGATTTATTTATTTGAAAGGCAGAATGAGAGAGAGAGGTATCTTGCATCCACTGGTTCACTCCACAAATAGCTATGATGGTACTGGGCCAGGCTGCAACTAGGAATCAGGAACTGCATCCTGGTGTCCTGGTGTCCCACATGCGTGGCAGAGGCCCAAGGACTTGGGCCACTGTCCATAACTTTCCTAGGCACGTTAGCAGGGAGCTGGATTGACAGAAGAGCATCTAGGACTTGAATCGGCATTGTAGTAGGGAATGTTGGCCTTGCAATCAGTGGTTTAATCCACTGTGCCTCAGTGCTGACCTGGTAGATGAAATTTATTTCAGTCTTTCTGAACTGTCAACTGATTTATTTCTAATGGAAACAGAACTCTAGCCTCTTCCCAACAGTAGCAGGCTTTGATGCTTAAATTTTTGTTTTTATTTGTTTTCATTGTATTTGAAGGCAGGGCAAGTGGGGGGAGTGGGAGACAGAGAGAGGAGAGAGATCTTCTATTGCTTGTTCATTCTTCAAATGCCTGTAATAACTATAATTGAGCCAGGCTAAAGCCAAGAGCTGGGAACTCCATCCTGATCTCTCAAGTGAGTGGCAGAGACTCCGGTACTTGCTGCCTCTTAGGGTGTACATTAGCAGGAAACTGGATTGGAAGCCGAGGAGCTGGGACTTGAACCAGGTACTCTGATACAGGTCATGGGACTTCCAAGTTACGTCTTAACCACTGTACCAAATACTTTCCCACTTTGCTGTTTAGAAGAGAAAGGCTTCATGGTAAACTCATTCATTATTTTGATTTACCACTCTGTTGGGAGCATAACATTGTCTAAAAAACTAGAAAGGAACAGAAAGGCTATACTGAGTTGAATACAGTGTTTTCCTTATTCCTTTCTGAAACCTCTCTGAAATGATCATAGAAGTGAATTAGGAGGAAAAGGAGAAAAAGAAGCAGGAAAAATGAGGGAAGAAGAATGTGGCATAAATCTTTGCGGACAAAGGGAAGGGAAAGAAGAGGAAAGAGCAAGAATGCTGTGGAAACGAGAAAGCAAATAGATGAGTGGTAACTGGTTTGTTGTGCTGAGGAAAGCTAAAACCTAGCAGGAAAGAGTGTTTGCACTGTAGAAGCCCAGAGAGGCACAGAATGGATAGCATCAGGGGCTTATGAAAGCAGGGCTGCAGGTAGCCCGGAAAATGAAAGGCTCCTTGGAGTGTTGATAAGAAGCTCCTTCCTCACACTTTGCTCCCATCCTGGCTAAAAAGTGGAGATTTGCTTTCTGGGTTGGGATCAGAGAGAAGATCTCTCTGGGGGTGATTGAAGTGTGGATGGGGTGGAGAAGGACTAGACCATCCTCCTTTTAAAAAACCATATTTGGGGTTGGTGTTGTGGTGTAGCAGGTGGAGACACCACCTGTGACAACAGCTTCCCATATGGACATGGGTTCGAGTCCTGGCTGTTCCACTTCTGTTCCAGTTCCCTGCTAATGTGCCTGGGAAAAGCAGCAGAAGACTCAAATGTTTGGGTCCCTGCACCCATGTGGGAGAACTGGAGGAAACTCTTGAGTCCTGGCTTCAGTCTGGCTTAGGCCATTGTGGCCATTTGGGGAGTGAGCCAGCAGATGGAAGATTAGCTCGCTCTCTCTCCCTCTCCCTCTGTCTGTAACACAGCCTTTCAAATGCATACAATCAACCTTTTAATAAATAGAAAACAGGGGCTGGTGCTGCGGCGCAGAGGGTTAATGCCCCGGCCTGAAGCGCCAGCATCCCATATAGGCACCAGTTTGAGACCAAGCTGCTCCACTTCCGATCCAGCTCTCTGCTATGGCCTGGGATAACAGTAGAAGATGGACCAAGTACTTGGGCCCCTGCACCCTTGTGGGAGACCTGGAAGAAGCTCCTGGTTCCTGGCTTTGGATCAGCGCAGCTCCGGCTATTGTGGCCATTTGGGGAGTGAACCATCGGATAGAAGACCTCTCTCTCTCTGCCTCTCCTCTCTCTGTGTAACTCTGACTTTCAAATAAATAAATAAATCTTTAAAAAAAATAGAAAACATGTTTACTTTATTTTATTAGTTTGAAAGAGAGAGAGAGGGAGGGGTGGGTCACTCACCAAATGCCAACAACACTCAGGGCTGGGCCAGGCAAAACCAAGATCCAGGAACTCCATCCAGGTCTCCTATGTGGGTAGCCAGGACCCAAGTACTTGAACCATAATTTGCTGCCTCCCCAGGAAGCACATTAGTGGGAAGATGGCTAGGAAGCAGAGCCAGGGCATCCCAAGAAGTGACTTAACTGTGACCCCCCATCCTCCTTTTCTTTTTCTCACTTGTTTTTTTTTTTTTTTTTTTGACAGGCAGAGTTAGACAGTGAGAGAGAGAGACAGAGAGAAAGGTCTTCCTTTTCCGTTGGTTCACCCCACAATGGCTGCTGTGGCCGGCGCACCGCGCTGATCCGAAGCCAGGAGCCAGGTGCTTCCTCCCGGTCTCCCATGTGCGTGCAGGGCCCAAGCACTTGGGCCATCCTCCACTGCCTTCCCGGGCCACAGCAGAGAGCTGAACTGGAAGAGAAGCAACTGGGACAGAACCCGGCACCCCAACCGGGACTAGAACCTGGGGTGCTGGTGCCACAGTTGGAGGATCAGCCTAGTAAGCCGCGGCGCCGGCCTCACTTGGTTTTCAGAACACTGGCAGCCACAGGACTATGATGCACCAGCTGACATGCTGGAAACTTTCTTTTGAAGAATCTCGTTAACCCATGAGAAAGTTTATTTGAAAGTTAGATTTACATACACAGAGAGAGAGGAGAGGCAGAGAGAGATCTGCCATCCGCTGGTTCACTCCCTAGTTGGCCGCAACAGCTGGAGCTGCACAGATCTGAAGCCAGGAGCCAGGAGCTTCTTCCAGATCTCCCAAACAGGTGCAGAGGCCCAAGGACTTGGGCCATCTTCTACTGTGTTCCCAGGCCATAGCAGAGAGCTGGATCGGAAGTGGAGCAGCCGGGACTCGAACCGGTGCCCTTATGGGATGCCGGCACTGCAGGCGGCAGTTTAACACGCTACGCCCCGAAAATCCTGCATCTTTTTGAAGTGTAGCCTGTATAGCCTGAACTTTGTTTTTCCCTTTATGTGTGTTTCTGTTTTCTAGAGTACCTTTTCAAATATGCTACGTCTTCTACACACATGGTTCTGTCTCAGGAATTACTTAAGCAGAGGCTTCTAGATGCAGATAGAAAATTGGATTCACTACCCACTAGCGTTCCTTCTGTCTCTAAGACTCTAATCCTTATGGCTTGAAAACCTCATTCAGTTGAAACTTGGTAATAATCATAGTGGGCTCAAGTTGTTGTGTTCCTTTGAGCTAATAAAAAGGCTTTATAAGCAAGTTATACAGCTTAGGAGAAAGTCGAGGTCAAACACGGCAGACATATCATACACTTTTTGTGAGAACTAAAATAATTTTTAGAGCTAGTTTCCAAAGAATGTTTTTCTACTTAGAAGCCCTTGATTAGCATATTTTTGGTTACTAAGTGTACCTGACTTTTCACTGACTCCATTGGCCTTTTCTCCAATTAGCCTAAATTGATGGTTTTACCCTACATAGGCATTTTAACTACAGACACAGAAAGAAGATTTTAATGAGCCTCCTCTAATTAAAAAACACAAGTGAGTCACTGAGGATGGAGACTTTGACTTCCTGGTCAAGTGCTGGGTATCTGACTACTTTACTTGCTTGGTTAATGGTCTCTCAAAAACTCCATTCAGCTACAAAGAACTTGGACAGTGGAAGGAAGTGATGGAAATATTGGAATAAAATTACATATTCTCTCAGAATTTGTTGTAGCAATGGAATAAGTGAGCTCCTTTACCTGCGGACTGCCTCCTGTGTCAGTAACAAACATGTATTCTAGAGAAAAAGAGAGAGAGAGAGGGAGACAGAGAGATCCCATCAGTTTGATTTTGACTACAGAATCATTATGATGTACCTGGAGAGAAAACTGATAATATCCTCACCTTTATTATATATTGTCCAGAAAAATGACCATCCTACAAACCCTATGTTTCTTTGCCTAGGTCATATCATATCCTTGGAACTATGCTTAGGGCTTGGCATTTCATTTTAAGAGGGATCTGGACAAGCTAGAAGCAGGTTGAGAGGAGGGTAAACAACCTGACCGCTATGCTTTATGACAAATAATGGAAGGGAACGGGAATCACTTCTGGTTTGGGTAGAATTCCAGGCAAACATGATCAATACTTTCAAATATTTAGAAGGTGAAGACGGTGATGCCTTTTCATTAGGTATAGCAGCTACAGCTTGTACTTGGTATTCCTACATTTGACCTCTTTTTTTGTCTTCCCTGCATCCCAGCCACAAGTCTGAGTGAGTGCTCAGACTTTGAATTCTGTTGCTGGGGGTAATTTTGGAGAAGCTCAATGACCAAGACTCTTCCTGAATTTACAAAAGCTTGGAAGAAAGTGAATGAATGGTTCAAAGTGGTTGGGTAGAGAGAGGAGTAATACTTTTAAGATTCGGGAGAAAAAGATACTTTGGGAGGATGGGAATATTAGTAGGGCATTGTGCCCCAAGATTAGAAGCAACCTGGTTGCCACTCAATAGGGGTGTCCCTAGGAGATAGTAGAATTTCCAAGGATATCCAAGTGGTGTGTCAGTGGCCTGCACTCCCACAACAGCCCCAATTGGGATGTGGAAACTCAAGGACCAGGAGCATTTAAGTGTAACAACCTTGGATGGGTGGAAATAGGATTCAGAGACATTCCCTGAATATTTGGCTTTGCATAAGCTGATTGTCTTGGGGTTACAGGGTAGTGGCTAGGGAACTACTGAAGATTGAATACTGCCATCAACATTTCAGTAGGAGACTCAGATGTGAACCAAGTTGACCTAAAGAAATTACCATTTCTTGAATATATGCATTAATGGATTAGATGACTATACATTTGTATAGCTCAAGGACAGAACAAGAATCAATGAATTGAAGGCTTTAGAAGGAGGATTTTAGTCAATGCAAGAAAGAAATTTCTAGCCATTAACACTACCCAGCAATAGAATACACTGCTTTGGAAAGCCACAAAATCCCGTTACCAGGGAGAAACTTGACAGCCATCTTTCAGGGTGTCTTAGGGGGAAAAATCTCATGGTGGATGATACAAATCACATTGAGTGATCTCTTCCATCCCTTCCAAATCTGGGGCCCTGTGATTCTGTGAATCACTGGAATCCCTGACTCAACAGGTGGAAGTAGGAATGAGGTTCTAAGCAGTTTGTAAATATTTACACAGGTGCCCTTTGAAAGCAACCATGGGGATCTCTGTATCATAACTTTGCACTGAATAGCAATGGAAGCATCTCAGGAGATGGGTGACAACTTTTCAAAGAGAGAAAGACAGCTGTGTCAGCTTTGATTGTTTTCAAAGTTGGAATATCCCTCCTCCCTCCCTCCCTCCCTCCCCCACGCCCCCTCCCTCCCTTCTTTCCTTCTCTCTCCCCCTCCTCTCTCTCTCTCTCTCTCTCTCTCTCTCTCTCTCGACGTTTAAGGAAGGTGTCTTCTTTTGATGATAACTATAAGGCAGTACTGAGCATCAAGTGGAGGAAATTGGAAGTACAGACTGGAAGTGCAACGGGGGGGATTATTGGCAAAGGAAATGGAAGACAGGGATTGAGAAGAAAGAGTGGAAACACTGGAAAGATCACTTCTGAGCCAGGCAGAATTTTTACGACAGGATATGTTAGTGCTCCAAGTGTTGCACTTGGTTTGGTTTGCCTCCTCACACTGCTCTGCTGTATGTCAGATGAAATTGTCAGTATTGCAAAAACCAATTAAAGCAGCATTAGCTCACACACACATGCACACTGAGTTGCCCAAGCAGCATTTCATGCCCAGTTCCTTTGGCTGGTATTCAAGCCCAGCTTCGGTTTTAGAAAGGAGTTATTTGAGTAAGCTTTCAGAAATTTTTTTCTTTAATTTGAATTATTTTTTTCTTTTATTGCAAGCTTCAAGAGCTCCCTTTGGTTTAACTATCAAAGTGTGGAAAGTAACTTTTCAATCCTATTTTTGACATACTTATGAAAATTATTTTTGTCACTTGTAAGTGAATTACTAGCAAGTACTATGTAGCACCACAGATATCAAACACAAGCGAAGGAAGAAAAAATTACTTTGATTCATTACTCTTTAGGTTTAGAATGTGTCGACTAAATTACAACTGTTTGTGTTAAATAATTCAGGTATACCAGAAAGTAAAGGTGATCAAAATTATTTTGTAACAATTGTGGGAAAATGAGTTTCCTTCTCAATGTATAAGAATTTCTGATTTTAATTATGCCTTGTTCCACAATTTGAATGTGCTTTTGCATCAAGAAAATATCTTGGATAATCTGTTGTGGACCAATGCAGTTTCTTCATTGGACTAACTCTCATAATAACAATGAGAAGTCTGCATTAACTATCAATAACAGCAGTCTGAGAGCATCAGCGATCACACAGAAGCCGACAGAAAGCAGGACACAATGAAGAAGCGTAAGGAGTGAACTTAGCTTAGCCACATTAACTGGTGTTTTGACTGAGGGTAGTTCCCTGTTCACCCGGGGCATGTGAGTTATAGTGAAAAAAAAAAGGGGGGGGTGATTTTACTGAGATGAAGAGAAGAATTTGGAGTTTGAGGATGCCAAAAGGGCTGGAAATGGAAGAGAAAATCCTAGAAGGGACAATGCCACAAAATGGGATCTCCTAAGGGTGAAGAGTGTGTCTCACCTTCCTGATCGACTCCAAAGCTATCCATGTGTAAGGTGAGACTCAAGGACTCCAGTGGGAACAGAGGCTGGAAAGCTGAACAGCCAAGTGGAGTTCGAGTTCCATCGACTTCGAAGTGAAATCAGACACGCCCCCCTAAAATTTATACAAAAATGTGGCCCCTTAAGGTTCCCCAGAAGTGCTATCTGGGATGCCGCATGTGCTACCGGAATTTGGGGTGCCATACGATTTCACCATAAGCTTATTAATAAATCCCCGATATTAATAAGCCCAAGAGGGTTCTTGCCTAATATTTAGAGAAGAATTCTAAATACCGGCACAGATAAACGAGGCAGCATGGTACATTTTAGGTTTTTATTTAGTGCGAGAGGTATCTAGGAAAGTGAGGGCTTTAGTTCAGGTAGGAGAGAGGGGAAAGTCTGGGAACTAGGGTAGCGTCCATACCAAGCAGAGAGCAGGCCAAAAGCCACGTGCAGCAAGAACCTGGAGCTGCTATCCACTGCTTATCACTGCAGCAAAGCAGAGGCAGAGCGTTTTGGGACACTCCTTGCTGTTTTATATATTTTCCACAGGGGAGTGGCTTGTGGGCAGGTGGGTGCTCAGGTATGGTCAGGTAGAGCCCGAGGTCACATGTGGGCATGGTGAAGGTATCAGGTAGGGTGTAAGGTCACACAGGGGCGTGGCAAAGGTATCAGGTAGGGCTGAAGTCACACAGGGGCGTGGCGAAGGTGTGATCTTCCAGCTCACAAACCTAATCAGTTTTAGCCTGTATGCCTGCCTACTTCAGAAGGGCTTGGTAAACACTGCAGCTCTCCTGGAATGGGCACCCATTGGGTTAGTGATCACATTTCAGGGACAAGGGTGTTCTGTGTTCTGTTAGGTGCAGTCACGAGAGGAGACATAGAGTTTATTATACTCACAGGTGCTAGAGATGGGAGGAGTGCCACACCACGCAGGGCAATAATCATGAGTATGCAGTGGTGTCCTGTGGTACTTGATTTACAGACTTGATTGGCCCAATTCTTCCCTCCCAGTTGTTTACCACATTCCCTTAGCTGTTGAATGTCTGACTTCCCTCACACCACGCTGGACATGTGTCTTCTTTGCGTGAGTCTCAGGGGAGGGTAGACTCGCCTCCTCCTTTGGAGTCAGAAGTCCACAAACTTTATCCCCTGGCTTCTCTTGTTGCTGGAGCACAAACTGGGCTTGGCCAATGAGATACGTGGGGTTCAGAATCTGAGATGGGAGTTGGCAATTTGAAATACAAGACTGAGCATGTGTGGACTGGGAGTGCCCTAGTTTGTGCTGTGTTCAGAGACGTGAACATCACCCCATGATGTGAACAAGCCACTTAGTGAGGATTAGGTACCCAGCCTCCCAGCCTGGTGAAGTCCATACATTTCTCATCTGCTTTTATCAGCTACGGTTGGTTCTAGTGCCTGGAACTAAGAACGACTGATACACATTCAAAAGACTGGAACTTTGCAAAATCTCCAGAGAGTGCAAAAAGCTACCCCACCTCCCACCTATTGTTGAAGAAGCAATGGTTAAGGTAAGGAGTGTATTCAGTCATTGGCTTAGTTCCAGGTGACAAGGTTCTTAGTTTCGTGACCTTGTCCTGGATTCTAGAAGCTTGTAGAGAAGTCGATTTTCCATCTTCAACATACACCCTTGTCTTCCACCTGGAGGCTGAACAGGACAAAGGGAGTTTTTTGGGTTCTTCTGTTTACCTAGTATTTAAGCCATAGTTGGTAATGAGAGATGGATCAGAAATTATTACAGTGTGTTTGAGTTGCATAAACTCATCTGACCTGGCTTTCAGTCTGCATGGCCCTCCACTGTAAGTCAATAGAACATCGTAGTGTGTGTTTCCGGCATTAACTTTCCTCTGGCCTGAAAACAAGTCTTCACTTGGCCGAACTTTAGTCAGTCTCTTGAGTCTTATCTCAGACCCATCTGTCCAGTTTAGCAAATAGCTCTGCAAAGTCAGCTTAGCCAGAATCTGCGGCCCTCCACGCCCCCAGCCTGGATATGCGAGCATCCTTGGTATCTGCTCAGTGCCCTCGTCCTCACCATCTCCTGGGTCGTATCTAATCAGGCTGGCCTGTCTTCAGAGTCTTGTCAGGTCGGTCTAACCAGAATCCCCCTCACCACTAATGGTTCTTCTTAGGAATTTTCCATTCATTGACACTTCCCTTGTTCCTTGGCTGTAGGTTCCTTCCTGTCAATGCTGTATTCAGAGATGAGACCATCTCTTCTCCACTGGGAGACCATATGGCAGTGGCCTCTATACCTACATGAGGATTCTTAGTGAAATCTTCCTTACCATGCTTTTTTTTAAGATTATTTATTTATTTATTTGAGAGGTAGAGTTACACACAGTGAGAGGGAGAGACAGAGAGAGAGGTCTTCCGTCCATTGATTCACTCCCCAGTGGCCGAAACGGCTGGAGCTGCGTCGACCTGAAGCCAGGAGCCAGGTGCTTCTTCCTGGTCTCCCATGCAGGTGCAGGAGCCCAAGGACTTGGGCCATCTTCCACTGATTTCCCAGGCCACAGCAGAGAGCTGGATTGGAAGAGGAGCAGCCGGGACTAGAACCGGTGCCCATATGGGACACCAGCACCACAGCGCCGGCCCCAACTGTGCTTTCAAAGTATCATTGATTTGTTTTTTTTTTTCTTTAATAGGCTTCATAGTCCTCTTTATTTTATCTGTGTAAATATTCTATATACCCCTTATTTTATTGTAGAATGTATTTTTTTTTTTTTTTTTTTTTTTTTTTTTTTTTGACAGGCAGAGTGGACAGTGAGAGAGAGAGACAGAGAGAAAGGTCTTCCTTTGCCGTTGGTTCACCCTCCAATGGCCGCCGCTGCAGCCGGCGCACCGCGCTGATCCTGGCAGGAGCCAGGAGCCAGGTGCTTTTCCTGGTCTCCCATGGGGTGCAGGGCCCAAGCACCTGGGCCATCCTCCACTGCACTCCCTGGCCATAGCAGAGAGCTGGCCTGGAAGAGGGGCAACCGGGACAGAATCCGGCACCCCGACCGGGACTAGAACCCGGTGTGCCGGCGCCGCAAGGTGGAGGATTAGCCTATTGAGCCACGGCGCCGGCTGTAGAATGTATTTTCTGCAACTTGCCTCATATCCCTTTGGAGTGGTACAGGTTAGAAGTATACACATAAGAATATTAAGTAATGCTGATTGTATTTCTTTTTTTAAAATAGATTTATTTACTTTTTACTTACTTTGAAAGGCAGAATCACAGAGAGGCAGAGGCAGAGAGAGAGAGGGAAAGAGAGGTCTTCCATCTGCTGGTTCACTCCCCAGTGGCTGCAATGGCCAGAGCTGGGCCTATCTGAAGCAAGGAGGCAGGAGCTTCTTCTAGTCACCCACATGGGTGCAGGGGCCCAAGCACTTGGGCCATCTTCTACTGTTTTCACAGGCCATAGCAGAGAGCTGGATCAGGGTTAGAGCAGTCAGGACTTGAACCGGCGCCCATGTGGGATGCCAGCACTGCAGGCGGCGGCCTTACCCACTATGCCACAGTGGTGGCCCCAGTGCTGATTGAATTTCCTGTGTGTGACTGGAATTAGAACTTTTGGGCTCAAACTCTGAATCTGGCACTTAGTAAAGAAGGGCCCTAAGCAAGTTATTCTCTGTCTCTCAATTCCCTCATCTGTGAAATGGGGGACAGTAACAGGATTGACGTGAGGCTTAAAAGAGATCAACAGTGTTGACCTAACTATAGGATTGATCTGAACATTGAGAAAATTACAGTTGGGGCTGCCGTTGTGGTGTAGTGGCTAAAGCTGCCGCCGGCAGTGCCACATCCCGTATGGGCACCAGTGCAAAGTCCCAGCTGCTTCACTTTCCAACCAGCTCTCTGCTGTGGCCTGGGAAATCAGTGGAAGATGGCCCAAGTCCTTGGGCACCTGCACCTGCGTGGGAGACCTGGAATAAACTCCTGGCTCCTGGCTTCAGATCTGTGCAGCTCCAGCTGTTGCAGCCATCTGGGGAGTGAACCAGTGGATGGAAGACTTCTCTCTCTCTCGCTCTTGCTCTCCCTCTGTTTCTGCCTCTGTAACTCTTTCAAATAAATAAATAAATCTTAAAAAAAAAAAAGAAAAGAAGGTAATGTCTATATACAGTGCCTACTAGGAAAAGGGGTTTTATTTATCTATTAAGTAGGAATAAAGGCCGGCACCGCGGCTCACTCTGCTAATCCTCCGCCTGCGGCGCCGGCACCCCGGGTTCCAGTCCCAGTTGGGGTGCCGGATTCTGTCCCGGTTGCTCCTTTTCCAGTCCGGCTCTCTGCTGTGACCTGGGAAGGCAATGGAGGATGGCCCAAGTGCTTGGACCCTGCACCTGCATAGGAGACCAGGAGGAAGCACCTGGCTCTTTGGGGGGGTGAACCAATGGAAGGAAGACCTTTCTCTCTGTCTCTCTCACTAACTCTGCCTGTCAAAAAAAAAAAAAATAGGAATAAAACTTACAGGGCTTTATGGACATTAGATTACATAATCTCAGAAAAGCATTTGTTAAGTGCTGGTGTAAACCAAGGGGCTCATCATATTATATCGTCTCCCTTCCTTGCTACCATTGCAGACATATGGTGGGTCAATCTCGGCTTCAGAGTCCCAGCGACAAACCTTACACTTACAGATAACACACGACATTGGGATGTGCAAAGCTCCTGTCCTGTGGGCAGTGTTCAGTGATTCCTGGGCTCAGAACCAGAGGGATACCTTTGAGCAAAAGTGAGAGACGGGAGAGAAGCATCAGGGAGCAGTGTCTGTGCACGAAGGAACAGCAGGATCCCAGGCAGCCAACGGTGCAAGTGCAGGTTCATTCCTTGTGGCAATAAAGACCGCAGGAAGTTGGGAACAAGAGTTGCTCAGTGTGAGGCGGCAATGCCAGTTCTGGAGAATCTGTTTCCTAACAGGGGAAGCAGCCCGCGTCCAGACCCCTGGGGGCCAGGCTGGATTAAGGGGATCGTAGGATCCCAGCTGAGCAGGCTGGGGATCAGGCCGGATGCCAGTCCTGGGCAGGATATCATGCACTGGGCAAGAAAAACAGAGCAGAGGCCCAGCCCTGAGAGCAGAGGCCAGAGGAGCAGGGCGGGGGAGTGGGGCTCCCCTTTTTTTCTCCCTCCTCTTTTCGCCCCCTCCCTCCCATCCTTTCCTGTTTCCTTCCAGGTGCTCAGGCCAAAACCACAAAGCATCCTTGACTGTTCTTTTTCTCTGACACCCCAGTTCTCTCCTCAGCAAAACCTTCTACTGTATCTGGAGTTCCACTTGCTGCCACCATCCCGCTCCGGACGCCTAAACAAATACCTCCTAATGCATTCTGATGGAATCCTTGTGAGGCTGCGTGAGAGAATGCTAGTCTGTTCAAGTGTGCTCCTGGCCCTGTTTGTTTTAATGGTCTTTGGTGACTACATTTCTCTCTCTTTCTCCTGTGTTATTTCTTATGTGGAACTGTAAAGGGACGTAACAACCTTTTCTGGGTTAAATTATTCATTCTTATTTCTCTGGTGATGCTGGAAGGACAGGTGGTTGATAAGAGTAAAATAAAAGGTAGTAGGCATTTGATGGTTAAAACACCACTGGCATGCTGGCATCACATACAGGAAAGCCTGGGTTCAAGTTCCTGCTCTGCTCCTGATTCCAGCTTCTTGCTAATGTGCACCCTGGGAGACAGCAGGTGATGGCTCAACTACTTGGATCCCTGCCACCCACCCAACTTGGGGCACACGGATTGAAATCCTGGCTCCTGGCTGCAGCATGGCCCAACCCTAGCTGTTCCTAGCATTTGGGGAATGAACCAGCAGGTGTGAGATTTTCTGTCTCTCTCTATTTCTGTCTTTCAAATAAATACAAAGTAAATAAGTAACTTAAAATAATAAAGGCCTTCCCGAATAAAGTCACTCAAAAGAACCATTTGTTTGCAAAGAAAATGCAGATTTACTCATACATAAATTTCCAGAAGAAACTCAATATGACACCAATGTCCAGAGATAGCTACTTAAGATTCTTATCTCTAAAATTTGTTTACCTGAAATATCATTTGTTTTTCAACTATTAAAAAGTATCTCCCAAGGTCATTGATTTTTAAGTTACTGTTTTGCAATTCTCCTTCTGTTTTTACAATGCGATTTTCAAAGAGCTCAGCAGTCACTGGGGACATTGAGCTGAGAGTGGACACCCTTGGGAGGCTGGCAGCTCCGGGGGCCAGCTTTGGGGCCGACTTCCTGCTGGCAATTCTTGCTTTGATTTGACCTTGCTGATCAGCTTCTCTGGCTTGCCCGGCCACAGGTGCAGCTTTCTTGAGCTCTGCCCCTGACTGAAGACTGAGTGCCAGATATCATCTTGAAGGATTAGAGGTAGAACCTGAGTTTGCAGAGATTTCCAACTGAAGGGCTCTGAAGGAAGCTTTGTTGCTAATTAAATGAGCAACTCCTGGCTGCTTTCCACCAAGGTGCTGCTAACTTTCCTTGGCCTTTGAGGGTTTCTAACATCACCTGCAATCTCATCGAAACTTTAATTTTCCTTTTGTCGCTTTCACTCCTTTTCAAACCTGTGGGTGTCTTTCTCTTCTGTGTTTTGAGCCTATGCAAGGAATGTATCTGTCTATAATGACTTTATGTGACCTGGAAAATGGTGTGTCCTTACCCCATTGAGTGTTTTCTCTTTCCCGTTAACTGTTTTCTTCTTCTCACCCATAGATTTTCCCCCGGGGAGTGGGAGTTTGGTGGGTGGGACCCATAGTTATTAATGCACAGGGTGTGTGACCTCTGCTCCTGGAGGAATGTGACGTCACATCGGCCTCTGCCCAGACTTCCAAAGTCTCTTCCCAGGGTGTCTTTTCTAAAGGTGACTGTGGGGCCTGCATAAAGCCGCTGCCTGCAGTGATGACATCCCCTATGGGTGCTGGTTTGAGTCCCAGCTGTTCTACTTTCTACCTAGCTCCCTGCTAATGGGCCTGTGAAAGCAGAAGACAGTCCTAGTGCTTGGGCCCCTGTACCCAGGTGGGAGACCTGCAAGAAGCTCCTGGCTCCTGGCTTTGGCCTGGCTCAGCCCTGCTGATTGCAGCCAGCTGGGGAGTGAACTAGTGGATGGACAATGCCTCTCTCTCTCTCTCTCTCTCTCTCTCTCTCTCTCTCTTTTTCTCTGCCTCTGCCTTGCTGTAATTCTTTCAAATAAATAGATCTTTTCTAAAAAATTTATTTTATTTTATTTGAAAGAGTTACAGAGAGAGGTAGAGACAGAGAAAGAGAGAGAGAGGTCTTTCATTCACTGGTTCACTCCCCAAATGCCTGCAATGGCCAGTGCTGAGCCGATCTGAAACCAGGAGCCAGGAGCTTCTTCCGGATCTCCCACATGGGTGCAGGGATCCAAGAATTTGGGCCATCCTCTGCTGGTTTCCCAAGTGCATTAGCAGGGAGAGAGAATGGAAGTGGAACAGCCAGGACTTGAACCAGCACCCATATTGGATGCCGGCACTGCAGGCCAGGGCTTTAACCTACTGCACTACAGCGCCAGCCTCAATAAATAAATCTTTAAAATAAATAAATAAAGTAGCACTGGATGTTCTGAGTCCATTCTGACCTCTGCGTGCCTACAGAGATCTGTTGCTGTGCCTGTGAGTCTGCTCATGCCCAGATAGCCCTGGGCAGCCCAGTCCTCTGGTGGCTGCTTATCCAAGACCGTGGGGATGGGGGAGCTCTGTCTGATAATACCTGGACAGCTACCAGAAGTCTCTTGGCAGGCTCAGCCTGGTTCAAGTCATTTATCCATTCATGCATAGCCATTAGGGGGATGAACGTAAGGAGTCTGACAGACTGGGTCTGAATCCAGCTCTGCTTCTGATGAGGTGTAGGACATTGGGCCAGTTATGCAAGCGCTCTGTGCCTCAACTTTCTAATTTGTAGGATGGCATTGATAATAGGACCCACATGTGGGCTTGTTATGGGGATGAAATTATGAAAAACTTACAAAGCAACTGAAACAGTGCCTGACACATAGAATTTGTTGATAAAGGCAGTTGGATACATTTGTTCATTCCATCAGAACTGATTAAGCTTGGATTCCAGGCCAAACAATGAGCTAGATGTTGATGGTGTAACCAACATGTTAAACGTTATTGTGGATCTATCTGTGAGGATGTTTTTGGATGAGATGAATATTTAAATTGGTGGACTGGGAGGAAAGCTGATGGCCTTCCACAATGTGGTGTCCCTCATGCAATCAGGGGAAGGCCGGTCCCCCCTAGCAAACAGGAATTCAGTCAGAGATGGCCCTGGGCTTGAATGGCAATTTTGAGATTCTCCAGCCTCCATAGTCAGCCTCCATAATCACACGAGCCCATTCCCTGAAGCAAGTCTCACTCTGTGTGTTCGTTCGTATGCATCCACTTGAGTCTGTTTGCTGAAGAACCCTGACTAGGTACTGACCACCGTACCGGGAAGTGGGATGCTGCTGGTACAAATAGCAGATTTGGAAGTGACTTTGGAACTGGAGAACAGGTACAGGCTGCAAAGGTTTTGAAGTGCACGTTTTTGCAGCCTCTACCCATTTTACAGTTCCAGAAACCATGACAGTTTGGAATGGGACAGATGTTTAACAAAGGGGTGCTAGAAGTCTGTTAACATATGCCCCCTAGGTTGGGGCAGCACTGGGGCATCCCATATGGGTGCCAGTTCAAGTCCCTGCTGTTCCACTTCTAATCCAACTCCCTGCTAGTGGGCTTGGGAAAGAGTGGAGGATGGCCCAAGTGCTCAGGCCCTTGTACCCACATGAGAGACTTGGAAGAAGTTCCTGGTTCCTGACTTTGGATTGGCTCAGCTCTGGCCACTGTGGCCATTTGAGGGGTGAACCAGCAGATGGAAGATCTCTCTCTCTCTCTCTCTGCCTCTCTCTCACTCTCTGTAACTCTGCCTTTCAAATAATAAATAAATCAATCTTAAAAAAAACAACAACCCATATGCCTAGAAGGTGGAAGCCCTTCAGCATATGATGTAGAATTCTACTGAGTAAAACCAATGGACAGCCATATGCCAATGAGAGTTGAGAAGTGATTAAGTCAGGGTTAAAAACTAAGACATCCCAGCAAAGATTTATTCTTAGTGCTCATTGCTCAAGTGAAACAGTAGGTCTAGGGTCAGATCTGAGAATTTACAGTTACAATAAGTTCACCAGGTGACATCAATGCCACCAGACCAGTGACTATGGACCATAATTAACAACTACTGGTCTCATCCAAACCTACACCAAATATCTTTTAGTACTCTAGAAATGCTGAAAGTTGGAGACTTCCAGGAACAGCAGGTTAATTTCTTACTTCAGGAGACAGGTGAAGTAAAAATACATAGAGGGGCCGGCTCCGTGGTGCACTAGGTTAATCTTCCATCTTTGGTGCCGGCATCCCATATGGGTGCTGGTTCTAGTCCCGGTTGCTCCTCTTCCAGTCCAGCTCCTCTTCCAGTCCAGCTCTCTGCTGTGGCCTGGGAAAGCAGTGGAGGATGGCCCAAGTTCTTGGGCCCCTGTACCCACATGGGAGACTGGGAGAAGGCACCTGGCTCCTGGCTTTCGGACTGGCGCAGCTCCTGCTGTTGCGGCCACTTGGGGAGTGAACCAATGGAAGGAAGACCTTTCTCTCTTTCTCTCTCTCTCTCTGACTCTGTCTGTCAAATAAATAAATAAAAATCTTTAAAAAATATATAGAAATGCTTCTTGGTTCATTGAGAAGGTAATAATAGCATTAGTGATGACATCATCATCATTACCACCATCCTCTTCCTGCCGTGTGGTTGTCACACTAGTCATGAGCAAATGGAGCCATGCATGCAAAACTCCCTGCTTAGAAATCCTGAAGCACTCAGTCATGCTAGTTATCATTTTTATGTCAAATAGTTGTGTACAAATGGGCAGAGTTGATGTTCTCAGGCATTTGAAAGTGAAGACCAGGGCCGGTGCTGTGGTGTAGCGGGTAAAGCCATCGCCTGCAGGGCCGGCATCCCACGTGGGCTCTGGTTCCAGCCCCGGCTGCTCTGCTTCTGATCCAACTCTCTGCTGTGGCCTGGGAGGGAAGTGGAGGATGGTCCAAGTTCTTGGGCCCCTGTGCCCTCATGGGGAACCCAGAAGGGGTTCCTGGCTCCTGGCTTCTGACTGGCGTAGCTCCGGTTGTTGCAGCCATTTGGGGAGTGAACCAGTGGATGGAGGACCTCTCTCTGCCTCTGCCTCTCTATGACTCTGCCTTTCCAATAAATAGGTAACTCTTTGGAGAAAAAAGAAAAAAGTGAAGAGCATGAATGATTTGTGTCGCATCCACCCTATTGAAACAGGAATCCATGTTTAAGTGACACTGGATAGCCACTTAGCAAGTGGTGGGATGCAAGCCAACCTCTCAAAAGAGAAATTTAATCTGGGTTGGAGTCTTCTGGGATCAGCTACACCCTTGTTACTAACACTGTGATTTCTTTTAGAACCGAATGAACAAAGGCAACATGGGGTTGAAGTCACTGGAAGTCTTGGTGAATATTCTAAATCCCTGCCATTTTTAGGGTAGGTGGAGCAAAGAGACAAAGGCACTGGAGACGCGAGATAGATCCAGGTGTTGACAGGAGACATATGATGGTTTGTAAAGGTTCAGTTTATTCCGCAGCACTGTCTAGTGGTTCAATAATATCTCTGTTTCCTGAAACTTGCCAGGATATTTGTTGCTTGCCATGGGCAGGAGGATGACATTTTCCATGGCTGCAGAATGAACGTCGCCCAGTGATAAGCATGTTGACTTTGGATTACATGTGGCAATGCGACACCAATGTACAAAAGGAGGAAGAAGCAGCATTGACCGAGAAGAATAAGATGGGATAACAATATCCCAAAAAGGAGGTGGTCATAAGACCTGTTCACTCATCATTGCCAAAGAAGATGTGGCACTGTGCACCAGCGCCTGGTGTTTTCTTGGTAACTGCACAATTGACTGATTAGAGAAAAGGAAGAAATAAACTATTAAGGTGGTTGGGGCTTATTTCATAATTGATCCCAACCTATGTATTTTCTGGACAAGAAACTATGGAGATGAGTTTGGCAAGTTAAATGTTCAAATGCTAGCACTGTGTAAACATTTTGTATACTTAAATTTCCTGCACAAAATCATGCCTGCCTGACTTTGCAAAGAGGAAATCTAATCTCTTTAAAGGAGGCAACTTCTCCTGCATAGACTTCCCACCTGTGCTGTTATTCTCCAGAGAAAGAAATGCTGTGTCTGTCCCACCCAGTGTTGGAGGCCACAGACTATCTGATAAATAGTGCTAGTGTTCAATTTATTTCATGGTTGGAGAAAAGTTATGATTTTTACTAGTCAAGAAAGTCATTTATTTGCTTATTTGAAATGCAGAGTTACAGAGAGGACATAGAGAGAAAGAGATCTTCCATCCACTGGTTCACTCCCCAAATGGCTGCAACAGCCAAGGTTGGGCCAGGCTGAAGCCAGTAGCTGGGAACTCTATCTGGGTCTCCCATATGGGTAGTAGGGGCCCAAGCACAGGGGTCATTTTCTGCTGCTTTCCCAGGCACATGAGCAGAGAGCTGGATCATAAGTGGAGCAGACAGGTCATGAACTGGCACCCATATGGGATGCTGGTATTGCAGGTGGCAGCTTAACTTGGGGTGCCACAGGGCTGGCCTTTATTATTTTGAAATCTCTAGTTGTATTGGGTACATTTTCATAAATGTACTGAATTTTGTAGGGTGTTAAGCCCAACAGAAGGAAGTGTTCCTTAAGGACACTGAGTTACTGTGATCATTTCATTGTTGGTAAATTCCTTTTTAATTTTTTAAAAACAATTTTTAATTTTAATTTTACATTAATTTTTAACAGAGTCAATGTGCTTTGTAGATACAATTCTGAGAACATAATGAGGGGCCGGTGCTATGGCATAGCAGGTAAAGCTGCCACCTGCAGTGCCAGCATCCCTTATGGGTGCCAGTTCAAGTCCTGGCTGCCCCTCTTCTGATCCAGCTCTCTACTATGACCTGGGAGAGCAGTAAAAGGTGGACCAAGTCCTTGGGCCCCTGCACTTGCGTGGGAGACCCGAAAGAAGCTCCTGGCTCCTGGCTTCGGATTGGCCCAGCTCCAGTCAATGAGGCTTTGTGGGTAGTGAAGCAGCAGATGGAAGATTTCTGTCTGTAACTCTGACTCTCAAATAAATAAATAAATCTTAAAAATAAAATGATATTCCCTTCCTCCCTCCCTTCCTCCCTCTCTCTCCATTTTATCCTCCTTCCTTCTCCTCCTCCCCCTCCTCCTCCTCCTTCTCCTCCTCCTCCTTCTTCTTCTTTTTTTAACAGGCAGAGTTAGAGAGAGAGAGACAGAGACAGGTCTTCCTTCCGTTGGCTCACCCCCAAAGTGGCCACTATGGCTGGCGCGTTGCGGCCAGCGTGCTGTGCCAATCCGAAGCCAGGAGCCAGGTGCTTCCTCTCGGTCTCCCATGTGGGTGCAGGGGCCCAAGCACTTGTGCCATCCTCCATTGCCTTCCCAGGCCACAGCAGAGAGCTGGACTGGAAGAGGGGCAACCGGGACAGAACCGGTGCCCCAACCGAGACTAGAACCCAGGTGCCGGTGCTGCAGGCAGAGGATTAGCCAAGTGAGCCTTGGTGCTGGCCTGTTCTTGTTTGTTTTTAAAATTTTACTTCCACATAAAAGGGGGAACATGTGGTATTTGTTTTTCTGGGTCTGGCTTACCTCACTCACTTTATAGGCTAATTCTCATAAATTCTTATTCATAGTTTTTGTAAAATTAAAAAAAAACCCACACAAACAGAATAGTGAAAGGAGAAAGGCCCTTGACCAAGCAAATAATTATTAATATGTACATAGTAGAAGTACTTTAGTATGTACCCCTATGATGAAAACCATAGAAACTCTGATTAGCAGAATGGAAACTAATCAACAACAAAAGAGAAATGACTAGATTTATCAAGGATATGGAGAGTAAGATATAAACAAAGGTTTTAAAATTATTGTTATTGGGTCTAAATTACATTGTGAGTGATTTTTTTGTTTTCATGTTAATTCTTTTCTGTATGAAACACATATATTTCCCATTCAGAAAAAACAATATTAAATTTATCTATTAGACCATGAATTCTTCAAATGCAGTTTCTTTTACACCTAATTATATCTCTGGTGCTCAGCAGAGGTCCTGGAATACAGTGGGTGTGCCCAAGCCTTTGCTAAATGCACACAATACGGTTAATTTCTTTTTTCATAAATCTATTAATTAAAGAACAAATCATCCTTCCACTATATTCTGGTCAACTATGAAATCCATTTTAAATTTTTTGGAAAGAGTGAATTCAACTTCTAAAAAAAGCTTCTGGACAACTAAAATACTCTGGTTTCAAGGTTTAAAAACCTGAGGCAAAATAAGTGAGAGTAGAAAAATTAAAATGAAGTGAAATCACCCATGACAATTTGCATTTCAACATCTGTGACTGAAACCATGGAAGTCAAAGAATAAAAACAAAAAGATTCAATGGGCCACACACTGTTTGATGCTGATAGTGCTGTAAGATTTCACCCCCCTGTGTATTTCAAGTAAAAAATAAAATCAGTATAAATAAGGAGGTTAGAGAGTGGATATGTGCTTAGGTGTTCACACAAAGCATGTTAATTTCTATGAGACCTCAACTCATTTTCACCATCTCCGCCAATGGACAGGTGGTGAGGGGGGCCTGAGCAGATTGCATCACCGGCAGGTTGGCATTTGGCAGGGCGGCCATAGAGCTCACAATGAGATTGGAGTTCCAAGCTCTGGCCGTACCCTTGGAATCCTCGCCTATGTGTGAGGTTTGCCCTGTGAGTGAAGCTCCAGGTTCACTTATACTGATGGCCAATGAGCTAATGAGCCGACCAAAGGATCACTAAAAGAGAAATTCAGCCCGGGTTCTTTTTATTAATATAGTTTTAAAAGCCATTGAATTTTTAACTTAATTTAAAAAATGTTTTATAGGTTTAATAATAATTTTTTCTTCTCCACTGTTCTCAGAAGAAAAGCAACAGGGAATGGTTCCATAATGTGATTTGGGTACTGTGAGATTTAGAAAGTTTTAGCATTTTACTAAACATTTATCCATATCACTTCATGTGTAGATATTCTATACATATGCATACAATTTTTCTTGAAAGCAGGTATACTAATATCACATAGTGTGGGATTCATAACAAGAAGCATAAAGTGAGGAAATGGGGCCAGCGCTGTGGCGCAATGGGTTAACGCCTGGCCTGAAGTTCCAGCATCCCAAATGGGTGCTGGTTCGAGACCCGGCTACTCTACTTCTGATCCAGCTCTCTGTTATGGCCTGGGAAAGCAGTAGAAGATGGCCCAAGTCCTTGGGCCTCTGCACCTGTGTGGGAGACCTAGAAGAAGCTCCTGGCTCCTGGCTTCAGATGGGCGTAGCTCTGGCTGTTGTGGCCAACTGGGGAGTGAACCAGTGGATGGAAGACCTCTCTCTCTCTCTTTCTCTCTGCCTCTCCTCTCTCTGTGTAACTCTTTCAAATAAATAAATAAATCTTTTAAAAAAATAAAATGAGGAAAGAAGGGTATATTAATATATAGAAGGTACAATTTGGTGAAAATGATATTTATGATTATCTGTATATCAAATAATATGACATCCACTTGCTTTTTTAAAAAAATGATTTATTTATTTGAAAGTCAGAGCTACACAGAGAGAAGGAGAATCAGAGAGAGAGAGAGGTCTTCCATTAGCTGGTTCACTCCCCAGCTGGCCACAACGCCTAGAGCTGTGTCCATCTGAAGCCAGGAGCCAGGAGCTTCTTGCGGGTCTCCCACATGGGTACAGGGGCCTAAGGACTTGGACTATCTTCCACTACTTTCCCAGGCCAGAGCAGAGAGCTGGATTGGAAGATCCACTTGTTTTTATACCCTCTGTCTAGATATTAACTTTCACATATAAGATAAATCATGTAGAATTTGTCTGCCTGTATCTTATTTCATTTAGCATAATGATCTCAAATTCCATCCATTTTGTTGCAAATGTCAGAATTTCATTCTTTTCTATGGCTGAGTAATATTCCATTGTGTATATACACCACATTTTCTTTATTTTTTTTTTTAAGATTTCTTTATTTTATTTGAAAGTCAGAGTTACACAGAGAGAGAAGGAGAGGCAGAGAGAGAGAGAATGGTCTTCCATCTGCTGGTTCACTCCACACCTGGTTGCAATGGCCAGAGCTGTGCCAATCAGGAGCTAGGAGCCAGGAGCTTCTTCCTGGTCTTCCATGTGGGTGCAGATGCCTAAGGACTTGGGCCATCTTCTACTGCTTTCCCAGGTCATAGCAGAGAGCTGGATCGGAAGTGGAGCAGCTGGGACTTGAACCAACAGCCATATGGGATGCCGACACTGCAGGCCGCGGCTTTACCCACTATGCCACAGTGCCAGCCCCCACATTTTCTTTACCCAATCATCAGTTGATGGACATCTAGGTTGATCCCATATCAATATTCCATATTGGACTTCAATAAACATGGGAGTGCAGACATCTCTTTCCCATACTGACTTCATTTCCTTTGGATATCTTCCCAGACATGGGGTAGCTGGGTCATACCATAGATCTATTTTCAATTTCTTGAGGAATCTCCATACTGTTTTCCATAATGGTTGTACTAATTTGCATTTCCACCAGCAGTATAAAAGGGTTCCTTTTTCTGCACAACCTCTCTAGCAATTTTTTAACTTTTGGATAACAGCCATTCTAACTGTTGGGTATGATACTTCATGTGGTTTTCATTTGCATTTCCCTGAAGGTTCTAGAGATCCTGAGCATTTTTTTTCATGTGATTTTGGGTCATTTGTATTTTTTGTTTTGAAAAATGTTCATTCATATCCTCTCCCCTTTCCTTAATTAGATTGTTTTATTGCTTTTGCGTTTCTTGAATTCCTTCAATATTCTACATAGTAATCATTTCATGTACAGTTTTTAAAAAATTATTCATTTATTTATTTATTTAAAATGCAGAGTTAGAGAGAGAGAGAGACAGAGGTATCCTCCATCTGCTTGTTCATTTCCCAAATGGCTGCAATGGCCTCGGCTGGACCAGGCTGAAGCCAGGAGCTTCATCCGGGTCTCCTACGTGGGTGGCAGGGACCTAAATACTTGGGCCATCTTAAGCTGCCTTCCCAGGCACATTAGCAGGGAGCTGTTTCAGAAGTGGTGCACCTGGGACTAAAACCTGTGCTCATGAGGGATGCCAGTGCTGCAGGTGCCACAACGCAGGCCCCCCAGATGCACAGTTCGCAAATATTTTCTCACATTCTGTTGGCAGTCTCTTTACTTTGTTAATTGCTTCTTTTGTTGTAAAGAAGCTTCCTCTTTGATAGAATCCCATTTCTCAGGCCAGCTCCCTGGCTTACTAGGCTAATCCTTTGCCTGTGGTGCTGACACACCAGGTTCTAGACCCTGTTGGGGCGCCGGATTCTGTCCCGGTTGCTCCTCTTCCAGCCCAGCTCTCTGCTGTGGCCAGGGAGTGCAGTGGAGGATGGCCCAGGTCCTTTGGCCCTGCACCTGCATGGGAGATCAGGAGAAGCACCTGGCTCCTGGCTTCAGATCGGCTCAGCACGCCGGCCATAGCAGCCATTTGGGGGGTAAACCAACGGAAGGAAGACCTTTCTTTCTGTCTCTCTCTCTCTCATAGCAGCCATTTGGGGGGTGAGCCAATGGAAGGAAGACCTTTCTCTCTGTCTTTCTCTCTCTCACTGTCTAATTCTGCCTGTCCAAAAATTAAAAAAAAAAAAAAAAAAGAATCCAATTTCTCTATTTTTGCTTTTGTTGCGTGTGCTTTTGGGGTCTTATCCAAAAAAAAATCATCGCCTATGCCAATGTCTTGGAGGGTTTTTCTTACACTTTCTCCTGGCAGTTTGATAGTGTAAGGTCTTAAATTTAAATCCTTGATCTATTTTGAGTTGATTTTTGTATAGGGTGCAGGTAAGGTATGGGTTTTGTTTCAAACTTCTGCATGTGGAAATCCAATTTTCCCAATACCATTCATTAAAAAGACTGTCCTTTCTATAGGAAATGATTTTAACACATTTGCCAAAGATAAGTTGGTTGTAGAGGTGTGGATTTATTTCTGGGGTTTCTATTCTGTTCACTGGTCTACATTATTATGCCAGTATCATACTGTTTTGATTATAATAGCCCTGTAACATGTCTCTTTCTTTCCCAAAGAGACCTTTTATTTAAGGAATGCAAATTTCATGCATTTCAAAAGTATAACTTTAGGAATAAAGTAGTTCTTCCCACCATACCCACCCTCCTACCCACATTCTCACCCCTCCTCCTCTTCCCTCTCCCACTCCCAGTCCCATTCCCCACTAAGATCCATTTTCAATTAACTTTATACAAAGAATACCAACTCTATATTTACTAAAGATTTCAGCAATTTGCACACACAAAAAAAACTGGTCCTCAACAGTCAAGACAAGAGCTATTCACAGTCATTGCATCTCAAAGTTAATTTCACTTTATTTTTTTTTGAGAAACTTAACTTTAAAGAAGCACCCAAGAATGATACATCTTTTGTGAGCACTCAGACATAACTGTAACTTATAAGACATAAGAATCTCCTCCACTTAACACATTAAAAGAAAGTAAGTCCTTGAGAACAAGTTTTTTAAAAATTTTTTTAAGATTTTTTTATTTATTTATTTGACAGGTAGAGTTACAGGCAGTGAGATGGTTCACTCCCCAAATGGCCGCAATGGTTGGAGCTACGCTGATCCGAAGCCAGGAGCCAGGTGCCTTCTCCCGGTCCCCCAGTGTGGTGCAGGGGCCCAGGCACTTGGGCCATCCTCCACTGCTTTCCCAGGCCACAGCAGAGAGCTGGACTGGAAGAGGAGCAGCCGGGACTAGAACCCGGTGCCCATATGGGATGCCGGCGCTGCAGGTGGAAGATTAACCTAGTGCGCCAGGGCACTGGCCTCAGAACAAGTTTTATCATTAATTAAGGAAGCACCTAAGAAAATAAGCAGTGGAGTTGAACACTTAGGCATAACTAAAACTTATGAGACATAAGAATATCCTCCACTTAATACACCAAAATGAAATAAGCCTTTGAGAACAAGTTTTACTGTTAAGTCTCATAATACAACTCTTTGAGGACAGTGATCCTGTGTGGGAAGTTAGTTCACGGTGACTCCTGTTGTTAACAATTAGCACTCTTATGTATGACATCAGTGATCATCTGAGGCTCTTGACATGGGCTGCCTAGGCTATGGAAGCTTTTGGAATCCACAAACTCTGTCAGTATTTAGATAAGGCCACAAGCAAAGTGGAAGTTCTCTCCTCCCTTCAGAGAAAAGTACCTCCTTCTTTGATGACCACTTCTTCTTTCTACTGGGTCTCACCCACAGAGGTCCTTCATGTAGGACATTTTTTACCACAGTGTCTTTAAAAAAAATTTTTTTTATTTGACAGGTAGAGTTACAGACAGTGAGAGAGAGAGAGACAGAGAGAAAGGTCTTCCCTCTGTTGGTTCACTCCCCAAATGGCCACTATGGCCAGATCTACACCGATCCGAAGCCAGGAGCCAGGTGCCTTCTCCCGGTCTCCCAATGTGGTGCAGGGGCCCAAGCACTTGGGCCATCCTCCACTGCTTTCCTGGGCCACGGCAGAGAGCTGGACTGGAAGAGGAGCAGCCGGGACTAGAACCGGTACCCATATGGGATGCTGGTGCTGCAGGTGGAGGATTAACCAAGTAAGCTACAGTTGCTGGCGTCCACCACAGTGTGTTGACTTCCCATGCCTGAAATGCTCTTGTGAGCTTTTCAGCCAGTTGTGTGTCTTGAAATCTAGTATCGTGATGCTTCCAGCTTTGATTTTATTGTTTCAAGATTGCTTTCGATATTGGGGATCTCTCGTGTTTCCTTATTAATTTTAGGATTTTTTTTCTAGTTCTGTAAAGAATGTCCTTGGTATTTTGAGGGGGAATTGCATTTAGTCTGTAAATTTCTTTGGGTAGTATGGTTATTCTTATAACATTAATTCTTCCAATTCATGAACATGGGAGACTTCCATTTTTTGTGTCGTCTCCTATTTCCTTATTATGTTTGTAATTTTTTAGAAGAAAGTTCTTTCTTATTTTTAAGATATGTTTATTATATTTGAAAGGCAGAGTTACAGAGAGAGAGAGAGAGAGAGAGAGAGAGAGAGGGAGATAAAGAGAGAGAGAGATCTTCCATCTACTTTTTCACTCCCCAAATGACTGCATCAGTAGGGGCTGGGCCAGGCTGAAGCCAGGAGCCAGGAGCCAGGAGCCAGGAGCTTCTTCCAAGTCTCCCATGTGTATGGCAGGGGCCCAAGGAACTGAATGATACTCCACTGCCTTTCCAGGTGCATTAGCAGGGAGCTGGATCAGAAGCAGAGCAGCCAGGACTCAAACTGGCACCTATATGGGATGCTGGCACTGCAGGCAGAAGCTTAACCTTATGTGCCACAGCTCCAGCCCCTGAACTTTTCATTGTAGACATCTTTCACTTACTTAGTTAAGTTTATCCTGAGATATTTAATATTTTTGTGGCTATTATGAATGAGAAGTCAGCAAAATTTCAGGATACAAAATCAACACACGCAAATCAGTAGCATTTTTATATACCAATAATGGTATAGCTGAGAAAGAACTTATTTTTAAAAATTTCATGGGGCCAGTGTTGTGGTATAGTGTGTGAGGCCACTGCCTGCAATGCCAGTATCCCATATGGACCCAGGTTCAGGTCCTGGTTGCTCCACTTCTGATCCAGCTCCCTGCTTATGTGCCGGGGAAGGCAGTAGAAGATGGCCCAAGCAAGCCCTTGGGTCCCCACACCCATGGTGGAGACCTGGAAGAGGCTCCTGGCTCACGGCTTTGGCCTGGCCCAGCTGTGGCTATTACAGCCAATTGGAAGAGTGAATCAGCAGATGGAAGATCTCTCTTTCTCTCTCCTCTTTCTTTCTATAATTCTGCCTTTCAAATAAAATAAATAAATCTTTAAAAAATAAAAATAAAAAATTTCTTAAAATGTATTAATTTTCATTTTATTTTATTATTTTTTAAAGATTTATTTATTTATTGGAAAGTCAGAGTTACACAGAGAGAGGAGAGGCAGAGAGAGAGAGAGCGAGAGGTCTTCCATCTGATGGTTCACTCCCCAATTGGCCACAATGGCCAGAGCTGTGCCGATCTGAAGCCAGGAGCTTCTTCGGGGTCTCCCACGTGGGTGCAGGGCCCCACAGGCTTGGGCCATCTTATACTCTTTTCCCAGGCCATAGCAGGGAGCTGGATGGAAAGCGGAGCAGCTGGGCCTCAAACTGGCGCCCTTATGGGATGCTGGCGCTTCAGACCAGGGCGTTAACCCACTGCGCCACAGCGCCGGGCCCCCATTTTCATTTTATTTTAAAGGCAAGGAGACATACCGACAGGCAGAGATCTTCCATTCACTGGCTCACTCCCCAAATGCCCACAACATCCAGGACTGGGCCAAGTCAAAGCTACGACCTTAGAACAGCATGGGAGTTGCCCATATGGATGGCAGAGATCCAAGTACTTGAAGTATCTCTGTTCCCTTTTAGGATGAGCATTAACAAGAAACTGGATCAGGAGAGTAGCTGGGAGTTGAATCAGGCATTCCAAAATGGGATGCAAGCATCTCAAGTGGCAACTTAAGCCACTGTGCCACACACCTGCCCCCAACCTGAGTTTTTTAAAAAAGTCCCCAACAGAATGCAAACTGGTACAGCCACTGTGGCAGGCAGTATGGAGAAACCTCAGAAATCTGAATACATACAGATCTACGGTATGACCCAGCCATCCCACTCCTGGGAATTTACCCAACGGAAATGAAATCAGCATAGGCAAGAGTGATCTGTACCCCCCATGCTTACTGCAGCTCGATTCACAATAGCTAAGATACGGAATCAACCCAGACGCCTGTCAACTCAAGACTGGATAAAGAAATTATGGAATATGTACACTATGGAATACTACACAGCGGCTAAAAAAAATGAAATCCTGTTATTTGCAACAAAATAGATGCAACTGGAAAACCTTATATTTAGTGAAATAATCCAGTGTCCAAAAGATGAATACCATATGTTCTCCCTGATCTGTGGTAACTAATAAAGCACCTAAAAGGTAATGTATAGAAGTGAAATTGGCACTTTGAGATCCGATGACTTTAAACAGCCTTTGTCTCGACAGTTGAGGAACAGTGATTTTTTTGGTAGTATTTGTTGAACTCTGTACTTAGTGTAGGGTTAATCTTATATGCATATAAAGTTAATTGAAAATTGATCTTAGTAAAAAATAAGAATGGGGATAGGAGAGGGAGGAGGAAGAAAGTTGGGAGTGCTGGTGGGAAGAATCACTATGTCCCTAAATTTGTATTTATAAATGCATGAAGTTGTATACCTTAAATAAAAGGTTTCTGGAAAAAAAAATTAAGAGTGCCCAACAGCAGGTAGCATTTTATAGTCAGTCCTTGCTGTGTGTTGTACCAAGAAGACAGTAGGGTGGTTTTTCAATGTGACCCAAGGGAGAAAATCTTGTGAGGACTGTCCTGCTTGAGTCTAGAGAGAGGAACGTGGTACTTATCTCTCCACACCCCTCAGTCTTTATCACACAGAGTCCTCCCCAGAGCAGGTGCTGTCCTCCCCGAGGTGAAACCTGTTTTATATTTCTAAGGTGGTCACTCTGATGTTGCCTGGCAGGAGAATTGGGGAAGCATGGGTCCTCTCCACAAAAGCCCTCCTAGATTACATCAGAACTTGTGCCTGAGGGACACTTCCCAGTTTGTGTCCCATCACAGACATGCGTACAGCACCCTGATCGCATGCTGCAGAACGGTAACCACAGCCAGGGCCCGAGCAACTGTCCCTGGAAGCCTATTAGTGGGACCCACCCTCCCCTGCACAGCCCTGTCTGGAATGACAGCCAGATGCTTAGGCCACGTTCCACGGACTGCAGGCTTAACTCTCCAGATAAGCTAAGAGTGAAAGGAACGTGGGCTCTTCTTCCCACAGTTTGCCAGGGATGCACACACTCACATGAAGTACTACTTGTGCATAGACATTCTGGCTGAATTTGAAAACCAGGCGCACACACAGTAAGACTGTGGACCTTTGGCAAGTTCTCAGTCTGAGATTGGAGAACATTTACCATCTCGAACAGCACCCTGGGTGTCCACAGAAACAGATATGGTCAATGTCGAGTGTGAAGAGGACTTGTAGTTCCTATGTCTGAGTCTCTTCTATTCATTTCACACTTTATTCTCTTGGTTTGGAAGAAGAGAAACTATTCAGATTTTCCTAAAATGTAAGAGACTTAGGATAACAGATATTGATGAAAGCTTTTTAAACATTTAAAAGCAGATGTTTATAATTGCAATTATACAGTTTTTTTTTTGGCTTGTTTTCCAAAGTGTGGTTTTCAGAAGCTTCTTATACTGAGAAACACACACTATGGAGATAGATGAAATCTTGTGGCCGGTGCCGTGGCTCACTTGGCTAATCCTCCGGCTGCGGTGCTGGCACTGAAGGTTCTAGTCCCGGTTGGGGTGCCGGGTACTAGTCCTGGTTGCTCCTCTTCCAGTCCAGCTCTCTGCCGTGGCCCGGGAGGGCAGTGGAGGGTGGTCCACATGCTTGGGTCCCTGCACCCACATGGGAGACCGGGAGGAAGTACCCAGCTCCTGGCTTCAGATCGGCACAGCGCTGGCTGTAGCAGCCATTAGGGGAGTGAACCAACGGAAGGAAGACCTTTCTCTCTGTCTCTCTCTCACTGTCCATAACTCTCTCTCTGTCTCTCTCTCACTGTCTAACTCTGCCTGGCAAATAAATAAATAAATAAATAAATAAATAAATAAAATCTTTGTCCGGCGCCGCGGCTCACTAGGCTAATCCTCCGCCTTGTGGCGCCGGCACACCGGTTTTCTAGTCCCGGTTGGGGCACCGGATTCTGTCCCAGTTGCTCCTCCATTGCCTTCCTGGGCCACAGCAGAGAGCTGGACTGGAAGAGAAGCAACCGGGACAGAATCCAGCGCCTCAACTGGGACTAGAACCCGGGGTACCGGCACTGCAGGTGGAGGATTAGCCTATTGAGTTGCGGCGCTGGCCCCCTCCTTTCTTTTTAAAAAGTGATTTTGAGAATTTTAAAACAGAATTAACATGTGTGTATCTACCATCAAGCTTAACGAATAAAAGACTGAAAAGAGAATTGAGACTCTTGTCCTCCCAAGTTGCAGAGGGGGACCACTGCCTGTGCGTGGTTCTCTTTCCTCTCTCATCCTCTAACGTGCAAGCACATCTGAGAATTGGCTGCCAGGGTGTAGTGTGGTTTTCCATGATTTAAACTGTAATCTACATGGTATCTGTTATACTGTCTACATCCTTTGCAAAGTCCCTTTCTCCCCTTCCATGCTGTGTTTTGAGATTGATTTATAGTAAAACATTACATGTGTATCTTTTTAAAAAATATTTATTCATTTCATTCAAAAGGCAGAGTTACAGATAGAGAGGGAGAGACACAGACTGAGAGATCTTCCATCCGCTAGTTCATTCCCCAAATGTCTGCAATGACTGGAACTGGGTCAATCTGAAGCCAGGAGCCAGGAGCTTCTTCTGGGTCTCCCAGGTGGGTGCAGGAATCCAAGCATTTGGGCCATCCTCCTCTGCTTTCCCAGGCCAGAAGCAGGGAGCTGGATTCGAAGTGGAGCAGCCGGGACTCAAACCAGCACCCATATAGGATGCAAATACTGTAGGTGGAGGCTTAATCTACTACATAACAGCACCAGCCCCAAACTTCTTTAATTTTTTTTTAAGTAGACATGAATCTATACTCCTATTGACGAGTATTTATCTTGTTTATTCCCCCTCATCACCACATACAACCTCATTCTTTTTTATTTTTTGACAGGCAGAGTGGATAATGAGAGAGAGAGAGGGGGAGAGAGAGAGAGAGAGAGAGAGAGAGAGAGAGAGAGAGAGAGAGAAAGGTCTTCCTTTGCCGTTGGTTCACCCTCCAATGGCCGCCAAGGCTGGCGCGCTGCGGTCGGCACACCGTGCTGATCTGATGGCAGGAGCCAGGTGCTTCTCCTGGTCTCCCATGGGGTGCAGGGCCCAAGCACTTGGGCCATCCTCCACTGTACTCCCTGGCCACAGCAGAGAGCTGGCGTGGAAGAGGGGCAACCAGGACAGAATCCGGCGCCCCCACCGGGACTAGAACCTGGTGTGCCGGCGCCGCAAGGTGGAGGATTAGCCTAGTGATCCGCGGCGCCGGCCTACAGCCTCATTCTTATAGGCTATGAGAAGGGAGCAAACTACACAATTTCTATCGTCTGTCTTTCTTTGTTATCTATATTTTATGAATCTGATCCAAGTTGGCCTGGGGGTGAGTTTCTGACACGTGGAGAAGGTTTTGTTAAGTTGCTTCTCTGGTTCCTTTTAAATAGGGAGGCTAGTTGCCTCCCACTTCTGGATTAACTGTGACCCATAAGTTGATAGAGACGACTTGGGAAAGGTGAGAGGTTTATTTTTAAGGGTTCTTCTAAGAGAAAATCCTTTAGAGATGTGGTTGGCTGTATGATCTTGCACAATTCCCATTTTCTCTCCATTTGTGTATGTGTACATGTGTGTGTGTGTACTCATGTGTGTGTGGTTGGGAAGCAGATGGGAGTCACCTGGGGAGATGCTAACCTGCAGTTTTAGCTTCTGTAAGCAGCTCTGGAAAGAGGTGTCACTGTGGTGGGAGAATCTGTGAACTGAGACCTACTGGGGTCCAGCAGATTTCCTGTGTGACTGCTGAGCTGGCCTCTTTGCAACATTCACACATCCGGGCTAAATCTGTAGACACAGTGATGCAAGGACTCAATGTGTTGCACTCCATCCTCTATTTTTTACAATGCCCATTGACCATGAGCATAAGAAATTAGTTAAAATCATGAGTATAACCTATCTTTCCCCAACCAATAATAACAGCATAGACCAAACCACACCAGAGGGTTTTTTTTTCTTAACTGTGAGCTCAAAAGAAGGTTGAGACCTAGATACATGCCATTCCTTCTGCTTGAATGCTCAATCTCCCTCCACTTGGCAGATTCCTGCTGTCCTTTTAGGTCTCTGCTTAGCCATCTCCTTTTCTGGGGAGCCCTCCATGACCATCTAACACCAAGTGAGTGGTCCTTACCACCTGTGGGGCACTGCTGGCCTTCTGTGCATGCCCCAGCATCACCTACACTCTTGGCTTAAACTTGTGCTTTCATTCCTTGGTTTTCTAATGGCCTATCAGCAATTACAGAGTAGACCCTATGTTTTATGTTTTAACTTACACAGGCAGTACCCAAAGCTTATAGTGTATGCTTAGTAATTATTGGATGAAGGACTGAATGAATACATTATTTGCGTAAAGTTGAGTATTTGGTAATGTACACTATCAAATAAAGTTTTTATCAGACAGATTTGGGAATAAATATTTAAGTAAATATTGATTTTATAATTCATTATTTATACTTTTTCACAGAATTTCTGCCCCTTGAGACATTCTCTATGAGGGTGATGACCAAAGAAAATCTTTTTAAGACTAAAGAAAGCTTTTTATGTTTACATTTTCAGCAACAAACCAAGTCTTCTACGCTTTTCTCTTTGACAAATGCTGTGTGTTAGCAAGTGGACAGCTGGATGCACTATGAATGGCACCTTTGTAACTACAGCTTTTATCAAGTGTTCATCTTCGACACTCCATTCAATTATCTCACTAAATCCCATTGCTACTTCCCAGTCATTATCTTGCTTGACCTATCAGCAGTATTGAATATGAGTACAGTTGATCCTTCTTCCTGATAGAAGCATTTTTTCCCCTCTTGCCTTCTAGAATATTACATTTGCCTCATTTTCCAGCTACCTCCTTGACCTAGCATCCTTTTCTGATTTCTCCTTGGTTCTGCTCAACATTGGTGTGTTCCCAGGTCTCAGTCTTTGTGCCTCTCCTCTTGGCTATCTGTGCTCATTTCTGCAGTGATCTCCATCAGCTTAAGTCCTTAATATTACCAGCAGAGGTTGTTCTCAATGGTAATGGTGCTGTAACAGAAAGTGCATTTTGGAAATTGATGAGGGATTTTTAATTGTTAAAATGATGGAGGGTTTGAGATGGTTAAGATGCCAATTGGGATGCCTGCATCTCATGGGTGCTGCTTGGGTTCAAGTCCTGACTCTGCTCCAGATTCCAGCTTCCTTCCAGTGTGCACCCTGGGGAGCACATTGCAGCGGGTGATAGCTCAAGTAGTTGGGTCACTGCCATCCATAGCAGAGATCTGTATTGAGTTCCCAGTTCCTGGCCTCAGCCTCGCCTAGCCTGTGCTGTTGTGGGCATTTGGGGGATTGATTCAGTGGATGGGAAGCCTCTCTGACTATCTGCCTGCTTCTGGTTTTTAGGCTTTCAAAATAAATAAATATTTGAAAAATATGATGGAGAGGCTCTGGTGCATTTAGGGATTTGGTGCAAGAGTTGTTAGAGTCCCAGCAATGTGCAGAAAGACCCACACGAGGGGCAGTTGCCCAGAACCCTGTAAGTTCAGGAAGGTGGAAAATCTGATTAAAATTATAGCCGTCTTGGACCAGAACCCAATTTCATTGTATGTAAAGAAATTTTACTTTACTGAATTTGTTGAAATTTACCAAAATGTGTCCGCCAATTGGATCACTGATGTAGCACATATGACTCACTGTGCATCTGTGTGCTTTCAAAGTGAATATATGCGCAAGTATAGACATCCAGCTATTTCATGATAATTTCCAGGTCATTTGTGACCAAGGGTTTTGCTATCAATTATATATCACATGAACAAAATCACTTTCTTTTGTTTTTCCTTTATTTAAAGTTATAACAATATGTTTTTAAAAAACTATGTTTATAACAATTTTAATATATATTTATATTTGTAAAAATCTCATTTCATGGGCCGGCGCCGCGGCTCACTAGGCTAATCCTCCGCCTTGCGGCGCCGGCACCCCGGGTTCTAGTCCCGGTCGGGGCGCCAGATTCTGTCCCGGTTGCCCCTCTTCCACGCCAGCCCTCTGCTGTGGCCAGGGAGTGCAGTGGAGGATGGCCCAGGTGCTTGGGCCCTGCACCCCATGGGAGACCAGGAAAAGCACCTGGCTCCTGGCTCCTGCCATCGGATCAGCGCGGTGCGCCGGCCGCAGCGCGCTGTCCGCGGCGGCCATTGGAGGGTGAACCAACGGCAAAAGGAAGACCTTTCTCTCTGTCTCTCTCTCTCACTGTCCACTCTGCCTGTCAAAAAAAAAAAAATCTCATTTCATGGTAGTAAAGGGAGCGATACACAATATTTGTCATGAGAAAGGAATGCTGAATCATACTGAGCTGAGAGCATTTATAGATCGATAACTTGCAAAGTTCAACTTTCTATCTCCAGGTGGCTCTTTCCCCAAGTCCCAGACTCATGTCTACTCACCCAGTGGACATCTAACAAGCATCTTTGGCATGTCCAAATCTCCGCTTCTGATTTTCCCTTCCACACTGCCCCGGCCCAGTCTTCCCCCATCTAGCAGATGAAAGCTCTATTTTTGCTGCTGCTCTAACTATTCTCTCCCTTCCTTCCTTCCTTCCTTCCTTTACAGGCAGAATGGCCAGTGAGAGAGACAGAGGTCTTCCTTTGCCGTTGGTTCACCCTCCAATGGCCGAAGCGAATGGCGCACTGCAGCCGGTGCACCGTGCTGATCCGAAGCCAGGAGCCAGGTGCTTCTCCTGGTCTCCCATGGGGTGCAGGGCCCAAGCACTTGGGCCATCCTCCACTGCACTCCCTGCACAGCAGAGAGCTGGCGTGGAAGAGGAGCAACCAGGACAGAATCCGGCTCCCCCACCGGTACTAGAACCTGGTGTGCCGGTGCTGCAGGTGGAGGATTAGCCTAGTGAGCCGCGGCGCCGGCCCTCTATTCTCTTTCTTTCACACCCCACATCCCACTGGGTCGGGGAGCCCTGTTGGCTCTCTTTGTGAAGTGTGTGCTGAGTCTAACCCCCTCACACTATCACCTTGCTTCAAACCTTGCAGCCTTTCTGCCAGGGCACTCTAGCCATCTCTCATTTGGTGTCTGCACTTGTTTAATTCTCTCTCCCTCTCTCTTTTTAATGAGACTTATTTATTTATTTGAGAGGCAGAGTTACAGACAGAGAGAGGGAGAGACAGAGAGAAAGGTCTTCCATCTGCTGGTTCCTTGAGCCCCTGCATCTGTGTGGGAGACCCAGTAGAAGATTCAGGCTCCTGGCTTCGGATAGGCCCAGCTCCAGCCATTGTGGCCATTTGGGGAACCAGCAGATGGTAGACCTCTCTCTGACTCTGCCTTTCTGTAACTCTGCCTTTCAAATAAATAAAATAAATATTTAAAAAATAAATAAAAATATGAGTCTTTTTTTGTGAGACTTTATTTATTTGAGAGTCAGAACTAGAGAGAGAGAGAGAGAGAGAGAGAAAGAGAGGTCTTCCACACGATGGTTCACTCTGCAAATGGCTGTAATGGCTGGAGCTGGGTAGGTCTGAAGTCAGGAGCCAGGAGCTTCTTCCAGGTCTCCCACATGGGTGCAGGGGAGACTTCTCTCTCTCTCTCTCTTTCTCTCTCTCTCTCTCTCTGTAGCTCTGACTCTCAAATAAATAAATAAAATCTTACCAAAAAAAAAAGAAGACACATACTTTTAAAGACTGCTCTGTCTCTTCCTATCTCTGTTTGTAACTCTGCCTCTCAAGTACATAAATAAATAAATCTTTTTGAGAGGCAGAGTTACAGAGAGGCAGAGGCAGAGAGAGATAGAGACAAGTCTTCCATATGCTGGTTTGCTCCCCAGTTGGCTGCTATGGCCAGTGCTCTGCTGATCTGAAGGCAGGAGCTAGGAGCTTCTTCCGGATCTCTCACGTGGATGCAGGGGCCCAAGAACTTGGGACATCTTCCACTGCTTTCCCAGGCCATTGCAGAGGGCTCGATCCAGAGTGGAGCAGCCAGGACTTGAACTGACACCCATATGGGATGCTGACACTGGAGGTGGCAGCTTCACCTGCTATGCCACAGCACCAGCCCCAATAAATCTTTAAAAAAAATAAATAATTTTAGCCCTGAGCTTTAGCTCTCCTCTCCTTAGGACTCTTATCCAAAGCAGGAATGAAATTCTTGTTCTGTAACCCCAGAGCGTGGGATATAAACAGGACCAGGGAGCTCACCTGATGGCTAAGACTTCAACTAGCACAGGAAGCTTGAATCACTTGGATGAGTTTAATGACCAGAAAGGACAATGGGAGCCCAATCACTCTAGGAGGACCCCATTTCTCCCATAGCCTTCGTCCTCAGGGACTCCCTTTGAATCAAGATGAGGATAAGTAGCTACTGTGGAGTATCTTGGGGTGGAAGTGTTGGCCTGACTACAAGAGATGTGTGGTTCCCGCTGCAGGTTGCTATGTGGCAGTTCTCATTTCATTTCTAGGATCTGGGTTTCTTCCAGGTAAAAATGGAAATAGATCAATAGCAATCCATGATTTTAGATGATGTGTAAATAAATTAATAAAAGGTCAAGTGGAGTTTTTCAAACTTGGCTCTAGTCTCTATCGGACTCCCTTTATTGTTCTACCAAGTGTCTTACATGGCCTTGCATACAACATAGCTATTAAATAAAAACTCTGCTGATTTTTGGACATTCAAAACCACATGCTTTTTTCCCCACCTTCACTTCTAGAGTAGCTGTGGTTGAGCTCCTATTCCTGATGCAAGTACTGATGATTTCATTAAACTGACAGTCATTAGATGTAGTTGCAGCGCCCACAGACAATGAAGGTGTGTAGCAGGTCTACAAAGAAGACTGAATGAGAGACTGTTGCCTAATGGGAAGGTCACAAGTCTCATCTTGAACACATAATTCCTTGAATAATTTCCTACTTTTTGCAAAGAGTATTATTTATAGTAATGCCCAAGGCAATTATAGTAATGGTTATCTCAGCCTAAGGTTTATAGAGCCACTTTAGGAATAGGAGCGGTTTGGGACAGGATAACAGTAATACAAAGGTATCAGAATCAGAATTGAATATTTGCATTTGCTTCTCTTGTACTTCATACTAGTCATTTCCTTTTTACTGTTTTGAGGATGCTCATCATTTTATATTTTAGAAGCAGTATTTCTTTTAATTTCCATTTTTTGTTTGAAAGGCAGAGAGACACAAACACAGAGACATAAAGATTTTTTATATACTGGTTCCCTCCTCCAGAGCTGGGCCAGGATGGAGCCAGGATCCTGAAACTCAATCTGGGTCCCCCACATGGTTGGCAGGGACCCAAGTACTTGAAGCATCATCTGCTGCCTTCTAAGGTGTGCATTAGCAGAGAGCTGGACTGGAAGTGGAGGAGCTGGACTCAAACCAGGCACCTCACAAAGGGGTGCTGGTGTCCCCAGCAGAGACTGCTGCTGCTGTACCAAATGCCCACCCTTGTGGGAATATTTTTGATAGTCATTTCTATCAGTACATCATGCCTATGGATTAGTTCAGAACCATCTCAAGTTTCTCAATACCTCAATCTTGTTTTCACCATCATCTGGTCTGATAGATGGTGAATTTGCACCACACCAACAACCTTCTATTAATGGTCTCCATTGGGCAACCTGTGGACCTGTGTAATGCCACAGTAGGCTGTGCTAGATATAAATATATACAATCTCCATGTTTATGTAAAATTGACCCTCAGACGTTCTGGTTTTATAAGACACAGAGTTCTCAAATATCAATATTTAACTCCAATGGGATCTCTCATTTTTAGAATTACAGCCAACTTTTCTATTATTTATGGTCTGCATGAAGACAGGGAAAGAGAGAAGAAAAAGAGAGAAAACGAGGAAGATTAAGAATGCTGATGAAATTATTAAATTTTATAGAATAAAAAAATTATACAAATCTCTCCAAATCTCATTTTAGGATGTTAGACATTCTATCCATAATCCATCCACCTACCCATCCATTATCGGTGATTGTTTATCCTGGAAGGATGAAATATATCAAAAAGTATCCCTTCCAGCCCTTATATTTTCTTCTTTTATGAGCCCAGAACCGTGGGGTTTGTTGAAATACCAACATAGATAGTCGCCTGAGTTTATAAACTGACTTCGAGGTCGCAATGTAGTTTGCCACAAGATAGTTGTTAACAGTAAGGAATTCTGAGGGCCAGCAGTGTGGTGTAGCAGGTGTCGCCTACATCCCATATGGGTGCTGGTTCGAGTCCTGGCTGCTCCACCACTGATCCAGCTCTCTTCTGGGAAAGCACAGTAGATGATGGGAAAGATGGGAAAGCAGTAGAAGATGGCTCAAGTCCTTGGGTCCCTGCACCAGTGTAGGCAACCCTGAAGAAGCTCTTGCCTCCTGGTTTCTGATTGGCCCAGCTTCAGCTATTGTGGCCATTTGGGGAATGAACCAATGGATGGACCTCTCTCACTCTCTCTACCTATGCTTCTCTGTAACTCTACCTCTCAAATAAACAAATAAATAAAATCTTTTAAAAAACAATAAGGGATTCTGGCCATTTTAAATTGTAAACCATTTTAATTTAAAGAATGGTTGATAGCAATGGGAATAAAATACATCAACAAGCACACTGAGTTGTATACTGTTGATATTATGACCAAAAAAACAATTGCTAATATATATCAGTGGTTCTCAACTGTGGGTAATTTTGCCTGCCAGGGGCATTGGGTAATATTTGGAGACATTTTTAGTTGCCACAAATCGGGTGGGAGTGTGGTTGGTGTTACTGGCATCCAGTTGGTAGAGGCCATGAATGGGGTTAGGGAAGGAATAATCAACCCCAAATAGCAGAAGGGTTGAGGTTGGGAAACCCATACACACACACACACACACACACACACACACACAGAGTGTGTATGTGTTGGTGTGGGTGGGTGGGTGGGTGTATGTGTATATCTGAAACACTATTCACTAGGCTCTCTTCTAATCACTTCCTATATTATCTAATTCCACAATCTAATGAAGCAAGTGCATGAGTTTCCTGTTGCTGCAATAACAGATCACCACACTTGCGGTGATTTATGAGAGCAAAAAGGTGATGTAGTTAGGTCCAGACTGGTCTCACTGGGCTCAAATTCAGGCATTGGCCAGGCTGTTTCCTCCTGTAGGCTCAGAAGGAGACTCCATCTCCTTGTCCTTCCCAGCTTCTAGATGCCTCAGCGTGTGGTTCCTTGCCCCATCTCCAAAGCTAGAGACATTGAATCCCTTGAGCCTTTCATCCATGATCAAGTGTCCACAACTTGAAAACATTCTCCACTTTCAGGAGCTCACGTGATTAGATTAGGTCCCGGATAATCTCCCCATCTCAGGTCTAACATTAATCACGTGTGAAGCCCCTTTTCCATGGAAGATAACTTTCATAGGTTATGAGGAGTACGATGCAGACTTTTTCTTTTCTTTTTTTTCAATTTCTCTTCTTGCCACAGTGGTTATCATCATGATCTCCATTTTGATGAAAAGAAACTTAGTATGCAGGTGCAAAGAACTCATGTAATGCCCCATGACTGTTAACTGTGTGGGTGGGTTATGAGGGGGTAGGCTTCTGGTCACTGAACGAGAATGTCAGTTGAATGAATTGTCAAAGTCACCTAGCTCCTAAGGTGTAGGGTGAGAGAATGGCACACTATACTTCAGTTGGTTGGAGAAGAGTTAGTGTTAAAATAGGAATTGTTGAGGCCAGCGCTGCGGCGTAGCGGGAAAGCTGGTGCCTGCAGTGCCGGCATCAGTGTGGGCACTGGTTCGGGCTCTGGCCACTCCACTTCTGATCCAGCTCTCTGCTATGGCCTAGGAAAGCAGTAGAAGATGGCCCAAGTCCTTGGGCCCCTGCACCTATGTGGGAGACCCAGAAGAAACTGCTGACTCCTAGCTTTAGATCAGTGCTGTTCCGACCACTGCCACCATCTGGGGAGTGAACCAGCAGATGGAAGACCTTTCTCTGTCTCTTTCTCTCTCTCTCTGCCTCTGCTTCTCTGTAACTCTGCCTTTCAAATAAATAAATAAATAAATATTAAAAAAAAAAAGATGGATTGGTGGTGGGGAGAGGGGAAGTGTTTTGGTGCAGTTAAGCTGTGGCTTTAAACACAAGCATCCTATATTGGGGGGCTGGAGTTTAAACTCTGGCTGCTCTTCTTCCAATCCAGCTCACTGCGAATGTGCCTGGGAAGGCAGTGGGAGATGCCCCAAATACTCAGGTCTCTGTCACTCATGTGGGAGATCACAATGAGGATCCTGGATCCTGGGTCCTGACTGCAGCCTGGTCCTGAGCTAGCTGTTGCAGCTTGATTTGGGGAGTGATCCAGCGAATGGAAGATCTCCCTGTTTGTCTCTCCCTCCCTCTTTGTCACTCTGCCTCTCAAATAAATCAGTAAATCTCTTTGTTTTTTTAAGGAAAAAAAAAAAGATGACGGGGAATTCTGACTGTCAGATGGGGAATGTCCTGGGTAAATTTCAAGCAAAGGAAACAGGGTGTGGGAGAGGCAGGGGCCAAGTGCACTGGGACACAGTGCACCTGGCAGAGGTGGGGAATGGCCGGCCTGTGGGCCATATAAGGCCTGCAAAAATCATTTGACTTGAAATTGACAAGGCAATTGCAGGCGGGACTCAAAGTTCAGTAAATCTACAGCAGGCTAATTTTGTAAGTTGATGATTTTGCAAGGCCTGCAAATGATACTATAAATAATCAAATGGTCCTTGGCAGATAAAAATGTTCCCCCACTCCAGATATAATGACAGAAATGTAAACAGGAAATGGATGCCACGTCTTGACTGTGAGTGAGGCAAGACCTTAGCTTGGCGATGATGGTGGTGACACGAAGGTCTGAGGCAGAGAGGAAGGTGCACAGATTTTCTGTGTGGATGCTGGGTGGTCTTAGACCATTGCTCTCTGATAGAAATGTAACTCAAGGCACATTTGTAATTTTACATAATCCGAAAAGCACTTCAAAAATTGTAAAAAGACACAAGAATCAATTAATTTTAACTATATTTTATTTAACCTGACATACTGAGGTTTTTTTTCAAAATTTAGTTTCTTTTTTTAACCTAGAAAACTTTTATTTATTCATTTCATAAATGCAAATTTAGGAACATAGTGATTCTTCTTACCCTCCCTCCTACCCTCACTTCCACCCTTCTTCCTCCTCCCTCTCCTACTCCCATTCTCATTTCTTACAAAAGATCAAAGATCTATTTTCAATTAAATTTATAAGATTAACCTTACACTAAATAAAGACTTCAATGAATAGTGTGAAAGGAAAAAAAAAAACTGTTCCTCAACAGTTGAGACAGGGCTGTTCAAAATCATCACATCTCAGAGTGTCAATTCACTTCTACAGATTACCTTTTAGGTACTCTATTAGTTACCACAGATCAAGACATATAATATTTGTCAATTTGGAACTGGCTTATTTCACTAAGTATGATGTTTTCCAGTTTCATCCATTTTGTTGCAAATGACAGGATTTCATTTGTTTTGCCACTGTGTAGTATTCCATGATGTACATATACTATAATTTTTTTATCCTGTCTTCAGTTGATGGGCATCTGGATTGATTCCATCTTAGATATTGTGAATTGAGCTGCATGAGGTATTTTTTTAAGATTTATTTATTTATTTGAAAGTCAGAGTTACACAGAGAGAGGAGAGGCAGAGAAAGAGAGAGAGAGAGAGAGGTCTTCCATCTGCTGGTTCACTTCCCAATTGGCCACAAAGCTGGAGCTGTGCTGATCCGAAGCCGGGAGCCAGGAGCTTCTTCCAGGTCTCCCTTGCGGGTGTAGGGGCCCAAGGACTTGGGCCATCTTCTACTGCTTTCCCAGGCCATAGCAGAGAGCTGGATGGGAAGTGGAGCAGCTGGGTCTTGAACCGGTGCCCATGTGGGATACCAGTGCTTCAGACCACAGCGCTGGTCTCGATGAGGTATTATTTTTTTGAAGATTCATTTTATTTATTTGAAAGGCAGAATTACAGAGAGAAAGGTGGAGAGACAGAGATAGAGAGATCTTCCATCTGCTGATTCACTCCCGAATTCAAGCAGCAACAGTTCTGAGCCAGGCTGAAGCCAGGAGCCAGGAGCTTCCTCCAAGTCTCCCACCTGGGTGCAGGGGCCTAAGAACTTGGGTCGTCTTCCACTGGATCCCAAGTGGATTAGCAGGGAGCTGGATCAAAAGCCGAGCAGTCGGTGCCCATATGGGATGCTAGCATTGTAGCCAGGGGCTTAACCCATTATGCCACAATGCCAGCCCCTGAAGTATTTTTTTTTTTTTGACAGGCAGAGTGGACAGTGAGAGAGAGAGACAGAGAGAAAGGTCTTCCTTTGCCGTTGGTTCACCCTCCAATGGCCGCCGTGGCCGGCACGCTGCGGCCGGCGCACCACGCTGATCCTAAGCCAGGAGCCAGGTGCTTCTCCTGGTCTCCCATGGGGTGCAGGGCCCAAGCACCTGGGCCATCCTCCACTGCACTCCCTGGCCACAGCAGAGAGCTGGCCTGGAAGAGGGGCAACCGGGACAGAATCCGGCGCCCCGACCGGGACTAGAACCCGGTGTGCCGGCGCCGCAAGGCGGAGGATTAGCCTAGTGAGCCGCGGCGCCGGCCGCCCCTGAAGTATCATCTTTTTAGTGTGTAATCATTATAAAAATGATGAATGAAACCATTTATACTACTGTTTCCACATGAGCCTTTGAGCTAAGCCCCCTGCATGGCAACAGCATCCCTGGGGGACTTAAAAAAAAAGTGTCTAGATGCCATTCTAGAAATCTCAGCTATGTGCTGGGGTGTGGCCTGGGCTCAAGTCCAAGAGCCTCTGCGTTGCAGTTTCCTTTGCCAGGAGCAGACTTGGGGCTCAGAGCAATTCTCCCCAGTCTGAGCCTCCTCTTCCGGGAGGCTCCTATAGGCTTGGTCTATAACCTTTTAATTGAATTCATTGTTTTCTCCTGTCTTCCTGTATTTAGGCCTTGTGACACATGTTTATTTTCTCTTCAAACATCTCCTACAGCATGTATTATTTTGACTCTGTAGTTTTTAATAGGTATCACATACAGAGGTATTAATAGGGATACTATATTTTTTAACATACGGGTAGTAATAGGTGTCAGATAAGGAAAAGCAAGTGTTTCATGGCTGAGGGTCTTTACACTGTGGGCCACAGATGATCTTGGTGGGGACATGTGGAACAATGCAGAAAAATGTTAGTTTATGAGCACATTAGACGCTTTATAAACACCGAATCGACTAAGCTGGGCTGGGAGCCCTCTGGATTCTCCGTGGCTGTTTATTGACTGGCTCTGCTACTAAACCAACAAACAGGAAAGGTGAAGTACACTTTGGCAGAGGTAGGGATTTCCGCCTTCTACTCTGCCCTCCACCCGCTTGCTAGTCACGGAAAGGCATCTGTGCCTGCTGTGGCGTAGTTTCTGTCAGCTCCCGGGGAGCAGCTCTGCCCAGATCCTGGCACTGTTTTCCTGCTTTTCAATAACCAGGTGCTCCATCATCACAGTGGGCGTGTCCTCTCAACTGCGTTTCTGCTAATAAGCACCTCCCAGAGGAGAGCTGAGGGCGGGCGGAGAGCAGCGTTCCAGGGACGTGTGAGCCCCAGATCCCCCGACAGGTGTCTGTGGAGCGGCTTTCAGGGCGCAGCAGGCAGTTTGGGGGTTTCTCCTCCTGTCTCCAGGGTGCATGCTGCCTTGCCAAGGTGGGTTGGGGGATCACGGAGCAGTAGTAGGCCTGGAAGTCCTAAACCATTTCAATCAGCTCAGATTCTGTCCAGGCTCAGCCTGTCCAAAATGCCTCTGAAGAAGCCGTTGGGTCTGAAGTCCAATCTTCTGAGTGGTGAGCACTGCATGAAATCAAAAATGTGGAAAATTCAGGAAAAGATATTGGAGGGTTCCTTAGTTAAGAGACAGATACTTTCATAACTAGGTTCTTAAGGGCATGGATGAAGGGCTGGCACACTACGGAGTAGCCCGTCTTTCTTGATACCAGGAGGTATACCAGCAAATCACAAATGGTATGCTCTGGAACAGTCTGATGATATAGGGCAACTCTGACAGCCAGAGTTTTAGGTGGCTCCGGGAGGTCATACCAAGGGTGCAAAAAAAAACCAAAACTCCAAGTTAGGAGTGTTGGCAATGAGTTAGGCAACTCCTAGATGAAGACATATCTGTTGATTCTTCTTAATCCTGAGCACATTCATTAATCTTTTAAAAGTCCTCCCACATTTTTTAATATTTTCAAAGATTTGTTTTGAAAATTGGGTTGTTTAAAGTTGAAAATACATAAGGCACAGTTTCAGGGTGGCAATCCTGCTCTTTTTCTGCTCTTCTCAGCAATGCCTCAGCCTGGCATTCGCTAAGCCAGCAGAGTCCAAAGCAGTCAGGGATACAGGGAAGGGGTAGAACCCCATGGTGGCAACAGCATCGACCGAATATGGCAAGAATTTCTGTTTAGCATCATACTCAGCAGGTGGCATGAGCTTTCCAGACGTGTCTGTTGCCATTCAACTTCTTCCCTAGACAAATAAGCTGCATTTATCGCTTTGAGTGCACATGGCTTTTGCAATAGGAACTCTGTCCTCTTGCTTCACTGCCAGAGAGAACGCAAATACCCTGTCTGGGAAGAGGAATGCAGTAGTCTGTCCCACCGCTGGGTAAATCAAGGAGAAATGGGCAAGAAGCCAAAGCCTAGAATCTGGTGAAGAGGAATTCGTAACTACTCCATTTACATGAACTTGACATGAACCAATTTCTAACAACCTGATATAAATCATTTCTGGCCACAACAGGATTCACAATGAAGAAAAAAAATAATGCATGCTTCAAAAGGGATTTGCACTCATTTGCTCAGACAACATGTATCAACCTGCACATGTATGTAAACCACTTATTTATGTAACTGGCTGTTAATATGCTTGTCTCTCCAGGTCATGAGTCACGCCTTACATATTGTTTTCTTTAGCAAGAGAAACATTGGCTGACAGATTGACTAAATTGATAAATCCGTTGAATAATTGATTTTCTATTGCTGATGGGCTTTTGGAGCAGCTTGGAATCTGGCATCCCATGTCAGAGTGCCTGATTCAAATCCTGGCTATTTTGCTACCAATTTAGCTTCTTGCTCATTGCGTATCCTGGGTGGGGGAGAGGGGACAGCAGGATGACTCAAGCATTTGGGTCCCTGCCACCCATGTGGGAGACCTAGACGGAGTTCTGGGCTCCTGCCTTTGGCATGGTGATTGCAGGAATTTGAGGAGTGAACTACTGTATGGAAGATCTCTCTCCTTCTGTTTCTGTACCCCTAACTTTCAAATAAAATGAAGACTAAAATAAATGAAAAATCCAGCATCTTTATTTTCTTACAATTCTCCCTCATTGGAAATTTGAAATGGGCCTCCCTGAGCTAAAGTTAAGGCGTTGGCAGGACTACATTCCTTCTGGAGGGTGAAGGGAAGAATCTATTTTCATACCTTTTCCAGAGTCTAGAGGCTGCCTGCATTTCTTGGCTCACGGCCCTTCTTCCCATCTTCAAAGCCAGTGTTGGTGTGTTGAGGCCTTCTCACATTGCATACTTAGACACTGGATCTTCCGTATCCCTCTCCCATGCACAATGACTAATTGCATCGGCTTATCTAGGTAATGTGGAGTAGGCTCCCTATCGTAAGCTCAGCTAATTAGGAACCCTAATGCCACCTGTAGCCTTGATTGCCCCTTGCGATAATAAAGTAACAAAAACGGGGCCTGTGCTGTGGCACAGTAAGTTAATCCCCCGCCTGCAGTGCCGGCATCCCATATGGGTGCCAGTTCTAGTCCCGGCTGTTCCTCTTCCAGTCCCGCTCTCTGCTGTGGGAAAGCAGTGGAAGATGACCCAAGTCATTGGGCCCCTGCACCCGCATGGGAGACCCAGAAGAAGCTCCTGGCTCCTGGCTTCGGACTGGTGCAGCTCCGGCTGTTGAGGTCATCTGGGGAGTGAGCCATCGGATGGAAGACCTCTCTCTGTGTCTCTACCTCTCTCTGTAACTGTCTTTCAAATGAATAAAATAAATCTTAAAAAAAAAAATAAAGTAACAAAATCAGAGGGTATTGGAATTAGCACATGAACATCTTTGGGGGAGTCATTATTCTGCTTATTATATCCACTAAAATGCTGCTATGTTGTAGGAAGGCAATGAATTTCTTAAATAGTATTAAGTATAAACACAACTTTACTTCTGAGGCTTGCATTTTGTTTGATCCTTTTAATATTGAAACCTTATTGAATCTACCTAACTTTCATCATAGTGCTTTGTTAAGTCATGCCACTTTCAATCTGTGTTTAAGATACACACTTTTTTCTTAGTCTCAAATTTAAAATCTTTATAACAGTTACCAAAGTTTCCAAACATGAAGGCACTGCAGAATGTTAGTGGAAGATGGAATTAAAAGATAAGTTTATTTTGGTGTTAACATTTTTTGAAATCCATGATTTTTTTCAAAATATGCATTTCTGTTAACTCGTAGAAGTGATTTTGTAGTTCACTTCCTGTTGTTGATAGCTTCTGAAAATTACACTGACTAGATTTTAAGTCTGGCACTCATAAATTACACACTGTCTCCTGCTATCTCAAGGAAGCAGTGATATTGTGGAGCTCAAGAAATGTAATCTTCCGGATTTGTGCCCTATTATTCATGTTGGGGTGTAACAAAATACTTCCAGTCATCCTACAGCTGTGTATTACATGAAGTTAGGTGGAGTCCAACTTCAGGAAGGGTAAATATTTTCTCCAAGTAATTCCTTGGTTGTTAGGGCTAACAGGCTTCTGGTAGCCATCGGTGGTGTAACAACCTTCAAAACTCCAAAGGCTGAGGCTCAGTTGACACAAATATTATATAAATCCCAACATCTTAAAGATCGAACACCTGGGACAAAAAAAAAAAAAAAAAAAAAAAGGTGATTGCCAAGTTGGAAAGCATGGGAAATGAGTCTGGTTCCACATGGCTAATCAAACATAACACCTTTTCAGTAAAGGTCTGAAAGAGCTGGTTTGGAATGGCAAACACTAGATTCATGCACCAAACAAAGCAACAAAGGTAAACAGGAGGGAGCAACCTGGTCAAGGTCCCATGAGGAGTGACTCAGCACACTTTATAACCACTCTGCACGCTCCCACCCAGCCACACAGAACTCCAGTGAAGTTGGGAGTGCTTGTTGTCCTCTCGATTAACTTTCCCTGGGAATTTGCCCCTCTCCCCTTACTAAATGTTTCTTTACACAATACTGGGTGTACCAAAAATGTCTCCTTCCTAGCAAGCATCAATATAGGAGAATGTCAAGCTTTAGTGATAGATGTCTGAATTCTATTATCTCAGCCCCTTTATAACCTGTCTGATTTCAATTAGGTTACTTCATTTTCCTGGGCCTCAGTTTCCTTATCCATAAATTGGGAAAATTAAAGCATTGTTATGAGGATTAGAAATAATTTATGCCAGGAAAAGTGCCTGGCATGGGGCCGGCACTGTGACACAGCGGGTTAAAGCCCTGGCCTGAAGTGCTGGCATCCCATATGGGCACTGGTTCAAGTCCTAGCAGCTCCTCTTCCCATCCAGCTCTCTGCTATGGCCTGGGAGAACAGTGGAAGGTGGCCCCAGTGCTTGGGCCCCTGAACCCACATGGGAGACCCGGAAGAAACTCCTGACTCCTGGCGCAGAGCAGCTCCGGCTATTGTGGCCATCTGGGGAGTGAACCATCGGATGGAAGACCTCTCTCCCTGTCTCTACCTCTCTAACTCTCTTTCAAATAAAGAAAATAAGTCTTTAAAAAAAATTAAAAGTGCCTGGCATACACAGTATTATCTATAAATGATCGTTATCATTTGTATTCTTCTTGTCTCAGAGCACCTGGAATGATGCCAGTCACTAGTTAGAACTATCATAGCCATTAGGCCACAAATCTAATCTGCCCTGGGTTATGTAAGTACAACTGTAAAGTCTCATATCCATATATGCTTCAAAGCTTGTTGTGAAGAGTAAGTAAGCTAACACACATAAAATGTCTGAGACACAACTTGGCCCATAGCATATATTCAATAAAGGCTAGCTATTGTTGTGCAAATACTTGACTCTCATATCCTGTCATTAAAGGGTTTGGGAACACGTAAGACATGTTATAACAAATGGGGAGCTAGCCATGGTGGGGTGGGGCGGGGTGGGAGAGACATGAGAGTGGAGAGCAGGAAACTGAGGATCCAGCATCAAACATCATTCTGTGACTGAGTGACTGGGGATGTGGACCTGGCCCTTTTCTTTTCTTTCTTTCTTTCTTTTTTTTTTTTTGACAGGCAGAGTGGACAGTGAGAGAGAGAGAGACAGAGAGAAAGGTCTTCCTTTGCCGTTGGTGCACCCTCCAATGGCCGCTGCGGCCAGCGCACCGTGCTGATCCGAAGGCAGGAGCCAGGTGCTTATCCTGGTCTCCCATGGGGTGCAGGGCCCAAGCACTTGGGCCATCCTCCACTGCACTCCCAGGCCATAGCAGAGAGCTGGCCTGGAAGAGGGGCAACCGGGACAGAATCCGGCTCCCCGACCGGGACTAGAACCCCAGGTGCCGGCGCCACAGGCGGAGGATTAGCCTATTGAGTCGCGGTGCCGGCTGGACCTGGCCCTTTTCAATCCCTCAGCCAGTTTCCTCCTTTATTCAATAGTCTTGACCACAACTACTCTATCCAGCACGTAGAAATGTCTACATCAGATGAAACCATTTATATAAAATATTTGACATTTAAAATGTAATAGATACAAATTATTTGTATGATTTTACAGGTTCCTAGGAGCCGGAAAAAAATAGCGAATTCATTCATTGGAAATGATCTACGGTACAGTTGTCATCTTACGTATTTGTTTAATTCTCGCAAGCAAACTGAGTTCTTTACATCCACGTGTGGCAGCCATTCGGCATGTATGCTCTAAGAGCAAGGATAACTTTGCCCTATTTTATTTACTGGTGTCTCCCATGTTTTCAGAGCAGTGCTTGGTGCACAGCTGGAAATTAATCGATAGTTGTTGAATTAAGTTATAATGTATTAGATATCCTAAAGGTATATTCCCACAAATTTCATATACCTTTCTTCTCTGATACTGGGGCACGGGCCGTGCCTAGATTTTTTACATACAAAGCTCCAGATTTCGAGGACATGAGAGAAATGGTATTTCTTATATATAATAATGTAATAACTACAAGGGATCTCCATTGAGTGGCGAATAATTTGGATGCACGCAGATCACGTTTTTCAGGAGATGGACGTACCAGAGTCAGGGCAGTGTGGTGAACAGAATAGATAATGGGCACGAACTCAGTAGCTGTGGCCTGCAGTAGGAGAATTCAGGTCTGTCATTTAACCCGTAGAATGCACTTTCTTCAAAATGAGACCCCTGAACTCAGATTGATGGATCAGTGGTGGGATATCCGAATCACACGGAATGGTTTCTTTTATTAAAGTTCTAGGAGCTGGCGCTGTGGTGCAGTGGGTTAAGCCACCACCTGCAATGCCAGCATCCCATATCAGAACTCTGGGTTGAGTCGTAGCTGCTCTGCTTTGGACCCAGAAACCCACTAATGCACCTGCGAAAAGCAGTGGAAGACGGACCAAGCACTTGAGACCCTGTCACTCACGTGGGATACCCAGATGGTGTTCCATGTCCCCGGCTTCACACTGGCCCAGTCCTAGATGTTATGGCCATCTGGGGAGTGGATCACTGGATGGAAGATCTCTCTCTCTCTCTCTCTCTCCCCTCCCTTCTCTGTGTCACTCTTCAGTTTCACTTTTCACATGTCCTCTTTCAGCACCCTCAGTTTCAGCCAGACAGCACAGACTCACCTGAACACAATGTAAATCCCTAAGGCAGGATTAACTGATATTTCCATTCTGTTCCCATAGCATCTGATCTCTAGGTGTTGTTAGTTCAGCAACTTTCACACAAACTCAGTCCCAGTTCTCCAAAGCTTGTACTTCTACCTCTGTCCTACAGAGAATATTTTTTTAAATATTTATTTGAAAGTCAGAGTTAGACAGAGAGAGGAGGAGAGGCAGAGAGAGAAAGAGAGAGGTCTTCCATCTGTTGGTTCACTCCACAGATGGCCACTATGGTAGGAGCTGGGCTGATCTGAAGCCAGGAGCCAGGAGTATCTTCCAGGTCTCCCATATGGGTGCAGAGGCCCAAGGACTTGGGCCATCTTCTACTGCCTTCCCAGGCAATAGCAGAAAGCTGGATTGGAAGTAGAGCAGCTGGGACTTGAACCAGTGCTCAAATGGGATGCCAGCACTGCAGGTGGTGGCTTTACCTGCTACGCCACAGTGCCAACCTTGAGAGTATGTTTTATTCATTTAAAAAAGTTCCAGGGGCTGGCGCTGTGGTGTAGAGGGTAAAGCCGCTGCCTGTAAAGCCAGCATCCCATTTAGGTGCTGGTTTGAGTCCTGGCTGCTCCACTTTTGATCCAGCTCTCTGCTATGGCCTGGGAAAGCAGTAGAAGATGGCCCAAGCCCTTGGGCCCCTGCACCCATGTGGGAGACCTAGAAGAAGCTCCTGGCTCCTGGCTTTGGATCAGCCCAGCTCTGGCCGTTGCGATCACTTGGGGAGTGAACCAGCGGATGGAGGACCTCTTTCCCCTTCTCTGCCTCTGTAACTCTGCCTTGCAAATAAATAAATAAATCTTTTTTAAAAAAAAAAGTTCCATTCCGGGTACAGACTATGGAAAAGGCCAGTTACTCAAGAGAGATTTGTTGAACTGAAATGTGGAAACTGTCTGTAGAGAAGTTCTAGCAGATTTTGAAATACCTAGTGGTTCTGTTATTTTAGGGTCCTTCAGCTGACCAGGAAATAATTCTGAGCTTGTTTTCCGACCCAGAAAAGCAGGCACCACCTGTTGCCTCTTCCCGTGATGACAGGAGGGACCTCAGTCCAGAGAGTTCCTGCTCAACATGGTCTGAATATGTTTAATGGCCCTGTGTGTAGTCCTAATACTTACAACTGCTTGAAACAATTACAGTCATCCGCAAGCTACTATTTTATAAGACAAGCCTACTAAATATTGATATAATACATGATAATTTTTATTACTGACACTTTAAAAATTCCTACAATCTTACAGGAAACATGGCTTTACTCTAGCCTGTAAAATGTCAAACTTTAGGCAGCTAAAATCACATGGAACTCCATTTTAAAGGAAAGTCTCAATTTATTTCCTATTATTTTCATAAACAGTATAGAGTATGTGCACAAACCATAGTGTATGAAAAATAATGTTTAATACTTTTCTATTAAGATATTTAAGAGTTTGGTGCAATGGAATATGATACAACATGTTTGGTCTTTACATAAACAAAGATAATTCATTGATTCATTGGAAATTTCAAAGAAAGAACTTAGATTTCAACATATCCATAATTTTCAACAGTCATCTCTATATTTAGCAATCTGAGATAGTTAAACACTGCATATTCTAAAGAATTCCCAAGGGCATGACACCATACCAGGACTGTGAAACTCTGAGGGGAATCATGGTTCTAAACTGGGTGCTGTGCTCCACCCTCAGGGTGCAGTGCAAGCTGTACATATCAAACCTGTCCCAGCTTTTGCACGCTGTTGTGATGGGGCTAATAACAATATTATTTTCCCTTGCTTATTGCTTTTGTCAAAACTAGCATTATACAATTATCAGATTACAGGACATTATCTTATTCCTAATGTGCTGTTTTAATGTGGCTTTTGAATTATTTCCCATTAGTTGTAGTACTCAAACACAATTTTGTCTGAAAGGGGACAAATGAGAAACTCAGCTCTTTCATTTGCACTAAGTATACTTAGTGTTTTAAGGAATCCTGTAAAGGCACACACGGACCCTAGTACGGCTTGCTGAAGAAGTAAAAGAGCTTTTTATTGAACTGACTGGTTTCTGACCACCCAAATAATTCTCTACTTAGAACTGACACTCCTGGCCGGCGCCGTGGCTCACTTGGCTAATCCTCTGCCTGCAGCGCCGGCACACCGGGTTCTAGACCTGGTCGGGGCGCCAGATTCTGTCCCGGTTGCTCCTCTTCTGGGCCAGCTCTCTGCTGTGGCCCGAGAAGGCAGTGGAGGATGGCCCAAGTGCTTGGGCCCTGCACCCACATGGGAGACCAGGAGGAAGCACCTGGCTTCTGGCTTTGGATCGGCGCAGTGCACCGGCTGCAGCACACCGGCTGCAGCACACTGGCCATGGCGGCCATTTGGGGGATGAACCAACAGAAAAAGGAAGACCTTTCTCTCTGTCTCTCTCTCTCTCACTGTCAAACTCTGCCTGACCACTGACCACCTGCAGAAAACAAAGTTCCAGGAGCTCAGAGTCAGGTCTACCATGCTGAGACCTGACACCTGATAAAGCCCAAGGGCCTCATACCCCACTCCGACCCCAAACTCCTGCCCGCTGGTGGTCACAGACTGAGCTTCTAGCTTGCCAGGAGTTACGGGAAGACCTGTGCTCTGGTAGATTGGGCTCATTTTCTCCTGTGTCACGCTGCTGGCCTTAGGTGAGGCGGGTGGGCCTCCCTGAGACTTGTTGGCTTCAGGAACTGTGGGATCCAGGATGACCAGCCTGGGGCCAATCTGAATGGCCTGGGGGCCGTCTTTATCACCCTCATCCAACCTTGAGGGAGACAACAAGGACTATTTTGGAAATCAGTGAGGGGCTGGTAATAGGTGCAATGCTAGGTAGCTCCTAATGGTGTCTATGCCTAGGCAAGTTCCTGTGGACATTCTCATGAGACAAATTTGTTTTGGCATGTTTCACCACCAACCTCTCCTCATGGGCCTGCTGTATATCCCTAAGATTGTACAGGGCCTAGGGACTATGAGACCGAGTTGTGGCCCACTTAGGGCATGCCTGAGAAGCTGAGGCCTGCCTCCATCACTCCTACAGCCTTACACAGACAGCAAGAAATCATAGGATTGTTCTGGAACTCAGTGAGAGGTTAATGAAACCTAGCATTGAGCAGATCTGAACAGTACCAGTGCCCAGGCCTTGCTTGCAGACAGAGCCTCTGTACCTGTTTTGTGCCCAGTGGAGTTCTGTGATCCTGAATCATCAGCATCTGATAGGTTTATATCAGGCAGTGAGCCCACACCAGCAGGAAGACAGACCATGACAGAGTGAGCCTTGGTCCTACCTCCTCAAGGATGCGCTGGTCTTGGTGGGCTGTGGGCTCAGGATGTACTCCAGTAACATGGCATTTGTGGACAAAGGATGAGGAGTCAGAGCCTAATGCAGGCCTTTTGAAGGCATTTCCCTATTCTACACTGAATCACACATCAACTGCAGATTTGAGACAAATTTGAGTTGGCACTAATTTTATAGGACTGAATCAGCAAAAACACATCAAGAGTGGATGGGGTGGGGCAAACTAGATAGCATAAGGTGCTGTCTAGTGTTAGATAGCAAAAGTATCCACAGGCTCGGAGGATAAGCTGCTCAGAATTTAGGGCAGTTAACAAAGGAAGTCAGGTTACTAAAACTAATCCTCCAATGTGCAGATGGCGTCACACATCAGTAAGAGCCAAGAACTTCCAGGGAACCATGGCCTCACCTAAAGAGCAAAATAAGGTGCCAGAAGCCAACCACCTGGAAGTTGAACCTTCTAAATGCTCAGATGAACATTTCAAAATCTGTTGCCAAGAAACTCAGTGAAACTCAAGAGTACACGGATAAATGATTCAATATTCTGACAGAGATTTGGTAGAGATATGGAAATCGTTAGACAAAAATCAAGCAGAGATCCTTCAGCTGAAAAGTACACTAAGTGAAATTAAAAATGCCATAGAAGGCATCAATAGCAGAACAGATTAAACAGAAGAAAGAGTCAGGGAGCCTGAAGACAGGCTCTTTGAAAAAGTCCAGTTGGATGAGAAAAAAGAAAAAAATCAAGAGGAATGAAGAAAACTTATGGGAAATGTGGAATAGCATGAAAAGAGCAAATGTTTGAGTTACTAGGATTCACGCAGGACTTCAGAATGTTAGAGTAGAGAACATATTCAGTAGATAATGACATAAAACTTCCCAAACCTAGATTAAATATAAAGAGAATAATCTCAAAGCTGCAAGAAAGAAAGAAGCAAATAATACATAAAAGGGTTCTAATTTCTCTGACTACAGATTTCTGAGCAGAAGCCTTACAGGCCAGGAGGGAATGGGATGAGGCTTTTATGGTGTTAAAAGGAAAAAATTGTCAGCCAAGAATACTGCATCTGGGGGCTGATGTTGTGGCTGACGCTGCTTACAATGTCCCCATCCCATAATGGAGTGCTGGTTGGAGGCTCAGCTGCTCCATTTCCAATCCAGCTTCCTGCTAATGTGCATAGGAAAGCAGTGGAAGATGGGCCTCTGTTACCCATATGGGAGACCAGGATGGAGTTCCTGGTTCCTGGCTTTGGCCTGGCCCAGCCCGGGCCATTGCATCCATTTAGGGAGAGATGAGGAGCCTAATGCAGGCCCTTCAAAGGCACATCAAGAGTGGATGGGGTGGGGCAAAACTAGATAGCATAAGGTGCTGTCTAGTGTTAGAGATAGAAGATATCTCTCTCTCTCTCTCTCTCTCTCTCTCTCTCTCTCTCTCTCTTTCGTTTCCTCTCTGTCACACTGCCCATTAAATAAGTAAATCTTTTTTAAAAATGAATGCTGTGTCTGGCATAGCTGTCCTTCAGATATGAGAGACAGATAAAGACGTTCCCAGACAAACAAAAGCTGAGAGCATTTATCACCATCAGACCTGTCTTGCAAGAAATGCTAAAGGCAGTTCTTCAAACTGAAAGAAACTGATGCTAATAAGTAAGAACAAAATATCAGACGGTAGAAAACTCACCTTCTGTTAAGAGTAACTAAAGAAACAAATTCAGAATTCCCTAATAGTGTGATTTTGATGTGTAAACCATTTAAATATTTGCTGTGAAGGAAAAAAAATACAAAAACTAAAAACTATAATGTCTACATTAAAATGTTAAGAGACATGCAATACAGAAAGAGGTCACATGTAATGTCAAAAATTCAAAATGTGGGGGAGGACTGGAGCACAAATGTGGAGTGCTTTATTAGGATTTCTTAACTGTTTTCTGTTTGTCTCTTTCCCTGTCTTTATAACCAGTGTTGTTGTCATTTCAATACAGATTGTCCTAGCCAAAAGATTTTTGTAAGCCTCATGATAACCACAAAGAGAAACCTATAGCAGACTTGCCAAAAATAATAGGCAAGGAATCAAAGTATACCATTAGAGAAAATCACTTAACCACAAATGAAAAATGTGAGAGAGGGAGAAAGAAAGGAAACACAATAAAAATACAAAGTAAGTATTAAAATAGTAGTGGTAAGATTCCGCCTATCTTAATTACCTTAAATATCGACAGACTAAATTCCCCAATAGAAAGACATAGCATGACAAAATTGATTTAAAATGGGACTCAACTATGTGTTGCTTACAGGAAACTCACTTCACTTCTAAGGACACACATAGACTGAAAGTAAAATGATGCAACAAGATGCAAAGGGAATCCAAAAGAAAGCATAAGCAGACATACTTCTATCAGATAAGATAGATTTTAAATCAAAATCACTAATAAGAGAACACAAAAGTCATTATATAATGATACAAGATTCAACCTAGCAAGAGGAAATAATACTTGTAAATAATATGCACCCAGAAGTACAGCACTCAAATACATAAAGCAAATATTAATAGGCTATAGGAAGAGACAAATTTCAAAATAATAATAGGGAACTCTAACACCCCACGTTCATAAATGGACAGATCAATGAGACAGAAAATTGACAAAGAAATAGCTGGATTAAATTGTACCCTACATTGATTGGACCTAACAGACATCTACAGAGCTTTACATTCAACAGCTGAGTATACACATTCTTCTAAATAGCAACATGGAACATTTTCCAGGATAGATTATATGGTAAGTCATAAAACAAGTCTCAACAAATTTAAAAAATGGAAATTATATCTATCTTTTTTTCTGACAACATGGAATAAAAAAAGAAATCAATAACAACAGAAACTTTGGAAACTTCACAAATATATGGAAATTTAAAAAAATGCTAATCCTGGACAATCAATGGATCAAAGGAGAAATTAAGAAGGAAATTTTAAAGGTTCTTGAAATGAATGAAAATGTAAACACAGCATACCAGCACCTGTGAAATACAGCAATAGCGGTTCAGGAGCGAAGTATATAGCAATCAAAGCCTGCATCAAAAAACCAGAAAGAACTCAAATAAACAACTTATCAATGTACTTCAAGGAACTAGAAAAAGAAAAACAAATCAAATCCAAAATTGGTAATAGGAAAGAAATACAAAACTCAGAACATAAATAAATAAATACAAAAAAACCCCAATGAAATGAAGAGCCAAATGAAAAGATGAAAAAAGTGACAAACCTTTAGCTATTCTAATCATGAAAAAAGGATTTGAATATATAAAATCAGAGATGAAAATGGAGACATTGCTACTGACACCACACAAATAAAAAAGATTGTTAGAGATGACCGTAAACAACTACTGGCAAGAAATTTGATAACCTAGGAAAAATGGACAAATTCTTAGACACATGTTCCTTATCAAGATTGAGTCATTTGGGGCCTGCTCTGTGGTGTAGTGGGTAAAGCTTCTGCTCATGGTGCCGGCATCCATATGGGCCCAGGTTCAAGTCCTGGCTGCTCCACTTCCAATCCTGCTCTCTGCTAATGTACCTGGGAAAGCAGCAGGAGATGGCCCAAGTGTTGGCCCCCTGCCACCCACATGGGAGACCTGGATAAAGCTCTTGGCTGCTGGCTTTGGCCGGGCCCAGCCCTTGCCATTGCAGCCTTTTGGGAAGCGAACCGTGGATGGAAGATCTCTCTCTATTTTTCCCTCTCTCTCTATAACTCTGCCTATCAAATAAAAAAAAAAACTTTTTTGTTTGTTTAAAAAGCAGAGTTACAGCGAGAGAAGTGATACACAGAAAGAGAGAGAGAGAGAGGGAGGGAGGGAGAGAGAGCAAGCGAGCATAGTCTTTCATCCACTGGTTCACTCCCCAAATGGCTGCAATAGCCAGGACTGAGCCAGGCTGAAGCCAGGAGCCAGGAGCCAGGAGCCACTTACTGGTCTCCCAAATGGGTGGCAGGGGCCCAAGTACTTGGGCCATCCTCTGCTGCTTTCCCAGGCACATTATTAGGGAGCTGGACTGGAAGTGGAACAGCTGGGACTCCAACTAGTGCCTATATGAGATGCCAGTGCTGCAGGCCACAGCTGGTTTTTTTTTTTTTTTTTTTTCAAATTTTGCTACCTATTTGCTCCATATTAAAGTTTCAGCAATTGTTTCTTTAAGATTTATTTTTATTTATTTGAAAGACAGAGTTACAGAGAGAAGTAGAGACAGAGAGAGAGGTCTTCCATCTGCTGGTTCACTCCCCAGATGGCTGCAATGGCCAGAGCTGTGCCTATCCGAAGCCAGGAGCCCGGAGCTTCTTCTTCTGGGTCTCCCATGCTGGTGTAGGGGCCCAACGACGTGGGCCATCTTCTACTGCTCTCCCAGGCCATAACAGAGAGCTGGATTGGAAGAGGAGCAGCCGGGACTAGAACCGGAGCCCATATGGGATGCTGGCACTTCAGGCCAGGGCTTTAACCCACTGCGCCACAGCACCAACCCCAATAAATAAATATTTTTTTAAAAAATTGAGTCATTTTAGGTAAGCTATATTTTTCTAAACATTTTTTCATTTCACTGAAGCTCTCAAATTTGAAGCTTTTTCAAATTTAATTCATTTATAATTTCTTTTTGATGTGTGCAATTTCTTTAGCTATGCCCTTCGTCCTGTTTTAACAGTTTTCCTTTGTATCTGAGAAATCTTCATTTCTCCTCATTTGTTAATGCAGATTTCATTTGTAGAGCAGTTTTAGCTCCATAGCAGAAAGCGTAAGTTTTCATATATCCCCTTCATCCACATACGCAGTTTCCCCTACCATCAGTATCCCACACTGCAGTGCTCCATTCATTAGAACTGATGAGCCAATACTGACCCATCATTGCCACCCCAAATCCATAGTTTACATGGAACTCATTCTTAGTGTTATATATTCTATGGGCTTGACAAATGTATAATGAAATTCATCTACTTTTATAGAATTATACTTTCATTGCCCTGAAAATTCTCTGTGCTCTGCTTATTTCTCCAGAGAGAGAGAGAGAGAGAGAGAGAGAGAGAGAGAGAAATACTGGTGTCTTTGTTGTTTTGATGTGTACTTTCCTAGTAACATACGATGCTGAGCATATTTTTGTAAACCCTGTAATCTGTAAATCTTTGGTAAGGTATCTCTTTAGGTGTCCTGCCCCATTTTAGAGTTGTCTTCTAATTGTTGAGTTTTAATAGCTCTTTGTATAACTACCCTTTACCAATATATCTTATGCAAATTTCCTTCATGTGTTTTTGCCTTCCCATTTGCTTGACAGTTGCTTTTGCAGTTCACAAGTTTTTAATTTTAATAACTTATCCATCTTTCTTTTATGGATTATTACTCTGGTGTTATATATATATATATATATATATATATATATAAAGTATTGCCAAATCCAAGGTCATCTAGATTTTTCTCTTAAGTTATCCTTTGGGAATTTTATGTTTTACATTTAGGTCTGTGACCCATTTTCAATTGGTTTTTGTGAAGCCTGTAAGGTTGATGTAGATTCATTATTTTGCACATGGATTTCCAGTTGTCCTAGAACTGTTTTGTTGAGAAGACTATCCTTTCTCCACTGAATTTCCTTTTCCCCTTTGCTGAAGGTGAGATTACATTTCTGTAGGTCTATATCTGGGTTTTCTAATCTGTTCCACTTACCTATATATCATTTTTTGGCACTATAACCCTGTCTTGATTGCTATAGTCTTCGAGTCAGGTCCTGTCAGCCTTCGTTAATTCGTCTCGTTCAATAATGTTTTGTTTATTCTGGGTCTTTTGTCTCTCCATGTAAATTTTAGACTCAGATTGTCAATATCACAAAACAATTTGCTGAGGAGCTGGTGGTTTGGACTGCTGCCTGTGATGCCAGCATCCCATATGAGTGCCGATCTGAGTCCCGGCTGCTCTGCTTCTGATCCAGCTTCCTGATAAGGAGCCCAGAAAAGCAGCAGAGGGTGGCCTGGGTACTTGGGCTCCTGCCACCCTTGTGAGAGACCCAGATGGAGTTCCTAGTTCCTGGCTTCAGCCTGGCCCAGCATCGGCCACTGCAGCCATTTAGAGGTGAACCAGAGGAAGGAAGATCTCTCTTATCTGTCTCTTGCTCTCCTTCTCTCTAACTCTGCCTTCCAAACAAATAAGTAAATAAAAATCTTTTTAAAAATTTGCTGGAACTTTGAGATCACATTGAATCGATTGATAAAGTTGAGGGAAAATACTATTTTAGGATTAATGATTCCCATGAATTCCTGACCATGAATGTGGGCTGTCTCTCCATTTACTTAGTTTTCCTTTGATTTTTTCATTAAAGTTCTGTTTTTCCTGAAATAGATCTTCTATACATTTTGCTCCATTTATACTTAAAAATTTCATTTTGAGAGTGTTAACATAATTGGTGGAAGGTCTTTAATACTAATACTGTTTTTATTTATATACTCACTTTTATTATCAGTCTTGCCCTGGGTTTGACAATTTAGTCTTTTCATGATTAATTTTTGTATTTTATTTTATTTTTTAAAGATTTATTTATTTACACAGAAAGAGAAGGAGAGGCAGAGAGAGAAAGAGGTTTTCCATCCTCTGGTTCACTCCCCAATTGGCTGTAACAGCCAGGGCTGGGCCAGTCCAAAGCCAGGAGCCAGGAGCTTCCTCTGGCTCTTCCCACGTGGGTGCAGGGGCCCAAGGACTTGGACCATCCTCTACTGCTTTCCCAGGCCATAACAGAGAGCTAGATTGGAAGTGGAGCAGCTGGGACTTGAACTGCTGCCCATATAGGATGCTGGCACTGCAGGCGGCGGCTTTACCTGCTACGCCACAGCTCTAGCCCTAATTTATGTATTTTAAAGACATAATTAATTTCTACTCATTCATGTTATTCTTTTATGTTGCTGTTCTTTAAACAATTTTTAAGATAAATACTTACCTCATTAACTTTCAATCTTTTATGTAGAATTTCTCTGAGTTAAAAATCTTTTAATTTTCACTGTACTTTCTTCTTTGCTCAAAACTGTATTTATAAATGCGTTTTTAGAATTTCAAGCAGATAGATATTTCTAGTATCTTAACTGGTAAAATTTCTAGTTAACTTTTCTATGTTCAAGGAATCTGATGTGAAAAAAAGAATCTGATATGCGTGATAGAAATCTATAAGAATTTGTTAAGATACAATTTACATTCATAAATGCTCCCCATGTATTTGAAAACAATGCATGGTCTGCAGCTCTTGGACACATTTATATATATGAGTATCTATCCATCTCCATCGAGTTAATCATGTTTTTTCAACCTATATTCTTGATTTTTTCTCATGTGCTTTATTAGTTACTAAGAGATATGAACTTCTTTTGCAACTGTGTGATTGCTGCATCCTATATTGTGAGGTTATCAGTTCATAATAGTCTAAAATTATCTTACCTGCGAGTTAAACATTCACTGTAATTATTGATTTATATATGCCACATTATTTGTAGTTTTCTATTTCTCTTTTTTGGCATTCCTTTTAATTTTTTTTTTATCAATTTGGAAGTTACACATTTTCTCTGTATAGTTTTAGTCATTACCCTAGAAATCATAACTTGGACACTTAATTTATCCAAGGCTAAACTTCATTAGTAAAAATAATTAAAAAAAATAAAATTATATACTAGTTCTGAAAGTAGGAACTTTAACTCTATTACTTTTTAAAAAAATGTATTTATTTATTTGAGAGGCAGAATCACAGAAAGAGAGAGAGAGAGAGAGACAGAGAGATCTGCTGGTTCACTCCCCAAATGGCCTCAACTGCCAGGGCTGGGCCAGGCCGAAGCCAGGAGCCAGGAGCCAGGAGCTTCATCCAGATCTCCCACATGGGTGGCAGGGGCCCAAGCCCCTGGGCCATCTTCTGCTGCTTTCCCAGACGCATTAGTAGGGAACTGGTTCGGAGGCGAAACAGCCAGAACTTGAAGTGGCGTGCCCTTAAGGGATACAGGTGCAGGTGGCCACTTAACCTGTGTTGTGCCATGATGCCAGCCCCTCTCTGCCCCTTCTTGACTTAGAGGGTTATTGTGCTACAATACTGTAAGATATTATGATTGCTATTTTATTCACTTTGTTCCTCACTGTGATCACTTTGCTTCTGTGTCAACTACATTCTTTAAACTGTCTTTTAGAGAGGGTCTCTTTATGGTAACACTTTCCAGTTTGCATTTTCTGACAATGTGTTTTTCTCCTGGTCTTTCAAGGATATCTAAATCTAGCTTAGTAACTTTGGGTCCATCCTCCCAACCCCCCATAATACTGAAGAAACATTCCACTGTATTCTGTCCTTTTCGAAGAGTCAGCTGGCAGGCCAACTGTTGATCTTCGTAAGATAATTTGGCTTTTTCTTTTTCTAATGAATTTCTCTTGTCTTCATTTTTTTTTGACAGGCCTGACTATGGCTTATTATTTGTCTTCTTGATAATTGTTGGTTTTCTTGATTCTGTGGATTGTCATCTTTCCTGGAAAAAGTCTTAATTGTCATCTCTTCAACTACATGGGGTCTTCATAAAAATCCTGTGCATATTTTTCATAATAAGCATTCATAGAAAATGCATATTAGGAAGAAAAACCTATGCACGGATTTAATTTTTTTCCAAAATAAACTTATACTAACTTGGTATAACATTCTGAGCAGGATCTAGTTTTAGGCACTAAGAAGTTTGAAAACAGCCCTCAGCTGAACAATAGGAATTTTGCTGAAATTAAAGCAAGAACAAATACCAGATCTATGGTAAAGGTTGGGTAAAAGAATGGTGAAATAACTGATACCTTATGAAAAGTTTATGATGACAATAACTTAATTAACTCAAAAGTTTACAAATGGATAACACATTTTCAGATGAGACAGGATGATTTTGAAAGTGAAGACCACAGTGAAAGACCACCAACACCAATTTGCAAGGAAAATATTCATCTTGTTCATGCCCTAATTTAAAAAGACCTAGCAGAAATGATAGCCAACATTATAGACATCTCAATTGATTCAGCTCGCACAAGTCTGAGTGAAAAAACTAAAGTGCAGAAAACTTTCTGCTCAATGGGTGCTGTGCTTATGTCAGTTGCAGAAAAAAAGCAGAGCTTCTAAGGGAAATTTTAAATGAGCAGGATCAAGATCTTGAAGTATTTCTTCCAGGAATTGTAGGAGATGAAACATGGCTTTAGCATTATGATCCTGAGATCCTGAGGACAAAGCACAATCAAAGCAATGGCTATTAAGACGTAGAAGTGGTCCAATCAAAGTAAAGCAGACTGGTTAAAAGCAAAATTCATAGAGCAACTGTGGGGTTCTGTTTCCATTTTCTGTTTTTTTTTTTTTTTTTTTTTTTTTTGAGGGGCTGGTGGTGTGGTGCAGCAGGTGGAACCACTGTCTGCAACACTGACATCCCATATAGGATAATTTGTTCTAGTTCTAGCTGCTCTGCTTCCAATCCAGCTCCCTGCTAATGCTCTTAAGAAAGTAGAGGAGGATGGCCCACGGATCCTGATACCTCTGTGGGAGTTCTGGGTGGAGCTCTGGGCTCCTGGCTTTGGCTTGGCCCAGCCCTGGTATTGCAGTCATCTGGGGAGCTAAGCAGCAGAAGCCTGCTCTTTCTCTCTCTGTGTCTCCCTCTCTGGGTCATCCTGCCTTTCAACTAACTAACTAACTAACTAACCAACTAACTAAATCTTTTATATAAACCCTTCAACAGGAGAGTTTGTTGTCTGTCCCTTAATATGAGTAATAGTTTAAAATTTTCCTGTTAAAGCTGGCATTTTGACATTATCTTATATGTTGTACAATACTTCGATTACTGGTTAACATGCATTTATAGAATATCTGATTTAGATATCTTTATGGTAGACATTAGTACTGCTTGTAAATAACTGGTACTTTCCCCTTTCCTTATACATCCTGTCCCCTGTGACTATTCCTGGACAATAAACTTGCAAACTGAGACAGTTGTCCAAACTCTTTCCTTTTTCCTTGGCACAGCAATGGTTAACCTTTGCGCCAGCAGTCAGGTTCCTTCAGTGACCTTGGTGAACAGAGCCCCCTGCTGATCTAGTGTCTTAATCAGCTTGGGCTGTCACCAATTCCATAGACTGGGTGGCTGAATCCACAAACTTTGTTCCCCTGGCTGCAAGTTTGAGATCAGGGTGCCAACATAGTTGGGTTCTAGGGAGGGCTTTCTTTCTGGTGGTTGCCTTCTCTTTGTGCTCACGTGGCAAATCCTTGGTACATATGCAAGGGAAGAGGGAGAAGAAAGCAAGTTCCCTGGTGTCCCTTCTTACAAGGTCACTAATCCCATCGTGAGGCCCCACCCTCATGACCTAAACCTAACCACCTCCCAAAGGTTCCAGCTCCAAGTTCCATAATAACGGGAGTCAAAGCTTCAGCAGATGAATCAGAAGCTGCCGCACAAGGGCCGACATTGAGGCGTAACAGGTTAAGCCACCACCTATGATGCCGGCATCCCACATGGGTGCCGGCTCATGTCCTGGCTGCTCCACTTGTAATTCAGCTCCCTGCTAATGCACCTGGGGAAGCAGTGGAGGAGGGCCCAAGTCCCTGCGTCCCTGCACCCACATGGGAGACCTGGGTGAAGCTCCCGAAGCTCTGGCTCCTGGCCAGGGTGGCCATTTGGGGAGTGAACCAGCGGATGGACGCTCTCTCTCTTTCTCTCTCTTTCTCTGGTTCTCCCTCTCTCCAAAACCCTGCCTTTCAAATAATATAAATAAATATTTAAAATATAAAATAAATTAATATTTAAATTATACAAATAAATATAAACATATAAAAGAGGATGTGCACAGAGGACACACAGCTCAGTCCACAGTGGTGGGTTTGCAGCATCAGAGAGAGCTAATGTGATGATGAGATCTGGGGACTGTTTGTTACCACAACATAACTTCAGCTACCCAGACTGGTATCTCTTGGTAGGTGAATAGATTTTAATTTAAAATAAATAGTGATGCCAGCGCTTAGCACAACATGACTCCATATGGAAAAGTTGGTGACAGGGCTGTTATTAAGTGTTTTCTCTGTGGAAATGGAAATCTTTAGAACATTGTGCTTTCTTGGGGCCAGCGCTGTGGTATAGTAGGTAAAGCCACCGCCGGAAGTGCCGGCATCCCATATGGGCGCCGGTTCAAGTCCTGGCTGCTCCACTTCCATTCCAGCTCTCTGCTTTGGCCTGTGAAAGCAGTGGAAGATGTCCAAGGCCTTGGGCCCCTGCACCTCGTGGGAGACCCAGAAAAAGCTCCTGGCTCCTGGCTTCAGATCAGCGCAGCTCTGGCTGTTGCAGCGAATTGGCGAGTGAACCAACAGATGGAAGACCTCTCTCTCTGCCTCTCCTTCTCTCTGTGTAACTTTGACTTTCAAATAAATAAATAAATATTTTTTAAAAAAGAATATTGTGCTTACCTCCTGCTGACCTTCATAATCAATTATTAAACCTGTGACAATCACATGACATCAGCAGAATCAACTTTTTTCTGTGGTTTTGACCCTGAAGGGTAGACAGTGAAAGTAGCTGCTTAAACAGCCTTCATACGTACCACAGATTCATATGTCTGTTGCGACGTGAAGCTTGTCTTTGCTGATCTTGACTCTCTTCTGGAATAACCAGAATGCTAATCTTAAGAAATTCTGCCTATAGATATTTAGAGTCATTTGGAAATTGACCATACAAATGTCAAGTACATGGATTTCAAATCTTTTATTATCACAAGCCTTCGCTAAGAGGTTTCAAGGTTCCTCTAAACCTAAAAGTCCTTTAGAGAACTTAAAAGAAGAGAACTGTTCAGTAGTGGGTTAATATAATTGGTGTTGTAATTAACACATGGAAACCAGCCTTTATCAACAGTTGCTGACATGAGCACAGGTGCCAATGATTCTACTGCCTAATGATAGGAACAGAGCATTCTCACAAAAGGAACTATGTGTATACATACATACAGTGTTTTAGTGAAATGCCTTTGCAGTGGGATTATTTATGCCAGATGGACTCAAGTGCAATCCATTAACCACCTCTATCTGAACACCAATAAAGGGCAATAACTCTAAAGAAATCAAGAATAAAATCACTCTTGGAAGGCACTGCAATAGCAAAGGTGGCTTTGGGGTTCACTGGCCTTGGATTCAACCTCCAGATATGCCACTCCCAAGCTGTGTGACAGCAGACCACTTAACCTTTCCAAAACCAGCATTCTTATCTATAAAATCACACCCACCTCACTGAGCTATTGTGAGAATCAAAAATAGGAGCTGGCATATAGCAAAAGTTACCTGTTTTACGATGATGATGATGATGATGATGATGATGATGATGATGATGATGATGATTGGGTGCCAGTACTGTGGTGTAGAAGGTTAAGCCTCCACTTGCAGTGCTGGCGTCCACTATGGGTGCCGGTTTGAGTCCCAGCTGCTCTACTTCTGAGCTAGGTCCCTGCTAATGCACTGGGAAAGCAGCAGAAGATGGCCCAAGTGCTTGGGCCTCTGTTCCCACGTGGGAGACCTAAAAGAAGATCCTGGCTCCTGGCTTCAGCCTGGCCCAGCCCTGGCCATTGTGGCCATTTGGAGAGTAAACCAGTGGATGGAATCATCTGGAAACTGATTATCTCTCTCTCCTTCTCTGTATTTCTACTTTTCAAGTAAATATTTTAATAAACTTATCTTTTTAAAAAAGATTTATTTATTTATCTGTTTAAAAGGCAGAGTTACAGAGAGGGAGAGGCAGAGAGTGAGAGGGGTCTTCCATTCACTGGTTTACTCCTCAGATGGCCACAATGGCCAGAGCTGTGCTGATCCAAAACTTGAAGCCAGAAGCTTCTTCTGGGTCTCCCATGTGAGTGCAAGAGCCCAAGGACGTGGGCCATCTTCTGCTGCTTTCCCAGGCCATAGCAGAGAGCTGGATCAGAAGTGGAGCAGCCGGGACTTGAATCGGTGCCCATATGGGATGCCGGCACTGCAGGCTGTGGCTTTACCCACTATGCCACAGCACTGGCCCCCATAAAGGTTATTTTAAGGATACAGATAACTAGCCAGATGAAGAGATGCACAGGATGAAGTCTGCAAGGGTCTTGAGCTAAGGAGCTTCCATGGCCAAGGATTTGTGCCTCCTGGTGTAGGGATGAGGTCTTATTTACCCTCCTATGAGTTTCCATGGGTTCCGCTCTCCAGAAGCCCTCTGAATCCTGTTCTTTTGGGCTTTTATGGAGATGTCATCGCATATGCAGGATGGAAGCATGAACAACCATGTAGCAATGTGAATGGATGAAAAGGGAATGATCTAATGCTAGAAGACTGGAACCCAGTGAGGCCTGACTGTTCAGATTCTTTTGGGTTTTGCTGTATTCATTTCTCCCAAGTATGGCACAGGATCCCTTCTGAAGTGAAGATCTTGTGACTTATTATCAGAGAATATTTTTGTGGACACCTCCAAGACAGAAATGTGGGGAAAGATTAGAATATATTTCTATTTCCTGTGGTCTGGCTTGGTGAGAGAAACGAGAGCAGGAGAGAGTGGGAGAGGTAGGGAATGCTTTCTTTATTTTTTTTTTTTTAAGATTTTATTTTTTTATTTGACAGATAGAGTTACAGACAGTAAGAGAGAGAGAGAGAGAGACAGAGAGACAGGTCTTGCTTCTGTTGGTTCACTCCCCAAATGGCCAATCCGAAGCCAGGAGCTGGGTTCTTCCTCCCGGTCTCCCATGTGAGAGCAGGGACCCAAGCACTTGGGCCATCTTCTACTCCCCTCCCGGGCCACAGCAGAGAGCTGGACTGGAAGAGGAGCAACCGGGACAGAATCCGGCACCCCAACCGGGACTAGAACCCCGGATGCCTGCGCCACAGGTGAAGGATTAGCCAAATGAGCCACGGCGCCGGCTTTCTAAGGCTTAAAGCACTTCAACGTTACAATAAAAAGCTTCCTCTTGAGTTTGCTCTGCTTCAAGCTCTCTGCTGTGGCCCAGGAGGCAGTGGAGGATGGCCCAAGTGCTTGGGCCTTGCGCCTGCATGGGAGACCAGGAGGAAGCACCTGGCTCCTGGCTTCGGATCAGTGCAGCTCCGGCCGTAGCAGCCATTTGGGGAGTGAACCAATGGAAGGAAGACCTTTCTCTCTGTCTCTCTCTCTCACTGTCTAACGCTATCTGTCAAATAAATTAAAAAAAAAATTGTGTAGACTCGACCTATGCACTCCCCACCCCCCCACACAAGTAGTTAAGGCACCACTGATTTATGCCAGGAGGCTGTAGGTCAGGCCACAGGTTGAGTCAGAAGCAACACTGATAGACAGAGCTTGTCTGCAGGGGTGCACTAAGGCTTGTTCCACAGGCTCCTCAGCTGCATTTCTCACTTAACGTGAAGTGCGCTGGCTAAGCAGTTGCTTTTCTGGGTGCAGGCTCATTTGAGGAAAGTCTGCCTCACAGGATCTGGGCCTGCACTCTCCATCTGAGGCCCTTGATTCTCTCTTAACTCCAAGAGATCAGAATCCAAGCGTTCCAGGTCCAAGACACCTGGCCCGGAGTAGGACCTTGCTGCCAGGAAGCTCCAGGCCACACAGTTTGGAGTGCGGACACATTTCGGGGGTGCGGACTGTATGCTCATTCAGTAGGACTGCCTTAGTAGCACAGAAGCCATAGATTCCCAGTGTTACAGCCTCAGTTGCACCAGTAACCTACTCAAGCCAGCTTTCACTCAGCGAAGTCCTGTGGTTATTATGAATGCTCAGGGCAACACTGACTCCTGCCAGGAATGGCAAAACAATGAAACACAGTCCCCGCCCTCAAAGAGTCAGCTATATCTTTGTAAGTAAGATTCACACAGGGAAACATCGAGATCTTACACGGCCGCATGTGATTCATGCGCCATGAGTCAGCCAGAACGCAGTTCCTGTGGTGATCTAGGGAAGTGACCTATGGCCAAGCTGCAGCACTCCTAATACCTGCTCAGACCAGATGGTTACCTATGGCTAATCCCCACACAAAGGCTCCTTTTAGGCACAAAGTTTGGTCACATTTCCCTGGCACACAGTCCACGGCAAGATGTACTTTTCATGGATCAGAATTACAGCAACAAGAAAATAAAACAGGCAATTAACCCCACAAAATCAAGAGATCGAGGAACAAGGCTTTTTCCCAGTAAGCGTTCTGCAGTTGAGAGTTTTGCAGAATGCCCCCAAGAGTGTCCTTCACCGTAGCCAAGGCTTATTGCCATTGTGTCACAGGTGCGCACTCTTGGGGTCGGATGGGGAAGTGTCTCAGTAACTGGCTCCTTCCACAGCGTGGTCCAGAGCTGGCCATTTGCCTTCTGGGGTTTTCCAATTCGCTTCAAAAAAAAAAAAAAAAAAAAAAAAAAAAAAAAAAAAGTTCTCAACAGCTTGGCTTCCCCAGAAGAACAGCAACGTGTCCGTGGAGAAGCTTCCCTTCAGGGGTCTTCGACACACACCTGCCCCCAGGAAGCCACACTCAGCCAGGCAAATGACAAGCAGAACAGGGAAGACGATTGATGCTTATCAACACGCAGGTGCTGTGTGACGCTTGGCACCTCATTGTTGGTATTAACAACTGTAGGCTAATGATGGGTCACAATGTTTGTCCATTCACAGATATGCCTTTGTGGTTAGACAATTTAAAAACAGCTCCTGGCAAGTGGTTTTGTTCTCCCACATCCTGCTTTCCAATTTCACACTCACAGATACACAAGAGAAGATATTTTGTCTCCTGTTTGACTGCTAGTTCTTATCCCTTGAAAGGCTAGTGAATAACTCAAGTTCTGCCTGACCAAGCTCTCCAAAGGATGACTCCATTGCCACATAAGGAAGCTAAGAATCCTTGATAAGGAATTTGGCTTGGAATACACTTGATGGCAATGCTTAGATCATTACCTTGGACTGACCCAAATAAGTTTCAGAACAAAATTTTAGTGATGGTCATTACTCTTTACATCAATGCCTCTTACTTCATGCCTTGTGCTTTTCCATGCATATCTTACTTAGCTGCAGTCCTTTAGGGGTGGGCATTATTTCTACCGTTTTGCAAAAAGAGGAAACTTGGGATCAAAGGAGTTAAGTCACTTGTGCCAGTTGGAGTGTACACTTCGGATCGCCAGTTGTTCACCACAGCTCAGGTTGTTTGAAAAGGTTACTGGCTGGCTTAGGGAAATGTGACTTCAAGTTCTTGGAAAAACAGTGAAAATATCAAGACCAGGCCGGCACTGTGTCATAGCAGGTCAAGTTGCTGCCAGCAATACTGGCATCCCATATGGGTGCTGGTTCAAGTCCTGGCTGCTCCACTTCCAATCCAGCTCCCTGCCGATGTACCTGGGAAGGCAGAGGAAGATAGTCCAAGTCTTTGGGCCCCTGCACCCATGTGGGAGACCCAGAGGAAGCTCCTGGCTCCTGGGTTCTGATCAGCCCAGCTCTGGCCATGGTGGTCATTTGGGGAGTGAACCAGTGGATAAAAGATCTCTCTCTGTCTCTCTCTCTCTCTGCTACCACCTCTCTGTAACACTTCCTTTCAAATAGATAAATAATTCTTAAAAAAAATCAAGACCTGTCAGTTTTTCATTGATAGGATTTATGAAATCTTCTCAGATTTATTCTCTAATATGAATGTTAATATGCTTTGTCTTTCAAAGTTGCCATTTTCCCCCCCTTTAACAAGTAGTTCCTCTTGTATTCTATATGAACAGACTTCAACTGTATTGGAGAAAATAAATTACAATATTGACATTTTTTTTTTTTGACAGGCAGAGTGGACAGTGAGAGAGAGAGAGACAGAGAGAAAGGTCTTCCTTTGCCGTTGGTTCACCCTCCAATGGCCGCCGCGGCCGGCGCGCTGCGGCTGGCGCACCGCGCTGATCCGATGGCAGGAGCCAGGAGCCAGGTGCTTTTCCTGGTCTCCCATGGGGTGCAGGGCCCAAGCACCTGGGCCATCCTCCACTGCACTCCCGGGCCACAGCAGAGAGCTGGCCTGGAAGAGGGGCAACCGGGACAGAATCCGGCGCCCCGACCGGGACTAGAACCCGGTGTGCCGGCGCCGCTAGGCGGAGGATTAGCCTAGTGAGCCGCGGCGCCGGCCAAATTACAATATTGACATTTTACATTACTGTGTAAAAAACATTCTCCCTCTGTAAATTGTTCATAAAAATCATTGTATTGGGGGCCGGTGCCGTGGCTCACTTGGCTAATCCTCCGCCTGCGGTGCTGGAATCCCATACGGGCACCGGATTCTGTCCCGGTTGCTCCTCTTCCAGTCCAGCTCTCTGCTGTGGCCCGGGAAGGCAGTGGAGGATGGCCCAAGTGCTTGGGCACCTGCACCCTCATGGGAGACCAGAAGAGGCATCTGGCTCCTGGCTTCGGATCGGCGTACCTCCGGCCGTAGCAGCCATTTGGAGGGTGAACCAACGGAAGGAAGACCTTTCTGTCTGTCTCTCTCTCTCACTGTAACTCTACCTGTCAAATAAATAAATAAATATTTTTAAAAATTATTGTATTTATCAGGTAGCTGAAAAAGCACTGGGTTTCAGCTGTTTGCTACTTAAAGTTGTATATTCTTGGGGAAGAAGCAAGAATTCTAATCTTCATCAGAATATTGTTGGAAAAATTTTTGAAAAGCTAAAAAGTAAAGCACTTTGTAAATTTTAAGATGCTATGCAAATGTAGCATATTTTCAATTACCAATAAATGATAATTATATGTTATATATTGTCATACATATACATAATATATATTATACTAAGATGTAACTATATTACAAGTGTAAGATAATTATTGCATGGAGTTAGGAGCTAAAGAAAAGATGATTGTCCACCTGCTGCAAAGGATTGATCAGACTTATCTAAATGCTGGATCAGAAGACAAAGATATGGCTATAGGAAAGTGAGAGAAAGTGGGAGAGGTAGAGGGAACACCTGGGAAGCTGAAAAAATGTGAGAATGTAGATAATTTGTGAATTTCAGAAATGGTGGCTAGAACTGTCCTGTGGTTGAGCTAATGATTACAGCTAGAGACTCCTAATTATCCAGCAGATTTCCTGCAGAAGTGCTAAAAAGACATAGGCGGCAGGCTCATTTAACTCCTGATGACTCACAGATGGGCATTATAGTTAGTATGACGGATGAGAAAATCATGATTTAAAATAATTTTCAGTCATGGAATGCTGGTATTTGTGAGACATTTTTATATAAGAATGACAGAAACTTGTTAAAAGGACCTGAGGAGTAAGAGGGACACCCAAGATGATTAAGAAGCCAAACAGCTAAAAGAGCTAAAAGCAAGTTGCTGGAGTCAGGACACCCAGGTTTAAGCCCCAACTCTGCTGCCTATTAGCAGGGAAAGGAACGGGCTAGTTACTACCTCTGCTGTGCGTCAATTTCATGAAGTTAATTAAATGAGATAATAGTGGTTATCAGCTTTGCACAGTGCGTGAGCCATATGGTCAGCCCTACAGAAGGTTTAACGTGGATGCGGCCCTCGGTTCCTCGGAAGTGAAGGATGTGACAGGGATAGGAGGGAGTGGTCATATCAGCAACAGAAGTCACTGCGGTAAGTGTCCAGCTGCTCCACCCTCCGCGCAGAGGCGATGGGCGAAGCTGCCATTCAGAAACCGGGACTTGAGGGGGAAGAACGAAGGCTGCGCCCAAGGAGAGACAGCCGGGGCCAAGGTCCACCACCAGAGGACTGTCCCCTTCTCTGCCCAAGGCGGGGAGTAAGCAGCCCTTCCTTCACCCGGGAGGGATTTAACTTCTACAGCCTCCAGCCCCCGAACCCCGCGGACCTCCTCCCGCGTCCCCTGGTCCCTCACGCCCTCGTGCCTGCGGCAGCGGACCTCCGGGCCGGATGGCGGCGCTGTGCGACCCAGAGGGCACTAGCGGGGAAGCAGGCCACGCCCGACGGAGCGCCGGAAGTGACGCGCAGCTCGCGCCCGATGGCGGAAGTTCCGCCGCCGCAGCACGCCGTGCTGTCTCCTCGTGCAGTCCATTGCCGGCATGGCGCACTACAACTTTAAGAAGATCACCGTGGTGCCGTCCGCCAAGGTAGGCGGCTCTGGAAAGACCTCCTTACCTATCGTCCTTTTCCTTAGCCGAGTCCTCCAGGAGGGTTTGGGCTGTAGCCGTGGGGCTAAGAAAGGGGGTCGCTTCTTGGAATCGCGAGCCCCCCATCCCCATCGCTGCAGGACTCTGACACCACCGCCAGACCAGGCCACATGTCCGAGTCCAGAGCTCCCCACCCCCCGCCCGCTCCAGCCAGGGAGATCGGGGTGGTTCTCCAGAATAGGTTTGTCTGAGAGGGCCACCGGCGGTGAGGCGGTGGGTGAGTGGGTGGGGGCGACTCTGAGGGGCGGGGGCGGAAGCTCATCGCTGGGGGTGAGTTGAGGCCACTGCCCTCAGCTAACTCCCTTATTGTCGTGGTTTAACACTTTTGTCATTCTCTTCGTAGCATTTGGGAAACGTAGGGTTTTTTTTTTTCCCCTCTCCCCTAAGGCATAGCTGGGTAAACCAAATTTGTATAACGTCTACCAATGTAGCAAGAATAAATCGAGTGTTAGTATTAGGTCTTTTAGGAAGTGCGGTTTTTAATGTAGTGGCTGTGCCCTGTGAATTGGAATTATTTACACGAAAGCGCTCCTCAGGAAACGCGTATCTCCATTGTGGAGAGCTTTAACATACATTAAAATACTGCTACTTTGTCGTCGTGAGTGGAGTTTGTCTTTTTAGAAAACAAGTTTATTTATGTCTGAAAGGTGGGTGAAGGTGATCCTTTGGTGATTGGGAAAAAAGTCACATCAGGAAAGTATGGGTACAGTGCCTTCTAAAAGGAAGTCAGTAGTGTTTTGGACCATACTGGAAATGTGAAAGCTGTTATAAAAGAGGAATCTAGAGTCATCCTTTTGTATCGCTGGGTTCCACACCGTGGATTGAACCAATTTCAGATTGAAAATATTTGGGGAAAAACTTTTTCCAGGGAATTCAGGCAAAGTTTTTTTATATTCTCCAAGAGTCACCTTAGATACTCTTACGAAATGACAAACAGTGCATTTTAGTTTCACTTATTTTGTTTGCTTTCAAAATCAAAGAAATGCATATTGCAATTGAAGAGTCATTTATCTTTTTTTTCTGATTTATATTTGAGTTGTCTGACAAGTTTCCAAGATTCAAGATATTTGGAAGATAAGATAGTATAAAGAAAGTGTGGGGTTTATATCAGTAGCCATTTGTTAAATGGCTTAGAGACCAGAAACTATATGATGGGTCCAAACAGTTAATGGAAATGTGTATTTTGAAAATCTTTATGTAGATTTCAAGGGTTTTTTGCACCAAAATAAACTTCTCTCTTCAAAAGTTTAAGTATGTACTTACTTGAAAGTCAGAGACATTGAGAAAGGGACAGAGATCTTCCATTTGCTATTTCACTCCTTAAAAGCCAGGCTAGGCCACAGCAGGAGCCGGGGACTCAGTCTGGGTCTCCCACGTAGGTGGTGGTCTGAATCCGGAAGCCATCATCTGCTGTCTCTCCAAGTCCGCATTGGCAGGAAGAGCTAGAACAAGAACCCAGGCACTCCAGTATGGGATGTGGGTGTCCCGGCTGTACAAGCTCCCATCCCAAAACTTAATCTTTTAATTCTATTTTCCTCTGAAACTTTTTAAAGTTCCTTTATAGAAATTGGAACAGAGGGGCTGGCATTGTGGCATAGTGGGTAAAGCTGCCACCTGCGATACTGAAATCCCATATGGTCACTGGCTGCTCTGCTTCTGATCCAGCTCTCTGCTAATGTGCCTGGGAAAGCAGTAGAAAATGGCCCAAGTGTTTGGGTCTCTGCACCCATGTGGGAGATCCGGAAGAAGTTCCTGGCTCCTGGCTTTGGCTTGGCCCAGCCCTGGCCGTTGTGGCCATTTGGGGAGTAAACCAGCGAATAGAAGATCTGTCTCTTCCTCTCTCTTTGAGTAGCTCTGCCTTTCAAATAAATAAAATAAATCTTTAAAATGATTGAACAGAGTTATATTTGAAGGGTTTAGTTATAATATGTAAGTTCTTGTAGTTTGAGATACAGTGTACTGTTGACTCAGTAGTATAAGAATGTTTCCCAAAAGTGGATGAAAAACGTATTTGGTGTAATTGTGTCTCAGTTACTTCCTTCTTTAATTGCAGGACTTTATTGACCTGACGTTATCAAAGACTCAACGAAAGACTCCAACAGTTATTCACAAGCATTACCAAATTCATCGCATTCGACATTTTTACATGAGAAAAGTCAAATTTACTCAACAAAATTATCATGACAGGCTCTCCCAGATTCTCACGGATTTCCCCAAGTTGGATGTAAGTGACTGTTGGGGACTCACGTGGTTACGTAAATGTGACTCTTACTTGGTGTTTCACCTGTTGGGGTACTAGCTTGACGGAAAGGGAATCTAAGTCAGAGTTGCCAGAGTTTGCTCAGTAAGTTAGTGGTGAAACTGGGAAACTTGCGTGTATCTGTCCTTTCCCTCAACCAAGCTCCATTTTAGGTGGCCCAGTGCTATCTTCTCAGGTTTTCCTTGTAACCTCTGGGCTTTGCAGCGGGGTGGGGAGCATCGGGTCCATACAAGGCCAGCGAAATCATGTGGTCTGGCCCTGCCAAGGCAACCACAGGTGTGACTGGAAGTTCTGGAACTCTATAGCAGGCTGGTGTTTTAAGTCGATAATTTTGTGTGGCCCAGGAATGATGTTATACACATCCAGTGGCCCTTGGCAGAGGAAAGGTTCCCACCCCTCCTTCACAGGACCAACCCAAGCTGTATGGAAGTGGCAGGTCATGAACTTGTATGCTCCGGGTCTTCTGATTTGCTGACTTGGCGAGGTTTCATCCCACCCTTCCTTTCTCTGAGGTTTGGTTTTCCTCTGGGCTGTCGAGGGTCAGTGGCCTGAGGCCCCACCGCTGTTAATGGTCTTGTTGGCTTCATCAGCTGATGGTAAGATAGTTCTCTTCATTGATTGTATGGAGAGCTGTGATTTCTGCATTAGGCTGTAAAAACTGATCTCTTTGCTCTGTTTATGAAATTGGTTTTTAAAGTAAGAAGTAAAAATTCCTACTAGAGGATAGGCATTTTTATTTTATCATCTTTAGGACTTAATATAGGTGCCCAGTAGGTTCTCTTTTTTTTTTTTTTGAAAGATTTATTTATGTCTTTGAAAGGCAGCATTACGGAGAAGCAGAGCGAGAGAGGGAGAGAGAGGTCTTCTATCCGTTGGTTCACTCTCCAGGTGGCTGCAACAGCCAGAGCTGTGCCGACCCGAAGCCAGGAGCTAGAGCTTCTTCCGTTCTCCCCATGTGAGTGCAGGGATCCAAGCACTTGGGCCATCCTCTGCTTTCCCAGGCCATAGCAGAAAACTGGATCAGAAGTGGAGCAGCCGGGACTCGAACCGGTGCCCATATGAGATGCCAGTGCTGCAGGCCAGGACTTTAACCTGCTGTACCACAGCACCAGCCCCCAGTAGGTTCTTGTAAAATGAATGGACCAGCTGTACTTTGGAAATTTGTATTTATTAAATAAAAGTTAAAAAAAATGAATGGACCATTTTTTGAGAAAGGTTAAGTACTAGGGAGTATCTGGGCCTGAAAAGAAAGATTTAAGAATAAGGTTATTCTAAACTGATTCTAGGAAATGCTTCACTCAGGCAAACAACCTGTTTTGATCTAATTAGTAGTGAATTTTTCATTGTAAGAAGTTTTATCTTTTTTTGTTCTTAATATTATTTTATTTGTTTGAAAAGCAGAGTGATAGAAAAGAGATCTTCTGTTCACTGGTTCACTCCTCAAATGCTTGCAGCAGCTAGAGCCAGGACAGGCCAAATCCAGGAGATAAGAACTCCATGTAGGTTTCCCACATGGTGGCAGGAACCCAAATAGTTGGGCCACCATCTCTTCCCTCCCAGCATTATGAGGAAGCTGCACTGGAAATGGAGGTGAGACTTGACCCCCCGCACTCTGATTAGGATGTGGACATCCTAAGCTGCAGCCTAACTCACTGCAGCACAAGACTGGCCCTGGTAATTTTTTATATGTTAGAGGTGGAACATTCTGTTATCAATCTAACCACCTACCCTGAAATTGCTGTCAGATAAATAACACTTTTTTTTTTTTTTTTAAGATTTATTTTATTTATTTGAGTCACAGAGAGAGGTAGAGACAGAGAGAGGCCTTCTCTCCACTGGTTCACTCCCCAGATGGCTGCAACGGCCAGAGCTGCGCCGATCCGAAGCCAGGAGCCTCCTCCAGGTCTCTCACATGGATGCAGGGACCCAAGGACTTGGGCCATCTTCCACTGCTATCCCAGGTCATAACAGAGCTGGATTGGAAGAGGAGCAGCCAGGACTAGAATCGGTGCCCATAGGGGATGCCGGCGCTTCAGACCAGGGCGTTAACTCGCTGTGCCACAGTGCTGGCCCCAACACTTCTTTTTAGTTAGTTAAACTGAAGCATTCGTTGAATGCTTGTTGTGCGTCTGACGCTATTCTGAGCACTGGAATGCAGCAGCAGGAATAAAAGTTCCTATCATCATTCTAGTGAGGGGGAAAGGTAATAAACATGAAAATACGTAATGTGTGAGATGAAAGAAATGAAGCAAGTAAGGGGAGTAAGGAGTATCTGTGCAGGGAGATAAAGCAGTATCCTAAAGGCGTGAAGGAGTGAGCTGTAGGAGCAAAGATACGGCAAATGCAAAAGCTCTAGGCCGGAGACCAAGGAGGTAGGATAGGATGTTAGAGGGAGAATGCTAGGAGATGGGGTCAGAAGTATTGGGAAGGCAGGGTGACTTTGAATTGTTGAGGTTTTTGACTTAGCTTTTAGGGGATGCCTGGCTTGTGGGAGGCTAATTCAGGTACAACCCAATAGCCATGTGATTGAAAGATGCTGATAAATTAGAGAACCGTAATACTGGTGAGGGTGTGACGTGGTTGGCTTCAGAATCGTTCAGAGGAAGCGCTAACAGGCTAGGCCACTGACTAGTTGTGTGGTTGAGAGAAGGAATGGAGATGTTCTGGGCCTTGGCACCTTGTATAGTGGGGTTGCTGTTCCCCAAGACGCGAGAGGCTAAGAGGAGCAGGTTTGAAGAGGAGGGGAAGTCAAGGGTGAAATCTGTACGTAGTGATTGTGAGAGATGTCCGAGACATCTGAGTAGAAACAGTGAGTAACCCAGAGTCCATGAGTAGGCTGGCCCACAGATATAAAAAACAGAATTGTGAAAACGTAAATGGTATTTGTAAATCTGTGTGAGATCACCTAGTGGTGAACACAAGAGTGCTGTGGGGATATGAATGTGTAGTTGGACTGTGATGACAAGCCAGCATAGGAGTTGGAGAGCTGGCCACTGGAGAGGAAGCCCATTGAATGAGATGCTTCAAGAAGGACGAGTGGCCCAACACCCAGCACTGCCAAGAGGTCTAGTAAGATAAGATTTGAGATTTAGCAGTTTGGAAGTCATTGCTATTTTGATCTAGTAGCAGGCATGCTGGAGAGTGGGTTCCAGAGAGGGAAGAAAGAATAAAAAGTGCGCTTTGCTGGCATTTGCCAAGAGTGGAGCAAAAAAATGGAGCAGGAGTTGGAAGGAGTTTGAGATTAAAAATCCAAAAGATTTGAGAAATAACAGCATGTTTGTAGATTGATGGGAAAGGTCAGGTGGAAGAAAGAATTTCTAGAACTAAGTTCCTAAGCCATAGAAAAAGCAGGATCTGGTGCATATGGAGGGCTGGCCTCGTCTAGGTCCCTGGTGGCTCTGTCACTATAACAAGAATCCCATTAGGGCAGGGAGAAGTGACTTGCCACCTGCCTCCCTATTGATGGCTTCTGTTTTCTCAGAGGACTAAATTGACAGGATCCTTGTCCTGGTCCAGGTCCTTGGCCAGGAAAAGATACTGCAGGTTTGAGGCCAGAGGAAGAGAGGGTTGTTCTCCCAAGTGTTACTTGCATACAGGGATAAGAAACTATTGGACTACGGTGACCACTGCATGTTTTTGTTTGTTTGTTACAGGACATCCATCCATTTTATGCTGATTTGATGAATATTCTCTATGACAAGGATCATTACAAGTTGGCTCTGGGACAAATAAATATTGCCAAAAACTTAGTGGACAAGTAAAGTGTTTTCTTACTATTGTGTTTTTTAAGTTGTTTTTAAAAGTGGAACAAAATATTCATATATGTATTTTCTTCAGTGTTGCTAAAGATTACGTGCGGCTTATGAAATACGGCGATTCTCTCTACCGATGTAAGCAGCTGAAGCGTGCTGCACTTGGCCGAATGTGCACCATTATCAAGAGACAGAGGCAGAGTTTGGAATATCTGGAGCAAGGTACTTACTGCCCGTGAGGAGAAAGGTCTTTTACAGCATTTTGTTAAAATAATTGATCTATGTTGAGGGCATATTCCGGAGGTGGCTTTATTTTAGAGCTGAAAAGCTCAAATTATTTTTTCTAGCCAAACCTGTATGAGATTCTAATAGGTGATATGCTGTTGGAAAAGTGCCTAGCATAAATCATATTGAAATATTGAAAAATATATAAAAATAAAATGTCATAGTTTTAGCTATTGGAAAAACTTTAATAGAACAATTTTGAAATTAAGGTAGCAGGGTTTTGTTGAAATAGTTGCCTGCTTTCTTACATGCATGTGTGTGTGTGTGTATATATATATATATATATATATTTTTTTTTTTTTTGACAGGCAGAGTGGACAGTGAGAGAGACAGAGAGGAAGGTCTTCCTTTTGCCGTTGGTTCACCCTCCAATGGCCGCCGCGGCTGGCACACCGCGGTGATCCGAAGCCAGGAGCCAGCTGCTTCTCCTGGTCTCCCATGGGGTGCAGGGCCCAAGCACTTGCGCCATCCTCCACTGCACTCCCTGGCCATAGCAGAGAGCTGGCCTGGAAGGGGGGCAACCGGGACAGAATCCGGCGCCCCGACCAGGGCTAGAACCCGGTGTGCCGGCGCCGCTAGGTGGAGGATTAGCCTATTGAGCCGCGGCGCCAGCTGCATGTATATATTTTGAAAGATTTATTTTCTTGAAAGGTAGAGTTACAGAGAGAGAGCTTCCATCTGCTAGTCCAGTCCCTGAACAGCCGCAATGGCCGGGATTAGGCCAAGCCACAGCCTGGAGCCAGGAACTTCTTCCTGGTCTCTCATCTGGATGCAGGGACCCAAGCACTTGGACTATCTGCTGCTGCTTTCCCAGGCCCATTAGCAGCGAGGTGGATTGGAAGTGGAACAGCTAGAACTCAAATCTGCATCCATATGGGATGCCGGTGCTGCAGGTGGTAGCTTAGCCTGCTGTGTCACAGCACAGCCCCAACATGCACGTATTTTTATATCACAAACTATTTGGACTTGTTTTATCTCCCCTGTATCTTACAAGTGATTTATGATAGTTGAATGCTTACAAGTGATTTATGCTTTTAAAATGCTATCGTACATATCTGATCTTCACGATCGCCCAGTGAGTACCACTCTGAAGCTGTTTGTATTACAGATGAGGTAGTTCTGAAGCTGTTTGTATTACAGATGAGGTAGTTAAATGGAAATTGCCCATGTAGTAGCCAGAAAATTATAGCACGCGTGCTTCAAAAGACACTGCTTTCCAAATGTCTCAATAAGAACCATCCGGATGCTTCTCAGACGTGTCTTTTTGATCTGTCTCTGATCTTTTGCATCCAAATGCCCAGTTGGTAAGGCCTAGGTATATTATTGGTACAGCCACACTTGGGAAATGCTATTATTTATACTGTATTATATCATTACTCTGTGCAATGAATTGCTTTTTCATCAACTCATACTTTCTCTGCACTTGCATTATATAACCATGAGCTTGCAGTACAGATAAGTTGAAGAGAATATCAAGCAAATCAGACACTTTGATTTCTTAGTTTTTTCATTTTAAACTTCACAGTGCGCCAGCATTTATCCCGTTTGCCAACCATTGATCCAAATACACGGACTCTGCTTTTATGTGGGTACCCAAATGTTGGGAAATCCAGCTTCATCAATAAGGTTGGTCTGGTTTTGATTATAAAAAGATGATCTGATGGAAGCCAAGAGCCAGGAACTCAGTACGGGTCTCCCAGATGGGTGACAGGGACCCAACTACTTGAGCTGTCACCTGCTGCATCTGAAGGTGTGTTACAGGAAGCTGGAATGAAGAGCAGAGCCAGCTCTCAAACTCATGTACTTTGATATGGAATGCGGGCAACCCAACGGTCCAGGCAAAATACCTGCTCCTTAAGCTAATTCTTAGTGATTTGTCATTTTAGTTGCTGTGTCAAATTTTACAAAACTACATTATCCTTTGTAGTGATAAGTTGCTGAGTGTGATTCAAGGGTAGCATTCAAGTAACTCAGTAATTTTGTGCTTTGGGACAATTTAGCTGAATTGAGGGATCTGAAAGGAATTGAAACAGCATTTAAAATGTCAGATGACAACCAGCAGCAGTGTGTATGCCAAAGCAATTGTTAATTATGTTAATTATGGCTTCCTTGGTGCTAAGAACACTTTGCTGGGCAGATACTGTGTCATAGCTGCATCCCATATTGGAGTGCTTGGGGCGAGTCCCACTTCCATTTCCAGTGTAGCGTCTTGCTGAGGCAGCAGGTGGTGCCTCAAGTACTTGGATCCCTTTCATCCACGTGGGAGACCCAGATGGGAGTTCTAGTTCCTGGCTTCAGCCTGGCCCAGCCACAGCTGTTGTAGGTATTTGGGGGAGTGAACCAGCAAATGGAAGATCTTTCTCTTTCCCTCTTAATCTCTTACATGCACTCTCACTGTCTTACTGTCTCTCATTCAACCTTTCAAATAAACAAACATTTACAAAGAATGCTCTTGCTTTGAGGCAAATTTATAGGTTTTATTTTGTGTACAGGTTTCCACGACATCTTGATAAAGCCGTGCAGGGGCCTACTTGATATTTTGAAACATGCTCTGACCATTCCACAGCCGGCTGGTGCTCTGGGTGGCTGTGTGGCTTTTTACATGGAAAACAAAATGAAAACTTCAGTTCCAAGACTTTACGAACCACATATCAAGAGTTTGCAGACATGGGACATTTCCATCAGTACAGAGGCCTCTGTCGGGCTCTGTTGAGACACTGGAGGCCGTAGATGGAGGGTGAGAGGGGATGATGGCTGTCTCCTCCTCCCTGATTCCTGAGTCAGGGCCCTGTGGTGTGAGGGAAGAGAAACCAGGCCATTTATTAAACTGGGTAACTCCTGTCTTGTGCGTTTTCATTATGTGAGGTCTCTTGTGTTTTTTTTTTTTTTTTCCTACCCAAAATTACTCTTGATGTGTTGGTAACATGCTTATGTTGTTTGACAGGAAGTGAGGTTAGAATCCCTGTGACTGACAGTTTTGACTGATTGCTTTACTTGAAGGTAACCAGAGCAGATGTGGATGTTCAGCCCTATGCATTTACAACAAAGTCTCTATTTGTTGGGCACATGGATTATAAGTATCTACGTTGGCAGGTGAGAGTCTTATCTTTAAATGTAGGATAAACATCTTGGGTGTTTTGTTAATTAATTTTGATTTTAATGATTTCTGAAGCACTGTAATATTTATTTTTTCTGGTATATTTGGAATAGTATAGAGTCAACCCTGAGGAGGTGAGGAAAAGAGAATCTCTGAGGTGACCAAGAACTTGAAATTTTTCTTTCACCATAAAGAAAACTTGTCTGAGTTTTAAAGAGACATGAGGGCAGTTAGCAGTTCTCTGATACAATTTCAGAGGAAGTAGCAGGCCTTCAGTTTCGGCTTCTGCGCCTTATGCTAAGAGTTGTACTTCTAAAGAAATTAAATTCTCCTTTAATCATTTCTGACTCTGTTGTTGCAAATGGCATATACTGTCTAAAACCATGAAACAATCTGTTTGAACAGTCTGATTTTATAAATGATGAAGAGAGTAACTCCTAAGACTTAGGAGGTTTGGGGGTTATTTTAGTTTTTATGTTTTATGATGATGCTAGTGAGAACAGGAGTCATTTCTCTCAAGGTCATTGGCTAGCTTTTCAGTGAGCTCTGCAGGGTTTTTCTACCCTTGACTGCTTATTTAATGTTTAAAAATATATGCTTTTCTCTCACTTTTATTTTCTCATCAGTTTTGGAGTTCTACATTTTTATTTACTAGTTTCGTAAGGTCTGGTTTCAGTATGCAGAATGACTGCTGGGGCCTGCTGGACAAGAGGTTAATAAGTGTGCTCTGGAATAATGGAGTTTGCTCGTTAGGTTGTAGACACTCCAGGGATTTTGGATCACCCTTTGGAGGATCGGAACACCATCGAGATGCAGGCCATCACAGCCTTGGCTCACCTCCGTGCTGCGGTTCTGTATGTGATGGATTTGTCTGAGCAGTGTGGACATGGTTTGAAGGAGCAAGTAGAACTCTTCCTGAATATAAGACCTCTCTTTATCAACAAGGTAAGTCTGACAACTAATAGTTTAGTTTATTTTGTATAGTATGAAAGTAGTGATTCATTATTTTTTTTCCATTGGTAGCCTCTTATAGTTGTTGCCAACAAATGTGATGTGAAGAGAATAGCTGAACTTTCTGAAGATGATCAGGTAAATCATCTTAATGTTTGGAATGTGTCTTACTTACGTATTCTGAATGCTACCTCAGCCAAAGTTTAGAAGGAGGAATTTTAACAGTACTAGGTCAGTTTTTATTGTGCAGTTGAGATAATATCCTCAAAGGTTCAGTGACATGAACACAGACATCCTAATCCCTGCCCTGTGGAAAATGTGATCCCTTAGATGGAAGCCAAGTGCCTTAGGTGTCCTTTATCTCTTCCTGACCTCAGAATATCAGGTAATACTACAGCAGCGTTTTCCAGCGTAAGTTCCTAGTTAGGAAAGGTGTTCATTGGTGTTATTTAGTAAAAGAGGTTCTGTGGTTAAATGCATTTGGAAATGAGTGACTGAGCACAGGAGAATGAAGATCTGTAAGCATTTGTCCTGTGGGCTCTCAGGAACCATGAGTGTTTTTGAAGAGGTCATGCAGGACTTACGTGAACTGTGAGTGTGGTGTCTGTTAGCATTCCCCAAGAGGCAGGAAACATTGTTAATGTATAATTTAAAAAACCGGTTTGACTCTTTCATCAAAGGTGTCATTGAGGATAAATGCTTTGAGAAGCATGTACTCAGATTGTAGGCCCCGACCAGCAGCGTCAGCCTCACCGTTGCCTGGTACTTGGTCAGAAATGCAGGTTTCTTGAGCACACCAGATTGCCGAATCAGAAACCCTGGAGTGGGGCGCAGTCTCAGTCGAGCAGGCCCTCTAAGTGACTGCTCACTGGAATGGTAGACTGCATCTGCTGTGTCTTTTGGGATGTGCTGGCTTGACTTCCTGTTCCTGATGTAGGAACAGCATATTCTTTCTCAGTGTCTCTTGTTCTGTTTGGAGACTTACTACTAAGTAAGGATTAGCTTTTCTTAAACAGCCACAGCTGGTCTTCTCAGGTTACTACAGTAAATTCTTTAAGTTACTGATTATGTAAACACTAATGTCAGAGTTAATTTGTCTGCAAAAGCCCCCATATGTCTGTTAAGTAACCTCAGTTTTCTAGTCTAAAAAGACATTGCTGGGTGGAGAAGGGGGAGAGTGGACAGCAGCAAGAAGGTTTAAGAAGCGAATGCAGTACTCAGATGCCCAGGCTTTGGAGTCAGACATGCTCAGGTCCCAGCTTCACGCTTGCTGGTTGTGTGATAAGGAAGTGAGGTCACCTGTCTGACCCTCGGTTTATCCTGGGAGGTAATGCCTACAGTCATCGGTTGTTGGACAAATTGAAAGGAATCGGAAAGCCAAGTACATATTGGAATACTATTACACTATTTCCATTTGGTTAACACTTTCATAGCCTTCCCTTTATTGATGCTTTCAACATGACACTCCTCATCAAATGGTGATAACACATGATGGTTTTTGCCATGTGCACAGGTAGGCTCAGGGACCATTTTACAATTCAGGGCCATGCAGAATTGGTGTTCAGTCCTTGATCACTGCTTTGGACCTTATGGTAAGGGAAATAAATCTTGTTTGTGAAATACTTTATTATGATGGATTTGTCACTTTCCTCCAAAAGATGGTCACACTTGCAGTTAGATGTAGATGTGACACTTAGTAGAGGGCATACAGTCGAGTCTCTTAGATCTTAGTAATTTAAATTTCTAGATTTGTGAATGTTTTCAAGATTTTTCTAAGGGATTCTCTTGGGCTATGAAGGCTAGTTTTTTTCTTGTTCTTTTTCTAATTAGAAGTAGCACTGCTAATGCTTCTTGGTCTTACCTAAGTTCCTATTTTGGAGGATGAAGTCTTACTGAATGTTCTGGAGAGTTTTGAATTACTTGGTCTGTTCTTCAAAAGTTTTAAAAACAAACCACAAGTGTTGAGAATTCATTTGTAAAACTGTGACTTTTTCCATTGGAAACTAGAAATCAATAGTACATCTCTTGTTTTTCCAGAAAATATTTGTAGATTTGCAAGCTGAAGGATTCCCTGTGATAGAGACGAGCACTCTGACTGAGGAAGGTGTCATTAAAGTTAAAACAGAGGTTAGTGCTTTCTTACATCTGGTATCAGTCTTTTCACTGTCTTTGTCTTGTTTTTGAAAAGTCAGTCATGGGGGGTGGAATTAGTTTTTTTCTAGGTGTTGTTAATACTCAAAGTATACATAGTGGTAAGCAGTGGTGCACTACAGAACAAGGTGGATCCAAAACCCTTAGTAATCTAGTGCCCTGCTTATCCAGATGAATGGTTGAATAATACTTTATAGTTCCTGCTATAGGAAATTTTTAATTAAAATGACTGCTATGACTTTTGACTGTATTTTCATAGCAGTTTTACTGAAATGATCCTGTTTGGTAGTATAAGGGGAAAAGTAGTGTGAAAAGCAGGAACAGCTGGAGGCTGCAGGCTCCTGTTGGATTTTATGTAGTATCCTACTTCATCCTGTCCCTCTTAACTTGAAATAAAAGGGCAATTTTGATGCTGTGGCTTTAATTACAGATTGGCTGCTCAAGTTAGAATTCTGAGAGATCATTGCATCTAGGTAATGAAGGACAGTTGGAGGACACCACCAGTCTGGACAGGGGGTCACTTCTGGTGGGAACAAGGCCCAGCATAGAGCTTAGGAGGGCTGCTTCAAGATTCTGTCTCAGATTGGCCCTAGGGTCAGAAAGGGGAACAGTCTCTTTCTTGGAGAGTGTGGTTTGCTGTGATGTTAAAAACCTATTGAGGGAAAAGGTGTAGGAAGTTCCAAACCATACCAGACAGTCAATGGGAGTCTGATTCCTGATTCTTCTCTGAAATGTGCAGGAGGCTGCGGTGTATCTTTGTAACTCTGTGTCTTGTTTTTACTTTTATTAGGCTTGTGATAGGCTTTTGGCTCATCGAGTTGAAATCAAAATGAAGGGAAATAAAGTGAATGAGGTGTTGAACAGATTACATTTAGCTGTACCAAACAAGAGAGATGATAAGGTAAGATGGCCTTTACAGAGAGCCTTTGAGATACATTTATTGCATTGCTGGTAAAAGTCAGTAGATGCTACTGTCTGCATGGTTTTTTCCAGGGTTACAGAGCCAGCTACACATACAGACAAATGGATTTCATAAATGGGCTTCCATTTCTCATACATAATGAAGTTATGCCTGTGTATGGCAAAGAGTAAAAGGTTGAGGAAGAGAATGAAGTTTGCCTCTCACTCTACCAGAGGCAGATATTGTTAATCCAGTCTTGTTTTTCCTTTGAGAAATGTTTGTGATACAGAAGCATTTTTTGAACGTAGATGGAAGCATTATACTTATTGTACTTTTTTTTTTTTGTGGTTTATTTATTTATTTGAAAGTCAGAGGGGTGGGGGGTAGATCTTCCATCTACTGCTTTACTCCCCAGATGGCCATAACTGCCAAGGCTAAACCAGGCCAAAACCAGGAGCCAGGTTCTATTTCTAGCCCAGTGGTTAAGATGCCTCCATGCCATTTCTGAGTGCCTAAGCTCAATACTTGCCTCTGGGTCCTGACTCCAGTTTTCTGCTAATGCAGATTCTGGAAGACAGCAGTTATGGCTCAAGTGATTGGTAGAAAACTGCTTGGGCTCCACTGTTTCCATTCTTGCCACCCACATGGAAGACCTGGACTGATCTCCTAGCTCCCAGCTTCACCCCTTGTCCAACACTGGCACAAACTAGTGGATGGGCACATGCTCTATGTCTAAAATAAACTGGAGTAGAGTGAGAGAACCAACATATAAAGGAGGGCAGGCAAACGGCCCACTGGTTAATATGCCTGCGTCTAGTATTGAAGCAGCTGGGTTTCATGCCTGGCTTTGCTTCTGGCTTTGCTTCCATGTCTCCCACGTGCCCAAACTTTTGGCCTTTTTCCAGGCCATTAGCCGAGAGCTGGTCAGAAGTGGAACAGCCACGACTTGAACTGGCACCCGTACAGGATGCCGGGATTGCAGGCAGCAGCTTTACCTGCTGCGCCACAACACTAGCCCTGTGTAATCCTCTGAAAATGTTTTGTTTTCGTCTACTACAAACAGTGATGCAGCTCACATTTTTATACATACGGTAGTGTTTTATTGCAAATGAATCTAAATTTCAAGGTGTGGCATTGAAAATTTTACTGCCTAACAAATAAGTCTTTGTACTTTATACCAATGGAAGGAAGACCTTTCTCTCCGTCTCTCTCTCTCACTGTCTAACTCTGCCTGTCAAATTAAAAAAAAAAAAATGCCTTTGCCTGTCTTTTGAATAGTCTTTGCTGTGTCTTGAATTTACTTTGTTCTGAGAGGGTATTTATCTAGTTCTATTTTCAAGTGACATTGATTTATTTTAGAAATGATTATAGAATATCTTCATTGAATTCTTCTATATACAAGGGTTTATATATGGATTACTCATTTGTTGATCTGATGTTCTTCTCTTTTTTTCTTTTTCCACGATTTTTCTGGGTAATTTTGATGTTTAGATTTTCAGAAAGAACTTTAGAGTTGGTCTTTGGAGCCTCCTGGCATCTACCCAAACTGGTCCCAAAACCCATTCTTCCAGAGTGATCTGTTGAGGATTTTTGTTTAATTTTCAATTAAAAAAAATTTTTTTTTAAAATTTTTTATTTTTTTGACAGGCAGAGTGGACAGTGAGAGAGAAAGACAGAGAGAAAGGTCTTCCTTTGCCCTTGGTTCACTCTCCAATGGTCGCCGCGGCCGGAGCGCTGCAGCCGGCACACCGTGCTGATCCGAAGGCAGGAGCCAGGTGCTTCTCCTGGTTTCCCATGGGGTGCAGGGCCCAAGCACTTGGGCCATCCTCCACTGCACTCCCTGGCCACAGCAGAGAGCTGGCCTGGAAGAGGGGCAACCGGGACAGAATCCGGCACCCCGACTGGGACTAGAACCTGGGGTGCTGGCGCCGCAAGGCGGAGGATTAGCCTTTTGAGCCGCGGCGCCGGCCAGGATTTTTGTTTTGTTGTGGTTTTTGTTTATTTGAGAGAGAGAGCTCCCATCTGCTGGTTCACTCCCCAGATGCCTGCAGCAACTAAGGCTAGGTCAGGCCGGGCCAAAGCCAAGAGCTAGGGACCAATCCAGTCTCCTTTGTGTGTGGCGGAATCCCAGTTGCTGGAGTCAGAAGCAAAGCCAGGCATGAAACCCAGCTGCTTCAATACTAGACGCAGGCATATTAACCAGTGGGCCGTTTGCCTGCCCTCCTTTTTATGTTGGTTCTCTCACTCTACTCCAGTTTATTTTAGACACAGAGCATGTGCCCATCCACTAGTTTGTGCCAATGTTGGACAAGGGGTGAAGCTGGGAGCTAGGAGATCAGTCCAGGTCTTCCATGTGGGTGGCAAGAATGGAAACTGTGGAGCCCAAGCAGTTTTCTACCAATCACTTGAGCCATAACTGCTGTCTTCCAGAATCTGCATTAGCAGAAAACTGGAGTCAGGACCCAGAGGCAAGTATTGAGCTTAGGCACTCAGAAATGGCATGGAGGCATCTTAACCACTGGGCTAGAAATAGAAAGTTTCCCCCAATCTGTTGGTTTCTAATTCATCTGGGTATGATTTCCCTATAGATGGAGAGTTTTCTTTTTGTTTTTGTTGAAGTTTTTCTTGTATTCAGTGAGTCATTTTTCATAAATATTCCTAATAATATCTTCTCAGGAGAGGCCCCCTTTCATCCCAGAAGGAGTGGTGGCACGCAAGAGGAGAATGGAAATTGTGGAGCCCAAGAAGAAGAGGGTATACTACCATAACTTTCACCTGCTTTCCTATGGAGAGGGGCCGGAAAGGCTGTATTTGCAGAGGTGGTGGAGGTTTGGGGCATTAAGCACAAGCTGGAGGACTGAAGTACCCCGCCTGTTAGACTCTGGGGCACAGCTGGGAATCCTCAACAAAGATCCTTACTGTTGTATATTCTTTTAATTGATGGGAGATGGCCATAAACAGAATACTAAGATATAGTTCACTAAATAGTCAGAAACTCTCTCTCCCTTCAGAAATACAAGAGGAATAGTGAATAGCATAGATACTGAAAGGTTTTTTTCATAATGACAAGGAGGAGGGCAAACCATTTCTAGACCCAACAGGTAAAATAAAACTGATGATAATTTTTTTCCATTAACAGGAGCGAGATCTTGAGCTGGAGATGGGAGATGATTATATTTTGGATCTTCAAAGTAAGAGCCAGAGTATTATAGCTGTAAATTGCCAAATACATGTGAACTTTTTCAAATAAGTGAGGAAGAACTTGAATGAGTAAAAGTCTTCTGGCATATTTATTAATTTTTAATTTCTTGAAGATTGAAAGTTGGATACGGATAGGGCTGTCTGAATTTCTTCCTTCAGTTAATTTCCTGTTTTGGATGAAGGGATATTTTTATGATTTTAGAGCATATGAGTGTTCAGTGAGGTTGATCGCATTACTATTGTGTAGTGTAGAGCACAAGTGTTTTTTTATCTCTGTAGAGGGACATTGACTTATACCTCATTTTGGACGTATAGTACTTGAAAATACCAAAAACTATCAATATAAATTTGTTTTTAACTTTAGAGTACTGGGATTTAATGAATTCATCTGAAAAATACGATAAGATACCAGAGATCTGGGAAGGCCATAATATAGCGGATTACATTGATCCTGCCATCATGAAGGTCTGTGCCACTTTTTTATTTTTTGGGGGAGGGGATGTTTAATTAATTTTATATAGAAAGCTTTTACTTAATAAATATAAATTTCATAAGTATAACTTTTGGATTATAGCTGTTCTTCCCCCCATACCCGCCCTCCCACCCCCAAACCATCCAACCTCCTACTCCCTCTCCATCCCATTCTTCATTAAGATTCATTTTCAATTATCTTTATACACAGAAGATCTGCTCTATACTAAGTAAAGATTTCAACAGTTTGCACCCACACAGAAACACAAAGTATAAAGTACTGTTTGAAGACTAGTTTTACCGTTAATTCTCATAGTACAACCTTAAGGACAGAGGTGCTACGTGGGGAGCAAGTGCACAGTGACTTCTGCTGTTGATTTAACAATTATGTGTTACTTTTTGAATTGCAGATTTTTTTCCTTTTTAAGCTGACTATGGGAGCACAGCTTTTGGCTCACCTGTATCTATTCCCTTCATTCTCTTCCTGCACACACCTCTGTGTTTCCTCCCTCTCCAGTTTCTCGTCCATCCACACTCTCTGCCTTGTGTAATCACACACACCCCACCTCCACTGACTTTCTGCCTCCTCTGCCTTGCTGGTCCTGGAGACATCTCCAGCTTTCAGACTGGAGTTTAGACACAGCTGGCATTGGTGTGGTGCTCTGCGTTGCTGTATTATATACCAACAGCTGTTTCAGGCTTTGTTCTCAGACCTTCTGCCCACATTCCCTCTGCCAGTGTGAGTAGCTGGCCTTGTGTTATCAAGATAATGAAGCCCACAGTTGTGAAATCTCTGGGCTCCTAATTTTCTGTCCTTGTACCCATACCAACAGTGGGGAACCTTTTTTCTGCCAAGAGCCATCTAGGTGTTTATAACATCATTCATGGGCCATACAGAATTAGCATCTTAAAAATTAGCCTGCTATGTATAGATTTACTGAATTTTGAGTTCCACCTGCATTTGTCTTGGCAGGACCAGAGTAAATGATTTCATGGGCCTTATACTAAGCCTTATACAGACAGGGCAGATGTTCCTCATCCCTGCTGATTCTATCTGTCCTTGGATCTGCGCCTCTTTAGAGCTTTGCTTTGTTACTGGCATCTCTGTCCTGGCTCAATCCAGTTCCCCTCTCTTTTTCTTAATATAAATAGCTCTCATCTTTCTTAAAAAACAAAAATCTTAGATTCTATGTCCTCCCTTACTCGTTAACCCTTTTTCTCTCCTCAGTTGAGCTCTTTGAAAAAGTACTTGATAGCGGCTGGCACTGTGATGTAATGGGTTAGGCTGCCATCTGCAGCACTGACATCCCATATGGACGCCAGTTCCACTTCAATCTAGCTCTCTGCTAATGTGCCTGGGAAAGCAGCTTAAAATGGCCCAAGTGCTTGGGACCCTGCACCCACATGGGAGAGCCGGAGGAAGCTCTTGGCTTCTGGCTTCAGTCTGGCCTAGCTCTGCTGTTGTGGCTGTTTGGGGAGAGAACCAGCAGATTGAAGATCGCTCACTCTCCTTCTGTGTCTCTCCCTCTCTCTAACTCTGCCTTTCAAATAAAATAAACTAAATTTTTGGAAAAGAAAAATTACTTGAATAACATTATCTGTTAGCTGTTGTCATTTCCTGATACTTGCCACTCATTTTCCCAAGTGTCCTCCTTAATTTATGTTTTCAGTCTCATTGTGTCTGTGACCTCTTCATGCCCTACTTCTAGAACTCATTTCTGCTCTGAAAATTAAGCTGTTGGTAGCATCGTGATTTATTTGGGTACCCAAGGAGTACACTTACACGTCAGCACCTTTACTCTCACAGTTCTCATGATTTCCCTACTGCAGTGTTCCTTGTCCTCCAGTCATCTGGTTTTCATCATCATTGCCTTTGTCATAGCTGGCCTCCCTGCTTTGCTGGGTTTTTTACCTTTCCGTTCTGTAGTCCACTCTTTCATGTCAGAAATCAGGTGATTTCCTCTTTCTGAAACTCTTCAGCTGTTCCTTATGCATTCAGTTTGCTTATCATGATGCCCGGTGGCCCACCAGGGGCCTGGCAGATCTGCCTGTTGGACTCCTGGCTAGGTTGACTTGCTAGAATATGATATGCATGCATATTTTTAAGATTTTGTTTTTGTCTTATTAACGTTGTAGAAAGTGAGATTGTATTCTGGATGATATTAGAATAGATAACCAGGATACTGTATGAATTCAGGCTCTCTCAGACCTGAACTTGTTTCATATTGTCTATTTGCTGGTCTGTACTGTGGGGAATAAGGAGACCTCCCCACCTTGGAGTTTAACTGTTTTAACGAGGAAAAGTAGCAACTGAAGAGTTAACCAGCCTGCTGTCAGTTCATGTGCACGTGGTCTCCTTTTGCTTCCCAACCATTTCGTGTGAGATAAGCTCTGCATGTGTGGGTATATGGGGACTTGACCATAGGATTACCGTGTCCTCAGACAGTTTCCATGCACATGGTGTCACACCTACTGTACACACTTTTCTTCAATTATATCTTTAAAGAAATTGGAAGAATTAGAGAAAGAAGAAGAGCTAAGAACAGCTGCTGGGGAGTATGACAGTGATTCTGAAAGTGAAGACGAGGAAATGGTGGAAATCCGACAGCTGGCAAAACAAATTAGAGAAAAAAAGAAACTGAAAATCCTTCAATCCAAAGAAAAAAATACACAGGGACCCAGGATGCCTCGAACAGCTAAGAAGGCAAGTTTTTTTTTTTTTTTTTTTTATGTCTTTCCTAAAGATATGCATGACTTACTGCGTATGTTGGACTCTTGCAAAATCATTGCTAATTACGGCTTTTCAACCCATTTATGGCTGTCGGATTGCACGTTCTTTGTTTTGGTGGTGTAAATTGACTTAGAAGAGTCTTGATTGTTTATCTGCTGATTCTTGTGCCCTTTCTTGGTGATAATCAGCTTGAAGTTTTCCTCTGTAGATTCAATCATTGTATAGTTTTATGAATTACTATTGGGATTTATAAGTTGTAGAAATTTAAAGTCATTAATTAACATTTTCTTATTTAATTTCTGTATTATTCAAGACTTGTCTTTTCTAATTTACAGACACTTAACGCAGTCTAATTTAAACCCAAAAGAAAATTTATTGGCTTTTGTGACTGGTTAAGATGGGGAGAATTACACAGTAGCGTGAATGGATCAGATGTCAGGATTCTTAACACTTTTTCGGTTTTGTTTTTGTTTCTTGTCCATGCTTTGGTCAGGGAGGTAGGGTTCTGTGATAGCCCCCCGTACCACATGAAGTTCCCCCAAAGAAATCAGATAATGTGCAGGACAGTTAAAATGTAATGGAAAGAAAGGAAAATGACTTGACATTATAGATACCTCTGAGTGGGTGTTGTTTGAAAATAGTGTTTTCATATGATAGCAGATGACTGGTTATTGAGAGACAAGGACAGTCTTCTGCTTTTCCTAGTGATGTGGAGGGGTCTCCAGAAGGAAACATGTTGCCACAGTGAGTTTGTCTTAGGGTCCATCACTAACTTCAGCTTTTGTGGCTCATCTATGTGATAGAAACAGTCACTTTCTTACTCTGTGTGGGTTGCTTGGTTTCTCCCAAGAAGGACATAAAGCATACAAGATCTCACACATAACAGTTTCTTAGTTAAGTGTTGGTTTTCGCTGAGCTGCCCAAAACCATCACAGCGGCAAGTATTAGCCACAACAATTAAGATATTACTTGGGATGCTTGCAGCCTGTATTGGAATGCCTGAGTTCAAGTCATGGCTCTCCTTCCAGTTGCAACTTCATGCTTTGCCCACCCTTGGAGGCAATAGGTGATGGCTCAAGTACTTGGTCCCTGGCACCCATGTGGTCAGGCCTGGAGTTTTAGGCTCCTCGCTTTGGCTTGGCCCACCCCTGGACATTGCAGGCATTTGTAGATTGAACCAATGAGTGGGAGATAATTTCTCTTTGTCTCTGCCTTTCAAATATGTATATTTATATTTATATATATAACTTAATTAATTAATTAAAAAAATCAGTCAGTAAGTAAAAGGCAAAGTGAGTCCAAGGGGAAAAAATATAACTTGTAAAAGAAGTATGTCACAAAAAGTGTATTTTCCCTTGGAAAAAATATTTTTCAACTTTTCAGTGAACTGATTTTGCTTAAAGCCAATTTTATTTTAAAATTTCTTTTCAGGTTCAGAAGACAGATTTGGAGAATGAGATGCGTAGTCTTGGTGTTGACATGGATAATAAAGACAATGTAAGTGTTGGGGGCTGGTCTAGTATTTATATGGCTGAATGCAAACTTGTTAAAGAAAAACCAGGGGCTTGGAAACCTGTGAGAATATGAAGTTGATTTAAAAGAAAAGAAATCAGGATTCCCAGTGTTTCCATTGCTATTTATTGACATAGTGTCTGTCTCGAAGTGATGGATTGATTGATAAGTGTCTCTCTCACACTGCCATAGTTCCCTTAGGAATGCTTTGTTTGGTGTGATTAGCTTAGCATCCGTTCTACTGATGCAGGATGGTGTTTTCAAAACTTTACTCTTATTCAGCATTTGAGAAGAATTTAGAAAACCTTTGCACTCTCCGTCATCCTTAACTAAAACTCGTCCCTGGAAGTGGGCCAGGTGTCCTTGCCTGTCAGAGTTCTGGATTAGTTATGTCAGTTGTGTAAGGTGACCCCAGTGCATTTGCTTTTTTTTTTTTGTATTATTTTGAGTGAAGGTCAAAAAGTTCATGAAAACTGTGTATTCTGAAAATGTATGGATTTCAAATTTTTTTGCACCAAAATAAACTTATCTATTAATTCCATTTTTCCCACAAAGTTTTTGAAGGCTTATAGATATACTTTATCTTTCATTTTCATGTTAGTAGGAAATTTGGAAAATATTGAAAACTAGAAAGAAAAAATCATTTGTGGTTATATCACATAAAAATGAAGTAGGTTGAAATATGGTAGATTGCTTTTTATACAGTTAAATGAGAGAGCTTGTCTTCTGTTTCTTAAAAATATATTCAAGATCACATTCCACATTTTCATCTGTGTCTTGTAAATATTTTTTCGTTAAATTTCTCCCGTTTCTTAATGAAGTAAAGCTTAATTTCTTTTACTTTTTGGATTGTTTACAGGTTAAATTCATTTATTTACTGTTGCCTTAAAGAATTTAAGGTTATCTGTAAAAGAATTCACATCAGGGAAAAGTATATATGGGAAAAAGATGTCAAAGGGAAAGAAATAGATAAATTTTTGTTGTCCTATACAGAACTCCTTACTTGGACTATAGTGACTGAGGTCTGCCTGGTGCTTTAATTAGCTTCAGTGCAGTTATATGAAGTGTTAGTCTCTCTGTGTGAGTAACTTAGACTAAATAGTTCAAAACTGTCTTCTGGGGTGCTCAGAGATGAGAAGGTATTTCAGGTATCTACTAGAATTTTATTCTGCTGTTGTAATGATTTATGCTAGAAGCAAATCAAAGAACTTTTTAGTGCTCTGGATTGTTTTCTCAAAACAGATTCCCAGACTGGAATTGCCAAACTCAGGACAGCATTGTGTAAAGTTCTTTTCTGGAAGAGGTAGAATAATTGGTTTCAGTCAGCAGTGTATGAGGGGACTCATTTGTTTTGTATATGCTTGTGTTGTTTTACTGTACTGACATAAGATCTGACATTTGATTGAAGTGCTAGGCTTAATGCCTGCTTACATTTTGGGGAAGTTGTGTTTTCCCTAATTTACAGACAGGGTGGCCAGTGGTAGCAACGTTAAGGGACTTGTTTGAATTCTTATAGGCAGCGCAAGGCAGAGCTGTGACTTGTCCAGGTTCTGATGGCAGAATCTGTCCTCTTAGACGTGCAGTCTGGATATATTTTCTTAACTTAAAGTTTGAACTTCTGGGCAGTTTTCACTTTATGTTCAGGTATTAGATATTAGTGTTCTGAAATTAGATTATGATGCTAACCTAATAATCATTTTTGAATGGGGATGTCTAAGTACATTTTTTTAAATGGAGTTAAATCAGCTTTGTAAAATAAGAGCAGCTTGTGTTAAGTGAAAAAAGATATTTGAGTGGTAATTAATGTGGGATTCCATGTGTATATCTTAAGGATTTTAGCTGATTGTGGTTCTGATGACGTTGTAGACCCTCCTGACTGTCCTCTTCCCTTGTTGGAGTCGATCTGTTTGTCACTGAATCTGTAAGCAGGGCTGCGATCCTGACCGCCGAAGTTTGCTTTCCATGCTTTTCAGGCCCACTACGCAGTCCAGGCAAGGAGATCTCGGAGTGTCACCAGGAAAAGAAAGCGGGAAGAATCTGTTGCACCGTCTTCTGTAGTCCGGAGTCGGAGTTGCTCTCGAACTCCACGTGATGTTTCTGGTCTCCGGGATGTCAAGGTCAGCCTCTGATGTAGTAATAGCCTCAGTGTTTATTCTGGCAAGTCTCAGGGTAAACACCAGTAGTTATGGCTCAGAGAAGCAGGAGCTGTGGGTAGGAGGCTAGCTGAATGCTGCATGTCCCAGTTTCTTGGCGTCCTTGAGAGCTTGGGTCAGGTACAGTTGGATGCCTCTGGACAGAGGTCCTTGGTGGACTGGTGCCTAATCTTTCCTTTTTCAGAGGTTGGGCAGAAGCATGATCTCATACTGCACCAGCAGTCTGACTTTAGATCCCAGTTGTTCAGGGAGAATAATAGGAAATTGCCCCTGCTGTTAGCACCAGGTAGCCCCAGTAAGCAGAATAAGGCCTGAGAAGCCCATATGATGAAACAGCCCAGAGGTAGCTATTTTGGTTGACTCACCATGTGATCCCACTTACCTTCATGTTATTGTGGGAATTTCTTCTCCCAATCAATAGCTTAGATTACTCTCAATATCATTTATAGCATATTTTGGCAAAACGCTTTGGATATAAACAGTTTGCTTCCCTAAACTGTTATCTCATTAAAACAAAAATTTCTAATTTCAGTATTTTGAAGATTCAGATATAAAAATCTGTCAGTAGTCTAGTAAGTATTTTATAGAAGCCTGGCTTTTTCATTCTACAATACCGTTTCCATCTGAAAAATCTGGGTTTTAATATTGGCATTGCTGTTAGTAAAGCAGATGTACATAGTGCATTCTTATAAGGCCTGAGTCTCAGTGCCTCAGTTTGTGTGAAAGGGAGTTAGAACAGATGTGCTCTGACTGTCAAGATTGAAAATGTCCCTCCTAGCTATAAAACTCGTCTGAGGTGAGATTGTCATCCTGTAAATATGCATAGAGTTCCTGCTGATACTGTGCTGGGCCTGAGGAAAAATAATGAATGAGACTTACCAGGGTCTGTTGACAACAACAGATCTCGGCCATTAAGACAGACTATTGCCTGGTGATGAAAATACAGAGTGGAAGATTGATTTTCAGTGAATAGAACACACTGTTATTTTCTCCTCCTTTGTAGATGGTGAAGAAGGCCAAGACTATGATGAAGAATGCTCAGAAGAAGATGAATCGCTTGGGGAAGAAAGGGGAGTCAGATCGGCATGTGTTTGATATGAAGCCCAAGCACTTACTCTCTGGAAAGAGGAAAGCTGGCAAAAAGGACAGGAGATAGGCTTCAGTTGACATGGTTTGGCTAGACTGTTTGTTGCTGTCTTTTTCTTGGTTGCGTATGGTGTGGGTTCATAAAATTGGAGTCATCTATAAACAAACAAAAATAATTGAAGCATTCTTTGCTAAACATTGTGGTTAAACCCTGCATAATAAGTGCTGGAAATTTTTGTCTGCAAAATGCAAACATTTGGAGTAAACGGTCTTTCTGCATTAAATAGAGGATTGGCTGCTTCAGATTTCAGAACTAGAAAAATTTGGTATGACTTTGATGTTTTGATGGAGAAAAACCTTATTTTTTCTAAGAGGAAACTTCGATTTCTCACACGGGAATACTCCTTTTTTTATGAAGAAAGCATCTCCATTTATGGATATGGACAGAGGGCTACCTGCTCTGCAGACTTGGAGCAAGCACATGTGTGAGCGAGTCAGAACCCTGATGCTGAAAATACTCCTTTAAATTATTTTCCAGACTTCTTGTACAATGTATTGTTGTAATCTCTCTTCCAACTATTTTATCCAAAATAAATCTCCAGGAGAAATAGTTTTGAGTTATTTAATACTTTTTGGTATAATTATAGATCAGGGAGTGATTACGCAAGTGCAGCACGAACGCGGCCTCGCTGCAAAAAGCCGGAATGACCGTCATGAAGTGAAAAGATCCCACCTTAACCTCCCGCCGCCGGAGTGCCAGCCTCAGGGGTGGCTGTTGTTTTCCACTTGGTGACCATCTTCTAGATCTTTCTTTCTTACTTTTACATACATAGATGAGCCTATAGAGAAATGCCAAGCGTTTCACGTACTTGTTTGTGGGGTGTGTGTATTTAAGTCTACAGGTGGAACCAAATTGTAGGTATTATTGCATATCTTGCTATTTATTTATTTTTATATGAAAGGCAGACAGAGAGAGAGAGAGAGCTCTTCTATCCATGGTTCACTCCCCAAATGCCTGCAACAGCTGGGGCTGGGCCAGGCTAAAGCTGGAGCCAGGAGCTCCATCCTGGTCTCCCGTGAGGGTGCAGGGGCCCAAGCATTTGGGCCATCTCCTGCTGCCTTCCCAGGCACATTAGCAGGGAGCTGGATCAGTGCTCCAACACGCACGCCCCCGTCACAAGCGGTGGATTAACCCGCTGCGCCACAACACAGGCCCCCGTGTGCAATCTCTCAGGCATCATCAGCAACACAATTTTTGAAAACCCTGTCCTTCCCTTTGAATCGGCATGGACAAATTATTTCTCCAAGGCAGATGCTCAGACACAAGACGCTGGGCTGAGGGGACGTGCACTTGCGGTTTTTATTTACATACCGCCTGTCACACGCCCCCTGAGGTCCAGACCGCTACCTGCAGCAGACAGAGGTGTGCTTGTGATGGGAGGCCCTAGGATACCGGACACCAAGCCAAAGGCTTGTTTTTGGTTTCGTTTTCAAAAATTAATTTACTTGAAAGGCCAGCGTACAGAGAGAGGGAGAGACAGATAAAGAGTTTCCGTCCGCTGGTTCACTCCCAAATGGCAACCATTCTGGTTGGTCTCCCATGTGGGTGACAGTGGCCGAAGCACTTGAGCCATCACCTGCTGCTTTCCCCAGGTGCCTGAGCAGGAAGCTGGATGGGAAGTGGACCAGCCAGGGCTCACATGGGGCGTTGGTGTCACAGGAAGCTTTACCCGATGCGCCTCAACAGCAGCCCCAAAGATCAATGTTTTTAAAGAAAGGAACCTTGATTTACAAGTGACAAGAAGAGTGCTGCTTCCAGAATTCGGAACAATAGCTTTGGGGTCTCCTGTTTTGCTATATAGGGGGCGTGAGTGTGCAAGACACACAGGGTACCTGTGTGGAAAACAGACTTCCAAGTATGAGTTCCTTTTTGTGCCAAAAAAAAAAAAAAAAAAAATTGCAGATGCAAAAAATATTTTTTCATGGCATGTGAGAAAATATATATTACCAGGGCTGGTGCCATGGCCTAGCTGGTAAAGCCACCGTCTGCAGTGCCGGTAGCCTGTATGGGAGCCAGTTGGAGTCCCGGCTGCTCCACTTCCAATCCAGCTCTCTGCTATGGCCTGGGAAAGCAGTAGAAGATGGCTCAAGTCCTTGGGCCCCTGCACCTGTGTGGGAGACCTGGAAGAAACTTCTGGCTTCTGGCTTTAGATCGGTGCAGCTCTGGCTGTTGCAGCCATCTGGGGAATGAACCAGCAAATGGAAGATCCCCCCCCCCCCCCCCGCCTCTCCTATAACTCTTTCAAATAAATAAATCTTTAAACAAAAAGGAAAATACATATTCCTAAAAAAACCTATGCATAAATTATTTGCACCAAGATAAACTCCTGCTTTGAATTCCATCTTGCCACAAACTTTCTGGCGTGCTCTCCTGTCACCATATCCCTAAACCTGGATAATGGTTTGCTTGGCACCTGAGATGACGACTCAGTCAAATCAGGAGAGCTCAGTGGACACCGTGTGTGGCTTAGGAAACGTGGGGGCCCTGTGCACCTGCTCAGCCAGGCTTCCTGGCTGTGGTGGGAGACAGGGGCACTGGTGGGGAGGGGCTGGGTTCTCCCTCACTCTTCACTTTCTGTGCAGACCCTACAGGACATGGGCTCTCCCACCCGGTCTCTATTGGACTGTGCGTATCTCCCACACGCTCATTCTCAGCTGCTCTGACCTCTTGGAGGCAGAGCAAACATTGGGCCAGACTTCCTTTTTTTTTTTTTTTTTTTTTTAAAGATTTATTTATTTGAAAGAGTTACACAGAGAGAGGAGAGGCAGAGAGAGAGAGAGAGGTCTTCCATCTGCTGATTCACTCTCCAATTGGTTACAATGGATGGAGCTGTGCAGATCCGAAGCCAGGAGCCAGGAGCTGCTTCTGGGTCTCCCACACGGATGCAGGGGCCCAAGGACTTGGGCCATCTTCTGCTTTCCCAGGCCACAGCAGAAAGCTGGATTGGAAGAGGAACAGCCGGGACTAGAACCGGCACCCATAAGGGATGCCGGCACTGCAGGCCAGAGCTTTACCCGCTACACCACAGTGCCGGCCCCGGCCAGACTCCCTTGTCAGGCTGTTGCCTTGCAGGGGTGTGTGTATGTGTGTTTCAGGGGACCCAGACAACTTCCTCACACCCCGCAGGGTCAGGTGCACTCTTCTCAGATGCGCCAAGTGCATCTGTGGATTCTAGAGCCAGTTGCCTGCACTTGGCTCTGGGCCAAGTCCGGGGAGGTGGGATGGGGTGATGTGGGGAACAGGCAAAGGAGTTAAGACAGGAAATAAATGAGCTGGAAGATTTTCTGCAGGTTTTTTTTTTTTTTTTTAAGATGTATTTATTTATTTGAAACTCAGAGTTACAGAGAGGGAGAGACAGAGATCTTCCACTGTTTCACTCCCCAGATGGCCATAACACTGCCCTAGTGCTGGGCCTGGTCGAATCTAGAAGCCAGGGGCTTCTTCTGGGTCAGCTATATGGGTATCAAGGGCCCAAGCACTTGGGCGATTCCCTGCTGTTTTTCCAGGCCGTTAGCAGGGAGCTGGGTAGAAGTGGAACAAGCCGGGATTTGCACTGGCACCCCTAGGGGATGCCGGGGTCACAGGCGGTAGCTTTAACCTTAGGCCACAACACTGGCCCCAGAAGATTTTCTGAACTTCTTCCACAGCCTCGCATCCTAACTCCACTCCCTTGCAGGCCAATCCAGCACACCCACTTCCCCAGGATGCCATGAGCACGCACGCACTCAGCTCCAGAGGGAGACACTGAAATTTCCCAGAGAACATCACGCACACTGAACCCTGTGCAAACTCCACCTCATTTACATATTCAAGTAGGGCACTGCCCCCATACCCAATAAAGAGGACCACTGGATGGGCACACCCCTTCTCTCACTCACATTCTCTCCTAGTGGGCAGCTAACTTGCTCGCTCTCTCTTAGTAAGCATCTCTCCTCATGAGGTTGCCCGCCTTCATGCCTGAGTGTATACTCACTCTCGTGTTAAAGCAGACCTGCTCTTATTATTGCACTTATGTCTCTGCTTTGAATTTTTTTTTAAGATTTCATTTATTTGAGAGGTAGACTTCCAGAGAAAGGGAGAGACAGAGGGAAAGGTCTTCCATCCGCTGGTTCACTTCCAAATGGCCACAATGGCTGGAGCTGAGCAGATCTGAAGCCGGGAGTTTCTTCTGAGACTCTCACGCAGGTGCAGGGGCCCAACCAGTTGGGCCATCTTCTGCTGCCTTTCCAGGCCATAGCAGAGAGCTGGATTGGAAGAGGAGCAGCTGGGACATGTACCAGCACCCATAGGGGATGCCGGGATTGCAAGCAGAGGCTTAGCCTGATATGCCATAGCGCCAGCCCCCTCTACTTTGAATTCTCAACTCACACAGGGTCAAGAACATGGAATCAGAAAGCCGGGGATCATATCTCCACCCCTGGAGGGCTCACAGGAGGGTGGACAGACATCAGCGCAGTCTGCCTGGGCCGGTCCTGCCTCCCCTCTGTGGTCCCAGTGTAATCAGGGCCCTGGGGGCGGGTAGGGCTGAGAACCCCCCAAGAAGCTGGCTGGCCTGTTCCTTTCTGACTCTCCCCTCTTCCACCCTCGAGAATCTGCACCTGCTGTCATCCTGGGAAGCCTGCCTTCCACCATCGCCGCGTGCTCTTTCCCATCTATCGTCCGTGGCATAAAATTACTGCCTTGTTGCCCTCAGAGCCAGGCTTCTGATACCAAAACGCTGCAGATGTTGAAACTCCGAAGACTCTCCCTTCTGCTTCTCTGGGATATACAGTAGACACCCCACAGGCTGCTCAGCCATGGGATGATGGTAAATGACCACGAATGAAAACCGCATTGCACAGGCTCCTCCCACACTGCCCCCTGCCCTCAGCATCCCCTGCCCCAACAAAGCAAGCTGACTTCCCACAGGGGGCTCTGCTGCCCCACACCCTAGGAGGGAGCCACTGAGCCTTGTCCCCAGCTGGTGCTCTCAGCAGGTTTGTGTGCAAGGCCTTATGGCTCCTGACCTTGGCCCTGCTGGAGTGACTGTGACATCGGTACCCACCCCCCAACCCTGGATAAAAAAAAAATCTAGGAAGAAGATCCCGCCCTGCGGAGAGTGGTGGCAGAGCCCGCATGAACTGCAATGGAGTCTATGCCACCCGCAGGAACAGGCCCACAAAATGAGAACTAAATAGAGACAGGGGAGAAACAAAATGAGAACTAAATAGAGACAGGTGCAGGTGGGTTGAGGCCTCAGACTCCCATGGGACACACAGCAGGGACTGTCATGCTGATGGCCAGACAGCTACGTCCCAGGCTCCGTGCTAAGGACTTCACCTGTTGTAGACGCTGCTACTGTCCCATTTCACAGAAGAAAACTGAGTCACACAGACATGCAAGGATCGTCCAAGGGCAAAGGACTCTTGAGCCCTGCAAACTGACAGCGGAGCCTGTGATGGAGTTTGTAGTCGGCCCCTCCAGGATGGGAGAAGACTGTACCGACTTGGGGTGCAGCTGAGGAGCAGCAGAGCAGGGACAGCCCCCAGAGGGCATCTGTCCCCAGGGCCTGGGGCACTTTGAGTCCCTGAGCACCTGTGAGGCCCAAGCACCAGCTGGGCACTCTCCCAGGTGGCTGAGAGCAGTGTGGGTGCAGCAGAGCGAGCCGGGGGACAGCAGGAGGGTGCTGCACCCGAGCGAGCAGCCATCACAGAGAACAAGGACATTGCAGAGGGGGCCTGAGGGGATAGCCAGTGGGGGGCTGGGGAGGGGCGTGGCCAGGCAGCTCTGCCCTGGGACTGCCAAGTCTCTGCAGCCACGCCCAGTACAGGGTCAGGGAGGGACCAGAACTGTTTGGAGACATCATAAAACCAGCTGTGAGCCGAGCCACCTGAACTGGGGGAGGTTTCACTCTCAGCACCTGCAGGATCAGGGGTGACGGGGAGTGGCGGCAGTGTGAGGTTCAAATCGCTGCTACCAAAAGTTCTGGCTGCATTCCTCAGAGCCTGTGTGGTTTGTGCCCACTCTGTCTGGGGCAGTTGGCTTAGCCAGGCTCTACAGCAAGGGAAGCATCAGTTATGCCCGAGAGACCACGAGGTTGCCATGAACCTCAAGGCAGATGCAGATACATGGGTGGGTGCCTTCGGGCCAGTGGTGTTTTCTCCGGAGATGGGGAGGTGGTGTAGGTGTGGATGGAGGTAGTTCCGGCTCCTGTGGGTGTTATTAGTGTCTTGCCTGTTGTTTGCAAGCAAGAAACAAAGGAAAGTGGGAGTGACTGTTTCTGAGACTGAGCAACCAGCTGGGGTATGAGAGCAGATTCCAGCCCCTTTCAGGCGCCCTGGGGGTGCTGCTGGCAGAGACCAGAATCTCCCCCCATGCAGCCTTCCCAGTAGCAGGATTGCAAACAGGACTTAGGAGCTGGGAAGGGAAGCACATGGTGGCAGGAAGACTGGGGGCCGTGACGTCACAGAAGCTAGCCCGTAAACGGAAGAGACTGCGACCTGGAAGTGTGGGCTCCTCAGGATGGGTACCAAGGGCCCCATGGTAATCAGGTGTCAGAGAATCCCCTTCATTCACTTGTCCAGGTCAAAGCCAACCCAGCACCCGTGTTCATTGGCTTGGCCAACAGGATGCCCCAGTGGGTCTCTTTGGGTGAAAGTGTGTCTGCTCTGGGTGCCAACATCTCCCAGCTACAGTCTCGGGTAGAGGAAGCAGATGGCTTTGGGGAGGTCGGTAGGTATGTTGAGAAGTCAGTCCCTCCTCCCCTGTGGCTGCCACCCCTGTGCCAGGCAGACAATTAGACAAGAGTGACTGGGGAGGGAGCCACGAGACCTCATCTCCACCCAGGACCCACCCAAGACCACTCACTTTGCAACTTCACTTGTGGTTCAACCCAAAGCTGTGCAATGCCAGGATGTCAATCACGGATGCCAATCATGCATGTCACAGACACACCACCAGTCCACACCCCTCAGACTTCAGGGATAAAAGCCCCAAACAGAGAAGCGAGGGAGCCCTGGGCTCTCTCCCGACTGGTGCACTCCTCCCTCGAAACATCCTTTCGTACAACTTGCTGTACTACCCCTCCCTCCGGCGCTCGGAACTGCAATTCACAACTCTGTCAGTGGAAAAGAACCAAGGCAAGCTGGCCACCACCTGGTGACACGGGGATTCTGGTACAAGTGCACCCGGTTAGGGGACAAACAGCAACTGTGGCCAGAGAACAGGCTGTGTCATTGCAAGGTGTCCACCCAGCTGGCACAAGAAGTGGCAGCCAATAGTCCTTTCCCTTGTCCTCCAGAGCCACCTGCTTCTGGGGCTGCAGATACCGTGATACCGTTAGGGAATGCCATGGTCATGAGCCCACTGGCCTGCTTTTTCTCTGTAAAGTGAGTTTCTCGGTCAGGAGTAATACTGCGTGGATGACAATAACAGAATATATGCCATCGAGCAGGTTGAGAGAGAGAGAGAGAGAGAGAGAGAGAGAGAGAGAGAGAGAGAGAGAGAGGAGAGATGCTGGCAGCCAAGGAAACCAGATCCAAGACTGGAATAAGGGAATGAATCCAAAGGGAACCAGTCGCTGCCCCCTCCTGATGGAACAGGTCCAGAGCCATCAACCTGCCACCTGGCAGCCGGCCCCTCCCCCGGTCCTCACCCCACTAAACTGTGCAGTCACCCATTCAGCTGATCAGGTTCCAATTCTAGGCGTTCTCTGTTTTTCCATCTCCTACACAGGCAGTCTTCAATCTGTCAGCGATTCCTATTGGCTCTATGTTTAATAGAGACCTGGAATCGGACTTCCACCCAGCACTCTCCACCTCCAGCACCCAAGTTCCAGCCACAGCAGGGGCCTCACAGCTGGTCAGCCACTTCTGAGTGATTTTTTTAATGAAAATTTAAAATTGCGATGAAACACTTGTAACATAAAAATTTCCTTTTTTTAAAGATTTATTTATTTATTTGAAAGAGTCACACAGAGAGAGAAGGAAAGGGAGAGGGAGAGGAGAGGGAGAGAGAGAGAGAGAGGTCCTCTATACACTGGTGCACTCCCCAATTAGAAGTATTACTTCTGCCACTGCAACAGCGGGAGCTGTGCCAGGAGCCAGGAGCTTCTTCCAGGTCTCCCACGTGGGTGCAGGGGCCCAAAACTTGGGCCATCTTCTAACTGCCTTCCCAGGCCATAGCAGAGAGCTGGATTGGAAGTGGAGCAGCTGGGACTCAAACTGGCGCCCATATGGGTGGTGGTTTAGCCCAGTATGCCACAGCGCCAGCCCCACAATTTCCTTCTTAACCATTTCTAAGTGTGTGGTTCAGGAGGGCTGGGCACCTTCACATCGTGGCTTGGCCAGTCCCCAGGACTCTCAAGAACTGAGACCAGCAGCCCACAAACATCCTCATTTCTCCTCCCCAGTCATTCTCCTCTGTGTCTAAGAATTTCACTATGCTGGGGACCTCACATACATGGAATCATATAACATTTGTCTTTTCTTAAAGATATTTTAAAAATGTATTAAAAGTCAGAGAGAGAGAAAGAGAGAGAGAGGGGTCGGAGCTATGGTATAGATTAATCCTTTGCCTGCAGTGCCAGCATCTCATATCGGCACCGGTTAGTCCAGGCTTCTGTTCTGATCCAGCTCCCTGCTAATGCTCCTGGGAAAGCAGTGGAAGATGACCCAAGTGCTTGGACTCTGCACCAGCATGGGAGACCCAGAAGATTCTGACTTCAGATCAGCTCAGCTGTGGCTGTGCGGCCATTTGGGGAATGAACCAACGGAAGGAAGACCTTTCTCTCTCTGTCTCTCTCTCTCCCTCTCACTGTCTGTAACTCTACCTCTCAAATAAATAAATAAAATCTTAAAGAGAGAGAGAAAGAGAAATAGATAGAGAGAGATATATCCTCTATTCACAGGTTCATTTCCCAAATGGCCACAACAGCTGGGGGCTGGGCCGTGCTGAAGCCAGGAGCCAGGAATGCCATCCATGGGTTGCAATGGCCCAGTAGTTGGTCCATCTTCCACTGCTTCCCAGGCGCATTAGCAGGGAGCTGGAGTGGAAGAGGAATAGCAGGGACTCGAACCAGTACTCCAGGATGGAATGCAGGTGCCCCATGCAGTGGTTTAAGCTGCTGCACCACAGGTCTATTACGGTACTTGTTTGTGACTGGCTTACTGCGCTTAGTATAATGTCCTCAGGGTTCATCCATGTCATAGCATGTGTCCGAATTTCCTTCCTTTGCAAGACTGAATAACATCCCACTGTATGTGTGTACCACATTGTCCTTATCTGTCATGCATTTTCAAAGCATACATCAGGCTCAGTTTGTTCAACAAATAAACGACATGGGAAAGAAGCAATCAGCTGTAACAGACGTTGCTTGCATACTGATTTCAATTGTAAAAAGATGCTTTGGAGAAAATGAGGGCTTTTGAGCAGAAATGGGGATTTATTAGGGAAAGACTTTATGAAATTGTTTTTTAAAGTTTTTTTAATTTGAAATGCGGAGTTACACAGGGGCAGAGAGAGCGAGAGAGAGAGAGAGAGAGAGAGAGATCCTGTCTGCTGGCTCACTGTCCAATTTTGATGGGTAACTGAATCTCCCACTCATTGTGGGTTTGTTCAGACTCCTTTGGGCCACAACCACCACCCCTGCACCACAACACAAAGTATTACCCAGAGTATTTTTAAGGACCTAAAAATAGAAATAATACATAAATCACATTCATAGAAAGAATAAAATTGTAACTGTAAAACAAAATTATAAAAATAGTTCAAGCGAGGAAGTTAGTCTTTTAAACCAATATTGTGCTGGAGCAATGGCATAGCCATAGGCAAACAAAAGGAACTACAATCTAATTCTCATGCCTTATACAAAGTCTTACTCAAAATACAGGGCCAGCACTGTGGCGTAGCGGGTTAATGCCCTAGCCTGAAGCGCTGGCATCCCATATGGCCCTGGTTTGAGACCTGGCTGCTCCACTTCTGATCCAACTCTCTGCTATGGCCTGGGAAAGCAGTAGAAGATGACCCAAGTGCTTGAGCCCCTGTACCTTCTGGGTCTCCCTTCATGGAGACCCAGAAGAAGCTCCTGGCTCCTGGCTTTGGATCGGCACAGCTCTGGCTGTTGCGGCCAATTGAGGAGTGAAACAGCGGATGGAAGACCTCTCTCTCTCTCTCTCTCTCTCTCTCTCTCTCTCTCTGCCTCTCCTCTCTCTGTGTAACTCTGACTTTCAAATAAATAAATAAATCTTAAAAAATTAGATCATCCACTTAACTAAATGTACAATTACAGACATATTACAGAAAAACGTGAGGGAAAAATCTTCATGATCTAGGGGTATGCAAAACATCATTAGCTTGACACCCAAACTATGATTCCCTCCTCAAAGCGACAACTGAAAGATTCGCCTTCCCGCCCAAATCCATGAAACAAACATTAACAGAACTGAAGGGAGAAAATCAGCAACGCAGAGTGGGAGACTCCAATCTCCATTTTCACCAGTGGATGAAACATCCAGACCGGAAATTTCCAAGGAAACAGAGGACTTGGATAACACCAGGGACCAGAGGGGTCCGACAGACGTACACCTGCACCATCGATTATTCTTCAGGACGGAGCTCACCGTCACAGCTTTGAGCGGACTGGTAACATCCCCAGTGTGTTTCCTGACCACAGTGGAAGGAGGTAGATGAAAACAGACATCCACAGCAGACAGCAAACTGGAAAACTCACAGATCTGAGGGAGCTGGGCAATGCACACTTGAACAACTCACGGGTCAAAGCCAGTTAGAAAACATCTTAAACAAGTGAGAACGTAGCAGTGTGCAAAGACTTAGGGGACACAGCAAAATCCACAGTGCTGAGTGAAAGTTTACATGACAAAAGTGGGTGTGAAATTAGCTACCTAACTTCACACCTTGAAGAACTAGAAAAGCACAGCACGTATAACGTTAGCAGAAGAAAAGAGATAATAAAAGTTAGATTAGAAATACATGAAATTGAGAAAAGAAAAAAAAGTCAACAAACCCAAGTTTTTTTTTTTTTTTTTTTTTTTAACAACAAAATTGACAGATCTTTGACAGGACTAAGAAAACAAGAGAGAAGGCCCAAGTAAACACAATCAGAAATGAAAGAGGAACCAGTATAACCGATGTCACAGAAGTGACAAGGACTGTGAGAGCCCTGTAGATAACTCTGCACCATGGAACTGGAAGACATGGAAGAAATGCGTACATTGCCGGAAATATGCAATGTACCCAGGCCGAATCATGAAGAAAAAGGAGTCTGAAGAAACCCACAATGAGGGGGAGATTCAGTTACTCATCAAAAATATCCCACCATGGGGTGGGCGCTGGGGTACAGCAGTTGAAGCCACTGCTAGGGACACTCGCATACCTGTCAGAGTTCAGTCCTGCTAATGCATCCTGCGAGGCAGCAAATTCCATCTCAAGTGCTTGGGTCCCTGGGCCCTGCCACCGTATGGAAGAACTGGATGGAATTCCTGGCTCCTCACTTTGGCCTAGGCCAGCCCTGGGTGCTGTGGGCATTTGCGGCAGTGAACTAGCAGATGGAAGACATCCTTTCTCTCTCTCTCTCTTTCTCTTTCTGGCTACCTTTCAAGTACATGTAAATAAATATAAACTTTTCAAAAAATCTCCCAACAGCCAAGACCAGACGCCTTCGGTAGATAAGTCTATCAAACATTTAAAGAAGAGTATATAATAGAGCTCTCCTTGTCAAATTCTCAAAAACACAAACAAACAAACAAAAACAAACAAACAAACAAACAAAAAAAACAGGAGAGACAGGAACACATAGAAACTTTTCTTTCTTTCTTTCTTTCTTTCTCTTCCTTTCTTTCTTTCTCTTCCTTTCTTTCTTTCTCTTCCTTTCTCTCTCTCTCTTTCTCTCTCTCTTTCTCTCTCTCTTTCTCTCTCTCTTTCTTTCTCTCTCTTTCTTTCTTTCTTTCTTTCTTTCTTTCTTTCTTTCTTTCTTTCTTTCTTTCTTTCTTTCTTTCTTTCTTTCTTTCTTTCTTTCTTTCTTTCTTTCTTTCTTTCTTTCTTTCTTTCTTTCTTTCTTTCTTTCTTCTTTCTTGTTAACATAGGAGAAACTCATTCATGAGGCCACCATCACCATGGTCCCAAAGCCAGACAAGGCCACTAAAAGAAAACAATGGGCTAAATATCCCTGATGACTATAGATGCAAAAATCCTTAACAAACTGCTAGGAAGCCAAATTCAATAGCACATTAAAAGGTTCAAACACTACGACCAAGTGAAACTTATCTCTGGGATGCAAGAATAATCCAACAGATGGAAATCAATAGGATACACTGCTCAGCAAACAAAAGATTAAAAAATCATGGGGCCAGTGCTGTGGCGTAGCAGGTAAAGCCACTGTCTGCGATGCCGGCATCCTATTTGGGCAACGGTTCAAGTCCCAGCTGCTCCACTTCCCATCCAACTCCCTGCTGTGGCCTGGGAAAGCAGCAGAAAATGGCTGAAGTCCTTGGGCCCCTGCACCCACGTGGGAGACCCAGATGAAATTCCTTGCACTTGGCTCTGTCTGGTCCAGCCCTGGTTATTGTGGCCATCTGGGGATGAACCAGCAGATGGAAGATCTCTCTCTCTCTCTCTCTCTGCCTCCTCCTCTCTCCCTCTCTGTAACTCTGACTTGCAAATAAAATAAGTAAGTCTTTAAAATAAGTAAATAAATAAAGTAAGCAATCCACAAATGAAGTTAAGGAAACACTATCATATACAGTAGCATCACAAAGAATGCAACACCAAACTGGGGAGATGAAAGACTTGCACACTCAAAACTGCAAAATGTTGTTGAAAGAAATTAAAGATGCACAAGACAATGAAACGACATGACGTGTTCATGGATAGAAGACTGTGTGTCCAAACTGCCCAGAGTGATCTACAGCTGCAGTGCAATCCCTATCAAACTCTCAATGGCATTGTTGGATAAACAGTTCATATGGAGCTTCTTCAAGTTCATATGGAACCACAAAGAACTCTGAAGACAATCAGGGTGCTTTGACAAAAAGACCCAATCTTAAAAATGGAAGTACGGAGCTCCTCCCATGATACATTAGCAGGAGGCTGGATCCATAGGGATTCAGACTGGCACTGTGGTATGGGATGCTGACATTGCAAGTGGTGGCTTAACCCACTGTGCCACGCCACTGGCCTCTACACTACATGGAGTTGACCTCACATGATGTTTTCATTACCACATTAGCAAATAATCACAGAGAAGGAGGGAAGGAGGGAGGGAGGAGGGAGGCGCTGGCATACAGCACTTTGGCCCAGTGGGTTAAACCACTGCTTGTGAGTCCAGCATTCCACATCAGAGTGCTGGTTCCAGTCCTGGCTGCTCTGTTTCAGATTCTGCTTCCTGCTAATGCTCACCCTGGGAGGTAGCAATGATGGCTCAGGGAGCTTCGTCACATGAGAGACATGGATTGAGCCCCTGGTTCCGGGTTTAGACCTGGTCCAGCCTGGGCTGTTGAGGACCACTTGAGGAGTGAACCAGCAGAGGAACTTTCTAACGCTCTGCCTTTCAAAGAAACAAATAGAAATAAACAGAAATGTGTAGAATAAAAAAAAAAGAGGCAATAGTAAGTCTAACAAACACTTATGCATTTTATATGCTGGAAACTGAAGCTCTGATTAAAGAAATGAGAGATCTAAATTAAAAGACACATATCACACACATGTTGGAAGATTCAACATGGCGAAGACATCGGTTCTTTCTCAGATTGATTTATGGGTTTCATGCAATGTCGAGCAACAATCTAGTAGGGGGTTGGGCACTGTGGTTCAGCAGGTTAAACCACAGCTTTGGATGCCTGCACTCCATGTCGGGGTGTCAGCTGGAGTCCTGGCTGCTTCTCCTCCTATCCAGCTCTGTTACTGCACCTGGGAAGGCAGCGAATGATGGCCCGAGTACTTGGACCCCTGCCACCCGTGTGAAAGACCTGGATGGAGTTCCAGGCTTCCGGCTTCAGTCTGGCCCAGCCCCAGCCAGTGCAGCCATTTGTTGAATGAACCGGTGAATGAAGGCTCTCTTCCTCGCTCTTTGTCATTCTGCTGTCGCTCCCCCTCTTCGTGGAGGAGCGACACAGGACCCTGTGCTGTTCTTTTGTCTGCTCGGCCCTCCCCGGGTTTGCTGCTGGTTCTTCCCGGGTTGGCTACCGTCCCTTCCACCTCTGTGGAAGGGCGGTTCCCCCTGCCACTTTCCCCACTTCCGCGGGGGAGCGGCACACCGCCGGCCGGCTCTCTCGGGGGCTGCTCAGGTGTTCCTTCAGATAGATGTTCCTGGTGCATGTTGTCTCTCTCCTCCTTTATAGTCCTCTTCCACCAATCTCAACTCTGCTACCCACACGCCGTGTACGCTGCTCTCCTCCAACTCCTCCAATCAGGAGCAGCTCCTGCAGCTTGTCAAGTTGGTGAGAGGCAGCTGTGTAGAAGCTGTTTGCTCCTCTCCCAGCGCCATATTGTGGGAGAGCAGATGCATAGAATAAGTCTTAATTCCAGTAACAGTCTAGTCCGAGTTGCTTCCCACATTCTGCCTTCCAAATAAATAAAAAAAATTGTGTTTTTTTTAAAGAAAACAAAATTTGTATTAGATTTATTTCTCCACAATATTTCAATACAGACCAAAGCTCTTCCCACCTGCTACCAAAGGATCTTCTGTACGTAGAATGCGATTGCTTTTAAAATACAGTGTTCTGTTGCTGGGCACAGTTCTGCTGACATGGAGCTAATCCCTTCTCTGTTGTAAAATGGAGTTGAATACAATGATGCAAATGTCCATTTCCAAGTCCTAACTTTTTGTGTTCATGAAGTCCCAGCATTTCTTTGATTGGGAAATGGCACATACTCCTTGCTTTTCCAAAGCTGGTGGACACAGCGCTCCATGGAGCCTGGAAACCCTTCTCTTGGCCGCCCTCTCAGACAGAGCTGAACACCAGCCAGCTTGAGCCTTCTTGCGGTCCTCCTCCCTCCCTGTTCCCTGGAGAGCCAAGTCCTCCTCACATGAAAGTGCATTGTGCAAACACAGATCTCCGTGATTCCTTCTGATTCCTCATTTCACGACTAATTCTTTCTTACGTTTTAGTGACAACTGTACATCACTGTAAGAAGAGATTTGTCCCACTTGGTTGCACATTAGATTAGAATAATTTTAAGAGTTTACTGACTATCCCTGCTTGGCTAGAATGTATATGGAATGAAGTGGAATCAGTCACCATCTCACCCGGACACACGGGTGTTAATATCAGAATAAAAACATTCAACCAGATAAATATCACACATCTCCGGAGTGAGGCTCTGAGAACGGGCGATCTCCTATGAGGTAGCTGGGCCATGAATGCAAACCCATACTGAACCAGGAGGGACCACCAGACAAACCCTAAGTGGGGGATATTCGGTTTCTTAGAAAGATGGGGGGAGGGTTCAGGTAGCATTGTGGCACAGTGGGTGAAATCACTGCTTGTGATACCAGCGCCCCATCTCGGAGCGCCTTGTTCGAGTCCTGGCTGCTCCGCTTCTGATCCAGTTTCCTGCTGATAGGCCTGGGAAAGCAGTGGACCAAGTGCTTGGGCCCCTGCCACCTATGTGAGAGACCCACCCCCTCTCTGTCAGTCTGCCTTTCAAATAAGTCAATAAATCAATCCTTCTAAAAAGTGACGGGAAAGCTGTATTTTTCAAAACATTCAAGAAGAGTTGTGCCAGTGTTCTAGAGCAGCAGGAGACCCCAGAGACGGACAGGAAACGCCAGTGCCTGACCCCAGACGAACCCTGTGTTGGAGGGGAAGAAAGTTCTCCAAGGACACTTCTGAGTTAACCGCCAAAAGTGGATACCAATGCCGGCGTCAGATCAGGTTAGACAAAGGCGTTGTATGGTGTTACGTTTACTGAGGCTAATAACTACAGCAGTTACAAAATACACACTGATGCATGCAGGATAATCTTAAACTATTTAACTAGCCACCTAGTACTTCAGGAAAGTACTATTAGGAAGAAAAGACAGAAAGAATGATAAAGCAGAAGGGGTAAAATGCTGATGATGGGCAACAAGATGGGTGTTCTTAGTACTATTATTATTTAAATCCTTGGCAAATGTGAAATTATTTCCATATAAAAAAAGAAAAAAACAAGGAATTAACCCACAAAACCCTTTTTCATTTTATCTAATTTGAATATGGCAAATTTCAAGCAAATAAATATAAAGGAAACTATAACTGAACTCCCTGCACTCATTTTTTTTTAACCAAAAAAAACACTTTAATGACAGACAAAAGATGGCCAGGGTCTCGTGGTCCAAAAACCCAGGAATTCTGAAGGCAGACCTGTTGGTGGACGCCTGTGTTCCCAACGCAAAGGAAGATGCCTAAGGACGGCTCTGGAAGACCTGCCTGGAGCAGACCCCACCACGTCCCCGCCTCCTCCATCTCCCCTTCTCGAACGTCTCCTTGGGCTTGTGTCCTCCTGGTACAGCAGGTGGTGCGAGGCCACTCCCCTCCTGCTCCGGGCTCAGAGACCTCCTCCCCCCAGATGCACGTCCACCCAGAACCTCAGAGCGTGATCTGCTTTGGAAAGAGGATCTTCGTGGAAGTAAGTCAGCCAAGGTGGGTCATGCTGGATTAGCATGGGCTGCCAGCCAATGACCGGAGTCCTCGTTAGAAGGAGGCAGACAGATACAACATGTTGGGAAGGTCATGTGATGACAGAAACAGAGATGGGAGCAGTGTGCTACCAGCCAAGGGATGCCAAGGCTTGCCATCAGCCACCGGGGGCCAGGGAGGGTCCCCACTTAGAGCCGTCAGGGGGAGCATGGCCTTGGAGGCATCTCCATGTCAGACAAAACCTTCGTGTTGTTTGGTGGCACCCGGTGTGCAATAATTCCCCGTAGTGGCCCTGGGAAACCAATGAGACTATCACCCAAGTACATTCCAAGGTCAGGATCGCACCACCCTTCTTCCCCGGCACACTGACCTTCCAGCCAACCCCTTCCCCAGCACCGGACGTGGTGCCTGAGGGCCATTTGATTCTTTGGGGGCCGCTGAAATCCGAGGCTGAGGGGGCTTCTCACTAGTGGTTGCCCTCATCCTCTTTGCCATCTCATGGAATTTTCTTCTCTTCCGTGCGTACGTTATCTGAAATTATCTCTCTCTCTTTTTTTCTTGTTTACCTTCAGGCTCTCCCACCAGGATGCAGAAGACACAGGAGAGCAGGGACCTGGTCTGCCTTGTTGGCTCTCTCCCCAGCATCTGCAGCCCAGTCAGTGCGAGGTGAGTGGCTGGAGGCTACTGGAGGGAGGCGAGAAGGCCTGGGGCCTGTGGCCCAGCCAGCAAGCCCCCAGCCGTGTTGCCTCTCCACGCATCCTTATCTGGATTCCCAAGTCAAGTCCTACCTCAGCTTTCGGGCTGCTATTGTACCATTGGCCCCTCTGTTCCCAAGCCCATCTTCCTGATGGATGTGAGCTCCTCAAGGTTGGCACTTGTCTAATCTGCCTTCCCCTCAGGGCCCGTCAGGTTTGTCCCAGAGTGGGCGCTCGGTGCATGTTGTCGTGTGGACAAGTGAACGGGTTGGGAGGGCGTTAACATGCTCCTGAAAGCCTCCCCGCCCCTAGGCATGCCTTGACGCATGGCCATGGCTTCCAGGTTGCACAACCCGGCTCTGTGAACTCATCCTAACCACACCTAGGATGAGGAGGACCGGCTTGCCCCGCCTCTTTCCTCTTGGCTCCTCCAACAGGCGTTGCAGGCTGCAGGGCTTTGCTGGAGAGATCTGAGGCTGTCCAGCATGGGACTGCTCTTCTACAAGCTCAGGTCAGCAGAGTGCACTGATCAGTGCAATCCACACCTACATTTTTTTCACTGCTAGATCTTTCCCTTTCTAATGAATGACAGCTGAATTTAGAAATGATGTTTGATCCTAAATTACACACGCACGCCAAAGTAGTTAAACAGCAGCTTCGCTTGGGTTCTCTGAGAAGCAGATGCCAAGAAGGGATTAGAAGGGGAAGAGATGTACTGGGCAAAGCAGACTCTTACACAGCCTTTGGAGGTGGCGAGATCTGGGTTTGAATCCCAGCTCTGTCACCTCTGTCACAGTGCTGTCAGCAAAGGGGGGGAGGGGCTGGCAGTGTCCAGTGCCGGGCCTCGGGAAACACTCCAGAAGCAAGTACACTTTTTTTTTAAAAAAAGATGTATTTATTTTTTGAAAGAGTTTGAGAGAGAGATCTTCCATCTGCTGATTCACTCCTCAAATGGCCGCAACAGCTAGGGCTGGGCCAGGCCAAAGCCAGGAGCCTGGAACTCCATCTGAATCTCCCACATGGGTGGCAGGGGCCCAAGCACGTGGGCCATCTTCTGCTGCTTTCCCAGGTGCATTGGAAGGGAGCTGGACAGGAGCAGAGCAGCCAGGACCCTTAATGAGTGCCCATCTGGGATGCTGGCATCACAGGCAGCAGCTGAACCCACTGTGCCACAACCTTGGCCCCCAGAAGTGTACTTTTATGTGACCATACTGTGGGACGATCATGTTTGTGATAACACTAGATGACAGATAAGCAAGTTTCGCAGGTGTCAGCTTACTCAAAAGCAGAAGGGAATTTTAGAAGGCACACAGTGGAGGCCGCTAGCAACAGGATCAGGAACCACTGCAAACTGGTACTCACACGTCATCAGTGCAAGCGAGAGTGAGAAAGGCTAAGTTCCCTTACCTTTCTACACCGCGCTGAGAGTAAGCACACCTTTTGCTATATTGGCTGTCACTGCTCTACCGAGCACCAGGCTGTGTGTTGAAGAGAATGTACATGTTAGAAAAAGGAAGCGGAATTAGAGACCAAGGCTCTGTTAGTTTCTTCTTTTTCAGGTACTTAAGCCTCTAGCTGATCGATTTTGTAGGGAGGGGAACTTCTAGGTTACCTGCTTAAATGCATTTAATCCTCTGTGTTTAGTAAGTTTCATAAAAGGGATATTTCTAGTCATATGAGGAAAATTGAAGGAGTTCATAAGACATGGAATAAAAATATTAATTTGATTGACTTGGGTGCAAAGAATTTTGAAACTCATGTATAGTTTTTTCATAATATACATTTCCATCAGCTTTATTTATTTATTTATTTATTTTTGACAGGCAGAGTGGACAGTGAGAAAGAGACAGAAAGAAAGGTCTTCCTTTGCCGTTGGTTCACCTTCCAATGGCCGCCGTGGCTGGCGCACCGCGTTGATCCGATGGCAGGAGCCAGGTGATTCTCCTGGTCTCCCATGTGGGTGCACTCCACTGCACTCCCTGGCCACAGCAGAGAGCTGGCCTGGAAGAGGGGCAACCGGGATAGAATCCGGCGCCCCGACCGGGAGTAGAACCCGGTGTGCCGGCGCCGCAAGGCAGAGGATTAGCCTAGTGAGCCACGGCGCCGGCCTAATTTTTAAAGAGTTCTTTACTTGAAAGGCAGAGAGAGAGAGAGAAAGAGAAAGAGAAAGAGAGAGAGAGAGAAAGAGAGAGAAATGAAGGAAGGAAGGAAGGAAGAGAGAGAGAGAGAGAAAGAAAAAAAGAAAGGATGAAAGGAAGAAAAGAAAAGAAAGAAGGAAAGAAAGACCTTCCATCTGCTGGTCTACTCCCCAAATGGCCCCAACACCCAGGGCTGGCCCAAGCCAAAGCCAGGAACTAGGAACTCCATCCAGGTCTCCCACATGGGTGTCAGGGCCCTATCTTCCACTGCCTTCCCAGCCTCATTAGCAGGAGGCTGGACTGGAAGTAGAGTAGCCAAGACTTGAACTGGATGCTGGCACTGCAGAGGCTTAACCCACGGTGACACAATGCAAGCCCACCTGGCTTCATTTTTAAATTACATTGGTATGTAGAGAAAGTTATGAAATTATTAGCGTTAAGACAGAGTCTAGGGGATTCAGGACTTAGGGACGTGACACTGCCCCTTTTCCTACTTGACTGTGTTTATGACACCAACTTTCAGTGTTCTGTGACTACAGTGGGATACCCGAGGCAGAGGAAAGACTTATTTAGCTCAGCTTCAGAAGTTTGCGCCCACGACTGGGTGGGCCCATTGGTTTGGCCCCTGGTGAGGGTGGTGAGTGGCAATGGTGGGGCACGCGCACAGGGAGGGCCACCTGACGAGCCAGGGAGCAGACTGCGGTGGGTCCAAACCCAGGCTTCTGCAACAAACCTCTCGCCAGAACTCAGATCACCTGAGAACAGACTTCCAGGGGTACACCCTCACGAGCTCAGGACCTCCCACTAGGCCCTGCCTCCTAAAGGCTCCGCCACCTCCCGACACCAGCACTCTGGGGACCAAGTGACACACAGGTCTGTGGGGGACGCTGATATCCAAACCGCACGCGCTCCCAGAGTGCAAGGGGCCATGTTGGTGTGGCTGACTGACAAGCAGCTTTGGGCTTGCTTCCAGGGCTACAGCTTCCTGCCAGCCATCACCAATCATGCTGGATGGGGACAATGAGCTGTATTTTCACGGGACGGGGATCAGCACCAGCTGTTTCTGGCTGTGTTATTGAAGACAAATCATTGAATCTGCATGCTACAGTCTCCTCACTATCAAAACCAAGAGGCTGAGCTGGGTATCATTCAGTTTTCAATTTTTGTCTCTATAGTCTGTTATTAGTAAGGCTGATGCTGTCAGATGGCGCTGGGCTGGTGAAAATAAGGCACGACTGTGAGTACACTCAAGGATTCAGTAACTGTAAAGCTACTGTAAAGAGTAAATATGATGTGTTACAAGTTGACACTTCCATTTTGCAGTAGGCTAAGAACCATGGTAGATCCATCTAGACTCAATTCAGAGTTAATATACGTTAATTCTATGGGCTGGGTGTTGTGATATAGTGGGTCAAGCCATCGCTTGCGAGGCCTGCGACCCATACAGGGGTGCCCAGGATTGAGTCCTGCCTGCGCTACTATCCACCTTCCTGCAAATGGGCTTGGGAGGCAACACAGGAAGGTACATGGCCTCCTGCTACCCACGTGGGAGAGCTGGATGGAGTTACACGTTTCTGGCTGGAAAGAACCTGGGCTGGTGCCATGGCTCACTTGGTTAATCCTCTGCCTGCGGCACCAGCATCCCATATGGGCACTGGGTTCTAGTCCCGGTTGCTCCTCTTCCAGTCCAGCTCTCTGCTGTGGCCTGGGAAGGCAGTGGAGGATGGCCCAAGTCCTTGGGCCCTGCACCCCATGGGAGACCAGGAGGAAGCACCTGGCTCCTGGCTTCGGATCGATGCAGTGCCGGCGGTTGTGGCCACTGGGGAGTGAACCAACGGAGTGAATACCTTTCTCTCTGTCTCTCTCTCTCTCTCACTGTCTGTAAACTCTACCTGTCAAATAAAAAATAAATACATCCTTGGCCAGCGCCGCGGCTCACTAGGCTAATCCTCCAACTTGCAGTGCCGGCACACCGGGTTCTAGTCCCAGTTGGGGCGCCGGATTCTGTCCCAGTTGCCCCTCTTCCAGGCCAGCTCTCTGCTGTGGCCCGGGAGTGCAGTGGAGGATGGCCTGAGTCCTTGGGCCCTGCACCCCATGGGAGACCAGGATAAGTACCTGGCTCCTGCCATCAGCGTGGTGCTCAGGCCACAGCGCGCCGGCCGCGGCGGCCATTGGAGGGTGAACCAACGGCAAAAGAAGACCTTTCTCTCCGTCTCTCTCTCTCTCTCTCACTATCCACTCTGCCTGTCAAAAAAAAAAAAAAAAAAATACATACATCTTAAAAAAAAAAAAAGAACCAGCAGATGGATTTTTCTCTCTCTGGCTCTTCCTTTCTCTCTGTCACTTGCTTTTCAGATAAATAAACATAAATCAAATATACGTATTTAAAATTATACTGTGCTGTTAGTTACTTTAGTCATCTACATGAATCATTTATGAAATTATATCCAAAAGCAGCTAACCTCTTCAGATCTTTGCTTGGTGATAGGTAATAACTTTCCACAAAATTTAAGAAAATTATTATGGTATTTATTAATTTTCATTAATACAATCATGTGTCACTTAATGATGAGCATATTTTCTAAGAGATGCATTGTTACCCGATTCTGTCACTGTGCAAACATTGTAGAGTGTACTTACACAAACTGAAACAGCTACAGTATCCCTAGGTGATATAATTTTATGAAAATACCACTAGGGCTGGCGCTGTGGTGCAATGGGTTAACACCCTGGCCTGAAGTGCCAGCATCCCATATGGGCGCCGGTTCAAGACCCGGCTGCTCCACTTCCAATCCAGCTCCCTGCTATGGCCTGGGAAAGCAGTAGAAGATGGCCCAAGGGCTTGGGCCCCTGCACCCACGTGGGAAACCCGGAAGAAGCTCCTGGCTCCTGGCTTCAGGTTGTCGCAGCTCCGGCCGTTGTGGCCATTTAGGGAGTGAACCAGCAGATGGAAGACCTCTCTTTCTCTCTCTCTCTTTTTGCCTCTCCTCTCTCTGTGTAACTCTGACTCCCAAATAAATAAATAAATCTTTAAAAAAAGAAAATACCACCATATGTGTGGCTTTTATTGCCCAAAATGTCATGTAGTATAAGACTGCATATTTTAACTAGGACAAGAGTAATTCGAAAGGGGCCGGCGCTGTGGCACAGTAGGTTAAGCCCCTGCCTGCAGTACCGGCATCCCATACGGGTGTCAGTTCAAGTCCTGGCTGCTCCACTTCGATCCAGCTCCCTGCTATGGCCTGGGAAAGCAGTGGAAGATGGCCCAAGTCCTTGGGACCCTGCACCCACATGAGAGACCCAGAAGAAGCTTCTGGCTCCCGTCTTCGGATTGGCTCAGCTCCAGCCGTTACAGCCATCTGGGGAGTGAACCAGCGGATGGAGGACCTTCCTCTCTGTCTCTCCCTGTCTCTGTAACTCTGCCTCTCAAATAAACACTTTTTTTTAAAAAAAAAAGTAATACAAAAAATGGACATGAATTAGGTCAGATATATCTGAAGATAATTTTAAAATTTAAATAACATTTGAGAATTAGAAATGACAAGTTCAGGGTAGGTGCTTAACCTAGCAGCTAAGCCTCTGGTTAAAACATCTGTGTCCCACATCAGAGTAACTGGGATCAACACTGGGCTCCAGCTTCCTGCTAACCAGACCCGGGGAGGCAGTGGTGATGGTTCAGGTAATCGGGTCCTTGCCACTCAAGTGAGAGATGTGGATTGTATTCCTGGCTCCAGGCTTCAGCCCCAAGGCCACTGTGGGCATTTGGGGGAATGAACCAGAGTATGGGCACTGTTTCTGTCTCTCAAATAAAGAAAGGAAAAAGCAAAATAATAATAGAGGAAATATGAAAGACAGCGTTCAAGTTTGTGGGACTCTGTAGCCCCTCCAGGACTCGATATTGCATCAGGCAGTTCCCATGATAAATGTCCTCATATGGCTACTCCATTGGTTGTTTATCTAATGAACCTGACTCATCCACATACAGTCTTACCTCCCTTTCTCCATCCTATGTAACAGCATGGAGGACAGAATAAAGGAATGAATTCTTGTCATTGTAAAGTAAGAACTCTCCAGTGGACCACCAGTAACTAAATGTTTTTTTTTTTTTTTTTTTTTTTTTTTTGACAGGCAGAGTGGACAGTGAGAGAGAGAGACAGAGAGAAAGGTCTTCCTTTTGCCGTTGGTTCACCCTCCAATGGCTGCTGCGGCCAGCGCGCTGCGGCTGGCGCACCGCACTGATCCGATGGCAGGAGCCAGGAGCCAGGTTCTTTTCCTGGTCTCCCATGGGGTGCAGGGCCCAAGCACTTGGGCCATCCTCCACTGCACTCCCGGGCCACAGCAGAGGGCTGGCCTGGAAGAGGGGCAACCGGGACAGAATCCGGCGCCCCGACCGGGATTAGAACCCGGTGTGCCGGCGCTGCTAGGCGGAGGATTAGCCTAGTGAGCCGTGGCGCCGGCCTAAATGTTTTAAGATATTTATTTATTTATTTGAGCGGTAGAGATACAGACAGAGAAAGAAAGAGACAGAGAGGTCTTCTATCCACTAGTTCACTCCCCAGACGGCTGCAACAGCTGGAGCTGAGCAATCTGAAGCCAGGAGCCAGGAGCCAGGAGCCTCCTCTGGGCCTCCCACGTGGGTGCAGGGGCCCAAGGACTTGGGCCATCCTCCACTGCTTTCCCAGGCCATAGCAGAGAGCTGCATTGGAAGAGGAGCAGCTGGGACTAGAACTGGTGCCCATATGGGATGCCGGCGTTAACCCACTGTGCCACAGCACCAGCCCCATACAGTAACTCTGGCACATACACTGGGAGGGGACACATCCCCAAATCATGTGTGTTTGCTCAGGTCTTGTAACCTTCTCTGAACAACAGCAATTGGCATTTGTTGGTTAGTAATGGTGGTAGACTTTGCTCCTCTCACAATCACTCTCAAAAACACAGTGGTTTGAAGCAGCGACCAAAGATCACAATCCGAGCCGGCCATTTGGGTGGTCTTGCCGAGCTCAGCTGGTATGGGCCTCGTCTGGAGAGGCTGGATTGACTGGGACGGCTGGCTCCTCTCTCCACCTGCCCTGTCATCCCCTTGGAGACTAATGGGAGTGGTGGGCTCCCTGGCAGTAGTCAGAGAGGGCAAGCCCTTGTACACGGGTGCTCGTGCCCCAGTGACCACATCCCGATTTAAGCAGTGGAAAAGGCTCTGCCCCCGACGGTAGGCATGCTCAGGTCGCATGGCAAAGGCACACACGAAGGCTGAACTGCTGGTCCTTTTTCCTGAGAATGGAGTGTCTCCCTTACTGAAAGGGGCGGGGAAGGTGAGCACAGGCAGGTGTGGGAGCTGAGTGGAGCAAACCTTCACTGAAGACCCAGAGCGTGACCCGCAGAGGTCACAGTGTGTTCTGGGGATGTCCTCGCGATCACGCAGTCTGCGCCTTCCATGCCAGATCCAGCTCGGCGGCAGCCATTTAGAGCGTGGGAACAGGTTAGCCCTGGCAAATCGTCAGGGACAAACAGCACACAGCACGGATGTTGCTTGGGGCCATTTTGCACGTGTTCCCCTGCAGAACTGTCTTTTAAATCCTTTCCAATGTCCATTCTAGTTCGCTATTTCTACTGCCAGGCCAAGACCCTAGGCCTTCATTTGTCTCACTAGTTCAGAGCCTGCCTGCTGCAAACACTCAAGCTACTGGAGTACTTCCTCCTGGTGCACATTCTTCTCCATCTAGGCCTAAATCAACCTTCCAGTTCAAGTAAAAAATGCATTCCGTTGTCTATCCCTCTATCTCTGCAACTCTGACAAAAACTCAAATAAATAAATCCTCCAAAAAAAGAAAATTGTGTTTCTGGGGCTGGCCCTATGGCTCACCTGGTTAAGCTGCCATCCGCAGGGCTGGATTTCATACGGGTGCCTGTCTGAATCCCAGCTGCTCCACTTGTGATCCAATTCCCTGCTAATGTGCCTGGGAAAGCAGCAGAAGATCACCCAAGTGCTTGGGCTCCTGCACCCACGTGGGAGGCTCAGATGAAGCTCCTGGCTCCTGGTTTTGGCCCAGCTCCAAGCCTTGGGTGCTGGGGCCGTTTGGGGAGTGAACTAGCAGATGGAAGATCTCTCTCTCTCTGACTTCAAAATAAATAAATAAATTTTTTTAAAATTGCATTCTGGATAGCTAAATAAGCCCATACTCAGGATATGACTGAGTTTTTCAAAATTGTTTTCATTTTAAAAATTATTTATTGCATTTGAAAGACAGAGTCAAATCTCCCAACTACTGGTTTACTTCTCAAATGCACACAACACTCAGGGCTGGGTCAGGTCAAAGCCAGGAGCCAGCCAGGCACGCAGTTTAGGTCTCCCAGATGGGTGGCAGGAACCCAACCACCTGAGCCATCACCTGCTGCCTCCCAGGGTGCGCATCAGCAGGACTCTGGAATCAGAGGAGGAGCCAGGACTTGAACCCAGGCACTCCGATATCGGATGTGGCATCTCAGGTAGTGGCTTAACTGCTATGCTGAACACCCACTCCTCTTCATTAAGTCTCGGTCTTGATATTCTCTATTTTTTAGTTCCCATGCCTGCTATGTTGGATAGAAAAAAAATTTTTTTTATTTACAAAATACAGCAAAACTTGTCCACAGTCGAGACATGCTGTTAATAAGTCACTCAAGGGTGACTGCCAAAAAAGGGCAAAGAAAAATGTTCTCTCAGAAAGCAGGGCATAGGAAGATCTTATCACACTATTTTTTTTCTGTCTAAGTCTCCCTACTTTGATCAGAATAGTTGCGTACTGCACTTATTTGCCTAAAACAGCCATTCATTTTCAAAGGAGACCATCACTTACAGATCCTGTTGCTGTATCTCTGGTTTGCTTGACTGAGCTTCCCTGGAAATTGCTCCCTTGAGAAGTTTTGGATAAGGAAAAAAAAAAAAAAAAGGAGTGAAAAAGGGAGGGACATGTCCCTGGTCACTCAGGGTCATCTCTGTCCACGCCCACCCTCACTGTTGCTGCAGCATCAGTTTTTGGAGCTCCTGATTTCATCCTGCAGGGGGGCTAGGCCTTGTGGGAGCTGGTTGTCCTGGTTTTCTGGGATCTGGATGAACCCTAAACCCCGTACGAGACCTGGGGTTGCATGAGTTTCCGGGTCCAGAGAACTCAGTGGGACTGCTCCGAGCAATGACGAGTTGAGCACGGGAAGGGGAGGGTGGTGAGGGATTTGGGGGGGCAGGAAGGGCTGTGGGACAAAGTCACCAGGCCTGCACCCCCGTTTCTGACTGTGTTCTCTTCGCAGGCCGTCTCTTCATCCCTTGTTTCCGCCTACTTCTCCTTACTTCTGTTATTAACTAGCAACTCAGTTTCTTCTTTCTTCTCCTTACTGTACCCCCTTTAGTAAAATCAAATCCTTCCTCTATTCAGTTTTTGTTACTCTGATAAATACTGGCAAAGACGCAACAGTCATCAAGAGATGAGCAGTATTTCTAAATTAATATATTCCTTAAGTATTTAATTAGCATTTTAATTTCATGTAAGGAGCCAAGCTAAGAAATCTGAATCAGACATCTGACTTTTTGGTGTCCTTTTCTTAAAAGGTCACAAAGAGCCGGGCTGAGGGTCACGGAGATGATTGGGGGCGGCTACTGCTGTCTGTCTGTCCCGCTGGCGTCCTGCTCTCTGCTGTGGAGAGTCCTCTAACCTGTGTAGCTGGAGAAGGAGTGGCTGTCTGCCCAGCGGCGGAGGGGTGGGGCAGTAGCAGGGATAGGGACTGTTGAGCCTGAGATTTAGCCGTGGACGATCAGACACTCCCTGGGACTTTGACCTTCGAATCCGTGAAGCGACCTTAAGGACTCAAAAGTGGACAGAGGTTGTTACTGCTGCCTGGATTCTGCTGAGAACTTGGCTTCCTGACCTTCGACAGCAACTTCATCCCTGTTCTTTGTCCAAGTTTGCTCCCACCAGCTTTCCAGGAATTCTCTAAGCTCTTCCCATAAATTCCATTTCGCTTAAGAAAGTTGGACTTGGTTTTTGCCGTTTGCAGCAACAGCAAAAGAAAAACAAAACGGAAGTCCTAGCTGAGGTACAACTTGCTACTTCTGATTCCGTTACACAAAAGACAAAGAAACATGGAAAACAGCCCGCTGGCCACCCTGCCAAGGCTGCTGTGTGGTGACAGCTCCCAGCCTTCTCCAGAGCGCCCGAGGAGATGGTTCATGGCGCCTGGTCCTTTAGGAGAATATTCAGTGTTTTAGATCGGCTTTAATATTTGAAGTTAAAATTCAGAAAATTCAGAAAAAAATGTAGAATGAAGTTTTTAGAATAAAAACAGAAATGGTCTCATCAGCTAAATCAAATTATTTGCAAAATCAGTACAAACATTTCTGTCTGTCCATCTCTTCATCAAAACACGAACCAAGGAACAATTTTTTCACTTTTCTTTTGTGCTAGTTGGATTTTTTTCTATTTGCAGCCAGTTCCTTTTTGTTTTTTTTTAAAGATTCATTTATTTATTTGAAAGGTAGTTACAGAGAGAAAGAGTGAGAGAGACAGAGAGGTCTTCCATCTGCTGGTTTACTACCCAAATGGTCGTGATGGCACTGGGCCAGACTGAAGCCAGGAGCCAGGGCTTATTCCTACTCTCCCAGGTGCCCCGGCACTAGGGCCATCTGCTGCTGCTTTCCCAGGTCATTAGCAGGGAGCTGGATCAGAAGAGGAGCAGCTGGGACACGAACCAGCACCCTAACGGGCTGCTAGCGCTGCAGGCAGAGAGAGGCTTAACCAGCCGCGCCACCCCATTGCAGCCAGGTGTGTATGCGGCAGGTCTTCATCAGCGTTTAGTCTGTCAATCCAGCTACATACAGAAACGCCCAGGATGTTATCCGCTAAACCTTGATGTTTTGTTCAGTTTGCAGAGGAGAAAAAAAGTCACGAATATGCCCAGGCTCTATCGTCTTTTACATCTCCTTCAGAGCGGGCAGTAAACACCCAAAACTGATCAATGTGACAGGGAGGTGGTCGAGCTAAATAGTCCTGGATTCCGATTCTAGTCCCTCCCTTCTCCGAGCCCTGTGGTCAGAAATGCCTGCTGCCTGATTCCCTGTTTGCACAAAGGGGGTAAGAACACCTGCCTTGCAGGGCAATGTGAAGACTGAAGATATGGAAAACGCTTACTACAGAAAGCAAGCCAGCCGCCCGTGTTAAGGAGACAGTAAACTGTAGCTAATGGCAAAGATAAAAGGAAGAATGACAGCCAATCCCCTGGCTTCTCTCCCCTTGCCTTAAGTCAACAGTCAGTCACTGCTGTGTTTTCCTTTTTTTTCATATTTCTCCTTGAAATCAAGTGAAAGCTATGGGGCCTTTCTCTAGAAAAATAAACATCACAAAACCAGCTCAAATGGTTACATGAATTTCGTGGGAGTTCTGGATATCGTAAAGCCATTTCACAGACTTCAACTTACAAATGCCCACTTTCAATCAGGTAGTAGCTACCTTTCAAGTCACCTGTATAAGAATGTTCACAATACCCAGGTGTTCCCCTAGAGCTGTTAAGGGCCAGAGGACGGTGATGAGAAAGACGCAGGATGGCGTCCGTCCCACACCGAAAGGAACGAGCCTGAGTTCCTAGTTTTCTCTTTCCCGCTGAGGCTGGAAGCAAAGGACTTTGAGATGGCAGAGGTGTGAGGTATAGCACTGTGGGTCCCAGAACCGAAGGACAGCCACCAGGCAGATCCACCCGACTCACTGGGCTGTGACGTGATGGAGGAGCGATGGTGATGGAGGAAGGGACATTGCTGGAATTCACGGAGAAGTCAGCCAGCGTGGCTTAACCCAACTAGCACGAGCCCTCTATGGATCCAGAACTGCAGGTAACTGGAGTTAATCTGGACCATATCCATAGGTAGTAAAATCTGTATATTAATAAGAAGAGGCTTGTAAAATGCTTGTTCAAAGGTCTCCCCATATCTCACTGTGAGATTTCACAACTTTGTGAGATTGGCAGGCAAGGATTATCACACCTCTAATAGAGCAAGTGAAACTCAAAACAGGCAGGTGCCTTGTCCAAGCATAGTTCTTTTTCTGAGAAAACTTTTAAAATCTGACCTTTCCATCCATCAGTTCTAACCTAGTTCCGTGAAAGATCTGAGGTGGTCCTATTTTAGTTAAATCCTATATTTTAATGGTATCAGCTAAAGTAGATGCTACATAGAGAAAATATGAAAACTTTCTGAAAGTTAAAACTGCTGGATGGTTTCAACTGAAATATCACCCACACCTCTTTATTATGATGAGATTATAACGCAGGGAAGTATCTAGACATATGCGCAGCTGCATGGACAATCACGAGGCAAACAGACACAGTTACTCTCTGGGTCGGTGAGGAAAACCTCACCAGCACTGCAGACGCAACCCTCCTGCCACAGAGTCACTATCAATGCAACGCGTAGTTTTTTTGTTTTGCTTTGTTTTGTTTTGGTCAGAACACAGCCTGCCCGTGACAGTGACCTGGACTGGATACAAGAATGAAAAATGAAAACTGCATTTCAGCAGCTTTGAATTAGCAAGTGATTTGCCTTAGAGAACCAATTTCCACTTGTCAAAGCAAAGAATTCCTTCAAGGAGAAGGACGATGGTGAAGGTACTGATGCCCTCGGAAGGAGAAGAAGGAGCCGGCATTCTTGTTACTGACATTATTATTATTATTATTACCCACCACTACTACAGGACATCATTCAGATCTGAATAACTACTCGATGGAGATGCCACAATAAAGCCAAAATTAAACCACTTAGAGCATCATACCGCAAATTTCCAAAAGAATAAATTTTCTCTATGTATTTGCGTCTATTGATTAAATCCAAAATGACAGTGGCCTAATGAAGCAGTAGGCTAGTTTCTCTGAGATAAACACACCCAGAGGTAGACTCTCGACAGCTGCAGGGACGCGGGCCTGACACCAGGCTCCTGCCGCTGCTCTACCCTGAGCCCGTGGCTGCCCCTCTGGTGCGAGAAGGCTGCTGAAGCTCCGGCTGCCACGTTCACATTGCAGCTGGGATGGAGGAGGGAAGCGGAGCAGCCCTTTCCCTTTGCGGCTCTTGCCTGGAAGTTCTGCCCACCACTTCTGCTTATCTCCCGTTGGGCACACATCACCCGGCTGCAGGGGAAATGTGGAAATGAACCTTCTTCTGAACAGAGGGACTCCCGTGAAAATGGAGTCTACTAAGAAAGAAAAGGAGAAAGACACGAGGAGGCCTCTTGTGACAGGGCTTTGGTATTTGGTTCCACAGGTAAATTTACTCACCATGTAACAGGTCACTATTCCTTCCAACATGTAAGGACTTCCACACAGAAAATCATCACAAATGTGTTTTAGAATTGCGAAAATGAAATCTAACTTTAAAATACGGATTTCGGATGGCCTGTCTTTTGGACATAGCTGATGAACATTCCTTTCTCCAGCAGGCTGCTTGGTGATGAAGGAATGCCAGCCAGATGGAAAACACTAGAGCGGGGAACAACTGGGTACGGCCACATGGGTGACCGCACGCCGCCTGGCCGGCAGACAAGGTGTCGTCTAGACATGCAGCCCTGCCTGCAGAGTCACGTGCCCTTGCTAGACTGGGTGCAGGGGCATGCACCTGCCGCTGAGTGCCACGTGGGCCCCCTGCTGCAGTGCTCTCGATGCAGGGGCCTTAAAGCACAGGCCATGGGGAGGCATCAAAGGGGTTCCTGTAAAAGCCATGTCGTCCGCAAACGATCGTGAGACTTGACAAATGTCAGACCACTGGATAGCTACATGAGTGGATTTGTAATATTTCCTCAAAAAACTAGGTACTTGGCAATTCTATTGCACACAAATTAAACCACAGCCTGTGTGACTCCCTTGGTCTAACTTGTGGAATTCAGACTATGAACAGAATACTGACTGTGGAAGGTTTGATAGAAGTAGGTTCCATGACATAGAGAGACAGGGTTATCTCTGGCCATTGCCACCATTTGGGGAGTGAACTAGCAGGGAGGAGACCTTTGTATCTGTCTCTCCCTCTCTCTGTTTGTAACTCTACCTCTCATGTAAATATATAAAATCTTTTTTTTTTTTTTTTTGACAGGCAGAGTGGACAGTGAGAGAGAGAGACAGAGAGAAAGGTCTTCCTTTGCCGTTGGTTCACCCTCCAATGGCCGCCGTGGCCGGCGCGCTGCGGCCGGCGCACCGCACTGATCCGGTGGCAGGAGCCAGGAGCCAGGTACTTATCCTGGTCTCCCATGGGGTGCAGGGCCCAAGCACCTGGGCCATCCTCCACTGCACTCCCTGGCCACAGCAGAGAGCTGGCCTGGAAGAGGGGCAACCGGGACAGAATCCGGCGCCCCGACCGGGACTAGAACCCGGTGTGCAGGCGCCGCTAGGTGGAGGATTAGCCTAGTGAGCCGCGGCGCCAGCCATATATAAAATCTTTTAAAAAATAAAAACCCACCCTTTTAAAAATATTTCATTTATCTATTTTTATTTATGAAAGGCAGAGAAAGAGAGTCAGACAGAGATTTTCCATGTGCTGGTTCACTCCCAAAATGCCCTTCACAGCTGCCGTTGGGCCAGGCCTAAGGCAGGAGCCTGAAACTCTGTCTGGGTCTCCCGCTTGAGTAGCAGGGACCCAACTGCTTGAGCCATTGGCTGCTGCCTCCCACAGCTGGGATAGAAGCAGAACTGCTACTCACACCCAGGCCCTGTAATACAGGATGGAAGCTCTTAACCACTAAGTCAGCCAGCTGCCTCCACCACACTTTCTACAAGCGCATTTTACTTTAACAAAGACCTCAAAGTAGGTGCCATCTCTCTACAATTCAGAATAAAAGGGCCCCAAGAAAACACTTGCCGCCTTCTGTTCAGATTCAGAGACAGACAAATAGCTGAAAGGTGATACAGAAGCCTTTGAAGAAGTGACAGGCCGCTGGGGGAGCTGAAGAGTGCGCATAGCCTGCCTGGTGACACCATCCACTGGCAAAACAACTTGAAGACTGAGACACTCCCGCAGGAGGCAGTCACACTCACTTGTCCTTTTGTGTTCACAGTGAGCCTCCTCCTGCCATACTGGGACTGCAGAGTGGCATGCTGCCCCAGGATGTGACAGGGATGGGGCATTGGGACGGGAGGACACGAGTGGGACAGCAGGGAATAAGGAGGAAGAATCACAGGCAGAAAGACAGTTAAAGAGCTGGTTTCTTCTCCAAACTCTCTCTCGGAGAAATGTTGCTGGTGTATGTAGTTTCTAGTAAAAAACAAGCAGCCCTTCACTGCAAGAGAGAAATTGCAGCATCTTGTAAAAAGCTGATAAAATTATGGGAAAAAAAATCAAAATAAGAAAGCTTTTCTACCAAAAATGCTGCTTGTCCATGGGGCAGGCGTGAGGTGCAATGATTAAGCTACTGTTTGAGACACCTGAATCTCATATGGGAGTGCCTGTTTCACGCCCCAGCTACTCCGCTTCTGATCCAGCTCCCTGCTAATGCACACCCAGGGAGCCGGCAGGTGTTGGCTCAAGTATCTGGGCTCCTGACATCCATGTGGGAGACAGTAGCTTTGACTTGGCCCAGCCCAAGCTGTTTCAGGCATTTAGGGGAGTGAACCAGCAGAAGGAAGATTCATTCATTTTCTCTCTCTCTCTCTTTCTGCTTTGCATATGGGAAGAAAAAAAATTCATAAGGTTTCTTTCCCTGGACTCCATGTTTTGTACAGCACATGTCCTGTTTTGCAAAAAGTCTGCAGAGACTTTGTCCTGCAAAGTAATCTGAATAAAACAGGCCTGGGCTGCTGCTAGGGCAGTTCTGCCGCTCTCTGGCAGAGCAGAGTTGTTCCGTACATCAATCAGTTGGGTGACCCGTGCTTCTGTTTGGGGCTAACTTCCTGGTACAAGACTGCCAGGGCCTCCTCCTCGTCTGTCCAGCCTGCTCTTCTGTGATACAACCACGGCTGCAAAAGAAGGCCTAACATGGGGCCCCAGAAGCAGTGCTCCCCCAGTCTAGATCCTCAGTGAGTGAACACACATGTGCTCAAGCAAACAATCACACCATGCAGATGATGTTGACGTTGAGGCTTTGTGAGAAGGGGTGAGCTGCGCTGTATGTCGGGTTATCCATCTCCCTTGAGACATACAGTCAGACTGGATTTTATGTACGTGGATAATAACTCCTCAGAGTGTCCAAAACCATTTCTAAAGTGTAAAGCTCTGTGGCATTACGTTCATTCCTAGCTGTGCCATCACCCTCCAGAACTTCTTCCATCAAACTGAAACACTGTACTCAGGGCAAGAGCTCACCCTTAGCCACACTTTCCCCAGTCCTGGTAACCAGTCTACTTTCTGTCTCCAAGAATTTGACTTCATGGAACTAAAACCACACATTTGTAGCCTAAGATCTTTAAGGTTCATCCGTGCTGTAGTATGTCTCAAAATTTCCTTCCTTGAGGGGCCAGTGCTGTGGCACAGTGTGTTAAGCTGCTGCCTGCGATGCCAGCATCCCATATAAGCATCGGTTTGAGTCCCAGCTGCTTTGCTTCTGACACAGCTCCCTGCTAGTGCATCTGGGAAAGCAGTGGAAGACGGCCCAAATGCTTGGGCCCCTGCCACCCATGTGGGAGACCTGGAAGAAGCTCCTGGTTCCTGGTTTGGGCCTGGCCCAGCCTTGGCCATTGCAACCATTTGGGGAGTGGACCAGCGGATGGAAGATCACTTGCTCTCTCTCTCCATGTAACTCTTTCAAATCAATCAATCAATCAATCAATCTTAAAAAATTCCTCCCTTCAAATAAGCCTTTAGCCTAGCAGTTAAAAACACCCGAACCCTACATCAGAGTATCTGAGATCAATTCCTGGCTCTGGCTCCTGACTTCAGTTGGCTTTCTGCCAGTGTGGACCCTCAGAGGCAGCTGTGGTGGCTTGAGTAATCGGATCCTTCCCATCCACACGGGAGACCTGGATGTATTCCAGGCTCCTGGCTTTGGTCCCAGCCTAGCGCTAGACGTTGCAGACACATGGGGGTTAAACCAGTGGGTGAGAGCTTTCTGTCTGTCTCTCTCTGTCTGCTTCTCTGCCTCTCGAATAATTTTAAAATCACTTTTAAAAATAATGAATAATATTCTATTCCACATATAAACCATATTTTATTTATCTATTGTGGGGAGCAACTGGGAGCAACTCGGACTAGACTAAGTTACTGGAATTAAGACTTATTCTATGCATCTGCTCTCCCACAATATGGCGCTGGGAGAGGAGGAAACAGCTTCTACACAGCTGCCTCCAGTTCAACCAATAAACTGTAGGACCTGCTCCTGATTGGAGGAGGGCAGCGTACTCGGCGTGTGGGTAGCAGAGTTGGGATTGGTGGAAGAGGACTATAAAGGAGGAGAGAGACAACATGCACCAGGAACACCTGAGGAACATCTGAGCAGCCTCCGAGAGAGCCAGCCGGCGGTGTGCCGCTCCCCTGTGGAAGTGGGGAAAGTGGCAGGGGGAGCTGCCCTTCCACGGAGGTGGAAGGGACGGTAGCCAACCCGGGAAGAACCAGCAGCAAACCCGGGGAGGGCCGAGCAGACAAAAGAACAGCGCAGGGTCCTGTGTCGTTCCTCCACGAAGACGGGGAGCGACATCTATCAATAGACACTTAGGTTGCTTCCACCTTTTGGCTATGGTGAATAATGCTATGAACACTGGTGTATAACAGTCTGTCTGCGTTCCTGCTTTCTTTTGTGGAATTACTAGTTATATGGCAAATCGCTTTTTACTTTTTTGAGGAACTGACAAACTGCTTTCCACAAAAGCTGAACCATCTTTACCTCCCTATTAGCAGTGCAGGAGGGTTCCAAGTCCCCCATATCCTTAACCAGCACTGATTTTCTGTTTCGCTTTTTCTTTTTTTAAATAATTGAGGCCTTGGTTCTTGTACTAATTGCCCCAAGTATACCTTTTATTTTTTAAAGATTTATTTTGAAAGGCAGAGTTAGGGGGTGGGGGTGGGGCAGAGACAGAATCTTCCATCTGCTGGGTCACTTCCCAAAGGGTGGCAATCGTCAGAGCTGGGCCAGGCCAAAGCCAAGAACCAAGAGCTTCATCTGGGTCTCCCATGTCGGTGGCAGAGGCCCAAACACTTGGGATCAGAAGCGGAGCAGCTGGGTCTTGAACCGGCACCCATATGCGATGCTGGCGCCTGCTAAGCCACAATGCTGGCCCCTTGCTTTTGGTTTTTAACAGCAATCCTAATGAATGTGACACAGTATCTTCTTGTTACAGCCTATTTGGAGACATTCTTCGCAAAAGCATCTATTCAGAGTTGTCAATTTTCTGGTTTGTTGAGTGGTAGAGAATTCTGCATGCACTCTGCACATCGGTCCCTTAGCAGATATATGCACACGCAGTGTTTGAAGAGGGGAAGCAAGTCTGCAATGATGGCTGAGGGGCAGCGGAAGACACAGGGAGGCACACACTCTAGTGTGAGTGACAAGTGACAAGGGACAAGTGGGGGAGGAGCGAGTAGAGAGCTGAGAGCCCCTCAGATGCCCAGGCAAAAGGTTTTTTTTTTTTTTTTTTTTTTTACTTCTAGGCAGAGTTGGCTCTACCCCTCACCTTTTACCACTTGGAGTTACCGCAAGTTCTGCCCCGTTTTTCTCACATCAGACACCCCAGACAGATGACATGCTTTACAGAGAAGTTTCTTTAACTTCCTGCACTGACCAATTTCTGCTATATTTTTATGCCCAACTTGTTTTCACTGCTTTTCTTTAAATCATTTCAATGTTGGAAATCCAATTTATTTCAAAAAGAAATTTTAAAGTGGGTATTAGAAGTGGAAAACTGGAACCGGTGTCGCTGTAGGCATAGCAGATGACAAATAGCAGTCACTCCTTTGTCATCCAGGACAGCCCCGGCTGTGGTCCTAGATAAGCAAGTCCTCTCGCTATCGGGGAGCCAGTTATGCGTGCTGCTCTGCTCAGCTGGGTCCATCTGTGGAGCAGAGGTGCTGCTCCATGGGAAGCTCACACCTGTGCACGGGTTTGTAGCAGGAGCAGAGACGGGCTGATGAGGGTAGGGTACCCTATCAACTGTCCTTTCACCGCACGCTTTGGCAGACTTTGCTATAGCCGAGAACACACTGCCTGAGATTTTATTCTGAGATTCCCACAGAGCCCAGTCTGTGTGTGTGAGTGACTGGAAACAGGGACAGAGCTGAACTAACCTAGCTATCGGTGGTCTGGAGGTAACCCTTTACTTCAGCACTTCTTTTTTTAAATTTTATTTATTTATTTACTTATTTTTATTTTTTACAGGCAGAGTGGACAGTGAGAGAGAGAAACAGAGAGAAAGGTCTTCCTTTTGCCATTGGTTCACCCTCTAATGGCTGCCACGGCTGGCGCGCTGCAGCCAGTGCACCGTGCTGATCTGAAGGCAGGAGCCAGGTGCTTATCCTGGTCTCCCATGCGGGTGCAGGGCCCAAGCACTTGGGCCATCCTCCACTGCACTCCCAGGCCATAGCAGAGAGCTGGCCTGGAAGAGGAGCAACCAGGACAGAATCCAGCGCCCCGACCGGGACTAGAACCCGGTGTGCTGGCGCCGCTAGGAGGAGGATTAGCCTAATGAGCCGCGGCGCCGGCCTATTTATTTATTTATTTGTTGACAGGCAGAGTGGACAGTGAGAGAGAGAGAGAGACAGAGAGAAAGGTCTTTCTTTTCTGTTGGTTCACCCCCAATGGCCGCTGCAGCCGGCACACCGCGCTGATCCAAAGACAGGAGCCAGGTGCTTCTCCTGGTCTCCCATGCGGGTGCAGGACCCAAGGACCTGGGCCATCCTCCACTGCACTCCCGGGCCACAGCAGAGAGCTGGCCTGGAAGAGGGACAACTGGGACAGAATCTGGCGCCCTGACCGGGACTAGAACCCGGTGTTCCGGTGCCGCAGGCGGAGGATTAGCTTAGTGAGCCGCGGCGCTGGTCTCATTCACCTATACTTTAATAATTTCATTTTTTTAAAAAAAATTAGATATTTTATACAGGTAGGAAGACAGACATAAGAATCTGAACTTGGAGAGACATTAAGGTTACATATAAGTTTGGGAGCTGTCAGCTAACGGATAGATTTGAAAGCCATGAAGCTGGGTAAGAGCCATCCAGTGCTCTGGTGGAGACAAACTGAGCCCTGGGGTACTCTGGGGTGAAGAGATCCGGGAGAAGAATCTGAGCAGGAAGGAAGAATCCAGGGATGGAGGGAGAAGGCACAGCGTAGAGATCTGGAAATCAAGTGCAGAGAGTTTATCAAGGAGGAGAAGTGATTCACTTTGTCCAATGTTGCTGCGGGACAAATGACATGGAGACTGAAGGCCGACTGCTGGGATGAGCATACAGAAGCTGGTAGTGATCTTAACAACGGTGCTTGCTTTGGTGGTGGGGGAGAGAGCCTGATGAGAATGTGTCCAGGTAGGAATTGAAAAGAAGGAATGTGGAGCAGCAAGTATCAACTGCTATGTCAGGGTTCTGTATTGCAAAGCGGAACCAACAGGGCAGACTGGCATGGGAAGAGGTTTCGAGAGGTTTTTGGTTTGTTTTTTAAAGATGACAGAAATAATAATGCTCAAACGCTGGTGGAAATACTCTAATTTGGGGGCCGGCTCTGTGGTGTAGTGGGTAAAAGCCGCTGCCTGCAGCGCTGACATCCCATATGGGCGCTGTTTCAAGTCCCGGCTGCTCCACTTCCGATCCAGCTCTCTGTTATGGCCTAGAAAGCAGTAGAAGATGGCCCAAGTGCTTGGGCCCCTGAACCTGCGTGGGAGACCTAGAAGAAGCTCCAGGCTCCTGGCTTCAGATCAGTGCATCTCTGGCTGTTGAGGCTATCTGGAGAGTGAACCAGCAGTTGGGAGACCTCTCTCTCTCTCTGCCTCTGCTTCTCTATGATTCTGCCTTTCGAATAAAAAAAAAATACTCTAATTTGGAGCCCAAAACTGATTAATGTAGGAGAGAAAAGGGGGAAGGACCGTGTCAATATTGAGTAGATCAGAGGGAAAGAGATCTAGATCTACACAGGAATCAGCAGTTTTTGGCAAAGGATCAGACAGTGAGTATTTGTGGCTCTGTGAGCCACACATTGTCTCTGGTACATATTTTTCTCTCCAGCCATCTAAAAAATATGATAACCATTCTTAGCTCATGGGTTGTATGAAACAGTGACAGGATTTAGTTCAAGGGCCACAGGCAGGTAGCAGGCCTCTGAGGTACTACACAAGAAGGGAGGCTGGTTTGAGACAGCGGCAGGGAGAGCATTCACAGTTGGTGTGTGCTAGGTAGTGAGCCGACAAGGAGACTGTGAGTGCGGAAGCGAATCCGGAGACAGAGGAGAGGCAGGAGGTCTCTTCTGATTGTTTCGTTTTGTCCAAGAAACAGAAAAAAAACCATGGAGGGCAAGATTTAAAGTAGAAAATGTTGGGTATTTTGAGAGGCTAACAGATGAGACAGTCTAAAGAAAGGGGGTAAAGGGGAGAGCTGTGTCTGAATGTTTGTGTTTGGTATGTTGAACTCTTAACTCCCAAGGTGGTGGTAATTAGAAGGTAAGGCCTTTGGGAAGAGATTAGGCCCTGAGACTGGACCAGTCATGACCGGGATTAGTGCCCTTATAAAAGAGGTCCAAGAGATGATGTGAATGGAAGGGGAGAGGGAGTGGGAAAGGGGAGGGTTGTGGGTGGGAGGGACGGTATGGGGGGGGAAGCCATTGTAACACATGAGTCGTACTTTGGAAATTTATATTCATTAAATAAAGGATAAAAAAAAAAAAAAGAGGTCCAAGAGAAATCCCTCATCCCGTCCAGCGTGTGGGGACACCGTGAGAAGGTGGCATTTATGGATCAGAAAGTGGGTCCTCATGAGATAGCCAAGCTGTTGGCTCCTTGTTCATGGACTTCCCAATCTCCAGAACTATAAGAAATAAAGCTCAGGGGCCGGTGCTGTGGTGTAGCGGGGGAAGCCGCCACCTGCAGTGCCAGCATCCCATATGGGCACTGGTTCAGGTCCCGGCTGCTCCACTTCTGATCCAGCTCCCTGCTAATGTGCCTGGGAAAGCAGAGGAAGATGGCCCAATCCTTGGGCCCTTGCACCCATGTGGGAGACCAGAAGAAGCTCCAGGATCCTGGCCTAGGATCAGCCCAGCTCTGGCCGTTGTGGCCATTTGGGGAGTGAACCAGAGGATGGAAGACTCTCTGACTCACTCTCTCTCTCTCTCTATCTCTCCTTTGCTTCTCTGTAACTCGGCCTTTCAAATAAATAATTTTTAAAGATTTATTTATTTATTTGAAAGGCAGAGTTACACAGAGAGAGGAGAGGCAGAGAGAGAGAAAGAGAGAGCGAGAAACAGAGAGAAAGAGGTCTTCCATCTGCTGGTTCACTCCCCAGATCTCCGCAGTGGCCAGAGCTGTGCTGATTTGAAGCCAGGAGCCAGGAGCCTCCTCTGGGTCTCCCACACGGGTGCAGAGGCCCAAGCACCTGGGCCATCTTGTACTGCTTTCCCAGGCCATAGCAGAGAGCTGGATTAGAAGAGGAACAGCCAGGACTAGAACCGGCACCCACATGGGATGTTGTGCCACAGTGCCAGACCCTCAAATAAATATTTTTTTAAAAAAAGAAATAAATCTCTGTTGTTTACAAGCTACCCAGTTTGTGGATGTTTTACTGTAGTGACCTAAATGGATGAAAACAGCAAGAGTGAATAAACTTGAAGAAAAACTAGAAATTGATTGGCAGCATTTTTAGGTCACATTAAGTTTCTGTTCATGAATTTAAAGTGAGACCCTCACATGTTTCTGAGTCACATTCCACTACAAGAGGAGCAGGAGTGAACAGATGAACATTGGTTAGAGTCCTGATTTTGCTGGAAGGATAAACTGAGAAAGGAAATCAAGAGAGTATTCAGGGGCTGGCATTGTGGTGTAGTGGATAAAATCACCAGCCATATGGGATGCTGGTTCCAGTCCTAGCTGCTCCAATTCTGATCCAACTCCCTGCTAATGTGTCTGGGAAAGAAACAGAGAATGGGCCCCTGCACCCTGTGGGAGACAAGGAGGAAGCACCTGGCTTCCGGCTTCAGCCTGGTTCAGCTTTGGCTGTTGTGGCCATTTGGGGAGTGAATCAGAGGATGGAAGATCTCTATACCTCTCCCTTTCTATAAAATAAATAAATGAATCTTTAAAAAAAGAAAGAAAAAAGAAATGTTTCTCATTAGGCTGCTCTCAGCGAACAGTTAAGAGGTCATTGTATAGACAGAAGATGGTGTCTTAGATGAGACTGGTAGCAGATCAGAGCAACTGGAATAGTGAGCACTACTTAGGAAGTAAAATCAATGGACTCAGCTCTCTGCTGTGGCCCTGGAAGGCAGTGGAGGATGGCGCAAGTGCTTGGGCCCTGCACCCCTGTGGGAGACCAGGAGGAAGCACCTGGCTCCTGGCTTCAGATTGGCGCGGCGGGCTGGCTGTAGTGGCCATTTGGGGGGTGAACCAACAGAAGGAAGACCTTTCTCTCTGTCTCTCTCTCACTGTCTAACTCTGCCTGTCAAAAAAAAAAAAATCTATGGACTCTAATGATGAACGGGATAAGGTGTGTAAACCAGAAGCAACAAGGATGATGTCTACAGTTCTGCAATGTTGGCAACCACCGTTACCTAAATGTGACCACTTTGATCACTCAAAAAACAAACACCATATTCATTCAGCAGTAGCCCCTCATTCCTGTCTCTCCACAGCCACTGGAAACCACGAATCTGCTTTCTGTCTGTAGCTTTGACTACTTTAGCCATTTCATGTAAATGGAATCTCACACCCTGTGGCTTTTAAGTGTCTGGCTTCTTTGACTTGGCAGGTTTTCAAGCCTGATCCACGTTGTAGCATGTATCAGCACTTCACTGTTATTCATGGCTAAGTAATATTCCATTGTATGCATATACCATGATTTGATTACTCATTCACCTTTTGATGGGACATTTATGCTGTTTCTACTTTTTAGCTACTATGAATAATACCACTATAAGTATTCACATGCCAGTTTTTGTTTGAATATCTGTTTTCTATTCTCTTCAGTATACATTTAAGAGATCTGCTGTGACATACTGTAATTCTCTGAAATTCTGAGGAACTTCCAGAGTGGTCTGCATAGCAACTGCATCTTTTTACTCTCTCACTAGCAATTTATAAGACTTCCAGTATTCCACATCCTTACCAACACTTTTAATTGATAGTCATCCTAGTAAGTGTGAAGTGGTTTCTCTTTGTGGTTTTGATTTGCATTTCCCCAACCAGCAATGATGATGAGCATCTTTTCTTGTATCTGTTAGCCATTAGAATATTTTTTGGGGGTGGGCCAGCGTTTTAACAGAGTTAAGCCACTGCTTGTGACACTGGCATCATTTGAGCCCTGGAAACTGGCTGCTCTGCTTCTGATCCAACTTCCTGATAATGTATGAGGGAAGGCAGCAGAAGACAGCTCAAGTGCTGGGGTCCCTGCCACACACGTGTGAGACCAGGATGCAGTTCTTGGTTCCTGGCTTCAGCCAAGCCCAGTCCTAACTGTTGTGGCCATTTGGGGACTGCAACTGCAGATGGAAGATATTTTTCTTCTCTCTCTGTAGCTCTTCCTTTCAAATAAATGAATCTTTAAAAAAAATTTCTGGGGGGCCAGCACTGTGATGTAACAGATAAAGCCACCACATGCGGTGCTGGCATCCCATATGGGCGGTGGTTTGAGATCCGGCTGCTCCACTTCTGATCCAGCTCTCTGCTGTGGCCTGGGAAAGCAGTAGAAGATGGCCCAAGTCCTTGGGCCCCTGCGCCTGCATGGGAGACCTGGAAGAAGCTCCTGGCTCCTGCCTCCTGGCTTCGGATCTGGTGCAGCTCCAGCCATTGCGGTCAACTGGGGAGTGAACCAGCAAATGAAAGACCTCTCTCTCTCTCTTTGTCTTTCCTTCTCTCTGTGTGTAACTGACTTTCAAATAAATAAATAAATCTTTAAAAAAAACTTTTTAGAGAAAAATATGTTCAAGTCTTTTGTTCATTTCTTTTTAAAGATTTATTTTATTTATTTGACAGGCAGAGTTACAGAGAGATAGATACAGAGAGAGAGGTCTTCCATCTGCTGGTTCACTCCCCAGATGGCCGGAACAGAGCTGTGCCGATCTGAAGCCAGGAGTCAGGAGCTTCCTCCAGGTCTCCCATGCTGGTGCAGGGGCCCAAGGACTTGGGCCATCCTCCACTGCTTTCCCAGGCCACAGAAGAGAGCTGGATTGGAAGAGGAGCAGCCAGGACTAGAACCGGCTTCATATGGGATGCCGGTGCCCCAGGCCAGGGTGCTAACCTGCTGAGCCACAGCACCAGCCCCTTGTTCATTATTTTTTTAAAAAAGATTTATTTATTTATTTGAAAGGCAGAGTTACAGAGCAGAGGCAGAGAGAAAGAGGAAGCAAACCAGCAGATGAAAGATCTCTCTCTCTCTCTGTAACTCTTTGAAATAAACAAATAAATCTTAAAAAAAAAAAAAGAAATGCAGGTTGTCATCTTCAAAGATGCTGCTGGGCTGGGCAGGTGAGTTAAATGATGCAAAGCTCTCCTCTGAGAGAGAGATATAAGTCATCCTTTTCTTAAGCGTCTGCCTGGTCACTGCAAACCTCTGACTAGTTTCCAGAGCTCACTCAGGGTTGCCTCTGACAATTTTTGCCAATTATTTATTTTGCAGGAGGATGGACTCATGGATCCCTACTTTATGCCGACACTTCTCTACTTTGTGAGAAACTTCAACAGATGGTAATGGAGTAAAAGAGGATGAAGGGATTACAGGAACAGTTGGAGAAGTCAGAACAAAATAAGGACCATGTTGTACCACAGAAGCCAAGTGAGAAGGGCAATGCAGAGAGTAGATGTTAGTGTCAAATACTCTGAGTTCAGGGATGGGTGTTCTGTGAACTAGTTAAGATGCTGCTTGGGATGCCTGCATCCATCATGTAATATCTGGGCTTCAAGTCCTGACTCTACTTCTGATTTCCAGCTTCCTGCCAGTGCCCTGTGAGGCAGTGGGTGATGGTTGAAGCAGCTGGGTCCCTGGCAGCCATGTGAGAGAACTAAGTTGAGTTCCAGGCTTTCACTTGGCTCACCCCCAGCTGCTGCATGTCTTTAGGGCATGAACCTGCAGATGAAAGATTTGTCTCTTAACTCCCGTCTGCTGACTTCTGTCTCTCCATCCCTCAAAACAAATACAAATAAAAAGCCTGCCACTTTGAGTTCAGGTAGGAAAAAACTGAAAAATGTCCATTGAACACAGGTAGAGAAGTCATTTGTGACTTTATGTCTTGAGGGAGTGATATCAACACTTGGAACAGGACAACTGTGAGGTACACAGGACTGTCCTAGGCATTGCTATATGTTGCCCTCCAACAAGCAAGTGACATCATCCCTCCATCCCTCCTGGACAGTAAGCAAGTAGCATCGCTCACCCTTGGTCAACTGAAAATACACAAGTGATAACCAATAAATACCGCCACACATTCCCAAATGGCTCCTGAAGACTCGGCACTGCCTCTTGAAGAGCTGCTGCCTTGGGAAATCTGGTTTCATAGCTACGGGGCATATGTCCACTGCAGGGACTTCAACTATGAACAGAGGAGTGCAGAATTAAACCGGACAAGACTTGGTGGAAGTCTGGCAGAAGGAAGGAAGGTAAAAGAGTAGTAACTGGCTAGGGGCAATAGGAAAGTTTTTTTTTTTTTAAAGATTTATTTTATTTATTCAAAAGGCAGAATTAGAGAGAGGCAGAGAAAGAGAGAGGTCTTCTTCCATCTACTGGTTCACTCCCCAAATGGCCACAATGGCCAGAGCTGAGCTGAACCTAAGCCAGGAGCCAGGAGCTTCTTTTGGGTCTCCCACGTGGGTGCAGGGGCCCAAGCATTTGGGCCATCTTCTACTGCTTTCCAGGCCATAGCAGAGAGCTAGATGGGAAGTGGAGCAGCCGGACTTGAACTGGCCCCAAGGAAGTGTTTTTTAAACACAGGATTCAACATGTTGAAGATCTAATGGAAATGAGCCAAAGGAAAGGAGAGCCTGCATATACAAAAGAAGGGAGAAGTGGTACCAGAAGGCAACTGAAGGGGCACAAGGCAAGCACAGCTGACACAACTGGCAGTAGACAGGAGCCCAACTCCTGCTTTGAAATAGCAACCTTAAGACAATGCTGGAGCGTCTGTACTGGCTTGCTGTTTCCTTTCTTACCATGCAGACTGTTCTTTTTTTCTTTAAGATTTATTTTTATTTATTTGAAAGACAGTTACAGAAAGAGAGAGAGAGAGAGAGAGAGAGAGAGAGAGGTCTTCCATCTGCTGGTTCACTCCCCAATTGGCAGCAATGGCCGGAGCTGCACCAATCAGAAGCCAGGAGCCTCCCCTAGGTCTCCCATGTGGGTGCAGAGGCCCAAGGACTTAGGCCATCTTCTACTGCTCTCCCACGCTATAGCTGAGAGCAGGACTGAAAGTGGAGAAGCCGGGACTAGAACCGGCGCCCATATGGGATGCTGGCACAATGATCTGTCTTTAGAGCTACTTCCTGCTGACATGGGGCAACAGGTACTCTCTGCTGGCATGGGGCGATGTCTCAAGCCATTGTCTCCTGGGTGGGAGCTGAGTATATCCCTGTAGCAGCATTTGGTTGACCAAGCAGGCTAATTTTTAATGTGATAATTTTTATGGCCTGTGAATGATGCTATAAATATCCAAAAGGCCCTTGGCAGAAGACAGGCTCCCCACCTCGGCAAGATCCTTCACAGTCGGGTCTCCTGACCTCCTTCCCTAGCACTGCCCCCTCGGTTATGACCCACCATGCACAGAACTTCCCTGATTGTTCCTGCAGACAGGAAGCTCATTCCTGCTACAGCACCTTCACCAGGCGCTCTCTCTGCAGCCATCCACGAAGGTTTCCAGCGTTCCACCTTCATGTGTTCACTCAACTGCCACCTGTTCAATGAGTACTCTATTTAAAATATTACCCCTCAATCCCACCTTTCCTCCCACTCCGCTGTTGCCTGTAGCACACGCTCCTGTCTAAATTAGTTATCATAGGACTGACTTTTCCCACTGGAATATAAGCTCCAGGAAGGCAGAGTCCTGTTTGTATTGTTCAAGGACATATACCCAGCACACAGTGGGTGCACAATAAATGTTGGCTGAGTAAACAGATGGGTGAGTATAGATAATCTGTATAGTTCAAAAGCAAGAAGAAAGGGGCCAGCATTGTGGTGCAGCAAGTAGCCTATATTACAAGTTCAAGTCCTGGGGGTTCCACTTCGGATCCAGCGCCCTGTTAATGCACCTGGGAAAGTGCCTGGACCCCTACCACTCACATGAGACCCGGATGGAGTTCTAGGTTCCTGGCTTTGGCCTGACCCAGCCCGGACTGTCACAGGAGGAGTGAACCAGTGGAGAGATTTGTTTCTCACCCTCTCTCTGTTGCTCTGCCTTTCAAATGAATAAATCCTCAAAGTAAATTAATAAAATCAAAGCAGAAAGAAATTTCCATTTGGGACTTGTTTGGGAGGAGGTAAGTGACATTTTCTGAGTGAAGGTCATGAAGTGAGGGAGATAGGCTTAGGGAGAAAAGAAGTCTGAAAAACTTCGAGATCGCCTGGTGGTGCTGAGGGTCCATCTGAGTGTGATGAACCAGAGACTGTTACGGGATCAGTCCAATCTACCATCTGCTAGTCCACAGTACGTGCAACTGCTTAGAGACCCTGACATGGTGAACAGCTGGGTTAATTCAGGCTGAAGTTTTGCCAGAGGCAGAGGGTTTAGAGCTTGGCTTTTTTTTTTTTTTTTTTTTTTTTTTTTTTTTTTGGCCAGGCAGAGTTAGACAGTGTGGGGAGCAAACCGGACTGGACTGAGTTACTGGAATTAAGACTTATTCTATGCATCTGCTCTCCCACAATATGGCGCTGGGAGAGAAGTAAACAGCTTCCGCACAGCTGCCTCCAGTTCAACCAATAAACTGTAGGACTTGCTCCTGATTGGAGAGCAGCGTACTCGGCGTGTGGGCAGCCGAGTTGGGATTGGCGGAGGAGGACTATAAAGGAGGAGAGAGACGGCATGCACCAGGAACATCTATGGGGAACATCTAAGGGGAATACCTGTGCAGCCCCCGAGAAGAGCCGGCCGGCGGTGTGCCGCTCCCCTGCGGAAGTGGGGAATGTGGCTAGCGGGAACTGCCCTTCCACGGAGGTGGAAGGGATAGTAGCCAACCCGGGAAGAACCAGCAGCAAACCCGGGGAGGGCCGAGCAGATGAAAGAACAGCGCAGGGTCCTGTGTCGTTCCTCCACGAAGAGGGGGAGCGACATAATGGTGCCGTGACTCGGATATGAAGCCTAGGCAGGGTTTAGTGTCGTTCCTCCATGAAGAGGGGGAGCGACAGACAGTGAGAGAGAGAGACAGAGAGAAAGGTCTTCTTTCCGTTGGTTCACTCCCCTAATGGCTGCTATGGCTGGTGCTATGCCGATCTGGAGCCAGGAGCCGGGTACTTCCTCCCGGTCTCCCATGCAGGTGCAGGGACCCAAACATGTGGGCCATCCTCCACTGCCCTCCTGGGCCACAGCAGAGAGCTGGACTGGAAGGGAGCAACTGGGACTAGTACCCTGTGCCCCAACCGGGACTAGAACCCAGGGTGCCAGCACCGCAGGTGGAGGATTAGCCAAGTGAGTCACGGCACTGGCCCTAGAACTTGGCTCTTAATCCTGGCGAATCTTTAGTATCACCTGGAAGAAGTTAAAAAAAAAAAAAAACGGCCAGTTTGGTAAACCCAACTGTGATCATTACGGCCAACACATGAGTCAGTAAGTCCTGCAGCATCTGCTGTTATTTACGTTATCCCTGCCTGTGTGGGTTCACCACACACGGATGGGGGTGCTGTTCTGGAGGTTTTTAGTCCCCTTTTCTAAATGGGAACTTTTGTTGCCGTTGTCTTAGTCTTTCTCCTTAGGACACTTCACACTACAAACCTGTGAACCCAAAGCCTCTTCTTTTAGTTATGTATGAATATTGTTTAGTCAAAATATAAACTCGCTAAAAGCAGAGATCAAGTGACTTAGTCTAATGCTTTATTTCCAAGACCTGATGATTGTGCTTTAATACAATTTTTCTGAACGAATGGTAACCACCAGCAGCGGGGCATGTATTTTCTCAGTACTGTTACTTATCCAATTTCACTTCTTTTTCACCTGCAATGTTATATCCTGTCAAGTTCAGACAGGAGGAGGAACAGCCTCTGAGAACCCAACACGTTGCCCGAAGTCACACTGCTGGTGAGTCAGAATGAAGCCAGAGCTCAATTCTGATACTAAAACCCACGTTTTTAATCAATATGTTATGCTGCGTTTGATAGGGAGGTAAGGATGGAGACAAACAGAGAAATGAGAAAGAAGTAGGTGGAAATTTCCAAGAATGCATCCTTATTTTGTGGCCCATTGGCAACTGCAGCAAAATTTGGTATCAAGTCCCTTTCACAGCTGGAGGCCCGATTCTCCCCCGGTAGGATCACACTAGAATCTTGGTCACCTGCAGCAAACATGTGGCTCTTCCCCTCTCCAGGAAGATGTGTTAATCTACTGGCTGAAATACAGGTTTGTGCTCACTTGCAAACTTGGTACCTCTCATTAGATAAGCTATCCACTACCCTGCTTACAACTTGGTACATATGCGAATTTATGTAAGTTTTCAAATATTATGTTTCAATGCCATATTTTGCTTACACATAACCCAGCTTTTCCCCATCCTATTTATGAGGCCAGGACTGGATTTTGGTCTTTTATAAAGCAAGTATAAATAGACCATAAGCCTTTTCCTCTTGAGAACTCTAATACTTTACTTTTCCTTTTAATAAGCAAATGTCCTCTCATTCAACAAATATTTATCTGGTGTCGAATGGAGTGTCCACTGCAGTGGGAGACAAATGAATTATGTAACATGTTATGTGGTAAATAGTATAAGAAAAATGCGGCAGGGTGAGGGAGCAAAGGTGGTGGGGAGCCATTAGATAGTCTCAACAAAGACCTTTCTGACAAGGTGAGATGTCAACAGATACCTGGGTAACCATAGGAGCCAAGCAGTTACCAACGGGAAGAGCACTGCAGACAGAGGAATGGAAGTGCAAAGATCCCAAGGAGGACGGTTGCTTGGTACACTGGAGAAACGAGGAAAAGAATGACCCAATAAAAGTCTCCAGGTAAGGAGTCAAAGCTAACAAGGCTTGGGAAGTTTACAAAAAGCCTATGGGACATCACTAGAACTTTGCTTTTTGTTCTGGAAGAGACGGGAAGCTCCTGGTAGATTTTAAGACAGCAATGATACTTTAAAAAATTTACTTATTTTGGAAGTCACAGAGAGATCTTCCACTTGATGGGACTATCTCCAGATGGCTGCCAAGGGCCAGGATGAAGCCAGGAGCCAGGAGCTTCATCCAGGTCTCCCACATGGGTGGCAGGGGCCCAAACACTTGGACCGTCTTTTGTTGCTTTATCAGCTCCAGCAGGGAGCTGGATCAGAAGTGGAGCACCAGTTGGGACACGAATCAGTGCCCATATGGGACGCTGATATCACAGTCAATAGCTCTACCTGCTATGCTACAATGCTGGCCCTGTAACACGCATTATTTGCCTTTTAAAATGATCACAGTGACCTCAGTGTGATGGAGCTGACCACTTAGAAGCAAGGGTAAGGCCGGCGCCGCGGCTCACTAGGCTAATCCTCCACCTGCGGCGCCAGCACACCGGGTTCTAGTCCCGGTTGGGGCGCCGGATTCTGTCCCGGTTGCCCCTCTTCCAGGCCAGCTCTCTGCTGTGGCCAGGGAGTGCAGTGGAGGATGGCCCAGGTGCTTGGGCCCTGCACCCCATGGGAGACCAGGAAAAGCACCTGGCTCCTGGCTCCTGCCATCGGATCAGCGCTGTGCGCCAGCCGCAGCGCGCCAGCCGCAGCGCGCCGGCCGCGGCGGCCATTGGAGGGTGAACCAACGGCAAAAGGAAGACCTTTCTCTCTGTCTCTCTCTCTCACTGTCCACTCTGCCTGTCAAAAAATAAAAAAAAAAAAAGAAGCAAGGGTAGAAGCGGGAGCCTTTGCCTTGGTCCAGGTGTAAGATGACAGAGCTTGGGCAGGAGTGAAGGTGAAGGTGATGGTCAAGAGAAGTCAGATTCTGGAGACGTTATCAAGGTAATTCCAGCAGGATTTGCTGGTGGAGTTGATTGGAGATGTCAATCAGATGGCTCCTGGGTTGTTAGCCTCAAAAGGACAAAGCTGCCATTTCATGGGGGTAGGGAAGACCCGAGGAAAACTTGTTTTGGATCCATTACGTTTGTAATGCCTGTTAGACAGTCAGGCAGTGCTGCATGTAGGCAGTTAAGTGTGAACCTAGTATTCAGGGGCCTGGTTGTGGGCTGGAGTCAGCGTGGGTTTCCCCCAGCCAGAGATCTGAATGGTCCTGCCTGGGGAGAGAACAAGGAGAACACACACAGTGCAAGCTGTGAGACTTGGATCCTGGGACTCTGGCACTTACAGGCTGGAAAATGAGGAAGAACCAGCAAGGACACTAAAAATAGCCCTTTAGGAAGGAAGAGAAGCCCGAGAGAGAGAGAACAGGATCTTGGCAGGCAGCATAAGGGCTTCACAAAGAAAGTTAGCAGTTGTGTCGAATGCTGCACACAAGTGAAGTGAGATGAAGCCTGGAAACAGAAATCAGTTCTGAGAACATGGAAGATACTGAAGATCTGCAGCAGGTTCAGGAATGTGGGAACAAAGCCACATCGTGTGGGCCGGACAGAGTAAAAGTGGAGATGAGTATTTCAGTAGAGAAGGTCGCAGAGCCATGTGTTGATATGTGGTGGGAGTTACGGTTCAAAAATGTTTTTTTTTTTTAAAGGTGGTAGCTGGTAGAAAACGTTTAGAAGGGAGTGGAAGGGATCCAATTGAGAGGAAAAGAAATCCCTGAGAAAAGTAGATGATTCTAAGAGTCAAATGCAACAAAGTGGCCAGACTGGTCTTACTCTTACCCAGTTACTGTAATCATGTCACAAGGCTGGTACAGGTAGTTACTGCTTTCTGATTTCTTCTGTCTTCCTGGAGATCTAAGAAGCAAGATAACGAACTACAAGCGAGGAATGAGGTTTTGGCAGGTTTAGAAGACGAGAAACAGCTGGTGAGGAGGGCAAGGTACATGGATTTGTGCAATAAAGCCTGGAGGGATGAGGAACCCAAGGAGCTCACTTCAGAGAGAGTATGCTTGTGTTTTCTCCCTGTCAAGTTCACCTGCTCTGTGCAGGTACCCATGCTGCAGGGAACTGACTAGGGTTGTGGTTCAGGCAGGTAAAATGGAAAAGAGGAGTTGAGAGTTATTTGCTAAGGAGTTTTGTTAGCTATTCAGGCCACCCTCCTGGGCCACAGCAGAGAGCTGGACTGGAAGAGGAGCAGCCAGGACTAGAACCCGGTGCCTATATGGGATGCCAGCGCCACAGGTGGAGGATTAACCAAGTGAGCCACGGCTCCTGCCCCACAATGTCTTTTTTTTTTTTTTAAGATTTTATTTGAGAGGCAGAGTTACAGGATAGAGAGAAGGAGAGACAAAGAGAAAGGTCTTCCATCCACTGGTTCATTCCTCAAATGGCTGCATTGGCCAGAGCTGGGCCAATCCAAAGCCAGGAGCCAAGAACTTCTGGACCTCCCAAGTGGGTGCAGGGACCCAAGTACTTCTACTGCTTTCCCACGCATGTTAGCAGGGAGCTGGATTGGAATTGGAGCAGCTGGGACTCGAACCATTGCCCATTTGGGATGCTGGTGGAGAATTAACCTGCTATGCCACAATGCTGGCCACGCTTACTGCTTTCATACCATCATTAATTTGAGGAACACTCAGCCAGTTTAGTGCAAAAGCAGCCTTGGGTAGTATGTAAATGAGTGACCAGGATTGGCTAGTGTAAGCCTTGTCTGCCTCTTCTGTAGAGAGAAAAGAGAGTGAGCTGGGGATTAATCATCCCTGTGTTACTTCAGGTGTTCAAGGTTAGGGCTGTGAAGAGAGACTAGCAAGAGACTGAGATGTGGCCGGGAGACTAGGATGGGAGCAGTACCTATGGACGTCGTAAACTGTGGAAGTTTGTTTCAAAAGGGGAATGGAGAAGAATGCTATGGCTGCAGTGGTATGTGGATTAAAGAAAAGCGTTCCTTTTGTTTTTCTTTTTTATGGCAACTGCTGTCAGCATACTCATGTGCTGATGGAGCAGATCCTGAAGAGAAGTTGCTGGGTTGGCAGGAGGGGGCGCAGTTGCTAGAGAAATGTCACTGAGACTTAGTACACAATTAAAGGGTTGGCCTTAGATTGGAGCATTCACAGTTTGTTGATAATAAGAAGGCTGCTGTTTACTATTATAGTGTATATGCTGATGATTATTTACCATTTACTTAATTATAGCTGGAGAACTCAACTCCATTAAAGATAAGCACCATTTTAAAGTTACATGTGGGAAAGCTTATTCAAGGTTATAGTTGGGGCCGGTGCCGCGGCTCAGTAGGCTAATCCTCCGCCTGTGGCGCTGGCACACCGGGTTCTAGTCCCGGTTGGGGCACCGGATTCTGTCCCAGTTGTCCCTCTTTCAGTCCAGCTCTCTGCTGTGGCCCAGGAGTGCAGTGGAGGATGGCCCAAGTGCTTGGGCCCTGCACCCGCATGGGAGACCAGGAGAAAGCACCTGGCTCCTGGCTTCGGATCAGCGCGGTGTGCTGGCCGCAGCGGCCATTGTGGGGGGTGAATGAATGGAAAACGAAGACCTTTCTCTCTGTCTCTCTCTCACTGTCCACTCTGCCTGTCAAAAAAAAAAAAAAAAAAGGTTATGGTTGGTAAATTCCTGTCTCCTTGGTGTTTCGTAGTGCTGCCTTTGGTGCCATGGGTGTGCTGCAGAAAGGCCTTGTGGGTCACTGTTAGGAGAAGGAGGGAAAATACCAGTTTAAATTTTTTTTAAAGATTTATTTGCAAGGCAAAGTTAGAAGGAAGGACAGAGAGAGGGATCTTCCATCTGCTGGTTCACTCCCCAAATGGCTCCTATAGTCAGAGCTGGACCAGGCTGAAGCCAGGAGCCTGGAACTCCATACAGGTCTCCTATATGGATGGTAAAGGCCTATGTACTTGGGTCATCTTCTCAGATACCTTCGCAGAGAGCTGGATTGGAAGTAGAGGAGCTGGGACTTGAACTGGTTTTCATATGGGATGCTGGCATCACAGGTAGCAGACAGCCCACCCAACCCACTGTGCCACAATGCTGGTCCCCAATATTTCATTTTGGAAGGATTTCTTTTTCTTTTTTTAGTTTATATTCTCCCATGACATGAAACAGTGAATGCCACAGTTAAAAGAACAGTATTGCGAGTTGATGACCAACTGTAGCTCTCCAGAAATAGGTATTGGTCCCCATCCAGTTTAAGAAATTAAACATTACAGATAAGGTGTACCACTTCCTGTTGTATTTATTTTTGAAAAGATTTGAGAGGCAGAGGTAGAGCTCTTTGATCCACTGGTTCACTCCCTAAATAGCAGCAATGGCCGATGCTGGGCTGATTTGTAGCTAGGAGCCAGGAGCTTCCTCTGGGTCTCCCAAGTGGGTGCAGGGGCCCAAGGACTTGGGCCATCTTTTGCTGCTGTCCCAGGCACATTAGCAGGGAGCTGGATTGGAAGTGGAGTAGCCAGGACTTGAACTGGCACCCATATGGGATGCTGGCCCTGCAGGCAGTGGCGTAACGTGCTGTGCTACAGTGCTGGCCCTTTTGTATTACTTTCTTAACCTCATTGCCTTCTGATGCTTCCTTTCCCATAATTGTCCTAATTTTGTTATTTGTTACTCCTTTAAATTTGATATTTTGTTTTTACTTTGTACTTACTGAAAATTCGTTTTAACTGACTTGTCTTTGTTAAAGATTTAACCAAAAATGAAACATTTACCTTTAAATTTCTTTTAATGGTCTAAAACATTTTACGTTAGGAGGTGAGTATCAAGTTTAGTGGGATTTCGTGGAGAGAAAGAAGGTTAACTGAACTTTCTAAATTTTTTTTCTAGCTGAGATGGTAGAAGCAGTGTAGGTTCCTCAGGTTCTGGGTGGTGAGGGTAGGGGGCAGGGATGTGCTGTGCTGTGGACAGGCGAGATGAGTTAATAGCACAGCTTCTAGACGTTTTATTCTTAGTTCCTTAAGGGCAGTGGCAGTAATAGAAATTTTGATTTTTGTCAAATGGTTTGATCATTTGACAGCATGGTCTTTGGTCAGGTTCTTAATGCACGTAATCCATTTGGAAAAATACAGTAATTAATGAGTAAATAGTTCCTGAATTTTTTTTTGAAAAGTCAAGCTTTTAAAAAGTGTTAATATACCTTTGAAAGATAAGAAAGGTAGCAAAAAGTGGTGTTAACTTAGGCTTTTCATTCTGTGACATGGGGACAATATCCATATGCTGGTTGACTCCACAAGTGCTCACCAATGGCAGGACTGGGAAAATGTTGAACAGCAGCTTGGAATGTGCTCCAGGTCTTCCCCTTGGGTGGCAGGACCCCAGTCGCCTCCTAGGAAGTTGGAGTTGGGAGTCGGGACTCATCGTGAAACACTCCAGTGTGGGATGCAGGGGTCTCATCTGGCAGGCTGTGGCTGACTCCCTATGCCTTTTTGAAAGAGGTTAAATAACTATACTGTAGCTGTCCTATAGCCAAATACTAGATGTTGCATAACTGGTAGTACGTTGATGGCCTTGTGATGCAGTGGAGATAATAGTTAGGGCAAGGACTCTAGCCGCTGTTTCCCACTTGACTCTGTGGACTTGGGCTCATTGGAAAAAAGGAGTTCCTCATTTTTGAATAGTAAAATAAGTATTTTGCTCGTATTTCTTTTTTTCTTTTCTTTTTCTTTTTGACAGGCAGAGTAGACAGTGAGAGAGAGAGAGAGAGAGAGAGAAAGAGAGAGAAAGGTCTTCCTTTTGCCGTTGGTTCCCCTCCAATGGCCACCACGGCCAGCGTGCTGCGGCCGGCGCATCGTGCTGATCCGAAGCCAGGAGCCAGGTGCTTCTCCTGGTCTCCCATGCGGGTGCAGGGCCTAAGAACTTGGGCCATCCTCCACTGCACTCCCTGGCCACAGCAGAGAGCTGGCCTGGAAGAGGGGCAACCAGTTCAGAATCCGGCACACCGACCGGGAATAGAACCCGGTGTGCCAGCGCCGCAAGGTGGAAGATTAGCCTATTGAGCCACGGCGCCGGCTGCTCACATTTCTAAGATTTGTTTTGGTAGTAAATAATGTGTCTAAAATCTAACAATTTTTAGCAGATACAAGGGAAGCCAAAACTTGTAATTTATTTTATGATGGCTGTGTTTGAATAAAGAAATATATTTGGATTTGGGCACAAAGAATCTTATTACTCTTTTGGTGTTGCTCTTTTCAAGTAATTGGGTTCTCCTCCCTTTACTTGGGGCGCTTACTAGTATGGAACCTAGTAATCATGTCTTAATTTTGGCTTATACCAAGGTTAATGGTGTAGGAGGTAGAACAAGTAGGATTTTGGAATAAAAGTAGAAAATAGGAGAAGTGTAAATGTCTATTGCTTATTGGCTAAAGCAAATCCCTTTATTGCCTAAAAACTTCCTTCTAAAAATATTAAATTTAATCCTTAAAATGATGAGTTGTGCAAAACTGGTTAATTTGGGAATTTTGTACTTGGCGTGTCCTGATGGAAACTTATCTCCGGTTTTTTAGTTCTTTATCTTTCTTCAAATTGATGGCAGTTTAATGACTGTAACACTCAGTATCCTGTATCTTCAAGGAGAATCTGAGTAAACCCTTTGAACTAGAAGCTTGCTTTCTGGAGTGACATCAAATCCAGAGGAAAGAAGGAAAACTAAGGAAGAGCAGTGGAGAAGTGCCCTGTGAGGTTCATTGACAAGAGCTGTCAGTGTTGTAACTAGGAGGCAAGGTGACTGGGAAAGGGTGGAGGCTGACTGAAGTCAGGGAGATGGGATTCAGGGTAAGTCTAACTGCAGAGCTCGGGGAGTTAGGAGAGCTGGTAGGAGTTACTAAACATTAATGTGTGGGAAGGGGGTGGGGAGTGGTAATGGGAACTGTGGCAGGACTCTGTGATGGGGGAAACAGGACAAAAACCACAGTGACACTCTTAGAGGCAGGGCTGCAGACAGAGCCACCACACTTGGGTTAAAATGGTAGCTGTTTGTTGTGCTAATTAAGTTTAAACAAAAAATTTTGTTGAATTTTGAGATTGTATATTTCCCTGAAATTGTATAAACTAATGTAGAGAAATCCAATCTACCCTTTGTCCATTTAAGTTAATGTGACCACTGCAACAGTCACAACAGAGAACAGGTTCATCACAGGAATCTGCTTCCCAGCCATGGCCGTGATCTGTCTTCACTCTTCCTTAGTCTCAGCAACCACTGATCTGTTCTCAGTCTCTGTAATTCTGTCATTTCAAGGATGTTTATATTTGTGTCTGGGTGTGTGTGTATGATACTCGGCATTAACATTTTTTCAAACATTTATTTATTTGAAAAATATAGTTAGAGGAGAGACAGATCTTGTATCTGCTGGTTCACCCCCCAGTGGCCACAACAGCTAGGGCTGTGCCAGGCTAATGCCAGGAGTCAGGAGCTTCTTCTGGGTCCCTTACATGGGTACAGGGGCCTAGGGACTTGGGCCACCTTTTGCTGCTTTACCAGGTGCATTAGCAGGGGGCTGGATTGGAAGTGGAGCAGGAATGAAACTGATGCTGGCTCTGCAGGCTGCTGCTTAACCTGCTGTGTCACAGCACTGGCCCCAACCTTAACCTTTTGAGACTGACACTCTCAGGTGTAATTCTCTTGAGAACCCTCCAAGTTTCAGTAACTCATTTCTGTTTTATTGCTGTGTAGTATTCCATGGTATAACATACTGTAATTATTTAACAGTATGCCAGTGGAAGACATTTGTATTATTTCTGTTTTGGGGCTGTTAACCATACAAGTGCTAGAACATTTATTACAGCTATTTGTGTGAAAACAGCTTTTCACTTCTCACTGATTAAATTCCCAAGATTGTATTTGTTGAATCACACAGTAGGCTGCACTTACATATTTAAGGGGATGGTGTTGTGGCGTAGTGGATAAAGTCACCACCTGTGACATTGGCAACCCATGTAAGTGCTGGTTCATGTCCTGGCTGCTCTACTCTTTTTTTTTTTTTTGACAGGCAGAGTGGATAGTGAGAGGGAGAGAGAGAGAGAGAAAGGTCTTCCTTTGCCGTTGGTTCACCCTCCAATGGTCGCCGCAGCCAGTGCACTGCGCTGATCCAAAGCCAGGAGCCAGGTGCTTCTCCTGGTCTCCCATGAGGTTGCAGAGCCCAAGGACTTGGGCCATCCTCCACTGCACTCCCAGGCCATAGCAGAGAGCTGGCCTGGAAGAGGGGCAACCGGGACAGAACCAGCGCCCCGACTGGGACTAGAACCTGCGGCACTGGCCTGCTCTACTTCTGATCCAGCTCCCTGCTAATGTCCTGGAAAAGCAGCAGAAGATGGTCCAAGTGTATGGGCCCCTGCTATCCACATGAGAGACCTGGATGAAGCTCCTGGCTTCAGCCTGGCCATTGTGGCCATCTAGGGAGTAGAACCAGTGGATTGAAGATCTCTCCCTATCTTTCCCACTTGCTTTTTGTAACTCTTTCAATAAAGAAGTCTTTTAAAAATAATATTTTTAAAAACTTCATTTTTTACAGAGAAAGAAATCTATCTTCTGGCCCCTTTCCCAAATACCTGCACCAGCCTGGGCGGGGCTGGGCTAAAGCTTGGAGCTGAGAACTCACTCTGGGTCTCCCTCCTGGGTGGTAGGGATTTCATTCCTTGAGGCATCACCTGGTGCCTCCCAGAGTGTGTAGTAGAAGGAAGCTGAAATTAAGAGCTGGTCCAGGACTCAAACCTGGGTACTCTGATACAGGATGTGGGCATCCTGAGTGGTGTAGTTTTTAAAAATTTATTTATTTGAAAGAGTTACAAAGAGAGGAGAGGCAGAGAGAGAGAGTTCTTCCATCCGCTGGTTCACTCCCCCATTGGCCACAACAGCTGGAGCTGTGATCTGAACCCAGGAGCCAGAAGCTTCTTCCGGGTCTCCCATGCAGGTGCAGGGCCCAGGGACTTTGAGCCATCTTCTTCTTTTTCAGGCAATAGCAGAGAACTGAATAGGAAGTAGAACAACCGGGTCGCGAACTGGCGCCCATATGGGATGCTGGCACTGCAGGCAGTGGCTTTACTTACTATGCCACAGCGCTGTCCCTCCCCGTTCCCCCCCCCCCCCCACAGTGGTGTCTTAACTGCTTTGCCAAACATGAAATGTTTTAATGACAGAAGCACAGAAGTCTTCACTTTATTGTCAAGGATCAAAATGTGTTATTAAAGATTATTATTGGATGCCAGAACTTTCCCTTTCTGTTGTCTTCTCTGTAAACACATTCTTCTGTAAGCTGTTGCACAAATACCTGAATTTTGTTAAGGAAATAGGTTTAATTACGGTGTGCTATTTGGATGTTTTAATATTTATGTTCGATGTTGAATGAAAAAATATAGATTTGCCTTTCTTTTCATAAAATAACATAAGCAAGACTTTTTAGTATATATTGTAGAACAAATAAGGTATTTGTTAGGTATATTTAGTTACTTTAAAATATGTATTTTCAGAATCTGACGTTTATAGCAGAGTTCCATACCTGTTAAACTGCCATTGTAAAAATAAAACCGATTTAGAGTAAATACATTACTGGATGCTGCTTAATCCGCCTCTGAGGCTTTAGAAGACTCAAGAAGTTGTAGTAGATGTTGTACTATAGTAGGCATGCAGTTCGTAAGCCTGACTGTCTTTCAGAATCACCTGAGAAGTTAAAAGAAATCTGAAAAACTCCAGATTATTAAGTGTCAAAACAAAACCAAACTTCAGTTTCATTTGATAAATACTAAGTTTAGAAAACTAGAACTCCAGGAAAGAGGGATTCTGTTGGTGCCTTACATCTACTTTGGCATGTAGTCAACACTCAATAAATTAAATGTTAAGTGTATGCAATGTGTGGATGTTGGGTGTGGGGTGGTGAGAGTGCTTTTGACTGCTTATATAAAATAAATGAAAAGCTTAAAGAGTCTAGTTAACATTTACTGTATACTTTCAGTTGCTTAGATAAAAGTAACAGGTGTCAAAATGGGAACTTGGATTACAAGAGTGGCTGTTGATCCAGATAACTAAGCAAACAAGTTTGGCTAGATTACATGCATACTGCCACTGCTCAAAGCACAACTACTCTATCTGCAGATTTGTATTTTTTTTTTTTTTGGTATTTCTTGTGATTGGTAGCTCCCTCTTTCCTAAGTCATAAGTGCTTTAATCTTTGAATTATTTTGTATTTGAGAATGTCTTCCCTTTACCTTATTACTTAGGAATAGGACATACTGACTGGAAGGGTAATTGAGTACTACTCCTTTTCCTCTCTTCACATAGAAAGGACATTATTCCTTATTCTCCAGCATACTTCTGCCTGGATATTTTTAGAATTTTTGTATAAAATCCAGCAACTTCCCTAGGGTATAAGAATAAGTACAATTTTATTGGGTATTACTCTTTCCTGGTATATGGTGAGCTTCCTTCGGTGTGTAGATTCAGATCTTCTTGTATTTCAGGGAAGTTTTACTTTATTATACTCTTGAGATTCCTCTCTACTTTCTCTTTCAGGACGTCTAGTTTTGTGTATGTTGGCCGCATCATTCATATGTAGCATCTTCTCTCCAAGAGCTTTCCTCTTTGTCTTTTTTGCTTATTTGCTTTGTGATACTTCTGTTTTCTGTCCCTTGTGGTTAATGTTTTATTACTTTTTAAAAAATATTTATTTATTTGAAAGACAGAGTTTCAAAGAGACAGAAGCAGAGAGAGGTCTCCCATCTACTGGTTCACTCCCCAGATGGCAGTGGCCAGAGCTGGGCCTATCCGAAGCCAGGAGCAGCTGAGACTCGAACTGGTGCCCATGTGGGATGTCAGCACTGCAGGCATGGCTACACCTACTCTGCCATAGTGCCACCCCCCACGTCTTATTACTTTTAATGTAATTTTTAATTTAATGTCATCTTTTAAATTCCCCTTATTCTAGCCACCCTCACGCACTTTTTGTGTTGTCTTACCTTTTTGTTTCAGTTCATGCAGTCTGTGTTCTCTGAATTTGCTTAAAAAGTTCTTGAGTTCCTGAGATTCTTTCTTCACCTGTTTTGTGCTGTATACCCCCACTTGGGTGTGTGCCTGCTGTGTGTGGGAAGCTTCCTGGTGCTTGTCTAAGTGTCATTCACTCGGGTTCATGTATGGTAGACTTAGAGTTGGGTGACTGGCGTGAATACTTTGTCTTCGATGATTTTTTTTTTTTATTTGACAGGCAGAGTGGACAGTGAGAGAGAGAGACAGAGAGAAAGGTCTTCCTTTTGCCATTGGATCACCCTCCAATGGCCACTGCAGCCAGCGTGCTGCGGCCGGTGCATCGCGCTGATCCGATGGCAGGAGCCAGGTACTTCTCCTGGTCTCCCATGGGGTGCAGGGCCCAAGCACTTGGGCCATCCTCCACTGCACTCCCGGGCCACAGCAGAGAGCTGGCCTGGAAGAGGGGCAACTGGGACAGAATCCGGCGCCCTGACCAGAACTAGAACCCGGTGTGCTGGTGCCGCACGTGAAGGATTAGCCTATTGAGCCACGGCGCTGGCCAGCCTTCTGTGATTCTAATGTCTGTCCCCCGGACACTAGAGAAAGAGGTATGAAAAGCATGTACTTGGAAAAGAGAGTGATAAAGTGCAGAGGTTAGCCTTTCTTTAAACTTTGACTATATTCTAAATTCTCTTTCCATGTATCACACGTAGGAGTCTGGTCAAAGGTTTAAGTTCTCTAGCTTAGTGGGCTAAAAAGTGGGCCAAAAAGTCAATTTGATGGGGCAAGTGATCTTTCCTCTCTTGGGTCTGGCTTAAGTGTTCAAAATATGTAGACTTGACAGGAATTGGAATTTAGTACTTTCCTGTACTTAGTATGGATCTTAATTTTTCTTGAAACCCTTGTCAGTGCTGTGACTTCTCCCTTGTTGGATTTGGTTACATTTTTTTTTTTCAGTTCTTGGTTTTGATAGATGCTATAGAGGGCAAAGAGAAGACGCACTTGCGCTGTCAGCTTTCTGTGAGCTTGCTTTTAATGTAGTTGCAGTGACAGTTGTTAAAATATTAATATCAGTTATTAAAATGTTCAAACATTTATAATTTCAGTGATTGAACTAAGGGCTTTTTAAAGTCAATTTAGAAATAATCTCTTAAGATTACTTTATGTAATTCTTACTATCGAATTTTGCTAGTTTTATATAAAGAATTATTGGGCCAGCTTGTATATTTTGTCTTCCTTTGTGCCCTTGGATTTGGGACTGAAATTCTGAATTCAAGTTTTGTGTTCTGTTTTTGTTTGCTACTGTCGCTCCCCCTCTTCGTGGAGGAACGACACAGGACCCTGCGCTGTTCTTTCGTCTGCTCGGCCCTCCCCGGGTTTGCTGCTGGTTCTTCCCGGGTTGGCTACTATCCCTTCCACCTCCGTGGAAGGGCAGTTCCCCCTGCCACATTCCCCACTTCCGCAGGGGAGCGGCACACCGCCGGCCGGCTCTCTCGGGGGCTGCTCAGGTGTTCCCCTTAGGTGTTCCTCTTAGATGTTCCTGGTGCATGCCGTCTCTCTCCTCCTTTATAGTCCTCCTCTGCCAATCCCAACTCGGCTGCCCACACGCCGAGTACGCTGCTCTCCTCCAATCAGGAGCAAGTCCTACAGTTTATTGGTTGAACTGGAGGCAGCTGTGCAGAAGCTGTTTACTTCTCTCCCAGCGCCATATTGTGGGAGAGCAGATGCATAGAATAAGTCTTAATTCCAGTAACTCAGTCCAGTCCGGGCTGCTCCCCACAGCTACTATCCAAAAATCACTTAGATTCTGCATTTTAATAAGAATATGAAACCTTTGCTTTTGTTTCTAAAACAAGTCCTTCATGGATTCTAATAAATTCACATGATATTCAAAAAAAAAATGGGAGGTTTCAAAGGAGTGTTGTGTTGTAGCACTTCTCCAGGTACTGCTCTGGGAAATTGTCACTGCTGCCACGTTACTCTGCCCTCACGGTCAGGGGGAATAATCACTTTGCCCTTCCGTTTGTATAATCACATCAATTTGGTAGGTTGACTTCGAACCTTTACTAAAAGGTTCAGGTGTGGTACTTCAAAAATTGTTTTGCCAAATAGAAGTTGTAATTTTAATTCAAAAAGTTGGCCTGATTTTTCATTTAGCTTAGTATTGTCATGTCATTCAGGGGACTATCTGCCTTTCCTGCTGGCTGGAGTCTGAAGATCTGCTGCCTGCCTACCTTACACCATGCTTCCTATAAAACAACTGCCTAGATTTGGATTCTCATAAGAATGTTAGTTTATTCTAGTTTTACCAAAATACCTTCATCTTTTTTTTCTTTGAGTTGAATTACATTTGACCCGCTGCACCACAGTGCCAACCCCAGGTTTTCATTGATTAAGAATAACCACTAAAATAGAGTGAATTCCTAGATTTTAACCATATGAGAAATCAGTAGACCTCATGTATAATATATTATATGTGCATAATCAACCTGTCACTTGTGTTTTTGAGTTTTGTTTTGTTTTTTAAAAGATTCATTTATTCATTTGAAAGGTAGAGTTACAAATAGAGGCAGAAGTGGGGTGTGTGTGTGTGTCTTCCGTCCGCTGTTTCACTCCATGAATGGTCACAATGGCCAGAGCTAGGCCCATGAGGAGCCAGGAGCTTCTCCTGGCTTTCCCACACAGGTGCAGTGGCCCGAGGACTTGGGCCATCTTCTGGTGCTTTCCCAGGCCATAGTAGAGAGTTGGATCAAAAATGGAGCAGCCAGGACTCAAACTGGTGTCCATGTGGGATGCTCGTGCTGCAGGAAGTAACTGTACCTGCTATGCCACAGTGCTGGCCCCATTTGAGCTACTTAATGGGGTTCATGTCATTCAATAAAATTGGCTTTTTCTTATTGTCAGCATACTGAAATTTATCTCATTGCTTTGAGTTGTGCATAAATTCATCTTCTAGTGGTCATATTACTAGTTTTTTCTTATCTGTAATTTAGTTGTGAATCTGTAAAATATTTTTTATGCCTGAAAAGTAGAAATTGTATCATAGGTCTAAGACTTTCTTTAAAAATTGGGTTATTTTTCTTTGTTGTCATTTGAGGGTCCTAAGCCTACCCCCAGGTTTAGTGATTCTCAAAGACTCAGTCTGAGGTGGTGTATATAGTCACTGTCACAGCTGTGACTTAACTGCTACGAATGAGGGTGCAAAACAAAAGGGATGAGACAAAGTGGAAGAATCAGGGTGCAGCACTCCCCTCCCCATCCCCCCCTCCCCCCCCGCTGGACTGAAACCAACTGTGTCTGACTTGATTCTTCTTCAAACAAATAGTGACAACTCTTATGAAATGTTGTCTATGGAAAATCTCATTAGAGTGAGTGCCCAAGATTTGGATTTGGCCACTTAGATAAGTATACTCTGCTTAACATGTACCACAATTCCAAATGTAGAATTGGATATCAGGTGTTCAGCCAGCATAGGAACAGCGAGCAGTTAGAGATCTGAGAACTCTTCTGAAATTCCACGCCTGCTGAGGCCACGCCACACAAGCCGGCCTTGGTAAGGTAGCAGTGTGAGGTCTGCTCTGTTAGCTTTCCTGCACACTGAACTTATTTTTGACTGATGGTACATATAAAAAAATCAGTTAACTTTAGAGGCAATGAGAGAAGCAGCAGCCACTTGCTGGTTTACTTCCCTAAATGTTTGCGGTTGCTGGAGCTGAGCCACAAAAGAGCTGGGAACCCAGTTCCAGTCCTTCATGTGGGTGCCAGGGACCCAGTCTTGTACTCTGTGCATTGGCTGGAAGCTGGACTCAAACAGCTAGGACTGAAACCCAGGCACTTGACTCTGAGATGATTACATTCCAACCGACTTCTTAACCACTGAGCCACTCGTCTTTAACTGATTTCTTCTTGATCATGTTCATTCTTGTGGGGAGCAACCCGGACTGGACTGAGTTACTGGAATTAAGACTTATTCTATGCATCTGCTCTCCCACAATATGGTGCTGGGAGAGGAGAAAACAGCTTCTACACAGCTGCCTCCAGTTCAACCAATAAACTGTAGGACTTGCTCCTGATTGGAGGAGAGCAGCGTACTCGGCGTGTGGGCAGCCGAGTTGGGATTGGCAGAGGAGGACTATAAAGGAGGAGAGAGACGGCATGCACCAGGAACATCTAAGAGGAACACCTAAGGGGAACACCTGAGCAGCCCCCGAGAGAGCCGGCCGGCGGTGTGCCGCTCCCCTGCGGAAGTGGGGAATGTGGCAGGGGGAACTGCCCTTCCACGGAGGTGGAAGGGATAGTAGCCAACCCGGGAAGAACCAGCAGCAAACCCGGGGAGGGCCGAGCAGACGAAAGAACAGCGCAGGGTCCTGTGTCGTTCCTCCACGAAGACGGGGAGCGACAATTCTTACTGGCATTTATTGAATGATCTACTTATTTCCTGTTGTATTAAAGGTATTACTTTTTTATAAAGTAAGTTAATACGATCTAACAAGATAAGTAGAAGAAACATCGGGTATCTCCTAGCATCAAGCTTCTTGGGGACTTTATTTTTTGTAATATTTGCATTACCTGTTAAGTAACCATGTTAATGACATCAGTAGTCTTTTGGGTCTTGGAGTCTGCATATAGCTTCCCTTGCAGTCTCTTTTGACAGAGTTAGACAGAAAGGTCTTCCATTGGTTCACTCCCCAAATGGCTGCTATGGCCAGTGCTGTGCTGATCCAAAGCCAGGAGCCAGGTGCTTCTTCCTGGTCTCCCATGCGGGTGCAGGGCCCAAGCACTTGGACCATCCTCCACTGTCTTCCCAGGCCACAGCAGAGAGCTGGCATGGAAGAGAAGCAGCCGGGACTAGAACCCAGTGCCCATATGGGATGCTGGCGCCACAGGTGGAGGATTAACCAAGTGAGCCATGGCGCCGGACCCTCCCTTGCAGTCTTAAACCTTGACCGTTGTTATCCTATTATTTCATCCACGAATGTTTATTGTATGCATGCCAAAGTCAGTCTAATACCATTGATGTCTAATGGAAAAATACTTCCAAATTCACAACTGTGTGCTACCTTTCTCTTGGATTCCTAGTTTTACATAGATCTGTTGACCATTTCCACTTGGATAATCTGAAACTTTTATAGTCATAATCTCTAAGTATACATTCCCTCTTACCGTTTAGTTTTTCCTGTTAATTGAAATAATTCATACTAATTTCTGGTTTTACCTGGTTCTGACTGCTAATTCCTAAATGACTAGACCATTTAAGTTACTCTGCTGCTTTCAGTTTTGTTTATAAGTGTAACCAACCCCCATACCATTGCCAGCTTTCCTTCCTTCTTTCCTTTCTTTCCAAGTACCAGTTGAATTGTTGCTGAAGGTCCCTAGGTATGTGGAGTGAAATTGAAATACTAACATTAGGCTTTGTAGGGAACCTTTTTATATCATTAACCAAAGTATTTTTGCAAGATTGGACTTCGAGACTTTTCTTTGTGAACCTTTTTGAAAGCTTGATGCTGTTTCAGTGAAAAATTGACTATTAAAAAGTGAGGTGCAGAAACTGAAGAGATGGAAGTATATAGTTGGAAAACATACTGCTAGTAGTGACTTTCAGTATTGGGTCATTGGGACTTTTATACTCTGTGCATTTTTTTTTTCAGTGAAACTTCTCTTTAAAAAGTTTTTCTAGAAATTACACAGGACTTTGTATCCTGCTCATCTAATTAAACTTCGTTGTTCCATAGGTTATCAGCTATGTAGTATAATAAGCTGCATCTATAGTAGACTCAGATTTTTTGTGTATTATAAAACTGTATTCCTGATACTGAAGTGTAATAATGGTCTGTAGTATGATAAAAATCAGATGGAATACAATTTACCTGGAATTCACTTTCCTCTTTATTTTTTAAAGGGACCAGTTACTCTCCACAAGAAAATTCACACAACCACAGTGCTCTTCATAGTTCAAATTCACATTCTTCTAATCCAAGCAATAATTCAAGCAAAACTTCAGATGCAGTAAGTATTAATACACACGCCCAATTTTATCTTTTGGAATTCATTACAAAAATCTGATGGCAAAGCTCCTTATATCCAGTCTGTTCTTATGTTCTAACCAAAATTGATGTTTTCTTAATGTATTTATTTGCAACAATAATAACACTCTTTTAAAGTAGTGAGTAAACTTTACAGGTGTTAGTAGAATTGAGGACAGTCAGGAAATACCATCTTGGCATTACCTTAAGCAGAGTTTTGTCTTTGCAATATGTGAGTTGTAAAGAACTTCAGATGAAACTTCCATGGTTAAAGTGTTTTAAGAAAAAAAATAATAAAGTGTTTTAAGACTGAAGTAACTGCTACTCAGTTTGGATTTTTCTATTCAGTGTCCAGATTAAACACAGATTTCTAATGTATTCATTTAACCAGAAATAATTTAAAATTTCATTTTACTAGGTATATGCTAGAATGTAAGCCTACAGAATCAAGATAATGTGACCCATCTAATTTTAAGAAATGTTTAATACAAAAGCTTGTTTATTTGAAACGCAAAGTTACAGAAAGGGGTGGAGAGATCTTCCATCCACTGATTCACTCCCCTAAATGGCTGTCACAGCTGAGGCTGGGCAAGGCTGAAACCAAGAGCCTGGGATTCCACCCAGGTTTCCTTCGTGGGTGGTGGGGTCCCAAGTACTTGCGAGGTATCTTCCACTGCTTTCCCACCTGCTTTATTAGGAATCGGGATCAGAAAAGGAACAGTGGGGACTCTAACTGGCACTCGTATAGGATGCTGACGCTGCAAGCGGTGACTTAAACCGCTGAGCCACAACACTGGGAAGTACCACATTTCAAGGAACTTTTAGACTTGGGGAGATAGAAAAGTAAAAAACACAGTGTTTGTTAAAGTTGCTCTGGAGGGCACTCAGGATAAAGAGCCACAGCTTAGATGAAGAAGATAGAAACTGTAAGTAAAGCTTCTTAACAGGTTTAAATATGGCTTAGCCAGTAGAATAGGTGTGAACATTGTGTAGCATACAGAGGAATAAGAATAACATGGAAGTATGAGATGGCACGGCATGTTTGAAGAACTGGGAGGATTTGATGCTGTGGAAAAATGGCAGGAGCCTAAGATTAGGTATTATTAGTGTATTTTAGATGGTAAAATGTCTGTCTTGGCAAGGAATACAAATTATGTACAAAGGCAGTAGAAAGTTATTGAAGGATCTAATCAGTAAAGCAGTATCATAATTATAATCAGAAAGTCATCTGAGGTAGCAATGTGGGAAGGTATAGGAAAGAAGCAACAATCTGACAGAAAACCATCGAAGGTGCAGGTTTTGCTTGGGTGTTTGAGTGATTTTTATACCTTAATTGGCACGGCAAGACCTTTCATTTTTTTTTTTCTCTTACTGAAGTAGTGTGGATAGAAAAAAAGGATATTAAGGTACACATAAATCTAGAATAGTTTTGAGTGTTAGTCTGGGGTCAGTTAGGAAAAATAATTACAGTAGGGTGTTTTAACACAGAACTTAATATACTGGTAAGCAGATATGATAGGTATTAAAAGTTGGGAGGGGGGATAAAAGAGGAGGAAACCAAGAGGGCTGTGGTACAATAGCAGGAAGTTTAGATTTTCGGAACCTGATGGTGAGGAGGCACCCACAGAGCTGGAGACAGTGCCTCTGAAGCTAGTTCATGTGGTGGACTGCACTGGCGAGCTGGAGACCAGAACCCACTATGGCTTCATCTTCTGGTGTTTCTGGGAGGAAGTGATTTGCATTGTTCCAGCACTTGGACTAACATCAGCATTGCAGAGCAGACTTGAGATGGGATTGAAGCTGAGGGACTTTGGCAGGTGCTACCAGCAAACCGTGTGAATCTTCTTTATTCATGGAAAAACAGTCTGTTAATTTACATAAGTAAAAGATTGATTGATTGGTTTGAAAGAGGGAGACAGATTTTTCACTTGCTGGTTCACTCCCCTAGATTGCTGCAGCAGCAGCTGGTGCTGAACCAAACCAAAATCAGGAGCCATTTTCTTCTGGAAAAACTGAAAGCTGTTGTTTATGTGATCTGTCATCAGCAGTTATCATATTAGAAATTAAAACTGAGCAGGTGCTGTGGCATACAGGGCTAAGCCTCCACCTGTAATGTCGACATCCCATATGGGCTCCCGTTCATGTCCCAACTGCTCCTCTTCCAGTCCAGCTCTCTGCTGTGGCCTGGGATAGCAGTAGAAGATGGCCCAAGTGCTTGGTCCCCTGCACCCAAGAGACCTGGGAGAAGCTCCTGGCTTCCATTTGGGAATGAACCAGCAGATGGAAGACCCTTCTGTCTCTCCCTGTCTATCTGTAACTCTACCTCTTAAAGGAATCAGTCTTTTTTTAAAAAAATTAAAACTGAGCGATAGTTGATCTGACTTAAGATGCTGATCAGAATGCCAGTATCACATATTGGGAACTTTTCCCTCCCCCTAGCATTAGATTACGATAGGAACATGTAGTTTCTTGCTAACTCCCATGGTTTCAAGTCTTGGCTCCACTCTACATTGAAGCTTCCCCCTGCTGCATGCTCTGAAGGTATCAGTCGATGGCTCAAATGGTTGGTCTCCTGCCACCCTGCATGGGAGATTTAAGTGGAGTTCCCATCTGCTGCAGGCCTTTGTGGAATGAACCAGCTGCTTGGCGCATGCTCTGTGTCCCATCAGAGTAAAATATTTAAAACCATAAACTTAAGAGATTAAAATCATTTACTTAAAATGGCAATCATAAAACTGTTAGACATTGATATGGGCGTATCTGTATGAACAAATTTTAGAACAAAAAGACACCAAGCTTCTCTTTAGTGTCTGACTTAGTAGATGACATTTAGAATTTCCTATCTGCTTCTGTATCCAATCTTTTGTGAAAACAGATGTCCTGGACAGCTCTTAATAAACTCCCTGTATGCTTGTGGTACATGAAGAGACAAAGTCATCTTGGTCTTCTGTGAAAACAGTCTCGATCTGTGAACGGCCCTCCAAGTTCCCTAAGGATTCTTGGGTAACACTCTGAACTTACTTAGCACCTGTGCTGGCAATCATCTCAAGCCTAATTTAGAATACTTGAAATGGCTATAGTCCTTGTGTTTGATTTTCAATTTGATTCCTTTAGTAAAAAAAAAAAAATTGACATCTGTTGCACATTAGTATCTTAAAAATTATTCCATTACTTGATTTTCTTTCCTAACTCCTTGAGGATGGAAGTTGGGAGAAGATAGGCAGAAGTTACTGGTATTTGGCTGTAATGCTATACCTTGGAACATGCTTTAAGACATTAGCACGTGCTGACTTAAGATTTGATGGGCAAATCCACATAGTGTCACAGTCCAGGGTTCTGCAGGCTCTGGTCTGTCAGTTAGTAACTGTCAGGAGGTTGCAGCAGAATCTTAAGGAGATTCCTGGTGAGAGAGGCACGAGTGCGTGCTTGTGTGTGTGTGTGTGTGTGTGTGTGTTGTGGTGCTAACTCTATCTCCCCTCGGAAAGGTGCAGGGCTGTGCTTGGGCAGTTTGCAGAGCGCTGCTCTAGATCACGCTGGTCTCCCCTCTGCTACCCATATCTTCTGTCTGCTAGCTTCAGATCCCACTTTCCATCCCTTTGGCCTATCTGGGAACCCCATGTAACCAAGCAGAGCAAATCTGTTGACAACATCTATAAGAGGAGGGTGATTTTGTGTAATTTACCTACAGGGAGAAGTGAGTGATGGAGAACTTTATGAATTCGGCATCTGTGACTGGCCTGCTAACATTGTCATAGCTTATTTCTAGCTGCTCATGATTGAAAATTAACTCCCCACTGCTTTTAGAGACTTGGAAGCACAGGGCTGAAGTCCAATGTTTTCCTTATTTTGAGATGTAAACTGCAGAATATAAACTTATGGCAGAGTCTGCAGCATTTCTCCAACTGTTCTCAAAATTTTTAAAGCATTTCCAGAATTGATGTCTATTTAATGGAAATAATTAGCATTCAGAAACCAGAATTTTGATCCTTTTATATACCACTAATTAGTTTTCTGACCTATGCACAACTCATTAAGTTCTCTCAGCATGTTTCCTAACTGGTAATATTAAACTGGGTAGGGCAAGGCATTGAGTAGAAGTTGATTTCTCAAGCTTCAAAATTGTGCCACTGAGTGGGCGTGTAGCTTGGCAGCCACATTGCTGCATCCCATGTACAAAGTCCAAGGGTTTAACACCTGCCTCTGGCTCCTGACTTTTTCATGCGGATACAGACCTGGGAAGCAACGGTGATAGCTCAAGTTGGTGAGATCCTGCTGCCCATGTGGGAGACCTGGATTAAGTTCACAGCTTTGTCCCTGGGCAGAGCTCATGCAGGCATTTGAGAAGTGAACCAGCAGATGGACAAAATCTGTCTCTTTCAGTCTCTATGACTCTCAAACAAGTAAAAATTTCAAAATAAATAAAACTGTGTCATTATACACTTTGGCAAACCCAGAAGGTTAGGCTACCATAGTATAACATTATTCATTTTAATCTCATACCTCTTAGAAAAAATAGTTAAAGTTGGGGCTCACATAGTGAGTAAAGCCACCACCTGTAGTGTCGGCATCCCATATGGGCACTGGTTCTGATCCAGCTCTCTGCTGTGGCCTGGAAAAGCAGTAGAAGGTGGCCCAAGTCCTTGGGCCCCTGCACCTGCATGGGCACCCAGGAAGAAGCTCCTGGCTTTTGCATTCAGATTGGTGCAGCTCCGGCCATTGTGGCCATCTGGGAAGTGAACCAGAGAATGGAAGACCTCTGTCTCCTCTCCCTCTCTGCCTCTGCCTCTCTGTAACTCTGCCTTTCAAATAAATATTTTAAAAAAATAGTTAAGGCTCTCAACTAGAAGAATATTTGACATTTTACTGCATTTCCTGTGCTCAGTGCAGACACTTAGCTTAGACTTCTCAGATTTTTCTACCGTCATTGTGATTGTTACATTTCCTCTAAGATACCTGCAAGAGACTATATGTGAGCATATCCGGAAGACCAGCTCTGGTTGTGGGAAAATGAGTGATACTGCTGGTCATGATTACATGAGACCAGGGGGTCTTACTTAATGCTTGACTCATCTCATGGATTTTACAAAGAACTTTCAGCTGACTTTTTGTCTATATTTTTTAAATGTTGGTTCCCTTTTCCACTGTGTTGCAGTACCTACAGGCAGACTGTTCTCTGTTGTACTGTGTGTGACCACTAGCGTGCTGCAGTTAGAACTGAGGGTCTCATGCTTTATTAGTCACTTGGCAGTGATTTCTCCTCCTCGTCACCATGCTGTCGTATTTCAGCCATGGTGATTGAGGGCTTCTGTGTTTTTCCTTTTTTGATTTTTTTAAGGTTTTCTGTGATTTATGAAGATTTCCAGTCTACTGTTATATGTACTCACATAATTAGCAGTACAGAGTAAGGCGCTTTGGTCTCATATGTATGCTTTTGTTTCCGTGTATATGCTTTGGAAATCATTGATGCTATCAGGTTATTAAGTAATAATATTTTCTCATGTTTAAAATTATCTTTAAGCCTTATGATTCTGCAGATGACTGGTCTGAGCATATTAGCTCTTCTGGGAAAAAATACTACTACAACTGTCGAACAGAAGTTTCACAATGGGAAAAACCAAAAGAGTGGCTTGAAAGGTATTTGCTTTTAATCTAGTTGAGCTATATTTACCATTCTTGATTCTACAAGTTAATATTTTATGGTGTTATGCATTTGAATTTTAGATTCTTTATTGAGACATCATCACTCCCTCTTTTAATTGCAGTTGTTGACCTGTTTACTGTGTTTTCTATAATTTGTCTTAACATGTAGGAGAGCAGCTGCCCATAAGGTTCTTATGAGCAGTTAGTATATTTAATAAAATGCTTACATTATTAATCTCCATTTGTGCATTTCTGTTATAATTTATAATACAAGTTTGTAGAGCTTATGGGACAATCATGCTCATGTCTTTTACATATGTAGAATTAATACTGTGAAGTTGTCTGTGGCATTAGTGGTTTAAATAATTGGTATACTTTTGCCATCACGAAGAAACATTAGTGTTCTGTGTGCTTACCTCCATACCAGATAAATTATAGACCATATTCAGTTCTTTGATTTTGTATATACTGTTTGAATATTTGGCAGGAGCTATTATGGGTACCCATGTCCTTGATGTGATTTTTATGAGCTTATATATTTTCTATTTTTAGAGAACAGAGACAAAAAGAAGCAAACAAGATGGCAGTTAATAGCTTCCCGAAAGATAGAGATTACAGAAGAGAGGTGATGCAGGCGACAGCCACTAGTGGGTTTGCCAGTGGAAGTAAGTATTAATTTTGTCTCTAACCACTGTAATGTTGGATTATTCCTGTCATTCATACATCACAAATCTGTGCATCGCTATGCATTAATTAAAGTAAATAGAACCAGCACTCTGCTTAGTCTTTCCTACCCAGCCTCCCCCAGCTTGTGTCTTGAGAAGTGAAGGGTACACAGTAGAATAGGACATGTGTGCCTATCTCACCACCCATAGTGGCTACAATGTGATCAGGATGGTAGCTGACAAAATCTTATGTTTGGGATTGGCTTTTCTATCCAGATACAAAACTGAGTGGATTTCAATCCAGTAATTGAATCATGGGTACAGGCATAGTGACATAATGACTGTTATCAATGAGAGACTTGTTTGTTTGGATGTAGATAGTTTAACTCAGGATTTTTTACTTACAGTGGCCTAAATGTATACCCATACAATAATTTTTGTTTCACTTCCAGTACAGTTAATAAATTGCATGAGACAGTGCTTTATTATAAAATAGGCTTTGTGCTAGATGGTGCTCTTCTGTCCCCTCCCTGCCCCCTGCTCTAGGCCATAGGGCACTTTTAAGTGTTATGAGCATGCTTGAGGTGGGCTAGGCAAAGCTGTGATTTTTGGTAGGTTGGGTGTTATTAAATGCATTTTCAATTTAATGATCTTTTCAACTTAACAGGTTTGTCAGGGTGTAACCCCTTTGTAAGTGGAAAATGTGTGCATTTCTCCCTGATCGTAGGTCTGTCTGACATCTCTGTGTGGAGCATGTACAAAAGTAATAAAAATGCTTCCTAAAAAACTTTTATAGAGCCCTTTGTTCTAAGGCACTCGTCTATAAACCAAATTGCAGGCATGTCCTACTGTTCTTTTGAAAGCAAATTTATTGCAAATAAATAGAATGGTTTTTAGCAAACATTATACATTTGTTTTTTGATTTGTTTTCTAAATTTGAAGTTTCACTTGCAGATATTCTATTCCCAGTGTTGTCTTCTGCCCAGAATGAAATTTAAATTTCATGTAGAATTCTTGGGTTCTTTACTGAGCTTTGGGTTTGAAAAGAATTTAAAAATGATGGGTTCTGGAAATTCTTAGACTTGAGCATTTGAATCCTGCTTCTGTAACTTAACAAAAACTAGGGGTGTTTTTTTTAACTTTTATTTAATGAATATAAATTTCCAAAGTACGGCTTATGGATTACAATGGCTTCCCCCCCATAACGTCCCTCCCACCCGCAACCCTCCCTTTTCCCACTTCCTATCCCCTTCAATTCACATCAAGATTCATTTTCGATTCTCTTTATATACAGAAGATCAGTTTAGCATACATTAAGTAAAGATTTCAACAGTTTGCTCCCACACAGAAACATAAAGTGAAAACTAATAGATGATTTTTTAAATAATGATGAAACCAGATCAGACCTATTGTCATGTTTAATCCCAGTGAGAGTCAAGTTGGGAATTGATAATTTCTTTTTTTTTTTTTTACAGAAGATCAGTTTAGTATACATTAAGTAAAGCTTTCAACAGTTTGCACCCCCATAGAAACACAAAGTGAAATATACTGTTTGAGTACTTGTTACAGCATTAAATCTCAATGTACAGCACATTAAGGACAGAGATGCTACATGAGGAGTAAGTGCACAGTGACTCCTGTTGTTGACTTTACAAATTGACACTCCTGTTTATGGCATCAGTAATCTCCCTATGCTCCAGTCATGAGTTTCCAAGGCTATGGAAGCCTTTTGAGTTCACCGACTCTTATCTTATTTAGACAAGGTCATAGTCAAAGTGGAGGTTCTCTCCTCCCTTCAGAGAAAGGTACCTCCTTCTTTGAAGACTTGTTCTTTCCACTGGGATCTCACTCACAGAGATCTTTCATTTAGGTTTTTTTTTTTTTCCAGAGTGTCTTGGCTTTCCATGCCTGAAATACTCTCATGGGCTTTTCAGCCAGATCCAAATGCCTTTAGGGCTGATTCTGAGGCCAGAGTGCTGTTTAGGACATCCGCCATTCTATGAGTCTGCTGTGTATCTCGCTTCCCATGTTGGATCACTCTCCCCTTTATGTATTCTATCGGTTAGTATTAGCAGGTATTAGACTTGTTTATGTGCTCCTTTGACTCTTAGTCCTTTCATTATGATCAATTGTGAACTGAAATTGATCACTTGGACTAGTGAGATGGCATTGGTACATGCCACCTTGATGGGATTGAATTGGAATCCCCTGGTATGTTTCTAACTCTACCATTTGGGGCAAGTCAGCCTGAGCATGTCCCAAATTGTACATCTCTTCCCTCTCTCATTCCCACTCTTATGTTTAACAGGGATCACATTTCAGTTAAATTTTAACACTTAAGAATAACTGTGTATTAATTACAGAATTAAACCAGTCACATTAAGTAGAACAGACAAAAAAAAAAAAACTACTAAGAGGGATAATGTATTAAGTTGTTCATAAATAGTCAGGGCTATGCTGATCAAGTCACCGTTTCTCATAGTGTCGATTTCACTTCAACAGGTTTCCTTTTTGGTGTTCAGTCAGTTGTCACCGATCAGGGAGAACATATGGTATTTGTCCCTTTGGGACTGGCTTATTTCACTCAGCAGGATGTGTTCCAGATTCCTCAATTTGTTGCTAATGACTGGATTTCGTTGTTTCTTACTGCGGTATAGTATTCTGAAGAGTACATATCCCATAATTTCTTTATCCAGTCTACCGTTGATGGGCATTTAGGTTGGTTCCAGGTCTTGGCTATTGTGAATTGCGCTGCAATAAACATTAATGTGCAGACTGCTTTTTTGTTTGCCAATTTAAATTCCTTTGGGTAAATTCCAAGGCGTGGGATGGCTGAGTCGAACAGTAGAGTTATCTTCAGGTTTCTGAGGAATCTGCAGACTGACTTCCATAGTGGCTTGATCAGTTTGCATTCCCACCAACAGTGGGTTAGTGTCCCTTTTTCCTCACATCTTCGCCAGCATCTGTTGTTGGTAGATTTCTGTATGTGAGCCATTCTAACCGGGGTGAGGTGAAACCTCATTGTGGTTTTGATTTGCATTTCCGTGATTGCTAGTGATCTTGAACATTTTTTCATGTGCCTGTTGGCCATTTGGATTTCCTCTTTTGAAAAATGTCTATTGAGGTCCTTGGCCCATCTCTTAAGTGGGTTGTTTGTTTTGTTGTTGTGGAGTTTCTTGATCTCTTTGTAGATTCTGGTTATTAACCCTTTATCTGTTGCATAGTTTGCAAATATTTTTTCCCATTGTGTCGGTTGTCTCTTCACTCTCCTGACTGTTTCTTTTGCAGTACAGAAACTTCTCAATTTGATGCAATCCCAATAGTTGATTTTGGCTTTGACTGCCTGTGCCTCCCGGGTCTTTTCTAGAAACTCTTTGCCTGTGCCACTATCTTGAAAGGTTTCTCCAATGTTCTCTAATAAGTTGATGGTGTCAGGTCATAGATTTAGGTCTTTAATCCATGTTGAGTGGATTTTTGTGTAAGGTGTAAGGTCTTGCTTCAAGCTTCTGCACGTGGAAATCCAATTTTCCCAGCACCATTTATTGAATAGACTGTCCTTGCTCCAGGAATTGGTTTTAGATCCTTGATCAAATATAAGTTGGCTGTAGATGTTTGGGTTGATTTCTGGTGTTTCAATTCTGTTCCATTGGTCTATCCATCTGTTCTGTTTCTGTAGCAGTACCATGCTGTTTTGATTACAACTGCCCTGTAGTATGTCCTGAAATCTGGTATTGAGATGCCTCCGGCTTTGTTTTTGTTGTACAGGATTGCTTTAGCTATTCGAGGTCTCTTGTGCCTCCATATGAATTTCAGCATCATTTTTTCTAGATCTGAGAAGAAGGTCTTCGGTATCCTGATTGGGATTGCATTGAATCTATAAATTGCTTTTGGGAGAATGGACATTTTGATGATGTTGATTCTTCCAATCCATGAGCATGGAAGATTTTTCCATTTTTTGGTATCCTCTTCTATTTCTTTAAGATTTTGTAATTCTCATCGTAGAGATCTTTAACGTCCTTGGTTAAGTTGATTCCAAGGTATTTGATTGTTTTTGTAGCTATTGTGAATGGGATTGATCTTAGCAGTTCTTTCTCAGCCGTGGCATTGCTTGTGTATACAAAGGCTGTTGATTTTTGTGCGTTGATTTTATATCCTGCCACTTTGCCAAACTCCTCTATGAGTTCCAATAGTCTCTTAGTAGAGTTCTTTGGATCCTCTAAGTAAAGAATCATATCGTCTGCAAAGAGGGATAGTTTGACTTCTTCCTTCTCAATTTGTATTCCTTTAATTTCTTTTTCTTGTTTGATGGCTCTGGCTAGAACCTCCAGAACTATGTTAAATAGCAGTGGTGAGAGTGGGCATCCCTGTCTGGTACCAGATCTCAGTGGAAATGCTTCCAACTTTTCCCCATTCAATAGGATGCTGGCCGTGGGTTTTTCATAAATTTCTTTGATTATGTTGAGGAATGCTCCTTCTATACCCAATTTGCTTAGAGTTTTCATCATGAAAGGGTGTTGAATTTTATCGAATGCTTTCTCTGCATCTATTGAGATAATCATATGGTTTTTCTTCGCAGTCTGTTAATGTGGTGAATCACATTGATTGATTTGCGAATGTTGAACCATCCCTGCATACCAGGGATAAATCCCACTTGGTCTGGGTGGATGATTTTTCTGATGTGTTGTTGTATTCTATTGGCCAGAATTTTATTGAGGATTTTTGCATCTATGTTCATCAGGGATATTGGTCTATAATTTTCTTTCAGTGCTGCATCTTTCTCTGGCTTAGGGATTAAGGTGATGCTGGCTTCATAGAAAGAATTTGGGAGGATTCCCTCTTTTTGATTGTTCTGAATAGTTTGAGAAGAAATGGGATTAGTTCTTCTTTAAATGTCAGATAGAATTCAGCAGTGAATCCATCTGGTCCTGGGCTTTTCTTTGTTGGGAGGGCCTTTATTACTATTTCAATTTCTGTTTCAGTTATGGGTCTATTTAGGTTTTCTATGTCTTCATGGTTCAATTTAGGTAGATTGCATGTGTCCAGGAATCTATCCATTTCTGATAGATTTTCCTGTTTGCTGGCATACAAGTCCTTGTAGTAATTTCTGATGATTCTTTTTATTTCTGTGGTATCTGTTGTTACGTTTCCTTTTTCATCTCTGATTTTATTGATCTGGGTCTTTTCTCTTCTTTTTTTAGTTAGTTGGGCCAATGGGGTGTCAATTTTGTTTATTTTTTCAAAAAACCAGCTTCTTGCTTGGCTGATTTTTTGTATTTTTTTTTTTTGGATTCAATCCTGTTAATTTCTTCTCTGATTTTAATTATTTCTCTTCTCCCACTAGATTTGTGTTTGGTTTGCTGCAGTTTTTCTAGGTCCTTGAGATGCGCTGAAAGCTCATTTATTTGGTACCTTTCCAATTTCTTGATATAGGCACCTATTGCTATAAATTTGCCTCTCAATACTGCTTTTGCTGTATCCCATAAGTTTTGATATGTTGTGTTGTTATCCTCATTTACTTTCAGAAAGTTTTTGATTTCTCTTTTGATTTCTTGAATGACCCAGTGTTCATTCAGGAGCATTTGTTCAGTCTCCATGTGTTTGCATACTTTCTAGGGTTTCCTGAATTGCTAATTTCCAGCTTCATTCCTCTGTGGTCTGAGAAGCTGCATGTATGATTCTAATTCTTTTAAATTTGCTGAGACTTGCTTTATGGCCTAGTATGTGATCAATCCTAGAGAAGGTTCCATGCGCTGCTGAGAAGAATGTGAAGTCTTTAGATGTATGATTGAAAGTTCTGTAGATATCTGTTAGATCCATTTGGGCAATAGTGTCAATTAAATCTGCTGTTTCCTTGTTGATCTTCTGTCCGGATGATCTGTCTATTTATGAGAGTGGAGTATTGAAGTCCCCCAGTACTATTGTATTGGAATCTAAATCTCCCTTTAAGTCCCTTAACATATCTTTTAAATAGACTGGTGCCCTGTAATTAGGTGCATATACATTGATAATAGTTACATCTTCATGTTGAATTGAACCCTTAATCATTATATAGTGTCCCTCTTTGTCTCTCTTAACAGTTTTTGTATTAAAGTTTATTTTGTCTGATATTAATATGGCTACACCTGCTTTTTTTGGTTTTTGTTGGCATGGAATATCTTTTTCCAACCTTTCACTTTCAGTCTGCATGCCTCTTTGTTAGAGAGATGTGTTTCTTGTAGGCAACAAATAGTTGGGTTGTGTTCCTTGAGCCAATCAGCCAATCGGTGTCTTTTAACTGAAGAGTTAAGACCATTAATGTTCAATGTGACTATTGATACGTAGTGACTTTGCCCTGCCATTTTCCCGGAGATATTTTCTAGTATATGCTTTGAGCTTCCCATGCTCTTTTACTGATAGGTTTTCTTCCTTTACCTTCTTTCATATTGATGGCCGTGTTTCTGTGTTTCTGAGTGTAGCACATCTTTAAGTATCTTTTGCAGGGCCAGACGAGTGGCGGCAAAGTCTTTCAATTTCTGTTTGCTATGAAAGGTTTTTATTTCACCTTCATTCACAAATGAGAGCTTAGCAGGATATAATATTCTGGGCTGGCAATTTTTCTCTCTTAGCACCTGTGCTATGTCTCGCCATTCCCTCCTAGCCTGTAGTGTTTCTGATGAGAAGTCTGCTGTGAGTCTAATTGGAGATCCTCTGAGAGTAATCTGACGTTTCTCTCTTGCACATTTTAGGATCTTTTCTTTATGTTTCACTGTGGTAAGTTTAATTACCACGTGTCATGGTGAGGATCTCTTTTGGTCAGGTTTATTGGGGGTTCTATGAGTTTCCTGTACTAGGATGTCTCTGTCCTTCTCCAAACCTGGAAAGTTCTCTGCTAGTATCTCACTAAAAAGGCCTTCTAATCCTTTCTCTCTCTCCATGCCTTCAGGAACTCCTAGAACTTGAATGTTGGTTTTTTAATAGTATCCTGTAGATTCCCAACAATATTTTTTAGATTTCTAATTTCCTCTTCTTTTCTTTGGTTTGACTGTATGTTTTCCTGTGCTCTATCTTCTAAGCCCGATATTCTCTCTTCTGCTTCACCCATTCTGTTTTTAAGGCTTTCTAATGTGTTTGTCATTTGATCTATTGAGCTCTTCATTTCATTTTGATTTCTCTTCACTATCACACTTTCCTGTTCTACTAGTTTCTGCGTTTCATTTTGATTCTTCCTTGAAATTTCATTTTCACGAGAGAGATTTTCAATCCTGTCCAATAAGGATTTCTGTAGTTCAAGGATTTGCTTTTGAAAACTTCTAAATATTCTTATCATAATTTTTTTGAAATCCGTATCTTGCATTTCTTCTATCTCATCATCTTCATAATCTTGGCTTGGGGTGTTTTGTTTATTTGGAGGCATCATAGTGTCATCATTGATCTTGTTCTTTCGATTTCTGTGTTTGTTGCTTGGCATAGTTAATTCTTCTTTCGTCACTGTGCATTTTTTTTTAATTTTTTTTTTATTTTATACTATGTCTGTGTTAAGTGGACTGCCTGCTGTTGGAGGAGCCTTGGAGGCTTAAGATAGGTGTGGCCTGAGAGCTCTGCTTGGTTCTTCCTGGTTACGGGTGTGCAAAGGTGACACCCTCAGGTTATGCATGGTAAATCTCTCTCTTTTTATTTATTTATTTTATTTATTCAGGAGGTAAGTAATACCGCACCGCACAGCTGTGCAGAATTGATGGTATTTAGCTTCCGATCTCTGGCTTCTACCCAAAGAGTCTGTTCAGGCTCTGTTTCTCTTCTGGACTCCCACTGGGTTGCCTAGGCTACTGAATTGTAGTGACTCAGTTCCTTAGCCCTCCCCTGTTGTTATGTAAATGCAGAGAGGGGGCCTGCTCTTTGTCTCTTGCAAACTCTTGCAAACTCTTGCAAGCCTTGCAGCCTTGCAACCTTTGCAAGGTTGGCGGAGAGAGAAACCTCCCACCTTTTTCCTTCTCTCCTGTAGTCAGTCTGGTGCACTTTCCCGCTGCCCTCTAGATTCTGACCGCCTTTTCCCCGCCAATGTCTCGGGTTATTGAACTCACCTACCCTTCCAGCGCCGATGTGTGGACTCGGAGCCCTGGGCATCCCAACTCTCCCCGCTGGTGTCTGTGTGACATCTACTCCCCTTCCTGCACTGGCTTGCAGACCCTGCGGCTCCCGCAGCTCGGCTTCTGCACGGTGGGCGACCTTGTTCTCCCAGTAGGTCCTCCGAGTCACAGCCACTAGATCCAGAAGAGTTTCCTCTGCAATTTTTTCCTGATCCTTTTTCTGAAGCTACCATAACTCCCCTTTTATTAAACTAAATTTTCCCGGACTATTGGTGCACGCCCTCACTATTCCGCCATCTTGGCTCCACCCCCCGGGGTGTGTTTTGATTTTAGGAAGGAATGCTGATTATTTGGGGGAAAATTACTTAAGATAAAACATAGTTCTGGATGACTGTTTGAAATGTTCTCCTAGGAACATTAAAATTTTAAATTTATTAATGAAATTATACTCAGTTTTTAGAAAACATTGATTTAAGGTAACTGGAAATTAAAGAACACTATTTTGTGACAGAAGACTTGGGTTTCATATTAAGTAATTGACTTTTGGCAAACAAAATCAAGACAGCACACCTCCTCACACCCCCTTGTTTGAGAGACAGAGAATGCTTCCATCTGCTGGTTTCTCCCTGAGTGTCCTCAGCCTGCACTGGGCATTGCCGAAGCCTGGGGCTAGGCACTCTGAGTCAGCTCTCCCACACTGAGTGACAGAGGCCCCACACTGAAGTCTTCGTCACTGCACAGGATCATCGGGATCTGCACAGGAGGCTTTCCTTTTGAAGTAAATGAGTAGCACCCAGCTTCCGGGCATTCTGATCAAACTGAGGGGGTACATACATAGAGGATTATTGAGATGAAAAACACCCCCCCTCTTTTTTTTAAGTAAGTAGATGTGTTGGCACAGCAGGTGTCTTGTCCTGCTGGCTAGATCCTGAAGTTGTGCAGTACTGGATTGGGCCAAGCTTCTTTATTTAGTGGGTGAGGATCCCAAAGAGGAGAAAGAGCAGAGCCTAATACCTTTTTTTGAAAATAACCTCTTTCCCTTTGGGTATAATAAATGAAGGGAGAAATTAGCAAGATCTGACAGAAAGTTAAAATAACTATTTTTATGTTTTTAAATTGTTTATCTGTATGCATCTGTTTCTTAGACTCAGTAGTTTTATTGCTTTTTTCTTTATGACCTTTTAAAAAAGATTTGAAAGGCAGAGTTATAGCAAGAGAGAGAGATCTTCCATCCACCGATTCATTCCCAAATGGCTGCAGTGTCTGGGCCAGGCCAAAGCCAGGAGCTTCATCCAGGTCTCATGAGGGTGGCAGGGGCCCAAGCATTTGTATACCACTGCTTTCCCAGGTGCATTAGGAGAGAGCTGAATGGGAAGTGGAGGAGCCAGGATTTGAGTTGGCTCTCTGATCTGAGATGCTGGTGTCACAGGCAGTGGTTTAACCTGCTGTGCTACAACACCAGCCCCTTCGTCATGATTGCAAAGGAAGGCATTTTTATTTAAAAAAAATTAGAGGACAGGTAAGGTTTTTTTTTAAACCCTAAGACATAGTAACATTTTGGGAATTATCCCTTTTTTGTTTGTGCATATAAATTTTGTGTTGAAATTACGTATGTAGCTTTTATACCAAAAATGGAATTGTATATTACTGGCTTTGAGCTGTTTTTCCCCCAGTAATATTTCAGGGCTGTGTTTTTATGTGCATTTGTAATTGCATATTTGCTCTCTTGTCTGCCCAGTATTGCATTGTTTTGATGTACCTTCTTTATCCGTGGACATGTGGATAGTTTTCATCCTTTTCTGCTATAAATGAAATTGTGGTTCTTACCTGCACACTTAAGCTGATTCCTAAGCAAATGAGGGTTTAGTGGGTCTGTGGCCATGTTGAAATGAAATTCTGCTCTAACACCTTTTTTCCTTGGCATTTTAAAATGGTTGAGAAGGGACTTCACTTTGTATCATTGCTTTTTCCTTTTTAGTGATCAAGTGAGCTGTAGTTGCTGTGGTAGTAATGGTCAGTAAGCCATTTAAGTGTTTGAGTTTGCCTATCAAAAAATGTTGGCAGTTTTCCTTTATGTCCAATCCATGGGGTGAGGCTGAAAACCTGTTGGTGACTACCCACAGAAGTGTGATGGCTAAGAGGGGGAAGGCTTGGGAAGATACATTAAGTTTTGAAGGATATGTTAGTACAACTTGACATTGAAAAGTTTATGAGTAGAATGTTTCCATCTCTAAACTGTGGCTTGTTAGAGTGAAAGCTGTGTGTTTCGAGAAACCTTGTTGGGGTTTCTCTTAGCATTGGTGGCATTTTTAAGTCTGGCAGGTCTTGGTTGTGGGAAGCTGTCTTGGTGTATGTTGTTGAACCCAACACCCTGCGTGTACTTGCTAGGTGCTAGCAGCGTATTCCCAGGGGGCTGTTTACACACAATTAGCTACCTCAGTGCCTTGTGTTTAGAGTTATGATAGCAGGCTGTGTGGCAGTGGCTTCCTTGGATCCTCTAATGCCCCCCCACACTGCTTTTTAACACTTAGAAATAGTACAAGTATGATTTTTAATGTTCATCTTGAGTATATTTAATACATTTGACTATAGCATATGAACTGGAAATGTAATTTTCTTAGTCAAGAAAATGAAAAGTTCTAGGTAGTAAAGTGGTAGGACTGAGGGTGATATTATTCCTATTCAAACAGAAGGTTTCTATTGTAATAAAAACTCTGGAATAAAACTGAGTATTTTATGTCCATGGAGGTTGATAGTTTATGATGCAATGGCGTTACAGGCTGGGATACCTGAGTCTACTAATTTTATATATTGTCACTGTTAAAAGACCTTGGGTTTTGATGTGATTGGCATTTTTGACTATCCCAGTGCCTTTTATTGTGTTATGACACAGTGGTTGTGTACTGACAGATTTAAAATTGACTTGCAGTTTGAGTGTGTGGCTTTCTTTGCTATACTGGTCTTTGAATTGGAAAAAGCAGTAGTGAATGGGAGTGGTGGAGCATCATATACTGGAATGTTAGTGTTTCCTTGGTTACTTTAATTCCAGTTACTGATGGGCATTTTGGAGTTCAGGGTAGAGACTTTTTTTGGTAAATATAAACTTAGTGAACGTGATTGTCCAGATTTTCCTTTTGTCATGTTGTTTTGTGGAAACAGTGCTTCCCATCAATTTATGGATAGAGCTTAGACTTTCCAGTGCCTATTTCTGAATTTAAAATTTTTTTGGTTTTAGATTGAGAGAGGATCTGTTTTAATGTAATCGGTGATACCAGTTTGTAGGATTTCTATTTTCAGATAGCATTATCTGAAAGTAACATGATTTTGTTACTCTGGTGTTTGTTAGTATTAAGAAAGCTGAATTGGTTTACATACTAGATGGTGTGCTCAGTCATCTTACATGAGGCCATTTACATTCTGGCATAAACTACTTTAGAGCCGCTGTTTAGTACCATAGCATTTAGAGGAAGCAGGCTAATAAAGTCGATATTTCTTTGCAGTTGAACCACTGTGGATAATTTAATTTGAATTTATGGTCCATATGTTACAGAAAAACACTTTTTCTGTTTTATAACATTAAAAATTTGAGTGAAATGTTGTAACTCTAAATACTGATTTTCTTTTTAATGTTTTGTTTGAACAACAGTGTGGTTCTGAAGAATCCTAAGGAATGAATAGCCCACTGGAAATTTGAGCATAGATATTTATAGTTGAGTAAAAACTCTTCTTTTACTATTTGGATATTTATATACCCATGGTAAAACTGCAGAAACTAACTGGGCTTGCAGTTTTATTGAAAGATACATAAGAACAAGAATGTTGCTGAATCAGCTGATGTTAAAGACAGGATTCTAACGTAATCTTTTTTCTTCCCCTTTCTGTCATTCCAACATCTTTTTCGAACTGTGAACTAAAGTGGAAGACAAGCGTTCCAGTGATGCCAGTAGTTTGCTCCCACAGAATATTCTGTCTCAGACAAGCAGACACAATGACAGAGACTACAGACTGCCAAGAGCAGACACTCACAGTAGTTCTGCGCCAGTACAGCACCCCATCAAGCCAGTGGTTCATCCAGCTGCTGCCCCAGGCGCTCTTCCTTCTAGTCCATTTACGCTGCAGTCTGATCACCAGCCAAAGAAATCATTTGATGCTAATGGAGCATCTACTTTGTCAAAACTGCCTACACCCACATCTTCTGTCCCTGCACAGAAAACAGAAAGAAAAGGTATGTCGTTACTACTAGATGCTGCGCGTGAACTAGTTTCTGCTGTAGTACATTATTTCCTTTGGCTTAAGACTCTTATCGATAAGTTTTTTTAAGTTTTCTAGACTGTTACTGCATATATTTAGGTCTAGAGTTAGCAGTACTTTGCCTTTTCTTGTAATTTATTATCAAGCCTCAGAACCGTTTTTTCCTTTGACACTGACATCAAGTGCTTAATTTATAACCAAAGTGGTTTAAGTAACTTGTCAAAGTCCAATAACTGTCCCTTTGTATTTATGTAAAATACTCTTGTGGTAGTTGTCTTGATAGTCTAGAAATTGATTCTCTTAATTAAAATTTAATATGAACAGAGACAAAACTTGTTTTTGTACAACATGAACTCATTGGTTTCATTTTGTGAGTTAGAAAACTGAGTCATGAGTCTCAAGTTAACTAATGTCTGAATTTGATTGTAAGTCTGAAGTGAAACATTGCAATACAAATTATGTTTAGCCAACTCTGTGTTAATAACCATAGCATATTCAAAAAAGAAGTGTGACAACAACTACTTGGGAGGTGGAAGCAGTGTGATAAGAACTATATTTGCATGAACCATTGACTCTGACTTTTACCTCACCATATATATATATATTTTTTAAATAAGGAAGTTAAAAGACAAATTTTCATGGTTAGACCAGTTGGCAGACCATTAGTAAGTGTTGAGGAATTTTTGAAATGTCCCGTGAGTTTAGGAGATGAAGAGTTTGAGTTTTTAAGCGCAGTTAATTGCTTGACAAGTTGTTTTGGACTGTTGATGAAGGATTCACATAGCTGCTTTACTTTTGCCTCTGGTTTTCTCTTGTGTGTGCTATTTGATTTTCCTTTGTACTACAGTGTGTTTCAGAGTACTAAACTAATATTTTTACTATACAGTATACAGTTAAACAGATTAATGCTTGTTTCAAATGTTAAAGTCCTTTGTACCAAAATTGATAGGTTCTTTGTACCAAAATTGATAGGTTCTCATCAGATTTACCCTGTTGGACAAATCCATATGCAGATAAAATTCTTGATGAAATCTGAATTCCTGCAACAGTTAATTTATTTTTTTCCAAAGGATGGTTTGATTTTTTTTCATTTCCTATAATTTTGTTTATCTGATCACAGAAAAACTTACTTTATTTAGAAGAACTCCAAAGTTAAAAACCTTGAGACCTTCTGAAGTCTTTATTCAGGTTCCCATTTGTTCACCTAACACTTCACAGCTCCCCTGGGCTTCTGTGATAGTACTGTCCTGCAGGCTCCTTGTTCTAGTCTCTTCTCCTTAAATGGCAGCACCATACTTTGTCTTGCTTAACGTGTCCTCCCTCTTTTTATCATTATCTTTGGTTTTATTCCCTTCTGCATGCTGTATTTGTTAAATTTCCTCGGATACAGAGTGTCCCAAATTTCTCCCTTTCCCACAATGTATTAGATTCTCAGTAACTGACAGAATTAACCGTCAACTTGTTCTCTGGTATTCTCAAGGCCAGGCACATTTCTGCCACCTTTTGACAATCTTTGCACTCTTTGCTGTATTTCATTTGTGTGTACTCTTTCTATTGTTACTACTACTTCCATTATTAAACTCAGGTCATCTCTCTTGAAGCAGGCTTCTGATGATCTCCCTGTCCTTCCTGCCCGGTCCGGTCACTCACTGCAGCACCACCATCCTAAAGTGAGATTGGACTCTGTTGCTTTCTTGCTTAAAGGCTTGTACTGGTTTGCCATTACGCAGAGGATAAAGTCTAGACTCCTAAGTAAGCCGTGTGTCTCCCTAGTTTGATCTCCAGTCATTCCACTCCACATTCCCTACAATTGCTCTGTTGCAGGCGTGTGTGTTTCTGGACGTGGTAACGTTCATTCATGTTCCTTGTGTTCGCTAGATGGAAGGACATGTCTGTTCCTGTCCTGCTGAACTCAGTATTCTTTCTTGAAAGTCCAAATCTCACATCCTTCAGGTTCTTAACTGTCAGTTAACCTCTCCCAGTCTGTTTCCCAAGCACTTGGCCCTTTGTCTATTTTAGTGCTTATCACACTATTTTAGTTTTTTCAGACAGTTATGTTTAGGTTCGACATTGTGTTTTACTGCATTTTGTACTGTGCTCACCTCCTCTCCCCTCATCCCCCATGCTTGAGTTAGCATTTCCGACAACCTTAGTTAAAAATGACTGTGAACCAGAGTTGGTGCTAATTATTTTACGTATACTTAGTGTGTTCCTTGAAACAACACTAGAAGGGAAGAGACTGTCTCTTACCATAGAAATGAGAGGCCTGAACAGTTCAAACACATGTTAGAGTATTTCAGGTGGCTTCTCCAAAATCCATGTTCTTTCCCCAAAACCATATGTAATGAAAGATAACAAATTATCAGTTAAGACTTCGGTAATTTAAAATTGCGAACAAATTGGAGGTGACTCAAGTGTAAATTGTACAAAGTGTATTTGCTAATCACAGATACTATATACAGAATTTTATGTATGGTAATTTTAAACTTAGAGGAAGAAATTTGATAAACTTGGAGCTGCCTGTTTTATAGGGGAAATTGTATAGTCTTTCCAAGTACTTTCCTTGTGTATATAAATCAGACGATTTTACTTCCTTAAAGAAGATGTCTTAACAGTTTTGATACTTTCAGATTGTTCTAGTTACTCTAAATTTATGCAATGTTCATTACACTAAAATTTTTTTTCCTCAGTGAAGATATCCATGTTACTCATGTTGAGCTTCCTGTTTTCTGGGTTTTTTTGTTTTTGTTTTTGGACAGGCAGAGTGGACAGTGAGAGAGAGAGAGAGAGAAAGGTCTTCCTTTACCGTTGGTTCACCCTCCAATGGCCACTGGGACCTGCGCACCGTGCTGATCTGAAGCCAGGAGCCAGGTACTTCCTCCTGGTCTCCCATGCTGGTGCAGGGCCCAAGGACTTGGGCCATCCTCCACTGCACTCCCGGGCCACAGCAGAGAGCTGGCCTGGAGGAGGGGCAACTGTGACAGAATCCAGCGCCCCAACCGGGACTAGAACCTGGTGTGCAGGCGCCACAGGCGGAGGATTAGCCTGTTGAGCTGCAGCGCCGTCCTATTTTTTTTTTTTAAGATTTTTTTTTTTTTTTTTTTTTGTGACAGGCAGAGTGGACAGTGAGAGAGAGAGACAGAGAGAAAGGTCTTCCTTTGCCGTTGGTTCACCCTCCAATGGCTGCTGCAGAGGCGTGCTGCGGCCGGCGCACCGCGCTGATCCGATGGCAGGAGCCAGGAGCCAGGTGCTTTTCCTGGTCTCCCATGGGGTGCAGGGCCCAAGCACCTGGGCCATCCTCCACTGCACTCCCTGGCCACAGCAGAGAGCTGGCCTGGAAGAGGGGCAACCGGGACAGAATCCGGTGCCCCAACCGGGACTAGAAGCCGGTGTGCCGGCGCTGCTAGGCGGAGGATTAGCCTAGTGAGCCGCGGCGCCGGCCTTTTTTTTAAGATTTGTTTATTTGAAAGAGTTACAGAGAGCGAGCTTCCATCCAATGATTCACTCCCCAGATGGCTGCAATGGCTGGAGCTAAGAACTCCTGCTCTCCCACATGGGGGCAGGGGCCCAGGCACTTGGGCCATCTTCTGCTTTTCCCGTCAGCAGGGAACTGGATCAGAAATGGAGCAGCCGGGACACGAACTGGTGCCCATTTGGGATGCTAGCATCGCAGGCAGTAGCTTTACCTGCTGTGCCACAGCACCAGCCCTGACTTCTCATCTTTACAGGGGTTTTCCCCCACGAATAATTCATGTTAAAGGGTGATAATTCAGATCAGATTGGTCACTTGGCTTTAAGTGTAGTTAAGCTGTATCTAGTGGTAGCATGTTTTATTAAATAATGTTTTATTTATTGATAATTATGTTTTATTAAATAACACAAGAGCGGAATCTGTCTTAGCCATAGCTCTGTCCCTAGTACTTGACTGATAATAAGTGGCATCTGTTTGTTGTGGATGGATAAACATCTGTGTGAGTAGTAATGGATGTATTGAGGAGGATTGGAGAAGCTCCTGCATAGGTCCTGGTTTTAAAAATGTATTTGGGGGGCCGGCACTGTGGTGTTGCGGTTAAAGCTGCCACCTGCAGTGCCGGCACCCCTATGGGCACCGGTTCAAGTCCCAGCTGCTCCATTCTGATCCAGCTCTCTGCTATAGCCTGGGAAAGCAGTGGAAGATGGTCCAAGTCCTTGGGCTCCTGCACCCACTTTGGCTCAAGCTGTTGCAGCCAGTTGGGGAGCGAACCAGCAGATGGAAGTCAGTCTCTCTCCCCTCCCCTCCCCTCCCCTCTGCTCTCCTCTCCGCGTGTAACTCTGACTTTCAAATAAATAAATAAATCTTTTTAAAAGGTGTATTTGGAGAAAAACAATGAATATATGTGTTGTGTATCTAAAACATCTCAGCTGGGCACTTAACATCAGCTTAATGTAGAGAACAATGCTGGTGTTAGGGTAAAAAGAAGGGTTCAGGTTGTCCCCATTGAGGCCTGTTTGTGAGGGTTAACATTTGAGCATCTAGGGGTAAGAGAGATCACTTTGTTTGGCAACCATATACCAAAGTAATAGAGAAGTTGTTACCTTAGAGAGCATAAAACTGATTTTTATCAGCTGCCTTCATGACCCTTCTAACTGGCTTAACTCTCGACCCTCTGGATTTGTGAAATGACAGTAAGCAGGGGATGTGTGGGTCCTTGTTTCTTGCTATGGCCAAATAAGTGTCAGAATTACACATTTTTTAAAAACATGTTTTATTTATTTGAAAAGCCTACAACAGCCGGAACTGTACCAGGTCAAAACTAGGCGCCCAGAACTCCATCCAGTTCTCTCATGTGAGTGGCAGGCCCAACTACTTGAGCCATCACCTGCTACCTCCCAGGGTGCACATAAGCAGGAAGCTGGACTGGAGCTTAGAGCCAGGACTCAAACCTAGCACTCCAGTGTGGGCTGAAGTTGTCCCAGATAGTGTCTTAACTGCTGTGCCAAATGCCTGCCCCTAGAAGAATTTAATGAACATAAAAAGCAGTTTTCTCATTTAGTATTTTAGAGTTAGGATTTAGTGGCATACATAAGTTTGAAAGTGAAACAAAATAGCCACTGAAGCAGACCTGTTCAGTGACCTGAGGTTTAGGTCTCAGAGGCTTAGCCTGTCTAAACAGCATGGCTCACTTCCTCATGGCGGGCTGGAGATCTTGTGTCATGCAGTAATTTGATGTGTGAGTCACTTAGAATAAAGTTCTCATGTGTGTTCATGGTACATGTCAACTACATGAAATTTGAATGAACTGAAGTCTTCATTATGTGTGAAGTTATTAGCCGTAGAAGTTCATTAATTGGCTGTAGTGGATTCCCTTCAGTCCTCAGATGCTTTGCTTTAAAATGACTTTTAGGAATACTGAATATCATGAAAAATTAGACTGGCCATAAAATTACTCCAATTTGTTAAATAACTGAGTATATATTTGTGGAGGAATTTAATCTTGGTAAGTTAAACTAAATAGTATTTGATCAACTTCTTAGAGGTGGCATTTTGAACAGGCATGCAAGAGAAACAACTATGACACAAAAAAACTGTAGAAAACATTGGGTATTATTTGAAGCTAATTAAAGAAAACCTTTTTTTAAATTTATGATTTATTTACTTGAAAGAGAGAGAAAAGTCTTCTGGTTCACTCCCCAGTTGGCCACACTGACTGGAGCTGGCTGATGTGAAGCCAGAAGTCTGGAGCTTCCTCCAGGTCTCCTACGTGGGTGCAGGGGCCCAAGCACTAGGGGCCATCTGCTGCTGCTGTCCCAGGCCATAGCAGAGAGCTGGGTCAGAAATGGAGTATCGGGACTTGATCTGGCACCTAATTGGGATGCCAGCACAGCAGGCAGTGGCTTTACCCCTGTGCCACAGAGCCGGCCCCAGGAAGACCTTCTTAAGACCTAAAATGCATTTGCCTTTTAAAAAGTTGATAAATTTGACCAAGTAAGACATCTAAGATTTCTTTATAACAGAGATACAGTAAACTGACAGACAAATTTTGGGAGAAAATATTTGTAGTATTTTGATAAGATATGTTAAGAATTTATACAGAACATTGGGTCAAAGAAAATCGAAAAAACTATAGGAGGCTTATCTTCGTGATGTTACTTTTTATCAGTGATTTCTTGAATATGACACCAAAAGCACAGGCAACTAAAGGAAAAATAAATTTGAATTCACCAGTATTAACCTCTGTGTGTCAAGGGATACAGTCAAGAAGAGGCAACCCTAGAGTGAGAAAATATTTATAAATCATAAATGTGATACAGGGTTAATATCTAGAATATATAAAGGAGTCTAACAGTAACAACAGAAAGCCCAGTTCAAATGTGGGCAGACTTTACCTAAGTGATACTTCTCCAGAGAACATATTCTAGTGGCCAGTGGACACATGAGAAGATGGTCAGCATCATTAATCACCAGGGAAATGCAAATCAGAACCACAATTCCGTGCCTGTCATGCTCATTAGTATGAGTAGTTGTGGTTTTTTTAAAGTAGAAATAAAGAGCAATTTGTTTGTTTTAGGATGTAGAGAAATTGGAACCCCGTGCATTGCTTATGATAGAGCCCCTGTGGAACACAGTTTGGCAGTTTCTCAAAGAATTAAGAGAGGATTACCTATGGCATCCAGCAGTTTTGCTCCGGGATAAAGGCAGAGACACCACTGTTGGTAGCAATTATTGACAACAGATACTAGATAGAAACAATCCCAGCGTCCATCGCCATTGGATATGAGAAGATGAACAGTGTGATACTTGTATGTGCAGCCTTAGCCACCATAAAAGAAATGGAGCTCTGATACCATACCACAGCATGGATGAGCCTTGAGGAACAAGGCAGCAACACAAGGATAAATATGGGTATGATTGCGTGTAGATGCCACGCCTCGAGTGGGTAAATTCCTGTAGAGACAGAATAGTGGGTACAGGAGCTGGCGGGGAGTGTGAGTGAGGAGTTAACCACGTAGTGGGCAGTGTTTGGGAAGATGGACAGGTTCTGGAGTTGTATGGTGGTGGTCAGTGCACAAGACTGACGTCCCTGCATTGTACACTTAGAGTGGAACATTTTGTCTGGTACGTTGTACCAGCATAAAAGCATTGCAAGGATAAGATTGCCAATACATAATGAAAACTAAGGTTAAAACGTGAGCTGCTGTTTTGCCTCATGGTTAGTGACAGTTACTGTTTGGATGTGGAGAAACAGTTGGTGGGAACGTGCAAGGTGGTAATGCTCATGTGGAGGTCCCTTTTTCAAAATCTGTCAAAGGTTTAAAAATGCACTAATGTTTTGTCTGTATAGTGCGAATATTTTTTCAGCTTAATGAGATGAGTTGCGAAAGTTAATATCTTTGTTGTAAAGCAAATTTATGTACATTTATAAATACATGGAAAAGGTTCTGAAAGGATACATGCCTAAAGATACTCACTATGTGTATGTAAAGTAACTTGAAATGCAAATCATAGGAAGCCACGGAGCAGGAGCAGACTGGGCCTGGCTGCCTTGTTTTCTCTGCTACACTTACTGTGTCGTTTGCTTTCCTTCAAAACGTGTTCCACGTCTCCTGTGGAGCACCACTGCAGAGGGTAGAAAGCAGACTGAGCTTTAGTGTCCTGCTCAGTGTTACACACCGTCAGAACCCTAGGAAGTTAATGATAAAAGTGCTGTTTTTATCAACATCTTTTTAGATTGTATTGTGTATCACAAAGAAAAATAGCTCACAAAGAAACTTTGGTTTATGTTCTTTGGGGTATTTTAAAAGGATCCTTAGAATAGTTGCGATGCTATTCTAGGTTCAGTCTTTAATACGTTGTAGTAACAAGTACTTTTGCAGTTTCCTTCCCCCTTCTGGCAGTAACTGGAAATACACATCAGTTCATAATTACAAGCATAAAAGGAGGGAAAGCAGTTTTACCTATTCAAACAGGATATACAGTGGATGACACAGTTGTGTGTGTTGCAGAATTGGTTAGAGGCCTAAAGTCACAGAGATGTCAACTGGAAAAGTAAGTTTAAAATGTATTCAAAAGAGATTAAGAAATGGAGCATGCATAGATAGGTGCCCATGCCTGTGTAGCAGAACCAGGTGTCCAGTCAACGAATCTATGTTGGTGTCATTCTGGTGCCAGTTCCAATTCTTGCACTAGGGCTGACCGAGGCAAATAAAGCAAGATTTCGTTCCTGCAGGAGCTATGGTGAAGTAGAAGGGAGGGAACATTACTGTTGTTACACCGTAAAAAGGTGCTGGGCAGTGTGGTGGATCTGAGGGCTCTCTGGGCACAGGGGAGTGCTACCCAACCAGCACCTTCAGTATGAAGCTTGGACTCGCATTGCTACATTTGTGTTACATTCAGGTACATGTGTACTTTGAAGCATCTGATGGAACAAACTTTGAATAAGCTGCAGCTCTCTGAAGGGGTGTTTATGTGGTGTGTCGTGTGGGAGGCCTGGAGGCTGTGACAGATGGGGAGCGTGGCATTCCGAGACCCTGTCTGAACAGTCTCAGCTCTCTCTGGTTTTGTTCTTACTCCACTCTGTACTCTGCCTTGCCTTGTGCCATCTTTTACAATTTTTTTGGAGGTTTACTCTGTTTCTTCAGAGTCTCACGTTGAACTTTTCATGGGTCCCTAGGGTCATCAGATAGAGGCGAGGGCCCTAACCTTCCGAGGTGATTCTGTTCCTGTTTATTGAGAACTTACATGTAAAACCAAACCTTTTAGCAGAGAACTACCGACTTCCAGAGATGTACTTTCCCCAGTGGTCGCCCACGTCTGAAGAAGACTCCTCTGATTTCCACACTGATTTTCTCATTTGTAATTTCTCACAAAATTGAAAAAGTCAGTCGTCAGGACAAATAACCCTGTTGTAATTGGAAATTAGGGGTGTTGAAGTGTTTGTTACTTTTGTTCCTTTGAAGTGATGCATATTGGCGTTCTGATTTGGAGTGTTTCCTTTGCTTGACATGAGGGGCCAACTGAAAAATTGTTAAGGGATAGGGACCCTTTTACCTACTGAGGGCCATTTGGATATTTCTAGCATCATGCGCAGGTCATACAGAATTATCAACTTAAAAATTGGCCTGCTATGGATTTAATTTTGTGGGCCAGGGGCTGGACGGTCCTGTGTAACTTGGCAAGTCTGTGAAAAGATTGGACGGCACTCAGGCAAAATTGAAAACACCTTGCATCTCCTTCTACCTTCTTTTCTCTGTTAAAAAGAAGAAAATCTGTGAGGTGACAGAGTGAGGATAGTTTCAGAGGGCTGTAAGTACTCATTTAACTGTTCGTGCAGTAAGTAAAAACACAGATCTGAACTTCACTGTGCACGTTAATCAACATGTCCGTAAGCTGTGTGTGGAAGAACCTTGAAGGGATATGATCTGGAGAAATGTGCTGATACAACATACATGTTTTATCATTTAATTTGGGTTTATTGATATTTGTCTATCAGTCCAGACCAGCAAAAGCCAAGCACAAAGTCTGCTGGATCTAGGACCAGGCTTTTTTAAGATGCATGCCTTAGAAGAGAAGAGCGTCTTAGCCCGACCCAGTGGAGCATGGGTAGCACCAGTCTTTGAAATGAATGGAAAGCAGCTCTGAGATGTGTCATTTGTAGAGAGCTGCTGTCCCTAATTCTGATGACCATTGTGATAGTGTTGTACAAAGACTGATGGGGAGGCCCTTTTCCGTAAGCTTGCTAGTAATTTGGCGCCTGTCCAGGAATGTGAAGGATGGTGAATGTTTAGTTCTGAGAGTTGAAAATGAAGATTTAAAGTTACTGCTCAACTGTGATACTCCTGAAACCTGCATGACTTCATAACAAGTCTAAAGGTCATATGTTGTATGTGCTATCTTAACTGCCTCCAAAAAATGCTTTGACAAGTGTCCTTCTTTGGTCTTCAGACCAGCCTTGTCAGAGTGTAGAGTGTGTGTTGCTGCCTGAGGGTCTGTGTTCTTGCATTAGAGCCCTGCTGTGTTGACAATTTCGTGGCAGGAAGATGGCATTTTGTGCTCTTTGTCTTGTCTGGGCATCCATGTGCTTCTGGTGTTGTGCTGAAATAAAGCAGGTGTGGTGCTCTTTCTTACAACCTGCCTTACATCTCTGAGTTCTTCTGAGGGTGTACACCTAAGACAGAGAGTGGATCCTGAAAGGGTGTTTATGGACAGCTTTTCTAGAAATGCCAAGTGGCTCTCTGATGTGGGTCTTCTCCATTAGAAACGTGAAGTAAGCCTTGCTTTGCTTCTTGCCAACAGTTGGCATTGTTAGGCTTTACATTTTTGCTACTGTGGTGATATAAATGAATATCTTCCTCTGTTTTATGTTTTTGTGTTCATTAATGAAGTTGAGCATATTTTTTGTTTGCATTTCTTAGCCATTCAAGTGCTTGCTAAAATCTTTTTATGTCTTGTTTTAAAAATGCTTTCCTATTGAATAGTCTTAATTTATAGAAGTTTTTAAAAATATTATGACTACTAATACTTTGGATGTAATTGTTAAGCTTTTTGAAACTATAAAAACCTTCCTTGTAGTTTTAAAAATCTTTTAAAGACTTAAATAAAAAGTTGAGTCCACCTTCAACTGATTTTATCTGACAGAACTTGTCTTGCTTATTGTGTTCTTCAGCCACCGCAGGAATCTTTAGAGCATTTATAATTTACATTACCAGCTTGTCAGATGTTTCAGAAGCACTGTTAGGGCTTTGGTTGTTGTTGCATCCAGACTCCATAAATAAGGAGTTTGAAATAGAAACTTCCAAATATTCATGATTTTCCATGTGTGTTTTATGTTTTTTAATATCTAAATACTAAACATTTTACTAGTAGAAGAGTTCATTTTAGTGCTGATAATCTTTAAATGACACAGACAGATAAAGCATGGCCTCATGTAATATTACAGCACGGAACTTTGTAGTTCTGAAACTCGGCTAATACAGAGCTCTAGTACGTGACATTCTCAGTCTGTATGGGAGGTGACTACTGTGATGTCTGTTCTGACTTGTCTTACATAGGTAGGTTGCTGCCATGGTCATAACATTTTTTTCCACCTTATTTTACTAAATATCTAAATCTAGTCACGTAGAATTGTTCCTTTATCATCATGGAAGCTGTTTCAATATGTGGTTAAAATAACTGTTCACGACGGCATTCCCAGTAGGCAGAGCTCAGCGCTCTGTATGTCACACGTAGGAGTGTGGTATCAGGTTTTGTGACTTGCATTTATGTCACCTGGTCAGGTACTTACTGAGCACTTTGTGTGCTCAATTGTACGGACTAAATGGAATTAGACATTTCAGATGCCAGTTCTCATATGTATGCTTGTTCTGCTTTGCCAAATTCAGGTAACTTTTTTCAGCCATATTGTCTTATTTATTTAGAATCTGCACCAGGAGACAAGGCAGTATCACATTCTTGCACAACTCCTTCCACATCTTCTGCCTCTGGACTGAATCCCACGTCTGCACCTCCGACATCCGCTTCAGCAGTCCCCGTTTCTCCTGTTCCGCAGTCACCAATACCTCCATTACTTCAGGACCCAAATCTTCTTAGACAGTTGCTTCCTGCTTTGCAAGCTACACTGCAGCTTAATAATTCTAATGTGGACATATCCAAAATAAATGAAGGTAAATTTTCATAGTAACAATGGTTATCATGTTTTTTTCCCCAAAAAGATTTGAGAGACAGACCAATAGTGAGCTCCCATCCAGCTGTTTCACTCACCAAAAGACCTGCCGTGACTGTTGGCAAGGCAGGAATAAGAGCCGGGAACAAAGTCCAGGTCTCCCGTGTAGGTAACAAGGACCCAAGTACTTGAGCTGTCTCCTGCTGCCTTCCAGCGTGTGTATTAGCAGGAAGCTGGAATTTGGAACAGAGCTGAGATTCAAAACCCAGGCATTCTTAACTGCTAGACTAAAAGCCTGCCTCCATAGTGAAAAGGTATTTAAAATGTATTTATGGGGGCCGGCACTGTGGCTCACTTGGTTAGTCCTCCACCTACAGTGCCTTATGGGCACCAGGTTCTAGTTCCGGTTGCTCCTCTTCCAGTCTAGCTCTCTACTGTGGCCTGGGAAGGCAGCGGAGGATGGCCCAAGTGCTTGGGCCCCTGCACCCGCATGGGAGCCCAGAAAGAAACACTTGGCTCCTGGTTTCAGATCAGCATAGCTCTGGCCGTAGCAGCCATTTGGGGAGTGAACCAATGGAAGGAAGACCTTTCTCTGTCTGTCTCACTATCTAACTCTGTCAAATTAAAAAAAAATATTGTAAAATGTGTTTGTGTTGTATAAAATTAGTAAATCTCTGCTTTAGTACTAGTCTTTTTTCCCTTATATTTGAACTTCTCAGAATTTAGAATTTATGTTCCACATAGTTTAAAGCCATGGCATATAATTGGGTTACATTTGTGTATATTTTTCAAGACTTGCTATGTATCTGGTAGTTACTAGAGATGAATCACTTCTGTAAGTGCTAAGTACTAGGAAATGAGGAGTTCAGGTAGTTATATAAAATACTTGAAACATTTTCTGAGAAAGGGGTAGGTACTGGATAAAATTTTGCCATTTTTTCCTGATTAATTACAATGTTTAATTCTGGCCTCTTAAGTATCAAAAGTACATGGTTTCCTAAGTACCATCTTTTTTCTGTTCACTCTTAATTAAAAGGTTGTTGGAATGGGTATAGCTGAAGGGTTTGTGTGGCTACTTTTCTAAAAATAAAAAAAAATCATATGAAATAACAGCCATTTATCTGGTTAATCTTATATACTGCCCTGTGCACTTCCCATAAAATTGGCTAGGTTTCTGGGATAACCCACAGTTCTGAGAACACGGTCTAGTGTTTTCTAAAAAGTCTCACACTGAGGAGTTTTAATGGTAGATCTTAATTTATCTTTATTGTAAACTCACTCATTTTCTATCTACCTCAGATTATTTTTAATCTTTTTCAATATTTTTAAGAGATTTAGTTATTTGAAAGGCATAGTGACACAGAAAGAGAGGGATCATCCATTCTCTGATTTACTTCCTATGCGGCCATGGTAGGTAGCCAATGCCTGAGCCAGGCTGATGCTAGGAGCCAGAAACTCTAGCCTAGTATCCCACATGGAGGGCAGGGGCTCAACTACTTGAGCTGTCACTGCTGCCTTCCTGGGCACATTAGCAGGAAGCTGGATCAGAAGTGGAACAGGCAGCATTTTTTTTAAAGATTTATTTATTTATTTGAAAGAGTTCTACAAAGAGAGAAGGGGATGCAGAGAGGTCATCCATCTGCTGGTTCACTCCCCAGTTGGCCACAATGGTTGGAGCTGCACCAATCTGAAGCCAGGAGCATCTTCTGGGTCTCCCACGTGGGTACAGGGCCCCAAGTCCTTGGGCCATCTTCCACTGCTTTCCCAGGCCATAGCAGAGAGCTGGATGGGAAGTGGAGCAGCTGGGACATGAACCAGTGCCCATATGGGATGCCAGCACTGGAGGCAGCGGCTTTACTCGCTATGCCACAGCACCGGCCCCCATCTTAAATCCTTATACCCATTATATTGCATCTTCTAGGTTTTGTTTCTTTGTTGTTTATCTTGGTTCTTTTTTATTATTTTTTACTTATTTATTTGACAGGTAGAGTTATAGACACAGAGAGAGAGAGACAGAGAGAAAGGTCTTCCTTCCATTGGTTCATTCTCCAAATGGCCCCTATGGCCAGTGCTGTGCCAATCCAAAGCCAGGAGCCAGGTGCTTCCTCCTGGTCTCCCATGTGGGTGCAGGGTCCCAAGCACTTGGGCCATCCTCCACTGCCCTCCTGGGCCACAGCAGAGAGCTGGACTGGAAGAGGAGCAACCGGAACTGGAACCCACCACCCATATGGGATGCTGGTGCCACAAGGCGGAGGATTAACCAAGTGAGCCATGGCACTGGCCCCTGTTTCTCTTGTTTCAAAAATTCATTTATTTTAAAGGTAGAGTTAACCAAGAAAGATCTTCCACTCCCGAGTGACCCCAGTATCTGAGGTTAGGCCAAGCTGCTCTAGGAACTTGGAACTCAATCTGTGTCTCCCACAGGCCCCAACACTTAGACTGTCTTCTGCTACTTTCCCAGGCCCATTAGCAGGGAACTGGTTAGAAGTAGAACAGCTGGGACTGGAATCGGCACCTGTATAGGACACTGGCATTGCAGGCAGTGGCCTGACCCACTATACCACAGTGCACGCCATCACCCATTTTCTAGGTTTTTATTTCAAGAGTTCCAGTTGTAAGTGCTTCATCTGTTTTCCCAGTCCTGTTCAAGTTTCCAGGTTGTTACTAATGCTTTGTAGGCCTCTGTGCTTCTGTTTGAATTTATGAAGTAATGTTTTTAGTTCTTACAGCAGCTGTGACCCAGGCTTCACTGCGGTCCATAATTCATAAGTTTCTTACTGCTTTCAACATAACCTCTCTGATCTCTCAAGCTGCACAACTCTCAACACAAGGTATCTGTATTCTTAGAAATGTCTACAATTGTCTGGAATTTTATCAGCACTTCTTAAAAACTTCTTTAAAGATTGGCTATCTTTATTTTAGCTGGTTTTGGTAACACTAGCATTATAGTAGTATATGTATTTCCCTTTTTTAATGTTTTTAGATGATGCTTTGGAATTTATCTTAAGGTATTACTGTAAATCTGTAATATAGTGTGATTTAAGTTGCTAATAAAAGAGTTTTACTCGAAAGCTGAAGGTAAACTGCGATGTGCCCTCAATCTTCAGAAAGCATTGTTATATATTTGAAGAGCTGAAGTTTGGGCAGGTTGATGTTAGATGATTCTAAATACACACACACACACACACACACACACACACACATTATATTTGAGAGGGAGAGACAAAGAGATCTTCTGTCCAGTGGTTTACTCTCTAAATGGCTGCAACAGCTGGGACTGGGCCAGGCCAAAGCCAGGAGCCTGGAACTCCATCCAGGTCTCAGATGTGGGGGTCAGGAACCTAGTGTTTGGGCCATCTTCTGCCGCCCCCTCAGGACCTTAGCAGGGAGGTATATCAGAGGCATAGGAGCTAGGAGCTGAACCAGGCTTGCCCAGCTGGGATCTGGTGTCTCAAGCAACAATTTGCATAATGCCTGTCCTGATGTCAGGTGACTTGGCTACATGATATGGAAAAAAACCAGTTCTTGCCTTGAGCTAGTGGTCCCTCTTCAAGTAGAGTGGCGCAAAGGCTCTTGAAGTCCTTTGACTAGGCTATGCAGCAGGAGACTGAGCACAGGACAGTGCCTGAGCCTCAGCGAAGCAATGACGGTGCTGAAGGGCTGCTGTGTGAGGTTAGGCTCAGGCTCAACTCCTTGCTGTGGCCTTGGAGTCCTGTGCTGGGTGTGCTGAGCTCTGACACAGAGCTCGTTTAGTCAGTGAGTCCACGTTGGATGTCGGTTTCTGACTTGGTTGGGTAAGTGTTCTTTGGGGGACCTAGGATTGTGGGGGGTATGTAGAGTGATGCAGAGATGTGTCTCCAAGAATAAGCACACCTCAGACTAACACAGTCCCTATCAAACCTTTGATTAGTACTCCTCCTGTTTCATCACAGCCAAAAGTATGTCACTTCTGAGGGAAATTCGCAAAAGTTCCAAGTTAACAACTGTTAATTTTTGAGTAACCTTATTATTTGTCTGCATTTTGATGAGGGAGCAACCAAAATGTGAGTTTCAGCAAACAGATCTTATTTCTAGAGCTTAGAAGTTATCTTCAGTCTGTTTAAAAATAGTGCCTAAAAGTGAAATGCATGGTAATATTAGTTTTCTAGTCCCTGAGAAAATCACTGCATCAGATCCCTAAAGCAATGGAGGTCAGTTCATCACTTTCAAAGTTCTTTTTCAAGTTGGTTTTAAGAATACTTGGATATTTGAACTTATGTGGAACTTCCTAAATAATATGTTCTTTATGAAAAGACTTTTTGATTAGAAATGACAGGTTATTAATATTCTGAAGCGTCAAGACTATCTAGATTTGTTTTGGGCGAATTCTTAGAAATCAAAAACCCTGCTGCTTTAGGATATGACTTGATCAAAACGGCCCCCTCTGTTTTTGCCTTGTTGCTGTAATTTGGGGCTTTTATTTTAAACTACTTTTTTTTTCTTCCCTCTCTGGCTCCTAAAAATAACATATGTGTCCCATAGGCAGCCATAAACCTGTATGGGGTGATAAACATCTCTGTTAATCAGAGATGGGCTGTAGCTCATTCTGTGGTTGGACCACTCTATATTTTCTCAAGAAGTTATTGAAATCTGAGCGTGCATGTTTGTATGAACATAGATAATTGGTTTTATTGCTTTTGTTTGGATTACAGAAGTAGCAGTAAATGAAGAGAGATTAGAGTAGATTGGAAGGAAAGCTGTAGTGAAAAGTCAAACGTAGTTTCTTGGGCTGTTGTGTGATTTTATGGTTTTGACCTTGAACTAGTTTATGATTTAAGTTTCAAAACTTAGACTGTCTTCTAGCTATGTGGCACTTGATAACTTCTTTTAAAAATCTGGATTCAAGAGTCTTTAAGATTGTTAGCTAGGTTTGCTGGGGGCAAGATATGGATTGGATTGAGAACCTAACTTTACTTTTTACAATTAAATATGCTTGTATCCAGTAGTAGCAATTTTATTGTGAAACAGAATTAAGACAACTGTTAAAATCACTGGAAAGTAGAAATGACAGGAAGTTTCATTGACAGTAACACTTTGACTTTGCTCTAATTTCGATGCTGGCTGTGTGCCCAAAGCCTTCCTCCCCAGGTTTTTCTGTGTCAGGTTAGTACTCCAGTAGTTAAGCAAGGACCAGTGCCCCAGTCAGCCCCACAGCAGCCTGTGACTGCTGACAAGCAGCAAGCTCATGAACCCGTCTCTCCTCGAAGTCTTCAGCGCTCAAGGTAAGTTGATGTGTGTTGAAACTGCCTCGTGGTTTTCTTTAAAATGACGGAGAGTGCATTGTTCAGCTGTGATTATGGAGACTAGAACCTGGTCTTGGGAGAGGTCATGGACAGCCTGGCTTAGCAGTGTACAGACAGATCTTCCATACAACAAAGGGAAGGAATGTTGTCTCCCGCAGAGCGGCCTCGGTTATTTTGAAGCCAGTGGCCCTTTTCTTTAGAATTTACAGTAGGTGGGATTATGTCATACTTGCACAAAAGACATCCGATTTTCCTTTTTTTGTTGGAATTAGATCACTTTTGACCTCATAGCAGTTTTCATTGAATGTATCGTAGCTATGATCGCACACCGCAAACGTGGGCCAGTGTTTCCCAACCGGTGTGTGGCAGGCTTTCCTGATAGCTTGTGCTTAACCCTAAACAGACTGGTTTTCAGATCTGCAATTGCCACTGTATGTGTTTTCACTTCATGTGTTCATTAGTAATCAACTTGAAATGAAACTTGTTGAGTGGAACGCGGCGTCTGGGTCAGCGTCAGCGTCCCAGCGTCGTCGGGGTCAGCGTCAGCGTGTGTAGCGTCGGGGTCACGTAAACGTCGTGGGCGGGGCGGCTCAGTTCATCGGCGGGCGGCGGCGAGGAAGGATGCAGCCGGGGCGGTAGGGATTCTTCTGAGAAACCGAGAAGTCGGCGGCCAGCAAGGAAGCAGAGGCAGGTGGGGCCGGTGTTGGTGTAGGCCTGGGCAGCGGCGGTGAAGGAGGCGGCGGTAGCGAGGGTGAGGGGTGGCGCGGATAGAGGTGGCGGGTCCGTGTCGGGCGTCCTGGGCGGGGAAGGGCGGCTCTGCCCCGGCCTAACTGAAGCCTGGGCTTCCTAGGCGGTAAGTCTCAGTCTTCACTGGTGGCGGGTTCCTCGCTCACGTCCGACTTCCCCGGGTCTCAGAAGAGTCGCCACTGCCGCGGCTACATCCTTCCTGCCATTCCACGTGACCCCGACGCTACACACGCTGACGCTGACCCCGATGCAACGTTGAATGCGGCGTCTGGGTCAGCGTCAGCGTCCGAGCGTCGTGTGCGGTGTCGGGGTCAGCGTGCGTAACGTCGGGGTCACGTAAACGTCGTGGGCAGGGCGACTCAGTTCCTCGGCGGGCAGCGGTGAGGAAGGTTGTGGTGGTGGCGGTAGCGATTCTTCTAAGAAACCGAGAAGTCGGCGGTCAGCGAGGAAGCAGAGGTAGGTGGGGGCGGTGTTGGTGTAGGCCTGGGCAGCGGCGGTGAAGGAGGCGGCGGTAGCGAGGGTGTGGGGTGGCGCGGATAGAGGCGGCGGTGGCGGCTCCGTGTCGGGCGTCCTGGGCGGGGAAGGGCCGCTCTGTCCCGGCCTAACTGAAGCCTGGGGCTTGCTAGGTGGGAAGTCTCAGTCTTCGCTGGCGGCAGCAGTGGCTGAGGACCAGGAGAACCAGGAAGCGGTGGGTGTCGGCGTGGGCGTCCTGTGGGGCGTCCTGCTTTGCACAGCACAGTTCGTGGGCAGGCAGCAGTGGCGGTGAGGAAAGACACGGTGGCTGGGCCATTCTGGCACAGAGTCCAGCGGTCAGGAGCATCAGCAGCCGGTGAGGAAGCAGGTGGGAGTGGCGGTGCTGACGCCATGGGCAGCAGCGAAGCAGGCGGTGGCGGGGGCTCTGTGTCGGGCAGCGGAAGAGAGAGGCCGGCAGTGGCGGCTTGAGATGGCAGTGACGTCAGCATCAGGTAGGCACTACAGATGAACAGGTTGGGGAGGAAAACTGGTCATAACAGTCATATTCTGCATCATGCAGGGGAAGGAAGGTAGGCAGTCAATTGCAAGGGAGGTTTCTCTAGCTTTGAAAGTGCCCCTTACACCAGCTTTAGGCTAACAGCCTTTGGGTGTCATTTGTCAGATTCTTGGGGGTGCACATATGATGTGGGAGTTAAGTTTCTCCCTGGGATGTCTGTGCCCTGTGTCCCAGTGCCCGGATTTGAATTATGGATCCATTTCCAGTTCCAGCTTTCCCGCTAATGTGTGTCCTGGGGAGACATCAGGTGATGGCACAAGTGTCTGGGTACTTGTCAGCTACATGGGAGACTGAGTTCCTGGCTCCTAACTTCAGCCTGACCAGTCCTAGCTGCTGCAGGCATTTAAGGAGTACAGGAGTAAATGGGAGAGCTCCCTCTCTTTGCCTCTTAAATAAATAAAGTTAAAACTCTTCAAAAGTGGGTGATCTTTATCTATTCTTAAGATTTATTTCAGAAGCAGATACTTATACCCATGCAGGTACATGCACGTGCACACACACACACACACACACAGTGCAGGAAACAGACATAAAGAGGGTTCTCATCTGGTTGACTTTCTAATTCTCACAACTACTGGGCCTGAGCCTGGCTGAGTTGAGGGTTGGAGAATTCATTCCGTGTTCCCAGCAAGGGTGATGGGTATCCAAATACCTGGGTCCTATCCACTGCCCTCCAGGTCCACATTACAGGAAGCTAGACTCAGGAGCCAGAAACAGGTACCCGATTTCTTGAGCCGTCACAACTGCCTTCTCCATCCACATTAATAGGAATCTGCTAGAGTCAGGAACTGGAGGTGGATACTGAAACGGGTACTTCAAGGATGGAATGTAGGTGACCTTAATTGGCTTGGTAATCAAGATTTCAAATCCTTGCCCCTCTGAATTCTAAAAATCATTACAGTTTAGTAACAGTTTTAAAAGGAAATTAAGAATTTACAACGTGTTTTAATTTCATTTCCTTCATACATTTATTTCTCTGCAAATAATCTTCATCTTTTTCATGTGTACACACATCTTAGTATATGCTTTGGTACTATGTGAGGTTTTGTGATGTTATATGTAGTTTTTTTTTTAACATATCCTGTGTATAGTTAATACATTTCAATAATTGTTATTTATGGAATGTACCTTATTTTCTTAGTTCTATATTGAGTTTTTGCAGTTTTGGCAAATGGGTAAGCAGTGATATAGGGAACAAATTAATGTGCATTGGTTTTCTTTGTATTTCTTTTCTTTTCATTAGTGTTTAACAGACTCTGTGCTTTGTGGACACAACTGTAAGAACACAATGATATTGCCTTCCTTCCTCCCCCTTTCTCCTTTCCACTGTGTTTCCTTCTCCTTTTTCTTTCTGTCTTTGGTTTAGATTTTGAGCCTATTTTCAAATTACATTGCAGTAAAAAGGCTTAATACTTTACCAGATAAGTTTAACGAAAAAAAAAAAAAAACAAAATTATTCCAGTTTAGTGAGACTATAGACAACTACTGTAAATAGTAATTGAATAGAAAAATGATTGTTTCAACCGTATGTGGTAAATCTTTAAGTAATTATAGATCATTAAAATTGTGGGCTGTCACCGTGGCTCAATAGGCTAATCCTCCTCCTTGCAGCGCCTGCACACCAGGTTCTAGTCCTGGTCGGGGTGCCAGATTCTGTCCTGGTTGCCCCTCTTCCAGGCCAGCTCTCTGCTGTGGCCCAGGAGTGCAGTGGAGGATGGCCCAAGTGCTTGGGCCCTGCACCCCATGGGAGACCAGGAGAAACACCTGGCTCCTGGCTTTGGATCAGTGTGGTGCGCCGGCCACAGCGGCCATTGGAGGGTGAACCAACAGAAAAGGAAGACCTTTCTTTCTGTCTCTCTCTCACTGTCCACTCTGCCTGTCAAAAAAGTTAAAAAATAAATAAAATTGTGGTGGGATAACATTCTTAACCATTGGTTTCACACATAGGTATAAAAGAAAGTTTTACAAACTGTATTTTCAGCAGTACTGATACACACAAACATTTCTTTCTGTTTGATTCCCGGAGATTCCTCCCAGCAGTGTCTAAGTGTTCCTTTTCCCCCACATCCTTTGCAGCATTTGTTACTCTGTTGTTTGGATTTTAGCCATTCTAATAGGGATGAGGAGCTATCTCATTGTGGTTTTGATTTGCATTTCCCTGAAGTCTGGAGATGTTGAGCATTTTGCCATATGTTCGTTTGCCACTTGTATTTCTTCTTTCAGAGAATTGTCTGTTGAAGTCCTTTTCCATTTCTGAACTGGATTGATTTTGTTGTTGACTTTTTTAAGTTGGATATATATTTGGGATATTAGTCCTTTGCAGATAGATGGTTTGCAACTATTTTTTCCATTCTGCTGGATGTCTCTCCCCTCGAATTGTCACGTCCTTTGTTTCCGAGTTTTATATAGTCCTATTTCCTTAGTTTTGCTTTTGTTGCCTGTGCTTCAGGGTTCCCATCCAAGAAGTTGTTCCTACACCAATGTCTTTGAGTGTTTCCCCTACGTTTTCTTCCAGCAACCTCATAATGTCCATAATGCCAGGTCTTAAATTGGTTCTTTGATGTATCTTCAGTTGATGTTGATTTTTGTATGTGAAGAGAGATATGGATCTACTTTCGTTCTTCTGCGTATATGCATCTAGATTTGCCAGCACCAATATTATCCTTAACTCCACTGTGTGGTCTGAGCACTTTTGTCAGAAGTCAACTGGCTATCTGTATGTGGATTAAATTCTGGGCTCTCTCTTCTGTTCCATTGAGCTACACGTTGGATTTTATGCCATCAGTAAGCTGTTTTAATGACTACAACTTTGTAGAATGCTTTGAAATCGAGTATTATGATTCATCCAGGTTGGGCTCTCTTATTCTAGATCACTCCAACTATTTGTGGCCTTTAGTGATTCCATATGAATTTTCTTTAAAGATTTTATTTATTTGAGAGGTAGAGTTACAGATAGTGAGAGGGAGAGACTGAGAGAAAGGTCTTCCCTTTCCCTGGTTCACTCCCCAAATGGCTGCAACGTGTTAGTGTTGCTATAGCATATTCAGCCCTGTTATCTGTTCTATATTTTCTTGGAAAAGAGATTACTTTTTCAAAGTGAGTGAGTATTTGTATACTTTTAGTATTAATGCATATATGTAACTTACAGATCCCTCTGTCTATACCTTAGTTCTAGACAGTGAAAAATGGGGGAGAAATACAGAGGATATACAAACAACTTTTGAAAAATTAAAAAAAAATCTGATTTACCATAAGCTGTTCTTCAAACTAACTATATTTTTTATTTCATTTAAAAGGAGGAGGCCAGCTCTTCCTATACTTAATTTAATCAGATAAAGCTTTTCTTTCATTGTGTGAGCTCACAGGCATGTTGTTGTTTATTCAGCAAATCTTTGAGGGCCTATGTACCCCACTTCCACTAGTAGCTCTTCAGAAATTCACATTTTTGGAGGTTAATCACACATAAGGATGTTTTGGTATAGTCTTGTGAATAAGTAACATTCTCTGTATAAATTCTCTTGGGTGGCAGATAACTAAGTGGGAGTGTGGAGCAGAGAGAATCAAACCTTTTTTCAGTTTCCTGTGGGCTCAATTCCTTTTATTAAATTATAATCAGTCATAATTTTATTAAATTATATTCAGTCAGAAACATGGGGACGTAACTGCTTGTTTTAGTTTTGAGTAATGCATCTCTGTAGAATCGTCAGGTGCAGTGGAATACAGGAAAGGACTTTGGAGACCAGAACAGCTTCTTCCTCTAAATGAGTTCGTTGTCTGTATCAGCACAGTATTCTTGTGCACTAATTTTACACTAATTTTGTCATTTGCTGTTCTTTCTCTGCATGCTACATTTCAAATTGAAATGTTTCTTGTATATTTTTAGTATTCTCTTAAGTTACTTGTTTTGGTAAAATTTTTTAAGTGGACATCTTTAGATTTTCCTAACATCTTGTGGCTCAGTAGACACTCTATGGTATTTTAATTGATTTTTAGTCTTTTTCTACTGATACTGGCAGTTTTGCATGGACACTATGATACGTTCTTGGTGCATTAATAGGTTGGTTTGAAAGTCCACAATACATCAGCTGTTTTTGCACAAATTTGCATTTTTAAAAACAAGCGTTCATAGTAGAACTAGATTGTTATTTTTAATACCATTACCAAGACAGGTAATGGTAATGAAATTTGTATTTGCATTTTTTAATCCACCATGTGTTCTTGTTGTCTAGATTTGTCATGACCCTTTGTAGCATTTTAATAAATAGATAAATTAAAGAAAAGTGAGATAGTCACGCTTAGGGAAAATACAGGTTTTCTTTAACAGTGCCACTCAGCATTTAATGTGTATATTGAACAAACGGGGGTCTTGTTAAAATGCATATTCTGCTTAGCACTTTGGGGCTGGGCCCCAAAGATCTGCCTTTGAACAGGATCCCAACTGATGACCATGCTGCTGGCTTTACTTGAATAATTTTGTCCTAGAGCAGCACTTTACAGTGAAAATATGAATTAGTGCAAACTATATGTTCACTTCTAGTATCCTCATTTGAAAATGATGTGAAATCAACTTAAGTGGTTTTTTAGCCTAATATACCCAAAGTACTATCATTTCAACATTTAATTAATATGCTGAAAACTATTAAGGCGTTTCTTTACTTTTTTTTGGACCAAAGTGTTTAAAATCCAATGCATATTTTGCATTTACAGCCCATTTCAGCTTGGACTCGTCACATGTAGTGTGTCCAGCATGTCACCCATGATTGGTAATGGCCACTGGCTGGGACAGTGCAGTTCTGGAGTGTACTATCTAGATTCACCACTCCCTGGTAGTTCTATAAAGAAAGTTTGATGTGCCTGATTTCTGCTGTACTCTGTTTATGCAAAGCAAGGTCGGGACTGATGGGACCTTGAGCTATAGAGTGCAGCTCATTTTAGTTTTATTCTTTGTAAGTGCACATTCATTACAGAAGACTTAGACAATACAGGGAATGGAGGAAAAATAAAATCACATCAAATCCTGTCATTGAGTCAGTTGCTGCTTTTCCATAGGAGGAACTTTTTATGCCATGAAGTACTAAGGTTGTATAAAACCTTTCCAGATAATTTTATAAAACATGTTTTATACACCTGTATTTAGTATTTACATAGTGGATCAGCAGAAAGTTGATGTTGACAGTGTCAGTCTGAGAGGACTAACCAGGAGTACTTTTAGTGTTCAGGGAATAGTAATACCCACCTTTACCCTTAACTAATATGTGAAGTAATCTTTTAGTTAGGTTTTAGTCCGAGTACCTGTACCTGGATGACACTGGGCACACTTCTGAGTTTTCGTGTATATTGTCCTTGTGAGTGTTACAAATTTGGCTGAAATCCTGTATATGTAATACTTGGTCATTAATGCCTAAATTATTAGATTTACTCTTATTCAACGGGATGTACAGTGTCAAGGAACAGTCATTTGTCATTATTTGGGACACTGGCACCCAATATTGGAATGCCTGTTTTGCAAGTTCTGCTTCCACTCCCATATCCTGGGTGAGTTTGAATCACTGCCATACATGCTGTATACCTGGCTTGAATTCCTATCTTGGTTTTCTTCACCATCATCTGCCTAGACCCACAGTGTGATCTGCATATACATTATGTAGTCGAGTTAATAATCTGGGGCCAAGCCAGGTAATGCTCAGCAGTAGAACTAATGCTTGACAGCAGAGATGATTCTACCTGCTGTTAGCAAGACAATCAGTGTGTGTATATTTGACATAGGTAGGTAGTGATGGAACAAGGACAGAAGCCTCAGCCATTTTAGGTTTCTGTTACCCTTACCTTCTCTCAAGGGACCGGTATAGTCTCACAATGTGTTGTTCTCCATCCCACCCCCTGCATTCTGCCCCATGCTTGGAAACTAGGGGGCCAAACTTGAAAAACTTGTATGGAGAAGCTCACCTCTGTTTATTGCCCCCCACCACCACTAGTGCACCTAAGATATAAAAAGGTCCAGCCCACTGGGGTCTGGTCACTCTGCTCTGTATTTGTGTGTGTGTTTGTGTGTGTGTGTACGCATGCTTGTGTGCTAGCTGTTCATCACCCATCTCTGTGGATTTATTTTCTTTGGATAAGCTTTGTCTGGCTATGAGTTCGTATTCTGTCTTTTCTCTGATCTGCAACCTTTTGCTTATATTTGCTGCCCCGTGTGAGAAGTAGAGAGAGGGGCCAGCATCTTGCCCCAGTCTGCACTCTTGTATTCTCTGGGTGAGAGCTGTGACCTCCCCCCCACCCTTCATCTGGATAAATTCTTCCCCTTTTTAGTGTCTCCTCCCGCCCCTAACCTTCTCTTTCCTACAATCTCCTTTTTCCCTTCTGACCTGGAAGATCCTATTCAGAACATTTTCTCACTCATGCTTGCACTTCTCATTTTGAGCGAATTCACAGCCAGAGCCTTTGCCTGATCTCATCATCACATGCCCACATCGGACCTAGTTCTCAGCCCATCAGATTGGTAAGAGAGGTCACGCTCACCGCATGCCTGCTGGGGCAATGCTCGTGACCAGTTCATCCGCCTTTGTAGGGCCTGGTTGTTTAGTTGGTTTCTATCGCTGTCTCCTCTTAGAGGACTCAGGACTTAAGTTCTCGGTTGAGGTGATTCTTCCCCAGGGAAGCCCTGCTACAAGAACCTCTTCCCTCAGACCATAGTTTGCTTAATCCATGGGCTCCAAATTTCAACTCCCTTCTGGCCTGCCTCTGAAAAGACTTGCACAAGCTGGGGACTGAAGGGGGAGACAAAACCAAAGCTATTATTCCACCTCAGCGTGAATTTGTTTTTTTTGTTTGTTTGTTTCAAAATTCTCTTAAGATTTTGATAACTTCACACAGAGAAAAGGCAAATGGTCAGAAGCCCCTATTCCAAGCCTTTTTCCTCCATTGGGGTCAACTTTCTGTGTGTGTGTGTGTTTTAACTTTTATTTAATGAATATAAATTTCCAAAGTACAGCTTATGGATTACAGTGGCTTCCCCCCATAATGTCCCTCCCACCCGCAACCCTCCCTTTTCCCACTCCCTCTCCCCTTCCATTCACATCAAGATTCATTTTCGATTCTCTTTATATACAGAAGATCAGGTTAGCATACATTAAGTAAAGATTTCAACAGTTTGCTCCCACATAGAAACATAAATTGAAAAATACTGTTTGAGTACTAGTTATAGCATTAAATCTCAATGTACAGCACACTAAGGACAGAGATCCTACATGAGGAGTAAGTGCACAGTGACTCCTGTTGTTGACTTAACAAATTGACACTCTTGTTTATGGCCTCAGTAATCACCCTAGGCTCTTGTCATGAGCTGCCAAGGCTATGGAAGCCCCCTGAGTTCACCGACTCTGATCATATTTAGACAAGGCCATGGTCAAAGTGGAAGTTCTCTCCTCTCTTCAGAGAAAGGTATCTCCTTCTATGGAGGTACTATGGAAGTCAGTCTGGAGATTCCTCAGAAACCTGAATATAACCCTACCATTCAACCCAGCCATCCCACTCCTTGGAATTTACCCAAAGGAAATTAAATTGGCAAACAAAAAAGCTGTCTGCACATTAATGTTTATTGCAGCTCAATTCACAATAGCTAAGACCTGGAACCAACCCAAATGTCCATCAACAGTAGACTGGATAAAGAAATTATGGAACATGTACTCTATAGAATACTATACAGCAGTCAAAAACAATGAAACCCGGTCATTTGCAACAAGAAGGAGGAATTTGGAAAACATCATGCTGAGTGAATTAAGCCAGTCCCAAAGGGACAAATATCATATGTTCTCCCTGATTGCCGACAACTAACTGAGCACCAAAGGGGAAACTTGTTGAAGTGAAATGGACAGTATGAGAAACAGTGACTTGATCAGCTCTTGTCCTGACTGTTGATGTACAATGTAATACTTTATCCCTTTTAGTATTTTTTTTGTTCTAGTACCATTGGGGGTCAACTTTCCTCACTCTGATTTCTCATGGAGGAAGAAGGCCTAGAGCCACCCCTTAAATCGTCAGCCTGCCCACCCCTCTTTTCTCCCATACCTGATAAGCTGGCCTCTCAGGAACACAGGCCTTTGCTCACTGCATTCCTCCTCTTTCTCCAGCGCCTCCTTTTCCCTCTCCACTGGCAACAAGGAAAGTTACCACCCTTCCAGCCTCTTCTCTGAATTCTCTTTCTCCTGCTCTTCCTGAGGGAGCTAAAACTCTGTAAGCTCTCCGCCCCTCCTTCATGTCATCCTCTCTGAGATCCTGGCCCAGGTTGTGACCCTCCTCCCTGCTCACCCCAGGGTCCTCCCAAGCGTCCATCTGGTGATTCCTGTCTGGCCGACCCACCTGATTCCCCTTCATTAAGCCTCCTCTGAGGTCAGCTTTTCTCATTCCAAGCCCTCAAACCAGGGAAATACTTGGAATCTCCCCTCGCACCCTTGACTTTCCCTTCCACTGTTCTCTCGGGGATGCTGCAGCCTCGGGACCATGACCCTCTCCTTACCCTTGTCCCCTGTCTGGCTCTTCCCCACTCCTGTCACCGGCAGCCAACACTGCCTCTTTCCTCTCTTCCTGACCTCTCCTCCCCAGTCTCCTCTGCCAGTCCAGTCCCTCCCCCTGCATGTAGAAAGATAGTGTAAAGGCTAGCAGAGTGTGTATTGCTCTGGAAAGCTCTGCACCTGAGACATGCCAAGCTCCAAAGACAATGCACTGTCAACTCCAACTAGGAGCCTTTCTCACTTCTGCCCACCTGTCAGGGTCCGTGTGGTGCTCAGCACCTCCCCCAACAAGAGCTTAAGAAAGGACTCTGCCTGCTGCTCAGATGCAATGAAGCCTGACGTCAGCACCACCACCCACACTCCCACACTCCACCCTCTGTCCCACAAGCTCAGCCCCTGCTCTCTTTACAGTCCCCCCTCTCTGTCCTAACTAAAATAGTCTCTACCTGTCACTTCCCCCCTCCTATGAACCCGAAAATCCTAAAATGTAATGTAATGGAGCTGTATCTCACACTACTCCTCTCACATCTAAGTTCTCTCTTGCACGAAGACAGAACCTCTGCTCCAGCCATCTCTAATAATATATTTTGCAGAACTGTCAAAGAAAAACTGAGTAACAGTGGTAAGTCCTGAGCAACTTTGCTCCAATGAATGCTCCATGTCTAATCCCCTCCCATCTTTTCCCCTCCATTGTCTAGCTTTGTCGTTCTCTCCTGTACTGTGTCATATATATGCACGTATTGTATGTCTATATGGGAAAATTCATTAACAGCTTTTTGTTTCCGTTAGGTTACACTGTGTTAGATATTTGAGAAGTATTTCCAACTACAGGTACTCTTAAAACTGGTAGAAGGCATTGGAATTTTGGTAAATGTTTTTATAAGTTATTTGACAGCTAAAATTGTTTGCTAAGTTTTCACTGGATTTTAAGTTATTGACAGTAAGCAATCTTGAAAGCCCGACTTGTTCCCTCATTTCTCTAGTCTGTTCAAGATGGGAAACTGATTCTGTTCTGCAGGACTCCTCGTCAGGATGTACAGTTTGATCTTTAGACCTTATATTAGACAGTTTGGATAGGGTCGTCTTAATGTTTTGATCTTACATAGAAGGACATAGCTGTCCTCATTGGCATCATCTTTCCTCACAGGAAGAAAATTGTCCTAACATGCCTGTGACTGTAGATTTCCAGCTCAGGCCACCAAAGATTAGGCATGGGATTGAGCACCCCCTTGGCTGACATTCCTAAAGGCTGCTTCTGTGTTCTGCTTCAACAGAGGCCAGGAGATAGAGGAGCGAGTGAGGCAGCAGGAGCAATGTAAGGATAGGTGGCAGGCCAGTTAATGGCCGCTTTACACCGTGAGCTGCCATCAAGGAGACCCAACAAGGCCAGTCCATCCCTGAATGGCACGTGTTTAGGAAATGAGGAGTCAGGGCATTGGGCAAGTAGCTGTCATGAAGAGCCCTGTCGGCTCTGACAAGAGCCAGGCCACTGGAAGCGGAACTGCCCTCGGGGTTGAAGGACTCCTGGGTCAGAACCACAGACCCTGTTGGCCCCAGGCTAAAAAGCCTTTCCCTCTGCCCAGCTCCCAGAGTAACCACCGCCATCAGGAGGACAGCCTAGGGTCAGTACCAATCAAGGCAGACGCCACCTATACGATACTAACCTCCTATTCAGGCCAGCCCTCCTCTCCGGCCAGCAAGGTGGTGGAAGTCAACGGGGTGTCTTCCCCAAGGAGGCTCACACCTCCCTTACTATGGCTCATCCAGGGCTCCATGTGAAGAGACACACACACAGGCTGGGACCTCACAGATTCCTTGGCTATAACACACCTGATTATTACTGAACCCCTTCTGTCAGTTTCCGTTTGCATCTCAATGGGAAAACTGCCTCCTTTCTTGGATCCTGTAACAATGACTCTGTCCTGTGATTTGCACCCTGTGTATCTAATCTGCTTGTTAGACACCCTACAGAAAACGGAGCAGTCAGGCATAAACCTGTCTTTGCATGAACTGGACAGGACTCTTGCTTTCCTATATCCCCCATTGTCCTCATTTGGGCTTCGCTCCACCATGGGCAGTGTTTCCGATTTGTCTTTTTATCCTCGTAATCATTTGCTGCCATTCCTACCATGTACAACTAACATGTTTCAAAAAACCTTACAGGAGGGTTTGACTGCAGGAGCAACACAAGGCTGCTTGCTCTCTCCTTTTCCAGTCAGTCCGATCCAGTGTATAGATACCCTGCCCCATGTCTACACTCCATATCAGCAGGAAGTAGCCAGAAAGAAACCGGTGGTTCACCGCTTTATCTATACTCAAAATCAGGATTGATGGAACAAGGACAGATGCCTCAGCCATTTTAAAAAAGCTGTGGTTGCTCATGCCTTCCTTCAAGAGACCAGTTTCGTCTCACATCCTGTTGTTCTTCCCTCCACCACCTGCATTGTTCCCCAGGTTTGGAAGCCAGGAGGCCAAACTTGAAGAACTTGTATAGAGACACTCATCTCCACCCACTGCCACCCACACCCACCCTGAGCCCACCTAAGATATAAAAAGGCCCTTCCTACCTGGGTCTGGGCCCTCTGCCACGTGTTCGGTCTGTGCTCGCTGGCAGTTTGTCCACTTCTGGGAGTTTCTTTTCTTTGGCTAAATTCAATCTGTCTGTGAGTGTTTTTATTCTGACTGCTGTTGATCTGCACCCTTTTCCCTACATTTGGTGCCCCGTGTGAGGAGGCACTGCTCTGCACCCTTTTCCTTACAGTTAGCACGAGACTGTCTGTTCAGTCTTTACTTCAAAGTTTGTACAATATGTCAGAAACAACCTGACACTTGGCAGCTTCTGCAAGGTTCTGGCCTGTTCTGTAGTCTCATTCTCTCTCTCTCTTTCTCTCTCTCTCTCTGTGTATATGTGTGGCTGATAGTCAAAAAGCAGACTAATACTAGTAAAATTATGTTTCTCTGGGGTGTTTTGGGTAGGATGCAAAGTGATGAAAAAATTTTTTTGCACTTAATGGTTGACTTTTAAAAACTGATTTTTTTGCTTTTATTTCTTTAAAAGACATAAAGGCACAGTACAGATAGTGACAGAGTGACGGGGGCCTGGGGTCTTCCATCCACTGGTTCACTCCCTAAATGATTGCCATTGCCAGGGCTCACCAGAGCAAAAGCTGTGAGCCTGGAACTCCGTTGAGGTCTTCCGTGTTGGTGGGAGGGCTCGACTGTTGAGACATCTGCTGCCTTGCTGGGCGCATTAGCTGGAGGCTGGATCAGCAGTGGAACAGCTGGAACTCGAACCAGTGCCCTTCTGGGATGCTGGCATCACAGGCCGTGGATAATCTGCTGTGCCTCAGTGCTAGCCCACGTGAGGAGCAGTTATGCAGACATTGCCTGTTGATTGTGGAGAGATGCATTCTGGTGTGGGATGGCTAAGGAAGTAGGAATGTGGAGTGAGATAAGTTGAAAGGAGTAGGGTTCTCTGTGACCTTCTGCCTTCTCTAGGTTTTGTGCTGGTTTCTGTTCCTGCTGTCTCTTGCTCCTTGGAATTAATCAAAACCATTTGTGTTTACTGCTGAATACACAAGTACCTGAATTGAATCTGTTATCAGGAGACACTGACTTGATAAAGGCTACTAAGTGTTCATTCATGAAATTTCCCTTTTTAAAACTCTAGGATTAATGATTTAGGTTTTGCATAGTTTTTAAATACAATGTATATGACTTAAGTTAATATTTTAGGCCGGCGCCGCGGCTCACTAGGCTAATCCTCCGCCTAGCGGCGCCGGCACACCGGGTTCTAGTCCCGGTCGGGGCGCCGGATTCTGTCCCGGTTGCCCCTCTTCCAGGCCAGCCCTCTGCTGTGGCCAGAGAGTGCAGTGGAGGATGGCCCAGGTGCTTGGGTCCTGCACCCCATGGGAGACCAGGAAAAGCACCTGGCTCTTGGCTCCTGCCATCGGATCAGCGCGGTGCGCCGGCCGCAGCGCGCGGGCCGCGGCGGCCATTGGAGGGTGAACCAACGGCAAAGGAAGACCTTTCTCTCTGTCTCTCTCTCTCTCTCACTGTCCACTCTGCCTGTCAAAAAAAAAAAGTTAATATTTTAGCCCTACAAATGTCCCATTTAATTTGATCTGGACTAGTTTTATATATGCCAGCATGTAAATTTTTAAGCTTTAAAATTTGGTCAGACTGCACAGATGCACATGCAGAGTTGTCATTTTTTATCTAAGCCTAAATGTAAATTTGATTTTAATTTGTCTCCTATTTAGCCGTGATCTACTTTTGTTAAATCTAATTTTATGTCTTTTTGCAATTATCATTTTCTTCTTATCTCTGAACACCTTAATTGTGAAAACCTTTCAATAGTCACATCTTTGGATGGCACAGAGATCTCTGTCCATTGGTCCAAGTCTTTATATAATAAATATGTAATAGAAAGCTTTTATATTGACTTTTACTTGATCTGCATTTTTCTTACAAGTACAATAAACTTTCTAATGTACCAGGATTCAATTCTCCCTTACAAAGCTTTATATGTCCTGTTTTTGTGTTTGCATAAGTGTTTGTAACTTTTTGTAATTGCTTGTCTGAGGCTATATGTGGGGACATGCCTGAAGAATGGCTTCTTTGTTGTTGTTAAATATTTATTCATTTGAAAGCTAGGGTTACAGAGGGGCAGAGAGAGTGAGAACACTGGTTCATTCTCCAAAGGGTTGCAATGGCCAGAGCTGTGCTGATCCGAAGCCAGGATCCAAGGCTTCTTCTGGTCTCCCACGTGGATGTAGGGGCCCAAGGATTTTGGCCATCTTCTACTGCTTTCCCAAGTCATAGCGTAGAGCTGGATAGGAAGTGGAGCAGCCCGGACTCAAACCAGCAGCCATGTGTGATGCCAGCACTGCAGGTGGCGGCTTTACCAGTTTTGCCACAACGTGGGCCCCGGGAATGGTTACTTGAATTGTGTGTGTGTGTGTGTGAAAGAGGAGAGAGAGAGAGAGAGAGAGAGAGAGAGAAATAGATAAAGATTTTTTTATCCACTGATTCACTTCCTGGATGACCACAATGGTCAGGCCAAAGCTACGAGCCAGGGACCCATTCCAGATCTCCCACATGGGTGGCAGGAGTCCGAAGACTGGGGTTGTCTTCTGCCCTCCTAGGTGAGTTAACAGGGTGCTGAATCAGAAGCTGAAGAGCCAGGATTCAAAACCTTAAGTCCCATATGGGAAGCTGGTGTCCCAAATGCAGCTGAACCCTCTGAACCACACCTCCAGATCCACTCAGATTTATCCAGTATCAGACAGAATCTACTTTGTATTACTGATCGTTACTCTCATTTTCACACGAAATGCACAGTAGTAATGCCCCAGGGAATGCTGATAAATTGGTGTTTGGAAAGCAATATGGAAGTAGATCTCAAGAACGTGAGATTCAAAAGGAAGATTGAGCTAAGGGATCAGAAGGTTGTTTCTCAGGTCCATGATTCATCCTCCAAGAAAGTAGAATTAGCAGACAGCAAGTATCCCCATCTGTTACAGAACAACCCTTCCATGTTGTCTGTTGGCAAGGGTTTTTCAAGAGGGGATTTTCCATGAGCTTTCTGAAGTTCACATGCATGGATTAAAAAAAAAAATGCACCTGCAAGTTGCCCCAAATGATGACCTGATTGGGAACAACCAAGAGAGTCAAGATACAAGTTTGAATCAAAACGTCATCACCAACAGCAATACATCAACTTCCAAAAGAATCAATTTAAGAAAAAGACTTAATTTAAGCACAAGTCGTATTCCAAAACTGATTATCAAAAAGGCGAATTGCTCAGGAATGAGACTAGAAGCATGCAATATATTTCAAAATGTGAAAAAAAATGCACCAAAGTAAATATGTAAATGTCATTATACACAGACTTCATGGGGTACTCTTGTATTTCTAATTGTTTTAATCTTTATTGGAACATAAGCTCTCTGAGAAGGCAGAACATTTTATTTTGTTCAACAGGGTGTTAGAAGTGCCTAGCACATAGTATGTGCTCATAAACATCTGTCAGCTTCATTGAAACACAGAATTCGCCCCAGGCCTAGCGTTAAACACAGTTAATTAGATGGTTCTATACTGAAAAACAGTGCGGTCCTAGGTGCAGAAAGAAATTTGTTTGGATTTTCTAACCCTGTGTAACAAGTCACCCGAAACGTTGTGGTTTAAATGGTACTTATTAATTTCCCACTATTGGGGGGATAGCTGGGAGGTTCTTACTTGGAGTCCCTTGTGTGTATAGTCTGGTGGTTGCTGGGCTGATGGTTCCTTCGTCATGAGGCTGTAGAAAGTTGGGAGAAGGTAACCATTTCTTCCTCCAGGTGGTGTCCCTACTTGGCTCACTTCTGCTTCCTCACCACATGGGCAGTAGGTGTGATTTCTTACACTGTAGCTGGATCCCCATAGAGCCAGTATTAGGAGAGGCCCAGGTGGCAGCTGTCTTGCTGCCTTAGAAGCCTTAGTATCATTTATGCATGTTCCAGGAAGGAAAGAATTCATTTACTCACAGGATAATAAACTCATGATGTTAGAGGCAAAGTGACCTTCTGAACAGAATGCCATGGAAAATATGGAGCACATAGTACTGACCGGTAATTAGGATTAAGAACGGTGTGTCTGGTTAGATTGCCCTGGGCAAGTCCTGACTTCACCATACACTAGTTCTCTTAGGCACATCTTGGCCATTTCAGGTTCAATTTCTCATCCATAATAATGGATAAGTCCTTTCAAATTGCATTGTTAGGTTCTTCTGCCATTAGGCATGTTCTGGTGGGAAATTTTGAGACTCTTTGTAAAAGCAACATGGAAGCTGATATAATCAAACTAAGTAATTGTATTTGGAATATTGTTATTTCTAGTCATTTTGGCCACTAATTTGCTCTTTAAAAGTGGAATGAACCAGTGATTGGTTGGTTTAAGTTTTAGGAATGTAGGGAGATGATCCTTCTTGTCTGGCCTTGGCTGCATGCATTATGGTGCAAAAAGGCTGAAAAATCATCCCATCACTGATTTACTTGAAGTTTACTATTAGATAACTTTATTACAGATCAGTCCCTCCTGGTGTTTAGACCTCTGTTCTTTAATGCTAGAAATGTACTCGTCAGTGACCCTGAAGAAAATTCTACTTTGCAGTGAATTCTGCTACCACTCCAGATTCATCCTGTTAGCCATCTGATGCAATGTTGAATGGGTTTTCTGAATCAATGCCGGTTTCTTGGAAGCCAAACCATGTAAAGACTTTCAAAGTTAGAACCTGTACCTGCTGTTCTTATGAAGCCAGGTTCCATTGGTTGGCTTCAAGGATATGCGAAAGTGAAGAATTTGGAGATTGTTTTTGGGACCATTTCCTAATCTTATGCTGAAGCATCAGTTCTGTTTGTACTAAGGTTATTTCAGGTAGTAATAGATCTGCCTTCTCTTCACTTAACTTGATCTTAGACAGCAAGGCATTCTGATTGTGGAGTGTTACTTTGTTTTTCTTATTATCTCTACATTCTTCTGTAATAATGGAGTGTCAGAGGAGGCTCACCGAAATAAAAACCAAAGGACTGTTTTCACTTTCTAATACTACCATGTAAATCGTCTGTTCACATAACCATCAGTATTCCACCTTCTTCTTGGCATATTATGAGGGAAACATGAAAGGTTTTAAAAAATCCTAAGAGCATTCAAGTACAAGTCATTCTTAACAATGGAAAGGAGATAGATACTGTTGTTTTCCAGCTTTGAAGAAGTTAAGAGTTCCAAAATGTTTAAGTTGTGCTGGGGATATTATAGGAGATGTACATAGACTTTTCTGCGCCTGGTCATGAATATTTTTCAGATCAAGGATGTAATTTCTATTCCTCTTGCCTCATTCTTATAAATGTTGTAGTTGTTTTCAGTCTTTCTCAGTGAATGTTGTTATTCCCAACTCCCCATACGTTCCACCCAGTATCCATGTTGACCCACATTTTTTGCCTTTAAAGAGAGTTACCATCAAGGAGGATGAGCAGAGCAGAGTAATTGTTGTGGCCAGATTCATGAGTAGTGGTAGGAATCTAAATGATAATTGTGTACACACAGGCCACCATGGGTGTTTTGTGAATAGTATTTTCAATGTGGAATCAAGAGCATTACACTCTTTTGATAGAATACAACCAAAGTACTATGGTACAGTTGTCTCTATTCACATGTGGGAACTTACTCAAAGAAGTGGTAGAAAAATCTGACTGCAGGGCCTTAGTGTAGGCTTTGAAAGTAACCTTTACAGTCATTTCATTTCAGTGTTGCTGATGGGAAAAGTACTTGTGAGACTATGCAGCATTTAGAATCAGTATTTTATAAAACTTGGTAATTCAAATTTCTAGACAAAGACGTGATGCTGGAGTCATTCCAAGTATTATATTGTTGTCCGTTCATGGAGACGTTCATGGAATCAGGAGCCTGAAAAGAGTGATTGTGGGGAGCTAGACTAAGTTACTGGAATTAAAACTTATTCTATGCATCTGCTCTCCCACAATATGGCGCTGGGAGAGGAGTAAACAGCTTCTGCGCAGCTGCCTCCAGTTCGACCAATAAACTGCAGGAGCTGCTCCTGATTGGAGGAGAGCTGCATGCTCGGTGTGTGGGTAGCCGAGTTGGGATCGGTGGAAGAGGACTATAAAAGAGGAGAGAGACGGCACAGTGGTGTGGGTTGGTTGGAGAGTGCGTTGGAGAGTTTGCGGGGAAGTTCGTTGCTTCGTTCTTTCTCATTTCTCTCTACTCATTCTTGCTTTGGGAGTTCGCTGTTTGCTTATTCTTACTTTACTACAGAAAAGACTTGTAAAAGGGGAACAACAAGCATCCGGTCCGGTGTGGCTCCTCTGCAGAGGAGCAGCAAGTGATGGTCTCTCTAAGATCCTTCAGTGGGGCAACCAAACCTTGTTTCACTATGGAAACAATTGCGAAGGACAGCTTCTGATTCCCCAAATTTCATGTCATGAACTCTGCGAAGTGATAACATTCCCAGTTCTGAGTAAAAGGCCTATGGAAGTGTTACCGATTTGAGAAAGCTGACAATCTGTTTTGCAGTTGAGATTAAGAATGGACTCTGTGTATGTCAGATGTTTCATACTTTGTTTTTAAAAACAGAATATAGTTCATGTGTTTGCAGGAGTAGATAGCACGCAAGGATTCAAACTTGATAACATGCGTTAGATGTTTTTGTAAAACCTGCTTTGGTTTTAGATGTTTTTGTAAAATCTGCTTTGGTTTTCAGTCATTTAGTGTATTTCACTGCCTTTTCACTCCTGTAAATTAACTATTCAACTGCTAGGCAGTCTTTATAATTTTATGTTTGACATAATTATCATCTGTTCTGCTTTATAGTAAGATTGTACTCCACCCAAATAAGAAGCAATCAAAGGAATTAAAGCAAATAGCAGTCAAATTCACATAAGTGAATGCTAGAGGCTCAAGGATTTGTAAGTATTGATTTGGCAACATCTAAGTTGCTGCTGGCACAAAACTTCTATTTATTTGTATTATTTGAAGGATATAATGTAAATCTTTGTTAATGAAAAACTCAGGAAGGAAGTGATTAAATAGAACTAAATACTTCCTTAACATACAGAATGCTTACTTGCTGATCGGTATCGGGAAATACTGAAACTGGCTATCGTAAAACATTTGGTCTCAGGGAACCAGGTCTTGTAGGTCCATTTTATTAAAGATTTGTTTGTTTGAAAGGCAGAGTTGACAGGGAGATCTTCCATCTGCTATTTCACTCCCCAAATGGCCACAATGGAAAGGTCAGGCCAAAGGCAGAAGCCTGGAACTGCATTCGGGTCTCCCAAAGTGGTGGATGTACCCAAGCACTTAGGCCCTCATCAACTGCCTTCACAGGCAGATTAGCAGGGAGCTGGAATGAAGTGGAGCATTGGGACTCGAACCTGTGCTCACATGGGGTGCTGGCATTGTGGGCTGCAGCTTAACCCACCAAGCCTTAGTGCCAGCTCCTATCAGGTCCATTTCTAAAGCAATGGAGATCTTTTGGGAAAATCACTTCGGTCCGACCTGCTTGGTAAAGTAATCACAACAGAGTTCTTTCCTCTGTTGCTTCACTGCTTGACTGCCTGCAACTGCTGGGGCTGGGCCAGGCCAAAGCTAGGAGCCGGGAACTCAATCCAAGCCTCCCACATTGGTGGAAAGGAACCAGATAACTGAGTCAACTTGATCTACTGCCTCCCTGTGTGTATTAGCAGGAAATTGAATCAAAAGTGGTGCTTGGTCATGTATGGAATTTGGATTTCAATCCAGAGTTTGGTTCCCAACTGCATCACTTACTCTCATATGTCATTAAAAATGTTGTAATCTGTGTATGCCTTCATTCTCCCTCTGTTTTCTCCATTGCAGCCTTACATTCTAGTCATCTGCCAGACCCTCATCCCCCCAGTTTTCCACCATTGCACTACCATCCCTCCTACTCTATATTAGCTTCAACCTGCTTGAGGGCCTACATACTTGCCTCCCACTCCGTCCTCTCTATATATCCTCCCATTCCTTCTGGCCCACCACATTGGACTCACTTTCCTCCCCGCCTTCATACGAGCCTCATCATCCCAGTTGGTCCTGCACACCATCCTCACCCTCTTGTGAAGGCCAGCCTCACTCTACCTCTGGTCCACAAAAACAACCACACCTCATCCTCATCTTCTACCTCCGTTGCGTTTCCCTTGTTTCCCTGCTACAACTGCACCCTTCTTCCAGACTTCCACATCCGTTTCATCCTTACAGTTTTCTACCATATCCTCAACCTGTCTGTGGTACTCTACACCAGCCTCGACCTCTTTGTGGGGCCTACATCCTGGCCTCCACCCTTTGTAATTCACACTGGGTTCAGTTTCCTTCTGGCTGCCATACTAGAATCACTTTCCTTCTGACCCTCCAGCCAACCCTCACTCTCTTGGCCCTGAACACCAGCCTCACCCTCCCTCTGGTCCTCAGTACCAGCCTCACCTTCCCCCTGGTCCTCCATGCCACTCCAATCTTATTCTCCTTCTGTTGGTCCACTGTAGCCTCACTCTTCTAGCCCTTCACATGGGTTTCATCCACCAAATCTGCCATAACTTCACCTTTCCTGTGGTGCTCTACCCCAGCTTCATCTTCCTTGTGGGCCTCCATCCTGGCTTTGCACTGCTTGTGTGCCACTGTGACTTCCAACTTCCTTCTCATCCTCAGTGCCACCCTCTCCCTCCTTCTCAGCAATGCCACCCTCACCCTCCTCATTCTCTGTGCCAGCCTCGCATTCTTTCTATTCCTTGACACTGTCCTCACCTTCCTTTTGTGGCTCATCCCTGGAATAACCCTTCTGGTGATCCACCACCTAAGGATCACTTTCTCTCTGGTCTTCTGTCCAGTTTCTACCCTCTCTACAGTCATCCACCTAAGCCTAGCCTTCACTGTGGTTCTCAACATAAGCCTTTCCTGTGGACCTCCATGATAGCCTCACATCCCTCTTAGTCCTCCACACCAGTCTTACTGTCCTCTGTTTCTCCACTGCAATCTTACCCTCCTTTGAGTCCTCCACTTGTGCCTCACCTGCCAACTCTTCTATCATGGCCTCACCTTCCCTGCTGTGCACTACACCAGACTCAACCACCTTGTAGGCTTCCGTGCTGGCCTCCCTCTCCTTGGCCTCCATATTGCCCTCACTTTACATCTGTTCCACCTCAGACATACTTTCCTTCAGACTCTGCAGCCCAGCCTTGGCCTCAGCCTCACCAGCAGATGGAAGAACCAGTGATGGAATCTCTGTCTCTCTCTCTCTCTCTCCCTTTCTCTCCCTCTCCCTCTCCCCCCAACCCCTCTTTCCAAAGAAATCATTTAAAAAAAAGAGAGAGATTGGATTCAGGAGCTGCAGGCAAGGATTAAACTCTGGTATTCAGGATGCTTGTTTCCCAACCACTGGACTATATGCCTGCTCCATTTTGTAACATTTTCAATGTTTGTTTAGTAGCTGCCCTTGAATTTGCAACATGCATTTACAGCTAATCTCAGTCTATTTTCAAATATTCTGCTTCCTGGATACTGTGAGTGCCTCATAATAACAAAATATTCCCCATCTCCTCCCATTCCTTCAGCCCTCATGCATATTTTCTTTTCAGTGATAGAAAAATATATACACATGTAATATGTAAATATGAATATTATGTATGCCATTTTTGTGTATGTATTGTATTAATATGTATTAAAATAATATATAATGTGTTGCTATCATTATTTTCAGCAATCCCATTAGTAAATTAAGAATAAAAAAAGTAAAATTTATATTTTACTGCTATTTTTTTTTCTCATGTTCTTCCTTTTTATATAGATCCAAGTTTCTGACCTATATGATTTTCTTCCTCTCCAGAAAACTGTTGGCATTTCTCGCAAGATAGTCTTCTGGCAACAAAATGTACAATTTTTGCCTGCCAAACATTTATTTCTTCTTCACTTTAGAAAGACAAGTTTTAGGATACCAAATTTCAGTTTGGTAGTTTTTCTCTCCATGCTTAAAATAGTTTTCTCCACTCAGTTTTTCCTTGTGTGGTTTCTGAGGAGAAGTCAGATGTGTTTGCTCCCCCATGGATTGTTTATTCTGCACAAGCTGCCTTCAGGACTTGTTTACGGGATACTGCTGTATATAGTGAATATCAACAAGCCTTTGGAGAAGTTGTTTTGATTTTTTTTAAGGAAGTATGGGAGGAGATATGGATCATTTTTTTAAAAACTGAGGACAAACAGACCTGTTTAAACTACATACTTCTAAGTAATGAAACTAAGAATGGATGTTGGTGAGCTACATCATGCATGAGATTTAAAATAGCACTCTTAATTAAAAACACAATTTTCAAGAGCATCGGTTAACAGAGAGCATTGAATTTGCCTCCACGCTTTTTCATTGTACTGCAAAGTAAGCATTTTGGGCAAGGACCACATGTCAGATTTATCTTTGAATCTCTCTTGCCTGCTAAAGGTAGTGACATGATAGGCCTGAATATGTGCTTAAATGACTCAATGAAGGAATGCAGTCATGCATTAAATTCAAATCAAACCTCATGGTGTTTGATGTCAGAATTGTGTAACTAAATGTTAGGTTCTAAAATGTCAACATGGTATTTCACTTGGAGAAAACGTAGATTAATGGCTCTGATTTTGAAACTACTTCCTTCTTTCTCAAAAAGTGCAGTAAACCTTGGGTGACAGTCACGAAGCCTCTTCCTACTGCAGCTAAGTAACATAGACCCCCTATGCCTCATTTGTAGCACTGATTTTAGGTTGTCTTGACAAATTACCAAGAGTTTTGCCATACCATTCTTGTTCTTTCTGGTTTGTCTGGTCTATATTGATATCTGTCACAGATTTCCAATCACTACTGGCAAACATTTAGTTCACTTACTTTATACAGAACAGTTCCAGACTCTCATTTGGAGTTTTACCCTGTGTATACAGTTTGAAATAGAATGAAAACCATTGGCATAGAGTCCCTTTTAAAGGTTTACCTGTTGTGGAAGCATTTGAAAGAAAACATATTAAGGGCAAAGGTAAATATTTACTTAAATTATTAAAACATCTTGAGATTTTTTTTGCTATGGCCCTGATGTCATAAAATTATATTTAAGCTAGTGTGATAACTTTGAAACCATAGATACAGAAGTTAGTATGCATTGAGAGGTACATAATGTATATACTGTTAGCTTGCTTGAATTAAAGGTAGCCATTGTATATTTTAAATTACTTTAATGTTGAAATTTGTATGTAGTTTAGAAAATGGAAGGTATGGTCTGTTGAGAGTTGGCTTTAATCCTCAAGTAGGTTGGCTTATACTCAATTTCAGGGAGACGACACACATATGCCTAGTAGGATAACTCAAACAGTAGGCTTTGTAAGGCAAAAAGCCTATGAATATCATGGAGAATAAGAATTTCAGGCTTTGTTTTTAATATTTATTAATTTATTTATTTGAAAGGCAGAGTTACAGAGAGGCAGAGGCAAAGAAAGAGAGAAGTCTTCCATCTGCTGGTTCACTCTCCAAATGGCCACAACAGCTGGAACTGCATCTGTCTGGAGCCAGGAGCTTCCCTCAGGTCTCTCAGGTTGGTGTAGGGGCCCAAGGACTTGGTCCATCCTCTTCTGCTTTCCCAGGCCATAGCAGAGAGCTGGATCGAAGTGAAGCAACCAGGACTCAAACCAGCACCCATATGGGATGCTGGCACTGCAGATGGTGGCCCTACCAACTATGCCACATCGCTGGCCCCAGAATTTCCAATTTAATGTTTTTTCCTACTTGCATTTCCATCGAAGAAGGGGTTGATGATGAGATGTTAGGAATCTATTATTAAATGAAGGCATGAGGAATCTATTACAGCCCTCCTGCAGTACTCCCTCTTTCCAGCTTATGCAGACTGAATTTACAAATGGTTTTGGTGCTTCTATCAAACAGTAAATGATTTTTCCAATGTAGGCCATATTTATTCCTATTTTACTCAATGTTAGCATTAAGACTTAATGCTAACTAGCATTTTTAAAAAATTTAGTTAAAATTACATTTGCATATGAAAGTGGAGACAAACTTACTAATTTATTCTACTTCTAAATATACGTAAAATTTTCTTGAGGAAATAGGATGGCAGTCAAGTTAGAGAGGGCTAGTTCTTGAAAAGGAAGTTGTCATATGTAATCATTTAGGAGCGGCCATCTGGAGGCATGGATGCTCTTCACTCTTCACAATTATTTAATTATGTTCTGGGTGGCATTTCATTGCTTGGTGTCCTTTGTGGATATATTATACTTTGTACATCCAGTTGCTGAATCACAGTCATAGGCCGATTCCATATTTCAGCTGTTGTGAGTAGCACTTCCATAAACATGGAATGGAGATATCCTTTTGATGCACTGATGTCTTGTCTTTTGGACGTATACCCAGTAATGGAATTGCGGGATTTTGCTCAGTTCTGTTTTGTTAGAGAGACTCCCATACTATTTTCCATAATGGTTGTGCTAATTTGCCTTCCCACAAAACACTAAAAAAATTTCACCAGTCTTGAAATCCATGCCACCCTTTGTTATTTTTTGTTTTCTTCATGATAGTTATTCTACCTGGAGTGAGATGATAATCTTATTCTGGTTTTAACTTGCATTTTTGTGTTGATTAATGATGTGGAGAATTTCTTCATGTAACTACTGGACATGTGCATGTCTTCTTTTGAGATGAGTATGTTAAGTTCTTCAGCCTAGTTTAAAAATTGGTGGTTTTGTTTGTTTTTTGTTGTTGTTGCTGTTGTTTTTTGGGTTTTTTTTTAGCCCTGGGTTTTTTGAGTAATTATATAGTCTGGATATTAACTCCTTTTAGAAAACCTGAGAAGTACTGTGTGGCATTGTATTGGGGACAGGTTTTGTTATTTACTTTTTGACATAGAAGCACAGGCTAGACTGGCCTGAGTCGTTGGCTCGGGGCTTCTCCCACACCAGGAATCTGAAGCAGTGTCAGTGGCCGTGGGCTTAGCAGGTTGGAGCTGGATGGACCTGATGCAAGGTGGTGGGCACTACTGGCACAGCACCCCGGCTGGCTGCATGGGGGAAGAGGCCCGGGCCCTGCTGCCCACGTGTGACTCTTGGGGGCTCGGCTGCCATGCCACTTTGTCCTGGGAGGCCCTGCTACATGCTGCTGCATTCTGGGAGCTGGGAGCCCAACAATGCCCTGCAGGTCTAAGGAGCCTGCCCTGGTCCCTGCACTGGCTGCAACCACTGGAGAATGAAACACCCCCAGGTAATAGCACCCGTGGCTCGGACAAGGAGCTCAGTGACCTCCTGGACTTCAGCATGATGTTCCTGCTGCCTGTGGCCAGTGGAAAGGGCTGGCCTGTCTCCTTGGCCAGCACACAGCTCAGAGGAACAGGTTCGGAGGACGGGCCCGGCTCAGGATCCTGGGATGCTGGCGACCAGAACACCTCCTCGTTTGACCCCGGCCAGAGCTACAGTGAAGAACCCACTTCAGTGAGTCCCACAGCAGCCTTTCTTGGTTCACATTCCTGGGACCTGGACCTGGACCTGGACTTGGAGGCAAGGGCAGCCAGTGGGGCGGGTATCCCACCTTCTGGCAAGACACGGCTTTTGGTGGCTTGACTCAGGTCAGGTTCCTGACGGGCACGCTGGCCCTGCGCAGCCCCGGGCCATTGTCTTTCTCAGACATCAAGGGTAGCACCCAGTACAATGCCTCCTAACCTGGCAACCCTTGGGGCAGAGCCTCAGGTGGCCACTGGGCCCACAGATCAAGAATGTCCAGAAGATTCTACTTGTTCTTCCTTCCTCATCGTACCCTCCCACCTCCACCCCAGCTTAAGTGACGACTAAGGCAGGGATGCCTGTGTCTACCCATCTGCCAAGACTCCCTGTAGCACCTGCTCTGCAGCCTTCTACTGGCCAGCCTGCACTCTTCCTTGGAGCTCCAGAGCCCCTCAGACCAGGATGGTTTCAGGCCCATGCTGGATGGGAGCTCATCCGCCTGCCCCTCTGGATGGGCAGTGGTGATGGGTTTTGAGGCCACAGTGCATTTGGTAGCATGTACTAGGAGCATATGGACTACTAGCCGCATGGAGCCGAGGTCAACAGTGGCCTCCCAGCCATGTCCACCTTCTCAGCACCCCCATAGCTGTGTACGGTGGCATCTCCAGCAACACACCACCCCTCCCATCAGTGGGGCAGGCAGCCTCATCGGCTCCCAAGAGACCATGGCCACCAGCAGGTATGATCTCTTATGTTTGTTTATTTATGTGTGTGTGTGTGTGTGTGTGTGTATGTGTGTGTGAGGGATTGGTTCTTCTGTCTTAAAAACTATTCAAAAGAGAAAGAAGAGAAACAGGCATGTGCCAGTTCAAACAAGAACAGATCCCATAGATGGATCAATCCCAGTATTCCTACAGCTCCTGGAACATGACCAGGCTGAAGCTGGGAACCAAGGCTTTGAAGCACAATTCAGATCTCTCAAGTGGGCAACTGTGAGATAACTACTGGAGCCAGCATCAGCTGTCTCACTGGAACCATGTTTGTAGGAAGCTGGAATCCCAGGATGAAACCCAGAATTAAACCCAGGCACTCTCTTATTGGACCTACATGGGCCTCTTCCTAGCCTCTTTTTTTTTTTTTAACTTTTATTTAATGAATATAAATTTCCGAAGTACGGCTTATGGATTACAATGGCTTCCCCCCCATAACGTCCCTCCCACCCACAACCCTCCCCTTTCCCACTCCCTCTCCCCTTCCATTCACATGAGGATTCATTTTCGATTCTCTTTATATACAGAAGATCAGTTTAGTGTACATTAAGTAAAGATTTCAACAGTTTGCACCCCCATAGAAACACAAAGTGAAATATACTGTTTGAGTACTCATTATAGCATTAAGTCTCAATGTACAGCACATTAAGGACAGAGGTCCTACATGAGGAGTAAGTGCACAGTGACTCCTGTTGTTGACTTTACAAATTGACACTCCTGTTTATGGCATCAGTAATCTCCCTATGCACCAGTCATGAGTTTCCAAGGACCTTGTCTAAACAAGATAAGAGTCGGAGAACTCAAGGGGCTTCCATAGCCTTGGAAACTCATGACTGGTGCATAGGGAGATTACTGATTCCTAGCCTCTTTGGCTAACCGCTGCAAAGAGGATGGTTCCCCTCCTATTTCTCCCCTTAGTGAATGCCTATAAGGTATTTGTTCCTTACGTTTTCATCCTGTAGTTACTAACTCAATAATGTGCCAAGGACTTTACTGCTGTAGTCTATAATTCTAATAATTTTCAAGGTTTCTTTCATAAAAAAGGTTAAAAAGTAGAAAAAAGAAATCAGTTAAGGTTTTAAAAATAATTTAATAAAAAAGAAAAGTACTCCACTGAACATTTGGCCAAATATATGATTCCAAGGTGAATGTGGATGCCTTTCTTGTCCTAATGAAATTGAAACAGTTGGGGCTGTCCTTTTTTTTTTTTTTGTACAACTTAGATTTGAGAGGCTGATGCCTATGTCCTCAAAGTATTATATTTCAGTTGTCAAATGTAGGCACGCAAAGATTTCAGAAAATGATAACCTCGGAGAGTAGTAAATATGTGTGTCCCTGACAGCAGTTTCGTTTAGTGGTGTTTTAATGAGTGGAAACCATACATGGAAATTGATTGTAGGGAATAACTTATGATTTCCTTGCTTTTAGTAACATACGTATAAAATAATGAAGATTTGATCTATGGTAGCAACTCTACAATCATATATGTGGGCCTGACCTCTTTGATTGAAGCAGCTGCTGCATAGAGATGCAAGCACCTTCATTGAAGCATTGAAGTTAAAAGTCATGTTAGCATTCTTGTCTGCCACGTCTTAAATATATATCATTTTTTAAAAAGGAAGTATTTATTTGAAAGGCAGTTACAGAGAGGCAGAGCAGAGAGAGGGAGGTCTTCCATCTGCTGGTTCACTCCCTAGATGGCCACAGAATCTGTGCTGATCTGAAGCTAGGAGCTTCTGCAGGGTCTCCCATATGGGTGCAAGGGCCCAAGGACCCGGGCCATCTTCGACTGACTTCACAGGCCATAGCAGCTGGATTGGAAGTGGAGGAGCTGGGACTTGAACTTGTGCCCTTATGGGATGCCAGCACTGTAGGTGGTGGCTTTACCTGCTATGCCACAGCGCCAGCCCCTAAATATGAATCTTTCTAATTTAAGTATGTTAAGTTTCAGTAAACTATTATTTGATAATTCTGAGAGAAATACAGTGGTTTTTGTACTTGAGTCCTTTCTTTTGACATTTTAAGTATTGTGACCCTGAATGAATTGTGTTGTTGAATACCAGCTATGTCCTAGTAAAGATAGACAATGAATATGCAAGTTGAGGGCTGCTATTAATATACTTGTTACTCACTATGTTGCCAATTCATCTTGTAATCGGTGTTCTTTTTCATGTGTTTTTGTCTGTCACTACAGCTAAAGAAGTAAATAAGTCATGGCACGCTTAACAAAAAGACAACAGGCAGATACAGAAGCTATCCAGCATCTTTGGGCATCCATTGAGATCATAAGGAACCAGAAGCAAATCACCAACATTGACTGCATTACAAGGTAAGTAAAGCAAAAATACCCTGTAATATTTCATGTAAAGCTCTCCAAAATGCCTGTCTTTTCTGGTAGCCTACACGTGTTAGAGCTGAAGTCACTTTTTTGTCTTGTAGAAATACACTGTTGTTCAGAAAACAAACACAGCAACATACATAAGTAACCTGTATTTATTCATTTTAAATAAAAATATTATAAGTACTATTTATAATTGCTTATTAGCTATCAAGAATTTTTTATTTTTATTCACTTTTTATAAAAATACTATAAGGACTATTTATAATTGCTTGTTAGCTATCAAGAATTTTTTTTAACTTTTATTTATTTAAATATAAATTTCCAAAGTACAGCTTATGGATTACAATGGCTTCCCCCCCCCCATAACTTCCCTCCCACCCGCAGCCCCTCCCATCTCCCGCTCCCTCTCCCAGATTCCATTCACATCAAGATTCATTTTCAATTATCTTTATATACAGAAGATCAATTTAGTATATATTAAGTAAAGATTTCATCAGTTTGCACCCACACAGAGCATAAAGTGTAAAATACTTTTTGAGTACTAGTTAAGCTATCAAGAATTTTTAACACTTGGCAACTTTATTTGCAGAGTGTTAAAGAAAAGTGATAGTAATACATGTCTTTGAATATTTCTGATTAAAGAAGTATTTACTCGGTCTTATTTTGTTAGGGGTTGCTTGTTGAATTTTAGCAAATATCAACATTAACATATTTTAATGATCTTTTTTTGTTTTTGTTTTTTTTTATCTGTAAATGGGGTGAGCTGAGTTATATATAGTTTTTATACATTATATATATAGTTATATATATTTTAGGTTTATTTATTTGAAAGAGTTAGAGGGAGAGACAGAGATCTTTCATCTGCCAGTTCATTCCCCAAGTGACCCCAGTGGCCAGGGCTGGGCCAGGCCGAAGCCAAGAGCCAGAAGGTTCTTCTGTGTCTCCCACGTTGGTTGCAGGGGCCCCAGCACTTAGGCCTCCCTCTGCTGCTTTCCCCAGCCATGAGCAGGGAGCTGAATTGGCACGGGAGTCGATGGGAGCCAGCACACATATGGGATATCGGCATTGAAGGCAGCAGCTTAAACTGCTATGACAAAAGGCTGGCCCCATATACTTTTAGATTTCTCAAGTCTTCCTTTAATTCCTGGAATTAAACTTGGTATAGAATTCTGATATTTGAACATATTAATGTATTAGTATTTATTAATTTATATTTAATAGTAGACCATATTTTAGTACTCCTGTGGAAAACTTTTTCTATTTTTTTCTTTTTTAGTTACTATTCCAGTTTACTGCCCAAATGCTGGCAATGGCTGCCAGCGTTGGGGTAGCATGGGGCGTCGTGGGAGAGCAGGGATGCCCAGTTCGTCTGTGGGCAGCCGAGGAGAAGGATGCAGTGGTGGTAGCGGGGACTCTGGGGAAGTGTCTGCAGGTATGTACCATCAGTGACGTTGGGGCTCCCTGGTCCCCCACTCCCCTTGGTGAGTGAGACTTCCACTTCCCTGCCCGCTGGACCCGCGGCTCAGGTGTCCCTCCCACGGCCAGGTCTACTCACTGTTTGTTGACGCCCTGTAAGGAGAGTGGGGTCTGCCCAACAGTCCTGAGTTCTCGGCTGCTCAGAGGGCCTTTGGCGAAGCACTGGCCTGCTAAGAAAGTTAGAGAACACCTGGGCTGGCCGCGGCCTCAGGCAGGTCAGCGTGGGAGTGGCGTCCCATGCGCCGTAGGAGTCAGCGTCGGTGCCTGTGGGGCGTCTGCCTGCATGAGGCCTTGGCGTTGGTAGTATCAGCAGAACCAGCGGGGAAGTGCAGTTCAGTGGCCGGCCACGGAGAGAAGGATCCGGCGGCAACAACTTGGGAAGTGTTGGGCGGTCGGCCAGGAAGAGCAGGTGTGTACTGGTGGCAGTGGTGACACGTTGGACAGCAGTGGCTAAGCAGGCAGTGGTGGCGGTGAAGAAGCGTCGGGCGGGGAAGCAGAAGACTTCGGTGGTGGCTGCCTGTCTGGCAGCAGTGGGGAACCAAGGGGCGGCAGGGGCCGCAGGTCTGTGTCCTCCGGCAGGGGCTTCAGTGTCGGTAGCAGAGGCCTCGGAGGCGTCAGCGTCAGCCTTGCATGGGGTGTCGTGTGCAGGGAAGCACAGTTCCGCAGCGGGCAGCGGAGAGGAAGGACGGGGCAGCAGTGGTGACTGCATATCTGTGGCCGTCTGCGAGGCAGCACAGATCTGCATCCACGACAGCAACGAGTAGCAGCACAGTGGCAGTGAGGTGGGCAGTGGGGAAGCATCCGGCGTCCTGGGTGGGGAAGCGTGCCTCGGTGTTGGTGTTGGTGAGGATTGCGGCATTCTGGGCGGGCAGGGGAGCAGAAGTCTTCAGCAGCGGGAACCAGGCCGTGGCGGCAGCTTTGCTCAGTTCCGTGTTGGCCGGCAGAGGTGGCAGCCTCAGTGTCCAGGTGGGTAGCGATGTGGGTGTGGGCGTCAGTGTCACATGGAGCATCAAGGGCAGGGAAGCGCAGTTCGGCGGTGGGCAGCAGAGAGGAAGGATGAGGCAGCAGTGACTCCGCGAAGCATGGGGTGGTCGGCGACAGGGACACTTTGAGCAGCAGGGGTAAAGTAGGTGGTGGCAGCGACCCGTGGAGTGGTTTTGGTGAAGCGTTGGCGTCATTGGTGGGGAAGCATGGCTCTAAGTCTGCCTCGGTGAAGCGTGGGGCTTCCTAGGCAGGGAGGTGTAAGTCTATGGTGGCGGCAGCAACACAGAGGGCGGCTAGGGTCACCAGGTGGCGGGGGAGCTGGTGAGACGAGGGGCAGCGGCGCTGAAGTGTAGTTCCTCCTGGGCGGCGGCACAGCGGTGCCTTGGAAGTGTGAGGCGTTGCAGGCTGGGAAAGGGGAGTCTGCGTTGGTGGAGCGTGGGGCATTGTGGGCAGGGACGTGCAGTTCGGAGGTGGCGTTGACTGTGGCAGTGTGTTGGGTAGTGCAGAGAAGCAGGCAGCAGTGGAGAGGCAGTGGCGAAGAAGCCTTAGGCCACGGGCAGGGAAGTGTGGGGTGCAGGTCCCCTTGGAGCCGGTGGGCCTCTCGGGTTTTCATGGCCTGCACACAGAGATGCTCCCCTCCCCCTGCCTTTGCATCATGGCGTCCAAGAGGAAAGGGAGGGTGAGGGGTCAATATTCTTTGGGTGCTAGTTGTCCACAGCGTTTCACCTGGGGACAGGCTGCCTGCTAGCAGTGAGTTTCCTGCATCATCTGGGAACCACCGGCTTCCAGAGTTGGTGATCCTGGTCGTGCTGGGTTGAGAGCGTCCAGGTGTTGGCAGTGCAGATGGAGAGCCAGATGGCGGGTGTGCCAGGACCAGCCTCTCTTGCCTGGAGGTTGTCGTCCACAGCATTTAGCTGGCTTTGTGCTTTGGGTGCTGATGAGACTGTGGCTACAGGTTGTGGCAGGAGTGAACATCCATTTCAGGTTGCAACCCGAGTGTCTGACAGGGCCCTCACTATTCCTGGAGGGTCTGGGAAGCAGCAGCCGGCACACAGATGATGGGCTGCACCCTGGGAGAGTGGCTGGGCACTCCTGTATTCCTGCTGCGACAAAATGTTGTCCGGTGGTATATTTTATGTATTTTAATTATTTATTTTTTGTTGTTTCCAATAAAAACTCTTACTTTGGTTTTAATAAATTAAAAGGAATAATTACCGTGCATTCTAGAATATTTTTAAACTGATGGGATAGGCAGATGTATTTGAAATATTTTTGTCTTAAATTTACAGTGTGGAGGATTTTCCCTGTTGTCACAGAGTTTGAGTTTCTTTAAATTTTTTTTTATGTGACTGATGTGGAGAGAAAATTTAAGATTATCAAGGGTTTTTTTTGTTATTGCTGTTGTCATTTCCTATTTATTTCTGTTGACATGAATTGTTACTAAGCAGACATATATTAATATTAACCAGTGAAAAATGATTGTTTTTTGCCTGTACTCATTATGAAATCAGGACCGGACTTCAGTTAGGCATTACAAATGAAGAGATTGGAGAGGAAAACTTGTCATAATTGTTAGAATATGCTAAATGAAGGGAAAGGAAGATATGCAAAAAAATCCAAGGGAGTTTTCCTTTAGTTTTGAAAGATCACCTAATACTAGCTTTAGGCTTTTTAACAGCCTTTGGGTGTCATTCATCAGTACTAAAAGCTTTCTTGGGGGCACACATTTGGTGTGGGAGTTAAGTCAGTCCTTGGGATGTCTGTGTCTTGTGTTACAGTGCCAGGATTTGAATTCTGGATCCATCTCCAGTTCCAGCTTTTCTGGCAGTGTGTGTTCTGGGAGACATCAGGTGATGGCAAAAGTATCTGGGTCCCTGTCACCTACATGAGAGACTGAGTTCCTTGCTCCTAGCTTCATCCTGACCAAGTCCTAGCTGTTTGCAGGCATTTGAGGTGTGAGGGAGTAGATAGAGGGCTCTCTTTGCCTTTCAAATCAATAAAGTTAACATTTTTTCAAAAATGCGATTTTTATATTGAAAATGTATTTCAGAAGCAGATACTGATACATGCCTGCACACACACACACACACACACAAAATGCAAGAAACAGATATAAAGAGGACTCCCACCTGTTGGTTCACTTCCTAATTCCCACACCTACTGGTCCTGAGACTGGCTGAGTTGAGGAGTTGGGAACTCATTCCATGTTTCCAACAGGGGTGATGGGTGCCCAAATACTTGAGCCATAACCATTTCTTTCCATGTCCACAAAACAGGAAGCTGGAGTCAGGAGCCAGAAACAGGTACTCAGTTTCTTGGGCTATCACAACTGCCTTATAGGTCCACATTAATAGGAAGCTAGAGTCAGGAGCTGGATGTGGATACTTAACCCAAGTACTTGTAGTGTGGAATGAGGTGACTTTAATTGGCATGTTAACCTGTGTTTCAAAGATTTTTTCTTGTGACATCATATGTAGGGTTTTTTTTTTTTTTTTTTTTTTTTTAAATCAGGCCTTAAGGCATTTGGATATAGCTGAAGAGCCCATGAGAGTATTTTAGGCATGGAAAGCCAAGACACTCGGGGGGGGGGGGGAAGAAGACCTAAATGAAAGATCTCTGTGAGTGAGATCCCAGTGGAAAGAACAGGTCTTCAAAGAAGGAGGTACCTTTCTCTGAAGGGAGGAGAGAACCTCCACTTTGACTATGACCTTGTCTAAACAAGGTAAGAGTCGGAGAACTCAAAAGGCTTCCATAGCCTTGGCAACTCATGACTGGAGCCTAGGGAGATTACTGACGCCATAAACAAGAGTGTCACATTGTTAAGTCAACAACAGGAGTCACTGTGTACTTACTTCTCATGTGGGATCTCTCCTTAATGTGTTGTGCAATGTGAAGTAATACTATAACTAGTACTGAAACAGTATTTTTCACTTTGTGTTTCTGTGTGGGTGCAAACTGATGAAATCTTTACTTAATATATACTAAATCAATCTTCTGTATATAAAGATAATTGAAAATGAATCTTGATGTGAATGGAATGGGAGAGGGAGCGGGAGATGGGAGGGGTGCAAGTGGGAGGGAAGTTATGGGAGGGAAGCCATTGTAATCCATAAACTGTACTTTGGAAATTTATATTTACTAAATAAAAAAATAAAAAATTAAAATCTTTTAAAATGAAAAAAAAGATTTTTATTTATTTATTTGACAGGTTAGAGTTACAGACAGTGAGAGAGACAGAGAGAAAAGGCTTCCTTCCATTGGTTCACTCCCCAAATGGCTTCCATTGCTGGAGCTATGCCGATCCGAAGCCAGGAGCCAGGTGCTTCTTCCTGGTCTCCCATGCAGGTGCAGGGGTTCAAGCACTTGGGCCATCCACTGCCATCCACTGCCCTCCCGGGCCACAGCAGAGAGCTGGACTGGAAGAGGGGCAGCCGGGATTAGAACCCGGTGCCCATATGGGATGCTGGTGCCGCAGGCGGAGGATTAACCTAGTGCACCGCTGTCCTGGCCCATTATATGTAGTTTTTTTTTTTCTCATGTACCATACTGTTCATGGTTAATGTTTCTGTATCTGTTATTTACTTAATGTACCTCATTTTCTTATTCTGTATTGAGTCTTTGCATTTCTTTTTTAGCAAATAGGTGAGCAGTGATGTAGGGAACATCATTTTTCTTTGTATTTTCTTTTAATTTTAATTAGTGTGTCCCAGACTCAGTGTGCTTTGTAGACACAGTTGTAAGAACTTAATGATAGTCCCTTCTGCCCTCCACCTTATTCTCTTGCACTGTTTCCTTCTCCCTTTTCTTTGTCCTTGGTTTAGTTTTTGAGAGAGCCAATTTTCAAATTAAATTACAATAAAAAGGCTTAATACTTTAACAAATAAGTTTAACAAGTAAAAAGCAAAATGATACCAGTTTAGTGAGAATATTAACAATGACTGTAAACAATAATTGAGTAGAAAAATGATCATTTCGCCCTTATGCAGTAAATTTTAAAGTAATTACAGATCATTAAAACTGGTACTGTAAGATTGTTAACTATTGGTTTCACAAAGTTATAAAAGTTTTACAAATCTGTAGTTGCAGTAATGCTGATGCACACACACCTTTCTTTTTTTTTTTTTCCCTAAATTCATATAAGGGGGAACATGTGGTATTTGTCTTTCTGGGTCCAGATTATTTCACTCAACATGATGACATGATGTGCTCCAGCTGTGTCCATTTTTCTGCAAATAGTAGAATTTCATTCATTTTATGGCTGGGTAAGATTCCATTGTGTATGTATACCACATTTTTTTTACCCATTCATCTAATGATGGACACCTTGGTGGGTTCCAAATTTTGGCTGTTGTGAACAGTGCTGCTAAAAACATGATGCAGGTATCTCTTGGATAGCTTGTGTTCAAGTATTTTGGTATATACACAGTACTGTGATGTGGAAAATCTATTTCTGGTTTTAAAACACATCTTGGCTGGTGCCGTGGCTCAATAGGCTAATCCTCCACCTAGCGGCGCTGGCACACCGGGTACTAGTCCCGGTCAGGGTGCCGGATTCTGTACCAGTTGCCCCTCTTCCAGGCCAGCTGTCTGCTGTGGCCCGGGAGTGCAGTGGAGGATGGCCCAGGTGCTTGGGCCCTGCACCCCATGGGAGACCAGGAGAAGCACCTGGCTCCTGCCTTCAGATCAGCGCGGTGCACCGGCCGCAGCGCGCCGGCCATGGCGGCCATTGGAGGGTGAACCAACGGTAAAAGAAGACCTTTCTCTTGTCTCACTGTCCACTCTGCCTGTCAAAACACACACACACACACACACACACACACATCTCATCTCCACATTGTTTTCCACAATGGCTAAACTAATTAAGATTTCTCCCAGCAGTGTTTAAGTGTTCTTTTTTCACCATATCCTTGTCAGCATTTGTTACTCTGTGTTTTGGATTTTATCTATTCTGTTATGGGTGAGGAGATATCTCATTGTGGTTTTGATTTCATTTCCTTGAAGTCTAGAGCTGAGCATTTTATTTCATATATTTGTTGGACATTTGCATTTTCAGTCTCCTTTTCAAGAACTGCCTGTAAACCCTTTTTCCTTTCTGAATTGAATTGATGTTGTTTTTGACCTTTTAAGTTGCCGATATATTCAGGATGTTAATCCTTTGTCAGATAGATGCTTTGCAGATATTTTTTTTTTGTGTGGTCTTTTGGATGTCTGTCCACTGCTGTCATTTCCTTTGCTTCTGAGTTTGATACAGTTGCACTTGCTTAATTTTGCTTTTGTTGCCTGAGCTGTGGGGATCCTGTCCATGAAGGTGTTCCCTATAATGATGTCGTTGAGTGTTTCCCTTACATTTTCTTTTAGAAACTTCAAAATATCAAGGCTTAAATTAGGTCTTTGATCTATGTTTGGTTGATTCTTGTATGTGGTGAGAGATATGGATCTAATTTCATTCTTCTGTGTACATGCATCCAGTTTTGACAGCACCATTTTTGAGGATATTATCATTAACTCCACTGTGTGGTCAGAGCACTTTTGTCGTAAGTCAGTTGGCTATACGTATATGTATGTATTTGATCCCCATTATTGATGCATATGAGACTAATGTGTAGATAATGACTTATCTGTCATCTAGCTACAAAGTGTTATGGTTGTTGAATGTGAAATGTGAGAAACTTCTCATTTTCCAGAATCACATATTCATGAGTTTCCCTCTGTTTCTTGAGATACAGAAACTTGTCTTGATCTATTTCAGGGAGCACTTTCACTTTTTTTAATTGTGAAAGCACTGAGGGGAAAGAATAGCTTAGTGCAGAGGGGAAACAGCTTTCCTTTCTGTTATGAAACCCCCACAGGGTAAGGTCCTCTGAATGTGGCTGTATGATGTAAAATCCAAGTGGTAAAGACAGTAGATGGCACATTGCCTGTCTTTGTATTCTTATTTCTACCAAACAGGTTACTGAATATGTTGGGTAGTAAAGAGTGGATAGGAATAAATGCAGCAAATTAACAGGTGCCCACTTTAATATTTTACACAATTTTAAAATCATAAATGAAGGAGAATATATACTTAAATTGCATATAATGTTAAAGCTAAAGTAGAAAAATATTTATTGACAGATTCATCACAATTAAACAAAATATCAAATAATAAAATGAAAGAAAACCATTCTTTTTGTGGCATGAAATAGTAACAACAATCTTTAATATCAAACTCATTAAAATGTGAAGACGAGAGGCTCAGCAGCATTGAAGTGGAAGTATCAGAAATGCTGTGTGAGTGTGCCGCTCCTGCTGGTGACAGTGATGATGGTGGATTCATCCCACAGAGAAAGCATAGACATCCTGAAAAGCAGCAGTTGCCTATTAAGGAGGATGGAGAATATTGAGTAAGTCAATAGCAACATTTAACAGTAACTGTGATATTGGTCCGCAAAAGTATTTCTAGTGTAGCAGAATATTCATGATCAACAAATGTTGTACTTCTGCTAAAAATCTTATGTGGTGTTTTGTAATGAGAAAAATACAAGTTAACAAAAAATTGACATCCAATTTTTCAAAACCTATTGACAAGTATTTAGTTTAGAAACTAATAACCAGTTGGAAAATGATTGTGTTTTTGGGCTTTGTTCCCATTGCCTGAGTGCTCCAATATCAGATCCACAGTTGCTGAGGCATGATTGCCCAGCATATTCCTGTATTTCTGGAAACATTTCTGTGTATTGAGAAAGCCTATCAGAATCAAGCCATTATCCTTCACTATCTATATTAGTGATGTAGATGGCTCATTGGTTTTCTTGTTCCATTTTTTTCTTAAAGCCTCTTTTCATCAATTCTTAACACAGCAGATTCCTTAAAATATAATTAAGATTATGTGATTCCTCTGCTCAAAACCTTGTACCTGCCTCTCATCTCATCATTCAGTATGCAGTGTCAAAGTTCTTCCTCATGCCTACAAGGCAATACATGATCTGACTTTCTCTCTCTGACTGAAACGTTTGGTTTCTATCTCCTTCACTCTGCTCCATCTGCACTGAATGCACCATTTCTTAAACACTCTAGACATCCTGTACTTGAAGCTTTTCCTTCAGATATCCTCTTGATTGTTTCTTGCCATTTCTGTAGATTTATTTACATAGTATTTCCATATCTAAGTGTAAGAATCCTTGATACATTATTTTAAAAAGACTGATGAATAATTGTCTTTTTTTTTCTTTATTTGAAAGAGTTAGACAGTGAGAGAGACAGAGAGAAAGGTCTTCCTTCCGTTGGTTTACCCCCCAAAATGGCCAACACGGCCGGTGCCATGCTGATCTGAAGCCAGGAGCCAGGTGCCTCTTCCTGGTCTCCCATACGGGTGCAGGGGCCCAAGCACTTGGGCCATCCTTCCTGCCTTCGTGGGCCACAGCAGGGAGCTAGACTGGAAGAGGAGCAACCGGGACTAGAACCCTGCACCCATATAGGATGCAGGTGCCACAGGTGGAGGATTAACTTAGTGTGCCACGGTGCTGGCCTCTGTCTTTTTCTTTTTCTTTTTTTTTAAAGAAGATTTATGGGGGCTGGTGCCGTGGTGCACTAGGTTAATCCTCTGCCTGCAGCGCCGGCATCCCATATGGGCACCGGGTTCTAGTCCTGGTTGTTCCTCTTCCAGTCCAGCTCTCTGCTGTGGCCTGGGAGGGCAGTGGAGGATGGCCCAAGTGATTGGGCCCCTGCACCTGCATAGGAGACCAGGAAGAGGCACATGGTTTCAGATCGGAGTAGCTCCGGCCATTTGGGGGGTTAACCATTGGATGGAAGACCTTTCTCTCTCTCTCTTTATAACTCTTGTCAAATAAAAAAAAAATAAATAATGTATCTGAGAGACAGAGTTACCAACAGAGAGAGGGAGAGTCAGAGAGTTCGGTCCTCCATCTGCTGGTTCACTCCCCAAATGGCTGCAAATGGCAGGAGCTGGTCTGATTGAAGCTAGGAGCCAGGAGCTTCTTTTGGGTCTCCCGTGTGGGTACAGCAGTCCAAGTACTTTGTCCATCTTCCACTGCTTTCCCAGACAAATTAGCAGGGAGCTAGATGGGAAGTGGAACAGCAGAGAATCAAACCAGTCCCCTAATGGGATGCTGGCACAACAGGTAGAGGCTTAACCTACTACACCACAGTGCTGGCCCCAATGAATAATTGTCTTTTGGACATCAATTGATGTATAGTTTTATGGTTGGAATTGGCTCATTCAGAACTGGCTTAGCACCATGGTGTTTTTACATTTTTTTTAAGATTTATTTTATTCATTTCAAAGGCAGAGTCAGAGACAGAAAGAGGTCTTCCATCTACTGGTTTACTCCTCAAATGGCTGCAACAGCCAGAGCTGAGCCGATCTGAAGCCAGGAGCCAGGAGCCTTTTCGGGTCTCCCATACTGGAGCAGGGGTCCGAGGACTTGGGCCATCTTCCACTGCTTTTCCAGGCACATTAGCAGGGAGCTGGATTGGAAGTGGAGCAGCTGGGATTAGAATTGGCACCTCTAGGCAGTTCTGCGTGGTGAGCATGGCCGCTCGGAGAAGCCGGGCCGCCATCAGGCTGTGCGCCACAGTTGTTTTACTTAATGTGGCTTTCTGTAAAGGATTTGTGGAAGATTTAGATGAATCGTTTAAAGACAATCAAAAAGAGGACATTTGGCTTATAGATTTTTATGCACCGTGGTGTCGCCATTGCAAAAAACTGGAACTGATTTGGAATGAAGTTGGCCTTGAGATGAAAAGCATTGGTTCTCCAGTTAAAGTTGGGAAGATGGATGCTACTTCCTATTCTAATTAAAGGGGGATTTGGCATATAATTACAGAGGACCACGAACTAAAGATGATATTATTGAATTTGCTCACAGAGTATCTGGGGCTTTAATTTGGCCACTTCCAAGTCAGCAAATGTTTGAACATGTACAGAAGAGACATCGTGTATTTTTCGTTTACATAGGTGGAGAATCACCTTTGAAAGAGAAATACATCGATGCTGCTTCAGAATTGATTGTATATACATACTTTTTTTCTGCCCCTGAAGAAGTAGTTCCTGAGTGTGTGACACTGAAAGAGATGCCTGCTGTGCTTGTTTTCAAAGATGAAACCTACTTTGTTTATGATTAGTATGAAGATGGTGATCTGTCATCATGGATCAACCGGGAGAGATTTCAGAATTACCTTACTGTGGATGGCTTCATTTTGTATGAACTTGGAGATACAGGAAAGCTCATGGCTATTGCAGTTATTGATGAGAAAAATACATCACATGAGCATACCAGATTAAAGTCAATTATTCAGGAAGTTGCTAGAGATTACAGAGACCACTTCCATAGGGATTTTCAGTTTGGCCACATGGATGGAAATGACTATATAAATACCCTGCTGATGGAGTGATGAATTGGCAGTGCCAACTGTGGTTGTACTGAATACTTCAAACCAGCAATACTTTTTGCTAGACAGACAGATTAAGGATACCAAAGACATGGTCCAATTCATTAATAACATTCTGGATGGCACAGTAGAGGCCCAAGGAGGTGATAGCATTTTCCAGAGATTGAAGAGAATAGTATTTGATGCCAAATCTACCTTAGTGTCTATATTCAAGAGCTCCCCGCTCATGGGCTGCTTCCTCTTTGGCCTGCCACTGGGTGTCATCAGTATCATGTGCTATGGGATCTACACAGCGGACACTGATGGGGGTTACGTGGAGGAACGGTATGAAATATCAAAAAGTGAAGATGAAAGCCAAGAACAGATAGAAGAAAACAAAGAACAGCAGGAGCCAAGCAGTGGAGGCTCTTTAGTGTCTACTGAACAAGAGCCCAAGGATGTGTTAGAAAAGAAGAAAGATTGAGACTTTCCTAGTGTACAATATTTGATGGTGTTTCAGATCATTAAAGAGTCTATTTATTGAATTTAGACATTTAATCAATCATCTTTACAGAAGAAAACATGTTCTTTGTATTTTGCTAATATCAGCTGCATGGGTTAAGTAGTCCATTCATAAATGGGGAGATGTTTGGAGCAAAGAAATGAATGGTTTGTGTAAAAGAAACAGAATCACATCACTCCGTCAGATTTATGTTATAGCTGTTACTACAAAGCATCAGTTGTGTTTGCATGTTTCTCTATCTGAATATTCTGTGACTAAAGTTCTTGGACAGAGGATGCAATTGGCCAGTCAGGTAGAAGATACATGTTTGATAATACCTCTGCCTCCTACAATCCTTTCCCTTTCTATATTTTGGATAAGATTTGTATGTACAAAATAGTCTTTAAAAATCTAGGCACTTTAAGGAAAACTAATAACTTTTTCTGAATTTCAAATTAAGATTATGAGGATAAAAATAATGTGGTTTTATATAATATAGTAATTTTACTTTGTTGTTATTTTTAAAGGAGAGGAAATGTTACTTTTTAACTTTGTAGTCACTTACAAAATTTTCATATGGGCATATATAGTGGGCAAAAATAATGTGATCACCTTTGCAAAATAAGCAGGATTCTCTGGGAGCATTGGTTTCAGCCATGCCCTGAAAAACTCTGAACAGGTATCTCATCCGTCATCACAGGAAGGGAAGGGTGTCTGTTAATCTTACCCTGCCTTTTAGCCATGACAGACTAGTGTTTCAATTTGAGTCACTTTTATTTTATATATTAAGATTTCTTCTAATACTTTCTTTGATAAAAATCTGATGCTATTCAAAAAGTAATATATATCATATTTTTATGTTTATGGTATATAAACTTTATTGTAACTTATAGTCCAAAATATGTATGTGTGTATACGTGAAATTTCTTGATACCCATTTATCATGTAATGCCATGTTCTTGATGAGGAGCGTGTCAGATACCTCCATTTTCACTTCTGTCACTCTCTTCAGTCAGTGACCTCATCTTCTGTCATTAATGAGATAATAATGACAGTTCTGTCCCAAACAATGACTAACAATTGATATTGTTTAAATCACACTTTGATATGCTTATTACAGAGTGTTTTGTTATTTTTGAAGCCTTTGTTCTAAGTTTAGAATTTTTATTAGAGAACTATTATTTGGTTATTCATTGAATAATTATTCATTATAAAGGATTCTGCTAAACATTTAAAGATACGTAATTTATGATCCTGACACTGAAGTTGTTTGTGGCTTTGGTTACCATGGGCTACCTTTGCTTGTTTCTGATGCCATCTGATGAGAACTAAACTGAAACTTCTGTATATTAAGGACACAGAAGTACTAGTTATTGTTGTGTCCATGTGTTCTTTCATTGTTTAATAACTAAATAGCCTTTCTTAATGTTTGGTACCCCATTATCATTTTATTTTCATTAGTGAAGCAAGTTTGCAGTCACAAGGAATTTTAGGAACTATTAGAATGAAATGCTCTTAAATGGGAACTAGAGATACTAATTTAGCAAGTAGATTCCTTTTCAAAGGGTAATAAAAGGTTCTTTGGGAAGATAAATGTTAATGCTTCAAATTGTCAAGCTTGTTTTGCAGTAGTGAAAAACTTAGTACAGAAGTCTCATTGGAGACTCAAGCTGTAAGCAGGTGAACACTTAACAATGACTTGAGCACATAGTGCATTGATTTTTTGAATTGATTTTAATATTAAAATGTTATTTCTCTGCATAGATTTTTGTAGTCATCACCTGTAATTGCTGGAAAAAAATTAAAATGAATTAAGCGCAGTGTATATCAGCAAACGAACAACCAGTAGTCTTTGTATTCTGTGGTGCTATTCTTCGTAAGTGACTGCCTTAGTTCTGTTACACATTTCACAACTCTGCTGTTGCCTCATTGTTGAGGGGATTTTAACATGTGTGGTGGGGAGAAATGTGTATGTTGTTTGTAAGTGACTAGTGTTATTTCTGCTTGTATTAAAATTTTGATTTTGCTTGTTTCTGTTTGGGAATATTTTTGCTTACATTGTCAGAGTGCTCAGAAAACAGATTCAGAAATTTCTCTGTTATGCTTTTCTCTTCAATCAGCTTTGATACTAGACATTTACCATGGATGCTACTTCCTTTGCAGGAAAAAGTACTTCAAAATGAAGGCAAATCTTTTAATAATAATCTAGTAGAAGAGTATCAATAGTATTATAATTCAGTGGTAAATCTTATCAAAACTGCATATATGAGTAATACCATCACTTTGGAATCTGGAATTTTTGCCATTTTGGTTGCAATGAAGTTCCATTTCTAACTTTAAAATACAGAATTCTGGGCCCTTGCTGTTGGTGAATCTGGTGCTCATATAATATTTAAGGGTATTTCAAAGAGAAAGTGCATTTTTTCCCAAGTACTCTGTACCCATTACACCTTGCAGTCTTTTTGTTTCATTGTATAAATAAATATTCTGTAGCTATTGTTATCCAAAACATGTTTGAGGTATATTATACCTGGAATTTTCGTTTTTCTCCTCACACGTAGTATTTCATAGTATCTGGTATAGAAATAACAAAGATGCCAAATGTGTAGAGTTTGAAGGAAAGAGGAGGATAACATCTAGCTGTGCTGCTTTTGTTTACTAGACTTAGTTGTTAATAATATTTCTTGTATTTTGTTTGGGGGCTCTTTTTTGGTTTTGGTTTTGGAAAAGGTAAATTTTCATCATTGAATCATATGACATGGAGGTAAGACTGAGGGGGAGGGGAACTGCTCAGCTATTCTTACACTGAAATTGTTATATAAGCCAACGTGAGATGTTAAGACTGTCACGTAATTGGTGGGATTAAGTTTACTGTTTTATTTTTATAAATATATTTTTTTTTCTGAATGTGTCTGAGTCCAAGAGTGGGCAAAAAATTAATTTTCTACTTCAGGTTAATCTATAAAGATTTTGAAAGTTTGTATTACTAACTTGTTGAATTCATGACACCACTTGTAAATCTTTGTTTTTCTAAAATAAAGTTATTGAAAACATGAAAAAAAAATTGGCACCTCTATGGGATGGGCACTGCACCACAGTGCCAGTCCTAGTTTTACTTTTTAATTGTTGAATTTTTTTATTTAGTGGGACCATTAAGTCTTGGAACATAATATATGTAAAATGTTATCTCTAAAATTAAAAATTAAAGAAATAAGTAGTTTAGATATAGAATCTTTTAAAATTTTTTTTTGACAGGCAGAGTGGACATAGAGAGACAGAGAGAAAGTTCTTCCTTTTGCCATTGGTTCACCCTCCAATGGCTGCTCCGTGCTGATCTGAAGCCAAGAACCAGGTGCTTCTCCTGGTCTCCCATGCGGGTGCAGGGCCCAAGGACTTGGGCCATCCTCCACTGCACTCCTGGGGCATAGCAGAGAGCTGGCCTGGAAGAGCGGCAACTGGGACAGAATCCGGCACCCCGACCGGGGCTAGAACCTGGTGTGCCAGCACCACAAGGCAGAGGATTAGCCTAGTGAGCCATGGCGCAGGCCCGAATCTTTTAAATTTTTTTATTTGAGAGACATAAAGAGAGAGCCTTATACAGCAAATATGCAGGGACATTTTGAATTGTTTGCATACTTTCTAGGAATTTATGGGCACAAAACTTTCTCTTGTGAAATATGAAATCCTTTTAAATCATATGGCAAGTTCTTTAATGTTATTACTTCTAATAATTAACTATATTCTTGCAAATTATAATTTTAATGGTGGTATGGTAGTGTATGCTATGGAAATTTGATTTTTATAAATTTGAATGTTGGATTATTTTAATTTTTTAGTATTATAAAAATGCTGCAACAAACATTGTGTAAATATTTCTTTTTACATTTTTTGACAAGACATTGTATTTGCATTGAAACTGGTACAGCAAGAATTTCTTCTTTTTTTTTAAATTTTAGCTCCCACATAAAAGGGAGAACATGCAGTATTTATCTTTTGGTGTTGGTTTATTTCTCTCAACATGATGTCCTCCAGTTGTAACCATTTTGATGCAAAGATAGAATTTCATTATTTTTCTATCTGAATAATAATCCATTGTGTGTGTGTGTGTGTGTGTGTGTGTATCACATTTTCTTCATCTATTTTTCTGATGACAGATACCTTGGTTGGTTCCCTATCTTACCTTTTGTGAACAGTGCTGCCCTAAATAATGTTGGTACAGGTATTTCTTTGATACATTGTGTTCATGTCTTGGATATATGCCCAATGGTGGGAATGCTGGGTCATATGGTAAATCTATTTCTAGGTTTTTATGATATTGCCAGTTTTACAGTTTTTGCACTACTTTTCATTCCACAGTGTATAAGAGTTCCCCTTTCTCCATATCCTCGCCAGCATTTGTTACTCTTTGTCTTGTAGAAAATAGCTGTTCTATCAGGGGTGAGGTAGTATGTTATTGTGGTTTTGATTTGCATTTCCCTGATGCCTGATAATTTTGAACATTGTTTCTCATAGTTGTTTGCCATTTTTGTTTCTTCTTTTGAGAACTTTCTGGTGAGGTCCTTCTTTTGCCCATTTCTTTACTGGATTGATTGTTTTCCTATCATTGAATTTTTTTTTATATCCTGGATAGGTAGCTTACAAATATTTCCCATTGTTTTGGATGTCTCTTCACTCTGTTTTTTCTTTCAGTTGATCTACAGAAGCTTCTGAGTTTGATATAATCCCATTTTTTTCTAGTTTTGGTTTTATTGCCTGTGATTTGGGGGTCATATGCAAGAAAAATGTTTCTTTACATGTCCAAGTATTTTACATTGAAAAAAAAATGCTTCAATATAAATTATTGGGTTAAATTCTAAGAAGCTTTTAAAACATCTGACTAATTTTCTAAATGGCTCTCAAAATTAATATTAATTTATAATTCCACCAGAATATGTGATATCTATTTTTTCCCAACCTAGAATGGTTTTTGACTCCTATTGGTTTATTCTTAACGCATATAGAGTGAGAATGAGGGGACGTGATTACTGATTAGTTTTCCAAAACCTTTTCATGCATAGAAAAAACAACCTCTATTGTATTTCTAATAATTACATGTATGTTTATAAATCATAACTTATTAGTGATTAGTTAACTGTCTTTCCTAATTGATGGTAATTAGGACTATGCAAAGAAAAGGCAATTTTTAACTTTTAATTTTACTGGATAATTTCAAAATTGCTTTTGTATAATATTTATCAGAGGTACTGATAACAAATTTACCATTTATCAAAGTGTTCTTTCAAGCATATCTGTCTTTTGAAGAAGAGATTGAAGTGAGACATAAGAAACATAATAATTACAAAGAAAAATATTTGATATAAAAATGTATTAGAATATATAAGCTTCTTAATAGGAGCCAAATTACAAAATGAACATTTTCTTTTCTAACAAAATGAATACTAAGATAAGGATTTTTACCTTAAGAATAAGAGAACAGATAAGTCAACAACAGGAGTCACTGTGCACTTACTCCCCATGTGGGAATCCATGTCCTTAATGTGTTGTACAATGTGAATTAATGCTATAACTAATATTCAAACAGTATGTTACACTTTGTGTTTCTGTGTGGGTGCAAACTGTTGAAATCTTCAGTTAATATATACTAAATTGATCTTCTGTATATAAAATTCATTGAAAATGAATCTTGGCCGGCGCTGTGGCTCAATAGGCTAATCCTCTGCCTGCGGCGCCGGCACACCGGGTTCTAGTCCCGGTAGGGGCACCAGATCCTGTCCCGGTTGCCCCTCTTCCAGTCCAGCTCTCTGCTGTGGCCCGAGAGTGCAGTGGAGGATGGCCCAAGTCCTTGGGCCCTGCACCTGCATGGGAGACCAGGAGAAGCATCTGGCTCCTGGCTTTGGATCAGCACAGAGCGGCCTTTGGAGGGTGAACCAACAGTAAAGGAAGACCTTTCTCCCTGTCTCTCTCACTATCCACTCTGCCTGTCAAAAAAAAAAAAAAAAAAAAGAATCTTGATGTCAATGGAATGGGAGAGGGAACTGGAGAGGGGAGGGTTGCGGGTGGGAGGGAAGTTACGGGGAGTGGGGGGAACACTGTAATCCAAAAGCTGTACTTTGGAAATTCATACTTATTAAATAAAAGTTAAAATAAAAAATAAGGGTAAAAAAGAATAAGAGAACAGAATAAATGCTGATGTGTTCTATGAAAAAACTAGGGAACAGTTAGGGAGAATCAAGGAGCAATATTGCAGAGAAGTAGAGATGAACAAACATCTTGAACTGACGGTTAGCACAATAAAAACAGAATTGAGGACTTTGAAAAATGATTTGAATCAGGTAAATTAATTGTTGCTAAAAACTTACATTTCTAAATTTAATCATTACTAAGTAGTATGTTGCCTTCATTTCATCTATATATATATTATATATATAACATATATATGTTAGCAATCTAAAATTTATTTTAAAAATAAATTATGATATGTTTTCTAAAATTATTCATTGTAGAGCTTGGCACCTACTGGTACTCAGTGCATGTTTTCTCTATAAAGCAATGAAAGGTGAATTGAGTTCAACCATTCACATACAGCTTGATTTAGCCATGTTTATATTAAAATTCAGGCTAAATAGCTGTGAAATTATAATAAAATTATTTAAATGTTTTGTAAAGAAACTTTATTTTACAGTTTCATCTCTGCCTGAATTTGAGAACTGTTTTTGCTATTTGATGACTTTAGCTGTGATTCATGACATTTTTTGTTAAATTTTTAAAATATTTTATTTATTAATTTGAGAGGTAGAGTTACAGACAGTGAGAGGGAGAGACAGAGAGAGAGGTCTTCCTTCCATTGGTTCACTCCCCAAATGGCTGCAACAGCCAGAGTTATGCCAGTCCAAAGCCAGGAGCCAGGAGGTTCATCCAGGTCTCCCACATGGTTGCAAGGACCCAAGGACTTGGGCCATCTTCTGCTGCTTTCCCGGGCCACAGCAAAGAGCTGGATGGGAAGTGGAGCAGCTGGGACTAGAACTGAAACCCATATGGGATGCCAGTGTTGCAGGTGGAGGATTAACCTACTGTGCCACCGCACTGGCTCCATGAAATTAAAAATTAATTATTTCCTGTAAGATACAGGCCCTGGTGCTTTGGTAGGTTGCTTCCTCTTAACAGAATTTTTTAAAAATTGTCACTCTTAAATAAGCCGTTAAACTATTTTTCCTGAAAGCCATGACATGACCAACTTATGAAATATGTCTTTAGGTGAGAGAACAGGAAAACAATCCCCAGAGTTCTCTCTCAAGCCAAGAGAATGCAGAAAAACTACAAGATGAGATGCAACTGATTTACCTTTGCCAAAAAAAGGAGGTAAACATTGCACCAAAGGAAGAGAACTATGAGGTATTTTTCTTTATTTGTTGTCAAATATGCATGTGTATGTTTTCGTATGTGTATAGATCTATACAACCGCTTGCATCATGGAACATATAGGACACTTTTAATCCAAATATGTGTGTATTTTGTAGAAATAGTGGTGGTGGTGACATTTTCAGCCAGTTTGGTAATGTCATGTTAATTCAACTGCGCTTGTCTGTGACTCTCTGAGAGTGGCATTTGCTATGTCCTCTGGGATTCTTGTTCTTCGCAAAAGAAATGACCTGAATTTGCTGCTGGCTACTTTTCTTAGCTTGCTTCCTCTCCATAAAACCTTCAAGGTTCAGACATCTGTGTCTATTCATAATTATTTCTATTTTAATGCAAGCTGCAAAAATGTATTTCATTTAGTTATTTAAATTCATTTTTAAGATTTTATTTTAGGTATACAAAATTATTGTATTCCAGGTACACAGATTTAGGAACATACTGATGCTTCCCACCCTACCCTCCCTTCTGCTCATGCTTCCACCATTCCATCCCCTTCCTCTCCTATTCCCTCTTTTAACTTGTATACTGATCTACTTTCAGTCTATTTATACTCAAAATATTTACCATACACTAAGAGTTCAACAAATAGTAAGAAGATAAAAAAAAAAACACTGTTCCCTAGTAGTAGAGAGCCGTTAGTAATCATCAATGGTCAGATATCAATTTTCACTCCCATATATTACATTTTTGGTATTTGTCTTTTTGGGACTTAGTAATCATCAATGGTCAGATATCAATTTTCACTCCCATATATTACATTTTTGGTATTTGTCTTTTTGGGACTTATTTCATTAATTAGAATGGTTTACATTTGAACCCATTTTGTTGCAAAACACAGTATTTTGTTTCTTTTTAAGGCTGAGTAGTATTCCATGGTGTGTGTGTGTGTGTGTGTGTGTGTGTATGCATGCATATGTATATATATACACACATACATGCAATTTCTTTACCCATTCATCAGGTGATGAACATCTGGTTAGATTCCATATGTTAGCTATTGTGAATTGAACTGCAATAAACATGAGGGTACAGATAAATCTTTCATAAGCTGATTTCATTTCCCTCAGGCAAATTCCTAGTAAGGGGATTGCTGGGTCTTACGGCAGATCTATTTTTCAGGTTTCTAAGGTATCTCTACACTGACTTCCACAATGGCTGTACTAGTTTACATTCCCACCAAAAGTGGATTAGGGTATCTTTTCCCTTACATCCTCACCAGGACGTGTTTGTTTATTTTTCAAGCTAATGAAACATTTTATTGTACATAATAAAAGTGGTATTTTTTAAAAATAATTTCCAGGCCAAATCTGCAGGAATACATGAGGAATGGATTCCACTGAAGTATAATTAGCAATACTTTATGGAATGCATCATTAATCCACTCCACTTCTCATAGTAAATACAGATGCTCACTATAGACTTGAAATGCCTATAACATCAGTAATTCTATTCTTTAAAACAGTACAAATATGCTTATGATGCATAGGAAGATGAAAAAATTTAGACTGGAATGGCATACCATATGTAATGTCAGCTTTTCTAATTTACAGCCAGTTAAGAATTACAGTATATCCAAATAATGCATTTTAAAATCGTATATGACTCATTAGTAAGAGATTTTTCTACTTAATAAATAGGAAAATTTGAATTTTGATATTACATTGAATTTCATCACTTTTCAAGAAAAAAACAGAGTCATAAGTTCAGGTTTTTTTTATAAACAAATACTGACAGCAGTATTTTTATAACAGGAAATTATAAAAAAATACAAATATGCAGCAAAAGGATAAGTATCTAATCTATTCTTAAAATGGAATAGCCTACAAAATTAAAATGAATACACTATGGCCACATGCAATAATGCACAAGTCTTTAAAATGTTGAGTGAAGCAGGACACAATTCATGATGTATGTTCATATATAAAACATGCAAAAAACTGCTTTATGACATTATAAGCCAGGGAAGTGGTAATCTTTGGAGAAAAAACTAGCTACTCTTTTTTTTTTATAGGTAGGTTAACATAAGGTTTATTCAGGACAGAAAATGAATGACGTGACCTCAGGAGACACAAACCCAGTGACTTTTGAAGAGTCTTGGAAAGATTCCAAAGTAATCAAATTTTAGTCAGAATCTATGTACTCCATAACAGTAGATTTTATTTATCATTACACAGTGAACATATATTGATTTGTCCTGCAAAGTGGACTTAGGTAAGTGAGAGCAAATTTCTCCCAGGTTGTTGGCTGCTGTTTTCTTTTTTTTATCTTTTATTTAGTAAATATAAATTTTCAAAGTACAGTTAATGGATTACAATGGCTCCCCCCCATAATTTCCCTCCCACTCACACCCTTCCCATCTCCTGCTCCCTCTCCCATTCCATTCACATCGATTCATTTTCAATTATCTTTATATACAGAAGATGAATTCAGTATATATTAAGTAAAGATTTCATCAGTTTGCACCCACACAGAAACACAAAGTGTAAAATACTGTTTCAGTACTAGTTATAACTACTCTTTATTACACAGAGTACAATGAGGAAGAGTTCAGAGATGTTTTCTTTCTTTTCAAGAGAGACTGATGCTTATAACCACTTTATAATTTGCCTCTGCATGTATTTTTTAATAAAGTATGAGTTAAAAACTTTAAAAAATAGTTCATAGCTAGTAAGAGTTCACTAACAATGATTACACCCATTTCATACACTAGTAAACAGTAGTTATGTAATATGGTACTTAATAATCAGGATTATGTTTGTGATTAAAATTACATAAACATGTAAAACATGCTTTCTTTAAGAAACCATAAAAGTAAAAAATAACTTTGGAATAATTCACAAAGTAATCAAATAATTTACTGCATTTCCGTCTTTTCTGCTTTATGAGTTCTCTGATGGAAAGTGACATTTACCTTGTAATGAAAGAACTTACACACTCATTGCAAACTTCTCACCTGTGTGAGTTCTCTGCTGTACAATGATATTCGTCTTCTAGTGGAAGCACTTTCCACATTCATTACATTTATATGGTTTCTCTCCCATGTCTGTTCTTTGATGATGATTGAGATATGACTTCCTACTAAAAACTTTCCCACTTTGAGGACATTCATAGGATTGCTGCCCTGTGTGTATTTTCTGATGTACAGTGAGGATTGCTTTCTGGCAAAAAGACTTCCCACATACATTACAGATACAGAGTTTCTCCCCTATGTGAATTCTCTGATGTAGAATGAGATTTGTCCTCTGACTGAATGACTTCCAACGTTCATTACATTCATATGTTTTTCCCCTGTATGAGTTCTGTGGTGATCAGTGAGGTATGACTTCATTATAAAGGCCTTCCTACACTGAGGACATTCATAAGATTTCTCTCCTGTGTGTGGTCTCTGGTGTTGCTACAAGGGTTGTCTTTTGGCAGAAAGACTTTCCACATTCATTACTAATGTAAGGTTTCTCCTCATTAAGAGTTTTCTCATGAAGAGCAAGGGTTGTCTTTTGGGAGAAGGGATTTCCCATATTCATTACAAATATATGGCTTTTCCCCTGTATGAGTTCTCTTTTGGACAGTAAGATTTGCCTTTTGGTGAAAGGACTTCCCACATTCTTTACAAATTTTGAGTTTCTCCTCAGTGTGAATCCTCTGATGTAGAGATAGTGTGGTCTTCATTGCTTTCATACGGTTTCTCTTCTGTATTCTCTGACTGAGGTGTGACTTCAATCTGAAGGCATTCCTACATTAGGAACATTCATATGCTATCTCCCCTGTATGTGTTCTCTGGTGATCAGTGAGGGCTATCTTTAAATGGAAAGACTTACCACATTCACTACAAAGGGTTTCTCTCTTGTGTGAGTTCTTTGGTGATCAATGAGATATTACTTCCTTCTAAATGCATTTCTACATTGATGGCACTGATAAGGTTTTTCCTCTGTGGAAATTCCCTGATGTATAATCAATACTGACTTCCTGCAAAAGGATTTCCCATATTCAGAGCATGTATTTTTTTAATATTAGTTGATCTTCTCTTTTTATTGTACACAGATGAGCTTTTCCCCTCTGTATGCTCTGCTATGTGTAATTGTAATTAAGCCTCCCATTTTAAGGAATTATTTCTCACTGCATCATATCCAAATGATTGACTGGAGTTCTCGTCTTCTGATACTGTATAAGCCCTTCATTATGACTGAAAGCCCTAACACTTTGATTATTGGATTTGACTTGAGGATCAATTTTCTCTTGCTTTGTACTGAGGGGTGATTTCCCATGTCCGTTATACTCACTGAGTCTCTTTCTTGCTGGACATAGATTACTGATGATCGATTTTGAAACACTTTCCAAAATCTTTCCATGAATATCATTCAGGAGGTAAGATTTTTGAATTATCAGAATTTTTGCCTTGAGTGATTGACTTTGACTTTTCATATATGTTACTCTTCTCTTTAATTGGTTTCTTATAGTTGATGCATACAATTGATCTAGAATATTTATCGTTATGTTCCTTGAATTTCACTGACAAGTCTTTGGTTTTCTGGTTCTCTTCTAAGGTGTGACCTACAAATGGTGTCCATGGCTCTTCTCCTCATTCCAGTTTGAGGATCATATCAGGCTTGGTCGTGTGACACTGCACAGAGATGAAGTGCCAATAGTTTTCCAACATGATGTCCATGTAAAGAGTCTGCTGAGCAGGAACTAGGTGCTGCCACTCTTCTTGAGTAAAGTCCACAGTCACACCTTTGAATGACACTCATCCCTGTTCCATGGTTTTGAGATTTTCAAGAGATTACCAGGCTTTTCTTTGGGGTCCTCTTTAGAAAAGGGGTGGTTCCTGAGCACTCGATGAGGATTCCATGGTTGGAGGCTGCCTGGGTTGCCTGGGATCCTCTCCAACTGGGACAAATAAGACCCACCAGTGTGTAGGGGCCACAACATGCTTACAGGAAGAACTGAGGAGGCAACTGGAGAAGTTTACCAGCAACATCTGTCTCAGAAGAGATGACTTACACTAAATTATAATGTTACCAGTCTTGTTAGCCTCCTCTTGTCCTTGACTTTTGTCTTGTCTTCCCTTTCCATTTTCCCAATCCATCTGAGCTGGAGATAACCCACCTTTGGCCAAGTGTCAGCAGCCTGAACCTGTGTACTCTTGTGTGGACAGTACTTCTGGGTTCAGAATTATATGTATTACAGTTTGCCTTGTTATAACACATTGGTGCCTTTATGATAAAAATAACTCAGGGACACATGGAATTCAAGCTAATTTACATAGCTGTCACAAGAAAAAAAACACTAAATTTCTGAAGTATTATTTTCATTTAATTTCAGAATCTTAAAACAGAATTCGACCTTGGCCTTGTTTAGCAAAAGTTTAGTTAAACACTAAGTTGGCTAAATAATCTTCTTGAAAGATTTAAACACAATGGATAGAGAAAAATGCTTTCCCTCTAATCATCTTAAAGAAATGGAAGAAGTGAGGGAGAAGGCAAATGATTTCTCCAGCAGTATATATGGCTAAATCCATCAACCACCTTAAACTAGAATTTTTATTATTGACCTCATTTAAAAATAATTGTGCAAATATAAAAAATTGCCCATTTTCTAAACTGAAGACAATTGTAAAGTTACACAAAATATTTTTGAAACCATGAACTTCATTTTAAGAAAGGCCTAACAGAAGTAAATACAAAACAGAAAGTAAACTCCATTTTGTTGCACATGACCAGATCCTGTTTTCTTTACTGCTGTGTAGTATTCCATGGGGTGTACATATCCCATGATTTCTTTATTCAGTCTTCAGTTGATAGGAATTTGGGTTGATTCCATGTTTATTCTACTGTGAATTGAGCTGTGGTAAACATGGAGGTAAAGATAGCTCTTTCATATGCTGATTTTATTTTCTTGGATAAATTCCCTGGATTAGTATGGCTGGGTCATATGGTATCTCTATATTCTTGTTTTTGAGATATCTCCATACTGTCTTCCATACTGACTTTATCAGTTTACATTCCCACCAACAGTGGGTAAGAGTATCTTTTCCCCCACAATCCTCACCAGCATTTATTGTTTGTTGGTTTCTGTATGAAAGCCATTCTGATTGGGGTGAAGTGAAACCTCATTGTGGTTTTGATTTGCAATTCCCTGATGGCTAGTGATCATGAGCATTTATTCATGTGTCTGTTGGCCATTTGGATTTCCTCCTTTGAAAAATGTTTAAGTCCTTTTCTTATTTCTTAACTAGGTTGTTTGTCTTGTAGTTGTGGAGTTTCCTGGTCTCTTTATATATCTGGTTATTAATCCTTTATCAGTTGTGTATTGTTAAATAAACAACAGGAGTCACTCTGTGCTAACTTCCCATGCAGGACTTCTGTCCTCACAGAGTTGTATTATGAAACTTAACAGTAAAGCTTGTTCTCAAAGAATTCATTTTAGCATCTTAAGTGTTGAACTCTATACTTTAGAAAAGAGTTAATCTTCTGTGTATGAAGTTAAATTAAAATCTTAGTAAAAGAACAGACTGGGAATGAGAGAGGGAAGGGGATGTAGGGTAGGTGTATGGGTAGAAGGGTAGGTATGGTGGGAAGAATTACTATGTTCCTAAAGTTGTACTTATGAAATGTATGCAAATAAGGGCTGGCACCGCGGCTCAATAGGCTAATCCTCCACCTTGCGGCGCCGGCACACTGGGTTCTAGTCCCGGTCGGGGTGCCGGATTCTGTCCCGGTTGCCCCCCTTCCAGGCCAGCTCTCTGCTATGGCCCGGGAGTGCAGTGGAGGATGGCCCAAGTCCTTGGGCCCTGCACCCGCATGGGAGACCAGGAGAAGCACCTGGATCCTGCCTTCAAATCAGTGCGGCGCGCTGGCCATGGCAGCCATTGGAGAGTGAACCAATGGCAAAGGAAGACCTTTCTCTCTGTCTCTCTCTCTCACTGTCCACTCTGCCTGTTAATAAAAAAGAAGTGTATGCAAATAAAAAAGAGTCATAATCCACTCAATTTTTTTAAAAAATAAATTAAACCCATTTTCAATCCTTTCTGAAATGAAATGTAGTGATTGACTAGCTAAGCTATGTGCTGTAATCAAACTGTTTAACTACAGTGATTTTAAATGGCAACAGCCCATCTGACTGGGCAGCTTGGCAGTTCTGAATACTTTTGCAAAAATTTCCTTTTTTGAATGCAGAAGACACTAAAGTGTGAAGTGGCCATGCAGTGTTCATCTGTGAATCCTCCATCTCTTTGCCAATCTTGTAGCTAAGGATCTTGTTCCATTCAATCTTACTGCATGTAACTGGCAACTGCATGCAACTGGCTTTGAAAGTAGTGTCAGACATTATCTGATAATTCACTCACAGCAGTCTAGTATTCATTTCTCACAGTTTATGTGGGGAGCAAACCGGACTAGACTGAGTTACTGGAATTAAGGCTTATTCTATGCATCTGCTCTCCCACAATATGGCGCTGGGAGAGAAGTAAACAGCTTCCGCACAGCTGCCTCCAGTTCAACCAATAAACTGTAGGACTTGCTACTGATTGGAGGAGAGCAGCGTACTCGGTGTGTGGGCAGCCGAGTTGGGATTGGCGGAGGAGGACTATAAAGGAGGAGAGAGACGGCATGCACCGGGAACATCTAAGGGGAACATCTAGCTGAAGGAACGCCTGTGCAGCCCCCAGAGAGCCGGCCGGCGGTGTGCCGCTCCCCTGTGGAAGTGGGGAATGTGGCCAGGGGGAACTGCCCTTCCACGGAGGTGGAAGGGATAGTAGCCAACCCGGGAAAAACCAGCAGCAAACCCGGGGAGGGCCGAGCAGATGAAAGAACAGCGCAGGGTCTTGTGTCGTTCCTCCATGAAGAGGGGGAGCGACATAATGGTGCCGTGACTCGGATAGGAAACCTAGGACGGATTAGCAAACTTAGGAGGGAAGAAATGGGAAGAAGTGGGAAATTACCGGAGAGAGACTAGCAAACAACCTAGGGAAAAGCCGGACAAAAAAGGAGCCGGAAGAAGCTATTGAAAGCCTAGGCATAGACTCAGATACGGACTACGGGGGGAAGCTGGGAGAAATCTCTAAGGTCGAAAGCGAAAGTGAAAGCTAGAACAAACAGACTCGGATGCGGACTGTGGGGAGAGGCCAGGAGAAATGAGGGAGGAATATTGTTGGAAGAAAACTTAGGGAAACATACCGGGTAGAGAAAAGTGTTAGGGAAATTGAAGCCGCGGGGGGCAGGCCGAGGCTGAAACGAAAGCCACTTTGGGATTCTCAAGTTAGCCCGGGAATGGGGGGCGAAAAGTTGAAACCAGAAGCTGAAACGTAAGCCAGATTGGGATCCGTCTGATTAGCCCGGGGAGCAAAGGACGGGAAGCCAAACCGTGGGGTGGAGACGTAAGCTGGGTTGAATTCGCCAGGCTAGCCCGGGGAACTTAGATTGAATGCTAGTGGCGGACACGTAAGCTACGCTGTGTTACTCGCGGAAGCCGCCGCGTGCAGAGAGAGCACGGGGCGTGAATAGATAGGGAATGGGGCTGGCGCGAGGCCGTGGTGCAGACGCGAAGGGCGTGGAGACCGCGGAGCGCGCGAAGCCAAGCCGCGCAAAGCCGGGAAGCTGCGCAGATGAGAGAGGCGCGGGCTGAAGCGGCTCAGCCGGGAAGCCGCTGAGAAGTAGCCTCGGGGCGGGCAGCGGGAAGCTGCGGGGATAAGAGAAACAGAAGATAGAAGTAAAATGGGAGAAATAGGAATGCCCGGAGATAGAGAAATAGAGAAATAGAAAGGCCTCCCTACAACACTGCAATGTGAGAGCTTGGATTCGGTCTGCCTGATTAAGTGAGGCGATGAGCACGATGAGCACCTGCGGCGGCTAGCAGCTTATGCACCGCAGGTCACCGAAGACAGGCACGAATTAACATCAGTAAGGCCTCCCCACAAAAAGGCAATGAGAAGGCTTGGATTCGGTTTGCCTGATAGGGCTTGTAAGCCCCTGCAGGCAGAGCAGAGCATGCGCTGCAGGGCACCGAACACAGGCACGCATCAGCGCCTAAAAACCTCCTCACAACATGGCCAAGAGAGGACCCGGATTCGGTTTGCCTGATTGATAGGACTTGTAAGAGCCTGTGGCAACTCTAGCAAGTAGAGCAGAGTGTGTGCCGCAGGACACCGAAGACAGGCGCGTATCAACGCCAAAAATAAAAAGAAAGGGGGATCTGTGGGGAGCAAACCGGACTAGACTGAGTTACTGGAATTAAGGCTTATTCTATGCATCTGCTCTCCCACAATATGGCGCTGGGAGAGAAGTAAACAGCTTCCGCACAGCTGCCTCCAGTTCAACCAATAAACTGTAGGACTTGCTACTGATTGGAGGAGAGCAGCGTACTCGGCGTGTGGGCAGCCGAGTTGGGATTGGCGGAGGAGGACTATAAAGGAGGAGAGAGACGGCATGCACCGGGAACATCTAAGGGGAACATCTAGCTGAAGGAACGCCTGTGCAGCCCCCAGAGAGCCGGCCGGCGGTGTGCCGCTCCCCTGCGGAAGTGGGGAATGTGGCCAGGGGGAACTGCCCTTCCACGGAGGTGGAAGGGATAGTAGCCAACCCGGGAAAAACCAGCAGCAAACCCGGGGAGGGCCGAGCAGATGAAAGAACAGTGCAGGGTCTTGTGTTGTTCCTCCATGAAGAGGGGGAGCGACAAGTTTATATAATTTTTGTAAGTTATTTTGCTATTTGTGCCTCATTAGATTCATTGGGGAATAGATCTTTATGACTCACTAGCTGAACAATACCATCTTCATAGTGAGGAACCTGAATTGTCAAGATACCAATGACCTGAATAATTGAAGGTGTGACTGAAAGCATCCTCTCTGATCTCAAGGGGCCATTCCAAAAGTTTTTTGCTTCAAACTGATGGTTTTCTATGCATGCAATAATGGTTTGCTGTCCATCTATCTTTTTACTCTATACAGTGCAGACCCCCTTTGGATCATGTTCTTTTACATAAGCACAAAGATCAGTTTCTGCTGACCTTCTCCCTTATTAATCACATTTTCTGCTTCTTGGATCTCGGATCAGTTACTTACTTTCTAAAGTGACCAAATTTGAAACAAAGTCTGTTTATGTATACAAAGTCTGTTATCAATATGTTGGATTTAGTCATCTCACCAAACATTTTCATTTACAGCATTTTTGGTTAAACATTTATATTACTAGAGTCTTTTTCGTATCCATGAAGATATGTAGAATTCCAGAGCAACCAAATTATTATATAAATCTTAATATGTATTCTAGATTTTGGATTAACATTGGATTGCCTCTTTTTCTGATCTTCATAACGTTCAATTTTTATGGGAGTAAACAGATGCAAGTTATACTATGCACATGCATGTGTTGCTCCTTTGCTGAGAACATTATAATTATGAATCAGTAACTTAACATCATTAAATACCTCATTAAATTCTCCAGGAGGGGAATGGATGATGAATTTTGCTGCTCTAAGCACTGTCTCCTCATCAAACAACCACTCCTCTAGATCTTCCATCCAACATTTATTGTTTCTTTATTTCTGTATGGGAGCCATTCTAACTGGGTGAGGTGAAACCTCATTATGGTTTTTATTTGCGTTTCCTTGATAGCTAGTGATCCCGAGCATTTTTTCATGTGTCCATTGGCCATTTGAATTTCCCTTTTGAAAAATGCCTGTGAGAGTCTTCTGCCCATTTCTTTACTCGATTGTTTGTTTTGTTGTTGTTGAGTTTTTGAGCTCTTTTATAGAGTCTGAATATTAATCCTTTATCAGTGCCATAGTTCATAAATACTTTATACCATTCTGTCACCTGGTTCTCAGCTTGCTAAAGTTTCTTTTCCAGTTCAGAAGCGTCTCAGCTTCATGTAATCTGATTTGTAAACTTTGGCATTGATTGCCTGGGCATGTGGGGTCTATTCCAAGAAGTTTTTGCCTATGCCAATGTCTTTCAGAATTTTCACTATATTCTCCTCTAGTTATTGGATGTTCTCAGGTCATAGATTTGTATCCTTACCCATTTTGTGTTGATTTTTGTAGAAGATGTAAGGTAGAGATCTTGTTTCATGGTTCTGCATGCAGAGATCCAATATTCCCAGCATCATTTATTGAAGAGACTGTCCTTACTTCAGGGATTGTTTTTAGCTCCTTTGTCAACAATTACTTGGTTGTACATATGTGGATTGATTTCTGGAGTTTCTATTCTTCACTTGATCTTAGCCAAAAGGCTGAGAAGTGATGGAGTTTATATTCTTGTCCATTGGTCTACATGTCTATTTCTATGACATAAATTTGGCCTTTAGAAAAATGGCTCTGTGACCTCTACAAAGGTATAATCTCTCTGACCCTTTACTACATTCTTGTGTGACATTAGATAGTTGAAATAAGTGGGTGACTTTTATACCTTTCAAAATTGTTTTGAAGAATCAAGCTTTTTGAAAAAAGTTGCATGCGACCAGATTAAGCAAACTGATGAAAGTAGAGATGTGTGACTAAAAGAGGACTGAGGCTCTAAAACTGGCTTCCTTATGCCTTCAACTTGCAGTGTCCTCTGTGGAAACTTAGACTTCTGTAGAACCTCAGTGAAAACTGGGAGAATCCTTGTAATCAGCAAAAATGCTCTGGGACATTATTACATTGTTTTCCAGTTTAGAATTCCCTAATTTAAAAAATGCTAATTTATTTGAAAAGCAGTTACATACAGGTGGGTAAAATAGCAATAAAGATAGACATTTCACAGCTGCTGGTTCACTCATAAAATATCCATGGCAGCTGAGAGTGAACCCCATCAGAACCAGAAGCCAAAAATTCCATCTAGGTCTCCCATGTGGGTGACAAGCACCCAAGGATTTGAATGATCATCTGCTGCCACCCAGAGTACTCATTAGGAGGAAGCTGGATTCTAAAGTGTTGCTAGGAATAGAACGCATCCACTCCAACATGGGTTGCACATGTCCCAAGTGGTATCTTAACCACTGTGCCTAACACTTGCATCTGAAAGATACATCTAAGTACTCATCTAACACCTGCTCGTTTTCCCTCATCAGTAGGACTAAATCACCCTAACCTCCTCCTTTCCAAGACAAAGCCAGAGATAGCCTCAACACTCAGGGCTCTTTTCCTAAGCTATTCCCTTTCTGGAATAGTTTCCTCCCACGCCCTGACTGTCCTTTGAATGGCGGAGCTTCGGTGTCTTACCTAGAATCTCTTTCTCAGAGACAGTTGACCTCAGCTGTCATTGATACCAAGTATTTCAGGGTCAGAGGTGGACTGGAGAATTTATGTAGGGGAAGGCTGCTCCAGGGGTGGATTAGCGGCAATTCCTTCTACTTTGTATTATTAATATAAGAAATAGAAGAAAAAAGTGAACTCTGCTTAAATTTGTTTACCAAAGCTGTTCTTCAGTACAAGGCATGCAATTTTTCAAGCAGTGTATTCTACTTTTCACCTTGTAAAATTTACATTTACAAATAGTTTTGTGAGTGAGGCATAAAAGCATAAGATCTATTTACATAGAAAGGACACTTTTAGGAAAAGAATTTTTAGGGGGAAAGGTAACATCATATTGGTAACAGAAAATGTGATTCACACTTTACATAGTTTTCATGTGATACATTCTTTGAGTAAGGCCTTCCCTTCCATCTGGCACTGAATTTTTAACTTTCATAATACCTAGCTTGCTCATTGCCCTATTTTTCATTTCTATAAAGCTTTTCCATAAAGCTCTTTTCACAGAAACATTATGAAAAACTCCCTCAAAATATTGAAGAAGTTGCCAGTCGAAAGCATTTGTCATCACACCAAAATCTTGAAAAGCATTGGATATCATACTGTCCTTATTACTGTCCTTAAGCAACACAGGGCTATTTTAGGCCCTGTTTGGGGCATTTAATGAGATATTATATTTTCCCATTTATTTCTTTGAAAGGCAGAGTGACAGGGATGTAGAGAGCTCCTCTATTCAATCTATTCTATCCAATTCTGTTCTATTTAATCCCCAAATGCCTGAAATAGTCAGGGCTGGACCAGGATAAAACCAGGATCCAGAAACTTCATCAGATGTTAGATGCCTAAAGATTTGAGCCGTCATCAGCTGCCTCACCAGGCAGATGAACACTAAACTAGATTATATGCACAGTAGCAAGGATTCAAACTGACATTTCAGTATGGGATAACAGCAACTCAAGTGGTGCCACCACACAGATCCCAGGATATCATTACTTTTAAAAGCTTCAGTAAAAACACCCTAGATGAAAACACTTGACATACAGTGTGAAATATTCCCACAATTTCATAATTAAGTAAATAAAACTAAAATTAGCCAAGCAATTGAAACATTGGTCCTAACTTCTGAGGAGAAATCAAAGTTATAATTACAGAGCTACATCTTTTTCCTTATTTATAACCTAGGTAGTCATGAATCATGAACTAACTTGAACAATAGCTGTTACCTGTATTGAACGTTTTTCCAGCAAATATTGGCTCTTAGAACAGATAGTATGGCATATTCATTTAATATTTTGCCAGTAGAATTTTCTCCTGACATCCTGAGAGTATCATTTCCTCTATGCATGTACTTAAGATTCTGTGCTGAAAACTGAACATAGAATATATTTTGTTTTTAGTTTTAATTATTTTTTATTCTATTTAAAGCAGAAAGAGAGAGGGTCAGAGAGAGACAGAGATCTTCCATCTGCTGGCTCTCTCCCCAGATGTCCACAACAGACAGGGCTCAGCTAGGCTGAAACTAGGACACAGAACTCAATCTCCCATGCAGGCGGTAAAGCCTCGAGTCCTTGAGTCATTTTCTGTCTTCCCAGGGTGTGCGTTACCAGTAGTGGGAAGATGACCCAAACCAGGTTCTTGGATGCAGATGCACTAAAACTTGCTCTTATTAAACTTTAAATTTTTAATTTTCTACAAGTGGATTCTAGAAAATTCAATTTAAGGGAAAATAAAGCAACAAAATTCACTTAATTTTATAAAGGACAGATTTTTCCTAAGAATACCCAAAAAGTTCATTTAGTTTAAACCATGACTTGATATTTTAACCTTCTACTGCTAAGATGAAACAGCACACTTCTAAAATAATGTATACCAACAGCCTTATACTAATTGTACTTTATATTAGATTAGTGAAATAGCATTACACAAAACTGCTGTCTATTAGGTAATCTTAAAATCATCAAGAATCTTATTAGATGTGATTTTTGTATTAAGTCGTCTTCAAGTTGGGTCTATAAGGCCTCATTTTCTAAGTAATGCATGATTTGCATAATGATGTATCCTATTGGCTGTAAATGGGATAAATAACATTTCACTTCAGATGCTAGAGGAGATACAAATTTAAATAGAGAACTAGATGAGGTATATTGCTATAATTTGTTAATTGAATTTGGATGAATTGTCTTCTGAAATCAAATATATATTGGAAGTAACAGCACTTTCCATTGCTTGGTTAATAGAAATGACATGAAAGATATTTCCTTGATGAACCTCATGAAATATGTGAAAACATATACATGATAATGAAGAATGTATCTATTTTTAATTTAGTCATCACATTCCATAGCTTTTGAAAAATCTCAGAGCCTATGCATCTCTTATTTCTGAATGGATACTTTTGCATCTCCGTGGTACTGCCAGCCCACACAGTACAATTCAAAGAACACAACAGCACTATCAGCTTCTCAGGTTATGGGAGAGATACTAAGCCCCAAACACCCAATCACCCGTGAATATTTAGGCAGCTACATTTCATGAAGCTGTGATTGGCTGGTGACCTCTGGACATTTACTTTAACAGTGGTTTATCTTTTCCTCTAGGAAGAACTCCAAATTCCTTAGCATGGAATAAAACCATTTAAGTCACTTTGGCTCTTGCTAGTCCAAACTAGACTCTTTAGAATTCCATCCATTTTCTTCCTCACCTCTAACTTTTTGCAAGTCTTATGTTTCTCCCTCTTTCTGATACACATTTTCACTGTCTTCTTGGTGTAAAATTACATGATGCTTGAACCAAATTTTCCACAATATTGGTACAAAATTAGGACACATGCCCCTTCTGTGTGTTGTAGCAATAAACTATTTTATTCCTTTATTCCTGTCATCCCATCTATGACTCCGAATGGAAATGACCTGATTGTGCTGTTGGGTTTGTTTATGATTATTGATGGATGGACTGTCATCCTCATTACTTACCACATGTTTGCTGAACAAATGAAAACCAAGAGTTCCAAGTCTTAACACAATGATAACTAATTGCATACATAACTATGGGCAAACTGTGTATAGTAGCGATTTTGTTTTGTAGTCATAGTCATACCTATATATTTTTTCTTAACCGTGTTAGGGTTCTCAAACTTTAAAATACTGACTTAGACTTCATTAACTGTGAAGTCTTCCAGATAAAAAACAGAATTATTATTATTTCTTCTTTTCAGGCATTGATGAACTGGAATCTGAAGCTTATCAACTACTCCTTTCACATATAATGAGAAGTCAAATCTAAATCATTATCTAGTGCTGAAAATGCAAGAATGTGTTAATATTTAAAATAAAAATTATATAATCTGGAGATAAATGTTCCTGATTATACTTTTTACATAATACTTTAGATTTTTCTACTAAATATATGATTGTGAAAATTCTCTTTAAAAGAAAACACTTTTGAATTATGTGTGCTTGATCAAAAAATCCAGCTTTCTAAAATATTTATTTGGAAAGATGAAAGACAGGGAAAAAGCGAGAGAGAAAGGGAGGGGAAAGACAGTACTCCCTCCCACTGGTACACTGATCCTTGGGGCAAAGTCAGTTGCCAGGAACTCAGTTCAGGTCTCTCACATGGGTGGCAGAGATCTCAACAACTTAAATGGATAGCCCCTGCCTCCCACAATGCACTTGTCACAGGAAGCTGGAATCAGGATTACAGCTGAGACTCAACCTAAATTTCTCCAATATGGATTGCAGACATTCCAAGTAGTGTCGTAACTGCTGTATCCAATGCTGGGCCCTATATAGCATTTGAAAACTTTTCTGAGGATCTGTAAGTTACTCTTGAGGAGGTTTTGCAAATGCAAACCAGTGATACTAATAGACCCAGTGTGTCCATATGCCAGCTGTTAAACTGTACCCAAATTGTTATTGATAATTTAGTAGTTAATTGTGACTTGTTTGTATTTGTAAATTTTTGTCATTATAAACAAACCTAAATATTTAGATATCTTTTTGGTACACCAGTGCTGTGGGCATTATCGATGTTTGGATATATTGCAAACATTATAATATCCCCAAACTTACAGAATTTCAATTTTATGCACTGATGCTAATAGAGCTTTCTTTACAGGGAAATTATGTTTACCTAAGCTTTTCATGTGTTCTGTTTGTTTATTTTTTTATTAACTTTTTAGAAACAATCTTTTTTAAAAGATTTATTTATTTGAAAGAGTTACAGAGAGGCAGAGGCAGAGAGAGACGTCTTCAATCCACTGGTTCATTCCCCAAATGGCCACAACAGCTAGAGCTGAGCTGATTTGAAGCCAGGAGACAGGCGCTTCTTCTGAGTCTCCCATGCAGGTTCAGGGTCCCAAGCACTTGGGCCATCTTCTACTGCTTTCCCAGGCCATAGCAGAGAGCTGGATTGGAAGTGGAGTAGCCAAGACTCAATCTGGCACCCAAATGGGATGCTGGCACAGCAGGCATCAACTTTACCTGCTTTGCCACAGAGCCAGGCCTGGAAACAATCTTAAAATTAGAGAAAAGTTCCAAATTCTAGTATAATTTCTGAACCTGAAACATTTGAGAATAAACTGTTGAGGACATTAAATGATCACCACTGATTACTTTCAGGTTTCTTTTCTACAAGTGAAAACCTTGCGTATACCTATGATACAACCTTCCTAATCAGAAAGTTACCACTCATACATTCTATCATTCAATCCTTAGATTCTTTTCAAGTGTTGCTACTTAACTATGGGTGCTTTTTATGACCAAAGAATCCCATTCAAATTCAGTGTGTTGGCATAGTGTTTCAGTTTGGAATATGAATATTTGAGAGGCACAGAGAAATATCTGGTTAAATTAGCATTTGGGAGTATTTGGACAAGGCAAAGTAATCAAATTAATCAGTTGAAAATAAAGCTTTGATTTTTGAATGAAACTGAACTGAGTTGCAAGATGCGATGTTGTAACACCAGGCAGAATTTCCTAGTGGGCAAAAGAAACTTCAAGAGTTGGCCAGGGTTGGGGCTTTGCATGTGTGTTTTCTCCACCTGTCTCATAGTAGCAGGTTGGGAAAGTTCAGCAGCTCCAGTAAATTCAGTTTTGGGGCTCCTTTCTACTGCACGCTGTCTCTACTGCAGCAGACCTTTTACAAGAAAAGATTGAAAAGCCTTCTCTCCTGAAATTCCTGTCTTTCTCATTTCTCTAAAAAGTATTTATATGAGTTCCTTATGTGTGTTTTATCATTTGTGGTCATAACATATGAGACACCATTCCTTTTTATCCTTTTTTTAAAAAAATTTAAGGTGAAAAAATTTCACATATTTTGTGTATACAGATTTAAGAGCGTGGTAATAGTACCCACCCAATCCTCTGTCCTGCCCATGTTCCCACTCTCCCACTTTTTTCTTTCTGAATTTTCCTTTAATGTTTACAGTGATCTACTTTCAGTTTATTTTATATTCGTTAGGTTAGCCTTACACTAAGTAAATAATTCAACACATAGAAGAAATAAGCAGTATTCATCAAAGGTACAATCATTGAATCAACGAATTTCCAAATGTCAATTTTACTCATATACTTACATTTATGATACCCTATTAGTTACCACAGATTAGGGAACACAGGGTATTTATCTTTTTGGGACTGCCTTATTTCACTAAATGTAATGTTTTCCAGTTACATCCATTTTATAGCATAAGATGGGATTTCATAATTTTTTATACCTGAGTAGTATTCCACATTATATAAATATACCACAGTTTCTTTATCCCGTCATCAGGTGATAGACATCTGGGTTGATTCCATATCTTATCTAGTGTGAATTGAGGTGTAATAAACATGGGTGTACAGATAACTCTTTCACAAGCTGAGTTCATTTTGTTTGGGTAAATTCCCAGGAGTGAGATTGCTGGAGCATATGGTAGATCTATTTTCAGGACTCTGAGGCATCTCTGTAATGTTCTCTAGTGGCTATAGTCATTTATACTAACACCAATAGTGGATTAGGGTACCCTTTTCACCATATACTCACCAGCATTTAATGTTTGTTGATTTCTGTATGATAGCCATTCTAAGTAGGGTGAAGTGAAACCTCAATGTGGCTTTGATTTGCATTTCCGTGATAGCTATTTTATATGTGTCTGTTGGCCATTTGAGTTTCCTCTTCTGAAAAATGCCTCTTCAGGCCCTTCACCCTTTTCTTAACTGGATTGTTTGTTTTATTGTGATTGAGATTCTTGAGCTCTTCATAGATTATGGATGTTAATCCTTTATCAGTTTCAGAGTTTGCAAATATTTTCTTCCCTTCTGTTGGTTTCCTCTTCACTTTGTTGGCTGTTCCCTTTGCAGTGCAAAACCTTAGATTAAAGTAATCAAATTTGTCTATTTTTTTGATTTCCTGTGCTTCCTGGGTCTTTTCCACATCAGTGTCTTGCAGTTTCCCCAGTATTCTTCTCTAGTAATTTGTAGTTCTCAGGTCATGGATTTAGATCTTTGATCCACTTTGAATTGACTGTTATAAAAGTTGTAAGGTAAGGGTTTGTTTCACATTCCACATGTGGAGATCCAATTTTCCCAGCACCACTTGTTGAAGAGACTGCCTGTACTTTCTTCAGGTATTGATTCTAGCTCCTTTGTCAAAGATTAGTTGGATGTAGATGTGTGGATTGTTTTCCAAAATTTCTATTCTGTTCCATTGGCCTACATGATTATTTTTGTGCCAGTACACAGCTGTTTTGATTACAATTGCCCCGTAGTATGTCTTGAAATCTGGTGTTGTGATTCCACTGGGTTTGTCTTTGTTGCTTAAGATTTCTTTAGCTTTTGGGATCTCTTGTGTTTCCATATGAATTTTAGCATTTTATTTCTAGATCTGAGAAGAATGTCATTGGCATTTTGATTGGGATTGCATGAATCTGCAAATTGCTTTTGGTAGTATCGACATTTTGATGATGTTGATTATACCAAACCATGAACGTGGATGATTTTTTCCCATTTTTAAGGTCTTCTTCTATTTCCTTTTTAATGTTTTGTAATTTTCATCAAAGAGCTCTTTGGTTAAATTTATTCCAAGGTATTTTTTTTTTGTAGTTTTGTGAATGGGATTGACCTTACAAGTTTTTTTTTTCTCAGCCATGGCATTTTCTAGTATTCATAGGCTATTGATTTTTCTGTGTTAATATTATATCCTCCAATGTTTCCAAGCTATCTTATGAATGTCAGTAGTGTCTTAGTGGAATATTTTGGTTCCCCTGTAGATTTCCGTCATCTGCAAACAAGGATAATTTGAGTTTGTCCTTTCGAGTTGATTCCTTTGATTTCTATTTTTGCCTATTCATTCTGCCAGAAACTTCAACTGTATTGAATAGCATTGGTGAAAGCAGGCACTCTTGTCTGGTTCAAGACTTTAGTGGAAAAAGCTCCAACTTTTCCCCATTCAATATGTAGCTTGCTCTGGGTTTGTCATAAATTGCCTTGATTTTGTTGAGAACCGTTCCTTCTATATACAATGTGCTTAAGGTTTTTATTATGAAAGGATGTTGTATTTTATCTAATCCTTTCTCTGCACCTATTGAGATCAACACATGGTTATTATTCTTCAGTTTGTTAATGTGATGTAACACATTTATTGATTTGTATTTGTTGAACCATCCCTGCATACCTCAGATAAATCCCACTGGTTCAGGTGGATGATGTTTCTGTTGTGTTGTTGGATTTGATTAGCTAGTATTTTGTTGAGGATTTTTGAATTAATGTTCGTCAGTGATATTTGTCTCTACTCCCGTTTGTTGTGTCGTCTTCTGGTTTTGGAATTAAGGTGATGTTGACCTCATAAATAGTTTGGGAGTATTCCCACCCTTTGAAATGCTTTGAATAACTTGAGAATAATTGGAATTAGTTGTTTTTTAAAAATTTGATAGAATTCACATATGAAGCCATACATTCATTGGCTTTTCTTTTTTGAAAGATCTTTACTACTGATTCAATATCCATCTTGGTTATTAGTCCATTTAGTTTTTCTGTGTCTTCATGACTCCATTTTGTTATTATTTGTTTCAATTTTACATATTTCTTCTCTACTTTTAATTATTTCTTTCCTCCTACTAATTTTAGTTTGGTTTGTTGTTGTTTTTCTAGGTCCTTGAGATGTACTGATAGCTCATTTATTTAATGCTTTTCCAGTTTCTTGATATAGCCACTAACTGCTGTAAACTTCTGACTTAACACTGTCTTTGCTGTTACATGTTTTGATATGGTTTACTGACATACTCATTCATTTTCAGTGACTGTTTAATTTCTTTTTTGATTTGTTATGTGATCCACTGTTCAACAAGGAGTGTTTTATTCAGTCTGCATGTGTTTGCATATTTTCAAGAAATCCTTATTGTGTTCAGGAAAGAGGCATGATATGGTTTCATTTTTTAATTTGCTGAGATTTGCTTTATGGCTTATCATATGATCTCTCCTAGAGAGAATTATATGTACTGATGAAAACAGTGTGTATTCTGCAACTGTGGGATGACAGGTTCTGTAGCTATCAGTTAGGTCCATCTGATCCACAGTGTAGATTAGTTCTGTTATCTCTTTGTTGGTTTTCTGTCTGGTGATCTGTGCATTTATGAAAGTGGGTAGTTGAATTGCCCTGATAGTAATAGTCTACATCAGCCTTTATATCAGTTCACATTTGTATTAGCCGGGTGCCCTGGAAGTTTAGTGCATATATATATATATATATATATATATATATCTTCCTGTTGAATTCACCCCTTAATCATTATTCAGTACCCTTCTTTGTCTCTTTTAAGAGTTTTTGTGTTAAAGTCTATTTTGTCTGATACTAGTATACACACACCTGTTAGATTTTGCTTTCTGTTAGCATGGAGTATCTTTTTCCATCCTTTAACTTTCATTTTGTGTGTATCTTTTTTTAAAAGATTTATTTATTCACTTGAAAGTCAGAGTTACACACACACGGGGGCGGGGGGCTTCCATCCGATGAGTCCCTCCCCAATTGGCCACAACAGCTGGAGCTGTGCCAATCTGAAGCCAAGGGCCAGGAGCTTTCTTCCAGGTCTCCCTCATAGGTGCAAGGGTCCAAGGACTTAGGCCATCTTCCACTTCTTTCCCAGGCCACAGCAGAGAGCTGGATTGAAAGTGGAGCAGCTGGGTTTTGAACCAGTGCCCATATGGGATGCCGGCGCTTCAGGCCAGGGTGTTAATTCACTGCACCACAGCACCAGCCCCATGTATATCTTTTTTTTTTTAACAAAAAGATTCATTTATTTATGTGAAAGGCAGAATTATAGAGAGGTAGAGGCAGAGAGAGATAGAGAGGTCTTCTATCCTCTGGTTCACTTCCCAGATGACTGCAATGCCCAGAGATGAGCCCAACCAAAGCTAAGAGCCAGGAGATTCTTCTGGGTCTCCAATGCACTTTTAGGGGCCCAAGGACTTGGGTTGTCTTCTACTGCTTTCCCAGGCCATAGCAGAGAGCTGAATTTGAAGTGGAGGAGCCAGGACTCCAACCAGTACCCATATTGGATGCCAGCACTACAGACGGTGGTTTTACCTGCTATTAAACAATGCCAGCCCCTTGTGTGTATCTGTGATGTCTGGTCTTGTTTTTTAATCCATTCAACTAATCTGTACTTGTTAATTGGAGAATGGACCATTTACATTCAAGGTTACTATAAAGAAGTAACGACTTGGCCCTTCCATTTTCCCATAAGTATTCATATTATTTGCTTTGGATTTCCTAGGAGATTTTCTGCCTTCACATTCATTGATACTTAATGATAACTAGCTGTGTTTCTGTATGTGGCATATCTTTAAGCATCACTTATAAGGCTGGACAAGTGGTGACAAACTTGCAATTTCTGTTTGTTAAGGAAGGTTTTTATTTCAACTTAATTCACAAATGAGAACTTTGCAAAGTACTATGTTCTGGGCTGACAGGTTTTTTTTTTTTTTTTTTTGTCTTAAGATTTGGACTATCTTTCCAGTCTCCCCTAACCTGTAACCTTTCTGGTAAGAAATCAGCTGTGAGTCGACTGGAAATCCTCTGAAAATGATCTGGCATTTCCCTCGTGCACATTTTAGAATCTTTTCTTTGTTTTACTTTTGAAAGTTTGCAGTGTGTCATGATGAAGTTCTGTTCTTTTTTATCTTTCTCTCTCTTTGTTTTATTTAAGTTATACAAGTTTCATATATATTTAATATATACAGATTTAGGATCATAGTGGGACACCATGCCCATCTGCTCTCCCACCCACATTCCAACCTTTCGTCCACCTCCCTCTTAGATTCCCTGATCATGTCTATTAGGATTTCTATGTGATCCTTATACTGGGATGTCCCTTTCTTTGTCCAAATTAGGGAAGTTTTCTGTTATTATTTCACTGAATTTGCCTTCTCATTCATTCTCTTTCCACACATTCAGGAACTCCTACGACCTGTATGTCGATTAGTTTGATAGTATCCCATAAATCTTGACCGCTTTTTAATTTATCTAATTTATTCTTTTTTTTGGTCTGATATTTTCTGTGATTTTTCATCTAGCTCAGATATTCTTCCTTCTGCTTCACTAAGTCTGTTATTAATAGTTTCCTCTGTATTTTTTATTTGAAATGTTGAACACTTCATTTCTAATATTTTAATTTAATTTCCCTTTAAAATCTCAATCTCATGGGAAAATTTTCCATCCATATCATGTATGGATTTTGTTTACTCATGAATTTGCTTCTTATTGCTTCTGAATAATCTTATGATCATTCTTTTGAATTCCATTTCAGGCATTTCCTCAATCTCTTGGTCCTCACATTCTCATATTGAAGTGTTGTTACGTTCCATTTGGTGGAGTCATGTTATCTTTGTTATTCTTGTTTCTTGAATTTATGCCTAAGTTTTCATGCATTTGTGGAATTACTTGTTGGTTTTCTCCTCTGGTACATTGTATGTGTGAATTATGCCTCTGTGGCTTAATGTAATGTCTGCTATTTCAATGAAAACCCAGAAGCATGTGCTTGGTGTGGCCAGGGAGTTCTACTCAGTGCTCAGGGTGAAGTGAGAATCCAGGGTGACACCCACGTTGGGTGTGGTAGATCTCCACTGATGCAATGACAGCCTCACCTCCTGTCATCCAAAGTGATCAACGCTCAGGGTTAGCCCCCAGTGTATACAACCCTCATCCATTGTGGCACATGACCCACACAAAAGATATGTGCAGTCCTCACTGTGACCAGGGGACCCTTTGCAATGAACTACCTCAGGTGATCAGGGAGCTCTGATGTGAGACACAGGGATTGCTCAGAGAATCAGCTATACCTCACACCATATCATGCAGTCACCGAATTCACACAATCACAGCACTCAAGGTCCTCATAACCACAGGGTTCAGCCTTGGAGCTTGCACCTTCCACAGAGAGTGCGGATGCAAGAAGTTCGCAGAGCCAGCTATTTGTGGGTGCTTTATCTTGGCAGTTTGGGCCCCAGAGCTTGTGATATATTGAGAGGATAGAAGTACCTCACAATCCTGTGTGGATGTCCAGCACCTTGTTAAACCCTCAGCAAGACTCAAGTCAGTGGGGCAACACAGTATTTTCTCTCTGCTAAAATCCCCTTGTTACAGGCACACACAAGAACCACCACAGCCTCTGCTGTGTCAAAATGGTGCTTTCTCATGGACATCACTGTGGTTTAGTCGCTTAAATCAATCTGCAGGGCTCATATCTGATAATCAGCTCCAATTCAAATCCTAGCTAGTCCACTTCTGACGCAGCTCCCTGCTAATGCTCTGGGAAAGCAGTAGAGGACGGCCTAAGTGCTTGGGCCCTTGCCCCTATATTGGAGACCCAGAGGAAGCTCTGGACTCTCAGCTTTGGCTTGGTCCAATCCTGGCCATTCTCACCATTGGAAGTGAAACAGCAGATGGAAGATCTCTCTCTCTCTCTCTCTCTCTCTCTCTGTCTCTCCCTCCGTGGCTTTCAAATAAATACATCTGTTTTTAAAAATGGTATCTTCTCTCCATCAGCTGCTGGGTGTCTTTGTTGGGAGATGAGAAAGAAACCTGCTTCTTTGGCTGGATTAAGTGGCTACCCTCTCCCCTGCTCACTCTCCAGGCTGGAATCACAGAAGTGTGGTCTGAAAGGCTCTCCCTCTGACAATATCACAAGTGGCATGGGCTGCCACAGAATGCTCTTACCTCACACCCCAAAGCTGTCATCTCCTCTAGCTCCTAGCTGTGGGTATCGTGTGTGGTGTCCATGCTTGTTGCTACCCACCCGCGGCTTCCACATTGCTTCATAGCCTCTTCCTTCTGTAGCATGTCCACCACAAACTTCCCTCCAGCTCTCCCCGGGAATGCACTTCCTCTGTTTGTCTTCTACTATTTTCCCTTGATCAAAAATAGCACATCTTTCCCCTATTCATCCATCTTGGAATATCCCCCATGACACACCATTCCATTTGCTAAATTAGTTGGAGAAATTGATTTTACCAGAAAGATTCAGAAGTAATGGAGCATTATATTCTAGTGAAAAGTTTAGACATAGAATCCTTAAACTTCAGAGAGTCAGTGAGGTTGCAACTCATATCCATAGCCAGAGACAGAATTAGAGGGCTACAAGTCCTAGCATTTCTGTGGCCTGTTTAACTTTGGTTGTTTGATTTAGCAACCTGTGCCTGGGCAAGAGAGGAAAACACCCAATATATTTACCTCACCCTAGTTAAAACTATATTTGTCTGCTTTGTCTCTAATTACTGAAATATGTTCTCTTACACAGGCATGGTATTTTTCTGAATGATTTGTTATCATATTTTTATACTTCTTTCCCCTCAAGGTCTCCAAAAAATGACCTAGTTGATAACAGTGTCTCTTGTGTTCAGCTTATTGTCTGATTTGAAAGGAGTGAGGAGCTTTGTCAAAGGTGTCAACGATGGCCAGCAGGGGGCACCAGAACATCCACCTGTGCAAATCCTGCTCTACTGTATGGACCACATCACTTTTCCAAAAGTCAAGATCTCAGATAGCCAGCTTGAGTGGAGGTTACAGCCAAATAGAATGGCTTGCTCCCGAAGATTTGTGAGTTCCATATTTTCTTCATGAAATCATCTAAAGTCTAGCGGACTTGTTGGCATTTTTGTCGTTCATGTCCCAAGCATGTCCCCCTGCTGACAATATCAGTTTTGAGAAAGAAGGGTCCAGGAAAGAAAAAGGCCAAGTAGATAACCCTGAATTTCCTAAAGCTGCTTTCACAGTCACTTTCTGGTTTTTTGGTAAGATTTATTTGTTTATTCAAAAGGCAGAGTTACCTAGAGAAAGGAAGAAAGATATTCCATCTGCTGATTTACTCTTCAAATGGTCACAATGGCCAGGGCTGGGCCAGGCTGAAGCCAGGAGCTTCATCTGGGTATCCTACATATGTGAAGGGGCCTAAGTACTTAGGCCATCCTCTGCTGCTGTCCCTGGTAGATTATCAGGTTGTTGGAGCACAAGTGGAGCACCAGGTTTGAACCATTATCCATGTAGGATTTTGATTTGCAGATGGGGTCTTAACCTGCTATACCACAACACCAATCCCCACTGTTAATTGACTGAGTGAGAATTGGCAAGATTGTTAATGTCACTGCAGTTCTCGGTGTGAGTGTGTGCAGGTATTTTATTCAAGACCCAAGTAGTGTTGATACTAAGAGATCCGTCATTTTGCCCTGTCATGTCTGGTTTGCTTTAGTAATAACCTCTCATTCTTTAATCAATTTTACTAAACAAGATATTGCATAAAATAGAGGATGGAGAGAGAGAAAGGGGGCATGGAGAAACCTGCTTGGTGATGAAACTGGTATTCTCCTGTAGCTTTGTGTGGAATGGGAACTTCAGCACAAAGTCACATAAACACAGGCAGGGAGGTGAATGGGCAATTAATTGTCAGCTGCACTACTTGTTTTCATGGCTTAGAAACTCATGCCATGGGGCTCACTGGGTTGCAGTCAGTTAAGAAGCCATTTGCGATGCCGGGATTCTGTATCAGAGTGCTTGTTTGAGTCCTCACTATCTCTCTTCTCATTGAGTTTCCTGCTAATGTGCTTGGGTAAGCAGCAGAAGGCGGCACAAATCCTGGGACCCCTACCACCCATGTGGGACACACAGATGGAGATCCTGGCTTCTGGTTTGGGTCTGACTCAGCCCTGGTTATAAGCTGTTTGGGCAGTGTACCAGCGGATGGAAGAACCTCCCTCTCCCTCTTTTCTCCCTCTCCCTTTCCTTGTCTCACCTTTCTCTGTCATTCTGCCTTTTAAATGAATAAATAAATCTGAAAAAGACCCTCATGCCTTGCTTAGTGAAAATGACAGATAGCTGACCTTTTTCTGTCACTGGTAAATGTTCTGTGGCCCTTTATGGAACCTATGCATTTTATAGCTTCTCTAAGTCTCTCCTTTGCAACTGGCCTGTACCTTGATGGATTTTATGTATGGGCACCTAGCTGAATGTCCAACAAATATACCCTTCAATGCATGCTATATGATCCCCATATGGACACAGATGTATGCCACAGCAAAATGGTCCACCCTTGGGATCAGTGCTTTGAAGAGATGCTGTGGCAGGAGGCAGACTCCTGGCTGTTTGGGAAGGCCCTTCTTGTCATGGCTGTCTGGATAAGCTCTTAAGATCAAGGACCCTTGGCCACCACAGATACTTCTCAAGGGTAAAGAGGATCAAGGGCAGGACTTTCTAATGTGGCAGGGCCAGGGAAGCAGCCTGGTTGGATCTAGTGGGATTTTGGATGTATTATGAAGAAATGGTGTGGATTCAGTCTTCTATAAGGCTCTTGAGATAAGATTCTCCACATGCCAATATCTGGAGAAATAGGGAGTAGATACCTGTTAGTTGCTATTTGACTGGAGCATAGAATACTCTAACCAAATAGATACCTAATGCAGCTATATGTTTTAAGGGATCTTAGCAAGGTACTCTATGTATATGCACACTGAGTCTTATGGAGCCATCCTGTGACCTTGCAAACTCATCCATACTGAAGACTGCTTTAACACTGACTAGAGTTTCCAGGCTGAGGCTCCCAGATTCCTTTTGCCCAGGCTTACATCCTCCTTCTATAATGCTAGCTCTTACTGTTCCAAAGGGAAGTAATAAGGTGGCTTCCCTGGGCCTTTGATTCCATGTTGGTCTGTATTCATGTGCCACCATAACAAAGTAGTACCAGAGATGGTAGCTTAAAAACAGAAACTGATTTTGCCTAGAAGTCCAAGATCAAGGTTTTAGCAGGGCTAGTTACTTCTGAGGGCTCTTGGAAAAAGGCCTGCACCAGGCCTCTCTCCTTGTCCTACAGTTGGCCATCTCCCTGTGTCTCCACACTGGCTTCCTACTCTGCAAATCTCTGAATGCAAACCTCATTCTTTAATAAGAACACTCATGTTACAATTGTGCTCACCTTAACTTATAAATAATTGCATTTGCAATGACTCTGTTTTCAATTACAGTGACATTCAGAGGCCTGGATGGTTAGGACATCAACATATGAATTTGCTGCTGGGCACAACTCAACCAGTGATGTTCCATGAAAGAAACTACCGAAAAGGAAAAAGACCAAAGCAAGATTTCTAAGTGGTGGGATTTAGAAAGAAGGGAAGAGATGTACCTTAGGACATTAGCTACAAGCTTGTAAGTTCTCTCTCTCTCTCTCTCACACACAAGGCTCTACCCCCAAGTCACACTGTTATACACCCCGGTGGGAAGTAGGCTAAAAGAGGGAGCCACTCGCTAGCTGGTGGTTTAAATATGACTCTGTTATAGGTGAGGATGCTCCCTGACCCCACTTATTTCTTAGAAAACAAGAATGTGCAGGCTAATCCTCCGCCTAGCGGCGCCGGCACACCGGGTTCTAGTCCCGGTCAGGGCGCCGGATTCTGTCCCGGTTGCCCCTCTTCCAGGCCAGCCCTCTGCTGTGGCCAGGGAGTGCAGTGGAGGATGGCCCAGGTGCTTGGGCCCTGCACCCCATGGGAGACCAGGAAAAGCACCTGGCTCCTGGCTCCTGCCATCGGATCAGCGCGGTGCGCCAGCCGCAGCGCGCCGGCTGTGGCGGCCATTGGAGGGTGAACCAACGGCAAAGGAAGACCTTTCTCTCTGTCTCTCTCTCACTGTCCACTCTGCCTGTAAAAAAAAAAAAAAAAAAAGAAAACAAGAATGTGAGCGTCATTCATCAAGCAAATATAGATAGGAGGCTGCTACATACCAAGTCCTTCTCCATCAAATATGCTGCCCTAATGGAACTTGCTTTCTAGTGGCAGAAGCCAGAAATAAGCAATAAACATAATAAACAAATGATAGATTCGTAAGTACAAAAAGAAGAGAGTGTATGGATTGTGCAGTTGTAGTTGGAGAAAGACCAACCTGAGGGGGTCAGATGTGAGCAAAAACTTGAAGGTGAGAGGGAGTTGGTCTTGGCCGGGGCATGGGAGGAGCCTTTGCCAGCTGCAACAGAGAGCAGCAGCTTCAGAAGGCCTCTGTGGCTAGAGGGAAGTGAGCAAGGAGGGGAGGTGCAGGAAAGGAGGTCAAAATGTGATGGGAGAAGGGTCACGTCGATCATTGTGGACTTGGCTTTAGCTGGGTGTGTTGGAGCAGGGTTTTGAGCTAAGCAGCAACATGTTGTGTGACATGCTTGCGAAGGCTCACCTTGGGTGGTCTGGAGGACAGACTCCAGATGGTGAGGGTGAAAGCAAGAAAACAGTGGAGAGGCGGTTACAGCATTGCAGAGGAGTGGTGCCATGGTTTGGTGCCAAATGGCAGCAGTGGAGGTGGTTCTTTGCTTGAACTGGTCATCCTTACCACAGTTTCTTACTCCCAAGGCATTGAACCAAAATTGCCTGAGTGCATCCTCCTTCATGAATGCTTTGTTCTGGCCCTCAACCAAGATCTGACTCATACTATCTAAAGTGAGTTACTGTGGTTTTCCCTTCTAGTCACTGCTGAAGAGCCATCTGTCCATTCCAAAGTTGAAGTTGTACCAGGGGTAGCATTCTTTTTACAATATTGCAGGAGTACTTAAGGGAATCCCATTTCATTCCTAACCTAAGATGAGGCAGTTGTAAGCTCCTGGGTTAACTCAATAATACTGTATTTTTGCTGTTATCAACCATTTTGTCACATAAAACTTTCTTGTAGGCACTATTCCTAATGCATGGCTCCTGAGCTATGGACAAGAAAGTTTCCATTGTGCACACGTGTGTTGTTGTAGCAGTGCTTGGTCTCCGCATTGTGTGAGATGTTTTGTTGGAACATCAAAAATTAGTCTTCTCACACCTATGCCAGTTCTATGATTCAGACTTCTAGTTCCTTTAATATGAGACTGGGCCAGCGCCACAGCTCACTAGGCTAATCCTCCGCCTTGCGGCGCCAGCACACCGGGTTCTAGTCCCATTCGGGGCGCCGGATTCTGTCCCGGTTGCCCCTCTTCCAGGCCAGCCCTCTGCTGTGGCCAGGGAGTGCAGTGGAGGATGGCCCAAGTGCTTGGGCCCTGCACCCCATGGGAGACCAGGAGAAGCAACTGGCTCCTGCCATCAGATCAGCGCGGTGCGCCGGCCGCAGCGCGCTGGCCGGCCATTGGAGAGTGAACCAACGGCAAAGGAAGACCTTTCTCTCTGTCTCTCTCTCTCACTGTCCACTCTGCTGTCCACTCTGCCTGTCAAAAAAAAAAAAAAGAGTATGAGACTGGAGGGATTGCATGCTCTGTAAGATTCTAGCAGATGTTTATGTAGCATTGTGTGCCTGTATGCACTCAGGATTATTGTACATATTCAAATACTTCCTATAGGGGAAGGATGGGAACACGAGACAAGTTGATGTTCCCAGTTTAAAAATCTAGTGGTAGAGCTTGGAGATTTTTTAAAAAGCTATTTATTTATTTGAAAGAGTTATGGTGAGAGAGAGACACAGAGATATTCCATTGGTGGTTCACACCCCAAATGGCCAAAATGCCTGGGGTTGGGACAGGCTGAATCTAGGAGCCAGAAGCTCTGTACAGGTCTCTCAACTTTTGTGGAAGGGGCCCAAGCACTTGGGCCATCTTCCACTGCTTTTCTCAGGGCATTAGCGTGGAGCTGGATTGGAAGTTTTAGGAGCCCGGACACAAACCAGTGCCTATATGGAATGTTGGCATCAGATTTGGTGGCTTTACCCACTACACCAAAATGCTGGCACTGAGTTTGAAGAATTCTTGGGAGATCATGGTCCTGCTGGATTCTGGTAGTTATTGGAGGATTATTCTCACATGAGTTCACATTCTTGCTGCTTGGAAGCTGAGGTCTGAGGACATGGTGTGGACAGGGCTGGGACCTTCTGAGGCCTTGCACCTCCACAGGTACATACTGGCTCTCACTGTGTCTCCACCTGCTCATCCCCTGTGTGTGTCTGTGTCAGAATGTCCTCTGCTTCTGGGACAGAAGCCACACCGCCTTAGGAATCACCCACGGCCTCACGTTGAGTGTCTCCAAGTGCAGTCACCTTCCGGGGTACTGGGGATTAGGAGACATGTCTCAGGGAGTGACAGTATGTGACTCTTGCTGTTTTATGGCTCAGATCATCCCACGTTGGCCTAGGCTTCCTCTGCATCAGCTCTGGTGCCCCTCCTCAGGCCCCCTTCAACTGTGGGCATTTTCTCTCTGGTCCCAGGCTGTTCCTGTCCCTTCTCTAGCCCTAACATCATCATTTCCCCAAAGAATCCTCACTGCTTCCATTGGATGGTGGGAGCTGCCTCCCTTGGGGCAAGTCTGTGATCTGGGGGTGCTGGCATCTGTGAGGGAGCAGAGGAGCGGGGCTTGAATTTTTTCTTCCCAAAGAAACCTTTTATTTAATGAATACAAATTTTGTAAGTACAACTTCAGGAATATTATGATTCTTACCCTCATACTTACTCTCCCACTCCCAACCCTCCTCTTCCTCCCTCTCCCATTCCCAGTCCCATTCTCAGTTAAGAAAAAAAGCCAATAAACTATTCCTTGAATATGGCACAGGGGGCTGGCACTGTGGTGTAGCAGGTAAAACCACCACCTGCAGTTCCAGCATCCCCTATGGGTGCCAGTTCGAGTCCCAGCTGTTCCACTTCTGATCCAGCTCTCTGCTATGGCCTGGGAAAGCAGCAGAAGATGGTTTGGGTCCTTGGGTCCTTGCTTCCACGTGGGAGACCCAGAGGAAGCTCCTGGCTTAGGACTGGCACAGCTCTAGCCATTGTGGCCAATTGGGAAGTGAACCAGCAGATGGAAGACCTCGCTCTCTCTCTCTCTCTCTCCAGACTCTCCCTCTCCTTCTCTCTCTCTGTAACTCTGACTTTTAAGTAAATAAATAAGTCTTTTAAAAAAAGTGACACAGTATTAGAACCAAATTCTCAATATAAAAATCACAAGCAATTTGACCTTTGCCCCTAATATTGCTGTTCATTATCATAAACTATATGGATGGAAAGTAGCATTTCATTCACCTTTTAAATTAAATTCTTTTTCTCACCAGAGGCACTAAATACTGTTTTCTATGTCCATGGATCACTTGTATACCTACAAACACATACATATCCCAATTTAAAATTAAGTTCAGTGTTTTACTGTTTTGCACTGGCCCCAGAAGCCAGTGGAGTGGCAGCACCAGGTCGAGGCTGCCCCCTGCCTGTCACCTCCCTGCAACCATGTGCCTGAGCCCAGGGGATAGGGGCACATGTGGCCCATGGGTCGAGCCTCACCAGGGCCCAAGCCACCTGGAGACACAGCCCACTATCTCCTGAGCCCAGGGGAAAGCTGTGGGGCTGCCCTGCTGGGAGGGGGCGGCTGTGCTCCCTGGGGGGCGCCCTCCTTCCCACTTCCTGGCCCTCCTGCTGCCTAGTTCTGCTGAGTCCAGGCCGCAGGAGAAAGTGGTGCAAGAAGCACTGCCCGGCGTTGGGGCGTCCTCCATGGCCCGGAGGATGGAGTCTTGGCCAACCAGGAGTGAGAGCAAGGGCCGCCTCGGAGGGGGAGGGGCTTCTGGGCGGAGTCTGGAGGAAGAGGAAGGAATGTCCGGGAGCGGAAGGGGCGGGGCTTAGCCTGGTGCACATGCGCGGCAGTTGTTGGGCGACAGTTACTGTGAGCCGAGAGGTTGAAAACCGCGAAGCTCCTCCGTTGCATGGTGGCTAGACTGCCACATTTCTTCCTATTTTGCTGCAGAGGTGGCTGAAAGCCCCTGACAGCCTTGCTTATGGAGAAATTTTTCTCCTGGTCTGTTAGCAAGCTTGCGAGAAAGCGCGCTCGGACGGTTACGGAGTTCGAGAAAAAGCGCTTGAAGATGCGGCCGCATTTTGGATACCGCCTGCTCTACTGGGAGCTCGGTGCCATTCACAGAGCTGCCAGCGCGGGCAATGTGGCCGCAGTGGAGAAAATGCTGATTTGCAGAAGAAGCGGTGTAGATGACGTGGACCACAAGAGCAGGTACTGGAGGGTGGGCAGCAGGGCCCAGTGCGGGAAGCCCTCGCCCCAGGCTCCCCTGCTTGCTTCCCTGGACACCAGTCCATGTTTATGTACACAAGTCCAGATCCACGTTGTGATACACATGATCAAAAAGATAACAAGAAAATTTCCATAATCTCTCAACCCCTGGGTTAAAGTCTGAGTAAACCCAATACCCGTTTGATGTCAGTTCACACCTGCGTGTACATGGGATTGTAGAAGGAAACCTTGGCATGAGAGAACTCATGTTTACCAAAAAGTGAGCTTTAATTTTATCAGTCTTACATGCGCCAAACAAAAATATCAAAGTTTAAAAATTTCGAGTTACACATTCTACTTGTCATTTACTGCTCTGCTAACACTCATTTGTAATGTAGCAAATAATGAGGTGCTGTTTTTGATGTAAACGTGCTGTTTTTAGAAATTAATCAGGTTTCTGACAGTTGAAAGGGCAAATGCATTGGAAATCCAAAAACATAATATGAAACAAAGATTTAGAACTTGATACTGGTAACATTTAATATTCATAAGAAAACACGGTTTACTTATGCATGAAATACTTCTTAACGGAGGAAAACTAGATTTTTATAACACAAAGCTACATTTCTGGTAGAGTTAAAAGTTGTAAATAAACAATGTGAGAAAAATTTCAGAAGAAAACAAAAAATGTGAAGCAATAAATTTTTTAGTGGCCAAAGACTTGATGAAGACTGAAGTCGAAAGCAAACATCCTGGGGTGAACAGTTCAGCACAGTGGGTGAAGTCACTGCTTTTGGATGCTGGTGTCTCATAGCTGAGTACAGGTTGGAGTCCTGCCCACTTTGCTCCTGATCTGACCCCATAGCTTTTGCCAGGCCTGTCCTTGGCTGTTGTGGGCATTTGGGGAGTGAATCAGTTAACGGCAGCTCTTTGTACCTTTCCTCCTCTCTCTTTCACTCTGCCTTTTAAATAAGCAGTTTTTAAGGAATTACTCTGAATATTTGCTTAGGAAATAAAATAAAACTTCCTGTGTATCTGGATGAAAATAACAAAACAAAACAATATATCTTCAAAACATTTTTACAACAAGTATATTTCAGGTGAAAAAAATGGATCTTCATTTTACAGAAATCTGTGCAAAGCAGGAAAACAACACTGAACTTAATTTTAAATTTGGATATGTATGTGTTGTAGGTATACAAGTGATCCATGGACATAGAAAACAGTATTTAGTGTCTCTGGTGAGAAAAAGAATTTAATTTGAAAGATGAATGAATGCTACTTTCCATCCATATAGTTTATGATAATGAATAGCAATTTTAGGGGCAAAGGTCAAATTGCTTGTGACTTTTTATATTGAGAATTTGGTTCTAAGTACTATGTCACTTTTTTTAAAGACTTATTTATTTACTTGAAAGAGTTAGAGAGAGGAGAGGGAGAGGGGGAGGGAGGGAGGTAGGGAGAGAGAGAGAGGTTTTCCATCTGCTGGTTCACTTCCCAATTGGCCACAATGGCTAGAGCTGTGCCAGTCCTAAAGCAGGAGCCAGGAGCTTCCTCTGGGTCTCCCACGTGGAAGCAGGGACCAACGAACCCAAACCATCTTCTGCTGCTTTCCCAGGCCATAGCAGAGAGCTGGATCATAAGTACAGCTGGGACTCGAACTGGCACCCATAGGGGATGCTGGAACTGCAGGTGGTGGTTTTACCTGCTACACCACAGTGCCAGCCCCCTGTGTCATATTTGAAAAATGCATATGCCCTCCACCCTTCAATTTCATTCTATTTATTTATTTATTTTTTTGACAGGCAGAGTGGACAGTGAGAGAGAGAGAGACAGAGAGAAAGGTCTTCCTTTGCCGTTGGTTCACCCTCCAATGGCCGCCGCGGCCGGCGCGCTGCGGCCGGCGCACCGCGCTGATCCGATGGCAGGAGCCAGGAGCCAGGTGCTTTTCCTGGTCTCCCATGGGGTGCAGGGCCCAAGCACCTGGGCCATCCTCCACTGCACTGCCTGGCCACAGCAGAGGGCTGGCCTGGAAGAGGGGCAACCGGGACAGGATCCGGCGCCCCGACCGGGACTAGAACCCGGTGTGCCGGCGCCGCTAGGCGGAGGATTAGCCTAGTGAGCCGCGGCGCCAGCCCAATTTCATTCTTTTAAAATAACTTTCAGAAGTAGGCATGCCATTTGTTTCTCTTATTAGCGCTTAAAATGGGCATATGTTAAAAAGAACCTACATAATGGACCTATAAATTATGGCGCATTGATAGATTGCTTTGATAGGTGACCATTAAAGGTGGAGTGTCCCACAGATGCATGTGGAAATACAAATATGTAGGCAGTCTGTATAACAAGTGAGAAAAGTGTTTGTTTATACATACACACAAATTGTGGACTGTGTTAGCCAACAAAATGTGATTAAAATTGTTACTTATAGGTATTTGAATTCTTGTGAAATTTTCTTTATCTTGTCATTTCCAGAATGATTGGATGTAGACACTCTAGTTAAATTTTTAATATTATTGAGATTAAAGAATTACTTTGTTTTTAAACATGTTTGTAATGTTAGCTGTCTCTTCCAAACTATAGAACTTTCAGAAACTAATATTTAATGCCAATCATATGGCTGGAGTTGCCATAAATGTGTTTTTATAAGCTATTTTGCACTTATTGTTAGGCACCATGGATTGTGTGATCAATAGGTATCAATGAGCCATTTTTTCTGTTTTATAAAAACGCTTTATATAAAGATAACACACTTCATGTATTTCATATATACAATGTGAAGAACATAATGGTACTTCCCACCCTATCCTCCCTCCTTGCCTGAATCCCACCCTCTCTCCTACTTTCTTATTTTTCTTTTAATTTTTACAATGACCAAGTTTCACTTTACTTTGTAATCACAAGCTTAACCTTCCACTAAATAAAGAATTCAATAAGTAGTAAGTGGAAAAACAATGTTTTCTCAGGAGTATAGATAAGGGCTATATGCAATCAAATCTGAAAATGTCGATTTCACTCATCTGCGTATTTTGTACTCTGTATGTTAGTTACCACAAATCCAGGAAAATGTTTTAGTTGCTTGTTGGGACTGGTGTATTTCCCTAAGCTTAATGATCTCCAATTGCAAATTGTTGTGAAAGACAGGGTTTCATTTTTTATGGTTAAATAGTATTCCATCATGGTTACATAGCACACATTATGCGGTCATCAGTTTATGTACATCTGGGTTGATTCCATATCTTAGCTATTGTGAGTTGAGCTACTATAAACATTGGGTTACAGATAACTCTTACATATGCTTACTTTACTTCCTTTGGGTAAATTCTCTGGAGTGGAATAGCTGGGTCATATCGCAGACCTATTTTTAAATTTTTTTTCCTACTCTCTTCCATAATAGTTATGCTAATTTACGTTCCCATCAACAGTGTATTCGGGTACCTTTTCCCCACACTCTCATGAGCATTTTTTATGTTTTTTGATTTTTGGATGAACACAATTCTAACTAGGGTGAGTGTGGAATTCATTGGCATTTCCCTGATGCCTAGTGATCCTGAGCATTTTTTCATGTGTTTGTTGTCCATTTGTATTTCATGCTTTGAAAAATGTCTGTTAAATCTTCTGCCCACTTCTTAACTGTATTTTCTGTTTTGTTGTTGTTGAGTTTCTTGAACTTCGTGTGTATTTTGGATGTTATTCCTTTATCCAATGTATAGTTTGCAGTGTTTTCTCCCACTCTGTTGATTGCCTCTTTACTTTGTTGAGTGTTTTCTTCACTGTGGAGAAGCTTCTTATCTTGATTTAACTCCATTTGTCTTTTTTTGCCTTTATTCCCTGTGCTTCTGATGTCTAATCCAAGAAGTCCCTGACTATGCCAATGAATTATGGTGTTTCCCCTATGCTTTTTTCTAATCATTGTATGGTTCTGAGTCCTAGGTTTAGATCCCTGAACCATTGAGTTTTTTTTTTTGTGAAAGCTAAAAAGTATGGATCTTGTTTCCTACTTCCGCATGCAGAGATCGAATTTCCGCAGCACCAGTTGATGAAGAGACTGTCCTTTCCCCAGGGAGTGATTGTAGCACATTTGTCAAAGATCAGTTGATGGTAGATGCATAGATGAATTTCTAAGATCTCTAATCTCTTCCATTGGTCCAAATGTCTATATCACTTTATTCCAAAACCAGGATAAAAAGTTAACAACCAAGAAAGACAGCTATAGACCAGTGTCACTGATTAACACAGATAAAAATCCTTAACAAATTCTAGCTAATGGAATCCAACAACACATCTAATAAAATCCTTCACCCAGATGAAATGGGATTTATCCCTGATGTACACAGACATTTTGACATATACAGATTAATAAATCTGCTACATCAGCTTAAGAAATCAAAGAACAAAACCATAGAACCATTGAATTATCTCAATAGATGCTAAGTTTTTAAATGCTGCCAATTACAGTGGGAAAAGTAATGAATTATGATAAGCAGCACTTCAATGTGAGAAATGATAAAGTGAGAGGCATTGAGCATATTCAGAGTCAGTGAATTATAATATTTTCTCTAATGCTTCAAGGATATATGGAAAGTCAGGATAATTATATTATCTTACTCAATTAAAGTGCTGTTTTTAAGTCGTGGTATTAGTATAAGCAGCACTTCAATGTGAGAAATGATAAAGTGAGAGGCATTGAGCATATTCAGAGTCAGTGAATTATAATATTTTCTCTAATGCTTCAAGGATATATGGAAAGTCAGGATAATTATATTATCTTACTCAATTAAAATGCTGTTTTTAAGTCGTGGTATTAGTAATGACTGCGTCTGACAATTACTGAGCTGTTAGTTGTGTCAGCAACCGTTCTAAATATTTTACATAGATTTTCATTGAAGCATCACAATGGTAAACTGAGACAACTACTCTTTTTCTCCCCATTCTTTTAATCAGGAAATTGAGATACTCAAAGTCCTAGTCATAACTTAAAATAGGATTTAACCAAGCTGTGGTTAATGTAATGATCATGTTATTTTTCTTTAATAGGCTTCTCTTTCATTAGTTTAGTGACAAGAAGAGATGATAAAGTTCTTTGTTCATCAGAAAAGTATTTGTTTTGAGGGCAGGGGAATATGCTATTTTATTCTTACGATTACATGAGAAATGGCCTGTTTTGTGATTGTGCAATCTAATTTCCTATAGGACCGCTCTGCACTGGGCCTGTGCAAAAGGCCACCAAGACGTGGTAGCTTTCCTCATAAGCCAAAGATGTCTACTTGATCCGCAAGATAAAAGGGCTGCAACACCGCTGATAAAGGTATTTAGTGCTCGACCATTCCAGTATAGGAAGGGCTTGGTTTATATACTTAGAATAAAAATGAATTTATCTTATTTATATATGACTAACTGGTGAAACCATTGGGATGGGGAGTTTTTCTTTGAATTTCTAGAAGTTACAATTTATGATTGGTGTATTACTGGCAGGCTGTACAGTGTCCCGCTGAGAACTGTGCTACACTCTTACTGGATCATGGGGCTGATCCAAATATTGAGGATGAAATTGGCAACACTGCTCTCCACTATGTGGCCTACGGAGAAAATATAAGAATGGCCGAAAAGCTGCTTTCCAGCAATGCAGATATCGAAAAGAAAAATAAGGTATGGATCATCTAACTTAATGTATAGAAGCAGTTTCTCATATTTGGGAGTACCAGCTGCATCGAATGAAGATATTTTATGAAAACTGTCCCAGATTTAAGTTTAAATATTGATACCATTGCAGAAATACTGGAAAGGACAGACCGAGAGGCATTTATGGCCAGTATTTATGAAAGCACTGAATTTGTTAAAGGTCAGACATATTTTCAAGGATATTTTCCCAGTTACTTTTTTCTAAGCGGTGCAAAAACAGGAGAAGTCCAATTTTGTCTTGACAAAGGCTTTTGCTTAAAACTCAAGAAGAAAGCATGTTGTAGTAAACAGAAATATGGCTGTTGCTGTCCATTTCCTAAATAAGTTTATTTATATAAAAGTTACCTTAGAGTGTCAAGGGTTAACTGGGAAACTTTGCAAGAGAAAAGGATAGAAGAATGAAACATTTGTAAATTAGGTAATTGAGGGAAAATACGGAGATGGGATTTTTGATTTGTTTTTGTTGAGTTTTGTGTAGACCAAGTATTCTTTGATTGAAAGTATAATAACTTGTACTTTCATTAATATCATTAATAAGTTGTAAGTTTGCTTTGGGGAACCATATTTGGAGTGACTAGGTGGTGATGAATGTAGAAAACAAGAGGGAAGAACAAATGATTGACATTTTATTATGGTAGGAAGAGCTGCTGAGGAAAAGTGTCTAAACTCAGCTCTCAAATAGAGAATGTCTTTGTGGGAAAGTAGAAGAAAAGGATCCTACAAATAAATCTAAGTTGGACTTTGAGTTTACTGTTAGTTGATTTATTCCTACTCAAGAAAAATGAAATGGGATGTTCAGTGTGTGTGTCTCTTACTCATTCCTCGTTTTGGTCAAGTCTCCAAATGATGTGTGTGAGAGGAGACATGGAAGTGGTGGTTGTCTGCTGCACCAGTTCTCGGCTGGAGTTGTATATCAGAATGACCTGGAAAAACTTACAAGTCTAGTTAGTCTCTCCAAGAGTATTTTATTTCAGTAAATCTTACTACGTCTTTACATGTATACTTAAAAACCTATCTCTGAGAGTCTGACAAAACCCTTGTTAAGAACCACCAAACTGTTAATTGTAATGTGTAAGTTCTTAGGTCTCAAAAACTATTAAGAATCTTGAGAAGAGTTAGAGTTTGATGGATGCTACATTCGAACAATACTAACCTCTGATTTTATCTGTCTTTCTTTTCCTTTGTAGTTATAAATTCAAAGAGATAATACTAATAATTCTCAGCCTACAGAATAACACTTACGGATAGTTTTACAAAGAAATGTATATTGCAAGCAGGGCTTTATGGTTAGAATTATAGCAAATTATGAACCTTTTTCCTCATTGAAGCTTTATGATACACAATCAAATCTTGTTGTGTTGAATTCATGGAGCGCTGACACCTAATCACTATGGCAGACTTAAAATTGAAAGCCATGGTAGTGTTAAGAATATTTGGATGGACATTCTTTTAATAGTTCAGTTTCAACATTCCTGTATCTCAAATATCCATTTGACTAAAACCTGTCAGATTTAAATACAAATGGATGGTTATTTAACTGTTGGAAAATAGTATATTGGGTGTGCCCTGTTGACTACATAGTGGGCCTGATCTTTCTTTTTGTGAATTAGGTGATGCTAAGAAAAGTGAAGATATTACATGTTAATACCTGCTTTATACAAAATCATTTGGAAATGCATTGCCAGCTGATACAAAGACTCAAAGGAATCGACTGAACATGGTGCAGAGATGTGTGTAGTTTGCCTCTGTAAATTGTTTCAAAATACAAAATTTGGGAGACTGATGCACACCTCTGACTGTCAGGATTATCTGAAGGATTCCAATCAGGGATCCTTGAGCTCAGATTACTGAGTTGTATGCTGTACAGAAGGTTTCCTATTTTTAAAGGGCAGATACCCTCCAGTTTGCTTCTCTCCCCACCTAGGGGAACACAGGATGCATGGCTTTGTTATATTTCTCAAACAGATGATCATGACATTTTTCTGTTGGTGGACAGTATATAATTTGTGCAAAAGTAAATGTTCTTGGAAATATGTATTGAGAAACACTATTTTTGAGACAATAATTTAGGTCATCAGTTGAATAAGAATGCTTGAAATATTAACTACTATGTCTTAGGGTTTAGGGCTACAGAGGTAAAACATGTAGCCCTTGCCTTCCAGAGGACCTTGTGTTTTTATTGTGTGCAATCAAATAATTGTAATATTCCATGGTGAGTGTTTTGATGGAAGCAGTGAACCCTGGAATGCAATTGTTTGGAGTGAGTCTTGGTGATGAGTAGGTTCCATGCAATGAGGCAATGGAGAGGAGAGTTTTAAGAGGAATGTGCAGCACATGTGGAAGCACAGGGTGGGAAGAAAGAGCCTCCTTTAATTTACCTTCTACATTTGATGTCCGAGTTTGCATTGTCATCTGAAATATGTTCAGTTCTGTTGAGAAATATGTAATAATGTGAATTGTGAATCATTTTTTACAGACTGGCCTCACACCACTGTTAGTGGCTATTCAACAAAACCAAGAAACTATGGTCAAATTTTTAATATTACAGAATGCAGATGTTTTTGCAGTTGATAATCTAAACAGGTAAATTATTTCATTCTATATTTTAAACTCAGTGATGTTTATCAGTTATACAGTGATTCAAGTCAGAAATATGAAATAAAATGTTAGTATATTATTGAGATACAATGAAAAGTAACAATAAAAATCTATCTGGTAGGAAAGCAATTATGCATACTGGCCAACACAAGGAGCTACATAGGAATGGTCATATTCTCTTATGATAGTGACTGATATATTTTAATAGTAATCTGATTTTTGGTTGTATAGTCTGATATTAATGAAAGGTTATTCATTTTAGTTTTACTGTTTTAATAAATATGAGTCACTATTGAGCTTCTTAAACATTCTGTAATATTTTTAAAATTTTTCCACCGACGGAGGGAAGACCTTTCTCTCTGTCTCTTTCTCACTGTCCAACTCTGTCAAATAAATAAATAAATAATCTTAAAGAAATCTTTTTTTCCTACGTACTCTACTTTTTTTTTTTTTTTTGACAGGCAGAGTGGACAGTGAGAGAGAGAGACAGAGAGAAAGGTCTTCCTTTGCCGTTGGTTCACCCTCTAATGGCCACAGGCGCAAGGCGCTGATCCAAAGCCAGGAGCCAGGTGCTTCTCCTGGTCTCCCATGGGGTGCAGGGCCCAAGCACTTGGGCCATCCTCCACTGCACTCCCTGGCCACAGTAGAGAGCTGGCCTGGAAGAGGGGCAACCGGGACAGAATCTAGCGCCCACATACTCTACTTTTAAAAAATGCTGTAGTATAAAGCCGGCGCCGTGGCTCAATAGGCTAATCCTCCACCTTGCGGCGCCGGCACACCGGGTTCTAGTCCCGGTTGGGGCGCCGGATTCTGTCCCGGTTGCCCCTCTTCCAGGCCAGCTCTCTGCTATGGCCAGGGAGTGCAGTGGAGGATGGCCCAGGTGCTTGGGCCCTGCACCCCATGGGAGACCAGGAAAAGCACCTGGCTCCTGGCTCCTGCCAGGATCAGCGCGGTGCGCCGGCTGCAGCGGCGGCCATTGGAGGGTGAACCAGCGGCAAAGGAAGACCTTTCTCTCTCTGTCTCTCTCTCTCACTGTCCACTCTGCCTGTCAAAAAAAAAAAAAAAATGCTGTAGTATACATAAATAGGAATTGAAAATCATTTTGTCTTTTTGCTGACTTTTTTTTTGTTAATTTCTTTCTTCAAAGTATATTGATGTTAAGTTATACTTAAGCGACTGTAGGTGGTTATTAGCAGATAGTATGATTTTATCGTTTTTTTCATTCTGCTTTATTTTGATATTTGATATTTTTAAAAGCATGGTTTTTAAAAAATTCTATGAGAGAGAGATTAGAGAAACACACAGAGAGAGAATTAGAACTCTCTCACTTCAGTTTCACTGCTCAAATGCCTGCAACAGTTCAGGCTGGGCCAGATTGAAACTTGGAGCTAAGAATGCAATAAAGACTTTCATGTAGTTGCAGGAATCTAATTATCTAAGCTGAATATAACTAATGTCTTCCGGGGTCTGTATTAGTAGGAGGCTACACATAGAAGATGAATCTGGGAGTCAAACCAGGTAGTCTGATATGGGAAGGGGACTTCTTAATTGGTGTCATAATACCAAGATTAAATGCCTGATCCTTATAATTTTATTTGTAATTAGTATGGGAAGAGGGAAGAAATGTATTTACTTAGATAAGCTTTTCCTTTGATGATGACAAATAATAAATGAGAAAGAGAAAAGACATATAACACAAGGCTTAATTCTCAGATGTCCAACCTGTTGGGTGTGCAACCTTGGGAACATTAACTATTAAATCGAACCTGAAGTGAAAGTGGGATAGTAATGTATCCTGTCTTTCAGATGTAGTTGTATATAATGTCATATATAAAATGTAATTCAGTAGCTGACACGTGGTTGTCACCATTGCTAACTGAAACTGCTGTGACTATTATTGCCATATAATATAAGAGCTTTATGCTTTCAGATAGCTTTTACTTACCTGACTGGGATATATTTAATATTTAAAACTGGGGAAGTAAGAGTGAATTCTTCACTTAAAACTGCCTGGTTTAAACAAGTGATCTCAATGGTGTTACTATCCCTTAAAGACTTCAAATTAGTAACTTCTATGGAATACCCCAGTTAGACAAGAGGCTTTATTTTGTTTCTTTCTCTTTAAGCCTGGAGATAATTTCTGGAGATGAGCATTTGATATTCCAAGATGCTTATGTCCATTAATACAAGTAAATGATCACATATACATAGGCAAGATATTAACTTGGTAAAATAGAGCCACTCAGCTGTTTGAGTAGCCTCATTGAAGTTTTTAATGAAGTTCTCTTTCTGTTATTTTAGAACATCCCTCATGTTTGCGGGACGGTATAGTACGGAAAACATAGTACACATGCTTCTTGAACTAGGGGTTGATGTGCTTTCTGAAGACATTGCTGGACATTCTGCTAGGGATTATGCTCTTCAAAAACGTAATATGTAAGTGTTTACACTAACATTGTAATCAACATGAAGTTGAGGTGTAAGTACTTCATGTTTTCAGATGACTTAGCTCTCACAGTTTTTGGAATGGCAGTGAGTCCCTTTACTTCAACAGTCAGAAACTAAACAGAGGGGCAGGTGCTGTGATGTAGAGGGTAAAGCTGCCACCTGAAGTGTTGGCATCCCATATGGGCGCCAGTTTGATTCCTGGCTGCTCCACTTCCGATCCAGTTCTCTGCTATGGCCTGGGAAAGCAGTAGAAGATGGCCCAAGTCCTTGGGCCCCTGCACCCGCATGAGAATCCCAGAAGAAGCTCCTGGATCCTGGCTTCAAATCGGTGCAGCTCTGGCCATTGCAGCCAACTGGGGAGTGAACTATCAGATGAAGCCCTCTCTTCCTCCTCCTCCCTCTCCCCCTCCCCCTCTTCCTCCTCCTCCCTCTCCCCCTCCCACCTCCTCCTCCTAGTGCTTCTCCTGTCTCTGTGTAACTCTGACTTTCAAGTAAAATAAATCTTTAAAACAAAAAGAAACCAAAGAGAAAGGTCAGCTAGTTAGAAGTACAGATGGGTACAAATTCTTTATCTCAGAGATTTGAAGGTCTTTATCCCTGCGACTGCCCACATTATCCATATCACTTCAAATACAACCCCTGCCATGACCCTCCAAACAGTGTCACACCTTCCTAGTTCTACTTAGTTGGTTAGGCCTTCAGTGTCCAGATTAGCAGGAAATTTCATATTTTGTCCTGGGAGCTGCCTCTTAAATTCTTTTTCTTGAGTTTTACAAGAAGCCAGGAAGTTCCATAAGCCTGACAAGGCAATCTTCCTTCATCAGAGAGATAAGGTTCTCAAGGCAATCTTCCTTCATCAGAGAGATGGGGTTCTAATAATTCTTATTTTTTATTGCTTCCTTTGTTACCAGGATTCTTTTACTGATCCAGATCCCCAGTCTTCGTGGTGATGTGCACTTATATCCTGAGATTAAAATGTCTATTTGTTGACTGACATATGCCTATATACTCAGTCACTGTCCACAAAGTATTAACACCCCACTCTGGCTTCCTAGGTTTTGGCATGTATGTAGCCAAAAATAGGCTATTTATGAGAACCTCAGGTGGCATCTACTTCTTAGCCTTAAACCTTCATGACGTGTTCTTTATAAGGTTCTTGACTTTGCTAGTAGTTTCTACTTGGTACCATTCTGTTGTCAGACAAATTCAGATAATGTAGGAAAAGATGAGAGTTTATTTAATGTTTTGCACCAGATATGTACCCTAAGGCTTCTTTATAGTCTGGGCACATATGTTCTTGGTTTGTGGAATGTCCCATGTATGTTTCTGTGCTCCAGAGTATGTGTTGGACCTAAGGTGATTTGTTTGCTGTAATAGTGAAGATGGAAATCTAAAATATGTGCATTTTATATCAGATTTTCAAAGTAGTTTTAAATTCTGCCTCACAACAAGCCATTCTTGAGAATTCTCTGAATCTAAAGTATGTTATATGGATTTAAGTGAGCTAAGCCCCATGCATAACTTCTCAGAAACCATGTAATAAAGTGCAGTTTGATCTTCCAAGTTAGGTGGAGTTGAACAGGGACGTTAAGCATCATACTAGCAAATATCAACTGGTGCAGAGTTTGAATCCTTGAAAGGAATAGTAATAGTCTGCCCCAGTACTTGACAGCTCTTAGTTTTGTACCCTTAGTGTGAATGATCACATCAATTATGTTACCTAACTTAGTGAAGTGATATATTTACAAATGCATGTAGCTGCAATATGTTAAGTAGATGAGGTATCTATGGTTACAGCTGTATGGAGTAACTAATAGCCAGAATGAGAAACTAATGACATTTCCTGTAGCCTGAACAGTGAAAAAACACACTACAGGTTTTCTTTGGGATTCCAAAATAGTTTCAGTAGTAAATTTCAAGAACAAAGTATTCCATTGCTTGATTTCATTGAGCATTTATATATTTTATATATTAACGCATTAAATCATTAAATCTCTATAACTACTAGTGAAGACATAGGAAAATCCTTACTCTTTAGAAGAGTTTGAGGTTAAAACAAGTGACTTGCCCATACCTGTTGGCTACAGAGCTGAGTCTTCTGAGTTTATGATACCTTATTATGTCCTGCTAATTTTAGTTAATTTATTGAGTTATACCACCTTTAATTCAGGACTTCTTCACCTTACTGTTTTTCATCTTAACAATAAGTTTAAGAAAATTATATTGTAGAACATATAATTATGAAGTGCGTTGGCATAATGTAAGTTCTGGTACTAACTTTGAACTATCAGAAATATTCTAAGGATTTGATACATTTGATAGTTGTCCTTATCAATACTGAAACAATTTTATTCGTTCTTATACATAGGCAAAATTACCAACTCATTTCGTTGTTTCGAGAAAATGCTGCACTTGAGAAGATTGTAAATACAAATCCAGGTAAAACTTCTCCAGCTAGTCCCAACATAGGAAAAAAAATATAAACATAAGAAGTAGTTGATCACAGAAGAGCAGTTACAGATAAGTCAATGATTAATTATATGTGTGTTTTTCTTAATCTTTCTTAGGAATCAAGTATTTAGAAATTTTAGAGGTTTATTGTAGGATATTTATAATCTGAAGCACTATTATTTGAAGAAAATCACTAATTGTGGCCCTTTATCTCTTTGTGGCATTTGTGTAATTTAGAAAAAGATACATATCTGTATATGTGTGTGTGTGTGTGTGTATGTCTGTGTCTGAGAGGCATGGAGACTTACAGAACAAAGCTGCCATCTACCAATTTGTCCTCCAAATGCTCACAATGGCCTCGTTTGGATGGAAGCCATAGACAGGAGTCAGGAACTCCATCTAGGTCTTCCACGTGCTTGGGAGGAGCTTGATTACTTGAGCCTCACTGCCTCTGTGAGTTTGCACAGGCAGCAAACTGAAGTCAGAACATGGAGTTGGTAATCAAACTCAGCTACTCACACATGGTTACATGGCCAAGAACTTGGGACATCTATTGCTGATTTCCTAGACCCGTTAACAGGAAGCTGGATTGGAAGTGGAGCAGCCAAGACTTGGACTGGAAACCATGAGGGAGGCCAGCACTGTAGGCCGTGACTTTATCTGCTGTGACATAGCACTGGGACCCTACAATCTTTTATACTTATTCTATTAGTGATACAATTGTCTCTCAGTTGGATTACAGTCTTTGTATAGAGCATATGTTTTCCATATCATCTTAATTAATTGTATTATTCACTTTACATTGATAAATTCAAAGTAGCAGAAGTAAGGTTCCATAATGGCTATCAATGATATAGTTAATAATCACTCTGCTATAACTTGTAAGTATGATCAAAAGCATCTTTTCTTTTAATTTTTATTTTCAGTTTATGTGAAATGTAGAGATGCAGAGCTATAGATAGCCAGTAGAGAGTGTTATTTCCTTCTCTGATAATTTCTCCCTAAATTCCGGCAATATCTGGGGCTGGGCCAGACAAAAGCAGGACTCAGATGGGTCACAAAGACCCAATTGCTTAAGCCATAACCTCCTGCCTCTCAGGGTACGCTGAGAGCTCAGTTTGAAAGCAAAGCTGAGACCCAAACCCAGGCACTCCAGTATGATGTGAGCATCTAAGAAGCATCATAACTTCTGTGTCAAACACCTGGCTCCAAAGCTGTAATTTTTAACAATGTACTATATATTATAACATTCTATATTATTCTATCATTGATTTAATTTAAAATGTATTTACTTTTCTTTAATAGATGATGAGCATTCTAAAGAATATAGAAAAAGGTAGGGTTTAATGATTTTTAAAACCATTTGTTAACTAATGGAAAGCAAAGAAATGCATTATGTATTCTCCTCTGGGCTGGATGGATATTGTGTACTTAACATTTGTTGCTTGTCATAATTGTCCAACCAGTTTTCAATGTATGTGTTAATGTAGTTTATTTCCTACTATTTAGGCAACTATAGTGCTGAGGGGTTGATTGATTGGCCTATGAACCTGTAGTAAAATAATTAACTGACCCATATCAGCCTGCCTTACTCCCAAATGGATTCTCTTACCCTTTAGCATGGATGGATACAGACTTATACAATAGTGGCATCAAGATACAGGTCCAATTCAGATAAATTCTGAATTTACAATGGCTAATATATGGAATCAAACTAGATGCTCATCAACTGATGAATCAATAAAGAAATCCTGCCATATATATATATGTGTGTGTGTATATATATGTATATGAATATATATATATCTTCCATCCATGGTTCATCCCCAAATAGCTGCAATGGCTGGAGCTGAGCTAATCCAAAGCCAGGAATGAGGAGCTTCTTCCTGGCTCTCACATGAGTGCAGGGACCCAAGGACTTGGGCTATTTTCCGTTGCTTTCCCAGGCCATAAGCAGACAGTTGGAAAGAGTAGCTGCAACATGAGCCAGTGCCCAACGGGATGCTTGCACCACAGGTGGATTTTTAGAGTCACTGGGAAGAGTCCATATCAGATAAGACTGTAATGCTATATCATCTACTTCATGGTCCCCCACACTCAGAGGGGTAGGTAATCTAGTCTCCCTTGAGCACTAGGGGCCTGGAGGTGGATGATCTGCAAAGAACTTGGTCCAGGGCAGATGTCCTCTCATGCCCACCTCTTCTTTCCATTTTCTGATGTCTCTCCCTGGTATGTATTTGGTAAGAGGGGGATAGGATTAGCTGATAAACCCTACAGAGCTACGTGTGTCTTGCTGTGGCAAGATGACTGAGCCTCAATGTAGCTTGTTTTTTAGAAGAGGGAAGTAGTGCCTACAATTGTATGTTTGGGCCGGTGCTGCGGCTCACTAGGCTAATCCTCCGCCTTGCGGCGCTGGCACCCCGGGTTCTAGTCCCGGTTGGGGTGCCGGATTCTGTCCCGGTTGCCCCTCTTCCAGGCCAGCTCTCTGCTGTGGCCAGGGAGTGCAGTGGAGGATGGCCCAAGTGCTTGGGCCCTGCACCCCATGGGAGACCAGGAGAAGCACCTGGCTCCTGCCATCGGATCAGCGCGGTGCGCCGGCCGCAGCACGCCGGCCGCGGCGGCCATTGGAGGATGAACCAATGGCAAAGGAAGACCTTTCTCTCTGTCTCTCTCTCTCACTGTCCACTCTGCCTGTCAAAAAATAAAAAAAATAATAAAAGAAAATAAAAAAATACAGTTGTATGTTTGAGTCCACTCTTAGGGTTCTGTGCTTTGTAGGTTTAATACGTTAATGTTTGAAGTTGTATGTGTTTGTAAGCTTTTTGTTACTTACAGAAAAAATATCTGTTGGCTAACATACAGAGGAATAGGATTTATTTTGGCATAAAGTTTTGAGATTCACAGTCCAAGAACAGGTGGCAGCATGATGAGGATGTTGGTTGGTGGAATGAATACAAAGGGAGAATAACACGGTGCACCCAGCAGCAGAGAGAACAGTTGTATAGTTCACTGCTCTCATGAGAACTTCATTCACAATACAAGCCCCCGGTGACCTAAAGACCTCCTTTAGGCCCAACACCTAGACATCATAGTTGCATTGTTTCTACTTTTAATCCATTGACCATTACCATTTATCCATTAAATAAGACTTTGCAATCTAGCCACAAATACATAGGCCTTTTGTTGATATCTGAACTCTTATCCAAACCACATCACTGTGCTTGACACCAGAAGAGTTATTTGGGGTTAGGAGCTCATAGGAGGCAAGATATTTAGATACCATTAACAGAAACAAAAGTACAGGTACCATGACTCTTCTCAGCAGCGTCTCCCTTCTAAGTACATAAGCACCTATAGTCTTACTGGTTTACGTTTACCTGAATGAGGAAACAGCAACACTTATTTGGGAAAATCACTGAACATCTTAATATTTCTGAGAAGGGCATTTCCAGCAACAACCTACACATTTGTTCTGTGATGTATATATCTTTAGCTTTCAAATATTTCAGATGGTTCTAGGGATTCTTGGTATTATTTTAAGGTGCTGGAAACAACAGGCCTTTTAAAGTGATTTCTATGCTGAAGAATTAAGATTGCATTTTGGCATGACACAGCCTGGTCTATAAACTGAAAGCAGGCAGTGTAAGATAAGTTATATACCTTTCTCGCTTACCATAGGTGACAGTGTTCATTGCCTTGAGGTAATGAAATGTATGGCAGCCACGGATGAAATTTGCATAAGCATCTTCAGGGTGAACAAGTTGTAAAGTTTCTGCTAGTATATTGATGTTCACAGATTTTTTATGGGATGTATTATCTTCACCAAATATTTCAGTGGGGTGAGAGTAGTGTAGGCAGAAATAGATGATGAAAAGTTTTTCTAAAACAAGAGTCAAATTTTCATTGTACCAAAAAATACCATTTAGCAGAAGTTTAGTTGATGTTTCCCCTGATTTTTTATAGAAAATATTTAACTATTTTTCTTATATATTTTTGTGCACAAGGCTTTTGGAAATACCTGATGTTAATCATGAACTGCTTATATCATATGAGAAAGGCCTCAATTCATTTGCCAAGGTAAAATGCTCTATTATGGAATTAATTTTCTTGCTCCGAGTTTTTGTTGACTCTATGTCTACTCCCACTTTAACGTACTGCAGTAAGTGCCTTCCGTGGACATATTCTTCTTTTCCTAGGACAGTGCCTATGCTTTGATTTACAGAATAAATGTCTTAGTGAGTGAATGGGTGGTGGGACAACTGAGTGAACATGCTTGCTGAGGTTGTGTTTTTTTTTCCTATAGAAAGACTTAATTCCAGGACATACAACTGCCATCATTCACAGTGCACCAGAAGAGCAACCCAATAACGACAGAATAACTCGTGTTCATGGAGTCCATGAAGATAACAAATGTGGTAAGTGGATCAAAATTTCTTTTGTAAATTTTAAAATTGAACATTTTTTAACATTTGATATATTATATATGTGCACTTATATACATTTTTCTCAAAAACAGTAATATTAATGTAAGAAAAATGTGGGATTCATCACAATGCTAACAGTGAGGAAAGAAGGATGTATTGATGAAATCCATTAAAGACAATATGATTATAGACCAAATAATACGGTATCCATGCACTTTTTGTACTTTCTATAGCTTCCATATATAAAACATGTGAGATTTGGTTTTGTGTGACTGGCTTATTTCTCTAGGATAGTGATTTCCAGTTCCATCCAGTGTATGAAAACCTTCTATTTAAATGTTATTGTATGAAGTTTAATGTGAAGCCATAAATATGCTACCCAATGTATTTTATTGTTTTTTTTTTAATATCTTTCTTCATAGGACCAAATTCTTCTTCCTAAAACTTCGTCAACCCTTTGGAATTCTTTCTTGCTGTTACTTTTACATATTGTTGAATTACTCATGGAGATGTGTGTGTGTGTGTGTGTGTGTGTATTTATATTTGCTCTAATGAGGCTTTAATGTATGTACATTTACTGGAACATTTTGAGGAAGAAAAGCACAACAAGAAAATTTGCTTTTCTCAGGACTGAATCATAGAGTAAATCTATGGGGATAACCACATGATGGCATGGCATAGAAATAGTAGAACAGATCAATTTAATGACTAGAAAATCCAGAGTTAAATTAAAATATAAATTAGCATATTTTTTAAATTGATAAATGGAACTTTATTTCAGATGGTTCTAGGGATTCTTGGTATTATTTTAGGGTGCTGGAAACAACAGGCCTTTTAAAGTGATTTCTATGCTGAAGAATTAAGATTGCATTTTGGCATGACACAGCTTGGTCTATAAACTGAAAGCAGGCAGTGTAAGATAAGTTATATACCTTTCTACCTTACCGTAAGTGACAGTGTTCATTCCCTTAAGGTAACAAAATGTATGACAGCCACGGATGAGATTTGCATAAGCATCTTCAGGGTGAACAAGTTGTAAAGACCAGTTATTCTCAGTTTCTGCAAGTATATTGATGTTCATGAAAAGTGAATAGTGATAAGAAACAAAATTTTAGTTCTTCCAATATACCACCAAGGGTATAATAAATAACCTGGAAAGAATATTTGTATAAGATATATTTCAACAAAGACACAGCTATTATCCAAACCGTTTAGAGAACTCTTAAAGCTAAATTTAAAAAATACCAAACAGGCTTAAAAATAGGAAAAATAGCGGAACAAACACCTTCCCATGGAAGATAAACAGATGGCAAGTGAACTGAAGAAGTGATTCTGAACATCATGAACTGCTAGGGATTTCAAAACAGTGACAACAGTGATTGCAGATAAGGAAATAGAGCAATAGGGATACTCATTCATTGCTCTTCCATATGCAAAATAGTATAGCCACTCTGGAAGATAATCTATGGCCATACACCCTGAATGCGCCTGATCCCATCTGTGTATGTGTATTTAGAATTCATAATAACGTTTATTATCAGATCTATGACTACCTCTTATAGAAATGGTGTTTACTTTAGGAGCAGAAGATGAAGCTAAAGAATCAACTTCAGACCCTGAGGTACTGTCTCTTGTTATGATATTTTAAATATAAGCACTAAGTGATGTTCAAATCTAGAATGGAGTGCTTGTTTCTTCTGTCTTTTTAAAAACAGGCAGAAGACAGAGCCCTGAAGCTGTGCCCAGCAATTCAGCCGTATAGGCAGGGACCTGCTGTCTGCCCTGTAAAGCAGCCTGGCTCTGGCTGTGGGCAGGGGCAGGTGGCAGGTGGAATCTGGGGACTGCTGGTAGCATCAGGGGTACTTGCTGTCCCCAAGACAGAATAAGGGATAGCCGCAGTGTTGCTGCAACCACTTGGGTCTGGGGATTTGGAAAGAGGCAAAATGGAGTCTTTCTTTTTCTTTCTTTTCTTTTTTTTTTTTTTGACAGGCAGAGTGGACAGTGAGAGAGAGAGACAGAGAGAAAGGTCTTCCTTTGCCATTGGTTCACCCTCCAATGGCCGCCGCGGCCGGCGTGCTGCGGCCGGCGCACCGCGCTGATCCGATGGCAGGAGCCAGGAGCCAGGTGCTTTTCCTGGTCCCCCATGGGGTGCAGGGCCCAAGGACTTGGGCCATCCTCCACTGCACTTCCTGGCCACAGCAGAGGGCTGGCCTGGAAGAGGGGCAACCAGGACAGAATCCGGCGCCCCGACCGGGACTAGAACCCGGTGTGCCGGCGCCGCAAGGCAGAGCATTAGCCTAGTGAGCCGCGGCACTGGCAAAATGGAGTCTTTCTTAGGGCAAAGAAGGCCCTCAGACACAGTCAGCTTTCTAGGTAAATGAAAACCGAGGACGGTGGAATTCTGTAGTTAGGGCCACTGCTCTGCCATAATGGTGGGAATCTTAGAGGCTTCTGCTTACTTTCCTCAGCGAGATAGAGTCCCCCTGGCCATAACACCAGCGTAGGAGCTACAGTATACTTTGTTCTTGCCTCTCTCTGTACTGGCTCTCTGAGCCTATTGCCATTTAGAGTTGTCCTTACTTCCTTACCAAAGATTTCCTTCAGTCAGTCTCTTAGACACCGGGTGTTTCCTTTGCTGTGCTGGTTCTTCCCAGCGGTGGAGGTGAGTGCAGGGCCTCTGTATGCAGCTTTTTTTCCCTCTCTTCTCTCTCTCAGACCTCATCATACTAAGCATTAGAAATGAGCAAGCCTCACACCATGAGACAGCCATAATCATGGTGATATTTATATTGTCACTTGTGGAAAACATAATGTGAAATGAATGTCACATTTTAGGAGCTAAAACATGACTCCCTATTTATCTCTTTGTAGAGATTTTTATAACTTTGAAGATATTGCCTAGTTGGAAAAGAGTTGCATATGTACCTTACACATGTATTTGCTTACTGTTGTTTGAACATTACACAAAGGAAAGATTTCCTGACTACGTTGCCATTTGACTCAACCCATAGTAAAAGTTCTGAGAAAAAAAAATGGTTGGAGTACTCAGGTCCTAGCATTGGTGTGGCTGAGCCCTGGCCCTTACAGGCTTTTGGAGAGTGAATTAGCAAATGGCACCTCTGCAGGCCTACTTCTCTGTGCCACTCTATTTCATTTTCTCTTCTTCCTGCTTCCTTCTGTCTCCTTATTTTTTGTGAGAAACTGAGATAATTTTTAAAATACAAAAGGAATAGTCTGGCAGCTCAACCTGCTTAATCAGAGTACTGACTCTCAGGACTTTGTTTTGTGACATTTAAAGCAATCAAGGCTTTTGAAAAACAGTCCTCCTGTAGCCTCTTATATTTTTTCACAGAACTATATTTTTAACAGATTTGAAAAATGCTTATTACCATAAACTCCAGAAGCACATATTCTCACTATAGTAAGAAATGTATGTAATATTTCAATTTATAAATTAAAATTTTATTTTAAATTCTTGAAACAAATGTAGAAATATGAAATTTTGTATGCTGCAAACGTATGTAGAAATATGTAATTGAAAAATTAAATCTCATAGGTTCTGCCTTTTTATTTTCGTTTTCCAAATTTCAGAATTCAGTTTATGTTTACATTATTTGCTTATATTATTTTAATGCTTTACAAATATTTATTTATATGTATTTTCTTATATGCTTTTTCTGAGTGATTTTGTCTATTCCCATTTCTTTTGAAAAATTTTTAGTGACTAAATATGACACATTTATGGGTCACAGTATTGTATTTCAGTGCATTATATACATATATGACTATATATTTGTCTACTCCCATTTCTTTTCAAAATTCTTGAGTGACTAAATATGACACATTTAAGGGCCACAGTGTGGTATTTCAATACATGTATATTATGTGTACTGAGCAAAACAGGATGACTAAGATTTTTCATTCCTTCGTGTTACTTTATGATTGCAGGTTTGAGGATTCTTCTGTTTGCTCATGCAGTGTGTGTTAGGTTATTGTAAAACATAATTCCCTCACAACTTTGTTCTTGCCTCTCTCTGTACTGGCTCTCTGAGCCTATTGCCATTTAGAGTTGTCCTTACTTCCTTACCAAAGATTTCCTTCAGTCAGTCTCTTAGACACGGGCGTTTCCTTTGCTGTGCTGGTTCTTCCCAGCGATGGAGGTGAGTGCAGTAGGAAGTCATTCCTTCAATGTAACTCTGGTTTCTTACCCCTATTTCAAATTTTCTCTATCCCCCATAACCTCCTACCCTCTACTTTTTGTTTTGTGTTCAATGTTAGTTTTTTTTTTCCTTTGACACAATGTGGTTTCTAAGTTCTCTGTGTGCATCAAATCTCGTATTGCCTAACTGAAGACATTTTCGTACATTGTGTATTTCCTGCCAGAGTGATCCCTTAAACATATTTGTAATCATGTAGTTCAACTGCTTATTGAGTAGATTTCCATTCCAGTAGGGGAGAATTCACATTCCAGCATGACCATTGGTTTGGTCCTTAGGTCTTAAATCTGCCGTACATCACTAAACCCCATTCTACGAAGGACGTTCTCATTGTAGCTCCATATCTGGGGCTGCTAATTTGCCTTGTTTATTGCTATACAATATTTTGCCTCATCTGTGCTGTATACAATGCCTTCATGTCTTACTTTTGATTTCATTTGATCTGCGTTTCAAAATGTAGCCCCAAATAAACAATATTTGCTGACCTTCCAAGATTAACTCGAGGATACACTTCTCTGCCTATTCTTCTACTATATATACTTCAACGATGCAAACAGTGATTTATACTTTCCTGTTGTATTTTCCCATGTCTACCTCTAACTGAACATGGGGTAGAATCTGCTCTTTGTTTATATGCTTAGATTTTTCAAGGACTGGGCCTATGACTTGATACCCATAGTAAATCCTGTCTCACTGAATGAGTAGCTGAGGGGTTGAGAAATTGGATATATGTGTTGAATTTGTATTTTATTGTTCTGTAGGAAGGAACGTCAACTATAGCGGGCAAGAAGAGTAAAAAATGTTTTTTCATCACTCAAGTTGCTCCACAACAGCCAATTAATAAACATGGGATGGACTCTGATCACACATTGGACAAAGATAACAAACGTAGTGAGTGCATATCTATCAAAACTTACTATTAAAATACAATGAAGAGAAATGAGTAGCTCTGAATTGGATATCCATGTATGTTGAGGGTTTTCTTTGGCTTTTTTTAATATAACCAACTTCTTCCTGAAACAGCTTCAACCCTCTGAAATTCATCCTTACTATTCCTTTTATTTCATTGAAATATTCATTTCATTGCAATAGTCATGAATGGAGAGAGACACGCCTTTATGTAAATTGTTTCCATGTGAATAAATGTTCTCACTAGTTGATCTGTTACTGCATTTGTAGGTAAGGAGTCTACCACTCAAAGAGATCCTGAAGACAACAACTCACCAAGGAATTCGAAGGTAGTGTGTCTTCTTGTGATTTGCAAATACCTGATTTCAGTGATGTTAAAACAAAACTGGTGTTTGCTTGAAGGTATAAAGTTACTTGAGAGACAGCTACTTACATAAGACAGGCAGATAAACATTTTCGCTATCTTGAGAAGGGGTGGTGTGATATCTCTTTGAGGCATTGATATGCATTTCCCTGGTGGATGGTGATGTTGAACATACTGTCATATTGATTGCCATTTCTATCTCTTATTTCGAGACAGGTCTGTTGAGGTGCTGTGTCCATTTCTGAGCTAGATTTGGTGTTTGTTCATATATTCTTGACGATATTTCTTATCTGGGAGAGAGTGGGATACCTAGTACCTATGTAATACAAGCTTCCCCTTACTTATCTGAAGCTACGTAAAGGAGAGGTTTTGAGGCTGTCTTGACATTCGCTTCAGCCAACTCTCTTGCCTTTAGAACCTAGGAAAGAAGAATTAGGAGCTAAACTCTTGGCCCAGTGGTGAAGAAGTCAGATGAGCTATCTACCTCACACCTCGGATGGCTTTCTGTCCTTATTTTGTACCCAATTCTAACTCTCGGCCAGAAATCAAGCAGTATTTCCTGACCTTGCAAGACTGAATTGAGGATTCTCTTTTCTGCCTTTTCTTCAACTGTATTGACTTCAGTGGCAGAAATAGTGGTTTATACTTTCCTGTTGTATTTTCCCATGTCTACCTCTAACTGAACATGGGGTAGAATCTGCTCTTTGTTTATATGCTTAGATTTTTCAAGGACTGTTCCTGTGACATGACACACATAGTAAATCCTGTCTCACTGAATGAGTAGCTGAGGGGTTGAGAAATTGGATATATGTGTTGAATTTGTATTTTATTGTTCTGTAGGCAGGAACGTCAGCTGTAGTGGGTAAGAAGAGTAAAAAACGTTTTTTCATCGCTCAAGTTGCTCCACAACAGCCAATTATGAACTCTGATCACGGATTGGACAAAGATAACAAACGTAGTGAGTGCATATCTATCAAAACTTATTATAAAAATACAATGAAGAGAAATGAGTAGCTCTGAATTGGATATTCATTTATCTTGAGGGTATTCTTTGGCTTTTTTTAATATAACCAACTTCTTCCTGAAACAGCTTCAACCCTCTGAAATTCATCCTTACTATTCCTTTTATTTCATTGAAATATTCATTTCATTGCAATATTCATGAATGGAGAGAGACACGCCTTTATGTAAATTGTTTCCATGTGAATAAATGTTCTCACTAGTTAATCTGTTACTGCATTTGTAGGTAAGGAGTCTACCTCCCAAAGAGATCCTGAAGACAACAACTCACCAAGGAATTCGAAGGTAGTGTGTCTTCTTGTGAGTTGGAAATATCTGATTTCAGTGATGTTAAAACAAAATTGGTGTTTGCTTGAAGGTATAAAGTTACTTGAGAGACAGCTACTTACATAAGACAGGCAGATAAACATTTTAGCTATCTTGAGAAGGGGTGGTGTGATATCCCTTTGAGGCATTGATATGCATTTCCCTGGTGGATGGTGATGTTGAACATACTGTCATATTGATTGCCATTTCTATCTCTTATTTCGAGTCCGGTCTGTTGAGGTGCTGTGTCCATTTCTGAGCTAGATTTGTTGTTTGTTCATATATTCTTGACGATATTTCTTATCTGGGAGAGAGTGGGATACCTAGTACCCATGTAATACAAGCTTCCCCTTACTTATCTGAAGCTACGTAAAGGAGAGGTTTTGAGGCTGTCTTGACATTCGCTTCAGCCAACTCTCTTGCCTTTAGAACCTAGGAAAGAAGAATTAGGAGCTAAACTCTTGGCCCAGTGGTGAAGAAGTCAGATGAGCTATCTACCTCACACCTCGGATGGCTTTCTGTCCTTATTTTGTACCCAATTCTAACTCTCGGCCAGAAATCAAGCAGTATTTCCTGACCTTGCAAGACTGAATTGAGGATTCTCTTTTCTGCCTTTTCTTCAATTGTATTGACTTCAGTGGCAGAAATAGTGGTTTATACTTTCCTGTTGTATTTTCCCATGTCTACCTCTAGCTGAACATGGGGTAGAATCTGCTCTTTGTTTATATGCTTAGATTTTTCAAGGACTGGGCCTATGACTTGATACCCATAGTAAATCCTGTCTCACTGAATGAGTAGCTGAGGGGTTGAGAAATTGGATATGTGTTGAATTTGTATTTTATTGTTCTGTAGGCAGGAACGTCAGCTGTAGCGGGTAAGAAGAGTAAAAAACCTTTTTTCATCGCTCAAGTTGCTCCACAACAGCCAATTATGAACTCTGATCACGGATTGGACAAAGATAACAAACGTAGTGAGTGCATATCTATCAAAACTTATTATAAAAATACAATGAAGAGAAATGAGTAGCTCTGAATTGGATATCCATTTATTTTGAGGGTTTTCTTTGGCTTTTTTTAATATAACCAACTTCTTCCTGAAACAGCTTCAACCCTCTGAAATTCATCCTTACTATTCCTTTTATTTCATTGAAATATTCATTTCATTGCAATAGCCATGAATGGAGAGAGACATGCCTTTATGTAAATTGTTTCCATGTGAATAAATGTTCTCACTAGTTAATCTGTTACTGCATTTGTAGGTAAGGAGTCTACCTCCCAAAGAGATCCTGAAGACAACAACTCACCAAGGAATTCGAAGGTAGTGTGTCTTCTTGTGAGTTGGAAATATCTGATTTCAGTGATGTTAAAACAAAATTGGTGTTTGCTTGAAGGTATAAAGTTACTTGAGAGACAGCTACTTACATAAGACAGGCAGATAAACATTTTCGCTATCTTGAGAAGGGGTGGTGTGATATCTCTTTGAGGCACTGATATGCATTTCCCTGGTGGATGGTGATGTTGAACATACTGTCATATTGATTGCCATTTCTATCTCTTATTTTGAGACAGGTCTGTTGAGGTGCTGTGTCCATTTCTGAGCTAGATTTGGTGTTTGTTCATATATTCTTGACGATATTTCTTATCTGGGAGAGAGTGGGATACCTAGTACCTATGTAATACAAGCTTCCCCTTACTTATCTGAAGCTACGTAAAGGAGAGGTTTTGAGGCTGTCTTGACATTCGCTTCAGCCAACTCTCTTGCCTTTAGAACCTAGGAAAGAAGAATTAGGAGCTAAACTCTTGGCCCAGTGGTGAAGAAGTCAGATGAGCTATCTACCTCACACCTCGGATGGCTTTCTGTCCTTATTTTGTACCCAATTCTAACTCTCGGCCAGAAATCAAGCAGTATTTCCTGACCTTGCAAGACTGAATTGAGGATTCTCTTTTCTGCCTTTTCTTCAACTGTATTGACTTCAGTGGCAGAAATAGTGGTTTATACTTTCCTGTTGTATTTTCCCATGTCTACCTCTAGCTGAACATGGGGTAGAATCTGCTCTTTGTTTATATGCTCAACTGAAAGAACGTGGGGGTAGAATCTGCTCTTTGTGTATATGCTTAACTGAGTATGGGGTAGAATCTGCTCTTTGTTTATATGCTCAACCTTTGCAAGGACTGTTCCTGTGACATGACACACATAGTAAATCCTGTCTCCCTGAATGAGTGGCTGAGGGGTTGAGAACTTGGGTGTATTTGTTGAATTTGTATTTTATCTTCCTGTAGGAAGGAATGTCAACCTTAGCGAGTAAGAAGGGCTTAAAAGATATCGCCATCACTCAAGTTGCTCCACAACAGCCAATTAATGAATATGCGTTCAACTATGATCGTGGATTGGACAATGGTAACATGGGTAGTGAGTGCCTATCCTTCGAAACTTAATATTAAAATACAATGAAGAGAAATGAGTAGCTCTAAATTGGATATCCATTTATTTTGAGGGTTTTCTTTGGCTTTTGTTAATATAACCAACTTCTTCCTGAAACAGCTTCAACCCTCTGAAATTCATCCTTACTATTCCTTTTATTTCATTGAAATATTCGTTTCATTGCAATATTCATGAGTGGAGAGAGACACGCCTTTATGTAAATTGTTTCCATGTGAATAAATGTTCTCACTAGTTGATCTGTTACTGCATTTGTAGGTAAGGAGTCTACCTCCCAAAGAGATCCTGAAGACAACAATTCACCAAGGAATTCGAAGGTAGTGTGTCTTCTTGTGAGTTGGAAATATCTGATTTCAGTGATGTTAAAACAAAATTGGTGTTTGCTTGAAGGTATAAAGTTACTTGAGAGACAGCTACTTACATAAGACAGGCAGATAAACATTTTCGCTATCTTGAGAAGGGGTGGTGTGATATCTCTTTGAGGCATTGATATGCATTTCCCTGGTGGTTGGTGATGTTGAACATACTGTCATATTGATTGCCATTTCTATCTCTTATTTCGAGACAGGTCTGTTGAGGTGCTGTGTCCATTTCTGAGCTAGATTTGGTGTTTGTTCATATATTCTTGACGATATTTCTTATCTGGGAGAGAGTGGGATACCTAGTACCTATGTAATACAAGCTTCCCCTTACTTATCTGAAGCTACGTAAAGGAGAGGTTTTGAGGCTGTCTTGACATTCGCTTCAGCCAACTCTCTTGCCTTTAGAACCTAGGAAAGAAGAATTAGGAGCTAAACTCTTGGCCCAGTGGTGAAGAAGTCAGATGAGCTATCTACCTCACACCTCGGATGGCTTTCTGTCCTTATTTTGTACCCAATTCTAACTCTCGGCCAGAAATTAAGCAGTATTTCCTGACCTTGCAAGACTGAATTGAGGATTCTCTTTTCTGCCTTTTCTTCAACTGTATTGACTTCAGTGGCAGAAATAGTGGTTTATACTTTCCTGTTGTATTTTCCCATGTCTACCTCTAGCTGAACATGGGGTAGAATCTGCTCTTTGTTTATATGCTTAGATTTTTCAAGGACTGGGCCTATGACTTGATACCCATAGTAAATCCTGTCTCACTGAATGAGTAGCTGAGGGGTTGAGAAATTGGATATATGTGTTGAATTTGTATTTTATTGTTCTGTAGGCAGGAACGTCAGCTGTAGCGGGTAAGAAGAGTAAAAAACGTTTTTTCATCGCTCAAGTTGCTCCACAACAGCCAATTATGAACTCTGATCACGGATTGGACAAAGATAACAAACGTAGTGAGTGCATATCTATCAAAACTTATTATAAAAATACAATGAAGAGAAATGAGTAGCTCTGAATTGGATATTCATTTATTTTGAGGGTATTCTTTGGCTTTTTTTAATATAACCAACTTCTTCCTGAAACAGCTTCAACCCTCTGAAATTCATCCTTACTATTCCTTTTATTTCATTGAAATATTCATTTCATTGCAATATTCATGAGTGGAGAGAGACACGCCTTTATGTAAATTGTTTCCATGTGAATAAATGTTCTCACTAGTTGATCTGTTACTGCATTTGTAGGTAAGGAGTCTACCTCCCAAAGAGATCCTGAAGACAACAACTCACCAAGGAATTCGAAGGTAGTGTGTCTTCTTGTGAGTTGGAAATATCTGATTTCAGTGATGTTAAAACAAAATTGGTGTTTGCTTGAAGGTATAAAGTTACTTGAGAGACAGCTACTTACATAAGACAGGCAGATAAACATTTTCGCTATCTTGAGAAGGGGTGGTGTGATATCTCTTTGAGGCACTGATATGCATTTCCCTGGTGGATGGTGATGTTGAACATACTGTCATATTGATTGCCATCTCTATCTCTTATTTCGAGACAGGTCTGTTGAGGTGCTGTGTCCATTTCTGAGCTAGATTTGGTGTTTGTTCATATATTCTTGACGATATTTCTTATCTGGGAGAGAGTGGGATACCTAGTACCTATGTAATACAAGCTTCCCCTTACTTATCTGAAGCTACGTAAAGGAGAGGTTTTGAGGCTGTCTTGACATTCGCTTCAGCCAACTCTCTTGTCTTTAGAACCTAGGAAAAAAGAATTAGGAGCTAAACTCTTGGCCCAGTGGTGAAGAAGTCAGATGAGCTATCTACCTCACACCTCGGATGGCTTTCTGTCCTTATTTTGTACCCAATTCTAACTCTCGGCCAGAAATCAAGCAGTATTTCCTGACCTTGCAAGACTGAATTGAGGATTCTCTTTTCTGCCTTTTCTTCAACTATATTGACTTCAGTGGCAGAAATAGTGGTTTATACTTTCCTGTTGTATTTTCCCATGTCTACCTCTAGCTGAACATGGGGTAGAATCTGCTCTTTGTTTATATGCTCAACTGAAAGAACGTGGGGGTAGAATCTGCTCTTTGTGTATATGCTTAACTGAGTATGGGGTAGAATCTGCTCTTTGTTTATATGCTCAACCTTTGCAAGGACTGTTCCTGTGACATGACACACATAGTAAATCCTGTCTCCCTGAATGAGTGGCTGAGGGGTTGAGAACTTGGGTGTATTTGTTGAATTTGTATTTTATCTTCCTGTAGGAAGGAATGTCAACCTTAGCGAGTAAGAAGGGCTTAAAAGATATCGCCATCACTCAAGTTGCTCCACAACAGCCAATTAATGAATATGCGTTCAACTATGATCGTGGATTGGACAATGGTAACATGGGTAGTGAGTGCCTATCCTTCGAAACTTAATATTAAAATACAATGAAGAGAAATGAGTAGCTCTAAATTGGATATCCATTTATTTTGAGGGTTTTCTTTGGCTTTTGTTAATATAACCAACTTCTTCCTGAAACAGCTTCAACCCTCTGAAATTCATCCTTACTATTCCTTTTATTTCATTGAAATATTCGTTTCATTGCAATAGCCATGAATGGAGAGAGACACGCCTTTATGTAAATTGTTTCCATGTGAATAAATGTTCTCACTAGTTAATCTGTTACTGCATTTGTAGGTAAGGAGTCTACCTCCCAAAGAGATCCTGAAGACAACAACTCACCAAGGAATTCGAAGGTAGTGTGTCTTCTTGTGAGTTGGAAATATCTGATTTCAGTGATGTTAAAACAAAATTGGTGTTTGCTTGAAGGTATAAAGTTACTTGAGAGACAGCTACTTACATAAGACAGGCAGATAAACATTTTCGCTATCTTGAGAAGGGGTGGTGTGATATCTCTTTGAGGCACTGATATGCATTTCCCTGGTGGATGGTGATGTTGAACATACTGTCATATTGATTGCCATCTCTATCTCTTATTTCGAGACAGGTCTGTTGAGGTGCTGTGTCCATTTCTGAGCTAGATTTGGTGTTTGTTCATATATTCTTGACGATATTTCTTATCTGGGAGAGAGTGGGATACCTAGTACCTATGTAATACAAGCTTCCCCTTACTTATCTGAAGCTACGTAAAGGAGAGGTTTTGAGGCTGTCTTGACATTCGCTTCAGCCAACTCTCTTGCCTTTAGAACCTAGGAAAGAAGAATTAGGAGCTAAACTCTTGGCCCAGTGGTGAAGAAGTCAGATGAGCTATCTACCTCACACCTCGGATGGCTTTCTGTCCTTATTTTGTACCCAATTCTAACTCTCGGCCAGAAATCAAGCAGTATTTCCTGACCTTGCAAGACTGAATTGAGGATTCTCTTTTCTGCCTTTTCTTCAACTATATTGACTTCAGTGGCAGAAATAGTGGTTTATACTTTCCTGTTGTATTTTCCCATGTCTACCTCTAGCTAAACATGGGGTAGAATCTGCTCTTTGTTTATATGCTCAACTGAAAGAACGTGGGGGTAGAATCTGCTCTTTGTGTATATGCTTAACTGAGTATGGGGTAGAATCTGCTCTTTGTTTATATGCTCAACCTTTGCAAGGACTGTTCCTGTGACATGACACACATAGTAAATCCTGTCTCCCTGAATGAGTGGCTGAGGGGTTGAGAACTTGGGTGTATTTGTTGAATTTGTATTTTATCTTCCTGTAGGAAGGAATGTCAACCTTAGCGAGTAAGAAGGGCTTAAAAGATATCGCCATCACTCAAGTTGCTCCACAACAGCCAATTAATGAATATGCGTTCAACTATGATCGTGGATTGGACAATGGTAACATGGGTAGTGAGTGCCTATCCTTCGAAACTTAATATTAAAATACAATGAAGAGAAATGAGTAGCTCTAAATTGGATATCCATTTATTTTGAGGGTTTTCTTTGGCTTTTGTTAATATAACCAACTTCTTCCTGAAACAGCTTCAACCCTCTGAAATTCATCCTTACTATTCCTTTTATTTCATTGAAATATTCGTTTCATTGCAATATTCATGAGTGGAGAGAGACACGCCTTTATGTAAATTGTTTCCATGTGAATAAATGTTCTCACTAGTTGATCTGTTACTGCATTTGTAGGTAAGGAGTCTACCTCCCAAAGAGATCCTGAAGACAACAACTCACCAAGGAATTCGAAGGTAGTGTGTCTTCTTGTGAGTTGGAAATATCTGATTTCAGTGATGTTAAAACAAAATTGGTGTTTGCTTGAAGGTATAAAGTTACTTGAGAGACAGCTACTTACATAAGACAGGCAGATAAACATTTTCGCTATCTTGAGAAGGGGTGGTGTGATATCTCTTTGAGGCACTGATATGCATTTCCCTGGTGGTTGGTGATGTTGAACATACTGTCATATTGATTGCCATTTCTATCTCTTATTTCGAGACAGGTCTGTTGAGGTGCTGTGTCCATTTCTGAGCTAGATTTGGTGTTTGTTCATATATTCTTGACGATATTTCTTATCTGGGAGAGAGTGGGATACCTAGTACCTATGTAATACAAGCTTCCCCTTACTTATCTGAAGCTACGTAAAGGAGAGGTTTTGAGGCTGTCTTGACATTCGCTTCAGCCAACTCTCTTGCCTTTAGAACCTAGGAAAGAAGAATTAGGAGCTAAACTCTTGGCCCAGTGGTGAAGAAGTCAGATGAGCTATCTACCTCACACCTCGGATGGCTTTCTGTCCTTATTTTGTACCCAATTCTAACTCTCGGCCAGAAATTAAGCAGTATTTCCTGACCTTGCAAGACTGAATTGAGGATTCTCTTTTCTGCCTTTTCTTCAACTGTATTGACTTCAGTGGCAGAAATAGTGGTTTATACTTTCCTGTTGTATTTTCCCATGTCTACCTCTAGCTGAACATGGGGTAGAATCTGCTCTTTGTTTATATGCTTAGATTTTTCAAGGACTGGGCCTATGACTTGATACCCATAGTAAATCCTGTCTCACTGAATGAGTAGCTGAGGGGTTGAGAAATTGGATATATGTGTTGAATTTGTATTTTATTGTTCTGTAGGCAGGAACGTCAGCTGTAGCGGGTAAGAAGAGTAAAAAACGTTTTTTCATCGCTCAAGTTGCTCCACAACAGCCAATTATGAACTCTGATCACGGATTGGACAAAGATAACAAACGTAGTGAGTGCATATCTATCAAAACTTATTATAAAAATACAATGAAGAGAAATGAGTAGCTCTGAATTGGATATTCATTTATTTTGAGGGTATTCTTTGGCTTTTTTTAATATAACCAACTTCTTCCTGAAACAGCTTCAACCCTCTGAAATTCATCCTTACTATTCCTTTTATTTCATTGAAATATTCATTTCATTGCAATATTCATGAGTGGAGAGAGACACGCCTTTATGTAAATTGTTTCCATGTGAATAAATGTTCTCACTAGTTAATCTGTTACTGCATTTGTAGGTAAGGAGTCTACCTCCCAAAGAGATCCTGAAGACAACAACTCACCAAGGAATTCGAAGGTAGTGTGTCTTCTTGTGAGTTGGAAATATCTGATTTCAGTGATGTTAAAACAAAATTGGTGTTTGCTTGAAGGTATAAAGTTACTTGAGAGACAGCTACTTACATAAGACAGGCAGATAAACATTTTCGCTATCTTGAGAAGGGGTGGTGTGATATCTCTTTGAGGCACTGATATGCATTTCCCTGGTGGATGGTGATGTTGAACATACTGTCATATTGATTGCCATCTCTATCTCTTATTTCGAGACAGGTCTGTTGAGGTGCTGTGTCCATTTCTGAGCTAGATTTGGTGTTTGTTCATATATTCTTGACGATATTTCTTATCTGGGAGAGAGTGGGATACCTAGTACCTATGTAATACAAGCTTCCCCTTACTTATCTGAAGCTACGTAAAGGAGAGGTTTTGAGGCTGTCTTGACATTCGCTTCAGCCAACTCTCTTGCCTTTAGAACCTAGGAAAGAAGAATTAGGAGCTAAACTCTTGGCCCAGTGGTGAAGAAGTCAGATGAGCTATCTACCTCACACCTCGGATGGCTTTCTGTCCTTATTTTGTACCCAATTCTAACTCTCGGCCAGAAATCAAGCAGTATTTCCTGACCTTGCAAGACTGAATTGAGGATTCTCTTTTCTGCCTTTTCTTCAACTGTATTGACTTCAGTGGCAGAAATAGTGGTTTATACTTTCCTGTTGTATTTTCCCATGTCTACCTCTAGCTGAACATGGGGTAGAATCTGCTCTTTGTTTATATGCTCAACTGAAAGAACGTGGGGGTAGAATCTGCTCTTTGTGTATATGCTTAACTGAGTATGGGGTAGAATCTGCTCTTTGTTTATATGCTCAACCTTTGCAAGGACTGTTCCTGTGACATGACACACATAGTAAATCCTGTCTCCCTGAATGAGTGGCTGAGGGGTTGAGAACTTGGGTGTATTTGTTGAATTTGTATTTTATCTTCCTGTAGGAAGGAATGTCAACCTTAGCGAGTAAGAAGGGCTTAAAAGATATCGCCATCACTCAAGTTGCTCCACAACAGCCAATTAATGAATATGCGTTCAACTATGATCGTGGATTGGACAATGGTAACATGGGTAGTGAGTGCCTATCCTTCGAAACTTAATATTAAAATACAATGAAGAGAAATGAGTAGCTCTAAATTGGATATCCATTTATTTTGAGGGTTTTCTTTGGCTTTTGTTAATATAACCAACTTCTTCCTGAAACAGCTTCAACCCTCTGAAATTCATCCTTACTATTCCTTTTATTTCATTGAAATATTCGTTTCATTGCAATAGCCATGAATGGAGAGAGACACGCCTTTATGTAAATTGTTTCCATGTGAATAAATGTTCTCACTAGTTAATCTGTTACTGCATTTGTAGGTAAGGAGTCTACCTCCCAAAGAGATCCTGAAGACAACAACTCACCAAGGAATTCGAAGGTAGTGTGTCTTCTTGTGAGTTGGAAATATCTGATTTCAGTGATGTTAAAACAAAATTGGTGTTTGCTTGAAGGTATAAAGTTACTTGAGAGACAGCTACTTACATAAGACAGGCAGATAAACATTTTCGCTATCTTGAGAAGGGGTGGTGTGATATCTCTTTGAGGCACTGATATGCATTTCCCTGGTGGATGGTGATGTTGAACATACTGTCATATTGATTGCCATCTCTATCTCTTATTTCGAGACAGGTCTGTTGAGGTGCTGTGTCCATTTCTGAGCTAGATTTGGTGTTTGTTCATATATTCTTGACGATATTTCTTATCTGGGAGAGAGTGGGATACCTAGTACCTATGTAATACAAGCTTCCCCTTACTTATCTGAAGCTACGTAAAGGAGAGGTTTTGAGGCTGTCTTGACATTCGCTTCAGCCAACTCTCTTGTCTTTAGAACCTAGGAAAAAAGAATTAGGAGCTAAACTCTTGGCCCAGTGGTGAAGAAGTCAGATGAGCTATCTACCTCACACCTCGGATGGCTTTCTGTCCTTATTTTGTACCCAATTCTAACTCTCGGCCAGAAATCAAGCAGTATTTCCTGACCTTGCAAGACTGAATTGAGGATTCTCTTTTCTGCCTTTTCTTCAACTATATTGACTTCAGTGGCAGAAATAGTGGTTTATACTTTCCTGTTGTATTTTCCCATGTCTACCTCTAGCTAAACATGGGGTAGAATCTGCTCTTTGTTTATATGCTCAACTGAAAGAACGTGGGGGTAGAATCTGCTCTTTGTGTATATGCTTAACTGAGTATGGGGTAGAATCTGCTCTTTGTTTATATGCTCAACCTTTGCAAGGACTGTTCCTGTGACATGACACACATAGTAAATCCTGTCTCCCTGAATGAGTGGCTGAGGGGTTGAGAACTTGGGTGTATTTGTTGAATTTGTATTTTATCTTCCTGTAGGAAGGAATGTCAACCTTAGCGAGTAAGAAGGGCTTAAAAGATATCGCCATCACTCAAGTTGCTCCACAACAGCCAATTAATGAATATGCGTTCAACTATGATCGTGGATTGGACAATGGTAACATGGGTAGTGAGTGCCTATCCTTCGAAACTTAATATTAAAATACAATGAAGAGAAATGAGTAGCTCTAAATTGGATATCCATTTATTTTGAGGGTTTTCTTTGGCTTTTGTTAATATAACCAACTTCTTCCTGAAACAGCTTCAACCCTCTGAAATTCATCCTTACTATTCCTTTTATTTCATTGAAATATTCATTTCATTGCAATATTCATGAGTGGAGAGAGACACGCCTTTATGTAAATTGTTTCCATGTGAATAAATGTTCTCACTAGTTGATCTGTTACTGCATTTGTAGGTAAGGAGTCTACCTCCCAAAGAGATCCTGAAGACAACAACTCACCAAGGAATTCGAAGGTAGTGTGTCTTCTTGTGAGTTGGAAATATCTGATTTCAGTGATGTTAAAACAAAATTGGTGTTTGCTTGAAGGTATAAAGTTACTTGAGAGACAGCTACTTACATAAGACAGGCAGATAAACATTTTCGCTATCTTGAGAAGGGGTGGTGTGATATCTCTTTGAGGCACTGATATGCATTTCCCTGGTGGATGGTGATGTTGAACATACTGTCATATTGATTGCCATTTCTATCTCTTATTTCGAGACAGGTCTGTTGAGGTGCTGTGTCCATTTCTGAGCTAGATTTGGTGTTTGTTCATATATTCTTGACGATATTTCTTATCTGGGAGAGAGTGGGATACCTAGTACCTATGTAATACAAGCTTCCCCTTACTTATCTGAAGCTACGTAAAGGAGAGGTTTTGAGGCTGTCTTGACATTCGCTTCAGCCAACTCTCTTGTCTTTAGAACCTAGGAAAAAAGAATTAGGAGCTAAACTCTTGGCCCAGTGGTGAAGAAGTCAGATGAGCTATCTACCTCACACCTCGGATGGCTTTCTGTCCTTATTTTGTACCCAATTCTAACTCTCGGCCAGAAATCAAGCAGTATTTCCTGACCTTGCAAGACTGAATTGAGGATTCTCTTTTCTGCCTTTTCTTCAACTATATTGACTTCAGTGGCAGAAATAGTGGTTTATACTTTCCTGTTGTATTTTCCCATGTCTACCTCTAGCTAAACATGGGGTAGAATCTGCTCTTTGTTTATATGCTCAACTGAAAGAACGTGGGGGTAGAATCTGCTCTTTGTGTATATGCTTAACTGAGTATGGGGTAGAATCTGCTCTTTGTTTATATGCTCAACCTTTGCAAGGACTGTTCCTGTGACATGACACACATAGTAAATCCTGTCTCCCTGAATGAGTGGCTGAGGGGTTGAGAACTTGGGTGTATTTGTTGAATTTGTATTTTATCTTCCTGTAGGAAGGAATGTCAACCTTAGCGAGTAAGAAGGGCTTAAAAGATATCGCCATCACTCAAGTTGCTCCACAACAGCCAATTAATGAATATGCGTTCAACTATGATCGTGGATTGGACAATGGTAACATGGGTAGTGAGTGCCTATCCTTCGAAACTTAATATTAAAATACAATGAAGAGAAATGAGTAGCTCTAAATTGGATATCCATTTATTTTGAGGGTTTTCTTTGGCTTTTGTTAATATAACCAACTTCTTCCTGAAACAGCTTCAACCCTCTGAAATTCATCCTTACTATTCCTTTTATTTCATTGAAATATTCATTTCATTGCAATATTCATGAGTGGAGAGAGACACGCCTTTATGTAAATTGTTTCCATGTGAATAAATGTTCTCACTAGTTGATCTGTTACTGCATTTGTAGGTAAGGAGTCTACCTCCCAAAGAGATCCTGAAGACAACAACTCACCAAGGAATTCGAAGGTAGTGTGTCTTCTTGTGAGTTGGAAATATCTGATTTCAGTGATGTTAAAACAAAATTGGTGTTTGCTTGAAGGTATAAAGTTACTTGAGAGACAGCTACTTACATAAGACAGGCAGATAAACATTTTCGCTATCTTGAGAAGGGGTGGTGTGATATCTCTTTGAGGCACTGATATGCATTTCCCTGGTGGATGGTGATGTTGAACATACTGTCATATTGATTGCCATTTCTATCTCTTATTTCGAGACAGGTCTGTTGAGGTGCTGTGTCCATTTCTGAGCTAGATTTGGTGTTTGTTCATATATTCTTGACGATATTTCTTATCTGGGAGAGAGTGGGATACCTAGTACCTATGTAATACAAGCTTCCCCTTACTTATCTGAAGCTACGTAAAGGAGAGGTTTTGAGGCTGTCTTGACATTCGCTTCAGCCAACTCTCTTGTCTTTAGAACCTAGGAAAAAAGAATTAGGAGCTAAACTCTTGGCCCAGTGGTGAAGAAGTCAGATGAGCTATCTACCTCACACCTCGGATGGCTTTCTGTCCTTATTTTGTACCCAATTCTAACTCTCGGCCAGAAATCAAGCAGTATTTCCTGACCTTGCAAGACTGAATTGAGGATTCTCTTTTCTGCCTTTTCTTCAACTATATTGACTTCAGTGGCAGAAATAGTGGTTTATACTTTCCTGTTGTATTTTCCCATGTCTACCTCTAGCTAAACATGGGGTAGAATCTGCTCTTTGTTTATATGCTCAACTGAAAGAACGTGGGGGTAGAATCTGCTCTTTGTGTATATGCTTAACTGAGTATGGGGTAGAATCTGCTCTTTGTTTATATGCTCAACCTTTGCAAGGACTGTTCCTGTGACATGACACACATAGTAAATCCTGTCTCCCTGAATGAGTGGCTGAGGGGTTGAGAACTTGGGTGTATTTGTTGAATTTGTATTTTATCTTCCTGTAGGAAGGAATGTCAACCTTAGCGAGTAAGAAGGGCTTAAAAGATATCGCCATCACTCAAGTTGCTCCACAACAGCCAATTAATGAATATGCGTTCAACTATGATCGTGGATTGGACAATGGTAACATGGGTAGTGAGTGCCTATCCTTCGAAACTTAATATTAAAATACAATGAAGAGAAATGAGTAGCTCTAAATTGGATATCCATTTATTTTGAGGGTTTTCTTTGGCTTTTGTTAATATAACCAACTTCTTCCTGAAACAGCTTCAACCCTCTGAAATTCATCCTTACTATTCCTTTTATTTCATTGAAATATTCGTTTCATTGCAATATTCATGAGTGGAGAGAGACACGCCTTTATGTAAATTGTTTCCATGTGAATAAATGTTCTCACTAGTTGATCTGTTACTGCATTTGTAGGTAAGGAGTCTACCTCCCAAAGAGATCCTGAAGACAACAACTCACCAAGGAATTCGAAGGTAGTGTGTCTTCTTGTGAGTTGGAAATATCTGATTTCAGTGATGTTAAAACAAAATTGGTGTTTGCTTGAAGGTATAAAGTTACTTGAGAGACAGCTACTTACATAAGACAGGCAGATAAACATTTTCGCTATCTTGAGAAGGGGTGGTGTGATATCTCTTTGAGGCATTGATATGCATTTCCCTGGTGGTTGGTGATGTTGAACATACTGTCATATTGATTGCCATTTCTATCTCTTATTTGGAGACAGGTCTGTTGAGGTGCTGTGTCCATTTCTGAGCTAGATTTGGTGTTTGTTCATATATTCTTGACGATATTTCTTATCTGGGAGAGAGTGGGATACCTAGTACCTATGTAATACAAGCTTCCCCTTACTTATCTGAAGCTACGTAAGGGAGAGGTTTTGAGGCTGTCTTGACATTTGCTTTAGCCAACTCTCTTGCCTTTACAACCTAGGGAAAAAGAATTAGGAGCTAAACTCTTGGCCCAGTGGTGAAGAAGTCAGATGAGCTATCTACCTCACACCTAGGATGGCTTCTGTCCTTTTCCTGTGCCTGATTCTAACTTTCAGCCAGGAGGCACCCTGTCAGGCTTCCATGGATTAATAATTCATTCTTTGCTACCCATTGGGAGAAATTGAGTCCCCAGCTCCTGATTTTGCAAAATGCTAGACTGGACTTTGCAGAAATATGAATAATGAAACCCTCTCTAGGATTCTGTCGATCTCTCACTTTCGCTCTCCTTCTGATTCTGTCGTCTATGTTTATACTTCTGTTGATGTCTGTATCTATATCTGTGTCTATATGTCTATGTCTATGACTATTTCTATGGCTAGGTCTAGGTCTATGTCTGTGGATCTATAACCCCTGTCCCCTTTTCTTATTATGTACTTTTAGTTTTGAAGGCTCAAAAATGTAATTAACTAAAAAAACAAGGAAACCAGATTGAACTTAATGCTGAATGGTTTTGGATATCTATCTGAAATCATCGTGGTACAGAAAAGGATTCTTCATTACTCTGGCATCTCCTTGGCACTTCTGACCTTGAAAATGTTTAGATGTATGTTTTACCATCTCCTATTTCAGTATCTCCAATAGATTGCATTGACATAAGTCTTTTCTGAAATTTACGACTGCATGTTACAGCAACATGACAGAACTACATAGAAAAAGAGTTACAGTTTAGATCCCTGATAAAATCATTGATAATTGTCATTTTCCATGAGAAACTCATGATAGTTTGCCCCTTTTTTTCACTTCCAAAATATCAGGATTTAGTCTATGATTACAAAAATTTGCTTATACAATTTTAGCTTATTGTATTCATTTATCTTTTAGACCAGCCATCATTTCCTAGAGTGTTTTTTTTTTTTTTTTTTTTTTTTTGCTCCTGTACCGCAAGTCTTCTTCTAGATATGACTTCTAAGACTCCGGAGGCTCTCAAATCTGAGAAATGCTTCAGAGAATGCATTGCATGCATCTGAACATCCTGCCAGATTGGCCTTTCTAAATTATATTCATGACTAGAGTATTGAGCCATGATTCTATGGAGTCTTGTACAGAAAAGTGTTCAGATTGTAGCATACCACATGCCAGTTGCAGCTTGACCCTGATTCTCTACAGTAACTCTATCCCAGTCCCAAGCAATGTGTTGTAATGTTACCTTCTTACTTTCTTACCCTCATTTGTCGTGTTGTTTTCTGTCTCATCATTCTGTTCCTGCAGCCTCTCTCAGAAGACCCTACACACAATCCCCCTGTACTTTGTGTACTTTAAATATACGGCTGTGGCCTTGTCCTGTTTTGTAAACTGTCACGGCTGAACTGAAGCTTCTGTAATTCCAGCTTCTTCTGTAACCTCTTCATTTATCATGTCAGTAGTAGAATCAGTGAATCTTAATTTCCTTTTCATTGTTTTCCTCTATATGTATATATACCCCAATGGAAGCCTAGAGTAGAATGCGCCTCTGTGTACATGCCTGTCTTCGTTAGGTGGTGCCTATGTTTTGATAGACACAGTAAATGTTTGTCTTAGTGAGTAGTTGAGTAATTGAATGTGTATGTGTGCTAAATTTGTGGTTCCTTGTTTTCTATAGGAGGAATCCTCTGCAGAACCTCTAAAGAGGGAAGAAGGTATTGCCCCACTTAACCAATTTCTAGGCATGCAAGTTAGTAGAGACTGATCCCCTGAGGTAGTAGAAGCGGTCCTTGAGTGTATGTATGTTCTTCTTTTTCAACGTTACTGCTAAATGAAACATCAACGTTGTGTTAAATGAAATCCTACATCCATTTTATTTTACCTTTGTTTTGGGAGTTTTGTTTTGTTTTGCTTTAATATTTCTGACATTTTCCCTAAAACTGCTCAGTCCTCTAAAGCACCTTCTCAGTATTACCTTTGGCTTCTCCAGTTACTTATGAGTGGAGAGAGAGATGAATTGCGTGTGTCTGTACATTTCATAAATATTCTTCTTAGTCGATCGCTTACTACATTTTGTAGTTGCAGTGCCTATCTCCGGAATAAGTGATGAAGCTGTAGAATCACCGTGGGATTCTGAGGTACTTGTCCATGCAAGGTTTCAATGACATTAAGACATAAAAGTGGTGTGTGTTTCTTCAGCCTTTTGAATGTTTTTATACATTTTTTTTAGCTTTAAGATTCAACAGGTTCTTTTACATTTTGCCACAGTCACATCTTATGTATATATTACAGGTATACATGTATGCACTCTTTTTTTGAAAATGGATAATAATGTTACCTAATGAGGTATTCATTGATCATTTTGTGAAGCAGAGGAATATATTGTTGTGTAATACAATAACTCAGTGTCACAATACTTCTAATTATATATATCAGATCATATGATAGCCACACAACTTTGTGCTCTCTATAAATTTACTTTTACAAATAAATGAAAACGTAGTATTTGTGTTTCTGGGTGGCTTACTTCACTTAGAATAATGATCTCCAGTTCCATGTTTTGCTCCAAATATCAGTAATTCATAGTTTATGGCTGAGTGATAGTTCAGCATGTAACATTGTGCAGTCATTAGTTGATGGAGCTCAAAGGCTGACTTCATCCCTTTACTACTGTGACTTGTGCTACTCTTAACATGAGAATGCAGGTACCAGTCTCATATGCCGTTTCGCTTTCTTTGGATGCATTCCCGAGTGTTGGAGAACTGGGTCACATGGTAGATCCATTTTTCGTTTTCTACAGAATCTCTGTGTTGTTTTCCTTAACGGCTATACCGATTTGTGTTCCTACCACTACTGAATTTGGCTACACCACTTCAGCAGCTTTTGTTATTCTTTGATTTTGGCTAACAGCTGTTCTTACTGGAGAGAAGTGATACCTCATTATGTTGTTTATTTGCTTTTCCCTGAGCATGTTTTCATGTGTGTGTTGACCATTTGTATTTCGTCCTTTGAATAATACCTGTTCTTTCCTCTACCTGTTTCTTCCTGAGATTGTTTGCTTTGTTGTTGTTAAGTTTCCTGAGCTCTTTATACCCTCTGAAAATGAGTTAATAGAATAGAAGATAAATTAGATGCACAGCTTCCTTTGATAGGCAGACTCTTCTTAGCTTGATTCAGTCCTGTCTGCCTGTTTGTGTTTTTAGCACCAGTGCTTTGAGAGTCTTATCCAAAAAGTATTTGCCTAGGCCAATGCCTCACAGCATTTCTCTTAGGTTTTCCTGTAGTACCTTGATACCCTCAGGTATTAAGTTTAGTTCCTTGATCCATTTTGAATTGAGTTTTTGTATATGCTGAAAGCTGTGGGTCTTGTTTCAAGTCAGCCTTTACTGTAGCTTATTTTTTTTTTACCTCATGGTAGAAGTGATGAATTATATGCTCCTATTCTTTGTTTTCCTATGTATCTGCTCCCACTTAGCATAGGGTAGAAAATACCTCTGTTTATATATTTATCTTTCTGGAGGAAATGTGCCTAGGAATTGACAAGCAGATTAAATTGTATCTTAGTGATGGAGCCACTGATTGTTTGCTGAGTTTCTGGATTGCTTGTTTTGCTTTAGTATTTATTAATTAGTTAATTAATTAATTTTTGGCATAGGAAGAAACATCAAGTGGAAAGGGTGAAGGTCGTGCTGCCACTGGAGGTGTCCCAGAAGGAGATATTCTGGATTATTTCCTGTCATGTAGTTGGGCAAGGATAGCCAAAGAGGTCAGTATATTTTAATGAATCACGGTATCATTGCTGCTGTTGAAACTGGGAAGTGTAGGTCCCATTATGACATTCATTTCCTTTTGCATTTTCTTTAGCTTTATGTATATGCTAAGTATCTCCCTATTACAATAGTTTCTACATTCTGCACTTTATTGCCACTACTGTCATTTTATTGCAATATTCCTGAATGGTGGTAGATTGTGGATTTACCTATAAACTTCATAGAAATACATGTTCTCATTCAAGGGGCTGTGATTAGGTTTTGTAAATCCAGTGGCTACCTCCAGATCAGAAGATGAATGTCTGGAATCCACTTCCAAATCTGCGCTATTGCCTTTTACTTTCTTGTGACTTTGAAATGTGAGCATTAATTGATGCTGAGATGTGTAAAGGTGTAGTTGCTTCTTTTTTGCCTTTTAAAAATTATTTCAAAGGCAGAGAGAAAGATAAGAAAGATGCGTGTGCAGACACACACAGACAGTATACCGGCCAGATGCCTGCCAGGCCTATTCCAGGTGAAAGGAGTCAGAAACTAAACCCAGGCCTCCCATGGGAGCCAGGGACACAACAGCTTAAGTCACTACCTATTTCTTCCTTGCATATGCCTCAGTAAGATGCGAGGGAGAGAAGCAGGAATCAATAAAGGAACCCTGAAATACTGTATGCTGTTGTCCCACTTAGCATCCGAGCCACTGTGGCAAGTGACTACAAAGAGGAAGGTTTGAGTTTCCTTTCTCACGCCTGCCCTGTATGATTTATTTCCATCATAAAGTTAGTAGTGCATTGTAAACAGTGCACTGCCACGTTAGAGAAGATCTACACATGTGTGTGTCTCCGTTGGTGTAGTTAAACGTAGACAATAATAAAGTAGGCCTGAGAGAGATAAGGAATCAGTTTTGGTTTGGAAACTAGCTATATCTTGAAAATTAAAAGTTTATTTTAGCTCCACCAATGTGAATAACATTATTTTGTGATATCTAATGCCACCTGTTCATCTGAATGAGATTTTGAGAGAAATATTTGGACTGCCATTTCTATGTGCTTAGAATTCCAAATAAAAGCATAATGAATCAAAATGCCATTATTAATCAGAAGTAATGGCATTTCAGCATGAGGTAAAACATGAGTAATCATTCATTTTTCTTTTGGGAAAATAAAGCCTGTTTAAATGGTGTCTTTAATAAACACAGGCTATCTTGGAAAATTTAATGAATTCAACATGTTTATGATAGATATGTTAGTACTAGCATAACTATAAATATTCTTCTACATTGACCAAATGGTGAATGAGAAAGATGGAGCCCATTGCTGCCGAGCTCTGATTCCAGCATGCCATAGGCATTCATGGTTTGGTCTTGGATACATACTGCACCTGTCTCTCTCAGTTTCAATAATATGTTGGCCATTTTACTTCCTTACTTTATTAACCCTCATTTGCCATGTTTTGCCTCCTCCTTTTGTTCACACTGCTCTGTTTAGAAGGCCCATCATGCTTTGCCCCTGCATTTTCTCTGCCGTACTAAATGTGTTCCTAACCCTACAGACTTTGCTGAGTTTTCAAAGTCATGCTGAAGATTCTGTCATCCTACCCTCATTGTAATTTACTGACTGCGATAGTTGAAAATGAGGAATTCTGATTTTCTGTTCTTTGTTCGACAGAGGTCAATTTGCCCCTAGTCTACAGGATGGAATCTGTCTTCTTTCCTTATATTTAGCTCATTGTTTGAGCGCGCCTATTGCTTCCCAAGCACAGCAAACGTCTTCCTGTTTGGCTGAGCACGTGAATGAATGTTTGCTGAATTTGTGGCATTATTTCTTTCTGTAGAGAAAAGCGTCAATGGCATCAAGTGGAGATACTGAAAAGGATGTGGCTGTCAGTCTAAGTGCCCAAGAGCATGCAAAGGACACATTATCTGGTATTGCTGGAGTGCCAGAAGACAAAACTATTGGTCAGTATCTATCAGTGAAACACTGTTTAAGTACTAATGTCTCAACTGAAATGATTTCCATTATTTTGATGATTTTTCTTTCGCTATTTGTTTATATGTCCAACTCAACCTGGTTTAAAGTGCTGATTGAACAAGCAGAAATTCTTTTTTTTTAATTTATGTTTTTATCAGAAAGAGATAGAGAGAGGGAGAGGTGGAGTCAGAGGCATAGAGGCAGAGTGTGTGTGTGTGAGAGAGAGAGAAAGAGGAGAGTGTGTGCAAGAGAGACACAGAGAGAGAGAGAGGTCTTGCATCTGCTGGAGAGAGAGAGAGGTCTTGCATCTGCTGGTTCACTCCCCAAATGGCCACAATGGGCAGGACTGGGTCAGGCCAAAGCCAGGATCCAGAAGCGTCATCTGGGTCTCCCATGTGTGTGCAAGGGGCCAAAGACAGGCTATCTTGTATTGCTTACCCAGGTACATTAGCAGAGAGCTGGATCAGAAGTGGGGTCACTGGAACTTGTACCCATAGCCATATGGTATGCCATTGCTGAATTGCCATGGCTTTACCTGCTATGCCACAGCACTGGCCCTCTAGCTGAAATTCTTTATTGCTGTTACTTTAATTTTAGTATATTATTGATGAACTCAGCTGAATGCGTAATTTTTAAAAGCAACAGTTGGGGCTGGCGATGTGGTGTAGTGGGTAAAGCCCCCGCCTGCAGTGCTGGCATCTCATATGGGCACTGGTTCAAGTGCCAGCTGTTCTACTTCCCATCCAGATATCTGCTATGGCCTGGGAAAGTAGAAGATGATGCAAGACCTTGGGCCACTGCACCCACATACCCACATGCCCACATTGGAGACCCATAAGAAGCTCCTGGCTCCTGTTGCAGATTGGCATAGCTCTTGCTGTTGCAGCCAATAGGCAGTGAACCAGTGGATGGAAGACCTCTCTCTCTCTCTCTCTCTCTCTCTCTCTCTCGGTGTAACTCTTTCAAATAAATTAAAATATATTTTAAAAAAAAAGCAACGGTTGACAAATGTTCTCATGAGTACAACTCTGCCTATGTTTTATAGATATGCCTGGCTTCAGACCAGATGATGAGCCTTTAAAATACTCCTTAAAGTCTGAGGTACTGTCCCTTGTTTTCTTGTGACTTTTATATGTGAGTATTATATTAATCGATGGTAAAATATAGAAAAGAGTTCTTGTTTTTTCTGCCACCACTTTATCAAGAGAGATAGTAAAGACGTAAGTGAGGCAGACACCGAGAGATCACCTGCCAAATGTTTGTGACGCCGTGAACAGAGCCAGGCCAAATGCAGATGTCAGGAGTTCGAAACTCAACCCAGGTGTCCCTCATGGGTGTCTGGGGCCCAAGAGCTTGAGACATCATTGACTCCCTCCATGATTGCACGTTTGCAGGAAGCTGGGTTCCTGCACAGGGGTCGGTAATGGAACCCTGGAATTTTTCATATTGCATGCTGGTGTCCTGCACAGCATGAGCCATTGGGGGAGGGGACTACTGAGTACTGGGGTGGCTCTTCTTTTTCATCTGTGTGCATACACTCTCTGATTTCTTTGTTTTCATCAAACAATTAGTAATGCATTATGTTGTAACCATTGCCCTGCTACTTTAGTAGTCTTCTACAGTTCTACTTGACTTATTTAGTGTGACAATTGTAGCATAATTCAAAACACATAAATAGGACCTGGGTAATATAAAGAAGTAAATTTGCTCTGCAAATTATATTTATCAACAACAACAAAAAACCAGAATTGTTTTAGAATGTAACACCAGACATCTGATTCCAGTATATCTATAGATGTCTTGTCATGCTGATGAGATTTTTAGATACCAAAATTGATGTGTTATTTCCACAACTTGCAAGTTGAAAACCTAATACCTGTGTTTCAGTGCATTCTTAACATCTTCGGAATAGCAGCTGAGATACGCAGGTAGTAACATTTAGAGCAAGGTATAACATGCGAAGTAGTAAATTTGTGGGAGGACAACCACTTTGGTGGTGTTTTCATAAATAGAGATAATTAGAATTGGATGAATTTGGACTATCCTTTTGGTAAATATGTACATACATAAGTTAAAATGTTTTTTCTTACTGTGACAACAAGAGAGTGAGGTAGCTATGTTCAGAGCTCTTAGGTTTAAGCAGTATAGTGGTATCACTAACTTTATTTAAGTCATAGCACATATTAGTATGTTGCACTGTCACTTTTAGCTACAGTACGTTGGAAAGATGATATAGCCTTTTGGCATGCCATATACCACATTCATAAAATATGCCAGTATTTAATGCCCACGTAGGTGTAATGAGCATCTGTGGTAGCCAATGTAAAAAAAAAAAACAAAAACAGTAAACTCTAAAATATGCATAGAAGTTAAAGCAAAGATATCACTGAAGCATTCAGTGACTTGCTTTAGTATATGTGTGTTTTTTAAGCTGAGAGGCTTCTTTTGAGACAGGTCTGTTGAGGTGCTGTGTCCATTTCTGAGTTACATTTGTTGTTTGTTCATATATTCTGACGATATTTCTTATCTGGGAGAGAGTGGGATACCTAGTACCTATGTAATACAAGCTTCCCCTTATCTGAAGCTACGTAAAGGAGAGGTTTTGAGGCTGTCTTGACATTCGCTTCAGCCAACTCTCTTGTCTTTAGAACCTAGGAAAAAAGAATTAGGAGCTAAACTCTTGGCCCAGTGGTGAAGAAGTCAGATGAGCTATCTACCTCACACCTCGGATGGCTTTCTGTCCTCGTTTTGTACCCAATTCTAACTCTCGGCTAGAAATCAAGCAGTATTTCCTGACCTTGAAAGACTGAATTGAGGATTCTCTTTTCTGCCTTTTCTTCAACTATATTGACTTCAGTGGCAGAAATAGTGGTTTATACTTTCCTGTTGTATTTTCCCATGTCTACCTCTAGCTGAACATGGGGTAGAATCTGCTCTTTGTGTATATGCTTAGATTTTTCAAGGACTGGGCCTATGACTTGATACCCATAGTAAATCCTGTCTCACTGAATGAGTAGCTGAGGGGTTGAGAAATTGGATATATGTGTTGAATTTGTATTTTATTGTTCTGTAGGCAGGAACGTCAGCTGTAGCGGGTAAGAAGAGTAAAAAATGTTTTTTCATCACTCAAGTTGATCCACACCAGCTAATTATGAACTCTGATCACGGATTGGACAAAGATAACAAACGTAGTGAGTGCATATCTATCAAAACTTACTATTGAAATACAATGAAGAGAAATGAGTAGCTCTGAATTGGATATTCATTTATTTTGAGGGTTTTCTTTGGCTTTTTTTAATATAACCAACTTCTTCTTGAAACAGCTTCAACCCTCTGAAATTCATCCTTACTATTCCTTTTATTTCATTGAAATATTCATTTCATTGCAATATTCATGAGTGGAGAGAGACACGCCTTTATGTAAATTGTTTCCATGTGAATAAATGTTCTCACTAGTTGATCTGTTACTGCATTTGTAGGTAAGGAGTCTACCTCCCAAAGTGATCCTGAAGACAGCAACTCACCAAGGAATTCGAAGGTAGTGTGTCTTCTTGTGATTTGGAAATACCTGATTTCAGTGATGTTAAAACAAAATTGGTGTTTGCTTGAAGGTATAAAGTTACTTGAGAGACAGCTACTTACATAAGACAGGCAGATAAACATTTTCGCTATCTTGAGAAGGGGTGGTGTGATATCTCTTGAAGGCATTGATATGCATTTCCCTGGTGGATGGTGATGTTGAACATACTGTCATATTGATTGCCATTTCTATCTATTATTTCGAGTCCGGTCTGTTGAGGTGCTGTGTCCATTTCTGAGCTAGATTTGTTGTTTGTTCATATATTCTTGACGATATTTCTTATCTGGGAGAGAGTGGGATACCTAGTACCCATGTAATACAAGCTTCCCCTTACTTATCTGAAGCTACGTAAAGGAGAGGTTTTGAGGCTGTCTTGACATTCGCTTCAGCCAACTCTCTTGTCTTTAGAACCTAGGAAAGAAGAATTAGGAGCTAAACTCTTGGCCCAGTGGTGAAGAAGTCAGATGAGCTATCTACCTCACACCTCGGATGGCTTTCTGTCCTTATTTTGTACCCAATTCTAACTCTCGGCCAGAAATCAAGCAGTATTTCCTGACCTTGCAAGACTGAATTGAGGATTCTCTTTTCTGCCTTTTCTTCAACTATATTGACTTCAGTGGCAGAAATAGTGGTTTATACTTTCCTGTTGTATTTTCCCATGTCTACCTCTAGCTGAACATGGGGTAGAATCTGCTCTTTGTGTATATGCTTAGATTTTTCAAGGACTGGGCCTATGACTTGATACACATAGTAAATCCTGTCTCACTGAATGAGTAGCTGAGGGGTTGAGAAATTGGATATATGTGTTGAATTTGTATTTTATTGTTCTGTAGGAAGGAACGTCAGCTCTAGCGGGTAAGAAGAGTAAAAAATGTTTTTTCATCACTCAAGTTGATCCGCAACAGCCAATTAATAAATATGGGCTGGACTCTGATCACGCATTGGACAAAGATAACAAATGTAGTGAGTGCATATCTATCAAAACTTACTATTAAAATACAATGAAGAGAAATGAGTAGCTCTGAATTGGATATCCATGTATGTTGAGGGTTTTCTTTTCGTTTTGTTTATAACCAACTTCTTCCTGAAACAGCTTCAACCCTCTGAAATTCATCCTTACTATTTGTTTTATTTCATTGAAATATTCATTTCATTGCAATATTCATGAGTGGAGAGAGACACGCCTTTATTTAAATTATTTCCATGTGAATAAATGTTCTCACTAGTTGATCTATTACTGCATTTGTAGGTAAGGAGTCTACCTTCCAAAGAGATCCTGAAGACAGCAACTCACCAAGGAATTCGAAGGTAGTGTGTCTTCTTGTGATTTGGAAATACCTGATTTCAGTCTTGTTAAAACAAAATTGGTGTTTGCTTGAAGCCAGGGCAGCTAGTTTCAAAATCATTTAATATTATCATCTGTTTGAAGAAGCTGTGAAGACAAATAGACTTCACAATTACAATGATAACTATGGTATCCATATCTTCTGGAGTCTCTCTATATCTTTTTAGTGTTTTATTAGGCTCCATAGAGCTCATGGAATTCTAAGAGTATAATGATGTGCCTTTGTCCTCCATCCCTCTCCTTCTGTGCCTCCCACCCTGCTTCCTCTCACTTTACCCCTTCTCTGCTTTACTTTGAGTTTATGTCCTTGATCTACATTACATTCCATGGCTCCTGTAAATACTTGGTTCTTCAAGTAAAAAGCAAAAAAATGCCTAGTAAAGTAGGAATATAGACAAGGCCAAAGACAATAATGAAATGGAAAAAGGACTATTTCACTTATCTGCAATAAATTTCAAAGTAATCCCAGATCATTGAATCTATAGTAGCATAATATTCTTAACCACGAGCTTGACAAAGGTATAAAACAAAGCTTATCAAGACGACATTTGCAACAGTATCGAAACACACAAGCATTTCTGCCTTATTTGCCTTTTCATCTTCATTTTTCGATTTAAGCTGCCTCTTTTAAGGGAAAACATGAGATACTTGTTTTTCTGCGTCCAGCTTCTTTTCCCCCACATCATGCCCTCCAGTTGCATTCATTTTGCTGCAAATGGCAGAAGTTCATTCTTTCAAATGACTGAATACTATTACATTGGATACCTGTGCTGCACTTTTTCTGTTCATTCATCTTTAGAAGTGCGCTTTGATTCCTCTTTTTGCTTTTATGAACAGTGCAGCTATAATATGGTGGTGCACAGATATCCTCAATACAGTGCTTTCCTGTCTTTAGGTGTATAAGCAGAAGTGGGATTGCTAGATCATATGGCATTTTTTAAACTTTTATTTAGTAAATATAAATTTCCAAAGTACAGTTTATGGATTACAAGGGCTTTCCCCCCCCCAATAACTTCCCTCCCACCTGCGACCCTCCCATCTCCTGCTTTCTCTCCCATTCCATTCACGTCAAGATTGATTTTCAATTATCTTTATATACAGAAGATTGATTTAGTATATATTAAGTAAAGATTTCATCATTTTGATTTAGCTGTGTTTTTTGATAAACATAAGACATTTTAAATGTAAAATACTGAGTAACTTCATGCTAGCAATATTCATAACCACATAAGTATTAATAATGGTGATGTTCATAGTGGCAACTGGAAATGAGATAGGATTTGCTTTCTGACTTGAGCAGTTGCTTCATACTGATTTCTGTGACTTCACTGAAGTCCTAAGACTTGTTAACATGCTGGCCTTTCCCTGGTAATGGAGTCTTGTGAAAAGTGATATAAGTCATTTGAATCCCAGTGGCCACACCTGAATGATTGATATCTAACTTTTAGGCAGTACAATAAAATAACGTGGCAAGAAATAAGCAAACATGATGCAAACAGTGAAATACATACAGAATGAAGAAAAAAGCATCCAGTGATGTCAGTTACTTATGTTTGCAAGTAGACTTTTTAAAATCTGAAGTCCAGTGTGACTCAGTGGCAGTGTCATGAAAAAACTGAGAAATTTGATTTGGCATGAAATGTTTAGTCTTATTACTGCATCATTACTATATTTCCTATGTTAATATAGTGACGGGGCCCTTCAGGCCTTTCTGGAGATATTTTGAATGTTTTAAAATGAATAATTATTTTTGTTTTGTGCCTAATATAAGCTTGAATTTTAGACAGTGAATATATTAAAAGGGGCTACTTCTGTCATGGTTAGAATGTCATAGCAAGCAGCAATCCACGATAATTTGTTATCCACCCTTCATATAAATCTAGCAGAGAATGTGGGGCTGCAAAATATTCAGGGGATTTTCCATAAGGTTAAAGGTGGAACGTGGGGTAGAATTCTGTATTCAGAGATTTTTTTTCTTTGGAATGTGACTATGCCACTGCCAAGTAAAGGAAGAGTTGGGGCCATCCCTGTGAATGTGCAGGAGGAGGTCATCCTGAATAGAGAAGAACCTAAAGCACAGAAGAGTATGGTTCTTGATTCTCTGGTCTTTTAAACATTTATTTGAGAAACCAAGAGGCAGAGAGAGATGAAAGGCAAACCCACAGAGCTATCACATACAAATTTACTCTCCAAATCTCTGGTATGATTGGGACAAGACCCAACCAAAGCCAGTAGCTAAGTTCTCAAAACTCCATCCAGGTCTCCCTGTCAGGGGCCTAACTGCTTGAGACATCACCTCATGCCTTTCTAAGTCTGTATTAGCTGGAAATTTTTAATGAGATTCATTCTATTATTTGAAAGGCAGAATGACAGATAAAGATGGAGAGATGGAGGGATGAAAGAATTGAGCGACAAAGAGTTCTTCCATCCACTAATTGACTCCCCAAATGGCTACAGCAGCTAGGGCTGGGCCAGGCTGAAGCCAGGAGCCCAAAGCTCTAGCCAAGTCTCAAATTTTGGTGACAGTAGACCAAATACTTGTGCCATTCTTCTGCTGCTTTCCCAGTTGCATGGGCAGGAGGTGGATTAGGAGAATAACAGTTGGGGCTCAAACTGACATTCCAGTATGGAACTATGAGATGCTGCATTGCCAGTGGCAGATTCACGGATTGCACCACACACCAGCCACAGCAGGATTTTTAAGGTTTACTTATTTATTTCCAAGTCATAGATACAGAGAAAGGGAGATACAGTGAGAAAGACTACTTCCTTTCACTGGCACACTCAACAAGTGGTCACAATGTCAGGGCTAAGCCAGGCCAAAGAAAGGAGCTTCATCTGGTTCTCCTAGGTAGGTGGCAGGGGCCCAAACATAAGGGCCTTCTTCCATTACTTTTCAAAGGCCATTTGCAGGGCACTGGATCAGAAGTCTAACAGCATAATTATGAACTGAGGCCCACCTGGGGTGCCAACATAGCAGTCAGCAGCTTTACCCACTTTGCCACAATTTTGGCCTTCCCAACAGGATTTTTAATACCATATCCAAAACCAGAAATGGAATCCAGGCACTGACATAGTGTATTCAGGTGCTCTATTAGTGTCTGAGACACTATGACAAATAGCTGCGAATGGTATGACTTGATGTCTCTTTCTCACCTCTGTGTGTTCCTATTAGAATTATTTCCTTACATTTTCATCATGTGATGAGTATTTTCCTGATGCACTAGTGCACTGTGACAATTCTCTACATGACTAATTTAATGCAGCCAGTACAGTACAGTTCAAAACATAAGGACTAATTAACACAAGTAATTAGGAATTAGTTTCCAAAATTTAGCTAAAATGTATGGTTTTATCACAGTGCAATTTATGCCAAATGTCTGGTTCTATGGTAGCTACAAGGATGACTAATCATCCTAATGTGCTTTTGAAAAGGAACTGTTTTATCTGTGGGTTTTCACAGTTTGGAACTCACAAATCAATACCTGACACTTCAAATCATCATTATTTTTTTTTTTTGACAGGCAGAGTGGACAGTGAGAGAGAGACAGAGAGAAAGGTCTTCTTTTGCCGTTGGTTCACCCTCCAGTGGCCGGCGTGGCCAGTGCGCTGTTGCTGGCGCATTGCGCTGATCCGAAGCCAGGAGCCAGGCGCTTTTCCTGGTCTCCCATGCGGGTGCAGGACCCAAGGACTTGGGCCATCCTCCACTGCACTCCTGGGCCATAGCAGAGAGCTGGCCTGGAAGAGGGGCAACCGGGACAGAATCCGGCGCCCCGACCGGGACTAGAACCCGGAGTGCCGGCGCTGCAGGTGGAGGATTAGCCTATTGAGCCATGTCACTGGCCCTCAAATCATCATTATTATATTTGTATTGTCAATCTGTAAAGAATATTTCAGTGAAGGGGAAACGTGGAGAATATAAAAATGTTAGATTATAGCAATAAGATTTTGGATAAGTGGGGGCCTTTAAATAAAAACCATTTTGAACTGAAATTGATCACTTGGACTAGTGAGATGGCATTGGTACATACCACCTTGATGGGATTGTATTGGGATCCCCTGGCATGATTCTAACTCCACCATTTGGGGCAAGTCTGATTGAGCATGTCCCAAATTGTACATCTCCTCCCTCTCTTATTCCCACTCTTATATTTAACGGGGATCACTTTCCAGTTAAAATTTAAACACCTAAGAATAATTGTGTGTTAATCACAGAGTTCAACCAATGATACTAGAACAAAACAAAGAGAAAATACTAAAATGGATAAAGTATTACATTGTACATCAACAGTCAGGACAAGAGCTGATCAAGTCACTGTTTCTCATAGTGTCCATTTCACTTCAACAGGTTTCCCCTTTGGTGCTCAGTTAGTTGTCGCCGATCAGGGAGAACATATGATATTTGTCTCTTTGGGACTGGCTTAATTCACTCAGCATGATGTTTTCCAGATTCCTCCGTCTTGTTGCAAATGACCAGATTTCGTTGTTTTTGACTGCTGTATAGTATTCTATAGAGTACATGTCCCATAATTTCTTTATCCAGTCTACTGTTGATGGGCATTTGGGTTGGTTCCAGGTTTTAGCTATTGTGAATTGAGCTGCAATAAACATTAATGTGCAGACAGCTTTTTTGTTTGCCAATTTAATTTCCTTTGGGTAAATTCCAAGGAGTGGGATGGCTGGGTTGAATGGTAGGGTTATATTCAGGTCTAAGAGTCAAAGGGATCACACAAACAAGACTAGTGTCTGCTAATACTAACTGATAGAATCAAAAAGGGAGAGAATGATCCATCATGGGAAGCAGGATACACAGCAGACTCACAGAATGGCAGATGTCCTAAACAGCACTCTGGCCTCAGAATCAGCCCTTAAGGCATTCAGATCTGGCTGAAGAGCCCATGAGAGTATTTTAGGCATGGAAAGCCAAAACACCCTGGAAAAAAAAAAGAGAAGACCTAAATGGAAGATCTCTGCAAGTGAGATCCCAGTGGAAAGAACAGGGCCATCAAAGAAGGAGGTACCCTTCTCTGAAGGGAGGGGAGAACTTCCACTTTGACTATGACCCTGTTGGAATAAAATCGAAGTTGGCAAACTCAAAAGGCTTCCATAGCCTTGGCAACTCATGACTAGAGCCTAGGGAGATTACTGACGCCATAAAGAGTGTCAAATTGTTAAGTCAACAACAGGAGTCACTGTGTACTTACTTCTCATGTGGGATCTGTCCTTAGTGTGTTGTCCAATGTGAAGTAATGCTATAACTAGTACTGAAACAGTATTTTATACTTTGTGTTTCTGTGTGGGTGCAAACTGATGAAATTTTTACTTAATTTATACTAAATTGATCTTCAGTATATAAAGATAATTGAAAATGAATCTTGATGTCAATGGAAGGGGAGAGGGAGCGGGAGATGGGAGGGGTGTGAGTGCGAGGGAAATTATGGGGGGGAACCCATTGTAATCCATTAACTGTACTTTGGAAATTTATATTTACTAAATAAAAATAACATAAAAAAACAATTTTGAAATTAAAATTCCCCCAGATTGAGTGCTGTGGCATAGTAGGCTGAGCCTCCACGTCCGGTGTCAGCATCCCATATGGGCACTTGTTTGAGACCCAGATGCTCCTCTTCTAATCCATCTCTCTGCTATGGCATTGGGAAACAGTAGACAATGGCCCAAGTGCTTGGGCTCTATACCTACATAGGAGACTGTGCAGAAGCTCTTGGCTCCTGGCTTCTGGTCAGCCCAGCACCAATCATTGTGGGCATCTGGGGAGTGAAACAGCATATGGAAGACCTTTCTCTCTGTCTCTCATCCTATCTGTAACTCTGCTTCTCAAATAAGTGAATAAGATCTTTATTAAAAAAAGAAAAGAAAATGTCTTGATTACTTTTATGGCAGCAATGTTAGTCATTACATACATATAAAATTGTGTTTTCTATGGTGACGGCTGGACAGTGAGTGAAAACAAGCCTAAGTTCTTAGGTTTGAACAGCTGCTGCCTTGGGGTCAGGCATTTCACTAAGTTATAAGCCATACTCTTATGCTGATCTATAAGTTACTATCTATCTTGCCTTAAAAATAAAGATATAAGCTATTTGTGTGTTACCACATTTAGGAAAATGGTACCAACATTTACCTCAGTTATGTGTACTGAGCAAATATATTTAAATCTGATTTTTTTTTCCTTAGCATAGAAGTGGGAGTTGATTTTGGAATTCCTTAGTCAGAGAAAACCTTTCTGAATGTAACTATGATGCTGCCAACGAACGGATGAGATGGAATCATGTGTGTGAAAGTCTAGGATTAGAATATTCTGGGCAGAAAACTAGTGGGTCTCATTTTTTATCATTTGGTTGTTATAGTTGGGTATTAGCAAAACTTTAAAGTGGGACAACCATAATTGCAGCCATTGTTATGTGATCAGTTTAATAAAGAAAATGTGAAAATAAGTGCCTGGCATGTTTTAATGTTACTTATTTTCACTTATTTTAGTGGCAAACCAACAGAGAGATCTTCAGTGCAATGATTTACTGCACAAATACTTGAAACATTCAGGACTGGGCAGGTTCTATCTAGGAGTTTGGTATTTGGTGGACCCTCCGCAGGGTTGGCAGGGACTCATGTATATAAGCCATACCTGCCTCGCAGCATGCACATGATCTAGAATCTGGAGTACAAATATAGTAGGTTAGGCACTACTCTATGGGATGCCAGTGTCCCCAGGAACAGCTTACCCTGTCAAATTGCTCCCCCTAGTCTGGCACAGTTTAGAAGCTAAACACCTATTATAGTTTATATCTTTTCCTTAAGGCTTTTTGTACCTTGTTGAAGATATTGACACAAAAGGCAGACACAGAGATAACACAGATAGATACCTACTCACATGCCAGTTGAGACGCGCAGAACTCTCTTGGGTCCTATAGGTCAATCCCTATGTGTGCCTGCAACTCCAGGAACATAACCTCGTTGAAGCTGAGATACAGGAACTGGAAACTCAGTTCCAGTCTCCCATGTGGATGGCTAGAACTTAAGTACTTGAGTCACCACCAACTGTCTCACTCTGCCCACATTTGTAGGAAGCTAGATTTCTGAGCTGGAGCCTAGACTTAAGCCCAGGCACTCTCACATCAGACATAATCCTTTAGACTTAGCTTCTTCACCATTTGACCAACCACTTGCAAAGAGACTGTTTCCACTTTCTTTCTCTCTTTAGTGCATACCTATAAGGAATTAGTTCCTCACATTTCCCCATCCCATGAGTAATTCAACTATGTGCTAAGTACTTTACAGCTGTGTAAACTCAAGGTTTCTTTCATAAATCCAGTACCATGCAGTGAAAAAGAAAGGTTTAGGTATCACAAGGAATTTGTTGAGTTTTAAGAATAATCTTTTCTAAGAAATAAAGAATGTTTCCACTCTACCAGTGACCAAATATATGAATACTAACTACCTTGGAACTTTTTCTAATTCAGGGATGATTTCTTTTGGAAATTTTCTATAGGAATATAGTAACTTTATACTTGAGGCCTTTCTGGTAATATTTTAATTGACACCTTAAATAAATTTTGTTGGTGAGTTCCAACTATGTGGTAGGGCAGTTAGGCACTGACTTTACAGGTTTGGGCTACTTCTCTTATGGTTGGAACAGAAAATCAAGGTAACAAGCACTAACAGTTACCTCTAAATGCCTCATAAAAAGTAATGAGAGACTGTTGAATAGAGATATTGAGGGTGTCTGTGCTTCGTGTTGGAATGGTTTGTATGGTGGAATTCTGTAGGCAGAGGGAAAAAATAGGGCTACTGATTTGATGCTGCCCAGCATAAGAATGAGAATGTACATTCGCTCTGAATGTCTAGAAGAGGACATTATGGACAGAAAGATTAGTGGATCACCTCTGTTTATTATTTTATTCTTCACTTCCAGAAATTAGCAAGATGCAGGTAGTGGACTAACCATCACCCTCAATCTTTTTTTAATATGTTATTGTGTGTAGAAAATAAATGATGCAAATGAGTGTCAGACACATGTTAGAAGCTGAAGCAGAAAAATACACTTATTCTTATTAAAGCTTACAGTACAATCTTCACAGTATTTCTTTCTTTCAGTGAGTTGCATACTAATACAGGTTTTTGCATACTGTTACGAAGCATAACATAAAGGAAAATTTTACTTACTCTCCTGCTATTTCATTCAAACCATCTTCACGTGTTTAAACATTGTATTAAATAATATTTAGGACAGGAATTCTGCCTAGCATTTAAGAGCTCAGTTGGGATTCTGGCAGCCTACATCTTAGTACCTGGGTTAATGTCTTAATTCCAAATCCAGCTTCCAACTAATGTGCATCCCTGTAAGCAACGGGTCTAAGCTAATGTAATTGTGTTCTTGCCATCCACATCAGAGACTGGGACTGAGTTCTTGGCTCTCAGCTTTGGTGTGGCCCATGGCTGACAAGTGGTGGCATTTGGAGACAGAACCAGTGAACTGATATACTCCCTAGCCTGTCTGTCTCTTTCTCTCTTTTTCTCTCCGTGTTATATTTTTCTTTCTCTGTATTTCTTGACCTGTCAAATAAGTAAATAAAAAGAAAACTTAGCATTTCTAAACCACTGTGTATGTAAATGTACAGCTTCTGAGATGTTCTGTTTATACTCAGTATGGCATACTTTGAAGTTTCTTATGTTTAGAATGTTAAGACAAAACCTAGAAATTGTTCATGTGTTTAACTCTGTATTATAACACTATAATTTTTCAATGTGTTTTTCTAGTTTGTCTTCTTTATTTTATTGGGGAATACAATGCAGAGTTGACTTTTTGAGTTAGTTTGTAGCTAAAATATGTTATTAGTATCATAAGTTATTGTTCCTCTGAACCTCCATGCTGCATTTATAGAATCAGTAACATGAAACTCAAAGTTAGGCCTGATCTTGAGAATTTGTATAAAACATGCTGATCTTATTTTTGCCTTTATAAAGTGGAACTCTTTAGAAAGTGGAAAATTAAGATTCTTTTAGAACATTGTTGGGAAGTGTATGCAACTCATTATTGGCATTAACTTTAATAGACTATTTCTACAAATTCTTGGAAGGAATCCATTAATCAATCAATGGCAGCAGATGCAAAAGGAAAAGATATGAATGAACCACTGGAAGGTAAGAACTGTAGTTTTTAAAGCCAGTTGACAGATGTTTATCTAAGACATGAATATTGATGTATACCAATAGCTGAAGAAAGTTGTGTATTAAATGCATAGTAAGGAAAAGATAAATGAGAGTGGTAAGCTGTGTATTGTGCCACTAGTTAGCAATGCATTAAATTGTGAGTGCCCCAGAGGAGCTGAAGTATTAGCTCCATTTCAGGATAACCTACAATCAGAATAAAGTCAGGGAATGAGGATTCAGAATGAGGGAGAGCCCCCATTCTGAGGGCTGAGGTGATATCTCATGGTAATTTTCTCATTGCATTTTCCTAATGGCTAGTAATATTAAGTATTATATATATTTATGTGTGTGTGTGTGTGTGTGTGTGTGTATTGACTATTTGTATTTCTTCTTTTGAGAACTGTCCATTCATGTCCTTTGCCCATCTCCATGTATTTCTGAATGTTCTGTTGTTCTTCTGGTTGACTTGTCATTTCATTACTTGGTAATTTTAGTCTTTTTAAATGAAATTAGAATGGGGAAAAGGGTGAAATAAAATTAACTGCCTGAGAAAAAGCCCATTAAACCATGACATCTTATGCCATTTAAATTTGGGGGATGTGGCAGGGATGAACTTAAGGCTACATTCCAGAAAGGGGAGTTAAGGAAAAGGAATATATAAGGAAGCTTTGTAAAGACTAGAACTTCTTAAACTTAAGAATCTCTGGGGACCTTATTCAGCATGCACATTTTGTTTCCTTAAATGTGGGATTCTGCATTTTCATCACGATCCCTGGTGAGCTTTAGGGTTATATGTTTCCCTTCAGAGATATTTGAAAGAAGGACCTTGGGAGAAGTATTCAAGAACTAAAAGGATAGAGGGAGAGTATTTTTTGTTTTTATTTCTCAGCATGTTCCTATCCAAAGGATGAAAGGGGAGGAAGAAAGGAAGGAAGGAAGGAAGGAAGGAAGGAAGGAAGGAAGGAAGGAAGGAAGGAAGGAGGAAGGGATGGAGGGAGGGAAGTGAGTGGAGATAAGTAGAGGAGAGGAGAGCGGGGGAGGGGAGAGAGAGAGGAGAGGGAAGGTGAGGAGAGGGGAGGGGAGGCGAAGAAGGGGGAGGAGAGGGAAGGAGAGGGGAGGGGAAGAGATGAGAGGGAAGGGGAGGGGAAGAAGGGGGAGGAGAGGGAAGGGGAGGGGAAGAAGGGGGAGGAGAGGGAAGGAGAGGGGAGGGGAAGAGAGGTGAGGGAAGGGGAGGGGAAGAGAGGAGAGGAGAGGGAGAAATTGGAAACAGGAATGAGAGGAAAGAAGGAAGCCAAGAAGGAGTAAAGTTTGAGAGGCTCTGGGGAAGGCAAGGAGAGTTGAAGGGAGGTTGAAATAGAAGTTAGAACTGTAAATTGTAGCGATAAATGGGAAAATAAGTGGTGTGGATAGTCCCTAAAATTAATGGTAAGGCGAAGAATCCAGAGCACAGATCCAGAGATTACTTTTGATAAGGAGGGATGATTCTGAAGAGGGAAGAAGAGAGAATGAAGTGAACCTGGTAAATTTAGAGTTACTAATGAGGAAACATGAGAATATTCACTTCAGATGCCTTCTGTATGTTCACATTTAAACACATTAGGTTATTGCTGCTCCAGAGATTACCAAAAACAGGATGGCGTGCTGGTATTGCAGCCACTCATTTGAACTTCATTTAATTCTAAAGCACTAGTGATATAAATTGCATGGATGCTATTTAAATGAGAAAAAATTTGAATACTGAATCATTGGCTTATCTTATAGCTAAATTTTTTATAAAGTAGTTTCACAAAATTAAAGTTAGCATACTATGCTAGAATAAATGTGTTTTGGAAACAAGATATCATAGACTTCATTCCTTCAATACCAGAATTTTTCAGTAAATATTGCATTGATTTAGAATAAAAAGTGATATTAATAATTCTGTGGCAGCTTAGTGAATTTATTCTTTTTGATGACTAGGTTTCTGTGTCAAAAGCATATTATATGCAATTACTTATATATGTTCTATGTACCTTCTTGAATCAGGGGATAAAATCTTTAAGACATCTAACTAGGGCTAGGCACTGTGGGACTGTAGGTTAAGCCACCTGTTGGGATGCCTGTATTCCATGTTCGGGTGCCACACTTAAGGTTCATCCTCCTGAAAAACTGCCTGGGAAGCAGTGGATGATGGACCCAAGTACTTGAGATTCTGCAACACTTGTGTGAGAGCTGGAAGGCAATCCAGTCTCCTAGCTTCCACTTGATTTTTTTTAAAATTTATTTATTTAATTGAAAGAGTTACACAGAGAAGGAGATGCACAGAGAGAGAGAGAGAGAGAGAGAGAGAGAGAGAAGTCTTCCATCTGCTGGTTTACTCCCCAAATGGCCACAAAGGCTGGAGCTGAGCTGATCTGAAGTCAGGAACCAGGAGCTTCTTCTGGGTCTCCCAAGTGCGTGCAGGGGCCCAAGGACTTGGGCCATCTTCTACTGCTTTCCCAAGCCACAGCAGAGAGTTGGTTTGGAAGGGGAGAAGCCGGGTCTCAAACTGGTGCCTATATGGGATGCCGGCATAGCAGGCAGCTGATTTACCTGCTACACCACAGTGCTGACCCCTCCATTTGATGTTGCCATGGCTTTTGTGGGCATTTGAAGAGTAGATGGAAGATATTTCTCTATCTCTCTCATCTATCTTCTTCCGTCTTTCAGATAAATAAGTAAAATCTTTCAAAGCTAAACTAGAGGAGGAAAGAAATGTACACAAACCAGTAGTCCTCATAATTATAGAAAACTGTGACTATGTGTTACTATCTGAAGCCAAGTATATAAACCAATTGATGAGGTCAGACCACTTTCTCTGCTAAGAAATGAATTATATATTCATCTTTCATCACAACTGTACGCTTCCAAAATACAGGAGACACCGAAAAACAATTGTAGCACAATGGAATAAATGATTCTGATGTGTACAGTAAAGGTATGCTGTCACATTCGACCATCAGCTTTCTCATTTAGACTCTCATGGTCATGATTTGTTCCTTTGATTAAAGATCACATTTGTCCCCAGTACTCAGCATGCTCACTTTTGCATATGGGTACCTTTTTGCTTAATTAACAGTCATACTTTTTGAGACATTGTCATACGTTTTGAAATCTTAGTGGCGTGTTTTATTAAACCCATAGGTCTATTTTGTTGAATTTTATTTGATTTTTTATTTTTATTTTTATTAAAAATTATTATATATGTTTATGGAATTCAGTGTGACATTTCATTATATGTATACAACATATCTTGATGAGATCAGGGTAATTGGCATGTTCCTTTCTTTCACATGATATTATTAAAGCTTGGTACTCCTTTTATTTCATTATAAGATAGGTTACTGTAATATAGTTGCTCAACTATGCTGTGTAATACTAGGAACTTATTTTTGATAGAACTCTGGTTTGTATGTTTTTATATATACTTCTATCTTGCATGTTGTTTTCCTAGCACCCCAAATATAAACCGCTTCCCCCAAACCTACAGTAATCATTTCCATAGCCACACATGTGGACTTAGCGCAATGCTAAACCTGCACCATATATTGTCGGCCTAGTCATATTTACATATAATTGACTGTATATCTCTTTTGCTTTTTAGAGTTTGCTAACGGATCCACTGAATTGACGGTAATAACGTTTACATTTTTGTCTTGAATATTCTCAATAGCTGGTAATAATGTGTATTTTACATTTTTCTCTAATTAAATACATATTATATGAAATATGCATTGTTAACTATCTTGTTTCAAAACTCCTTCAGCCTCGTCTGGAAGCAATACATCCTTTTTGGGCAACATCAGTGGGAATGAATGAAGTACAAACATGCAGACAAGGTAATTTTGCAGTACAAATGTTATCTGGAAAGAAACACAGTATTTGAAATGCCTTCAATCTTCATTCTAAAAATTATTTTTGTCTGCAGATTTGATAAAAGGTTTTGACACAAATAATGCAGATATCATTTTCAGATTCATGTCTGAAAAAAATATATTTCTCATCTAGAGACTGTAACCTTTAACTGAGATGCTAAAAAATACCTTTCATTTTTTGATACCCTGAAGTGCCTAGTTTAAAATTCTTATCTTTTATTAGGATTGACATAAGTTAATTAAGATATTAAAATTTTAATGGTTTAAAATGTCATAGAATTCTGCTCTTTACCTAAATTGGAACATTATTCCTAAATTTCATTTGTTTTAATTGTTCCATCCTAGTGATGTTCTGATTAGCATACTCTCATTTGTGTGTGTGTGTGATTACAGAGAACAGAGACAATACTTAATCATTTTAAAGCACAGAAGAGGAACTGCAATCTCAAAATAGTTAATAAGATTTGGAATTTTCCCAAAGAATAAATATTTGAAGTGACTGGTATGCTAATAATGATCTAATCTGATCATTATACATTGTATAATACAATACACATATGGAAACAACATATTCTATGCCACAATGATGTGTCAATATAGAATAAAAATATATACTTTAAATTTTCTTTAAGAACTGATTTAGTGTCCCCAAATAATTTAATTGTAAATTAGAACTCTTAAACATTCTCATCTTAGGGTTCTTTTTACCATTAAAATCCTTGTGAGTATTTGGAGATCCTTTACTTAGTGGACTGCTCTGTTCATAGTTAGTTTATTAGATATGAAAACTGGGAAAATTAAGTACAAGCATGCAGAGTCCTACATTCCAATATCCATGACCCATTAACTGTTACAACTAATAGTATTTATGGCATATCTCTCTGAAAAAGTTGATTCTGCACTTTTAAGAGAATGGATTGAAAATTGCAATTAACACCTAAAATTATTTGATTGGATTTTTTGGCACCTGAACATACCAACTTGGATCAGAATTTAGAATTACTACTTGAAACCCTTTGTAGTCTTACCCAAATGTTAATGCAGTCCCTGGTGATGGAATCACCTTTAAAGTTTTATTTCTTCTGAATATAACCCTACCACACGACCCAGCCATCCCATTCCTCAGAATTTACCCAAGAGAAATTAAATTGGCAAATAAAAAAGCTATCTGTACCTCAAAGTTAATTGTAGCTCATTCACAATAACGAAGACATGGAATCAACCTAAATGCCCATGAACAGAAGACTGGATAGATAAATTATGAAATACGTACTCTATGGAATAATACACAGTGGTAAAAAATGAAATCTGGTCATTTGCAACAAAATGGAGTAATCTGGAAAATATTATGCTGAGTGAAATAAGCCAGTACCAAAGGGAAAAATATCATATGTCCCTGATCTGTGACAACTAACTGAGCACTTAAAAGGAAACCTGTAAAAGTGAAACTGACACAAGAAGCAATGACTTGATCAACCTTTGTCCTGACTATCGAGGAACAGCTTACTATTTTATTCTTTTTAATATTTTCTTTTTCTACTTAATACCATTGGTTGAACTCTTTACTTAATACACAGTTATTCTTAGGTGTTTAAATGCAATTGAAAATTGACTTCTGTTAAAAATAAGAGTGGGAATAATTTAGGGAGGAGATGTACAGTTTGGCACATGATCCCTCGGACTTACTCCTAAAGGGTAAAGCTAAAATCTTGCCATGGGACTCCAAATCCCATTAAGTTCACAGGTACCAATGCTATCTTACTAGTTAAAGTGTTTAAGTTTAACTAGTTTAAGTTCATATTTGATAATAAAGATAGGATTAAGTGTCAAAGGGATCACATAAATAATATGTGTCTGCTAATAATAATTGATAGAATTAAAAAGGAGAGAACACTCCAACACGGGAAGTGGGATACAGAGCAGATTCATAGAATGGCAGATGCCCTAACATGGGAAGCAGGATACACAGCAGATTCATAGAATGCAGATGCCCTAAACAGCACTCTGGCCTCAGAATCAGCCCTTAAGGTATTTGGATCTGGCTAAAAAGTCCATGAGAGTATTTCAGGCACTGAAAGCCAAGACACTGGCAAAAAATGACCTAAATGAAAGATCTCCGTGAGTGAGATCCCAGTGGAAAGAACGACCCATCAACGAAGGAGATACCTTTCTCTGAGGGTGGGAAAGAACTTCCACTTTGACTATGGCCTTATCTAAATAATGTCAGAGTTTGTGGACTCAAGAGGCTTCCATAGCCTTGGCGGCTCATGACAAGAGCCTCAGGTGATCACTAACATCATAAATAAGAGTGTCAATTGTTAAATCAAGAACAGCAGTCACTGTGTACTTGCTCCCCTTGTAGGACGTCTGTCCTTACTGTGTTGTACTATGAGAATTAATGGTAAAACTAGTCTTCAAACAGTACTTTATACTTTGTGTGTCTGTGTGGGTACAAACTGTTGAAATCTTTACTCAGTATATAGTTGATCTTCTATATATAAAGATAATTAAAAATAAATCTTAATAAAGAATAGGATGGGACAGGGAGTAGGAAATGGGATGGTTGCAAGTGGGAGGGAAGTTATGGGGGGAAGAACCACTATCATCCAAAAGTCGTATTTAAAAATTTATATTTATTAAATAATAGCATTCTATAACAATTTTTTCTGTTTTTCTGATTTTGTTCTAGACTTGTCTTAAAATATTTAAATATGATAGTTTATCTTTTATCAAAATGATAAAAATATTTCAGATAAATACCAGTTAGAGCATTCTGAAATTCTGTGTACCTTGCTTCTATATTGGAACTAAACTAATTTTTAATTAATGCATTTGTATATGTTAATCTTATTTGTATTATTTTCATTCTTATGGTTAAAAAAATAACTTTTAAGTTTTTCAGACTGTGATTCTGCCCCCAGCTGCCTACTAGTTTGATTATCCTTTGATTCTCAGTAATAAGAGGTGTCAAAGATATACAAATTTGACAATTGATGATACATAACTGTTTTATTAACTCTGTGACCAAAAATCCATCAATATCCATGGAATCTCATGGACAGATAAAAGTAATAGCTGAGGAAATCAGAGCACAGAATTTAACCCTGGAGCACTTCTGTGTGACTGCATAATTTCATAGTGTGACTTTCAAACATCATTTTGTTCCAGGGTTCACTTTTGGATTACTCCTCTTATGCCACCTAAAGTCAACAGAATATAATTCAGAAAATCATTTTTATTCTTGAGCTCGAGTTCACATATAAACAATAGAGACAAGAGTATAGATAATTTTGTGTGGGCTGGTATTTAGCATAAACTTCTGAGTGGCTTACATGATTATATTTAGTACACAGGAAGATATCTGCTGTCTCCTCAAGTTGTTTGCTGATAATTTGGAAGTCAGAGGTATTTCTTAAAGAATTAAATATTCAATGAAAGATTAAGCTTAAGCTTTCGATTGATAAAATGAGTTATTTGCTATTTTTTTAAGATTGTAGCTTTCCTCTCACTGATAATTAACATATTTAAGTAGAAATATAGATCTGTAAGGGACACTAGAGTTACCTGTGTAAATGCCAAAAAAATATTAAACAAAATATCACTAATTGAATTAGACCCTGGATATGTGCCTCACCTCAGTGGCCCAGAAAACATTTTGGACTTGTGGCTTACCCAAACTAAACAATTGAAGCATATGATTCAAATAATAAAGTCTAGTGTTTTGTAGTTACAGGCAGAATCAAGTTAAAACCAATACCAAAACATCTCAAGAGGCATTTCCTTCCTCACTGCAATACTAATCAATATAAAAGCACAGAACTTGAGTTAAAAAATGTCAAGTCTTCTCCAACAAATAATGACATTAAAACAGCACCCAAGGAAGAACAAGAATGGCTTGATGGAAGTGAAAATAAGCAGGTATGTAAAAACGTAAACTTCTGATTTCATATTTTTGTGTGTATCATAGCATATACCAATCAAAATGACTTTCCATACCAGATATTTATATATATGTATATAATATATGTAGGTGTGTATATATGTATCAAAAGATCATAATTTAATGCTTAATTAAAAACATGTTAACTGCTTATTAGACAAAATCTTAGAAGCTGTTGTATCATATAGCTAATCATTTTCTTGAAAGAGGCAAACAATTCTAGATATGGTGTTCAATAACATTTTTAAAAACCTATTACACAGGCCGGCACCATGGCTCACCTGGCTAATCCTCCGCCTGTGGCGCCAGAATCCCATATGGGCCCTGGGTTCTAGTCCCAGCTGCTCCTCTTCCAGTCCAGCTCTCTGCTGTGGCCCGGGAAGGCAGTGGAGGATGACCCAAGTCCTTGGGCCCTCCACCCACATGGGAGACCAGGAGGAAGCACCTGGCTCCTGGCTTCGGATCAGCGTAGCACTGGCTGAGGCGGCCGTTTGGGGAGTGAACCAATCAAAGGAAGACTTTTCTCTCTGTCTCTCCCTCTCCCTGTCTATAACTCTACCTGTCAAAAAAAAATTAAAAAAAAAAGAAATTATTTGTTGTTCTCCCTCACATAGGGACAAAACATCAAAATGAAGTACTGCAGCAAAATATGTGTAGATTTAAGAATGAGGTAGGTGGCCGGCGCCGCGGCTCACTAGGCTAATCCTCCGCCTAGCGGCGCCGGCACACCGGGTTCTAGTCCCGGTCGGGGCGCCGGATTCTGTCCCGGTTGCCCCTCTTCCAGGCCAGCCCTCTGCTGTGGCCAGGGAGTGCAGTGGAGGATGGCCCAGGTGCTTGGGCCCTGCACCCCATGGGAGACCAGGAAAAGCACCTGGTTCCTGGCTCCTGCCATCGGATCAGCGCGGTGCGCCGGCCGCAGCGCGCCAGCCGCGGCGGCCATTGGAGGGTGAACCAACGGCAAAAGGAAGACCTTTCTCTCTGTCTGTCTCTCTCACTGTCCACTCTGCCTGTCAAAAAAAAAAAAAAAAAAAAAAAAAAAAAAAAAAAAAAAAAGAATGAGGTAGGATAAGATGGACATTTGTCATAGTCATTAAGATACCACTTGGGATACTAACATTCCATATCACAGTTCCAGGGTTTATGTCCAAGTGCTGCTCCAGTTCTGTCTTCCAGTAATGCATACCCTGGGAAGCAGGTGATGGCTCAAGTACTTGTTTCTCTCACGCTCCTGTGAGAGATGTACCTTTAGGTTCCCAGCTTCTGGCCTTTGCCTGGCCTAGTCATGCTTATTGTGGGTAGTTGTAGAGAACCAGCAGAGTTTGTCTCTTTCTCTCCCCCTCTCCCTCTCTCCCTCTCTCCCTCTCTCTGACTTTCCAATACATTAAAGTAGATTTTTAAAAAGAATGAGGTAGTCTCATTACAAGTAGTTTCTGGCCTTGGTGAAAAAGTTTAACTTGCAAAATACAGAGAGGTTCCCTTGTTGATACTCTACTATTTGCCTGTGTCAATTACCTGATCCATTGTGATTTTCTACCTAGAAAAAGCTTATGTACACAATGATGTTGCTCTCTAAATTACAGTTAAAAAAATCTTCATAGTTTTTATTATTTAATTCTTCCCAGTGACCTTTAACCTGGGCAAATAATTTAACTGAATACTCTATGACTTTCTGAACCAGAATAAGTATAAAGATTTTTTTAAAAATTTTAATAAGCCCTAGCCATTTTGATTGGCTTAACAATAAATTACAGTTATCTATTTTTTAAAGATTCACTTATTTATTTGAAAAGCAGAGTTTTGGAAGAGGGAGGAGGGAGATATGGGAGAAGGGAGGGAGGGAGAGAGAGAGGAAGAGAGAGAGCACGAGCAAGAGTGAGCTTTAATCAACTGTTTCACTCCACAATTGGCCACTTTGGCCAGGACTGCGCTAGACCTAAATCAGGAGCCAGAAACTTCATCTGAGTCCCTTATGCGGGTTCAGGAAACCAACTACTTGGATCATCTTGTGTGAATTGTATTGATTACATATTAAAATATGAATATGTGGGATCCAGTGAGCATACCGTGGGAAGGAACCATTGTTTGAGAGTGAATATTAGCATGTACCTGGCCTTGAGTGTTGTGAAACATATTACAAGCATAGTGAGTCTGTTTATTGTGCCTTGTCTATTGTACAACTTTATCTGATTCAGTTAAAGTACATGGAACTTTGTGTTCCAACATGACTATTTTAAAGATTTTTTTCAAACACTTACATACACTTTCATGTAACTTTTATGCTTACACAAGTATTTCTGGTGAATTAGACTTTTATAAGTATCATAAACCACCACCAGAAGTTCAATGTTTGTCTCTAAATTAGGATGCTACATTCTGGAGTACTTACAGTTTTATAGGTATGTAAAAATCTACAGATATCCTCTTATAGGTAAGGGTAGATAAAGCCTCTCTTCACGCTCCTCACCCTGAAGGCATTGGAGTATTTTGACAAAGTCACACTGCTCATTTCTGTGATTAATTTGGTTATTTTCTCTGGTAATGTATCTGATTCAGTGTTATAGAGTGTGTGTTTTCTGTTAGTGCCATAAAATGCTAGGAAAAGCCACTCTGTGTACTTTGTCTGAATCATTTAACCTTTTGAAGTTTTATTCCCATTATCAGTAGATAATGGGGCCAGAACACTTAATTACTTCATGCCTTCCGTCTATGAAATTATATGCTTAGTGACTGTAAAATGAGGGAAGCTTATTTTTCAGTATCTCTCACTAACAATTCATGACATTCCCTCTTCTTTTGAGGTGTGGCAAACTTGGACGGATATATTTTAGTGAACATGTATCCCTTTTCTGAATATCAAATATCCCAGGATCTAAAGGGAAAAATATTGCTGGAAACGTAGTTTTTTTAAATTAAGATTTACTTTATTTATTTGAAAGACAGAGTTGCAGAGAGAGGTAAAGACAAAGAGAGAGGTCTTCCATCCTCTGATTCACTCCCCAGATGGCCACAATGGCTGGAGCTGCGCTGATCCGAAGCTGGGAGCCAGGAGCTTCTTCCGGGCTTCCTACGTGGGTGCAGGGGCCCAAGGACACAGCACCGGCCTGGCAACATAGTTTTCTAAAGCTTTGTTTTACACCTTTGTGAACCCAATGGTTAAGAATGTTATAATATTAAAGTTTTAATGATCTGTGAATACTTTAAAAGTTATTGTCTATGGAAAAAATAATTATAAAAGCAATGAGAGAAAAAATAGCTTAGAGCACAGAGGGGAAGCCTCCTTGCTGTTACTAGAGACCTGCATCGTCAAATCCTGTAAATCTGGATGGTTAATATAAAATCCAGGTGACAATGACAGAAAGTGACATATTTTACGTGTTTCTCTTATTGCTTCCATACAGGTTAATAAACATACTAGATAGTGAAATGTGGATAGAAATAAAAGCATAAAATGAGGAAGTACCATCTTTGACATTTTGGAGAATTGTCAAAAGTTTTAAATTCAGAAATGAAGCAGAATGCACCAAAATTTCCATGAGCTGTAATGCTGAAACTAAAGTATATAACATGCAGCACAAATACATTTCATTGACTAGAATTCATGGCGAGTGTCTTAGGTGCAGTAATCACTTTGAACTTCCATGAAGTACATCTTCCTCCTCAACAGTTCTTGGTTAAAAAATATGTTAAACATGATTATCTTGGACAATTAATTCCTTGTGCCAGTATCAACAATCTTAAAATTTTTGTTACTTTGAAGAGCAAACCCAGTTAAAAAGAATTTTAGATCCTCCCATCAGGATGATTCCTAGCAAATCAGTCCTTTGTTAACCTAGTGAATTTTTGGTCCCTTTAATTGTGTTCTTTCTCTAGTTATATCAGACTCTGGCTTGGTTCTTCATTTCTGTGTGAAGCACTTAAACAGAAGTTGTTGCTTATGATGTGTGGCATATTCATATGCCACTGCTTGTCCTGTTTTCTTAGAGACTGCTGTGTTTTTCACTGTATACACTTGGCACTATGCTCATAAGCTTTCCTTCATAAAATAGAAAAAATGGGCTCATTTTGCATAATAGCTAATCTTTTTATCCAATAATGTTGTAAGGAAATTTCTTGAATTCTAAATGTTGGTCTTTCTAGATTTTTTCAAAATTGATGTTTCCAGGATTAAAGTTTATTACAATGTAGTTAAGTTATAGGGTTGTCTTTCTCTGTTACTTTCAAATAAATAAATAAATATTTTAAAAGGGAACTGACGTTACATAGTGGGTAAAGCTGCCACCTTTGATGCCAGCATCCCACTTGGTGACAATTCATAATCTGGCTTCTTACTTCCAATCTGACTCCCTGATAATGGCGTGAGGAAGACAGTGGAGGAAGACCCAAGTGCTTGGCCCCCTACTACTGATCTGGGAGTCCTGGATGCAGTTCCTGACACTTGACTTCAGCCTTGCCCAGTGTTTGCCATTGCAGCCATCTGGGGAAGGAACCAACAAATGAAAGTGCTCTCTCTCTCTCATATGTAAATAAATATTTAAGAAGTGTAGGGTTATTTATCATAACCCTACCTGAACATGAACACCATGGGAGACCAGGAGAAGCACCTGGCTCCTGCCTTTGGATCAGCGCGGTGCGCCAGCCACGGCGGCCATTGGAGGGTGAACCAACGGCAAAAGGAAGACCTTTCTCTCTTTCTCTGTCTCTCACTGTCCACTCTGCCTGTCAAAAAAAATAATAATATCAATAATACCAGAAATTTACATTAGCATTTTAAGACCATTGTAGGATTCTAGCACACTGTCTATTGCCTGTGGTGTATTGTAAGAGCTAATTATTGGAGGTGAATTGTTTCTCCAGTTTCCATTGTTGTTTTATTGAAGAATTGTAACATGTGTAATATCCAAAGTATTATTGATAAACTTTTTCCAACCAGTAGCAGGATGTTCAAAATTTTTTTCTGTCACTGTAGTAGAAAACAGTGTATGTAAAACATTTATGTAGCAATAAATGTGCTACATAAAGTGAATAATAAATGAACACAAAAATGTTTATATTTATGTACTAACAGCGATTTTAATATGAAACTTTCATTAAAGTTTGAAGAAAAAGGGCAGCATTGCCAAAGTAAGGAAATGGAAGTGTTAAGAAACTTGCATGAAAGTGCTGCTCCTCCTGATGACAGTGATGGTTGTGGACTGAATCAGCAGAGACAGAGCGGGGACCTTGACAACCAGCAATCTGCCACTAAGAAGAGTGAAGAATATTATTCGTAAGTCTATAGCAATATTTAACATTAGGTGATGTGATTTTTATTGTGCTATAAAGCCACTTCTAATTGGGTTATTATCTATGATTAACATATTTTTACTAAGGATTTTATTCCATGCTTTGGAATTAGAAATATATCAAGAAACAAATAATATTTGCAAACCATACTGCTAAGTATTTGTTTAAAAGTTAATAGTTGGCAAATGTGAGGGAAAAGTTATTATCTACTGTTGGTAAATACAATTATAAGACTCTCTGAAGGATAGCTTAAGAGCACATGTCAAAATTTGAAATAAACCATTCTTTGCCCTTGTAGCAACTTCACTCTGGGATTAGACCTGACAAGATAGCATAGTATGGTCTATTGTACCCTACTACACCCATAAGTTAATGACATTTATGATGTATTGTCATCATCTATTATGTAAGATGTAATAGGACAATTAGTGTTAAGGATGTAAAACACATATGATAAAGATATTTATACAAATATGTTGCAGGGCCAGTGACATGCACTCTTCCTATATGAAGGTGGTCTGAGTCCATACTTCTCTGCTTCCTATCTACCTTCCTTTATTTTTTTTATTTTTATTTTTATTTTTTTGACAGGCAGAGTGGACAGTGAGAGAGAGACAGAGAGAAAGGTCTTCCTTTTCTGTTGTTTCACCCTCCAATGGCCGCTGTGGCTGGTGCGCTGTGGCTGGTGCACCGCGCTGGTCCGAAGCCAGGAGCCAGGTGCTTCTCCTGGTCTTCCATGGGGTGCAGGGCCCAAGCACTTGGGCCATCCTCCACTGCACTCCCTGGCCACAGCAGAGAGCTGGACTGGAAGAGGAACAACCGGGACAGAATCCGGCGCCCTGACCGGAACTAGAACCCTGTGTGCTGGCGCCGCAGATGGAGGATTAGCCCATTGAGCCGCGGCGCTGGCCCCCTATCTACCTTCCTAAGAGTGTATCTCATGGGAGGCAGTAGATGGTGGCTCCAGTACTTGGGTGTCCACACCCACTTAAAGAGACCTGGGTGGAAATTCAGACCCTTGGGGATCCTTGCCCAGTCCTGGCTGTCCTGGGTATTTGTGAATGAAACAGCAGATGGAAAATCTTTCTTAATATGTTAGTCTATCTAGATGTGTTTCTCTGCCTTCCAAATAAAATGAAAATAGGTTAATAAAACATGTTGCCTATGTACATGACATTTACAATAACATTGTTTATCAAAAATTTAGAATCAGTCTAAATACCAATCAAAATAGAAATAAATTGTCATACCAATAAAAGAACGCAATATGCAACCATTTTTAAAAATGAGGTTTTATCTATAGTACACTGCTTTTTCACAACTAGAGAATATTTAATGTGACTAGTTTGGTGATGCATCTTAAGCATATTTTATTAAAATACCATATCTGCTGAGTTGCAAAAGGGGAGTCCGTGGGACACTTGTACTTCTTATAACCAATACCTATTTTATTTTTGAGTTTTGATCCCAATTTGAGCCTAAATATTAAAATATAGAATCTATAAAATAATTTGAGCATTATTGGGTATTTGCATACTGTGGTCCATATTCCTTATAAGCATTTCAGTTTGTTAGGTAAACCTTCTCAAATGCGTCAAAGGATGTTTGATCTGCTAAAGCAGGAGTTGTAAACTTTTTCTGTAAAGAACCAGATAATGAATATTTTAGGCTTTTGGCATCAGAAGGTCTCTATAGTTGTGGTGCGAAATCCTCCATAGACTATAAGGTAATTAGTGTGGCTTAATATCACTAAAACTTTATGAACAGTACTAGGAAAGATTCAGCTGGATTTATTCTTGGGCACGGTTTTACTGAACCTATGCCAAAACATTGGTACTGCTAATGCAATAAATCTTCCTTTAGAAGATGGACTACAGGCTAAAGAATGTTTCAGAATGTATCATACTGTATTTTTCAGGAGTGACATCAAATAAAGCTTACAAAAACTCTAGTTCTGGAGCTGGTGCAGTGGCATACAACTTAAACTTCCACCTGCAGTGTTGTCATCCCATATGGGTGCCAGTTCAAATCCTGGCTGCTCTTCTTCTGATCCTGCTCTGTACTAACTTGCCTGGTAAAGCAGCCAAAGATGGCCCAGGTGCACGGGACCCTGCACCCATGTGGGAGACATGGAAGAATCTCCTGCCTCCTGGCTTTTAAGCAACCCAGAAGTCGCCCTTGAAAAATTTAGATTTTCAATATTATCAGCAGAATAGTAATAATCAGTTATATAATACCTAGTGAGGAACTTTTAAAGGAATTCACTTCCTTAAGTTTATGAATTATTTACTGCTTTGATCAGAACATTTTTAGTTCCAACAACTTTAGAGAATCACAAATATTCCCTAAAATCATTATGCGAGGATTGAAAAATTCAGTTAAACATGGAGAAAAATAGATCTTCAATGATCATGGCCTTAGCAGTGATCTCCTTGGGAGAACTGTCTCTATTCCCTGACTCAAATTGACTTTCTCTTCACTCTTGGACTCACTCCAGTTGTTTACATTCCCACAACCCCTCCAAAACAGGTTTTCTCTGGATTGCCACTGATTTTTAATCTATGTTGTAGTACTTTCCAAGGTCTCCTTTTCTTTTCATTAAATATTCCTTCCCTCCTTCCTTCCTTCCCTCCTTCTTCCCTTTCCCCTTCCCCCCTTCCTTCCTTCCCTCCCTCCCTTCTCTCTCTCTCTCTCTCTCTCTCTCTCTCTCTCTTTTTTCTCTATTTTTCTCTTTCTCTCTCTCTCTCTCTCTCTCTCTCTTTCTCTCTTTTTCTAGTTAGAGGGACAGAGAAAGAGATACAGAGAGATCTTGCATCCACTGGTTTGCTCCCCAAATGGCAGCAATGGCTGGACCTGGGCCAGCCTGAAGCCAGGCATTTGTTTCAGGTCTCTCATATGGTTGCATGAGCCCAAAAACTTGGACAGTCCTCCACTGATTTCCCAGGCACCTTAGCAGGGAGCTGAATTGGAAGCAGAGAAATCAGGACTCGAACTGGCCCATATGGGATTGTGGCACTTCATATGGTGGCTTAACCCTCTGTGGCAAAGTGCTGTCACAGGCTCTCATTTTAATGAACCACTCAAAATATTTGATCCTTTGAGGGTAAAACATCTTTAAAAAATTCTTTTCAAATAATACATTTTGTCAATATAGTTTGAAACAATAGGAAAATAACAATTACTTATGGTCTTATATTTGTGGACAGACTATTTTAGGACAAGCTAAACATATTTGGGCATTAAGTCTCAGCTTAGATTTTGTAACATTTTATTATGTCTGTAGAACACTTTTCCTTCAAGATCATTTCTTGACTTGGCTTTCAGGGTATAATTCTCAACCAGTCTCTTTCTGTTTCTTTTCTACTCCATCCTGTGTTGTTTCCCTTGTTTCTCTCATCTTCTACTTTTAAAACATGGATATATCCCAAGGCTGTCTTTGATCTTTTCTCTCATGGTTTCACTATCTTGTTTATGCAAATGAATTATGAATTTTTAACTGCAACATAGATCTCTCTCCTTAATTCCATATTTTAGATAATAACCTGCCTACTCAACACTTCTCTTTGGTCATTTATTCAGTATTTAAAATTTAGCCTAGTGCTGTGCTAATGATGTTCTTGTTCATAGCAGCCCCTCATATAGTTTTTCCTACTTCAGCGAATGGCAACTCTTTCATCTGTTCTACCAACAGCCTTGGAGCATTCTTAGACCTCAGCCTTTATGTGACAGCACATGTTGTCAAGTATTCCTTCACAATATGTCCAGAAACTAGATACATCATATCCAAGTCAGCATCAGCTGCTGTCTATATTAGTTTGTAGATTCCTCAGTGATTTTCTTGTTTATTTTTTCATAAATCCTCTTTTCATTAAATTTTAACACAGGGGATCTCTTAAAGTCAGATTATGTCATTTTTTTCTACTTAAAACCTGGTGATTTCATTTGACTTCACATACTAAACTTCTTTCTAATGCCTACAAGGCAATACATGTTGTGACCTCACTCCTCCTTATCGCTGTGATTTCAATTTGTGATTTTCCATCTCCTTCATTCTACTTATGCTACAGAAATTTTCACTATTCCTTAAACATACCTGGGCTCCTTCTGTGTTTGAAGATTCTTCCTTAGATGTCCACCTGGCTGATTCCTTTCCTTCCTTCAATGTTTTTCTTCCTAAGCAAGATCTTCTTTGGCCTTCTAATATGTCCACACCTCCCTTAAACATGGAAAACATCGTTTCTCTGCTTTTGTTCTCTTCCTCTAACATACTGTATTTTGTTTTTATATAGCTTGTTCATTGCTAATGTTTTTGCTTTACTCTTTTGTGTTGGATTTTGTCTTTTCACTGCCATATCTTTTGTACATAGAAGAGGCCCTAACATGCATGCAATGAGCAGCTACTCAATAATTTTTTATTACTTGAGTGAATGCAGCTTATCCATTGAGTTTTTTTAGACATTAGAATAATACTCAAAAATTGATTTTATCTGGGTTCATTCTATTTATTTTAGTTGGCAATTATATACATTTGTAATCTTTCGACTCTAGTAGTCTACATTTATGTGTGTATGTATATATGTTTTATTATATATACATATATGTTTTATTATACCTTATATAATAAAATATAATATCCTGGAAATCAACAGATGATGGCTCCAGTACTTGGGTCCATGCACCCAGGCAGGAAACAAGGATTGATTTCTGGACTCCTGACTTCACCCTGGCCCAGAGGATAGGTGATCCCTCTCCCTTCTTCTGCTCCTTCCTCCCTCCCTCCTCCTACTCCATCAGCCTCTCTGCCTGTCAAAGTAAATTAAAAAATTAAATGTTAAATTTTCATCTAAGGTTGGCATTATTATATTTCACAAAAAAACCAAAAATATAGCACAATTATAACTGCTACTTCCAAACCTGAATATTATGCTTACAGACTGTGGACCTCTATATTTTAGTGTAGCATTCAAAATTAGTGTAGGCCTCATCTCTCAATGATAGATTTAGGTATTTTATATTTTTCTTGCAAATTCCAAAGAAATATATCAGATATCATGCCTACTCTTTGTTTGCACATTCTGTAAATAAAATGGTTTTCATCCACATTTTTCCCTCATGAGTTCTTTTTCCTTTTTTTTTTTTTACCTCCTTTGTAAAGCTTTCCTGTGCTCAGATATCAGTTTCCAATATCAACACTTTTTTATTTAAGAGTCTGAAACAGGGGCTGGCACTCTGGCGTAGCTACTGAAGCCGTTGCCTGAGGTGCTGGCATCATATATGGGTGCTGATTTGAATCTCGACTGCTCCACTTCTGATCCAGCTCTCTGCTATGGCATGGGAAGGCAGTAGAAGATGGCCCAAGTCCTTGGGTCCCTGCACTTGTGTGGGAGACCTGGAATCAGCTTCTGGCTCCTGGGTTCAGATCAGCCTAGCTCTCACCATTGCAGCCATTTGGGGAATTAATCAGTGGATGGAAGACTTCTCTCTCTCTGCCTCTCTGTAACTCTGCCTTTCAAATAATAAATAAATAAATATTTTTAAAAAAGAATCTGAAGCAGTCAGAGATAACTCCCCTCTTCTAATACACCCCATAAATTCCCTCAGTGGCCATAACTGAGCCAGGCTTAAGCCCATAGTCAGCAACCCAAACCATGTCTTGCATAAAAGTGGCAGGGATTAAACTACTTGGACCAATCTTCTGGTGTTTCCCAGTATATTATAAAGCTGGAATTGATAGTGAATCCAGGATTCAAATCCAGGCACTTTGATATGGGACAAGAATGTCTTACCCTGTATGTTTATATATGTATAAACATATATATATATGTTTATATACACATATATAAAGATTTATTATTAAAGGGCAGAGTTACAGAGTGACAGAGAAAGGGAGACAGAGAGCGGTCTTCCATCTGCTGGTTCACTCCTCAAATGGCCACAGTGGCTAGAGCTGCACTGATTTGAAACCAGGAGCCAGGAATTTCCTTCGGGTTTCCAAGGAGGTACACAGGCCCAAAGACTTGGTCCATCTTCCGCTTCCTTCCCAGAGCACAGCAGAGAGCTGGATCAGAAGTGGAACAGCAGGGACTCAAATTGGCACCCATACGGGATGCCAACACTGCAGGCAGTGCTCTTCCCACTATGCCACAGCGCCAGCCCCCTGCTTATTAACGAATAGGTGAAACACCACCCTCCCAATATCAACCCTTCCATATTACCTTATATCATAATTGTGTTTTTACCTGTTTTCCAAAGAAGATATAACAAGGTGTGTTCAGTAAGTGTATAAAATGCATGTTATAAAAATTATTCAGCCTGGCCAGCGCCGCGGCTCACTAGGCTAATCCTCCGCCTTGCAGCACCGGCACACCGGGTTCTAGTCCCGGTCGGGGCACCGGATTCTGTCCCGGTTGCCCCTCTTCCAGGCCAGCTCTCTGCTGTGGCCAGGGAGTGCAGTGGAGGATGGCCCAAGTACTTGGGCCCTGCACCCCATGGGGGACCAGGATAAGTACCTGGCTCCTGCCATCAGATCAGCGCGCCGGCCGCGGCGGCCATTGGAGGGTGAACCAACGGCAAAGGAAGACCTTTCTCTCTGTCTCTTTCTCTCTCACTGTCCACTCTGCCTTTCAAAAAAAAAATTATTCATCCTGGATTTCAAAGTTTTTGTATCAAAACTACTTTTCACCCAATTTTCATGTAATTTTTTAAATTTCCTGTACACCTTTCTTTACAAGTAGTTATCACTTCCTATCTTGTTTTGAGTTAGTAAATGAATTAAGTTGGGGAAGAATAAGAATTTTGTCAAAATTGTGCTTCTTTAATCTTTCCCAGTAGAGTAAAAAACATTGCCATGTTAATGATCTTTTTAAAATAGCTGCCCTGCCTTGCATGTAAAGGAAATAAAAAATGAAAATGAAAAAGTGACTTCCATGGAGTATGGGATTAGACCAGTGTTTGAGAATGGCTTTTCACTCACTAGAAGTCTACTGCAAGTGATTTATGACAACAATCTGAGTGAGCTCGATCGTCTTAAAAGGTAAAATCTATGAATTCTTTACTTTCCAGTGAAGCAATGTTAATGGTGACTACTTTTAATGAAAATAGGAAAGAATAGTGTAGTCTACAAGCCAAACAAGAGAATACTCAACTATATCAATACTGCAGTAAGGTTAAGATACTTGACAAAAAAATGTGGCAGTCAAGGGGATTTTCTTTTATTTTAACATAGAAGCTTTTAGTCCATCTATACTACTAGAAATGATGTAGCAGAACGCATAGTGAATTTAATTTTATGCACATATCTAGGTATAACAATGCTTGGTGCTTTAAATTATCTGTAGAACTTCAATTCATGTATATTTTATGGTAAAAGATGGTTCATTCAGAATTGGCTCAGAAATGGAACATCTGTTTTTGAAGACTTTAACTTTTTTCATTTTGATTTATTTAAGGAATACAAACATCATGCATCATGTATACAAATTCAGGAACATAGTAATTCTTCCTACCTTATATTCCACCCATAATCCCACCATTCTTCCTCCTTCCTCTCCTCTTTCTATTCTTATTTTTAACAAATTTCTATTTTCAGTTAACTTTATACACACAAGGTTAACCATACACTAAGTGAAGAGTTCAACAAATAGTATGAACAACAACAACAAAAAACACTGCTCCTCAGTACTCAAGACGAGCTGTTCAAAATCATCACATCTCAAAATGTCAATTTCATCCCAATAGATTACATTTTACATACTCTATTAGTTATGACAGATCAGAAAGAACACAGGTATTTGTCTTTTTTGAGATAAGCTTTTTACTCTAAGTAATCATTTCTAGTTACATCCATTTTGTAACAAAAGAAATTATTTCATTTTACCCCAGTATATTATTCCATAGTGTATTTATAGCATAATTTCTCTACCCAGTCTTCAGTTGATGGACATCTTGGTTCATTTCATATGAGCTGTAATAAACATGGTGTACAGGTTATTCTTTCATTTGCCAATATCTTTACATTTGGGTAAATTCCCAGGAGTGGGATGGCTGGATCATATGGTAGGTCTGTATTGAGATTTCTGAAGTATCTCCATGCTATCTTCTACAGCAGGTGCACCAGTTTACATTCCCACCAACAGTGGATTAGGGTACCTTTACCCCCACATCCTTGTGAACATTTATTGTTGTTGATTTCTGTATGAGAGCCATTCTAACTGGAGTGAAACTCATTGTGGTTTTGATTTGCATTTCACTGATTTTTTAAAACTTTTTTAACCCAATAAATTGTAGCCATGGGCCGGCGCCATGGCTCACAGGCTAATCCTCCACCTTGCAGCGCCGGCACACCAGGTTCTAGTCCTGGTATGGGTGCTGGATTCTGTCTCAGTTGCCCCTCTTCCAGGCCAGCTCTCTGCTTTGGCTAGGGAGTGTAGTGGAGGATGGCCCAAGTGCTTGGGCCCTGCACCCCATGGGAGACCAGGAGAAGCACCTGGCTCTTGGCTTCGGATCAGCACGGCGCGCTGCGGCCATTGGAGGGTGAACCAACGGCAAAAGAAGACCTTTCTCTCTGTCTCTCTCTCTCACTGTCCACTCTGCCTGTCAAAAAAAAATAAATAAAATAAATTGTAGCCATGAATGCCTGACTCTACTGGGTCAGTACTGTGCTTCATACTAATTTTTATTCCTTCATACTATTTGTTGAACTCTTTAACTAGTATAAGGTTAATCTCATGTGTTTGTTAACTGAAAATAGATATTTGTGAAAAATAAGAATGGAAAGAGGATGGGGAAGAGGAAGACAAGTGGGAGTATGGGTGGGATGGAGGGTAGGTAGAATCACTATGTTCCTAAATATGTATGTATGGAATCCATGAAATTTATGGTCCTCAAATAAATCAAAATGAAGAATGTTAAGCATTTTTTCAAGTGCCTGTTGCCCATTTGAATTCCCACTCTTGAAAAATGCCTGTTAAAGTCCTTTGCCCATTTCTTAACTGGATTTTTTGTTTTGTTGTGATTGAGTTTCTTGAGCTCTTTATAAACTGAGGATATTAATCTTTTATCAGTTGCATAATTTGCAAATATTTCTCTCAATCTGTCGGAGCTTCTTCACTTTGCTGAGTGTTACTTTTTAAGTACAGAAGCTTCCCTGTTTGATGCAATCCCGGTTGTCAGTTTTGGCTTTGATTGCCTGTGCTTTTCTGGGGTCTTTTCGAAGAAATCTTTGTCTATGCCAATATACTATGGAGTTTCCTCAATGTTATTTATTAATTTGATGGGATTGAGACATAGATTTAGCTCCTGATCCATTTTGAGTGGAATTTTGTGTAAAGTGTAGAGTAGGGGTCTTATTTCATATTTCTGCATGAGGAGATCCAGTTTCCCCAACACCATTTGTTGAAGAGACTGTTCTTTCTTCAGGGATTGATTTTGTCTTCTTTGTCAAAAGTAAGCTCATTGTAGATGCATGGATTGATTTCTGGAGTTTCTATTCTATGCCATTGGTCTATACATCTGTTTTTGTGCCAGCACCAATGTGTTTATGTTATATCTGCCCTATAGTATATCTTGAGGTCTGGTATTGTGATGCCTCCAGCTTTTTTTTTATTGTTTAACATTGCTTTAGCTATTCAGGGTCTCTAGTGTTTCCTTATGTATTTTAGCATCATTCTTTTTAAATCTGAGAAAAATCTGATGGGTATTTTGATTAGGAATGAATTGAATCTGTAAATTGCTTTTGGTGGTACAGACATTTTCATGATTTTGATTCTTCCAAACCATGAACATCGAAGATTTTTCTACTTTTTATGTCTTCTTCTATTTCACTTTCTAATGTTTTGTAATTTTCATCATAGAAATCTTTGACATCCTTGGTTAAATTTATTTGAAGGTATGAATTTTTGTAGCTGTTATGGCATTGTCTATGTATAGATCAGCTATTGATTTGATTTTTGTGTGTTAATTTGATATTCTTCCACTTTACCAAACTCTTTTATGAGTTTCGGTAGTCTCTTAGTGGAGTCTTTTGCATCCCCTAAATATGAAATCATGTCATCTGCAAATTGGAATAGTTTGATTTCTTCCTTCCCAATTTGTATTCCTTTGGTTTTATTTTCTTGCCTAGTGGCTCTGGCTAAAACTTCCATGATTATATGGAATGACAGTGGTAAGAGTTGGGCATTCCTGTCTGGTTCCAGATCTTAGGGGGAATGCCTCCAGTTTCTACTCATTCAATAAGGTGCTCACTGTGGGTTTGTCATAGTTTGTCTTGATTGTATTGATGAGTGTTGCTTCTATACTCAGTTCGCTTAAGATTTTCATCATGAAAGAATGCTATATCTTATTATATGCTTTTTCTAAATCCGATGAGATAATAATGTGTTTTTTCTTCAATTTGTTAATGTGTTGTATCACATTGATTGGTTTGCAAATGTTGAACCATACCTGCATACCAGGGATAAATCCTACTTGGTCTGGGTGAATGATCTTTCTGATGTGTTGTTGGATTCAATGAGCTGGTATTTTGTGGAGGATTTTTCATCTTTGACCATCTGAGATATTCTGGGATTTTACAGGGTAGAAACTTCTTACTCTTAGGAAGTGTGAAATTCACAAGAATTGCAAATAATGTACAAGTTCTTAAGTGTGAATGCTTGTAATAATTCAATACATCTTCTTCAGATTGTAATCTTAGTTACATAGAAGCACACCATATAGAAGTTTCATGATTTGTTTTGAACATTGTATTTTGAGTTTATGTTTTGTTGTATTATAAGTCATGCTGCAACAAACATCTTCTATATAAACATTTCTTTATATGCCAAGTGCTTGACTTTGAATAAATACTTCAATATGGATTTTATGGCTAAATTTGAGGAAACCTTTTTAAATGCTTGGTTAATATTTCTAAATTTTTGTCAAGAAAGTACATAAGCTTATACTTCCATCAACAGATATATAGTTGACAGTTTTTTTAACCTTTGAAGACTTTGAAATTTACTTATTTTAACATGCATGGGATGACAGAAAACTGGAAAGTAATCTCTGATTAGTTTCTTGAACATTTCTCTTTTTTACATGCAAAAATTCGTTTCATGTTCTATGTTGAAAGCACGTAGCACCCTTGCTTAATTAACAATGTCATTTTTTGAAATTGTTTATGGAATTTTAATATTCATTAAGTTGAAAATACTACCAAAAATATCAATTATATGAAGTGACACATATACTCTTTACCCTTGGATGATATTAATCAGTAGCTGTGTGTATCATGTAAAAGGCATGTATAAATTATAGGCTGTCTTACACTCTAAATAATTTTTAAGGATACGTGTAATATTTGATAAAGTTGAAACTGTAGTTCTAATAACTATATAAAGGTGTTTATAAAAAATAACTCATTAAGGGCCAGAACTGTTGCATAGTAAGTTAAGCCTCTGCCTGTAGCACCAGCATTCTGTATGGGTACTGGTCCAAGTCCTGGGTGCTCCACTTCTGATCTAGCTGCCTGCTTAAGGCCTAAGAAAGCATTAGAAGGTGCCAAGTGCTTGAGGCTCTGCACCCCACATGGGAGATAAGGAAGAAGTTCCTGGCTTCTCCCTTCATATCCTCTGAGCTCCTGCTGTTGTGGCCATTTGGAGAGTAAACCAGCAGATGGAAGACCTCTCTGTGTGTCTCTTCTCTCTATATATCACTTTGCCTCTCAAATAAATGCATAAATCTTTTTTTTTTAAAATTCATTAAAGATTGGTTAATTCTAAATTACCTTTCCTAATGGAGATGTAATTATGAATGGATGAGGAAGAGGTAATTTTCAACTCATAACTCTACTGGATAATTTCGAAATTCCTTTCTTGATAACAGTTATCAGTTGCAAGTAACAGAATCTTATCAATTATCAGAATGTAATTTCTGATAACAAAGATTTATTTATTTATTTGAAAGAGTGAGAGAGAGAGAGAGCGAGTGAGCGAGTGAGCAAGCTGCTGGTTCACTGTGGGTGGCCTCAATGGCCAGGATTGAGCCAGGCTGAAGCCAGGAGCTAGGAGCTTCTTCTAGGTCTCCCAAATAGGTGGCAGCAGAGATTGAAATACTTGAGTCACCTTGTGCTGCTTTCCCAGGCCATTAGCAAGGAGCTAGATAGGAAGTACATCTGCTGGGAGAGGAACCTGTGGCCACACGGGGTGTTAGTATCACAGGCGGTAGCTTGACACACTACACAATACCAGTCTCAAGAATGTGCTATTTTTTTTTTTTGTTTTAAGAATGTGCTTTCACAGCTAACTTTCAACTCTGTCCTTTGAAGAAGAGATTTAAATGAAATGTTATAAGAAGATATTTGAGAACATAAATTTTATTAGAGTGTATAAGCTGCATGGTAGTATAAGATTATACAATGAATCTTTTAATTTCTAATAAAATGAATTTTGAAACAAGCATGTTTTTACCTAAAACAAGAAAAAGAGACCAATACTGATATATTGTGTAAAAAACCTAGGGAACAGTTAAGAAGAAAAGAAAAGCAATATCATAAAGAAGAAGTGAAACAAGAAGAAGTGACACATAGAACACTAGAAATGGATGTGAGGACTTCAAAAAACAATTTGACCCAGGTAAGTTAATCTTTGATAAAATTTTTATGTTTCTGACTTGAATCACTGTTACATATAATGTCCTCCTCATTCAAGATATATACATAAATATATATATACACACACATGCCTAAACAGGTGTGTATGCACACAGACACACACACAGATGTGTAATCTTTATTTAAAGCAACCCAAAAATTATTCTGAAGATGAATTATGACATATATTGCTGGAGTTATTGCTTGTGAGTCTTGGTACATGATGGTGCTTAGTACATATTTTCTAAAGAAAGCAGTGCATATTGAGTTGCATTTAATAACTCACATGAAGATTGATTTAGACATTTTATGTTAAAATTCAGGCTAAATAGCTGTGAATTATAATAAAGTTAGGTAAATTATAAAGAAATTTATTTAAAAACATCAGCTTTTATTTAAGGATTTTTTAAATTATTTGGTGAATTTAGCTGTAACTTATACAATTAAATTTAAGTAGTTCATGTGAGATACGTGTCTTGATTCTTTAATAGTTCGCTTTCTTTGAACAGATTTTGTTAATAGGCATGTTTGGAGGCTTTCCTATTGTAGAATCTATTAGAAAATGTATTTAAGTAATTCTAATGCAGTTTTGAGATGCTAAATTAATGTAACAGTTTTTCCTGTGGCATTAACTGATATGTAAATGTTGCCAAAGAAATTTGCCTACAATTCAGCAATAAGATGAATGTCAACACAGTTGAAAATCACAGTGGCAATCTCCAGTAGTGTTTAGAATTGGAATTTGCCTACTGACATTAGTCATAGATTATCATTTATGATGTGAAACTGACTTGAGCATAACATTGTTGTTTTACAACTAGACATTTCCAGTTGGTTTGGTGAGTTTTGAGAATCTAAATACTAAATTTTATTTTTAGAAAGATTAGTGCTCTGTCGTTAAGTGCTAATGCTATTAGAATGAAATTTTCCAAAACATATCACCTAATGGAGAATAAAACCTAGACATGCATGGTAGAATATGTTTGCTTTGATGATGGTGGGTTTTTTGCATACATTTTCTGTGGTAAATCCCTGAGACATAATCAAGTCCTCCTGCCTATCCTTTGTTTCTTCTGCCTATTTGAAGGTAATTTTTTTTTTCATTTTAAATTTTTAATCTCTCTTGCTATTGTGAATATATCTGATTTACAATTTCCAGTGGCATACATTTTTGTTTTGTCTTTTTTTAACTTTTATTTAATGAATATAAATTTCCAAAGTATGATTTATGGATTACAATGGCTTGCCCCCCATACCGTCCCTCCCACCCACAACCCTCCCCTTGCCCACTCCCTCTCCCCTTCCATTCACATCAAGATTCATTTTCGATTATCTTAATATACAGAAGATCAGCTTAGTATACATTAAGTAAGGATTTCAACAGTTTGCTCCCACACATAAACATAAAGTGAAAAATAATAGATGATTTTTTTTAAATGATGATGAAATCAGATCAGACCTATTGTCATGTTTAATCCCAGTGAGAGTCAAGTTGGGAGTTGATAATTTCTTTTTTCTTTTTTTTTTTTTTACAGAGGATCAGTTTAGTATGCATTAAGTAAAGATTTCAACAGTTTGCACCCCCATAGAAACACAAAGTGAAATATATTGTTTGAGTACTCGTTATAGCATTAAATCTCAATGCACAGCACATTAAGGACAGAGATCCTACATGAGGAGTAAGTGCACAGTGACTCCTGTTGTTGACTTTACCAATTGACACTCCTGTCTATGGCATCAGTAATCTCCCTATGCTCCAGTCATGAGTTTCCAAGGCTATGGAATCCCTCTGAGTTCTCCGACTCTTATCTTGTTTAGACAAGGTCATAGTCAAAGTGGAGGTTCTCTCCTCCCTTCAGAGAAATGTACCTCCTTCTTTGAAGACCTGTTCTTTCCACTGAGATCTCACTCACAGAGATAGTATTCTAAAGAGTACATATCCCATAATTTCTTTATCCAGTCTATCGTTGATGGGCATTTAGGTTGGTTCCAGGTCTTAGCTATTGTGAATTGAGCTGCAATAAACATTAGGGTGCAGACCTCTTTTTTGTTTGCCAATTTAAATTCCTTTGGGTAAATTCCAAGGAGTGGGATGGCTGGGTCGAATGGTAGGGCTATCTTCAGGTTTCTGAGGGATCTCCAGACTGACTTCCATAGTGGCTTGACCAGTTTGCATTCCCACCAACAGTGGGTTAGTGTCCCTTTTTCCCCACATCCTCGCCAGCATCTGTTGTTGGTAGATTTCTGAATGTGAGCCATTCTAACCGGGGTGAGGTGGAACCTCATTGTGGTTTTGATTTGCATTTCCCTGATTGCTAATGACCTTGAACATTTTTTCATGTGCCTGTTGGCCGTTTGGATTTCCTCTTTTGAAAAATGTCTATTGAGGTCCTTGGCCCATCTCTTAAGTGGGTTGTTGGTTTTGTTTTTGTGGAGTTTCTTGATCTCTTTGTAGATTCTGGTTATTAACCCTTTATCTGTTGCATAGTTTGCAAATATTTTTTCCCATTCTGTCGGTTGTCTCTTCACTCTCCTGACTGTTTCTTTTGCAGTACAGAAACTTCTCAATTTGATGCAATCCCAATAGTTGATTTTGGCTTTGACTGCCTGTGCCTCCCGGGTCTTTTCCAGAGATTCTTTGCCTGTGCCAATATCTTGAAGGGTTTCTCCAATGTTCTCTAGTAACTTGATGGTGTCAGGTCGTAGATTTAGGTCTTTAATCCATGTTGAGTGGATTTTTGTGTAAGGTGTAAGGTAGGGGTCTTGCTTCATGATTCTGCACGTGGAAATCCAATTTTCCCAGCACCATTTATTGAATAGACTGTCCTTGCTCCAGGAATTAGTTTTAGATCCTTGATCAAATATAAGTTGGCTGTAGATGTTTGGGTTGATTTCTGGTGTTTCAATTCTGTTCCATTGGTCTACCCATCTGTTTCTGTACCAGTACCATGCTGTTTTGATTACAACTGCCCTGTAGTATGTCCTGAAATCTGGTATTGTGATGCCTCCAGCTTTGTTTTTGTTGTACAAGATTGCTTTAGCTATTCGAGGTCTCTTGTGCCTCCATATAAATTTCAGCACCAATTTTTCCAGATCTGAGAAGAAGGTCTTCGGTATCTTGATTGGTATTGCATTGAATTTATAAATTGCTTTTGGGAGAATGGACATTTTGATGATATTGATTCTTCCAATCCATGAGCATGGAAGATTTTTCCATTTTTTGGTATCCTTTTCTATTTCTTTCTTTAAGGTTTTGTAATTTTCATCGTAGAGATCTTTAACGTCCTTGGTTAGGTTTATTCCAAGGTATTTGATTGTTTTTGTAGCTATTGTGAATGGGATTGATCTTAGAAGTTCTTCCTCAGCCATGGCATTGTCTGTGTATACAAAGGCTGTTGATTTTTGTGCATTGATTTTATACCCTGCTACTTTGCCAAACTCTTCTATGAGTTCCAATAGTCTCTTAGTAGAGTTCTTTGGGTCCCCTAAATAAAGAATCATGTCATCTGCAAAGAGGGATAGTTTGAGTTCTTCCTTCCCAATTTGTATCCCTTAATTTCTTTTTCTTGCCTAATAGCTCTGGCTAGAACCTCCAGAACTATATTGAATAGCAGTGGTGAGAGTGGGCATCCCTGTCTGGTTCCAGATCTCAGTGGAAATGCTTCCAACTTTTCCCCATTCAATAGGATGTTGGCTGTGGGTTTTTCATAGATTGCTTTGATTGTATTGAGGAATGTTCCTTCCAAACCCAGTTTGCTTAGAGTTTTCATTATGAACGGGTGTTGTATTATATCAAATGCTTTCTCGGCATCTATTGAGATAATCATATGGTTTTTCTTCTGCAGTCTGTTAATGTGGTGTATCACATTGATTGTCTTGCGCACATTAAACCATCCATGCATACCAGGGATAAATCCCACTTGGTCTGGGTGGATGATCTTTCTGATGTGTTGTTGCATTCTATTGGCCAGAATTTTATTGAGGATTTTTGCATCTATGTTCATCAGGGATATTGGTCTGTAGTTCTCTTTCAATGCTGCATCTTTTTCCGGCTTAGGAATTAAGGTGATGCTGGCTTCATAGAAAGAATTTGGGAGGATTCCCTCTTCTTCGATTGTTCTGAATAGTTTGAGAAGAATTGGAGTTAGTTCTTCTTTAAATGTCTGGTAGAATTCAGCAGTGAATCCATCTGGTCCTGGGCTTTTCTTTGTTGGGAGGGCCTTTATTACTGTTTCAATTTCTGTCTCAGTTATGGGTCTGTTTAGGTTTTCGATGTCTTCCTGGTTCAATTTAGGTAGGTTGCATGTGTCCAGGAATCTATCCATTTCTGATAGGTTTCCCTGTTTGCTGGCATACAAGTCCTTGTAGTAATTTCTGATGATTCTTTTTACTTCTGTGGTGTCTCTTGTTACATTTCCTTTTTCATCTCTGATTTTATTGATTTGGGTCTTTTCTCTTCTTTTTTTAGTTAGTTGGGCCAATGGGGTGTCAATTTTGTTTATTTTTTCAAAAAACCAGCTCCTTGTTTGGCTGATTTTTGGAATGTTTTTCTGGATTCAATCCTGTTGATTTCTTCTCTGATTTTAATTATTTCTCTTCTCCTACTAGATTTGGGTCTGGTTTGCTGTAGGTTTTCTAGATCCTTGAGGTGAATAGAAAGCTCATCTATTTGGTGCCTTTCCAATTTCTTGATGTAGGCACCTATTGATATAAACTTTCCTCTTAACACTGCTTTTGCTGCGTCCCATAAGTTTTGGTATGTTGTGCTGTTATCCTCATTTACTTCCAGAAAGTTTTTGATTTCTCTTTTGATTTCTTCTATGACCCATTGTTCATTCAGGAGCATGTTGTTCAATCTCCATGTGTTTGCATATGCTCTAGGGATTCCTGAGTTTTTCATTTCCAGCTTCATTCCTTTATGGTCTGAGAAGCTGCATGGTATGATTCTAATTCTTTTGAATTTGCTGAGACTTGCTTTATGGCCTAGTATGTGGTCAATCCTAGAGAAGGTTCCATGCACTGCTGAGAAGAATGTAAAAATCTTTAGCTGTAGGATTGAAAGTTCTGTATATATCTGTTAGATCCATTTGGGCTATAGTGTCGTTTAAATCTACTGTATCCTTGTTGATCTTCTGTCCTATTGATCTGTCTATTTCTGAGAGTGGAGTATTGAAGTCCCCCAGTACTATTGTATTGGGGTCTAAGTCTCCCTTTAAGTCCGTTAACAAATCTTTTAGATAAACCGGTGCCCTGTAGTTAGGTGCATATACATTGATAATTGTTATATCTTCCTGTTGAATTGATCCCTTAATCATTATGTAGTGTCCCTCTTTGTCTTTCTTAACAGTTTTTGTGGTAAAGTTTATGGTGTCTGATATTAAGATGGCTACGCCTGCTCTTTTTTCATTTCTGTTGGCATGGTATATTCTTTTTCCAGCCTTTCACTTTCAGTCTGTATGGATCTTTGTTGGAAAGATGTGTTTCTTGTAAGCAGCAAATAGATGGGTTTTGTTCCTTAACCCAATCAGCCAATCGGTGTCTTTTAACTGGACAGTTCAGGCCATTCACGTTCAATGTGACTAATGATAAGTGGTAACTTTGCCCTGCCATTTGCCAAAGATAAGTTCCAATATATGCTTTGAATTCCCTGTGATCTTTTGCTGTGAGCTTTCCTTCCTTGGTTTCCTTCCTTTACCTTCTTTCATATTGATGACCGTGTTTCTTTGTTTCTGTGTGTAACACATCTTTAAGCATCTTTTGCAGGGCTGGACGAGTGGCAACAAATTCTTTCAATTTCTGTTTGTTATGAAAAGTCTTTATTTCACCTTCATTCACAAATGAGAGCTTTGCAGGATATAATATTCTGGGCTGGCAGTTGTTCTCTCTTAGTACCTGGGCTATATCTCGCCATTCCCTCCTAGCTTGTAGAGTTTCTGATGAGAAGTCAGCTGTGAGTCTGATTGGAGATCCTCTGAGAGTAATCTGACGTTTCTCTCTTGCACATTTTAGGATCTTTTCTTTATGTTTCACTGTGGAGAGTTTAATTACAACGTGTTGTGGTGAGGATCTCTTTTGGTCGTGTTTATTAGGGGTTCTGTGGGCTTCCTGTACTAGGATTTCTCTGTCCTTCTCCAAACCTGGGAAATTTTCTGCTAATATCTCACTAAAAAGGCCTTCTAATCCTTTCTCCCTCTCCATGCCTTCAGGAACTCCTAGAACCCGAATGTTGGGTTTTTTAATAGTATCCTGAAGATTCCTGACAGTTTGTTTTAGATTTCTAATTTCCTCGTCTTTTCTTTGGTCTGACTGTATCCTTTCCTGTTCTCTGTCTTCTAAGTCCGATATTCTCTCTTCTGCTTCTCCCATTCTGTTTGTAAGGCTCTCTATTGTGTTTTTCATTTGATCTATTGAATTCTTCACTTCAGTCACTATCCCAGTTTCCTGTTGTACTAGTTGTTTCGTTTCATTTTGATTCCTCCTTAATATTTCGTTTTCACGAGAGAGATTTTATATCTTGTCCATTAAGGATTTCTGTAGTTCAAGAATTTGTTTTTGAGAACTTCTTAATGTTCTTATCAATTTTTTGAGATCTGCTTCTTGCATTTCTTCTATGTCATCATCCTCATAATCTTGAATTGGGGTGTCTTTTTCATTTGAGGGCTTCATGGTGACTTCCTTGTTTTTATTACCTTGGTTTTTGCGTTTGTTATTTGGCATATTGGAGATATTTGGTTTCTTCACTGTGGTGCTTTTTCTTGTTATACTATGACTCTAGATTAAGTGGACTATCTGTTTTTGATGGAGCCTTAGGGCTTGAGATGGGTGTGGCCTGAGAGCTCTGTTTGGTGTGCCAAAGGTGACACTCCCAGGTTGGGCGTGGTAAACCTCTCTCTCTCTCTCTCTTTCTTTTTTTTTTTTTTTGATTCAAAAGGGAAGTTATTCTGCACAGCTGAACGAAGTTGGAGGTGGTTAGCAGGCAAATGATATACCCACAGGAGCCAGAGATCGGAAGTTCTTTCCCAAGGACCACACAGGGAATCTGTTCTGCCCTCAGAGTGGGCTCAAATTCTCCTTCAGTCTCCCACTGGGTTGCCAAAGTTACGGAATTGTAGCGTCTCTGGAGAGTGCTCACGTGAATTCCGTGAGTTCTCTCCCCCACCGTCTCTTTTTTCACAGTCTCGGTTCTGTAGCACCACAAATTTACTAGGTCCTAATCTCCTGTTAATTTGCCCCGCCCAGAGTCAGGTTTTTCTGCTAGGCTCAGGGCCGGTGCAGACCTGAGGTCGCTCTGCTTATGACGTATGTCCAAGATGGCGCCTGCTCTTTGTCTTGCTCGCCCTTGAGAGGTGAGCGAAGAGAGAGAAACCCGTGTCCGTACCAGTCACCTTTTTTTTTTTTTCCTCTCCCCCCCCCCGGGGGTCGTTCCCTCTAGTCTCCTCTCTCCGCTTGCCTGCCGGTGTCTCGGGCTATTGAGGTTCGGCTCACCTCGCGTTCCAGCGCTGGTGTGTTGAGTCTGCCGCTGGTGTCCCGAACTGTGGGCTCCCACGCTCTCCACGCAGGTCCGCTCCCCTTCCAGCGCCAATGTGTGGACTCGGAGCCCTGGACGTCCCAAGTCTCCCCGCTGTTGTCTGTGTGGCACGCACTCCCCTTCGAGCACTGGCGCGTAGAGCCTGCGGCTTCCGCAGCTCGGTCCCGCGGCTCGGCTTCCGCGCAGTGGGCGACCTTGTTCTCCCAGTAGGTCCTCCGATTCACGACCACTCAATCCAGAAGGGTTTCCTCTGCAATATTTTCCTGGTTCTTTTTTCTGGGGCTACTGTAACTCCCCTTTTATTAAACTAAATTTTCCCGGACTATCGGTGCGCACCCTCACTATTCCGCCATCTTGGCTCCCTCCACCTTCTGCATTTTTGATATTAGCCATTCTAACAGGTGTGATGTTCATTGTAGCTTTGATTTTCAATTCTCTGATGGCTGGTGATATTATTTATTGACTATTTGTGTTTCTTCCTTGAAGAACTGCATTCAGTTACTTCACTCATCTTTTAACTGGATTGTTTTGTTGCTGTTCTTGTTATTGAATTTTTTATATTATGGATATTAATCTTTGGTTGGGTAAGTAGCTTCCAAATATTTTCTTCCATTCTGTAGGATGTTTTTCATTCTGTTGATTGATTGCCTCCTTGGTTGTGTAGATGTTTCTGTATTTGATATAACCCAATTTGTCTACTTTCCTTGTTGCTCTTAGAGTCATCTCCAAAAAATATTTGTCTATACTAATTACAGATTTTAAGACCATGATGAAGTCAAGGGAATTATTCATGCTTAAAGGGAGTATTTTGAAATTGATGTTCTATTAAGTGGATTACCTTGAAAGTTCATTTTAGAATTTGATGATGAGTGATAAGATATCTCATAATACTTTTCCTCTGTAGATTTTTCTGTATTCTAGTTGGTACTATTTGAATTCATGCCAGTTCTATTTAAATGTAAAACTATTTCACTCTCAATTTATGTATTCTTATGACTTAATTCTTTAACAGCAGCTCCTTTATATTAAGTTCAGATTTGGTACAAATATGGTGAATTTTACCAATTATATTTGAATCAATTTTCTCTCAGGTATTTATGATTTTCTTAATTTAAGCATTTTAGCAAAGAATTTGGTTATTATTTTCATTTCAGGGTCCACCACAAATATAATTGTAACTGTCTGTGGTTACAATAGATTCCCATTTTCAGTTTCATGAGAGCTAGCCAATTTCATGAAAAGCAGTTGTGGGGAGAATAGGCAAGAGGGTTATAGGAGCTGAGATCAGGAAAGAAGGTGGAGATGAGGCCAGCTAGGCCTTGAATGTCATTGAAATTTTAGTGCTGTTCTGAGATAGGAATCTCTTGGAAGGATTTAAGTAGAGGATTGAAAGTGAGAGAATCTCTGATTTTATTTTGGTCTATAATGCAAATGAGGGAAATTGTTCAACACTGTAGAAATTACTAGCTTCAGTTATGAAGTATGTTGTCTATGGAATATGTATCACTTTTATGCCATCATGAGTCTGAAAAATTGAAGAGAAACAATCACAAGTCTGTTTGTGACCATTTGTATGTAACTTAGAAGTAAATATTAAGACAATTTGATCATAAAATGATTTATAAAATAGTAATATAAATGTGTTCTCAAGAAGTGGTGAACCACCTTCATCAATGGGCTGATAACAAAAAGCACATCCTGTATCAGAGTAGTGACAGGAGGCTGTAAGAAGTTACTGCTTTAAGTCAGCAGATGAAATAAAGTATATAAAGAAGATATTAAGGGAAACCCAAAGACAAGTATATATGAAAATTAGCATGTCAATGAATTCTATACTGGTTAAAGAATGTGCACTAGAATAAAAATCACAGTGAACGTAATTTTTAAAAAAAATATTTTATTATAATTAAGACAATTTTGTCAATATGATAACTTCTTACACCATCTTATTCTGCCATTTTTCTTACACTTAAATTCTTTCTAAAGATAGTATTTATATTTGAGAATGTTGCAGATTTTGCACTAGTCCTCCTAAAAGTTGAGAGACTTTATCATCTACATATTGCCATTCAACTTCAAAACTTTTTGCACCAAAATTGACTTATCTTTAAGATCATTTCCCACAAACTCTTTTTTTTTTTTTTGACAGGCAGAGTAGACAGAGAGAGAGACAGAGAGAGAAAGGTCTTCCTTTGCCGTTGGTTCACCCTCCAATGGCCGCCGCGGCCAGCGCACTGCGACTGGCGCACCGCACTGATCCGATGGCAGGAGCCAGGAGCCAGGTGCTTTTCCTGGTCTCCCATGGGGTGCAGGGCCCAAGCACTTGGGCCATCCTCCACTGCACTCCCTGGCCACAGCAGAGAGCTGGCCTGGAAGAGGGGCAACCGGGGCAGAATCCGGCACCCCAACCGGGACTAGAACCCGGTGTGCCGGGCCGCTAGGCGGAGGATTAGCCTAGTGAGCCGCGGCACCGGCCCCCACAAACTCTTAAAGATTTATTGTATTTTACTTGAAAGTCAGAGTTACACAGAGAGAGGAGATGAAAGAGAGAGAGAGAGAGAGAGGGAGAGGGAGAGGGGGGCAGAGAGAGAGAGAGAGGTAGTCTATCCGGTGGTTCACTCCCCAATTGGCTGCAACGGCTGGAGCTGCATTGATCTGAAGCCAGGAGCTATGAACTTCCTCCAAGTCTCCCACATGGGTGCAGGGACCCAAGGACTTGGGCCATCCTCTACTGCTTTCCCAGGCCACAGCAGAGAGCTGCACAGGAAGTGGAGCAGCCGGGTCTGGAACCGGCGCCCATATGGGATACCAGCACTTCAGGCCAGGGCATTAACCCACTGCGCCACAGTGCCGGACCTTCCACAAACTTTTAAAAATGCTGTTTTGAACACTCTTATCTGTATAGTTCATGTAACACCATAGAGCTCACCTATCCAAATAAGTGTAGCTCTGTGTCCTTAGTATTTTCCCAGAGTTGGATAACCAGCACCACAATCAATTTTAGAACAGCTTTTAACATCCTGAGAGAAAACCTTCTATAATTCACCGATCCTGCCTTTAGCTCCTATCTCTTCCCTAGTCCTTAGGCAACCAAACATGTACGTTTAGTGTCTCATGATTTGCCTGATGTGGATATTTCATTTAAATAAGGTCATTCCTACAATATGCAGCCCTTTATGACTGATTTCTTTCACTTAACATTTCCAAGGTCAATTCATGGTATAGAATCTATCAATACTTCTTATTATTTTTCAAATAATATTGTACTGTGCAGAATACAGTTCTTTGTAGGAATTATTCATTCATCAGTTGATAAACATTTCATCAGTTGATAGAACACTGTTTCCATTTTTTGACTATTATTAACGCTATTGCTATGAACATTCATTTCCAAGTTAATGTATGGAATATGCTTTTTACTTCTCTGCCTGTGGACGCCAGTAAAGTGAATGTCTCTGGCCAGTTTCCCCCCCTTCCTCCTTTTTCACACTGCTGTTTTAGTTTCTGTTGATCTGTACTCATTGTATTCAGACCCTACTCCAAAGGTCCTTTCACTGATGGGATGTTCTGTGTTCTCATTGATTTTTCTCTTTTCAGTACTTGTCATCTAGTTTATGGAGAATAATGTGGCCTTTAAGTTTATATTGCTTTTACTTATCTGCATAATAGATAATTTGTCTACGGTGACAGTTGTGCTGTAAATTTGCCTAAGTGGACATATGTGATATAAATGTGTAGATTGAAAATGTTACAGTTGGACAGTTAAGTTAAAATTAAGTACTTTGTGCCATTCCATCTGTGTTTCTTGAGACACTGACAGGAACATTATGAGTGAATGAATGAATGAATGAATGAAGCTTTTCTTCTAAACACATTTTAGGCAATTAAGTACAATATTCAAATACTTAATCCTGTTTCTGGAGAATTGTTCTATAAAATGCTAATGCTCTACTCACTGGGAGAATATAAAATCTGAAGTTTGCTTCCCTTTATTATATAGCCAGAGCTGGGACTCGTAGCTTTACAGCTCTTTACCAGTGGAAAAGTCATACATTTTCTTACACACCAAACCATGGAGCACCACTCTATCCTCAGATTGCTTGCTAGAGCAACCTGAGAATGAAGAGTGATTTTGGAAATTTGATTTAGCTATAGAGTCTGGTCTTTTCATTAGTACATTTAGGCCAATTTTTATGGCCATGTAAGATATGTGCTACTGGAATTCGGAGTCCTGTTTATATTGTATTTCATTATTATTGCCCACTGAGTTTACAGAAAAAAGTAATTTTTAAATTATAAGTTGCATAAAGGATGGGTGGCTAATAAAATTAATGAAAGCTTTATAATGAGCTGGCAATGTATTCTAGGCCTCATGCTCCCAGTTTGCTGCCACTTTGGTATGAAGGATTCAGTACCACTTTATAAGAGATCACTTCTATTGCTACGCTCCCCTTCCCAAATATGTCATTTTATTCAAACATGAATTCAATAATAATAATGCTATTGAAATATTTCCCTGACTATGTGACACATCTTCTTTGAAGTTCTTTACATATACCTTTAATTTAATACCTCCCACTTTCAAGTGAAGTAGACACTATTATTTCCATTGTACAGGTGAAGAACTAACACAGGGCAAATGAATTTGCTGAAGGTCACACAGATAGTGGAGCCAGAATCCAGGCACTCTGGCTTCATTGTTGGTGTGGCCACTGAAAAATTCCATTGAACATTTGTTGTCTATAACATCATGTTAATTTTTATGATCTCTGGGATACCAATGGTCATTTGCACATATGAATATTTAAAATTATAGTTGATTTCATAGTACTTGGATTTCAAAATTATAGCTATTTTCCATAAGGTAATCTTCCATTCCTTTAACTGGCCAATATTGTAAATCTGAGAATTTTTCTGATAGAACATAATCAAAACCAAGTCTACTCCTGTGTCATTTTCTTGAGCAGAAGACTATAAACTTTCTGTAATGGCCCAGACAGTTCTGTTTTAGATTTGAGGTCATAGCATCCCTGTTGGCACAACTCAACTTTGAAGTTATAGCATAAATGTAGTCATGAATAAGATGAAAAGGAAGAGTCATTGCTATGTTCTAATGAAATTTTAGTCATAAATCCAGGTACTTCCCAGATTCATACCAGATACTGGTAAATCTCATGTTTTTTTTTTTTATTCTTTGTTGTAGTTCCAAGAATCAGAAGATGAACAAAAGGCGGTGGTACAAAACACTGAGAAAATTCAGGATCATCTGGAAAAGTATAATTCAAACAACCATTCAAAATAACTCGAGTCTTTCTAAAGCATATATGCTATGTACTATGAGAATTATATCATTTTAAACATAAATACATCTGAGTAAAGCATGGAAAACTTTTAGCATTAAACTATTCTGAAATGCATAGCTTTTGCACATTATCCCTAAATTTTGTGCATTATTGACAAAGCAACATAGAATAATGATATATTTGCCAAGAAATTGACTTCAAATTTCTAGAATTTGCATAATAACACTTTCAGATATTTATTCTGAAATATATTTTCTTAAATTGATCTGTGAGAATCATTAATTTAAAATATGTATTTTAGGCATGATCAGGAAAATCGTGAGTTGAAAGATACAATACTAAAGCAAGCAAGGGAAATTAAAAATCTTCAGGAAATCCTTTTCAGACTAATTTCAGTAAGTCAATCATTCACCTTTTGTCTACTATGTATAAGGCTACTATGGGAATTGATAATAACTATCTCTTGGAGTCCCTGCTAATTGTTAATATATTTTGGCATGCCAAGAAATGACAGCAGCGATGCAATCTAGAATTCTGAATATTTCATAATCTAAAGCAGTGAGATTTTAAGACTAAATTATTGTGATGTTGTAAGTTATATTTCCTTTTTTTAAAGATTTATTTATTTGTTTGCAAGTCAGAGTTACACTGAGAGAGGAGAGGCAGAGTGAGAGGTCTTCCATCCGGTGGTTCACTCCCCAGATGGCCGCAAAGGCTGGAGCTGCGCCAATCTGAAGCCAGGAGCCAGGAGCTTCTTTTGGGTCTTCCACACAGGTGCAAGGGCCCAAGGACTTGGTCCATCTTCTGCTGCTTTCCCAGGACATAGCAGAGAGCTGGATCAGAAGAGGAGCAGCCGGGTCTTGAACCAGCACCCATATGGAATGCCAGTGCTTCACGCCAGGGTGTTAACCTGCTGTGCCACAGCGCAGCCCCAAGTTATATTTCTTTTATTAAAAGATTTATTTGAAAGGCAGAGATACACACACACACACACAGAGTGAGAGGGGGAGAGAGAGAGCGAGCGAGCGAGCGAGCAAGCAAGCTTCATCTGTTGATTCACTCCCCAAAAGAATACAACAACTAGGGCTGGACCAGGCTGAAGCCTCTAACCAAGAACCAGGAGCTTTATCCAGGTCTCCCACATGGGTGTACGTGCCCAAGCTCTCATGCCATCCTCCTCTGCTTTCCCAGAAGCCTTATCAGGGATCTGGATCATAAGAGGGGTGGATGGGACTCAAACTGGTACCCATAAGGGATCCAGCAGTGTAGGCATCAGCTTAACCCACTATGTGACAACATTAACCTCATAAACTGTATTTCTTAACAAGAATGGATACTAGGCCTTTGAGTGGACTTTTTAACCCCAAGAAATATGTTTTTCTCTTTGTATTTTAAAATGAAAGAAATATCATGGGATACATAGCAATGACTATTCCTGCAGGGCCTTGTAAAGTTACCTAATGCCCTGAGCACTGCAGATTAAGAAATCAACTTTTTCCCCATTAATCTATATCAGCCTTTATTTTGACTTAGGTCAGTCTCAGAAAAGATGGCTGTGTAGTCTAGGATCCTAATTTATTGATGAATAGTCAATGCTTTACAACTATTTATAACAAAAACAGTATTCCCTTATCCTTCATGTTTTCCTTTAGTAGGGTATAAGGTCACAAGATTGTATGAAGCACTAATACGGAACAATGAAGTAGTTGTTTCTACTAATTAATTGTCTTCAGGCACAATAGCTAGAGTGCAGTTGCATTATACAGATTCACATGCTTGTTTGGTTTAGAACATTTGTGGTGTTTGATCTCTCGGATGTCTTAGGAAAATTGAAGGATTGTTTTTCTCTAGACCTGTAAGAACTCAGTTCTATACATGTGAAATGAAAGCATATTGGTAAGGGGACTTTTTCTTTTTTAAGATTTTATTTATTTGAAAATCAGAAATAGAGAAAGAGAAGGAGGGAGGGAGGGAGGGAGGGAGAGAGAGAGAGAGAGAGAACTCTTCCATCCACTGGTTTACTTCCCAAATGGGTACAATGGCCAGGGTTGGGCCAGGCCAAACCCAGGAACCAGGAGCTGCTTCTATATCTCCCATGTGGATGTAGGGGTCCAAGTACTTTATCCATCTTCTGCTGCTTTCCTAGGTGCATTAGCAGGAAGCTGGATTGGAATTGAAGCCCCTTGGTCCTGAACCAGCACCTATATGGGATGTCAGTACTGCAGATGGAGGCTTAACCTTCTCTGCCACAGTGCCAGTTCCTATGGGACTTTTTAAAATGCCACAAGGCATCCCTTTATAAAATTGTACAGAAATATGTTAAGCAATTAGACATTCAAAAATTGGTTGTAGTACCTAATAGCTGTTGAGCTGCTTCAAAGTAAGGAGAGGTTTCCTGTACATTCCTGTATAAATGTTAGAAAATGTCATTGAATTATTAGTTATTTTGAAATCTACCCTATAAATCAAAAGTTTAATAAGAAACAGTTTTCATTCAACTCAGTGGAACGTAAGTTTTCCAGAAAGTTCTCATCCCATGAGTCCCTCTACCAGAGAATACCCAAGTTGAGATATTTCGTTGACACAGCTGTGGAGCAGTGGATCTGAACTGGGATAGAGGCAGAGTCTGGTTGACTCCAATTGACCTACTTGAGTGTACATCTGAACGGAGCTTCAGGAGACTCAGAAGCTCAGAAGGTCGTATCTGTGGAAGAGGAAATCATTCAAAAGAAAGTGGAGAAATCCATGACTTGACTTTGTGAAAGCTTTGCATTAAAAAAGAAAATCAAGTGTGTATCCAAGATGACTGAGTAATGAGTAGCCTCACTAATGTCGGTCACAGTAACAGTCACAGTAACTGGAACAAAGGAGCCTGTCATTCTCAGGGCAATGAAATTCCTGTGGAGAAGTGGCAGAACACAGACTCCTTGAGGCAGTTAGGGGAGAGAACAGATACACCACTGTCATCAGTGACTGCCACCGGACATCCCTTGCATCTGTGTGACTGACTTCTGGTTGGGAAACACTGTCTTGCTGGGATAAGATAGGAAGAAGATGCTGTGGCTCCCACTGTGAGCAGCCCTAGCCATGGGAGAATTTCACAGTCTCCACTGACTTCAAGTCCAGTCCAGGGATCTGACTGGGATCTGAGTGACTAAGTTGCTCTGAAAAGGGAAGGCACATTGCCCCCTTCCATTTGCACAAGGGAAAAGCAGTGTTAGGAGGGAAATCTATAGCATTAAATGTCCATATTTTTTTTAAAAGGTCTCAAAATGTGTTCTAAGTATGCATCTTAAAGATTTAGAATATCAAGAACAAACCAGACATTAGCAGGAGGCAATAAATAAGAATCAGAGCAGAAATAAATGAAGTTGAAGCAAAAAACAATATTAACTATTAACAGAACAAAAAGGTATGTTTTTTGAGTAGATAAATCTTTAGCCAAACTACCAAAATTACAAAAAAAAAAAAAAAACCCTCAAGTAAATAACATTAGAGGTGAAAAAGTAGATGTTAAAGCTGATACTATTGAAATGCAAAGGCTTATAAGAAACTGCTTTGGGGCTGGTGTTGTGACACAGCAAGTTAATGTGTGGCCTGTAATGTTGGCACCCCATGAATAGCAGTATCAATCCTAACTGCTCTACTTCCAATCCAGGTTCTTGCTAACGCACTTGGGAAAGCAGTGGAAGGTGGCCCAGTTTAATGGGCCACTGTCACCCATATGTGAGACTTGGGTAGAGTTCCTGGCTCCTGGCCTCCACCTGGTCCTGGGTTGACTTTGGGGAACCATTTTTGGAGTGAAGCAGCAGATGGAAGATCTCTCCCTCTATGAGCAACTGTATGCTAACAAGTTGGAAAACCTCAAAGAAATGGGTTAATTTCCAGATACAGAAAGCCTAAAGAGATCCATAAGAAGCAATGAAATTGAAAGATTAATCAAAAGTCTGCTATCAAGGAAAAGTTCAAAACCTGATAGATTTACTATTGAATTCTGCAATACATTTAAAGTGAGACTAACTCCAATACTTTTCAAACTATTCCAAAATATTGAACAGGATGTAGTTGCCAAACCCTTTTTGAGATCAGCATCATACTGATTCCAAAACTGAACAGAGACACAACATGAAAAGACTACTACAGACCTATTATCCTTGATGAATATAAATGCAAAAATTCTCGACAACATACTAGCAAAGTGAATCCAACACTCATCAAAAAGATTGTATGTCACAATCAAGTGGAATTTTTCCTAGAAATGAAAGAGTGGTTCAGCATTCATAAGTCAATAAACAAATAATATCAACAGAATGAAGAACAAAAACCATTTAGTCATCACAGCGAAAGCATTTGATAAGATTCAGCATCCTTACATAAAAATGTAAGTTAGCTATAGATGCAACCATACCTAAAAATATTAAAGCTATATATGATAAATCAACTCTCAGTATATCATACTGAATGGGGAGAAGTTGAAAACTTTTCCCATCATATCTGGAACAAGACAAGTTTGAGTACTTTCACTCTTATTCAATATAGTGTTGGAAAAATTAGCAAGAGCAATTAGGAGAAAGAAAGGACATCATAATTAGAAAGGAATAAGTCAAAATATCCATATTTCCAAATGACTTGTACGTGGGAAAACCTAAACAATCCACCAGAAAGCTGTTAGAACTGATCAAACAACTCAGTAAAGTTGAAGATACCAAAATCAAGATACATAAAACTAGCTTTTTTACATGCCAGTAGTAGAACTCACTGAAAGATAAGTCAAGAAAGAAATCCCACTTACAATAACCAACCTCAAATAGTAGGAGTAAATTTAACCAAAATAGTTAATTAACATGAAAATTACAGAATGCTAATGAAAGAAGTTATCAGGGACACAAGAAAATGCAAAGATGGAAGAGTTAACATCATTGAAATGGTTATACTCCAGGCGGCGCCGGCACACCGGGTTCTAGTCCCGGTCAGGGCGCTGGGTTCTGTCCCGGTTTCCCCTCTTCCAGGCCAGCTCTCTGCTGTGGCCCGGGAGTGCAGTGGAGGATGGCCCAAGTGCTTGGGCCCTGCACCCCATGGGAGACCAGGAGAAGCACCTGGCTCCTGCCATCGGATCAGTGCGGTGCGCCGGCCGCAGCGCACCGGCCGCGGCGGCCATTGGAGGGTGAACCAACGGCAAAAGGAAGACCTTTCTCTCTGTCTCTATCACTGTCCACTCTGCCTGTCAAAAAAAAAAAAAAAGAAAGAAAAGAAAAGGAATGGTTATACTGCCTAAAGCAAGCTACAGATTTGATTTGATTTGGGGAATTTTACCAAATCTACATTGGATTTAATTCTGTCATTGGCATTTATGATGTAGTTTGAACATTTTTACAAATAATTTGCTTTTTATTTTTATTTCAAGGATGAGTTCCTATCAATGGGTATAATTTCTCCAGTACAAAGATAATTGTAGCTGTCTGTGGATTGTTAATTTGGCATTGGATTCCTGTTTTCAGGGACATGAAAGCTGGCAGAGTTCATGAGTCACAGTTGTGAGAGCAAAGGAGAGAGTTGTAGGTGCTGAGGTCAGGAGGAAGCTAGAAGCAATATTTGCATAGGGCCTAAGAAGCTATTGGAAATTACTTTTTTAAAAAATTAGAAATCTGTTCAAAGGATTTGAGCGAAGAATTAACTGTGTGAGGAATTCTGATGTTACTAAAAAGAGGAAAATAGTTCAACACTGTAGAATTATACCAGCTCTAGATACAAGATACGCATTGCTCTGTGATACTTCAGTAGGTTGTTAAGTGTTGCAGATTTATCAGGACAGAGATAGAGAACTGAGTGTTGGCTAATACATTACTGATTGTGCAGGGAGATAACACCTTGTGTCTTACCTGATTTCAACAATTAATAAAAATGTGTACAATTGAGGAAAAGAAGGTGAAGTGATATATGTGGTGATATTACCTAAAGCACAGATGCTGCTTGTCATTTGATATGGTGATTCCTTGGTAATCTCATTGCTAAATTGAAAATGCAAGTTAATAAAGTGTGTAACATACTGCACTTCCTCAATATGCTAGCTTAGTGGCACGTTACACTCTAGAGTGTTCTTCATTTGTCCTTGTGTTTGTGTGGTTGACGGGGAGCTACAAATCACTACTGCTGGCTAGCATCCTGAGAGAAAATAGTGTGGCATATTGCTAGCTCAGGAAAAGGTCAGAATTCAAAGTATGTGTCCTATGGGAATGTTTATCACTTAATTGCCTTCCTAAAGTTGAAAAATTGTAAGTGAAGCCATCACAAAAATCAGACCAGTTGTATGTATCTTTGAATGAAATATAACCATTATTTAACAATAAAGTGACTTATGAAATGTTAACATGCATATCTTATCAGGTAGATATGAAACACCTGCAGCAGCAACAGGATTACATTGAGAAAAGGCAATGTAAATCAGAGGCATCGCTGAGAGATATGGCACAGTTTTACCTTAAGTTAAACAGCAAGATGCAGGATATAATGAACAAGTTAGATGAAATCGTCAGAAAAGTATGTATGATATCTAGCATGTCAATAAGAATTCTAGAGCTTAGAGTTTCCAAATACAAATATCATAAGACCCTGCTTTATTTGAATATGAAAATCTTGGCACAATTTTATCATTATGCACTTACTTCTTAAACTCTGATATCCACTATTTATTGTTATATTCTTTGTTAAAATAATACTCACTGTTAAAAACTTGAGGAATATATATCATTTTTCACAGAAAATGCACATTTTTCTCAATATTTTCAGTGATATCAATTGTCATGATAAAACAAGGCAGATTGAATCAGAGGATAAAATTTAGCAGAATTCTCAAAAAATACATTTCTTGTTTCACTTATGTGAATGGATACAAAACCTATGTTTATTGATCCTGTGTATTTCAGAATAAATTTTCAAAATACTTTATACTATGCTGAAATGCACATTTTAAAATATTTTACAGTCTAATTGAAAACCCTGTTTCTCATTCACATATATGTTATTTATACACATTATAAGTGTGTATAATATATGTTATCTATACACATAATAAATGTCCGTCTTTATGCATGGAATATTCATATCATGTGTAGTCTGTACTTACAAAATTTAAAATTAAGAAAATTATTAATATCCTGCCTTTGGAATTTTAAAAACTGATTTATTGTGATATAGTGGTGCTTCACAAACTTCTGGGGATATGTGCAGCATGTATAAGGTATGAATTGAATTCACACATTTTACCTTGAAACTGACATCTCTTAAGCCTACTTTTTGCACAAATGTTTTTATGACTGCTCATATATTTCACCTATGTAGACGTCAACCATTCAGATTAATAAAATTCAATATCCATAATAGGTTCCCAAAGTGGGATATCCATCACCATAATCAGTTTTTAAATATTTCAGTCACCATAAAGTAAAACTCTGTGTCACTTATGCATCACTCCTTCAGTCCTTTTTTCTTCCTTTTTCCTACAAAAGGGAAGTGTTTTTTCTCCAGATTTGCCTGCTATGAACGTTTCATATACATAGAGTCCTACAGTATGTGGCCCTTTATGACTGGCTTTTTTCACTTAGTATACTAATTTCAGGATCCATCCATGGCATAACATTTATCAGTACTTCTTTTTAGTATTAAATAACATTTTATTATCTAACAGAGTATAGGTCTGCTGTACAAATTATCTGCTCATCAATGCATGGACATGTAGAATGTTCCCACTGCATGCTGCCATGGACATTCATTTCCAAGTTATTGTATGGACACATTCAATCATTTCATTGGATTTAATCCAACTTGGAGTTAATTGGGCCTGTTTTCTCATTTCTCCACCATTCTTCATGCTGTCCCGTCTTTGTTTCTGTTCACCTAAAGATATTTATTCAGACCCAGCCCCAAATTTCCCTTTTGTCAATAAGCTTTTCCTTCTGTCACATTTTGACCTTACACTTTTCAATATTTGTCATCTAGTTTTTATGGAACAGCATAGACCTTACTTTTAAACTGCTTTTATTTTTATTCATGGGAAATAATCTTGTCTGAATATAAATTTTCCTCAGGGATTTTATCTGACATGGATGCCACCTATCTTTGTGTAGATTGAAAATATTTTAGCTTATCAATTGTTAGACTAAAAGTATAAACAATTTATATCATTTCAGAAATTTATTCTTTTTGAATATGTATTTATTTGAAAGGAAAATTCAGATAGAGGGAGAAGCTGAAAGAAAAAGAGATTTCCTCCATCTGTTGTTCTAATCACCAACTTTCCACATTTGTTGGGGCTGGCCAGGTCAAAGCAAGGAGCATGGAACTCTATGCAGGTCTCTATGTGGGTGGCATAGACCTAAACACTTGGGCCATCCTCTGCTGTTTTCCCTGTCAATTAGCAGTGAGCTGGGTCAGAAGAGGACCAGCAAGGGCTGGAATGCCAGCATCACAGAGGCAGCTTAGCCCACTGTGCCACAGTGCTGACCTGCTGAATTTTCTTCTTTGAGGCATTGACATAAGCATTATGAATAAAGCTTTAAGGTGAAGCTTTTAAAGTTTTTAAAGTTGTCCTTTAAGCAACATTTTATAAAATCAAAACACTTGATTGCTGTAGAGGAGAACTTATCTATCAAAAACTCAGTCTATACTCAGTAAGAAAAAAAAACTTAACTATTTTCTTTCATGAACTAGCCAGAACTGGGATTTATTGTTTTATAGCTCTTTTTTCTGCTGGCTACAGATTCACTAATAGGCCCAAGTGTATACTGTTAGGCTATCTACAGAGTGCTTGTAAGGCAGCATAAGAATGAATTGATTTTGGAAACTTCATTTAGCCACTGATTCCAATATTTTCAGGTCTGTGCTTTGAGTCTGTGTCTTACGGTCTACTAGGTATGTGCTACTCAATCTAGGAATCCTGTTTCCATTATCATTACCCAGGAAGTAGTGCAGAGAGTAAGTGATCAGTAAATTATAAGATGAAAAAACACTGGTGGCTAATGAAATCATTGACAGTTCTATGCAGTACTGGGGAAGTAGTCTGGCCGCCTTCTTCCCCATTGGGAAAATAGTAGAAGATGGCCCAAGTGCTTTTAAATTGTGAAAGCAAGGGTTAAGTGTAATTTGTATAAAAGACCACTTTCATTTTCATGCCACCTTTTTGAAATGTCAAAAATTTTTCAAAATACGAAATGAGTAAGAACAATTCTTGACCAGATCATATTATTTTAGTTATTGGACCGAGTGATGTCTGTTGGCAAGTCAGCTTTGCAGTTACAGCATGAATGTTGCCATGAACAATATGCAAATGAAGAAGTGTTGTGATTTCCAATAAAATTTTAATGGCAAACCAGGTAGTGAGCAGTTTGTACCAGGTGCTGGTAATTTTTTTTAATCCTTTGTTTCAGTTCCAAGTATCAGAAAATCTACACCAAGGAGTGGTAGAAAATGTAAAGAAGACACAAGATTATCTTGAACACTACATTTCAAGGTACTATGCAAACTAGCTTGAGTCATAAAGCACAGTAGCCATGGACAACAAGAAACAGGCCATACTTTTCCAATTTTAAGAATTTACACAATATTGCCTTCTGATGCTTAGTCAGAAATTATGTGTATGCTTAGATTGATGGGTGAAAATATTTTCCATGTACATTGTAGGCTTCAGTCTGAAATTTTGGAAATGAAAGATATCGTCAAATTGCATGCTGGCAGTATTGAAGAGCTGCAGAAAAATCTGATAAGACCAAGTTCAGTAAGTCAGTCTCTTAATCTCTGTCACACTGAGAAGGTGTTTCTGTATCTTTGCTAGGAGATTGGGAAAATATTTTGCCTAATAAGACAAGTCTCATTGATAAGTATGTTTTCTGTATTTATACAGATACTATTTGCTACTACCAATGCAAATCTGCTAACCCTTATAGAAGGAATGGACTTGGCCGGCGCCGCGGCTCACTAGGCTAATCCTCCGCCTAGCGGCGCCGGCACACCGGGTTCTAGTCCCGGTCGGGGCGCCGGATTCTGTCCCGGTTGCCCCTCTTCCAGGCCAGCCCTCTGCTGTGGCCAGGGAGTGCAGTGGAGGATGGCCCAGGTGCTTGGGCCCTGCACCCCATGGGAGACCAGGAAAAGCACCTGGCTCCTGGCTCCTGCCATCGGATCAGCGCGGTGCGCCGGCCGCAGCGCGCCGGCCGCGGCGGCCATTGGAGGGTGAACCAACGGCAAAGGAAGACCTTTCTCTCTGTCTCTCTCTCTCACTGTCCACTCTGCCTGTCAAAAAAAATAAATAAATAAAAAAAAATAGAAGGAATGGACTGAACTCATAAAATTGTTTAAGTAGTCAGATTGATTACATTTTAAAATTCTAATTGTGTTACATTAGAAAACAATATTTTGTTTACAGTGGATCTTTTATATCCTTTGATCATTTGATGGACATTTCCATGATTTCTACCTTTGGTCTACTGTGAGTAGTGTTGCGATGGTCATGGTTGTAGAAATGTCACATGGAGTCCCTAGTAATATTTACGGTACCTTTTGAAGTGTGAATAAAGTCAAGTGATGACATGGTATGGAATTCTGAATCTCTGGTTAAAATCTAAACTCTTCATTGGGATTTAATAATAAATTTATTTGAGAGTGTAAGTTGTATTCCTTATCCAGAATGGATACATGCTTTTTCACCACAAGGAATGTTACATCTTTGGGTTCTTAAAAGCAAATAGGTGTCATTGGTTATCTAGAAATGACTACTCTGGCGTTATGGCCTTACAGAGTTTCATAATGCTCTGAACACTGCAGGTTCAGAAACGAACTTTTACCTGTTAGTCTACGTTCATCAGCCTTTATAAGGACTTAGTTCAGTCTCTTAAAAGATAGATGTGTAATCCAGGATTCCAACTGATGGATAGCGAATACCATATAAAAATTTATCAAGTAAAACAGGATTACCCTGTCTTTCATGTCCTTCTTCATAAAAATTACTCTCACAAGATTACATGTAAACACTTATATGGAAGAAGAGATTGTGGATTTTACCAATTAGTTTCTTTAAGTGACAATAGAGTGCTGTTGCATGATGCAGGTATTTATATCTACAGAACAAGAACATTTGTGTTGACCATTTTCGTGAATTAGGAAACATTGAAACATTCTTTTACTCTAGACTTCCAGTAAATTAGTTCAAACTATGTCCATGACAGGGTGTTGATGGATTTTTGTGGATAAGAATGCCAGATGTCCCTTTACCTTAATTGTCATACTGAAATATGAGAAGGAATTCAACATTCAAAACTTTGTTGCAGTGCCAAATAGCTATGGAGTTTGTTAAAGATGAAGGATTTCTTATAAATTCTTGGAGGAATTAGTTAGGAATATGTCATAGAATTATTTGTCAGTTGGAAATCTTGGTATCAAATGTTTAATAAGAGTTGGTTCTACCCACTCAATCAGTAGCCACTAAAGTTTTCCAGAATGCTCTCATTAAATGATTTTTCTAACCAGAGAATTAGGACTGTGTTACTTCGACTCTTTGTATTTCTAAAAGGACATATCGAGAAATGACTACTCCAGCACTGTCTTACACAGTGACAGAGCATTCTAAGCACTGCTGGTTCACAAACAGACTTTTCTCTGGTAGTCTGTGTTCATCAATCTGTATAAAAACTTAGTTCAGTTTCGCAAAATATTGAAATATGATCCATGGATTCCAATTTATAGGTGGATAATGAATACTGTATAACTATGTACAAGAGAAACAGGGTTATCATTCATGTCTTTATGTCATAAAAATTGTGATCACAAGACTGCATGTAAACACTGATAACTGAGCAATGAGGTCACTGATTTTACTAATTAGTTTCCTTAAGTGACGATGAATAGATGGCAGTTAAATTATACAGATCCTGTTATCTGGAGATGAAGAACATTTATATTGACTGCTCATGTTCACAAATTAGGAAACACTGAAAGATTATTTTTTTCTAGATCTATAAAAATTAGTTCAAAATAGATGACATGACAGTATGTTGATAATGGGTCTTTTGTAGATAAGAATGCCAAGAGATGTCTACTTTATTACCATACAAAAATATGTTAAGGAGTTCAACATTCAAAGTTAGATGCAGTACCCAATAAGTTGAGTTTGTTCAAATAATGAAAAAATTCTTCTAAATTCTTGGAAAAATTAGTAATTTATCATGGAAAGAAAGAAATATTATCATTTTAAAATTTATTCCAGGAATCAACTGTTTAATAAGTTTCTTACCCACTCAATCAGTGACCCCTAAAGTTTTCCAGAATGTTCTCATTTCATGTATTCTCTACCAGAGAGTTAGGATATTATTTCATGGACACCATTTTGTAGTAAAAAGTATGAATTGGGAACTATTCATAGCTCTGCATGACTCCAATTGATATAGTTGAATGTACATCTGACAGAACTTCAGAAGACTGCCTTAGGATCATAGCTGTATGCAAGAGAGAAGTATTCAAAAGAAAGCAGAGACAGACTATAATCTGAAAGTTTTGCAGTAGAAAAGAAAAGCAAAATGTTTATGCTGGCCAAATTCATAACACTGAGAGTGGTCCCAAATCAGAAAATAACACTATCCTCAAAGACATGGACATAAGAATCAGCATAGAATATAGAGGATTAGCTGTCTACAATAGTGATCCACATTAAAGAAGTATTTATGAGCATGTATAAGAATAGGGAGGGAGCACACTGATAGTCTGGGAAAAGATAGTTTAATAAAAGTGGAGATACTGTAGTTTCATGGAAGAGTTAGGGAAAAAACTGCAAAGGAAACTCTTCCGGAACTAGTGGGACATGGTGGACCTATGTGGAGGGCACGGGCACCCACGGCTCGGGACCCCAGCCACTGAGTCTCGGCAACAGCGCTGGAAAGGGAGGTGAGGTGAAACCTCAGTAGCCAGAGACATTGGCGGGAAAGCAGCAGGAAGAGCCTAGAGGGAACGAGGCTTGAAGCCCCATGGGGGAAGTTCACCAGGCTAACTAGAGGAGAGAAAAAAATAAATAAAAGGGACTGGTATGGACACGATTCTTTCTCTCCACTCACCTTACAAAGGTGAGCAAGTCAAAGAGCAGGCGCCATTTTGGATATACATAAAAGCTGTGCCACCTTAGGGCTGCGCCCGCCCTCAGCCAGGCAAAAAACTTGACTCTGGTGGGGGGAAATAACAGGAAGTTAAGACCTAGTGAATGTGTGGAGCTTATGAACTGGCACTGTGAAAAAAAAAACAGGGTGTGTGAGAAAACAGAATGCCTGAGATGTGAGTACTCAGTGGGAGACGCCACAAACTCAGTAACCTTGGCAACCCGGTGGGAGATTGCAAGGGAATCTGAACTTACACTGAGGACTGCACAGATCCTTTGTGTGGTCCTTGGGACAGAGCAGATGAATATTATACCCACAAGGGCTAGTGCTCACTGATTGCCTTCAAGAATAGCTCAGCTGTGCATAATTACTTCCCTTCTGAATGAGAGAGAGAGAGAGAGAGAGAGAGAGAGAGAGAGAAGATTTACCACGCCAAACCTGGGTGTGTCCACCTTTGGCACACCCTTAAACCTTAAGAACTGAACAGAGCTCTCTGGCCACACCCATCACAAACCTCTAAAGATCCACCAAAATCAGACAGTCCACTTAATCTAGAGTCATAGTATAATGAGAAAAGCCACCACAGGGATGGGAGAGGGAGCAGGAGATGGGATGGTTGCGGGTGGAAGGGTGATTATGGGGCGGGGGGAAGCCGCTATAATCCGTAATTTCTTTTACACTGCCATAAATGTTGAATAGTGATACATGTATTGTTGTGCCTGAGCGAGTGCTGACAGAGGAGCGCCACACACTGAAAAAGTTTTTAAAGTCCTTTATTGCCAGCGGCCGAGAGTGGGTTCATGCCCCAGAGAACTCTCAACCCCGAGGCCCAAAGTTACAGGGTTTATAAAGGCAAAAACCGCAAAATCGGGAGGGGGAATACATGGTTGCTAAGATCAAAAGAGAGTACATAGTTACTGGGGTCAAGATAACCTAAGACCTAAGTGAAATTAATATCCATTATAATCTTGACAATACCAGTTACAATCTTAACAATTATCAATTATGATCTTGACATTAACCCAATTATTAGTTTTAATTATATATAAGACATAGACAAATCCCATCTTTATCATTTACCCAGGTGCAACCTTTCTACTTTCAAGCTTGAGCAATCATGCTAGGGGGTTTCTGTGCTCTGCCAAGGGTGATGTAGTGCACTGCTATTGTCCGACTATTTGAGATCATAGTTTCAGACCAGAGTTTCACGGTGGGGGGGTGGGGTGCTTTACCAGAATGGAGTCTCAAGTGCTCCAAAATGGAGTCCCTAGTGTCAAGGTGCTACTTCAGTATGATTCTGAATTTCAACTATAATCCTAACTCTTCAGTGAATACTTGAGGATGAATTATTTTGATACTGTGAATTTTATTCCTAATCAAGAATGGATACGAAATTATTGTGGGAGATTTATTTTCACCATGGAATATACTTCCTCTGGATTTTTAAAAGGAAATAGTTGTAAGAGAAAAGATAAAAATGACTACTATGCGGCCAGCTCAGTAGGCTAATCCTCCACCTGCGGCGCCAACACACCAGATTCTAGTCCCCGTCGGGGTGCCGGATTCTGTCCCGGTTGTCCTTCTTCCAGGCCAGCTCTCTGCTGTGGCCTGGGAGTGCAGTGGAGGATGGCCCAAGTACTTGGGCCCTGCACCCGCATGGGAGACCAGGATAAGCACCTGGCTCCTGCCATCAGATCAGCGTGGTGCACCGGCCGCAGCGACCGGCTGCGATGGCCATTGGAGGGTGAAGCAGTGGCAAAGGAAGACCTTTCTCTCTGTCTCTCTCTCACTGTCCACTTTGCTTGTCAAAAAAAATTAAAAAATTAAAAAAAATACAAAAAAAGTGACTACTATCACATGGCTTTGCAGAGTGACATAGTGCTACCACGACTGCATGTATAAAAACAAGCTTTTTCCCTACTGTGATCATCAACCTTTACACAGGCGTACTTTATTCAGTTCATATCAGTGTGCAATGGCTATTAAGCTTGTTCATAATTCTTGAGGTATTTTCTGTAAATTCTTGTAGCAATGACTTAGGAATATGGCATAGAATTATTAGTCACTTTCAAGGGTACCCTTCTGTCAAAAGTATAATAATCGATGGCATTTGACCAACTCAATAGCAACTAATTTTCCAGAAGGTTCTCATCTCACAAATGGAGGTTCTCATCTACCAGAGAGTACTTGGGTTGATATATTTTATGGACACAACTTGGAAGAGAAGAATTGGATTGGGAAATAGAGATATCTGACTCAGGCCTCCAAGTAATATAGTTAGGTTTATGTCTGAAGAGAACCTCAACAGACTGCTAAAGTTGTATCTATGGCAGAGGGGATTCCAACGAAAATGGAAGTGACCCATAATTTGATGCCTGTGAAAAGTCTTGCATTAGAAAAGAATTTCAACATGAAGTATGCTGGTCAATATCCTAACATATCTAGTATCAATATTAGAAAACAACACTAGGATCAAAGACACACCCTTTAGAATCATTAGCAAATGTACTAGACTAGTTGTCTGCAAAGGTAATCCCCATCAGGTAACGGTTTGTGTGGGTGTAGTTGAAGATTTAACCTATGAGAAATGAAAGAGAAGTAAGAAATGGCCTGAGCGATGAAGTGAGGCCTAGGAGTATAGATTAAGCAACTTCAGGTGAAGCATTGAGACTTAAGGAGCTTTTGAGACAGACTTAGAAATGGAATACGAAGAGTGGTTGAGTAGAATCCAGCAGTCACTGCATTTAGAAGTGAAGTGGGCTTATGGGAGCCAAGAGAAAGGTCTAATCACTAATTGCTACTGCTGCTGTGGATGAAAGCAGTGGAAGCACTAAACAAAGCATCCTGGATATGTCTCAAAAATATTGCATTGAATTATACCCTTGGAAAACATATTTAGGGCCAGGGAGTTGCACAGTCATCTATGTGACCCCACAATTATCTGTGTATCACATAGGGCAGTACAGAAAAAAAACGCAGAAGAATCAAATATGGTAAATACTTGTATTTTATAGAAAAGGTAAACTTTGTTTAAAGTTAGGTCATTAATGTCAAAGGAAAAAAAAAGAAGCTTCTAAACACGGTTAAGAAATGATCTTGTTTATCTCATCCTGAAATCAGGTGAAGATGAAATACGTAGTAAGAATCAAATGTGAATTTTTCCAAAAATCCTATTAGTAGCATATGATTTAATTAAACCTGGAATATCTTGAATATTCAAGTTTTTGGACAAACATCCCTTGCATATTCTGTAACTCTTAAGATCCTTAAGGTGATGTTGAGGCACCACCTTAAGATTTTATGAGGCCTTGACAATATGTGATGGTCTCAGTCTTTGTGTCACCTTTGGACCACATTTGCCTGGTAGCACTCTGCATTTTATTTTTTCCCAGAAACCACTCATGTAGAATTATGCAGAGATTTGGTATGTGGGGATGTCATAATTCAGATAGATACTTGAGCCCAGTAAGTTGTAGTTCCTTTATATTTGTTAGTCATCTTTTAGCTTTGCCTCTCAAATCAATTTTACTGTCAGCTGTTGTGTAACAAGAGGCCCCTTTCTTCTAGGCTTTGGAATCATTTTCTCTTTGAAGTCTTCCCTGTAAATGTCTTCAAGGGCCCTCAGGCTTCCACTCACAGTCTCTTTGGAGTCCTTTTGGTTTCCATCCTTACTCCTCCCTAGGTCCTTTAAGCTGCAACCACCCTCTAGTCTGAAGGCATCTGACATGTTTAAGTCTTTGTTTCATTTTTTATTTTCAAAATAGCAACCGCTATCTTTAGCATTGGTGTTTGTGCCAGTTTTCTATGAGTGTCTAGCAACCTACCTGAGAATCTCTTTGGGAAAGTTGTTTGGCCTAGACGTTAAGATGCTCACATCTCATATAGCAGAATCTTAGTTTGATTTCTGGCTTTGGCATCCGAGGCCAGCATTCTGCCACTACAGGCCCTGGGAGGCACAGAAGGTGTTTCAAGGTACAGCTGCATGCCACCTACGTGGGACAACTGTAATGAGTTCTGAGTTCCACTCTCCAGGCCTGGCATTGGGAGGTTTGGCTAGTGGATATAGAAGCTACCTTCTGCCACAGACTTTCTGTCCCTCTGCCATAAAAAAGATCACTTATGGGGCTGGTACTGTGGTGCAGTGGGTTAAAGCCTAAAACTGCAGCACCAGCATTCTATATGGGTGCCGGTTTGAGCCCGGGCTACTCTGCTTCCAACCCAGCTCTCTGTTAATGCTCCTTGGGAAACAGCAGAGGACAGTCCAAGTCTGTGGGTCCCTGCATCCATGTGGGAAACCTGGAAGAAGCTCCTGGCTCCTGGCTTCAGATTGACTCAGCTCCAGCTATTGCAGCCATCTGGAGAGTGAACTAGTGGATGGAAGACCTGTCTCTATATATCTCTATCTCTCTGTGTAACTCTGTTTTCCAAATAGATAAAATAAATTTAAAAAATGATTTACTCTCTCAATATATTCTTTTTTCAGAATCTACAATTTAAGCAAAGCATAAACGTCACTCAGCTGGGGATGATTTGAAGCTGGGGCTACAATCATCCAAAACTTGTTTGTCCACCTAATTGCATTAAACCGGGCTTTTGACTGCACATTTAACTGCATTTAACTTTGGAAGTCTATGTGATGATGTGCCTTGTTGCTTGGGGTCCTTTATAAATTTTACCAGAAAAATAAAAATGGAAGCTGAATCACATTCTCTGACCTAGCAAAACTCACTCAGCATCAGTGATATAGTCTTAAGTACTAGCAACCAATTATTATGGTCTGCTCATATTCAGGAGAGGGAACTTCATGGAAGAAATGCCAAAGTATTACAGACATGCTACTATAAATCTGAAACATTACTCACTTAGTAAAAGTAATTTGATAATGGCTTTATCTAAAAGAAATTCATTATTCCCAACTCAGTAGCATTGAAGTCCTATCGAGTTTTTGTTGTTGCTGCTCTGTGTGCTCTATTTTGTAAAAAGCTTCTAAAGATGATAAAACAGTATTAGTAAGTCATTTTCATTCCCAAAACTATACACATTATGCTCCTAGTGTTTTATGCTATGAGATGTAATTGTCTCAATCCCAAGGAAAAAGTGCAATTTGGAAGATGTACAGTGTTCAATTTTAAGTTGTTAATTTGATTCTAATTATCTTGTACAATATTATTACATTAGTAGCAACACACAACTGATTCAGTTTTAGTTATAATTGTTTACTTCAGGGGATATGGAAGTTAAATATTTTAATCTTCTTTTTCATATCTTTAAAATATTCCCTGTGTCACTTAGTCAAATTGGAGGAAATAAATATACAGATAGAAATGATTTGAAAACGTATATTTTAAATTTCCTTTAGTTGCAGACATCGGAACACACCAGAAAGAAAGCTGCTCAGGAAGAATCTGATAAAGAACTGGAGAAACCCAGGCAACTCCACGTACAAGTGGGAGAAACCTTAACCTGCAACCTGAATAAGTAAGTCAAGTCCCAGAATCACAGAAAATAACTGATGTTCATTAATTTGACTCTGAGGCATAGTTTTTAGTGAGACAGTTTCCTGAAATTAGTATGACGTGAACCTAACTAGACAAAATAATTCTACAAATTAAGGAATAATTTTGAAAAATAAATGCTCTTATTTTTTAGCACAGAAAAATGTACGTAAAAGTTAGGTGCATGTGTTTGGGGGAACATGACAACTTAAACCCACAGGGCTGCCTACTGCTACTACTCCCACTACCGCTACTGCTGCTACTTGTGGTGCTTCTGTAAGTCTTGACACAACCTGGCACTTGTTCAGTTATCTTCCCCTGACTGTGATCATTGGTAATACTTAAGGAGGGTGTCTTGAAACCAACTCTTCTTTGCAGTTTTCCTCCTCTTCTTGAGAAAGAAAGACGAATGTGGAAAGGACGGGAAGTATAACTCGCAGGCTGGTTAGCATTCTACCTCGGGCATTCTGGGGGACTATGTCTGTAGAAGACAGAAAGGGCAAGGCCCACCCCCTCTGATGCCTTCCAAACAGTGTTAGGAATGGATTGCCTCTGGAGTGGCTTTAGTTCCTTTGGTAACCAACAACTCTGTCATTCTCTCCTACAATTTGGTGCTCTCAAATGTCTCAATGTGGGAAAAGCTTATTTTTCCCTCTAGGAACTTGGTTAAATGTGTGAAATGCACAGGGTTATTGATAGCAAGTGCTTGAAAATGCCTTTGGGAGATGGTGTTTTAAATCTAAACTGATTTACTCAACAGAAATATGTCTCTTCTTTTGCAATGAAAATGGGTGCGACTGGAAAACATTAAGCTTAGTGAAATAAGCCAGTCCCAAAAAGACAAATATCCTGCTTATCTCACATGTGGTAATTTATATAGAATTCAAAAAAAAAAAAAAAGGCATAGGGAAGAAGTGAACATCTTGTCATTCAGTTGTTTTTAACTCTTTCTTTATCTTCCTGTGGAACTGTGGTCTCTCTACTTTTTACTTGTTAAATACTATGGTTGCTGGTGAATTAAGCCTGTTATTCTAGAGTGGATTAAGTTATGTTTTTGTGGGGGACAGCACTGTGGTGCAGCGGCTTAAACCCAGGGCTGCAGGGCTGGCATCCTATATGGGTGCTGATTTGAGCCCCAGCTGCTCCACTTCCAATTCAGCTCCCTGCTATTGCTCCTGGGAAAGCAGCGGAGGAAGGCCCAAGTCCTTGAGCCCCTACACCCACGTGGGAGACATGGAGGAAGCTTCTGGCTCCTGGCTTTGGATCGGCCCAGCTCTCTCCATTGGGGTTATTTGGGTAATGAACCAGCAGATGGAAGACTTCCCTCTCTGTGTCTCTACCACTCTCTGTAACTCTTTGAAATAAATAAAATGAATCTTTTGAAAAACTAAAATTTTGTTTTTGCTAAAAGTGTAAAAAAGTAATGAAGAGAGGAGATGGTTTGTGGGAGAGCAGGAAGGAGTGAAATACATTTATCTCCTTAGAATTTTGCTTATGAAATACATGACATCTGTTCTCTTTACATTAATAAAAAAGTATAAAATATTGTTATAAAATTATAAAATGTTTATATAATTATAAAATTATAAAATATTCAGCATGCACAATATGATGCTTTCACATATTTGTATATAGTTAAATGGTCATTATAAGCAAGAAAATCATCCTGTATCTTAGCTAACACAGCTACCATTTAAATATGAGTTTATCAAGTGGCATCAAGGAACTTTAAGTAGAACCTCCCAGAAAGGAGCATTACCTCATTAGCTATATATCTTTAATAACCATTTCTCTCCCTCTGCCTTTGTGTGAACCAGTTGTTTACAACCCACTAGAAATATGTTTTGTTAATTTTGAGCAATTTGAAAACATCGGTTGCATACAGTAGGTATGCCCGGACACATTTTTAGTGTTAAAATACTTTTATTAAATGGGACAGTCCATTTATGCTTACAGCCTTTTTAAAGATAAACCATTAGTAAGTGGAAAAAATGACATACTAAGCATTTGTCTTGCAATTTTCACAGGGCGCATGAGGAATTAACAGTGGTCAGAACTGAATTTCTTCAGGAGACAGAGAGGAATGAATCTTTACCCAGCACTAGTACTGTGAGGCCTGCTGTACCGTCATCCAGTGTTGGGAATGTTCATGGTGGTTTAATGTGCAAAGGAAACCATGTCCCACAAAGAAAGTTAAGAATTCCTACCTCACAGCTACAGCTTTCACGTAACCGCACACTGGACTGCTCGTACATGGTTAGATATGTTGTGTTTTTTCCTTTGGGTTTTAGATTGATGATATAATCATTTTTGATTTGGTGAAATACTGATTATGACTGAGTGATAAATGCTAATTTTCACAATTGTCTTCATCAGATAGAAAGGAAATAAGTGTATGACTTTTCACTTCATAGAATAAATGGAACCAAATGAGCACATTTTAAATTTCTTAAAAGCTGCATTTATGTTAGCTTTTAGAAACTGAATATCTTTCCCTATAACTAAAGGTATAGTTTGGAATACGTTGGCTTATTTTCCAACTGAATTTGCACTGACTGTGGTTCACGGCATTTGTTAATGTTTTGTTGCAACATCCAGGTTTTTTTGTTTATTCTTTTTTTTTAGCTTTTATTTGATAAATATAAATTTCCAAAGTACAGCTTATGGATTACAATGTCTTTTTCCCCCTCATAACTTCCCTCCCACCCACTACCCTTCCATCTCCTGCTCCCTCTCCCCTTCCATTCACATCAAGATTCATTTTCAATTCTCTTTATACACAGAAGATCAATTTAGTATATATTAAGTAAAGATTTCAACAGTTTGCACCCACACAGAAACAAAAGGTGTAAAGTACTGTTTGAGTACTAGTTATAGCATTAATTCACATTGAACAACACATTAAGGACAGAGATTCTACATGAGGAGTAAGTGCACAGTGACTCTTGTTGTTGACTTAACAAATTGACACTCTTGTTTATGGCATCAGTAATCACCCTAGGCTTTGTCATGAGTTGCCAAAGCTATGGAAGCATTTTGAGTTTGACGACTCCGATCTTATTTAGACAAGGTCATAGTCAAAGTGGAAGTTCTCTCCTCCCTTCAGAGAAAGGTACCTCCTTCTTTGATGGCCCATTCTTTCCAGTGGGATCTCACTCGCAGAGATTTATTTTATTTTATTTTATTTTTGCCAGAGTGTCTTGGGTTTCCATGCCTAAAATACTCTCATGGGCTCTTCAGCCAGATCCAAATGCCTTAAGGGCTGATTCTGAGGCCAGAGTGCTGTTTAGGACATCTGCACTTCTATGAGTCTGCTGTGTATCCTGCTTCCCATGTTGAATCGTTCTCTCCCTTCTTAATTCTATCAGTTAATATTAGCAGACACTAGTCTTCTTTATGTGATCTTTTTGACTCTTAGACCTATCATTCAATTTTTCTACCTCTTGAATTAGAAATGTGATCCAAACATTTCATCACAAATGGATGCTTTTTAAAGAAATCCAGTATAAGTGCTTTTTTGTGAAGTATGTAAACCTGTAATAATAAAAAGATTAACTTTTTAAGTTTTTTGCAGTTTCTTCCATTAAAAAGGAAAATCCTCATTTGCTAATAATGCATCACCATGCTAATGCTTGTAAAATATTTCTATAGCTGAGAAATGGCTCATCAGTTTTGTGACTTAAATCAAGATTTTGTTTCCATTTTAGAAATGAAATTCTAGTATTTCTATCTTGTTATTGCTTGAATGATTGATAATGTATATGGCAATGAATCATATCTTGAAATAACAATTACCACCAAACTGAATTGACTATTTTCTTCCCACCAAGAATTCTGTACAAAGCTTCACAGTCCCATCTCAAATGAAATTAATTATTTTTATGTCGCTAGGCTTGATTCCAATGAAAAAGATGGCTTTAAATTATACACTTCTCCTATTAAAGGGGCATGCTCTTGGTCCTCTTTTTCTTACACCCTTGCCAATGATTTAAAGGCAAGCAGCACATCATTTTTTTAGAAAAAAAATTATTTAACAAATGTAAATTTTGAAACTACAACTTTTGGATTATAGCAGTTTTCCCCCCCATAACCACCCTCCCACCTGCAAACCATCCCATCTCCTACTCCCTCTCCCATCCCATTCTTCATTAAGATTCATTTTTAATTATCTTTATATACAGAAGATCAACTTAGTATAAGTAAAGATTTCAACAGATTCACCCACACAGATGCACAAAGAATAAAGAACTGTTTGAAGAATATTTTTACCATTAATTCTCATAGTATAACACATTAAAGACAGGGATGCTACATAAGTAAGTGCACAGTGACTCCTGTGTATCAGGAGTATATCAGGAGATAGAAGACCTCTCTGTCTCTCTAAGTCTTTTAAATAAGTCTTTTAAAGTTTTTAAGTCTTTTAAATAAAAAATGTTAAAAAATTTGTATCCTAGGTTTCACCGGATGATGCAGGATGTTGTTGCATGAATTCCAAAATTGAAATCCAGAATTTGAAGAAGGAATTAAGTGACCTCAGGAGACAAGTATGTTGAAATTAAATGTGTCAATAGAAATACTAAAGTTGATTATATATTGTAAGTTTTTGGATACAGTTTCACAAAACATAACATTTTCTATGTTCATTTTAATTAATTTAGTACTATTCTATTTTAATAAAGCATTTAAACTCTCACTTTGCTATTTCCCTTAAAGTTAAATTTAAAAATTTAAAATATTATTTGCCCTTAAGAACTTGAAAATTATGCATTATTCCTCTTGAGCTGGCATATTTTATTTCCTTTGAAACAGTATTTATAGTGATACTTCTTACTGTCATGGTGAAGAAAGCCAGGTTTAATAAGAGTCTTGAGAGTGTTTAAGGAAATGCTGCAGAGACTTTTCATTGCTTATTTTCACTCTTGTGAATGGATACAGAGCTTATGTGTATTTATTTCATAGATTTAATAACTTGTACAGAAAGGCCATTATACTCTGCTCCAAAATATTTTCAGCTACTATAAGATCTATCTCAAATATAGACACTTGCTTCATTTTCCTTTAACTTCTTCATATAACAAAAGGATAGACCTATTCAAATCAACTGTGGTGTACACTCATGAGAATTAAAATTATCTGGATGATGACACTGGACTTTAGTGCATCAATTTATCGAGATAGAAAGGGGCTTACTAACATTCAAGTCTAATGTATACTCTGAAAAAAATGTCGGGCCAGCATTATGATGCAACAGGTTAAGCCATGGCTAGTCACTCCAGCATCCCATGTTGGAGTGCCCATTTGCTCAGCTTCCTTCTTTTTTTTTTTTTTTTGACAGGCAGAGTGGACAGTGAGAGAGAGAGACAGAGAGAAAGGTCTTCCTTTGCCGTTGGTTCACCCTCCAATGGCCACCGCGGCCGGTGTGCTGTGGCCGGTGCACCGCACTGATCTGAAGCCAGGAGCCAGGTGCTTCTCCTGGTCTCCCATGCAGATGCAGGGCCCAAGCACTTGGGCCATCCTCCACTGCACTCCCTGGCCACAGCAGAGAGCTGGCCTGGAAGAGGGGCAACCGGGACAGAATCCGGCGCCCCGACCGGGACTAGAACCCGGTGTACTGGCGCCGCAAGGCGGAGGATTAGCCTAGTGAGCCGTGGCGCCGGCCTCAGCTTCCCTCTAATCTACCTAGGAAGGCAGCAGATGATGGCTCCAGTGCTACCCATTTGGGAGACCTGGATGGAGTTTGTGACTCCTGGGTTCAATCTGGTCCAGCCCTGCCCGTCACAACCATGTTGGGAGTGAACGAGCAGATGGAAGATCTGTTTTCCCTTTCACTTTTTTGTTCTGCATTTTAGGTGCATTTATTTTAAAAACACATTGGTTTAAAAAGTTTTACACCAAAATAACTTCTCTCTTAAACTCATTTTCCCATACAGTTATTACAGCACCCTCAAATATTTCACATACAATAAATTTCACATGTTTAAACTAATAAAATTCAATGTCCGATACTGTATTCCCAGCATTGTATGACCATTACCACTGTAAACTTAGGCATATTTTTCACCATCAAAATAAGCCTTGTATAAGTTATCAATAACCACTTCAGTCCCTCTGTCTTCTCTAGTCCTAGGCAATCACTTTCTTCAGGTCTCTACAGATTTACCTGTTCTTGACAGTTCTTATAGATAGGGTGCTACAGTATATTTTTCTTGGTAACTGGCTTCTAGCAGGTAGCATAATAATTTCACAGTTGATTCATGTTGTGGCATGTATCAGAACTTCTTTCTATTTATTGTCAAATAATTTTTATTTTTTTAATTTATTTATTTGAGAGGTAGAGTTACAGACAGTGAGAAGGAGAGACAAAGATCTTCCTTCTGTTGCTTCATTCCCCATATTACATTCAACAGGAATGTATACATGAACAGAAGGAGGTGAATTGAAACATGTCATGATATTTTTCAAAGTACAGATTACACTCTAATAAACTCATTGTTAAATTGAAAATATCCTCAGTGAAAAATGCACTTAATACACCTAGTCTTGCCAACATCCTCGCTTGTGATTGTGGTTGACTGGGAGCTGTTTAACTGCTGCTGTTCAGTGTCATGGGAGAGCAGTGTCTGCATATTCCCAACTTGGGAAATGCTCCAAATTCAGAGGGTGTGTCCTAGAGAATGTGTATCACTTGTGCACAGTCATAAACATGAAAAATCAGAAGTCAGACTATCACAAGTCTGTTATAGACTGAGTGTACCTTGGAATTAAATGTTCCAACTATGATTTAACAATAAAATTATAAAGTAGTGACAAAAATATCTTATTAGGTAGAGGTGAAACATTTTCAGTAGCAACTGGCTGACACCCTCAAAGATAATATCAGAGATATTACTGGAGCTCATAGTTCATTATTACCCTCTGTAAAAAGATGAGACAAAGGATGTAAGAACAAATGAAGTAAAATCAAAGATAAGCCCATAAGATATTCAACATGTGGAAGAGAAATTCTGTAGCTGGATAAAGAATGTAACTTTTTATATGTGAATTTCAGTAAATACAGCTTTTTAAAATTTTCTGTATCATTGCAGTACACTTTTGTCATTACAGTGAATTTATTTCTTAAATTTCTGACATTCACTTGGCCCTTCTTGTAATTTCACTCTTTTTAAAATAATGCCCCTAGGAAAATTGAGGATTGCATAGCATTTCTCATGGAAGTTGAGAGACATTTTGTTGTGTTAACAATATTGTAATATTATATTCCTATGGCTATGTGGAAACAAAACCTATTAAATCACAGAATAAAATGTAATGAAATGCTCCAAAAATTTTCTATTTTTTGAATGTATACCTAGCCTATGTATCTTTATTTCATATATTTCAGAATAAATTCTATAGAACAAATTCTATAGAAACTCCATTATACTCTTAGACAAAATTCATATGTTTTGATTAATTTACAATCTATTGGAAAAATTTGTCATACATGTTAGGCTATTCATGTATTCATATACAGATGTAAATACATATGAACTAGAGAATTGTCTAGATCTTGCCACTATACTTTTTAAAATCAATGTGTTGAGATACAAGGGAGCTTCCTAAATGTACACTATGAAAAATATGCATTGGTTTAAAAAAGTTGCATGAAAATGAACTTATCTGTTAAGTCCATTATTTCCACAAACCTTTTAATGTAACCTCATATATTTTAAATAAGTTCATCCATTTAATTTAATAAAATTCACTGACCCTTAGGATATTTCCCAGAGCCATATGACCATCACAACTATCAACTTTAGCACATACTTAGCAACCTAAAAAGAAACCTTATACCAGTTACCCATCGCCAATCAACTCCTCTATCTTCCCTAGTCCTGGGCAATCAAATTTTTCTCAGGTCTCCAAGGAGACATTTCATATAAATAGGGTCCTACAGTATGTAGTTCTTTATGACTGGCTTCTTGTATTTAGGTATTTTCTGGGTTCGCCATGTTGTAGCTTGTGTTAGTACTTTTTTATTGTCAAATATTCTTGTATTATATAGTGCAATACTATTCTGTTGTATAAATTACCCAATTCATCAGTGGATTAACATTTAGGTGGTTTCTACTTTTTGACTATTATTAATGCTGCTTTGAGCATTCATTTGCGAGTAATTTTGTGAGAATTAGTGTTTTCCTCCTTGCCATTGGATTCTATCCATCTCTGGCTTAACTGTACCTGTTTGCCATCTCTCCACTTTTCTTTGTGCTGTCCACTCTTCCTTTTAGTTCCTGTTCATCTAACCTTGTTTATGCAGATCGAGGCCCAAATTTCCCTTTTTTTCAGTAAGCTTTTCATTCTGTGACATTTTTATCTCTTATAGGCATAACTGTTTTCAGTACTTGTCAGCTACTTTGTGCATAGCAATGTAACCCTTAGTTTTACATAGCATTTTGTTTTTTCATAGGAGATAATCTTCTCTAAATAGAAATGTAACTCAGAGGAAAATATCTGATATGCATGTCACTTTTCCTCGTATATATTGAAGATAGTTTAGAAGACATTAAAATAAACACTATATGCTGTATTAAAATGTATTTGTGAGATTTTGGCATATATTTTTCATATAAGTATTAGAAAATGCAATGTAAAGTCATTACTGTATTCATAGTACATTTTGTATATCTCTTTATCCATTGATAGATATTCTAGTTATCTCTATCCTTTTGGGTACTCCAAATATATGTTATCTGAAAACTGGTGTGTGGCTATCTTTTGGTGTCCTTGCTTATATTGTTAATGTCTTTTACACTGCCATGAAAGTTGATTAACGATGCATGTATGATTCTGAATTCCAACTGTAATCCTAACTCTTCAGTGAGCCCTTGAGAATGAGTTATTTTGAGACTATAAGTTTAATTCCTCATCAAGAATGGATACTAAATTATTGTGGAAGCTTTATTTTCACCATGGAATATACTTCCTCTGGATTTTTGTTTTTTATTTTTTTATTTTTTGATAGAGTGGACAGTGAGAGAGAGAGAGACATAGAGAAAGGTCTTCCTTTGCCGTTGGTTCACCATCCAATGGCCGCCGCGGCCAGCGCGCTGTGGCCAGCGCACCGCGCTGATCTGATGGCAGGAGCCAGGTGCTTCTCCTGATCTCCCATGGGGTGCAGGGCCCAAGTACTTGGGCCATCCTCCACTGCACTCCCGGGCCACAGCAGAGAGCTGGCCTGGAAGAGGAGCAACCGGGGCAGAATCCGGTGCCCCGACTGGGACTAGAACCCGGTGTGCTGGCTCCGCAAGGCGCAGGATTAGCCTAGTGAGCCACGGCGCCGGCCTCCTCTGGATTTTTAAAAGGAAATAGTTGTAAGAGAAAAGATAAACATGACTACTATGACATGGTTTTGCAGAGTGACATAGTGCTACCACGACTGCATGTATAAAAACAAGCTTTTCCCCTACTGTGCTCATCAACCTTTACACAGGCTTACTTTATTCAGTTCATATCAGTGTGCAATGGCTATTAAGCTTGTTCATAATTCTTGAGGTATTTTCTGTAAATTCTTGTAGCAATGACTTAGGAATATGGCATAGAATTATTAGTCACTTTCAAGGGTACCCTCTCTGTCAAAAGTATAATAATCGATGGCATTTGACCAACTCAATAGCAACTAATTTTCCAGAAGGTTCTCATCTCACAAATGGAGGTTCTCATCTACCAGAGAGTACTTGGGTTGATATATTTTATGGACACAACTTGGAAGAGAAGAATTGGATTGGGAAATAGAGATATCTGACTCAGGCCTCCAAGTAATATAGTTAGGTTTATGTCTGAAGAGAACCTCAACAGACTGCTAAAGTTGTATCTATGGCAGAGGGGATTCCAACGAAAATGGAAGTGACCCATAATTTGATGCCTGTGAAAAGTCTTGCATTAGAAAAGAATTTCAACATGAAGTATGCTGGTCAACATCCTAACACATCTAGTATCAATATTAGAAAACAACACTAGGATCAAAGACACACCCTTTAGAATCATTAGCAAATGTACTAGACTAGTAGTCTACAAAGGTAATCCCCATCAGGTAACGGTTTGTGTGGGTGTAGTTGAAGATTTAACCTATGAGAAATGAAAGAGAAATAAGAAATGGCCTGAGCGATGAAGTGAGGCCTAGGAGTATAGATTAAGCAACTTCAGGTGAAGCATTGAGACTTAAGGAGCTTTTGAGACAGACTTAGAAATGGAATACGAAGAGTGGTTGAGTAGAATCCAGCAGTCACTGCATTTAGAAGTGAAGTGGGCTTATAGGAGCCAAGAGAAAGGTCTAATCACTAATTGCTACTGCTGCTGTGGATGAAAGCAGTGGAAGCACTAAACAAAGCATCCTGGATATGTCTCAAAAATATTGCATTGAATTGTACCCTTGGAAAACATATTTAGGGCCAGGGAGTTGCACAGTCATCTGTGTGACCCCACAATTATCTGTGTATCACATAGGACAGTACAGAAAAAAAACGCACAAGAATCAAATATGGTAAATACTTGTATTTTATAGAAAAGGTAAACTTTGTTTAAAGTTAGGTCATTAATGTCAAAGGAAAAAAAAAGAAACTTCTAAACACGGTTAAGAAATGATCTTGTTTATCTCATCCTGAAATCAGGTGAAGATGAAATATGTAGTAAGAATCAAATGTGAATTTTTCCAAAAATCCTATTAGTAGCATATGATTTAATTAAACCTGGAATATCTTGAATATTCAAGTTTTTGGACAAAAGTTTCTAGGGAATCTTTAGAAAGTAAAATATAACCACTCTTTCAAAAATAGCTGTTTACGGGCCAGCTACATTGCACAGTAATTAATCCTCTGCGTGCGGCACTGGCATCCCATATGGGTGCTGGTTCTAGTCCTGGCTGCCCCTCTTCCAATCCAACTCTCTGCTATAGCCTGGGAAAGCAGCAGAAGATGGCCCACGTGCTTCTGCCTCTGCATGCACATGGGAGACCAGGAAGAAGCACCTGGCTCCTGGCTTTGGATTGGCACAGCTCTGGTCATTGTGGCCATATGGGGAGTGAACCAATGGAAGGCCTTTCTCTCTTGTCTCTCCCTCTCACTGTCTGTAACTCTACCTCTCAATTAAATAAAATAATCTTTAAAAATTTTTTAAAAAATAAAAAATTGCTGTTAAAAATAATTCATTAACAGTATTTGGGTTTTTTGAACTCTGTATTTGTTTTTCATTTTTACTAGAAAGACAGAAAGAGAGGGATAAGGTGAGGATGAGAGAGGGGGTGAGAAAGAGATCTTTCATTTATGGGTCCACTACTGAAATACCTACAGTAGCCTAGAGCTGGAGCCCAGAATTCAATCCAGTTCTACCATGTAGGTGCAGGATCCAAGTACTTGAGACATCATTTGCTGTTTCACTGAGTGTTCATTAGCAGGAATCTAGATTAGAATCCAAGTTGGCCAAACTTCATGCAGACATTCTGATTTGGGTTGCAGAAATCTCTAGTAGCATCATAGCCACCGTACCTCTATCTTTAATGAATGAATTTTGATAATTTGAAATCCACAAAAGATAGTGTTGAAAGTGTAAGTCAACCTGAACTCTTTTTTGGGAAGTCATTATTTTTGAAATCTGATTATCATCAGATTTTATAGAATATTACTCATTAACTCACGGGGAATAATACTTTTAGAAAGAAGCCTACATTTTAAAAAATAATTTTCACATTTTCTTAAGTCTAAAGATGAACAGCAACACATAATGCTGCTTGCTGAGTTAAATCAAGCTCTGCAGGACAAATTGGACGAAGAGATGAAGAAAAATGGTGATTTAGGAGACAAGATAACTCAGTAAGATTTTAGTATTTCAGGTTATATCGATTATTCTTTAATTAACTTATCTATAGTTTGACTATATTAAAGCCTAAATACACATTTTCTTATGTTTTCATAATTGAACTGTACCCTGCAAAAGTTTACTTCTGAAACTCACAGAACCATCTGAAACCTTTTATATTTTTTGAATCCCAAAATGTAACATTTTTTGTTTCATGATTTCATAAACAGTAATAACAATGCCCTGGCACATAACGTCAACTGAATTCTTCTTAATGTATCTTCAGCTTCTTTTTCTGGAGATACATTTGCTGTCTTTGATAATGTTTCCATTTTTGGTAACAATCTTCTCTTAAACATCCAAATATTCAAATATTTAAAATATATCAGCATCATTCTTTCATAAAATTAAAATTTATATTTTTAGCTATAAAATATTTCATGAGATGTGCTAATTTTCTTTGTGTATTCCTCCAGTATATACTGTACATATACAGTATATATACTGTATATACTGTATGCATTTAACTGTTTTAAATATATATGTGTACCTATTGCATGTATATGCACATATATACATATTATATTTGATACATAAAAATGTATGATCTCTTCCAGGCCAGCTCTCTGCTGTGGTCCAGGAGTGCAGTGGAGGAAGGCCCAAGTGCTTGGGCCCTGCACCCCATGGGAGACGAGGAGAAGCACCTGGCTCCTGCCTTCGGATCAGCACGGTGCGCCGGCCGCAGTGCACCAGCCGCAGCGGCCATTGGATGGTGAACCAACGGTAAAGGAAGACCTTTCTCTCTGTCTCTCTCTCTCACTTTCACTCTGCCTGTCAAAAAAAAAAGAGAAAACAAACTTCCAAGGTCAGAGGAGTCCTTTAATTCTTACCTCTCTCTATTTTTATTGCAAACTAGAAACTACTGGATTTTCTAATACAACCCTCTGGAAAAATGGAGCCTCCTGTGATTTTATTGGAGTTCATCCTATTAGACAATAAATATTCAGAAATACTGCCTTTTGAAAATTTGATTTTACCTGAGACAAAGAAGTTAGGGGAGAGAGAGTGTGTGAGTGAAAGCAAGATAAAGAGCACACAAAACATTCCCATTCACTGGTTTACTCCTAAAATAACCAGATCTCATGTGAGGCCAAAGCTAAGAGCTGGGAACTGAAGCCAGGGGTCCCATGTGATTTATAGGAACCCAATTATTTGAGCCATCCCTGCTTCCTTCCAGTGCCTACATTGGCAGAATGGTAGACTCAGGAGCAATAGGCAAGTAAAAAACAAAAGCACTCTGATGCCCAGTCCCACGAATCTTTTTGACATAATCTCTTCACCTTGGGCTTCCAGAAGAGCCAGAATAGGACAGTATTGTGAATGTTCTTTAACTCCTAAGACCCATACGGTGATTTGAGGCACCACCTAAAGTTTTTCTGAAGTTTTATTGTCCATTGTACAGTCATCATCTTTGCTTCATCTCTGGATCCTGTTTGCCTAGAAGCACTCTGGATTTGATTTTATTCCAGAAACCACCTTTTATTTTATTTTATTTTTTTTACAATTGCATGGTGATTTGTTATGTGGAGATGCTATAATTCACATATATGGATTTAGATACTTGAACCCAATAAGTCATAGCTTCTTTAAATTTGGTAGTCTTCCTTTAGTTTCTCTCTCACATCAGTTTTACCTTCAGCTTCCTGAAGAATGGGGCCCTTGTCTTCCAGGTCTTGGTATCCTTTCTTGACAGTTCCTTCAAAACCTCAAGTTTCCACACAGTCTCTTTGATGTCCTTTTGGTGTTCATTCTTCCTCTTTTGTAGGCCCTTTCAGCTTCCACCTCCCTCTGGTCTGAAGACATTTAACCTATTGTAGTCTTTGTTTCAATTTCCTGAAGTTACAACTCCCTGTATCTAGTGTCACCATCTAGTGTATCTGGGGCACCACCTTCTGTTGCCCTCTCAGGCACATTTGTAGGGAGCTGAACCAGAAGCAGAACACCAAGGAGTTGAACCAGTGCTCCAGTATGGAATTCCAGCATCACAGCCAGCAGCTCAATATACTGTACACAATGCCAGCTTTGTTTGGTGTTGATAGTTGCTTTTTTTGGACCTTACCTGGGACATCAGTTGGAATGTCAATATGTTGTTTCACTTTCTCGTCTTTGGGTGGCTAATTTCTAAGTCCGAGTTTGCTTGAGAGATTCAGGTGGAAGCAGCATCACATTTTACAGCCTAGCAAAAGTCACTCAGCATGTGTGCCCTATTCTGTTCACTAGATACACAGTGCCTTGTCCAGCTCACATTCAGGAGAGAAAATTTCATGGAAAAATTGTCAAAGGGTTTGTAGACATGCTCTAAATGTACTACTTTTAAGTATCAGTTAATGGTTTTATTTGAGGGAAATGACTCTTTCTCCACTCAGTACCGGGGAAACTCCATCAAGCTTTTCTCTTGCTGTTGTTTAATATGTGCCCTTATTTTGTGGAAAACATCAAATGATGACAAGTCAGTTTCATTGACTGAAACATTTTCATTCACAAAAGTATACAGATCGCATCATAAACTTTTATCCTCTGAATTGTGATTTCTCATTAACCCCAAGGGAAAATTATAATTTAGGAATTATAGTATAGTTTTAGTTGCTTTAATTGCTATTCACTTTTAATCAATGCTTATATTCTTTGATAACTAATTTACATGAGTAGTAATGTAATAATGGTATTACTTTCATTATAATTCAAATTTCAGTCAATGTGTATTGAAGATAAATATTTTAAACTTTGGCTTGTTTTTTACTTTAAAATCTCTAAGAATCACTGATTCAAAACTAAAAGAAATAAATAAAAACATTAATACATATTTTAATGATTTTTTAAATTACCTTTTTATTTTGCTTTAGAAAAAAGCATCATGTCAAAAAAGTTCCGAGTATCTAATGGAGAGTGGTGACATTTCAAAAAGTATACAAAAAGAACACAGAATCCATGTTGGGATATCTACACTCTCCAAAATGAAAGCTCCTCAGGAAGCCATTTCTAAAGAATTGGAGGAATCTAAGCAACTCCTTCTAGAGGGATTTGAAGATGTGAGAAGAAAACAAGATGAGATCATTCAGGTTGCAAAAGCTTTTTCAAAGCAAGTGAATGAGTAAGTCAAAACATAGAATTGCAGACAATAGCTTACATTTGCTAATTTGCCACTAAAGCATAATTCTTAGTGAAACAGATTCCTGAGATTAGTAAGGATATAATCTACCTAGACAAAGTGATTTTGGAAAATAATGTTAGTAAATGAAATTACCAGTAAATTTTTAGTGCAGAACAATTTACGTAAATGTTAACAACTCTGTTAACCTAAGTTCAAGATCACAACTTAAGTGTCTAGCATCTCTTCCTCCCCCTGCTCCACCTGTTGGTACAATATGGCACTTGTCTAGTTACCTTTCCTTTATTGTGATCATTGGTATTACCACTAAAGGATGCCTTGAGAAAGATTAAGAAAGAGAGGAAGGAAAGTATAGTGTCTGGAAGAAAGAAAGAGCAAGTCCCACCTTTGATGTCTTCCTAGCTGCTTTAGTTGTTGCTGAATACTTACTTGGCTATCTCATTCCCCACAGTCATTGTTGTTCTGAGTTATCTCTCAATGCCAAAAATCAAGCATTTGCTTAATTTCTTCCAAAAAGTGGGTGAAAAAAGCAGGGCTGTCGAAAGTAAGCACCTGAAAATGTCTTTGATGGTATTCTAAATCTCTTAGTTTTCTATCCTTTTTAAAAAGTTACTGTTTCATATATTTAAGTGGCAAAACATGATGTTTTGAAATATTTATATATTAGAAAATGTTTACTAGCATCAAAGAAATCAACATCCATTATATCAGAATTGTTATTTAAATAAAATATTTCTAATGGCATGCGCAAGGATTTTGAGAACAGAGCCTTTTGGGAGGAAGCAGATGTCACCGATTCAGTCATACAGCATTGACAGGCATCCTTCTCCCTTGTACTGGGTTTGAGTCACGTTGTGAAATTTTTAACTTTAAAAATTAAAAGACCTGCCGGCGCCGCGGCTCACTAGGCTAATCCTCCGCCTAGCGGCGCCGGCACACCGGGTTCTAGTCCCGGTCGGGGTGCCGGATTCTGTCCCGGTTGCCCCTCTTCCAGGCCAGCTCTCTGCTGTGGCCCGGGAGTGCAGTGGAGGATGGCCCAAGTGCTTGGGCCCTGCACCCCATGGGAGACCAGGAGAAGTACCTGGCTCCTGGCTCCTGCCATCGGATCAGCGCGGTGCGCTGGCCGCAGCACGCCGGCCGCGGCGGCCATTGGAGGGTGAACCAACGGCAAAAGGAAGACCTTTCTCTCTGTCTCTCTCTCTCACTGTCCACTCTGCCTGTCAAAAAAAAAAAAAATTAAAAGACCTTAATTATACAGAAAATGTGCTCTGACACATTTTCAGTATTAAAACACTGTTTATTGTGCATGCTCATTGACTCTTTTAAAAAATGAAATTCATGTAAGAATTATTAAGGGGAAAATGAAGTACTAAACATTGGTCCTTTCAATCTTCACAGAGCTAATGAAGTGTTAGCAGAGGTCAGAACTAAAAATTTTCTCCTGGAGAAACAACAGACTGGAACATTAACCAAGTCTGTTTCTACGCAAACTGTTTCTACGCAAACTTCGGTAGCGTCACATAGCGTTGGAAATTGTGCTAATAGTTTCTGGCTCAGCAGAGATCTTACTCCACAACAAAACTTGGAGACTCCTACTTCAGCAACTCAGGCTTCACGTCACAACACTGCAGAGTCTTTGGACACGGTTAGATATATTGCCTCTTTCCCCTTGGGTTTCAGGTTGTTCATATACTTCTTATTTTTAGTTTGTTGAAGTACTTAGTTTGATTGACATATGTATGCTAGTAATGGTTGTAATTATCCTCATTAATGTAGACTTGAAACACATGTTGCAGCTAATTTTTAAATATATATTTATTTATTTGAGAAGCAGAGATACAGACAGAGGGAGAAACAGAGAGGTCTTCCATTTGCGATTCACTCCCCAAATGGGTGCAAAAGCTGGAGCCTAGCCAATCTGAAGTCAGAAACCAGTGGCTTTCTCCAGGTCTCCCATGCAGGTGCAGGGGTCCAAGCACCTTGACCATCTTCCACTGCTTTCCCAGGCAATAGCAGTGAGCTGGCTCAGAAGAGGGGCAATGGGGACAAGAACCAGCACCTGTATGGCATTCCAACACTGCAGGCAGAGGCTTAGTCCACTATGCCACAGTGCCATCCTCAATATTTTGCAACTATTTAATAAACTTAACAAATACAACCAAACTGACATATTTACAAATATTTCAAAACTGCTTTAAGTTAGGTTTTGATAATTGAATATTTTTACCTAGTAACTAAAGATATACTTTGGAATCTGCTAACGTATTTTTAACTTGATTTTCATTTGTGGTCCAAGACACTTTTAAGGTTTGTGCACCATCACATTTTACACTTCTAATCATAGTGAATGATTAGCAAACATTTCATCACAGATGGGTGTTCATTATTTAGAGTCCACGGGTGAGTGTTGTGGTGCAGTGACTTGGGTCATCCTGGAGATGTCCTTGGCCCATATCTGAGTACTACTTTGTGTCCGGATCCTCCACTTCCAATCTAGCTTCCTGCCAGTGCATCCTGGGAAGTAGCAGATGATGGTTCAAGTGCTTGGGCCCCTGTCACCCATGAAAGAGGTTCAAATGAGTTTTCAGCTTCCTGGATTCAGCCTAATCCAGCCTTAGCTATTTTGGGCATATGGAGAGTTAGCTGTCAGATGAAGCATCTCTCTTTGTCTCACTGTCACTCTGCCTTTCAAGTAGCTGAAAAGAAATGAACATTAAAAAAGTAATCCAAGGCAAATGCTTTTGATCATTTTCTTCCATAAGAACACATCCTGAATTACTGCCTTACTTATAGCAAGTTTAGTTCAACTTTTATAAAATGAATCTGTTGCCTGGTAATTGTACAATAGATTTTAAGTAGTTAAATCAAATATATAATTGCATTATTTAAGAGGAAGTTCACTCATGCCTATCTTATCCATCACTTGAATTGTTGATCATTATGATGGCAATGATAATCAGGTCTTTAAATTGCAACTACATCAACAAAATCAATTATGTTTTTCTATCCAGGATCCTATATAAAGCCACATATAGTCATTCTCCATTGGAGATGTAACACAGACCTTCCAATCCAACCATGTGGTGACAATGATTACAGTCCATTTCTGGCAACTTAAATTGGATCTGATTGTGGAACATTGTACCAATTTTAAAGTTGCTAAAACCCTGTTGACCCCATTTAACACATTTACCTAATTTTGACATTTTTATGATTGGGGGGACATTACAAATAATAAAACAATTGTATTGAAAGAAAATAAATAACTACAAATAGCAGCTAGACTCTATTTGTATCTTCTTAAAATATTTCCATCAATACACATGATTTATACTTGGAATCCTATTTAAGATATTTTTATTTCAGAGAAAAATTTCAAAAGCCCATTTTGAATGATGGCTCAGCCTGGTTTACTTTTAATGCTTATTTATTTGAAAGCCAGTTAGAAGGAGATAGACAGTAAGAATGGGGAGGGAGAGAGAAAGAGAAAGCGAGATCTTGCCACCATTGGTTTACTCCCCAAATGGCTGTAATAGCCAGGTCTGGGCCAATCTGAATCCAGAAGCCATCCTTATCTCCCATATAGAAGGTAGTTGTCTGGACCATCTTCAGTGTCTTCACCAGATGTATTAGTGGGACACTGGGTCAGAATCAGAGCAGCCAAGACTCAAACTGGGTCTAATACTGGATGCCAGCATTGCCAACTGCACCTTAATACATTGTACCATTACTCTGGCCCCTCAACTTTGTTTTCTAAGTTGACTTGATGATAAATCATAGTCTAGCATATTCGAATTTTCTTAGCATTGCGGCAAAAATCTTACATGGAGACACATATAATGGCTTTTTTGTTCATAAATTATAAGATCACAGCTGTTTTTTTCACCATTTTGTGAGCTTAGTTTCATTCTGTTCTGAAAAACAAAAGGAAAGAATCTGGGTGCAAGTGCTTCGGAGTCATAAAAATGGGCTATAGAATATAAAATAAAAATGGATGCTAAATACTTCTGTACAGTGTTAATCATAATGCAAATATGAAACATTGTCAGTAATTACGACCAGAAAATTAAGGTGATATATGATTTTACAATAGATGATGAAAGAATACATACGGATGTGAGAATAATGGAAGATTTTTTTCAGGAAATAGATCTCCACTTTTTTTTTAAATAAAACCAGTGCTTATTTTTTAATATTTCTAGAAAAGTTTAAGTAGTTTATTTTAAGCTTATCATAGTAGGTCCACAATATACTTGGTTTCTTAATGAGGCAATAATTTGCAAAATCATACTAGACTTAGGTAAAAATCACTATTCTGTCACAACACACCACTGCAAAAATGCCTTGGAAGAGTTTCTATGCATTTTTCCATTGTTCACAAAATCCTTATTTGCAAAAACACATGTTTTCTACAGTTGTGGCAGACTGAGTTATTTCTACTTGGAAAAATCTAATAATATTATGAGAGGTGATAACATACTATCTAAGTGATAGAAAAGAGTAGGGTTATGAATGGGACATCCATACAACCAAATTAGCAGATTTTAGCTTTGATTCCAGAAAGCAACACATTAAGAAAATAACTGAATTATTTTACCCATCTCCTTTATTTTTAAGAGTTGAGTATTTTGTATTATTCATAGGATCTATCAGCATATTCTAATTTTAAGAAAAATGATAAGTTAATGCTTTCGCCTATGATTTCACTATGACTGTTGTTAAGGCAAGGTTTCTGCATGTTCCTAACATTGAGCATTTTTTGAATCTCTCACCATTATATGAAGTTTAACCTTGCCACTTAACATGATTACAGTGATAATAAATGGCTACATGTATGTTTTTTGCTAAATTTTCATTCCAAACTGGAATTCTAATTAATCCTAGCATGTTTTGGCCTGTGTATAAGTGATTCTATAATTTTATTATTTGTTATACAAATACATTATTATAAAATAACAAGAATGAAAATTAGCCTGAAAATTATCCACTGATTGGATATTTTGCATATAGAAATCTTTGTTGACCATTGAAATATAAAATATTGAGACCAGTTTTTATAGGGTAAAACTTATCTGCTTGTCAAGAAACTGCTTCCAAATTCTTTTCTCTGCAACAAAATACATGTATTTAATACTTGTAAAACTGTAAAAATATTTGCAAAATTATAAAAACAATGTAATTTATAAACTGGCAAGTATAATTTCCTCTGTATGTTAAAGTATTTATAATTCTATCTTGAACTACAACAGTTTAAATGGGCAAACTAACTTGATTTTGTTTAAACTCAGTGCATATTTCCTAGTTCTTAAAATATTTATGTGATGGACAGAATTACAGAGAGAGAAGAGAGGTAGAGATACAAACCAATCTTCCATCCACTGGTTCACTCTTTGAATGACCACAATGGCTGGGGTTTAGCCAAGCTGAGGCTGGGAGCCAGGAGCTTCTTCCAGGTTTCCGACATGGCTGACAGCTTACAAACACTTGGACCATCTTCCACTGCTTTCCCAAGTGCATGAGCAGGGAGATAGACTGCATGGAAGCAGAGCAGTCAGGACTTGAACTCACACCCATATGGGATGCCAGAGCTGCAGGCAGCAGCTTAACTTGCTGTGCCACAGTGCCAGTCCCACATACTGATTTATAAAAGATTTGCGTTCTCCCTCAAATACAGCAGGATGTCAAAACTATAATTTCAACATACCAATAATCCATGAAAAACTATAGAGAGGTGTGCATATGTGCAGTGTTCATAGCTATGAAATTAATCTCTAAAAGACAATGCTGCATTATTTTCTGAGCAGCAATCTCAAGTATAATTTAGCCAGAGCCTGTCAGTACATCATTACTGAGTGAGTACATTTGTTTCTGTATTTGATGTGCTTTGTTACTGCTATGGAGTTCACTTTCTGAAATATTCCTCCAACTCTTCTCCATCTTCAAACTGTTATTTAAAAAGAATTTTCAGAAAGTCTGCAAACTCAAGGGAGAAAAACACATTTCCATTTTGGTTTCATATTGATCTTTTTAGTAATTTTCTTGTTGGAATTTTTGACTTTTAGGTAGCAAGTGGCACTCCCTTTCCCTTTCTGAGTTCATTGGAATTGCAGCAGCCTGCACATAAATTGGTCATCTGACACTGGACTCAGGTGACCCAAGCAGCATTTTAAGCTCTGCACCAAATACCTGCCATGAAAGTGTCTTGTAAAAGGTCATCTAATATTTGAAAGTTTTCACTTGTGGGTATGAGCTGAACCACAGCAACCTCCTACCAGTAAGGATGAAAACAGTATTCAACACTCAAGGCCCTTTGACTAATTGCTCTTTGAAGGGAAGACCCCTCCCTATACTCTGGCTATTTGGTTTTACACTATGAGATTGTGTATCTTACCTGGTTCTCAAAGGCAGTTGTCCTCAGCTGTCATATCTGGTGTAAAGCAGTAAAGAATGAAAGAAAACCTGGAGGAGAATTTTTGTAAAGGGAGGCACTTCTACAAGTACCCATTACCTTAACATTCAGTTAACCATCCATCCATCCATCCATCCATATATGAGAATGATAGCGCAACAGGCAGAGCAAGAAATCTTCCATCCAGTGGTTCATTCCCTGAATGTTGGCAACTGCCAGGACTGGACCAGACTGAATCAGGAGCCTGGAACTCCATCTGGGTCTCTAACAAGTGTAGCATAAACCCAGGCATCATTGCCACAATCTGCTGCCATGCAGGCACACCAGTAAGAAGCTGGATTTGAATAATGGATGAAAGCTGATCCCTAGATACTCTGATGTCATCCTGTCACACCACAATGCCCACCACCCATGTATTCATTTTCCCCCCCAATCCTGGAGTTTATTGATTGCATTAAAATTTCTAAAAATTTTAAGTGGTTTTTTTAATGTTAACTTTTAATTAGTTTTTAATAGACTCATTTTACTTTGTACATGTAATCCTAAGGACCTAATAACTTTCCCCTCCACCTTTACACTCTCCCCATCTCTCCCTCCCAAACTTTCCTCCCCCCCTTTTTTTTAAGTTTTTGAGATAACATTTCAAATTTACATTGCAGTACGAAGGCTTAACACTTCCCAGAATAAGAAGTTTAACAAGTAAAAAGCAAAAGACCCTAGTTTAGTGGGAAAAATAGAAAATGGGTATAAAAATAATTACAATAAATTTTGAAGTAGTCACATATAATTGAAACTAGAGTAATATAACACATTTAACCACTGGTTTCACAAAGATATATAACAAAAGTTTACAAAACAGTATTTTCAATAATGCTAATACACACAGACATTTCTTTTTTCTTCTATTTTATTTTTAATTTTAGCCCCTACAAATAAAGGGGAGCATGCAGTATTTGTTTTTCTAGGTCTGGTTTATTTCAGTCATCATGATGTCCTCTAGTGGCATCCATTTGGCTTCAAATGGTAGAATTTCCTTCTCTTCTTTATACCTGAATAATATCCCATTGTGTATATCTACCACATTTTCTCTATCCATTTTTCTGTTGGTGGATAGCTTCATTGATTCCCAATGTTGGCTCTTGTGAAGAGCTTCTATCAACATAATTATGAAGGTATCTCTTAATAGTATTCAAGTCTTTGAGATATACCCAGTGTGGGATTGTTGGATCATATGGCAAATCTAGTTCTAGTTGTTTTTTTTTTTTCAGATATCTCCACACTATTTTCCACAGTGGCTTCAGTAATTTATATTTCCACCAATAGTGTATAAGTGTTCCCCTTTCTCTACATCCTCACCAGTACTCGTTGCTCTCTGTTTTGGATTTTAGCCATTTTGACAGGGGTGAGGTGATAGCTCATTGTGGTTTTGATTTGCATTTCCCTGATGGCTTGGGATGCTGAGCCTGTTTTCACATATTTGTTGGCCATTTGTATTTCTTCTTTTGAAAACTGTCTATTAAAGTCCTTTGCCCATTTCTCAACTGGATTATTTATTATTGTTGAGTTTTTAAAGTTACTGATATATCTGGAATATTAATCCTTTGTCAGAAAAGTGATTTGCAAATATTTCCCCATATTTTGGATGTCTCTTCACTCTATTGATTATTTTCTTTGCTGTGCAAAAGCTGCTGAGTCTGATATAGTCCCATTTATTTAGTTCTGCTTTTGTTGGCTGTGCTTGGGGATCTTATCCAATAAGCCATCCCCTACAGCAGTGTCTTGGAGTGATTTTGCTATGTGTTCTTCCAGCAATTTCATAGTCTCAGGTCTAAAATTTAAGTCTTTTATCCATCTTGAGTTTATTTTTGAATATGGTGATAGGTATGGATCTAATTTCATTCTTCTACACATATAAATCCAGTTTTGCCTGCACCATTTGTTCAAGAGACTATCCTTACTTCCACTGTTTGGTCTGAGCACTTTTGTCAAAAATCAGTTGGCTTGTATGTATATGGATTAATTTCTGGGCTCTCTGTTCAGTTCCATCATTCTATGTATTTTTTTTACTTTTATTTAATGAATATAAATTTCCAAAGTACAGCTTATGGATTACAATGTCTTTCCCCCACATAACTTCCCTCCCACCCGCAACCCTCCCCTTTCCCGCTCCTTCTCCCCTTCCATTCACATCAAGATTCATTTTCAATTCTCTTTATATACAGAAGATCAATTTAGTATAAATTAAGTAAAAATTTCATCAGTTTGTACCCACACAGAAACACAAAGTATAAAGTACTGTTTCAGTACTAGTTATAGCATTAAATCACAATGTACAGCACATTAAGGACAGAGATCCTATATGAGAAGTAAGTGCACAGTGACTCCTGTTGTTGACTTAACAAATTGACACTCTTGTTTATGGCATCAGTAATCACCCTAGGCTCTTGTCATGAGTTTCCAAGGCTATGGAAGCCTTTTGAGTTCACCGACTCTGATCATATTTAGACAAGGTCATAGTCAAAGTGGCAGTTCTCTCCTCCCTTCAGAGAAAGGTACCTCCTTCTTTTTTGACCTGTTCTTTCCACTGGGATCTCACTCGCAGAGATGTATTGGTTTTTATACCAGTACTATGCTGCTTTGATCACAATAGCTTTGTAGTATGCTTTGAAGTCAAGTAGATGCCTCCCGCTTGACTTTGCTCATTCAGGATTGCTTTGGCTATTCTAGGTCTTTTGTGATTCCATACAAGTTTTAGGATTGCTTTTTCTAGTTTTGTAAAGAATGTCATTGGTGGTTTGATAGGGATTGCATTGAATCTGTAGATTGCTTATATAGAATAGACATTTTAATGATTTTGAATCTTTCAATCCATGAGCAAGTGGTATCTTTCCATTTTTTTGGAGTCCTTAATGACCTCTTCTTCAATGTTTGAGACTTTTCATTGTATGAACCTTTCACTTCTTTGGTTCAATTTATTCCTAAACAGTTGATTTTTTGGTGCCTATTGTGAATGAAATTTCTTTTTTCTTTTTTGACAGTGAATGAAATTTCTTTCTTGATTTCTTTTTCTGTGAGTTCATCATTAACCTAGAAAAAGCACTTGATTTTGTATATTTATTTTGTAACTTGCAACTTTACTGAATTGGCTTATCAATTCTAACAGCTTTTTGGTGGAGTGTTTAGGTTTGTCCACATAAAGCAACACATATGATCTTGCTGAAATTGCTTTACAAAATGTTCTCTATAAAGTTACGGTTTCTTTAACATGAAAGTAAGGAACTTTTGAAGAAGGACATCCATTTTTCTATGTAAAACGTATACTATTAAATATTTTTGAGTGTAATATAATATCTATTATACATATGAAATATATATAGAGGAGAACTATTGAGGAAAATAATATTACATTGGTAGTTCATTCAAATTATGTAAGAATGTGATTTATACTTTACGTAATTTTTATTTATGACAACATAAGATTCTACCAGTAACTGTTCTTTCCGACATATTGTAGTGAGTTATTCCCCCCCCCCATATTCTACTTGGTGAAGCTGTTGACACGTTGTTCAATTTCTAAAGTTTGCCCTTCAGGATCTTGACACCTCAACTTTATGGGAAAGATGTTTTCAGATCATTGAAAAATATAGGAGTCAAGAAAATTTGCCTTCATGCCAGAATGAAGGTATTTATATTACTTTATCATGATCTCCATGAACTATTTATTATGTCATGTGTAGGAGTGTTTAAAGCCTGTTGGGATATTTTATTAGATAATAACTTTTATATAAAATATTTAAGTAAGAATATTCTAGAGACAGCTGCAATATATTTTGAAATATTTCTTCACATTTCATAATTAAGTGGATAATTAAAATTAATAACTTCTTAGAACTGTATTTGTGAGTTGTATGAAATGTGTTTATATTAAATAATTTTTTAAAATTATGATCAAACTTAAAAAACAAATGTTTCAAAATTTGACTACATTTTACAACATTTATTTTAAAGGCAGAGATGGAGAGAGGGAGGGAGAGACAGAGAGGTTCATTTGCATCTTCACTCCCCAAATGGACACAATGGACAGGGCTGGGCCTGGCCAAAGCCAGAGCCTGGAACTCCACCCAGGTCTCCTACATGGGTGTCAGGGGCCCACTCAGGCTGTCTCTCGCTGCTTTCCCAGGTGCTTTATCAGAGAGCTGCAATGAAAGCGGAGCAGTCGATGCCTTAATATAGGATGCTGGCATCAGAGAAGCTGCTTACCTTGCTGGTCTACAATGCATGCCCCATTGCTAACTTCCTAAAAGAAATGAAAATTAAAGAGTTATACATTGGTTTCCTTATTTCTCATTCTAGAAAGTCATGCATCTAACAATTGAATTTGAAAAGCAGAATTTTCTGAATACTGATGTCCATATGAATACAGTACTGTTGTGTTATAATATACACAGGATGGTTGTTTTATCTAATATTTTCCCAGTAGAATTTTTACATGACATTATGACAGTACCACTTTCTTTACTTATTTGCTTAATATTCCATGATGAAAATACCATGGAATACTTTAAAATTAGTTTTTCTTGACATGGGTAATGGAAAATTCAGTTTATGGAAACACATGAAAGTGAAAAAAATCATCTTTTATAAAGTACAGAGTTGTTCTAGAAGTACAGAGTCATTCATTTATTGTAAAATCTGACTTGACTTGTTTTAACCTTTGTACTAATTAAATGCCACCCTTCTAAAATAATGTGTATGAAACAGATTAATGCTAAATGTACTTTTTAATCATATTTTCCTATTGGGTTAACATAAAATCACTAGGAATTTTGTTTAATATATGTGACTGTTTTTCTATTTAAGCCATCTTCAAGTTTGGTCTAGTCTTTAAAAGAATTAAGGACCATATTTTTAACTGATAGTTTATTCCCGTGATAATGTAACTAGTTTAACTTAAATATTATACATAAAATTTTCCTTGTTTCAGATGTGGAAAGCACACCACAATTTTAAGTAGCAAATGAGATGGAGGTATGTTGTCAAATTTTGTGAATGCATTGATTTATGACAAACTGTAAGTAGCAAGTGGCATCCCTTTTTATTTTTGGTTCACTACTTTACATAAAGCTAATGAACTATGGAACATATCAACATTATAATGAGGAATATATTTATTATATAGTCTTCATATCCCATAGCTTAAAAATATCTCAAAAAGGTTTATGGTCCTCTCTTTTTTCTGACTCTACACTTTGTACGCTTCTGCTCTCTCTGTGATACTGTCAGCCTACATACGAAAGCTGTTTTCAGAAGACAGTGGCATCATCAGCTTCTCAAGTGCATCATAGTGACATAAGGGCCATCTCAAGTCCTTGTCATAGCCAGTCAAGCAATGACAGTACAAAGCAGCTGCTTGACAGTAGCACTTAACATCTGGGCTCATTTACTTTTACCCTCAAGAAAGTTTCCAAAATCCTTAGCAAGGAACAAAAGCACAACTCCGTTTGTTTGTCAAGACAAACCAGCCTACTTATGATACCACAAGTTCTCTTCCTGAGCTCTATCTCTTTGCATTCAATCTGCTTTCCATCTATCAGGTATACTTTTTCCTTGTACTGTCAACTTCCATGCCACTGCCACTAAAAAACCTACAGTAATGACATAAAATTAGAAACAATTTCTCTTCTGTGTGTGTTATGATAGTGCCCTACTTTATTCCTATCCCCATAGGGAAGTTGCCTCCTCATCTATATTTTTTAAAGATGTATTTATTTATTTAAAAGTTACAGTTCCACACAGAGAGAAAGAGAGGTTTATATATAGAGAGAGGTCTTTCATCCACTGGTTCCCTCCCCAATTGGCCATAATGGCTGGAGCCAGGAGCTTCCTCTGTGTCTTCCCATGTTGGGTGCTGGGGCCCAAGGACTTGGGTCATCTTCTACTGCTTTCCCAGGCATAGTAGAAAGCTGGATCAGAAGTGGAGCAGCTGGGACTTGAACTGGTGCCCATATGGGATGTGGTGGCTTTACCCTCTCTGCCATAGCGCTGGCCCCTTCATCTATATTTTTAGACATAGCATATGGTTATTTAGAGATGGACAGTATTATCTTCATCTTTAATCACATTGTTAAGCTGAGGAAAGAATGAAAAAAAAAATACAGGATCACTGATATTTAACTCACAGTAATAATTCCATTGTGTAAATATAGACAAATTATATTTAATAGTAATTTTGTACTTTAGTAATATATACAAATTTTTCTTGAAATTATCAACTTGTACTGATTTAAACAATTATGACATCTTTGATATTAAAAAAATGGAATTCTTTCTTTTTTTTCCAGCCACTGAGGAACTTAAAAAGTGACCCAGGAGCCAACAATGAGTCCAATTTAAGTCAACATGTCAAAAGAATATGTACACATTTTAAAGAAAAAATATGCTCTGTATTACAAGCAATTACTGACCACTGCTATGTAACACATTTACCATTTACTTATGCTTTATATTATAAAATTTTACTGACCACTGCTTATGGAACACACCTGTTATTTCTTTTTAAATATATTATGTGGGAAAATCCTCATTAACTGAAAACATTTAGTGTTATGTATCTACAATTGAAATTTTGTATTTCCAATTTATATTTTTTGAAAGACAGAGATAGTGGTAAGGGAGGGAGCAAGAAAAAGGGAAAGGGGAAAAGAGGGGGAAAACAGAGAGATCCCCCTTCCAATAGTACAGCACCCATATATCTGCAGTGAAATATAGGTGGGCTGTGCTGAAGCCAGGATCCAGGAATTCAGTTCAGGCATCCTACTTATGTGGCAAGGATCCAATTACTTGTTCTATCACTTGCCACTTCCCAGAGTATACATTATTGGAAGCTAGGAATCAGGATGGGAGCCTGGTCTTGCTAGGGATTCCACCAGGGATGCAGGATATTTCAAACGGCATCTTAACTTCTGTTCCCAATGGCAGGCCAGTTGCAGCACATGAAACTGTTTGTTGGGATGTATAACTAACTTAGCACAGATTTTGCAAATGAAAACCAGTATGATTAACTTTCACAAACTCAATTGTCCAAATGGTGGCCATTATATAGCACCCAGAAAACCAAGTTGAATGGAATACTTTAGTGGGATTAATTAAGGGCTTCTTTGTATTTGCCAATTCTTGCTACTACATACAAACCTAATGATTTCGATAGACATCATTTTGGTATACTGATACTCTGGCCAGTGTCAATACCATTGCTTGGATGCAATATAATTTTATAGTGCTACCAAAATTATGTAATGTTAACTTTAGGCATTGATTCATACACCTTCTTCATGGAGAAATTATGTTTGCCTATGGCTTTCCATGTTTCCTTTTTAGTTTTTATTACCTTTTAGGAAACAATCTTAAAATTAAAAAAAAAAATTAAGTTTTAGTACAAATAATTTGCCCTCTTAAAGAAAGTGAGAGTCATCTGCTGACATTATGCCATCAGCTCTGACTACTTTGGAATATATTTCCTATAAGTAAGACATACTAAATACAATAAAACACTCAGAATCACAAAGTTAACACTATTCTGTGTATCCGCAGATTCTTTTCCAGTTTTGTTACATGTCTTGTGATGTCCTTGATAATAAGAGAGTCCCATTAAGATCCATGAATTTCTTTTAGTTGTTGCCTTTCTTAGATTTCTTCAATCTGGAGGAGTTCCTTCCTTTTCTTTGACATTAATGACCATGGATCTTTTGAAGACTAAATTCCAATCATGCAGAATGTCCCTGATTGGATATTTTCTGATATTTCAGTATGATTAGGTTAGGATTATACAATTTTTGTTAAGGGCATAACAGAAGGGATTCTGTGATCATTGCATACTGTCATGTAACCTACACTTTTGATTTCTCCCATTACTAGTGATGTTGCTGATGCTGTCTGTTGCATTTCTCCTCTGTAATGTTCCTTTTTTACATTTCACTTAGTTTTAGTTAGGTTTCATTTGAGACTAAATATCTGTTCTTTCTCAATTTTTTTATGATTCAATTTTTATGTTTTTTTAGAAAACTTATATTTAATAAATATAAATTTTGAAAGTACAATTTTTGGGTTATAGCTATTTTCCCCCGCATAACCACCCTTCCATCCAAAAATCATCACACCTCCTATTCCCTCTCCCATCTCATTCTTCATTAAGATTATTTTTGATTATACACAGAATATCAACTTAGTATATACTAAGTAAAGATTTCAACAATTTGTACCCACACAAAGTATAAAGTACTGTTTGAAGAATATTTTTACCATTAATTCTCATAGTACAACATGTTAAACACAGAGATCCTACATGGGGAGTAAGGACACAGGGACTCTTGTTTCTGATTTAACAATTGATACTCTTACATTTATGACATCAGTAATAACCCGAGGCTCTTTTCATGAGCTGCCAAGGCTATGGAAGCCTCTTGAGTTCACAAACCCTGACCTTATTTAGACAAGACCATAATCAAAGTGGAAATTCTCCCCTCCCTTCAGAGAAAGGTACCTCCTTCTTTGATGGCCCATTGTTTCTGCTGGATTCTCACTCACATTGATCTTTTATTTAGGTCATTTTTTGCCACAGTATCTTGGTTTTCCATGCCTGAGAAACTATCATGAGCTTTTTAGCGAATCTGAATGCCTTAAGGGCTGATTCTGAGGCTAGAGTGCTGTTTAGGGCATTTGCCATTCTGTGAGTCTGCTGTGTATACTGTATACTGCTTCCCATGTTGAGTAATTCTCTCTTTTTAAATTCTATCAAGTATTAATTAGCAGACACTGGTCTTATTTATGTGATCCCTTTGACACTTAATACTATCTTTATGGTCAATTATGAACTTAAACTGATCACTTTAACTAGTAAGATGGCATTGGTACCCTGCCAACTTAATGGGATTTGGAGTCCATAGCACGTTTTTAGCTTTACCTTTAGGGGTAAGTCCAAGTGAGCCTCTGCCGAACTGTACATCTCTTCCCTCTCTTATTGCCACTCTTATTTTTAACAGGGATAAATCTTCAGTTCAATTCTAACAGCTAAGAATAATTGCATGTTAAATAAAGAGATTGACCAATGGTATTAAGTAGAAAAAGAAAATACAAAAAAAAATAGTAAGTTTTTTCTTGACAGTAAGGACAAGGGCTGATCAAATCGCTGTTCCTCATAGTGTCAGTTTCACTTCCACCATTTTCAATGTAGGGGCTTGGTTAGTTGTCACAGATCAGGGGAACATATGATATTTGTCCCTTTGGGACTGGATTAATTCACTCAGCATGATGTTTTCCAGATTCCTCCATTTTGTTGCAAATGACTGGATTTCATTTCTTTTATCGATGAGTAGTATTCTACAGAGTACATATCAAATGATTTCTTTATCTAGTCTACTGTTGATGGGCATTTGGGTTGATTCCATGTCTTAGCTATTGTGAATTGAGCTGCAATAAACATTGAGGTGCAGACAACTCTTATTTGCCAATTTAATTTCCTTTGTGTAAATTCCAAGGAGTGCAATGGCTGGGTTGTATGGTAGGGTTATATTCAGGTTTCTGAGGAATCTCCAGACTGACTTCCATAGTGGCTTGACCAGTTTGCATTCCCACCAACAGCGGGTTAGTGTCCCTTTTTCCCCACATCCTCACCGGCATCTGTTGTTGGTAGATTTCTGTACATAAGCCATTCTAACTGGGGTGAGGTGAAACCTCATTGTGGTTTTGATTTGCATTTCCCTGATGGCTAGTGATCCTGATCATTTTTCATGTGTCTGTTGGCTGTTTGGATTTCCTCTTTTGAAAAATGTCTATTGAGGTCCTTGGCCCATCTCTTGAATGGATTGATTGTTTTGTTGTTGTGGCATTTCTTGATCTCTTTGTAGATTCTGGTTATTAATCCTTTATCAGTTGCATAATTTGCAATTATTTTCTCACATTCTGTTGATTGCCTGTTCACTTTAATGACCTTTCCTTTTGCAGTACAGAAACTTCTCAATTTGATGTAATCCCATTTGTTAATTTTGGCTTTGTCTACCTGTGCCTCTGGGGTCTTTTCCAAGAAGTCTTTGCCTGTGCCTATATCTTGCAGAGTTTCTCCGATGTTCTCTAATAATTTGATGGTTCCAGGTTGTGGTGTTGATCTTTAATCCATGTTAAGTGGATTTTTGTGTAAGGTGTAAGGTAGGGGTTTTGCCTCATACTTCTGCATGTGGAAATCCAGTTTTCCCAGCACCATTTGTTGAAGAGACTGTCCTTGCTCCAGGAATTGGTTTTAGCTGCTAGATCAAATATAAGTTGGTTGTAGATTGGATTGATGTCTAGTATTTTTACTCTGTTCCATTGGTCTTGCCATCTGTTTCTGTATCAGTACCATGGTGTTTTGATTATAACTGCCCTGTAGTCTGTAGTATGTCTCGAAATCTGGTATTGTGATGCCTCTGGCTCTGTTTTTATTGTACAAGATTCTCTAGCTATTTGAGGTCTCCTGTGCCTCCATGTGAATTTCAGCATCATTTTATCCAGATCTGAGAAGAATGTCTTTGGTATTTTGATTGGTATTGCATTGAATCTGTAAGAAGAATGGACGTTTTGATTATATTGATTCTTCCAATCCATGAGCATGGAAGATTTTCTCACTTTTTGGTATCCTCTTCTCTTTCTTTAGTTTTGTAATTCTCATCATAGACATCTTTGATATACTTAGCTAAGTTTATTCCAAGGTATTTGCTTTTTTATTGTCGCTATTTTGAATGAGATAGATAGAAGTTCTTTCTGAGTCATGGCATTGTCTGTATATAGAAAAGTTGTTGATTTTTTTCCTTTCTTTCTTTTTTTTTTTTTGACAGGCAGAGTGGACAGTGAGAGAGACAGAGAGAAAGGTCTTCCTTTTGCCATTGGTTCACTCTCCAATGGCCACCACGGCAGGCGCACTGTGCTGATCCGATGGCAGGAGCCAGGTACTTACCCTGGTCTCCCATGGGGTGCAGGGCCCAAGTACTCGGGCCATCCTCCACTGCACTCCCGGGCCACAGCAGAGAGCTGGCCTGGAAGAGGGGCAACTGGGACAGAATCCGGTACCCTGACCAGGACTAGAACCCGGTGTGCTGGCACTGCAAAGCGGAGGATTAGCTAGCCTAGTGAGCCGCGGCACCGGCCAAGATGTTGATTTTTGTGCATTGATTTTATATCCTGCTACTTTGCCAAACTCTTCTATGAGTTCCAATAGTCTCTTAGAGGAATTCTTTGGATCCCCTAAATAAAGGATCATATTGTCTGCAAAGAGGGATAATTTTAATTCTTCCTTCCCAACTTGTATCCCTTTAATTTCTTTTTCTTGCCTAATGGCTCTGGCTAAAACTTCCAGTACTATATTGAATAGAAATGGTGAGAGTGGGCATCCCTGTCTGGTCCCAGATCTCAGTGGAAATGCTTCAGACTTTTCCCCATATGATATCAGCCTTGGATTTTTCATAAATTACCTTGATTGTGTTGCGGAATGTTCCTTTTATACCCAATTTGTTTAGAGTTTTCATCATGAAAGGGTGTTGTATTTTATCGGATGCTTTCTCTGCATCTATTGAGATAATCATATGGTTTTTCTTCTGTAGTTGGTTAATGTGGTGTATCACCTTGATTGATTTGTGAACGATGAACCATCCCTGCGTACCAGGGATCAATCCCACTTGGTCTGGGTGGATGATCTTTCTGATGTGTTGTTGCATTCTATTAGCCAGAAATTTATTGAGGATTTTGGCCTCTATTCATCAGGGAAATTGGTCTGTAATTCTCTTGCCTGTATCTTTTTCAGGTTCAGGAATTAAGGTGATGCTGGTTTCATAGAAAGAATTTGGGAGGATTCCCTCTCTTTCAATTGTTTTAAATAGTTTGAGGACAATTGGAGTTAGTTCTTTAAATGTCTGGTAGAATTCAGCAGTGAATTCGTCTGGTCCTTGGCATTTCTTTGTAGGGAGGGCCTTTATTAATGATTCAATTTCTGACTTGCTTATGAGTCTGTTTAGGTTTTCTGTGTCTTCATAGTTCAATTTAGGTAGGTTGTATGTGTCCAGCAATCTATCCATTTCTGCTAGATTTCCCTGCTTGTTGGCATACAACTCTTTGTAGTAATTTCTGATGACTCCTTATTTCTGTGGTGTCTGTTATTACATTCACTTTTTCATCTCTGATTTTATTTATGTGGGTCTTTTTTTAGCTAGTTGGGCCAATGGGGTGTCAATTTTGTTTATTTTTTCAAAAAAAAAAAACCAGCTCTTCATTTTGCTGATCTTTTGTAATTTTTTTTTTGATTCAATTCTCTTAATTTCCTCTCTAATTTTAATTATCTCTCTTCTACTAGTTTTGGGTCTGGTTTGCTGCAGTTTTTCTAGATCCTTGAGATGCATTGATAGCTCATTTATTTGGTGCCTTTCCAATTTCTTGATGTAGGCACCTATTGATATAAACTTTCCTCTTAACACTGCTTTTGTTGTATCCCATAAATTTTGATATGTTGTGTCATCATTTACTTCCAGAAAGCTTTTGATTTCTGTATGACCCACTGTTCAATTTGGAGCATGTTGTTCAGTCTCCATGTGCTTGCATATGCTCTAGAGATTTCTGAGTTGCTGATTTCTAGCTTTATTCCATTCTGGTCTGAGAGACGCCTGTAGATTTTGATTCTTTTGAATTTGCTAAGACTTGCTTTATGGCCTAGTATGTAGTCAGTCCTAGAGTAGGTTCCATGTACTGCTGAGAAGAATTTATATTCTTTAAGTGCAGGATGAAAAGTTTTATAGATATCTGTTAGATCCATTTGATCTATATGTCAATTAAATCTACTGTTTCTTTGTTGATTTTCTGTCTGGTTGATCTGTCCTTTGCTGAAAGTGAAGTATTGAAGTTCCCCCACTACTACTGTATTGGAGTCTTAGTCTCCTTTCAGTCTCTTAACATATCTATTAAATATCCCGGTGCCTTGTAACTATGTACATAAATGTTTATAATAGTTACATCTTCCTGTTGGATTTATCCCTTAATCATTATATAGTGTCCCTTTTTGTTTTCTTTTAACAGTTTTGTTGTTAAAGTCTATTTTGTCTGATATTAAGGATGGGCATGCCAGCTCATTTTCGTTTTGGTTGGCATGGAATATCTTTTGCCAACCTTTCACTTTCAGTCTGTATGCACCTTTGTTGGAAAGATGTGTTTCTTGTAAGCTGCAAGTAGCTGGGTTTTGTTCCTTAATCCATTCAGGCAGTCTGCGAATTTTAGCTGGAGAGTTGGGGCTATTTACGTTCATTATGACTGTTGGTAAGTAGTGACTTGACCTGTCATTTTTCCAAAGATATTTCTAATATATATTTGAACTTCCTGTGATCTTTTACTGAGAGATTTTTTTTCCTTTACCTTCTTTTGTGTTGATGACAGTGTTTCTGTGTGTAACACATGTTAAGCATCTTTTGCAGGGCTGGACGAGTGGTGACAAATTCTTTCAATTTCTGTTTGCTATGAAAGGTCTTTATTCCACCTTCTTTCACAAATGAGAGCTTTGCAGGATATAATATTCTGGGCTGGCAGTTTTTTCTCTTAGTGCTTGGGCTATATCTTGCCATTCCCTCCTAGCCTGTAGGGTTTCTGATGAGAAGTCTGCTGTGAGTCTAATTGGAGATTCTCTGATGGTAATCTGGCATTACTCTCTTGCACATTTTAGAATCTTTTATTTATGTTTCACTGTGGTGAATTTGATTACAATGTGTCATGGAGAGTATCTGTCCTGGTCCTATCTATTGGGAATTCTGTGTACTTCCTGTACTTGAGGTCTCTTTCTCCAAACTTATGAAGGTTTCTACTAGTATCTCACTGAAAAGGCCTTCTAATCCTTTTTCTCTCTCCATGCCTTCAAGAAGTCCCAGAACCCGAATGTTGGGTTTTTTAATAGTATCCTGTAGATTCCCAATAATATTTTTTAATTTCTAATTTCCTCTTCTTTTCTTTGGTTTGACTGTATACTTTGCTGTGCTCTGTCTTCTAAATCTGATATTCTCTCTTCTGCCTCACTGATTCTGTTTTTAAGGCTCTCAACTGCATTTTTTATTTGTTCTTCTGAATTCTTCATTTCATTTTGATTTCTCTTAAATATCTCAATTCCATGTTCTATTGGATTCTTCATTTCATTTTGATTCTTCCAAAGATTTCATTTTCTTGAGAGAGATTTTCTTTCATGTCCTGCATGGATTTCAGTAGTTCATGCATTTGTTTTTGATTACTTCTAAGTATTCTTATCATCAAGTTTTTGAGTTCCATTTCTTGCATTTCTTCTTTCTCATCAACTTCATTTCATAATCTTGTATTGAAGTGTCATGTTCTTGTTTTTTTTTTTTTTTGGACAGGCAAAGTTAGACAGTGAGAGAGAGAGAGACAGAACGGTCTTCCTTCCATTGGTTCACCCCCCAAATGGCCACTATGGCCAGCATGTTGCGCCGATTCGAAGTCAGGAGCCAGGTGCTTCCTCCTGTTCTCCTATGTGGTTGCAGGGCCTAAGCACTTGGGCCATCCTCCACTGCCTTCCCAGGCCACAGCAGAGAGCTGGACTGGAAGAGGAGCATCCAGGACAGAACCAGCACCCCAACCAGGACTAGAACCTGGAGTGCCGGTGCCGCAGGTGGAGGATTAGCCTAGTGAGCCACGACGCTGGCCAAGTGTCATGTTCTTTTGGGAGTATCATATTGTCTTCCTTATTCTTGTTTCTTGGATTGTTTCAATTGTGGTTTGGCCTTTGTGGAGATACTCATTGATTTCTTCTCTCCCTCCCCCCCACTTCAGTGCCTTTTATTGTTTTACAATGACTTTGTAGATAATTGGACTGTCTGAATCTCTAGAGGCTTGTGGTGTGTGTGGCCAGAGATCAATGTTCAGTTTTTCAAGATTAAGGGCATGCCTAAGGTGCTACCCCCAGGTTTGGCATGGTAAGTCTTCCCTCCCTTTTATTTTTTAATCAAATGGGAAGCAATTCTGCTCAGCTGAGCTCTTCTCCTCGATGGCAATCAGTGCCTGAGTGCTAGCTCGATTGGGCATAATATTCATCTGCTCTGTTCCAAGGACCACGCAAAGGATCTGTTCAGTCCTCAGTATAAGTTCATATTCCCCTGCAATGTCTCTCCCGGGTAACCAGAGCTGTCTGAGCTTGCAGCATCTGCCAATGAGACTCAAATTCTCAGCCACACCTTGAGTTCTCCCACACACCCTCAGGTTTTTTTTCCACAGTCCCAGTTCAGAAGCATCACACAGTCACAAGTTCCTAGCTGCCTGTTATTTCTCCCTACCAGAGTCTGGAGTCCCCACTCAGCTGATTGCTGGTTGCAGCCCAGAGCTGGCACAGCTGTTACATATGTCCAAAATGGCGCTGACTCTGTTGGCTTCATGTCTTTGTAAGGTGATTCGAAACGTGTCTGTACTGTCCCTTTTATTTTTTATCTCCTCTAGTTAGGCTAGTGTACTTTCCCCCACAGGGCTTCAAGCCTCATTCCCTCTAGGCCCTTCCTGCTGCTTGTTGGCCAGTGTCTCAGGCTACTGCAGTCTCATCTCACCTCACTTTCCAGTGCTGGTGCCTAGGCTCTTGGCTATTTGAATTCCAAGCTGTGGGTGCCCAAGCCCTCCATGTAGGTCCACTGTGCCCCTCTAATTACAGAAGAGTTTCCTCTGCCATTTTTTCCCTAACTCTTCCCTTAGACTACACTATCACCACTTTTATTAAACCATCTTCATCTGGGCTAGATCAGTAAGCTCCTCCCTATTCTGAAACCTTGGAACTGACTGACAAGCTTCCTTAATGCATATGGTCTCAGCGCAGCATTTTAAGAGCTCTCAAATTTTCAACATATTTTTTTACTTCTATCAGTATAAATCCATGGGCTTTTTTTTCCCCCAAGGGTTCTATATATTGACAGTTTGTTTCCTACCAGTTCCTGGAGGTATTTTATTTTATTTTATTTTTCTGCTCCTACTCCTAGAACAATAATGAGAAAAAGTGAATATTATAGGTATTAATGTATCATTGAAATTTCAAAGGGAAATAGTATATATATGTTGTATTTGGGATTTTTGTTTTGTTTGATTTTTGTAGATAGTCTTAGTGAATTAGTGTTCTATTGCTATATAACATCATCACAAAATTACTTTCTCAAAGTCACATGCAATTGCAATCTCATATTTTGTCTGAGTCCATTCCTAGAGGCTAGTCCCAGTTCTTGACCTTGAGGACTACCTCAAATCACAGGATAATCCAGTATAACCTACTTTTGTACTAACTTTTTTTAATTAATGATTTTGGAATTGTAAAACATCTGCAAAACTCTTCACAATTCCCATACTGTAATCATCAGAGGGAAGTCACAGATCATGCTCACACTCAGCAGAAGCCAACACAACTTGAGAATACTAAGAGACAGAAACCACTGTCCCCACACTCTCAAGTGTCCACCTCAGCTACATGGAGGAAGTTCCTTGATCACAGTAGTTTTTTTAAATTCTTACCACAAGTGAAGGTTAAATGTTATAAGATGTTTATTTTGCATAAATGTAGATTTGTTTGAAAATAGAATTAGAGTTAAGCGAGGATGGCTAAGAAATGCATCTTTGATCATCTTCATGGAGTTTTAAAGATTTGTTATCTAAACTTCTGTTAATGGTGGCTGGAATCTCAAGGGTCTCAGGACTGAAATGTCTGAGGCTCTGAACACCTCTTTGCTTTACCCACAGCAGATTGGGAAAAAGAACAGTCTGTTTCTTTCACTCTGACACCAGTCAGCTTTTTGTGCTTTCTCAGTGATCAGTGGATTGTTAAAACTCATCCCACTTTCTAGACTTCCTACAGTTTGAACTGAAGTGTGTTTATGTATGATACTAAAGGAAACACACAAGCCTGAAAATACCCTGTCTGGAAATAATGAGACCTTGAAGAGACATTAATTAACTTCCTATTTTAATCTGTGGCATCTATGTAGCTTCTAAGTTCTTTTAAAGAAGATTTATTTATTATCTATTTAGAAGAGCCATAGCTCTTGAAGTTCTTTCCCAACAAAGCTCAAATCTGTCAAGTGTGATTTGTAATCAATTACAAATGCGACATGGACAGAAAGATACATAAGGAATTTAAAAATCAATATTTGTATATCCTTAATGTTTCAGCACATCTTCTCATAGCTTAATTCTTTTATTACAGCTGAAACTGAGACCCTAAATAATGTATTGAATTTTATATACCATCAGACTCCTGTCTCTAGCCTTCCTTCCTTACATTGACTCACTGAATTGAGGGACTTTAATAGCCAGCCCTGGAAGTTTATTATCAGATAGCACCTTAATGACTGGAATAGACTCAAGGAGTTTCATTTAGGGGAATTTTAGGCCCAGAGCAAAAAGCATTGAAGCCCACTGGCCATCCAAACCCTGGTCTGCAGAATTTGGCATTACTGACTAGTGAGGAACTTCAGCATGATCTGAGCCTGTACCTAGATGAGATAACCACTGTGACTCCAGCCAGCCCCTTATTGCCCGGCTGAAGAACAACATACGGCTGTCCCTATTCTACTCTCCTAATAGTCTGACTCCCAACTTCTTACAGCCTCCTTTTAAAAATTTCAAAACACCCTTATCCAGCACATTGGTAGTTCTGGATTTAGAAGTCTTCTACCCCCTCATCTGCTGATAGACTGAACGGTATCTTTTCTTACCCTCACATCTTATCAGCATTTTGACTGAGCACTGGGGACAGGAACCAAGAACTTTCAGAAATGGAAAATTTGGGCAAATGTGGCAGATAGGCTCCCACCCTTGTTGCTGCCAGGTGCCAATGGATAGATGGATAGAACAATTGGCTGTGGCAGTGCACCCAGGTCTACCCACTCAAGCTGTTGGAGGAGGGAGAGGCCACTTCAGTTGGTGTTAACAGTCCCTGCTTTTGAGGTTTTGCCTTCTGGGAGAAACAGGGACAATCCCAGCAGCTGCCAGAGCCACTTGTTGCCCTGGGGAAATTCATATATTATGTTCCATCTTTGTTTTTGTGGTTTTAAAAATATTTATGTTAGGGGAGCTTTTACTAGTACTTCCTCTTCAGTGGCTCAGAAGGTTAGTCCAGCTTTCTCCATGACAACAGTAGCTGTTTCTTGAGTGCACACTGAGTAGGTGGTGTCAAGTAGTACTGGGTTCTGAACTTAAATGATCTTGTGGAACTTTCACAACAACTTAGCCTGCTTCTTAGGCTTTAACCCCAGGGAGCTTCATTTTTATCATCTCTAATGCGAGATTAATAACACCTTCTTGGCTGACGCTAGGGAGCTCGAAGTTGCCAAGGAATTCTGAGCTGTACTCGTGAACCTTGATTGAATAAACATTTTAACAACAGATCCGATTTCTTGGGCAATGTAATCTGGAACACGTGGTGGAGAAGAACGGTGTTTGTTGGTGAGCTATCTGCTGAGAAACAGAAAGCGTCACACTGAAAACCAATAAAGGTCTAAACTGGAGGTTAAATGCTGCTTGCTGCTCTCCCTAAATAAGCAGCTGAGAATTCTATACAAATAGTATTGCTTCTTAGGAGGCCCTACTACCTGTATTGCTGTGCTCCTGTTTGATATTAAGAAAACAAAGCATCCCAAAAGCTGTGCAAAAGCTGCTCAAAGACATTTAAGACAAACAAGTGCTGTGTTTTCCTACGGTGTCTTTTACTTCCAGGTCTGGCAAGGCAGTAATATTTGACAACTATCTGCTTGTAGCAATTCTGTGTGACACATATCTCACCTGATTTTACCCTAAGAACCTGCGGGCTGCTCATACAAGGAATCCTCAGAAAAGTACGTGGAAGATACATATCACGAAAAATCATGTGTGGATTTTGAAATTCTTTTGAACCAAAATAAATTTATCTTTTCATTCTAAAAAAAATATTTATGTTAAAGACAGAGTAAAAGAGAAAGAGAGAACTTCCATCTGTTGATTCACTTTCCCAAATGGCTGAAAAGGCCAGGGCTAGGCCAGGCCAAAGCTAAGACCCTAGAACTCCACTGGCTCTCCCTTATGGGTGCAGAGGCCACTGTACGTGGGCCATCTGCTGCTGCTTTCTCAGGACCATTAGCAGGGAGCTGAATCAGAAGTGTAACAGACAGAACTTGAACTGCTGCTCATATGGGATGCCAGCATTGCAGGGGGCTGCTTGCACCACTGCGCATCACTGCCAGCTGTACCACGGTTCTTTTAATCAGTTTTCCTTTCATCGTTTTGACCATCTTCTAGAATGTAGTTTAATTGTGGACTCTATTCCTTGGCTTTCAGGTCAGTTTCTGTATGCTCTTTTCCTCTCCAGTTCTGACTCTAGTATGACTGGGCAGCAAATTTTTATCTTAAAATCCTGGATGACAGGATAACTTGATTCTATACTAGTGGTTTTACCCCTTGGTACCTGGCCAAGAAAACCATTTGTGTTTCACTAAGGTAAATTCTTGTGTTATTTGCTTTCTTTGTTGAATTCTCATTGTTTACAAAGAGCTGAGTGCTAACAAGGAAGATGGCTTTGGGTGTTTACTCATTTTCCAATATTTGGTGATCACTGTAAGTATGATTACATCAGGTCTATAACTGATTAACTCACTCTAAGTGGGTGGATATTATTTCACAATGAAAAGTGTCCTTATTTTGAACAGTTACTTTGAGGGACTCCTTCCCATCACTGGCCCAGAGATTGAATAGGGACAGTTTCATAAACCTGTCAGATATGTTCTGAGACATTGTATCAACAATTCTGATTCTTCTCTAAAACCCTAAGCAGTGTTCTTAAATACAGATTTCTGACTGCTTTAAAGTCAACGGAATAGGTAAGAATGTCCAAAACTTGGGGGGAAAATCCTGGAACACCTAGAAAGTGTCTAATGTAAAACAGGGCAAAAATTAATCAGACTAAACGAATCAATGACATCTGGGGATTTCCATCTTTCATTTAAAGTGTTGTTGGTTCTAATATTTCAATGTTTCACCTTCTAGGTTCAGGAAAACTGTTCCCGTGATTTCAGTGGTTTACTGTATTTTGGTAAAGTGTTGTTCTGTAACCAGAGAAGAAGTGTTTATTTTCCACTCCCTCCACGTAATTGCTCTAACATTCAAAAATTTTTATAAATATGGTATATGTGGGGGGGCAATGTGATTGTCTTCATGAATTCATCAGAATCTGTCCTCATAACAGAATATATTTAGAAACATTGGCATATCTAAATCATGCATAAAATGCCTGGCTTGTAGGGTTTTCAGTCTTGCAGTGAGTAAATGGACTTCTCATATTTTAGCAGATCCAAAAATTTCAAAATACTAGACACTGTAGCTTTAAAAAAATCTAGTTTTGTCATAGATTTGCCTTTTAACTTGGAGAATTTTCCAAGTGTGAGATTATATGTCAAAGGAAATTTAGTTACTGTAAGGCAAATAGCCAATCAACAAACTATAACATACCTGCTTGTAGACTGTAACTCTGTTCATTGTTTTTAGACTGCTAACTTGGAGAGTTTTCTGGGTCTGAGACTAACATGGATACTCAACCTTTCATGCTGTACTTACATGAATTGTCAGTTATCATGTCTACTATTTGATTGTATCTCTATTCACTATTTTTAAGATGTCAACCTGATTTATCTTGTGCTTGGTGTTTTCCTATTTGAGTGTGTGCCTACTGCCTGTAAGAAGTCTACAGAAGTACAATTCTCAGCAGGAAAATGCCTGGCACTTTGAGATGTTGATTGGAACCTACAGAATAAACAAAACTAAGTTTAACAATGGACTCCAGGTAAATTTAGTTTGGGAGCCACTTGTTTCACCTCTCTGTTGCTCAAATTGGGACAAAATTGTTCTTTGAAAATGCCTTCTGGTCATGACTTCCCTTCCAACATGGCACCAGATGAATAGCTGGGTCAAATCTAACTGGGCGATGAGGGATAAGTAAAGTTTAGCTGCAGGATGGCTGATCAGCATTGTGCCCCCCAAAAGATCGTGATCACAAAGAGGGAAATAAATATCAAGATGGAATCACAGGTTTTAATCCTAAACAAAATTAGGTTAAAACCAAGAGGTTTTAAAGGGAGGGTCATTATGTGTGGTTGCCTGGTAGTAACTGTCACAAAAGACTCTGATAGAACTATACCCATTAAAGAGTACCCCAATTTCAAAAGAGAGATGCTAACTAGAACTGATAGCTGCCATCCTCACATGTAGTGCTAGATTCTATAGACAGCACCTACAGCACACACAGGGAGGTGTTGAGAAAGGGCTTTGACCTCTTTGTACATGAGAAGCAAGGATTAGGACTGGAAGGAATGACTCAAAATTTGGGGAAAATAAAATGACCAATGGTATACATTTCAAAAATGTGGACATTCCACCAAAGACTGGCTGTGGTGTCTGAGAATAACAGCCACTTGTGAAGTACTGCAGGAGACATAGAGCTCACTTTTGGTCATCTCACCACAGTGCATACAGCTTACTATGTGCTGCCGCTTCTGTAACAACAAGGATCTTACTGGATTACTTCATGCCCTATGGTAAAAACTAACCTGTACTATTTGACAACTGAAGTGATCCTGTAAAACTGAATCATATTTTAATCCGTCCACCTTGCCCTCAGACTCCCCTGGGGAAACTATGTGACTGATTATAGGTCATGTAACAGATACGTCTGATTAGGCTGGATCTGACCGATATCCCCTTACAGGTTACAGATCGGGAACTCTTTGTGTATCAAAACAGCTTCACAGGACAGGAAAATCAAGGGTTGGATATGAAGTAGTAACTCTCCCAGAAACTGCAGAATCAATAGCACTGCCACAAGGTATCTTAGCCCAGAAAGCTGAGCTCAAAGCACTCTCCCATCCCTTGCAGCTTAGAGGAAGCACAAGAATAAATATCCACAGCATTGAAAGGGGAATATTGATGGCCTTGGCTGCTCCTGGGTTAGCGATGATGTACTTGGGCCTCCTTTTTATTCAAAGAAAATAGAAAAACATACAGAAGTCTGCCAGTTTCCCAAACTTGCCTCACAGTTACGTCTTCCACTGGTAGGATCTTATTATCTCTGTCCCACAGTTAGGAATGGGGACTGAATTTGGCACATTGAAGCCTTGGCCAATTATATTCAAAGTGTCATAAATGACAGAGCCAGAGGACTGTGCTTATTAAATAACAGAAGTTTCCTACTGAGGCAAGTAGTTCTCTAAAGCTACAGCTGCCTAGGGGGAAAACATGCCTCCCTTGAAACAGAACACTGTGTAGACATCGTTGATAATTCCACAACTATCTCCTTAGCTCACCAAGATAAACACACTCAGGTTGGTTATATGTTTTAATCTATGGCTCCCCTCCTGCTATGGGACTGAACAATTCTGGTGGAAAAATAATCTTTCTGGTTTTCATTACAGGGAGAGGAATGCTAGTGTGTCATCATTGTGGAATGAGGAGGCACCTGCAAGATAAAGCTGTGCAGAGATAAACTGGGCCAGAATCCATCATGGTTCACTTCACATGCAGCTGTCCATATTCTTTGATCCTCTATTCCTGATTCCTCCTTCCTTGTAGCCTCCTTTAAAATCCCCAAATCATCCTCTTTCAGCAGGGTGCCAAATCCTGGGAAAGAAGTATGCTACCCCCTCATCTTCAATAGATTAAATTATCTATTTCTTTTATGCTTAAACTTGTGCTTTTTATTTTCAATCAGCATTGGGAACAAGGAATGAGATTTTAGTAACAACCACTTTGAGAATGTGGAAAGAACTTGAATTTTATAAGAAATAAACCAAGCTGGGATGTGGAGTTGTCCACAACTATGGTTGTAAAGGCAGTGGTCCTAACAGTGCTGTGCTGCCCAGTACACTGCCTGCACCCAGATTAAGATGCAGGCTATGCCTGCAAGGTCTTGGCTCTTTAGGAAACATAGAGACATAATGAGATTCATGGGTGATAGAAAACCACTACAGACTCGCTTGGCTGGGGAAGTGATGGCAGAATGAGAACAGAACAAACGGGTGTTTTTATTTTTTGTGTTTTTTTTTAAAGATTTATTTTATTTGAAAGGCTGAGTTACAGAGGGAGAGGGATAGATGCAGATAGGGAGGTCTTCCATCCACTGGTTCAATCCCCAAATGACTCCAATGTCTAGAGCTGGACAAGGACAAACCAAGGATCCAGGAGCTTCTTCTGGATCTCCCCCATGGGCACAAGTACCCAATAACTTGGGCCATCTTTTGAGCTTTTCCCAGGCATGGTAGCAGGGAGCAGGATTGAAAGTGGTACAGCTACTACTTGGACTGGTGCCCATATGGGATTCTGGTCTTGCAGGCAGCAGCCTAACCCATTATGCCAGAATGTCAGCCCCCAAACTTGGGGAAAAATACCCAGGACCACCTAGCCATCAGGGAAATGCAAATAAAAACCACAATGAGGTTTTACCTCAAGCTAGTTAGAGTGGCTATAACTCAAAAATTTTAAAAAATGCAGTGAGTATGGGAGAAAAAACATACATTAATAAATTGTTGTTGGCAATGTAAATAGGTATAACTATTATCACAGAGTGTGCAGACAATCCTCAGAAATCTGGAAATAGATATACCAATGAACAAGCCATCCTACTCCTGGGAGTTTACTCAAAGGGAATGAAATCAGCCAATGAAAGGGGTGTGATGCCCCCAGGTTTATAGAAGCTAAATTAGCAATAGCTAAGATATGGAATCAGTGCAGATGTCCATCAAACAATAACTGGATAAATGAAATGTGGTAGATATACATTACAGAATAATACTCAGCCATAAAAAAGACTGAAACCCTATCTTTTGCAGCACAATGAAAATTTGGGAAGTAATCAATGGTGAGAGCATAAAGAAAAAGATCTTTTAGAATGTGGTAACATGTTTGTAACTAGACTGAGGGGAAAGAGGTATTGAAGAAAGGTATGAAAAAGATAGTCATATGGGATGTAACACACATGGAAAATTATACAGATTAGGAGAGAATAGTCCAAGACTTAAGATAAAAAAAAAACTCAGCTCAGAATACTGTACCCTACAAAGCTCTAATTTTTGAATGAAGGTTAAATAAACACCTTCCATAACAGAGATTGAAAGAATTTGTCACCACTCATCTTACAAAAGATGCCTACAAAAACCTTGCAAAAGATGCTTAAGGATGTGTTACACATAAGAACAAAGTCATTATGCAAGAATGTGAAGGCAGAAAATCTGCCAATAAAAACAAAGGAAATGCAATGTAAACAATAGGAATATTTATGGAAAAATAGTAGGGGCAAGTCATTATTTATCAATAGTAACCATGAATTTAAATAGTGCTAACTCTCCAGTTAAGATACACATTGGCTGAATGGATTAAAAAATAATACCTATCTATTTGCTGCCTACAGGAAACATACCTCACCAACAAAGATACACACAGACAAAAAGTAAAAGGAAGAAAAGTATATCCCATGATAACAAGGCAAAAAAGCACAGGGGTAGCCATCCTAATACTGGAAAAATAGACTTTAACACAAAAACTATTAAAAGTGAGAAAGAAAGGCTCTATATAATGATTAAAGAATCAATTCAACATGCAGATATGACTATAATAAACATATGTACCCAAGTACAGGGTGTATCAGCTATTTAAAGTAAATATGAATGAATATTAATAAACAGACATAGACTTGAATACAGTACTAATGTATGATTTTAATACTTGTCTATAATTAATGCACAGATCAACTAGACAAAATCAACAAAACCAACAGTGCTAATTGACACTATGTTCCAATTGGACCTAATTGATATCTACAGAACTGTTCAATCCACAGTTGCACAATACACATTCTTCCCCTCAGTGTGTGGAACTTCCTCTAAAATATATTTGCATGTTTGGTTATAAAGCAAGTCTCAGAAAATTAAAAAATCATACCATGCGTCTTCTCTGATCGCAATGGACTGTAGTTGGTTGTAGCAGGGGGCAATCTTTCCTCTGAGCACCCTGCAGAGATGGAAAGCCATCTGTGTCTGTGTGTGCATCACCTCAGGAAGCTTTGTGCAGATTTCAGAAAGGAGAAGCAGTAGTTACCATTGCTGAGGGACTTTGAGGTGGTGGGACTCATTGCTCCCTGTCACTCATGGTAGTCCCATGAGGAGTCTTTTGTGAAGCAACTGGAAGTACACAGAACATTCAAGAGTGCTTCCAGGAGGCAGTGGACACAGGAAGAAGGAGCACTAAGGACCCTGAGCCCAGATAGGGGTGCATTGACAACAGGACCCCAACTGACCTATACATTCATGCATTGATGTCCCAGTTCTCCAACTCTCATAAACACTGTGTGGAGGAATTATGTCTCTCCATCCTTTCCTTTCTGTGCATCACAGAGTATTTGCACTTAAAACTTTATGTATGTATGTATGTATGTATTTGAAAAGCAGAGTTACAGAGAGAATGAGAGAGAGACCAAGAGAAAGAGAGAGGGGGACTTAGAGGGAGAAGAGAGAGAGAGAGAGAGAGAGAGAGAGAGAGAGAGCTTCCATTTACTGGTTCACTCATTAAATGGCCTCAATGGCCCAAGGTGAACTGATCTGAAGCCAGGAGCCAGGAGCTTCTTCCTGGTCTCCCACATGGATGCAGGGGCCCAAGAGTTTGGGCCATCTTTGGCTGTTTTCCCATGCATTAGCAGAGAGCTGGATCAGAAGTGGGGCAGCTGGAAATCAAATTGGCATCCATATGGGATGCTGGCACTGCAGGCAGTGGTTTTACCTGCTAAGCCACAGTACCAACCCCCTAGTATTTGCCTTCCTAATAAGAAGCAACAAATGGATTGGGAGAGAGTATGGAGGGAGCTAACTGCCCTAGCCTAAGGAGAAGATAGTTTAAAAAATGTGGAGATAGTGTAGTCTCAGGGAAGAGTTAGGGGGAAAATGGCAGAGGAAACTCTACCACAATTAGAGGGACATGGTAGACATATCTGGAGGGTGTGGTCACCCATGACTCTGCACTCCAACAGCCGAGAGCCTACACACCAGCACTGGAAAGTGAGGTGAGACAGGACCGCAGTAGCCTTGGCCACTGTTGAAAAAGCAGCAAGGAGAGCTTAAAGGGAATGAGGCTTGAAGCCCCATTAGGGAAAGTGTACCAGCCAAACTAGATGAGAGAAAAAAAAATAAATAATGGTATGGACACAGTTCCCTCTCTCCAATCACCTTACAAAAGCATACAAAGCAATAGAGCAGGTGCCACTTTGGAAATAAATACCAGCTGCGCCAGCTGGTGTCTGCTCCCAGCAATCAGCCAAGTGGAGACTCCTGACTCTGGTCGGGGGAAATAACAGGTAGCTAGGAGCCTGTGACTGTGTGAAGCTTCTGAACTGGGACTGTGGGAAAAAAACAGGGTGTGTGGGAGGACTCACAGTGTGAGTGGTACTTTGAGCAGTCTCAGTGGGAGATGCCACAAGCTCTGGTGGTCCTGGCTACCTGGTGAGAGACAGTGCTGGGGAATTGGAACTTACACTGAGAACTGCATAGATGCTTTGTGTGGTCCTTGGGACAGAGCAGACAAATATTATATTGACTAGGGCTAGTGCTCAGGCACTGGGCTCCATCAAGAAGAGCTCAGGTGAGCAGAATATACATCCCTTCTGATTCAAAAAAGAGAAAAGATTTACAACAGCAAACCTGGGTGTGTCACCTTAGGCATGCCCTTAACCCTGGAGAACTGAACAGAGCTCTCTGGCCACACCCTCTACAAGCCTCTAGAGATTCACTGAAAGCAGACAGTCCACTTATCTCCAGAGTCATAGTACAACAAAAAAAAGCCGCCACAGCAGATAAAACAAAAGAAGAAACCAATGAATATTTCCACAAATTCTGAACAAAAATTCAACGATCTAAGAAACAAGAATAAGAAAGACAGCAATACATTCCCAAAAGGACACAACACTTCAATCCTAGATTATGAAGACAATGAGATAGAAGAAATGCAAGAAATGGAACTCAAAAATTGATCATAAGATTACATAGAAGTAATCAAAATCAAACATACAAACTACTGAAATCCATACAGGACATGGAAGAAAATCTCTCACATGAAACTGAAATCTTAAGGCAGAAAAAAATAAAATGAAGAATTCAATAGAACATGGAATTGAGATATTGAAGAGAAATCAAAATGAAATGAAAAATTCAATAGAACAAATAAAAATGCAATTAAGAGCCTTAAAAACAGAATCAGTGAGGCAGAAGAGAGAATCTCGGAATTAGAAGACAGAACACAGCAAAGTATATAGTCAGACCAAAAGCAAGAAGAGGAAGTTAGAAATCTAAAAACATATTGTTGGGAATCTACAGGATACTATTAAAAAACCCAACATTCAGGTTCTAGGAGATCCTGAAGGCATGGTGAGAGAAAAGAACTAGAAGACCTTTTTAGTGAGATACTAGCAGAAAACTTCCCCAGTTTGGAGAAAGAAAGAGACCTCAGGACAGGAAGCACACAGAACTCCCAATAGACTTGACCAGAGAAGATCCTCACCATGACACATTGTAATCAAACTCACCACAGTAAAACATAAAGAGAAGATTCTAAAATGTGCAAGAGAGAAACACCAGATTACTTTCAGAGGATCTCCAATTAGATTCACAGCAGCCTTCTCATCAAAAACCCTGCAGGCTAAGAGAGAATGGTGTGATATAGCCCAAGTACTAAGAGAAAAAAACTGCCATCCAAGAATATTATATCCTGCAAAGCTCTCACTTGTGTAGTTTTAGCTTTTACATTTTGGTCTGTAATCTACTTCAAATAAGTTATAACAAATAAATTATTAAATTATAATGTGCAGTTTAGAACATTGTTTCAAATTTTATTTTTATTTATTTTTAAGACAGGATTGAAGCAAGTGAGGTAGAGAAATGTTCCACCAGATACCTACAGTATATTTGATTTGGGCCAGGTTGAAACCAAGGGCCTAGAACTCCATCCAGGTATCCCAAAAGAGTGGCAGGGACTCAAGTACTTGAGAAGGGAAATAAAATTGGGTAAAAAACAAGTAAATACACAGTGTCAGTTTTAGTTGATAATATATACATTTGCTTCATTAAGTATGGCAAACATACTGCCGTAAGTTCAGATGTTAAGATTAGAGAAAACTGTAGGAGGATGTGAGAACTTTGTACCATATTTTTGATCTTTATATGAACCTAGTCTAAAATGAAAACCTTATTTAAAGGAAGAAATCTAAGGACTATAATTTTCTTAAACATGTAAAAATTTCTTCTATTATGTGTAAGTCATTAGACACATAATATATGAAAGTATTTTCCTTAAAAAACTTATAATTCCTTAAATACACTGACTCATAGTTTTTAAATGATAAAATAATATTTTAATGTAGTTTAAAATATTTTGTTCATTTTCTCTCTCTTTAATTTGTGTTTCTGCTCTTTGAAGATGAGGGACAACCTCATATCCCAAGCACACATTTCTAAAATTAAAATCCAATAGCTCAGATAAATTTAAATTCATAATCAATACACATTACTCTATCTTTCCCATATGATTTTATATGACCTATCTGTAAAGCAATTAAAGAGATTCTAGTTCTTTGTGTTAAGTCTTCTGTTAATTGGGAGCATGGTCTTGGGGTCTCAGGTTTTTGTCACTGTTCCCAATTATCTAAACAAAGATAATAGAATTGAAAATTAAATATGATTATCATTGTAATAAATTTAAGAAGAAGATATTTGGTGAGGAACATTCAAGTAATAAACACACAGGCAGTATCAATGTTAAGAATACTTCTTTTTAAACAATTAGTTGAGTGTAGGAGCTAGGAAAATGGATAATGCATCAGTAACAATGATAATAATGTTTTCTCTTTGGAAAACAAAAGTCATGCAGTAACATCAAAAATTCAGTTTTCTGAGTATCTTGACATCTGGATTTCAATTTTAATTACAAATAAAGGCAAGACTACAAATGAATACAGACTTATTCCACATATCATCAGATTTGGTGCTGAAAATAAAAATGATTTGTAATAACTGCTCAGAATAAATTATAATGCTCCAAATCTTTATATTAAATCCTCCTTGAAACTATAAAATGAGATATCCTCTTCTATGCAACAAAAAAGTAAAACTATCAATACCTTTAGGAGTATGCATATTTTTCTTGTTATATTTAGACATTGTTTTTATCTCCACTTTATAAGACTAATAGGTTTCATTCAGGGATTCTTTCTGAGGCAAATCTCATATGAGATTAAGCCAATGTTGCAAATTTAAAACTCGAATTCAACAGTAAACAGACAAAAGTATTTGAATTTATATGGCTAATTCCTTATATTTTTTGAGAGGTTGAGTTACAGACAGTGAAAAGTAGAGTCAGAAAGGTCTTCCATCCACTGGTTCACTCTCCAATTGGCCGCAATAGCCCGAGCTGTGCTGCTTCGAAGTCAGGAGCCAGGAGCTTCTTCCAGGTCTCCCACTCAGGTACAGGGGCCCAAGGACTTGGGCCATCTTCTACTGCTTTCCCAGGCCATAGCAGAGAGCTGGATCAGAAAAGGAGCAGCCAGGACTAGAACCAGTGCCCATATGGGATGCTGGCGCTACAGGTGGAGGATTAACCCACTGTGTCACATAGCCAGCTCCTAATTCATTAAATTTTAAAAAGTTTTAATTATTTGACAGGCAGAGTGACAAAGTGAAAGACATCTTCCCGCTGTTGGTTCATTCCCCATATTGCCACAACCACTGGGACTGAGTTAGACTGAAGCCAGGAGTCAGGAACTCTACTCAGGTTTCCCACATGGGTGACAAGAACTTAAGCACTTGATCCAACAATCCCTGCTTCTCAGCTGAATTAGCAGGGAGTTAGACAGGAAGTAGAGTAGCCAGGTTGATCTGTCCATTCCATATGGGACATGGGAGTACCATGCAGCAGCTTAATCCACTATGGCACATCACCTGCCCCTAATTCATGATATTTTGACAAACTATATCTGCCTGCATAAATGCAGCTCTGTTTCCTAAAATAGTATTATATCATCTTCAAGTGAAATTAAAATATCCTATGAATATATGTGTATGCTATGCCATGGTTACCCCAATGTGGACCACAGATCAGCATACCAATCTCACAGTGATGTTACTATAAATCCAAACTCTTGATCTCTGCCTGGGCTGAAGGTCCAGGCACATTAAAGTTGGAGAAGCACAGTCATGTATAGCTACTGTAATTTGGAATAATACTTTTACTTGGATGTGTGATATAAATTTCAAGCTTGAGTTTATTTTGGAATTGTTACTATTGCTATTATTGCTTTGTTTCATGGCTCTATGGTGATTCAGGAGTATTTCTCCACGATTGTTCTCTGCTTTGCCCCTGTTATGTGTGGCCCCAAGAAGCCTGTTTCTGAGAAAAGCTAGAAGATAGAGAATTAAATGATTACTATCCATGTTATTTAAATAAACAGTAAATTATTTGATTTTATTTTAATTGTTTTACAAAAATCCTTCATCCTACTATTCCAGCAAAATTCCAAAACAATGATTTTGATGGTAAGTAAATTTTATTCTACTGTATAGAGAATTTAAAACATGGAAAATGTTCTTGAAAGTTTACAAAATCTGAAATATAAAGCAAAAGAATTTGTGAATTAATATTGAGCTCCAATACAAAGAGGCTGCACATATAGTTAGTTGTGTTTTTTAAAAACCCTTATTAAGATTTTAAATTGCTGTCAAGGGCAACTTATCATAGGAAGATGAAACTATGATCCATTTACCAAGTGCGACTGTGACAACAAAGATTAATTTAACCTGGGTTTTTACACATGAGTATTCAAAGGGGATCTGAAGCAAGAGAAGTAGTTGATTTTGTCCATTTTTTAATGGAGATACTTTTCACCTTCTTCATTTCAGTAGTCACAATGAGCTGGTAAAATAAACATTTATATCAATAACTTCAAATATGGGTCATGAGTGAAAGTTATTCTAAGATGTTTTAGGTTCTTTAGACATATGCTGGAATGACACAATCATGGAAGCAGAGGGTATGACATTTATCAGGGAAAATAGAAGTTAGCTCAGCAGAAATGGATATTTCTAGCTTCTTGTGTGAATGTCAAGCATAGTTTCAAATCACTTTCCCATGTGGGTCCCTGTATCTTGGTCTTGGACCTCAGCCCAGTATCAAATTAGTGGTTTACCTTTTATTCCCAAAATTAACATTCATGTCAGTCAGTAGCATGGTGGCGAAATTCATAGCTAGCTAGATGTTTCCAGAGCTGCAATAAACTAGCAGGCATTCAGGAAATGAGGTTAGAGCTGGGAAGATGCACGGTGCTGTGCAAGTGTCAGCCATCCCATTAACATCCGGATCCCTGAGTACCATGACAGGTGGGCTCTTGCAGATCTCATCAGTAACACTAATCTCAGCTTTGAGCCTCTTATCAAGATAATGCACCATGGTTGATATTTATTGGTGACACATCCATAGATACTCTGGATAACAAAATGCCCTACCCCTGTCCATCAGTGGTAGTTCTTTTATTTTTATTTTTTGTCACATACCTATAATCTATCAGAATGGTAGGTAAAACCCTTAATCTTCAGTCTCTGTCCAATACAGAAATAAAAAGTCCTCATGCTGTCTTATATTCATTAGTTCATCAGTAGCAATAAGTATTCATTTTGGTTGTTCTGCCCATCATAGTTCCTTCCTTTCTCAGTTGAAGTCTATGGAAACAAATTATACACACACCATGAATATTTTTTTCACTATGATTATTATTATTGGGAATTTATCTTTGCCAAACACACAGTGAGCTCTAAGATCGTTCTATCCTCGATAGTTCCAGCTACTGAAATGCCATAGCATTATTGGTCAATGCCATGAATTAAGCAATTGTATCTTTTTTTTACCTTTTAAAGATTTATTTATATTTTTGAAAGGCAGAGTTACAGAGATGCAGAGAGGAGAGATTGAGGGGAGAGGAAAAGGTCAGTCTTCCATCCACTGGTTCATTCCCCAAATGGCTGCAATGGCCAGAGCTGGGCCAATTCGAAGCCAGGACCCAGGAGCTTCTTCCAGGTCATATATGCCAGTGCAGGGACCCAAGGACTTGGACCATCTTCTCCTGCTTTCCCAGGCCATAACAGAGAGCTGGACTGGAAGTGGAGCAGCCAGGACTTGAACAAGTGCCCATATGGAATGCTGGCACTGTAGGCAGTGGCTTTACCTGCTAAGGCACAACACCTGCAGCAACTTTTCCTGCTATGCCACAGAACCGGTCCCCAAGCAATTATGTCATATATTGTTATTATATATTCATTAATAGTGACTCTTCAACTAAACTGTGAACTTAAAGTTAATGACTCTATGTCAGAAGCTCAGGATAAATATTGGGGGGTTCTTTCAAAATTTATGGTAAAACATATTTTATGCACAAAAGACCAAATAAATGCAAATAAGTACTTATACAGGAACAAAAACCAGCCTAACAATATTTACTGCTGGATCAAAGTTAGAGCCCCAATTCATGCGCAAACATACAACTTTATTTCTCTTTAATCTCTTACATACACTTTCATCTGTCAATAGCAACAAACAAGTTAATTAAAGGATAACTCAATAGTTTTTCACTTAACTCTAAGCTAGCTTTAGATAATTGACAAAGCCTGAATTTAATTGAAAGTTCAGACTCCATGCCAGGCTATTCTCCCTTTTTTTTTTTTTAATTTCTCTCTCTAGCCTCTGCCTATTCCAGGAAGAACTAATCCATGTAACAGTATGAGAGGATTTCTTTATTTAGATGTCCATAAAATATACCCTAATATACTTTGAAAGTAGGATTTGCTGAAAATCAGCTCTTCACCAACATATATGGAGTGCGGTGGAGAGAATAATAATTTTCCCTGAATATATTACGTATTCAAGAACACTTTTAGGTAATTCATGCTTACAAATATCAGGAAGATCATGCTGTTAACCAAAGAGCAGAATCCATAAGCAAAATGTCAAAAGGGGTCTTAATTGAAATGAAAATTTAATTTCATTTTAAAAATATTGTTTATCAGGGCTGGCACTGTGGCACAGCAGGTTAACACCCTGGCCTGAAGCGCCGGCATCCTATATGGGCTCCAGTTTGAGACCCAGCTACTCCTCTTCTGATCCAGCTCTCTGCTATGGCCTGGGAAAGCAGTAGAAGATGGCGCAAGTCCTTGAGTGCCTACACCCACGTGGGAGACCTGGAAGAAGCTCCTGGCTCCTGGCTTCAGATCAGCACAGCTCTGACCATTGCAGCCAATTGGGGAGTGAATCAATGGATGGAAGACCTCTCTCTCGCTCTGCCTCTTCTCTCTGTGTAACTCTGTAGCATGTAACATATATATGTTATATGTTAAACATACCTACATAAAAAGCATAAATTGGTTGATGTTTTGCTTTTTTTCCTCCTTTTTTGGGTAATTTTTCCTATGCAAATAATGGAAAAAACAGTTGTATAATTGTAGAATTTTTTGAGAGAATGAGATGTCTATATATTAACGACAATTTTTTTAAATAAAAGTTCCTAAAAGAGAAAAAAAATTGCAAAGCAGTGTTTTGTTATTTATTTATTTATTTATTTATTTATTTATATAAAGGGGACAAGTTTCATGTTAACCATGATCAGCGTGTTTGGTTAACAACAGTTTACAGCACCCAGCGGGTGCTCAAGGTCAGCACCCACATCATCATGAGCTTCCCACGTGGCCCACGAGCTGGGCACTGGGCCTCAAGCACAGGAGGGGAAGGCTCAGAAGGGACTCAGTAGTTAAGAGCAGGCAGTTTTCAAAGGCCTGCAAGAAAAGCCAAACTCTTCAGCTCCCCCACGCCTAAGCACCAATGTCCTCCAGGGGGCCACTCTCTCCTGCCCTGCCCCACCACATGCTCTCACTGGAGTGGGCTCCCTTCACAGTTGATCTCTGCGAAGGAGCTATGAGCATGCATACCTGCCCCAGGACTACTGACTCTGATTCCTAAATGGGTGAATTATATGGTGTAGGAGTTATATCTCAACATCAAGAAGAAAGTAATTTAGGAAGGAAACTGATGAGCCTTGATTATTGTTTAGGTGTGAAATAATACTGGCAGGGAAAATCAAGTTGTGTTGTGTTTTGTATTTGATTACTCAGTGGGGCAGATGGGAGTGACATGAAACAGAAAACATACAAAGCTTATATAAGGAGGTGACATATAAGGAGATGACAAGCTTAGAACAAATTTGATCAGCTGGAGATGAAGCTGTATCACTGAAGCTCAAGAGCAACCCCTAGGCTGGAGAAGATACACTTGGAGCCAGAACCATTACAATGGGTCATTGAAATCATTGAAGCGGGCAAGAAAGGACCAGGCAGGAGTCTGAGGGCTTCTGGTGTGTAGAGTCTTGCATGGGGAGTGGAATCACCTAAAGGGAGACAATTTCTTGAGACAGCACATATAAAAAATCAAAGTCATGTGTAACATGTGTCAACTAAAGCAAGACTTCCAGTTGGTGGAGTTTCATTAATGTGTTTAGAAAACCCAAGAATCAGGAGGGAAATGGAGGCCTTATAGAGAAAGCAATACATTCTCTTTCTTCAAGTGATGTCCATTTTTCCTAATTGTGTTATTTTAGAATGCTAAGTTTGCACAAGTAAAACCAAAATAATTTCAAAATATCATATATAAAAGAGATGCTTGGTCAAAATTGTCACTCAGTGCTAGCAAATTTCATTTGTCACACTGCTGCTAAAAGCTTTTCAAATGAAAGATGGTATCTTTCTAAGGAGTCTATAAAGTTAATATTATTTTAAATCAGTGATTCCTTATCAAGTCAATTTTCAGAAGGAGGTCAGTTTTTTTAAAATATTCTATTACTGGATATTTGAAAAAGTTTATATTCCTACCTAGTGTTCAGAGTAACTTCATTAATATTTACAACATGCTGCTTAGAATGTGCTTTTTCGCCAGCACCACGGCTCACTTTGCTAATCTTCTGCCTGTGGCACCGGCACCCCAGGTTCTAGTCCCAGTTGGGGCACTGGGTTCTGTCCTGGTTGCCCCTTTTCCAGTCCAGCTCTCTGCTGTGGCCTGGGAGTGCAGTGGAGGATGACCCAAGTGCTTGGGCCCTGCACCCCATGGGAGACCAGGAGGAAGCACCTGGCTCCTGGCTTTGGATCAGCGCAGCACGCCGGCCGTAGTGGCCATTTGGGGGGTGAACCAATGGAAAGGAAGACCTTTCTCTCTGTCTCTCTCTCTCTCACTGTCTAAATCTGCCTGTCAAAAATAATAATAATAATAATAATAATAATAAAGAATGTGCTTTTTCAAGAAAACTCACTGGGACTACTTGCCTTGGAAGTTACCTGCTTTTCAAAAGTAGTATACCAAGAGAAAAAGGTACTCTAACACATTGTTTGTAGAATGTAAACTGGTACAATCACTATTGAAGACAGTATAGTGATTCCTCAGAGTCTTACAACTGGTTTACCATATAAGCTAGCCATCCCATTCCTGGGAATTTACCCAAAGGAAATGAAATCAGCATAGGAAAAGGTTATCTAAATTATCTGTACCCCCATATGTATAGCAGCTCAATTCACAATAGCTAAGATATGGAATCAGCCCAGTTGTCCATCAACTGATGATTAGATAAAGAAAATGTGTGTGTGTATTTGTATATATATAAATGTGGCATATGTATAAATGTGGCATATAAATAAATGTGGTATTTTATATATTATATATATGGTATATAAATAAATGTGACATTATATATAGATAGATAGATATAGCTACTACTCAGGCATAAAAATGAATGAATTCCTGACTATTGCAACAAAAAGACACAATTATACACAACTATGCTTAGTGAAATAATGCAATCATGACCAATATATGTATTTTCTCTGATTTGTGTTCACTAATATATACAGTACAAAAATATAGTATATGTGATTGAAATTGACATCTTGAGATTTGATGATTGTTTATAGCCTTTTTCTATACTCTTAGGTACAGTGGTCTTTAATTCTTTAGTGGAGGATTAGCTTGTGACTATAAAGTAAATTGAAAGTATGTCATTGCAAAAATCAAAAGAAAACAAGAAAGGAAGAAGGGATGCAAAGGGAGGCATGACCATGGGAAGTATCATTTGGTACTTAAAACTGTATATATGAAGTACAAGAAATGTCCTCTTTATATAAGTAAATGAATTTATTTTTAAAAAATAATCAAATGAAGCATTTACTAAAACTTTTCCAAAGTATTTACTTGTCTTTGCTTCTAATCTCAGCCAATATTTAATTATTCAGGAGATGAGTATTTGTATGAACTTGAGTTCTGTATTGCTTTCTTCATGTCCACTTGATGATTTTACTGTGTATCAGTCCTTCTTCCATTAGAAAGGTCATGAAAGCAAAATTGAGGTAAGCTGAAACAATTAGTTAAAAGTTGGCTTTACTCTGAGTGTGCAGTTCCCTGCCCATCGATATGTGCTAGTGCTTGCAGGGCAAGTTCTGTCAGTAATCTATGGAGATCCTTTCTTCTGTAGGTGAAACCTGAAAGTTCTTGTGCAAAGACCATGCCTGACTCTGCTCTCTGTTTTATTCCTGAGTGTGTAATTCAGGAGACTTAAATAGATTCACACTGTGTAAAACCAGTGAGCAGAACTTTGCACACCCCTTCACTAAGTCTGTTTCTCCCTCCCTCTATCCTCTGGTTACCACTATTTTACTTCATGAATATAGCTTCCCCAACTCCATTTACTTTAGAAGACACTAAAGTGTGTTTTGCACAAATAAAGGAGCCAGCCATAATCCTTGACTGTAATGTGCACTCTTCTCCATTACTGCTTTCTTCATCCTTTCATTCACTCAGTCCTTCAGGACAAGCGAGTTTAGGGTGTGGTTTCACTGGTTGGTTGTATGGACATTTCTGCTCTTTCCTATTTCATGCTTCCTTGCTTTAACTCCCGCTCCATGCTCTTTCCCATGGTCTGAGAATGACCACCCAATAGTTACATTAACTCACGTGTAATTTTTAAAAAAAATTTTTTCTCTACTCTAGAGCTTCAAGCCCTATTTTATATTATACCATAATCCAACATTTGGGATCCTATTTTGGGCCACGCCCCATTCCAGCAAGGGACTGCCCTGCCCCAGCTTCTCTGGATATAACATGGGGAGTAGATGCCTCCAGCTAGGGCCAGGAAAGGGCCTCATGCATGTGGCAAACCCAAGAGGTGACTGCCTGATGAATTGAAGTCTCATGGATCAATCCTTTCTTTGAAAAGACCTTGGAAGGAGTCAAAAATTGCTTCCAGTATAAAGCAGATGCTCACAACCATAACTCTCATTGGCTTTGCACAACACACACACACACACACGCACAAACACACAAATAGGGTAGTTTCATATCAGATAAAACATGTAGACCCATGTTGCCAATACCATGCAGCAATATACAGAGAATAATCGTTTCCTCATTTAAGTAACTTGGTTATTTTCTAGTTTACTATTTATATTACATTTTGGTATTTGTATTTTATCTTCAATTATTATAAACTACACAAAATATAAAATCCATTTTATCATTTTGAAAGAATATATGTCAAGAGGGTCAAGTAACCATTCTCCACATTATTATTATTATTATTGCTTATTTTTAAAGATTTATCCATTTATCTGAGTCAGCATTCAAGAGAGGAAGAGAGAGAGAGAGAGAGAGAAAGAGAGAGAGAGAGAGGTCCTCCATCTGCTCATTCATTCTCCAGATGGTCATGATAACCAGGGCTGAGTCTGCCTGAAGCCAGGAGATAAGAGCTTCTTCTGGGTCTCCCACATGGGTGCAAGGGCCCAAAGCACTTGGACCATACTTCGCTGCTTTACCAGGCCATTAGCAGGGAGCTGGACTGGAAGTGGATCAGCCTAGAGTCCAGTAAGCACCTTTACGGAATGCTGGTGTTGCAGGTGGTGGCTTTATCCTCTACACCACAACACCTGCCCCTCCACATAATTTTTAGATCTGAGTAGTCAACTCTCCATTTCTACTTTTCCTTCAGTCCCTGGAAACCATTTTACTTTTAGATTCTGAGAATTTGACTCCTCTACATGCCCTGTACTATGTAGTTTAATAGAAACAAAAACAGGTGTAGATCAGAGAGCATACAGCCCTGATTTTACTAAGCACTGAAAAATGTTGACCCTAAACCATATCTCCTGCCCATTCTGTATGTATTTCACACAATCTATCATTCACTCTTTCTTTCACAAGTGTATTTCAGAAGGTGATGTAAGTCAAAGACAAAAAAGTGTTGATTGTAAATCTCTGTTGTTTCACATTTCATTCCTTCCTTTAGTTCCTGCTTATGGTTTGCAAGTCTCTGTCCACTTTTTCGGAGAACACTGAGCCAAAGATGTTATGACCTCAGTGTAATCTTTCAGAGGACATTCAAGGACGTTTTAGCCTCTAGTCCAATCTTATGTGAATGGAAGTAAGAGGAGGACTACTATACAGAAAGAGCACCTCTGGCTTCAGTGAGCTTAAAACACTGACTTCAGGTCTCCATTCTTGCTCATTATGCACTTTATTCATTCTCCCACTCACTAATTTATGCACAACAAATTTGTTTCAGTAAGTATGTGCTTACATCAGAGAGAAACACAGTTCAACCCCTTTTTTGTTTATTTGTTTTGAAGAACTACTTTGTAATTCCTTACAAATGTCCTACTCTATGGATTGAAGTGCATTTCCTTTTTCCTTTCTGAGAACACCTACCCAATGTTACTAGGAACTTATATGTGGGATTTCAAAAATACTCAACTCAGGAGTTCCTGTGCAATTGTTTCATTTTGCCATTTTCTACCACGAAATATTGCTTCTCACAATCCATTTGTGGCTCCCGATATATTCCAATGGCAAGAAACTGTCCCTGCTTCTCTGGAATCTGCTAATTAGCAGATATCCTGGATCTGACCAGAAAGTGGTTTACAGAGACTTCACACACAGGACCTAGGTGCTTTTTCATTGATGCCTACTGGCACCAACAATCTAGCAAACATTTTAGATGGGTTCAGAAACTTCTGCCACTTCAGATTGGGTGCCAGAACTCAAAGCCACAGACACACACCTGCATGTGTTTCATCTGTGAAAACGTTGAGGCTGATGTTACCAATATTATGAAGGAATGATATATGGAGTACAGACTTCCTAGCATACCCACTGCACATGGTTGAACTCTTGTCGCAGACCCAGGAGGATACAATCTGATGATTGGACCTCGCATTGGCAATCATTTCCTTAAAATATTTTAAAAGAATGCAACAAACTGTTCTACTTTAAGAAGCCTTGTGTTGAAGTCTTGTGTGTGTGTATGTATGTGTGTGTGTGTGTGTGTGTCTTTCTCTTTTGCTTTAGCACAAACACCAAAATTTGAGGTTCCTATAGGAAAAATCATCTAGACCATTGTGGCTACTATTATGAATAAACTAACAGACAGAATAACCAATTCGAAGTCTAAGCAACATTGTTATCTAACAGATTATTTTTAGTTAAGATATTAATTTGGTGTAAATATAATTTATGTTGTTACAGCATATTTAATTTTAAGCACAGACTAAAAGAATATCAAATATATTCACACAGAATGCCATAAATCTTTACAACTGTTCCCTACCGGCTACCTAGTTCTTCATTTCCTCCAAATAGTCCCTGGAAATAACAATTAGATCAGCCAATACTGTGATATTGACCCCTTTGTGGGTATTATATAATGGAGTTTGATTGAATGGAAACAAAAGGTGGACTGCTATACAGAAAAGTAACAGATCTAGCTTTAGTAAGCACTTTAAACACTGACTTTAGGTCTGTGTTCTTACTCTTTCTGTACTTTATTAATTCTTCCACTCACTAATTTGCCCACAATTAGTCTGTTTCAGGATGTGCTTAAATTACAGGGAAACAGAGTTGCGCACATTTGTGTTTGGAACAACTACTCTATAACTCCTTACTGAATGTCCTGCTCTATGGCCTGGACTCTTCTTTCTTTCTCCTTTCTGAAAACACATGCCCAATGTTAATTTGAGCTCATATGTAATATTTGAAAACACATCAGACACATTCTAAACTATACCCCTGTCCAATTTTTCTTTATGCTAGTTATAGTCATTTGTTGTTTCCACTAAGTATCCCAAGAATGACTATGATAGAGTCTGACAAACACAGGTATGCAGTAAAAAAGAAATAGATGATATTATTGAAACAAACAAGACTTGTCTCCATCAGGAAGGGAATATCTACATATTCAGGTGATCTATATGTGTCTTTCCAGAAAAGACAAATTATTGTTATTCAGGTGATCTATATGTGTCTTTCCAGAAAAGACAAATTATTGTGTAATGAAATTTCAGAGAGCAGTCTTATTTCTGCAATACTATACCAATTTTTTTGACAGGCAGAGTAGACAATGAGAGAGAGAGAGAGAGAGAGAGAGGTCTTCCTTTTTCCATTGGTTCACCACCCAATGGCCGTTGTGGCTGACGTGCTGAGGCCGGTGCATGGTGCTGATCTGAAGCCAGGAGCCAGGTGCTTTTCCTGGTCTCCCATGGGGTGAAGAGCCCAAGGACTTGGGCCATCCTCCACTGCCTCCCCGGGCCATAGCAGAGAGCTGGACTGGAAGAGGGGCAACCAGAATAGAATCCGGCGCCCCAACGGGGACTAGAACCTGGTGTGCCGGCACCACAGGCAGAGGATTAGCCTATTGAGCCGCGGCGCCGGCCTACCAATTTTTGAGTACATAAATGTTTACCTTGTTGAAATGTTTCACTTGTCACATTTATATATATTCTAAATTAATATTTCCACAAACAAAAGGAATATAGAGTCCTCTCAACCTCATTTACACTATATTACTTATTTCATATTTAACCTTAGAGCACACAAGAAAGGGTGAAGTTCTTATGTTAGCTGTAAATTGTTTCCAATAATGGGGTTTTCTCTCTGTATCCCTTCTTTTTTTAAAGATTTAATTATTTATTTGAAAGGCAGATTTACAGAGAGGCAGAGGCAAATAAAAAGAGAGAGAGGGAGAGAGCGGTCTTCCATCCACTGGTTCACTCCCCAGATGACTGCAATGGCCAAACCCAGGAGCCAGGAGCTTCTTCTGGGTCTCCCATATGGATGCAGGGGCCCAAGGACTTGGGCCATCTTCTACTGCCTTCCCAGGCCATAGCAGAGAGCTGGATTGGAAATGGAGCAGCCCAGATTCCAACCAGCGCCCATAAAGGATGTCAACACTGCAGGTGGCAGCTTTACCTGTTATACCATAGTGCTGCCCCTCACTTTGGTTTTAAATTTCTCTTAAGGCTCTTCATCTCCTCCACTGAGCTCTTCATGCTTTGAAAAATCAAAGCCAGATGTTTTTGTTGACCCTCTCAAGCCTGCCTTTCTCAAGGCATAAGAAGTATTTTGGCCCTCAACACACATGCAGTGAAATGGAAGGCAGAGATCTCAGACCATCAAAGTGAATTGGAAAGAACTAATTAACAATATAGAAGTGATATTTAACATTTATTTTTCCTTTCCTGATTTTTTACTGTAAATTTTTTTTCTCCCAAAGTTACTATAAGCTACACTTTAACCTATATGGTAAGCTTTAATACTTCCCATTGAATTAGAATGGAGTTATTGTAACATACGTCAGCTGAGAAATATATTGTAATTCTCTTTCTCCTAGTCTATGTTCGTTTATATGGACTTGTGTGCTCTTATTTACTTTTTGAGTTATAATTAATTATAATTAAGTTTACTTTACTTTTAATGCTGATTCCTACCTAACTGTTCTATTATTTTTCAGACTTACCACAATGAACCCTTTTAAAACTTCTTGCTTTCTGGCACAATTCAATGTCTAAGGCTCATGTTTTGCTTGCTTTGTAGTAGATCTGGTGTTTATAATAGAAACAACAATACTGGACCACACAGTGGCTTCTTCACACCAATGTCATTTTTTTCTTTGTCTTTTATGAAAAAAAAAACAGATTTTGACATTTTCCAATTTAAATTCAAGTTTCAAATTGAGCTACTTTTATTTTAGCATTTTCCTTTATATTAATATTACCATTTCATAAAATCTTAGACTTTTCTTTCTTGCTCATTTACATGTAGAATGTCAACCCTGTCTCGACCAGAGCAAACTGTTGGATTTCTTTAATTCAAAAGACATTGTTCTAATTGCTGTAGTACTCTGAGACCAGAAAGAGATAAATGATACTGAAAGGACAACAGGAAGTTTATCTAAAATATCCTTGTTAAATATTTTTAGATTTACAGTACTTATTTTGGATAGTTCACTCTCAACTGGCTCAAAGAGGGGGGGCAATTTACATTTGCAGCAAGATTGCAAATGATAGCAATGCTGCTGATCCATGGACCACGTTTGAGAAGCACTGGTCCACAGTAGATCTCCTAATCTGTTTTGGAAGACTCCTCTCAAACTGAGTACACAGCCTCAGGCATTCACTTTTCTACCTTTCCTTTCAGAGTGGACCAGAGCTCCCCAGTTCTCTTGGATGATCCAATTCCTTATGCCTTGGCAGAAAAGCACAAGTGAACTCCAGCCCTGAATTGCCCTTCACTACCAGCTGCAGAGTGGGGTTGTGGTCCTGACCAAGGGTTTCAGTGAGAAGTAAATCAAAGAGAACATTCAAGTGACGAGGGCATGGAGCTGTAGGCATGAAGGATCCTATATAGTATCCCCCACATGCATGCTTCTTTATAAGATGTCAACACATCTTTGGGCCAAATCTGTTGCATTATTTTGGTGCATGCATTGATGATTTACGTATATTCTTCTTCTATTAAAACAACATGAAAGTCAACATGACCAGAGAATATCATGATTGGACAGAAACCAGATTAGTGATTCAGGCTTCAGTTGGCAATTTAATCTGTAGCTCTGTGCCCATGATTCTTTTTTAATTTTGTAAAATGAGGGAGTTGTGTGATTTGGGTTTTACAAATGATTATCTTTTAGTTTTGCATTTCCTTGAATATTTGTATCGCTAAATATCCATATGTTTGTTCATTATGGATTTCCTGTTTCAATCCAAATATCAGTCCATTTAAATAGGTTCACTGTGTTTATGTAGCCATAGTAAAGAAGTAGAATAATTCCTAAATGGAAGAACGTGCAAATTCATGTAACAAAAATATGGAGACTATCAGAGTGACATACTGGGGGACACTTTTCTAATCAATCTACTGTATTTATATATTCTATTAATCATTTTTTATTAAGATTCATTTATTGTAATGTATTCTCCCAAATTTTACCTCCTTTTTATTCTCTTTATGGAATATTTTCAAGTTCCTATCTTTTTTCCTATTTTTGAGAATAAGACAGTATTCTACTACATTATATTTCAAAATTATTATAGTCCCTCCTTCTAAATTTAAACCAGTGTTGCAATTCATAAATGCATTCACCATATCTGCTGAATTAGATTTATTAAGTGTGTTGCAAGCAAGTAGGATAGCCAGAGGCTAAATCCTGCTGTAAGAAGAAGGATAATCCATGTGTATACTTGAGCAGTAGTTCCTTTTTTTAAAAAGCTTGTGAAACTTTTTAAAAAAGATTTATTTTATTTATTTATTTGAAAGTCAGAGTTACAGAGAGAAGAAGAGGCAGAGAAACTTAGAGAGAGGTCTTCCACCCGCTGGTTCACTCCCCAATTGGCTGCAATGGCTGGAGCTGTGCCCATCTGAAGCCAGGATCCAGGAGCTTCTTCTGGGTCTCCCACATGGGTGCAGAGGCTCAAGGACTTGGGCCATCTTCTACTGCTTTCCCAGGCCATAGCAGAGAGTTGAATCAGAAGTGCAGCAGCCGGATCTCAAACCAGCACCCATATGGGATGCCAGCACTGCAGGTGCAGCCTAACCCACTACACCACCACCCCAGCAGTTCCTTTTTAAAATAATTTCCTATGTTCCATCATGTTTGTCCAGTCAGGAGAATTTCTTGCTAGATATTGTACTTATGTAGAATTCTGACAGTAAGCACAAAGCTCAAAAGGGCCAACAAGAACATAACAAATTGAGTTTCCCTCAGGATACACTCTAGATGTAGTTGTGTTATAATTTGTTGACTGACTAGTAACAAAAGTTGATTTTTCATATAATAATTACAGATTTGGAAAACTTTCAAATATAAGAAGCTAGTCTAAGGCAGACTTGGATTTTTTTGATTCTAGTACTTAAAAGTTTCAGGGACTACTAAGAAGTGACAACTCAGTTGAGTCACTGTGAAGCTAGAACTTCTTGAAGCCAAGCATTCTTTGCATGATCTATAGATATGTCGATGCTTCCAACTATGTTCTATTACAATGAGAGCAGATTCTTGCTGAAGTCATGCAATTAACCACCTTGCCATGAATAAACAAAAATTCTCATAGATGTTTTTGAATTTTAGAGGAATTGAGGTGAAAAGTAACACTTCCTTCCCTGTTTAAAAAAAATGTACTTTACCAAGACACTATAAACTATAGAAATTATAGGGAAAAGTTTTCCTGAACCTTGAAGACAAAATATTTAAATGCAGAGCCAACAATACTTGAAATAACATTTAAAAATCCACAAAATTTATTAATTCATTTAGTTTCATGCAGCTCTTATTTAATCTCCATTAGCCATATGGAGAAATCCACAGATTTTCCAGTTTTTCTCCTTGGAGTTCTGGAAAGTCTTACCACTGATCTTAAAACTTTCTGAAAGCTGTTATTCAAGGACATACGTTAAAGTCTTCTGCATGAGCGTGATCACAAATATGTTTAAAGAAGAATCAAAATTGTGGGTGATAAAAGACTTAAAGTAGTCACAGTTCAAATTATGAACCTCAGCAACTGAGTAGGAAAGACAGTTACTTACGCTCACTGCATGCAGCATTTTAGAAGACACCCCAAGGGTTTTACGACAACAATCTTAACTGTCTTAAGACAGCTTTCCCAAACAGACAGAACCTAACAAAGAAGCAGAGAGCACAAGGATTTATCTGAAAGATTGCTACAGAGAAGATGAAACTCAAGGACAGCTACAGTGGAAAGTTCTCTTAGGCCAGCAGCTCAATAGGCTAATCCTCCACCTGCGGCGCCGGCACCCCGGGTTCTAGTCCCTATCGGGGTGCCGGATTCTGTCCTGGTCGCTCCTCTTCCTGTTCAGCTCTCTGCTGTGGCCCAGGAGTGCAGTGGAGGATGGCCCAAGTGCTTGGGCCCTGCACCCACATGGGAGACCAGGAGAAGCACCTGGCTCCTGGCTTCGGATCAGCGCAGTGCATCAGCCGCAGCGGCCATTGAGGGGTGAACCAACAGCAAAAGGAAGACCTTTCTCTCTGTTTCTCTCTCTCACTGTCCACTCTGCCTGTCAAAAAAAAAGAAAGAAAAATGAAACATAAACAGAAATTAACATTAATAATGATATTTTGAAAACAATGAATAAAATGTTGTCCCCTAGAAAGGTATAAATATGACATTTCTGAGACAAGACAACTCTGTGGAACAGATCTTGGCTGCTAAATCACATTTTCCTTGAGGAGAGACATGATAAACACCAGATATGGGAAAAATAAAGAAACCACTCCTTTGAGCCGTAGGCATTGAACTGTGCCTGAGAGCAAAAGTTTTACAAAAACTCATTAGAGCATCTCTGAAAGATGAAGAATTTCAGCTTGATATGAATCTCACAGGTAACTTTTGGATAGACTTTAGCATCAAAAGTTATAATAAGTAAAATCAATTGTAACATGTAGAGTACATGAAAATCCATAGAAATTATATACAGAATAGGAGATAGAGAAAGGGAGACAGGAGGAGATAGAGAGATGGAAAAAAACAAGCTATTAACTCCTGCTGATAGTGATTATTATGGGAACTTTTTTATAATAAAAGGAAATTTTTAAAGTTTACCTTGTCTTATAGACATAATTATAGTTGATATGGACATAAAGTACAGAAATTTTTACAGTACAATGCCAAGTAAGAAGAGTATACACAATAGTTAAAATGCAAATAATTGCTTACAAATCCCAATGAAATAACTAACATGAAAATCACACATGAAAACTCACCTGTTATATAAAAATGTATTATAGAATATTACTTTCTCTGTTGAATATTATTGACTAACAGATTACAGTCATTACAATGGGTGAAGTATACATGCAGAGAAGAGATCTGGCTCCAACCAGCTTAACCAAGTGAACAAGTTCCATCACCAGTTGTGAGAAAATGTGAAGATTTGTACCTTGTACTAGAGTACAATTTGAGGAACACAGCATTTTGAGGACATTGTCTTCACAAAAAAAGATGTTTAAACTTAATATAATAAGACATTCAGGGGCTGGCACTGTGGCATAGCAGTTAAAGCCACTACCTGTAGCTCGAGGATCTCATATGGGTTCTGGTTTGAGTACCAGCTGTTCCACTTCTGATCCAGCTCCCTGCTCATGGCCTGGGAAAGCACTAGAAGATGGCCCAAGTTCTTGGCCTCTGAATGCATGTGGGAGACCTGGAAGAAGCTCCTGGCTCCTCATTTTGAACTGGCTCAGCTCGTCATTGCAGCCATTTAGGGAGTGAACCAGCAGATGGAAGACCTCCCTGCCTCTCCCTCTATCTGTAACTCAGCCTTTCAAATAAATAAATAAATAATAAAAAAGAAAACTATTCAAATCTAACCTCTGATTTACATAAACTTAGAGAAGAGAAACAATTAACCTGTTATGACAAGACAGCAATCTGAGAAATCCAGAAAATTTGACAAAGTTAACCTGGATATTTTAGGAAAACAAAATTTCTGACTAACTAGGTGAAAGAGCATGAGGAAAATGGCGAAAATTGTATGAACTACTACATTATGACACTTTAAATAGAATACAATCAGGGACAACAATGCAAATTTATACTATGCACTGGATGTTAAGTGATAGGAGGAAGTAATTGTTAACTTCTTTAGACACAATAATGAAACTATAACTGTGGGACAGCATCTTCGTACACAGGGGATGTTTTCTGATGTCTGTAGGAATAAATAGTAACACTTACCACAAACTATTAGGAAAGTGAGCAAAATATTGCATATATGTATGCAAACATACTCATATATGCCTGCTTACTTTGGGCAGATTAAAAATGTCAACAAGTTGGACTATAAGTGAAAAAAATATGAAATATCTGCATTATTATATTAAGTTTTTTGCTAATTTGTGATATTTTATTTGAAAATCAGGATGTTGCATCATTATATACCAAATTCATGGTCTGTACTTGGTGACTCTAAGTTGCTGGAAGCTATGTTAAACACAGCACCAAGTGCAGAATGCTTGTGTTTACACAGTTGATTCAATGGCAGAAAGCAGGGAGGAGGTGCAGACTGAAGTGAGCTTTGGAACAAGATGGGCTCTAGTTTTGTCAAAAAATCCCTTAGTGTTGTTTCTGTCGGTTACTAGTATCAACATAAATAGGTAATTTCTTTTACCTTCCACATATTACCATAGTCTCCAGTTAATATTTTCTGGATTCATGTCTCTGTCCAAGATTCCTGAAATCAGATACCAAGAGGAAAAATTCAGGTATCTGAACACCACGCAAACCCAAACCACCTATCCTTACTTACTTCACACTGTCTTTATTCATAACTTCATGTTTTCATGGCCTTTCTTACTCATAGTTTCTTCCACATCACCACACCGCAATTCCTGAATCAGGTGATTATCCTTTGGACACTTCATTGATCTGGGAAAATTTCTCTTCCACCCGTGATTTCATTAATGACTGATGCTTTTTGTGATCAGATTCTTACATATATTTCAGCACTAAGACCTCCTCAGCTTTTCTGGTTTTTTATGAAGATATAAATTTATTTTATTTGAAAAATAAACTAGATTATGCACTTAAGCAAATGTTTAGCACATGGAAAATTGTTCAAGTTTATGGAGTTAATTCTTCCTAATATTGTTAAGGAAATATTTTTATACATAGAAATGCAATATAAATTATGGTTCAATTCAAATTTCCTATAACTTGAAAAGGACATCTTTTACAACTTCAAAAACGTCTTAGTACAGATTTACATATTTTAATGGTATCACCCACATTACAATAAAAATGTCTATTTTCTTCATGTGATATAATTGCTTATTTTAACACTCTGCATGATTTCCAATTTGATTCTTATTTACACATCCTTTTTTACCTGATTAATTTTTTCTGCATTACTTGCTTTTAACATTTCATAGTAATAACTTATCTGAAAAAAACATTTTATTTCTAAGTTGCTAAATGAAGTATGTTTTCAAGTCTGGTATTATATGAAATAATATTTACAATCAAACTAATCCCATAGTTTTCACTGAGAAATGATGATTATTTGTTATTTTAATTAATATAAACAGTATTACATATCCATGATTTGTGTATGTTGATTTTGGAGCCTTCATATCTTCTTCTTAATTTTAAATAATATAAATAACAGATTTCATGTATTTTGTAGATACAATTATAAGAAGATACTCTTGCTTGCTCTTTCTCAATCTCTCTCTCTCTGTCTCTTGATCTCTCTCTCATGCTCTTCTCCCTCTTTTCCTTCTTTGTCTCTTCCCTCCAGTCTGTCTGGTTTCCCTCTCAATAAACCCTTTCCCTTAAGACAATTATAAGAAGATAACCACACTTACATCCCTCACTACCTTTATTCCTCAATCCCTCCTCCTTCCTTCCTTCCTTTCTTTCTTTTTTTCCCTTTAATATTCACAATAGCATGCTTTTAATTTACTCTATAATTGCAGGCTTATTGTACCACTAACCACAATGTGAACCCTGTTGAAACAAGTAAAAAGTAGGAAGATTACTGTTACACAGGGTTACAGACAAGGGCTACATACAACAATCAAAACATATCAGTTTCATTCTTATACTTTGGGGTTTTTTTGTATTCTATATGAAAAATTGCATATCAGAGAAAACATATGATATTTGCTGGGTTTTTTTTGGGGGGGGACTGGTGTTTTTCACTAAGCATAATGGTCTCCAGTTACATTTATTTGATGTCAAAAGGCAGGATTTCATTCTTTTTATGGCTAAGTAGTATTCTGTTGTGTATATATATCACATTTTCTTTTTCTAGTCATCCTTTAAAAAATGTAGAGACAATGGAGACTCATCCATACCCTTCCATACAGAGGTTCAGCTGATAGAATCTTCGGTTACACAAAGTAAGTTTAACAGGAGTGGAGGACAACTAGACACGTGGCAGTAGTATGAGAAGAGGATAATAACAAATGGAGAAGAGGCTGAGAGTCCTCACCTGGTTGTAGACAGGCTTGTACTTGAGCCCTGGCTTGTCCAGAATCATCTCCGGCTGCCTGTGGTTGAAGCTGGATACCCCGATGGACTTGGCCAATCCTGCATCTTTGCACTTCTCCATGGCCTGAGAGGAAAGATTGTGAAGAAATATTTCCATGATTGGTTGCCAATATAAATGCATAACACAGTTAAAAGGAACACTGTCAAGAAATTGCAGTGAGGCTAGTGGGCACTGACTGACCAAAAGAGAAAAGCTAGTAGAGAAAATCAGCAACAGCATAAAAAAAAAAAAATTCCTGCATCCTCCTTAGAAAACAAAAGACATTATTGTATATGGGGGGCAAAATATGCCTGACATCATTGCCCCAATTCTTCTCTCTGTTATGTCCCAGTATCGCCTTTCTCTCTCTCCACTACAGTACATCAACACTTGTTGGTGACATAAATCTCAAGATCCAAAGTTGCCAGCACCGCAGCTCACTAGGCTAATCCTCTGCCTAGCGGTGCCGGCACACTGGGTTCTAGTCCCGGTCGGGGTGCCGGATTCTGTCTCAGTTGCCCCTCTTCCAGGCCAGCTCTCTGCTGTGGCCAGGGAGTGCAGTGGAGGATGGCCCAAGTGCTTGGGCCCTGCACCCGCATGGGAAACCAGGAGAAGCACCTGGCTCCTGGCTTCAGATCAGTGCAGTGCACCGTCCACAGCACACCGGCCGCGGCAGCGATTGGAGGGTGAACCAACGGCAAAGGAAGACCTTTCTCTCTGTCTCTCTCTCTCCCTCTCACTGTCCACTCTGCCTGTAAAAAAAAAAATTAAAAAAAAGAATCCAAAGTTGTATATCTCATTCCCACAAATTGAAGTGTGATCTGATGCTCCCACTTCTGACTTCCTGTTTACTCTCTCCTGGGCGTACTCACCTCCCAAGTGGCACAGATATCCACTGTGTCAAATATTGTCTTTCCATGTTCATCTGTTGGAATAATCTCCTCTCCAGGCTGGAATAGAAGCAGTTATTTTTTACGATTTCATAAAATTCAGACATCTACCCATGGCAAAACACTGAAGTATACTTATGGAGATAGCAATAAACTTTCATGAAATAAGTGGAGCAACCTCCCATATTTGCAAAATACACTGCATATAAGTCTGTAAAGAATGTCATTATACTACAGACCTTCTCTTTACTTTTATATTTACTATACATGTTAATAAATACTATTTTCCAGATTGCAATAGGGTCCCTTAGATTTATGTTACTTTGTGTTTCTCTGATCTTTCCTCTCTGGAGAGATACCTCTCATTCACTGGGAAAGTTACCAGTTCCCTGGCCTTGATCTCCACCAATAGTGGATGTTGCTCATCTCCCCAAAAACATTTTGTTCCAAGAGCAGATACTTTAATCACAGATGATCATTCAAGGTCTTTTTTCTTAATAATAATTTTAATTCTAAAGGATACAGAGAAGCTATCAAAATTAATGACCATGAGAAAATAATTGTCCCATGGCCATTTATGCCACCAATGAAAAGGCTCAGACAAAACCAACAAAAATTAGGTTAATACAGAAGAAAATGATTGCTATAAATACAAGCAGTTCCTAACGTTACTTCAAATGTGTATGTTACTCATGGCCTGGCCTCCCCTTTTACATAATCAAATAAACTAAACTGCTTTACTTGCTTTGGGCAGTTTCTATAACTTAGAAACTGTTTCTAAAATTTATATCAGAGGCAGAGGCCAGCTTTGTGGCGCAGCAGGTTAAGGTGTTGCCAGCGACCTCAGGACCCCCTATTGGAGCACCAGTTTGAGCCTGAATTCCCTAGCCAGATCTCTGCTAATATGCCTGGGAAGGCAGCAGAAAATGGTACAAATACTTGGACCTCTGCCATGTCATGGAAGACTGTCATGGACTTCCTGGCTCACACCTTTAGCCTGTCCCTCTGCTGACCTTCAATGGCCATTTGAGAAGTGAACCAGATGGAAGATCTGTCTTTCTCTTTCTGTCCCTCTGCCTTTCAAATAAATAAAATAAATCTTTAAAAATAAATAAATTTATAGCAATGACAATTAATCATCCAAGAAAATGATGGCCATGCTAATAGCCAAAGTAAAATACATTTTATGATGTTAGTTTCCTACCTTCAAAGCTGTTGGGAAGTGAATAATGTAGAGATCAACGTAGTCCAACTGGAGTTTTTTCAGTGAGTCTTCCAAGCTTGGTCTGACCAGCTCTGGTCTATGAAAAATGCACCAAAGCTGAAATGATAAGCAATTAAAATTGTGGTGAATTAATATGTTAGTTAATTTTTTTGTTTCCTTCACATAATACTGAGAAATTTTCCCTTGGTTAAAAGCTGATGAACACTGAAAGAAAATACATTACATTTCGTATTTCCTGTGATCTGAACTAACTATATCATCCTTCTCACTTGTTTAGCTATTACTCATTAATCCACCAATGCATGGAAGGTAATTATATCAGAGATAAAAATTTTATCATGTAATGCTAATGGTCAGCATTTGAGTTATGCTTCACAAAGTTTACAAACAAATTCAGTGGTCTGATTCTTATAACCATTAATCAATGGTAATAATTACTATATATTTTAATCACATAATAAGCAGAAAAATATTTTGAATATTTGAATATTGATGTGTGCAATGGATTAAGCCACTACTTTCAATGCCAGCATCTCATATTAGAGTGCTGGTTTGAGACTTGGCTGCTCCACTTAGCAACTTCATTTCTGCTGAGGTACCTTGGAAGGCTGTAGAAATGGCCCAGGTAATTTGTCCCTGTCACCCATGTAGGAGATCAGATTGGAGTTCCCAAATCCTGACTTCATCCTGGCCCAGACCTGGCTGTTGTAGCCACAGGGGCATCCAGCAGATGGAAGGGCTCTATCTCTTTTTGTCTCTCCTCTGTCTCTTTATTCAAACAAATAAATAACTCTTTTTAAAATGTGTCAATTCATATTTACAATAATAAGAAATTTTAAAAAATAAACCAGGAAATCAGGAGGATCATGTTTAGCTCATAGCCCTCTCTGATTCCACAAGCCATGCTGAATCACACTGTTTGGAGTTGATACTAAGGAAATCATGGGAATTTCATTTAAAATATATAAATTTGGATATAGCAATAATTAGAAAGTCATAATCTTTGTGATACTGGATGTTACAGGAGGATTGTGATAACAATTTTACTAATAGGAATAATTACTCAATATCTATGAAGCATATCAAGTAATTATCATTTCTATACAACATATCATTAACCATCTCTCCTACACATCATCTACACTCTACCTTTGAAGTGTAGAGTATATTTTCTCTCTTCACAGTGCCATCTGCAATCTTGCTTTGGATGGCCAAACCTACTTTCTTTTTGTTTTTGTAAAAATAAGCAGAATCAATGTGGCGGAACCCAGCATCAGTAGCTATTTTGGTGGTTCCATAGCTTTGCTCTTAGGGACCTGAAGAAGGAGTTAAAAGTATTATTTGTAGATGCATGTGATTGAAAGCAGCTAAGATATTATTAATGACTTTTTGCAAATCCATTTTTCCTCATGTCTTGGGATAATTCTGCATTTGAACTCTGAGGGGATGAGCCCACCCCAGTTTGCCTGATTTCCCTGAATTAATAGCAGGAGTTAGGCATCTCAGGCACCCCTTCCAACTGGGCCACCCCTTTGATCAAAGGCATCAAAGGTCCTCAGGAACAAAGACAGCTTTATTGCTTTGCTAGAAAGATTCACAGTTTACTGCAAAAAGAAAATCATGGTTGCTAATTATACAGTAAATTTGCAAAGGAAAGTTAACACCGAGTAAAAATGAATAGAATGAAATATGGAAGAAATATACTGCAAGTTTCCATGAATCCTCCCCCAGTGAAATAAACAGAACACATTGAAATTGTTTGAACTGAATTTAAGAACATATATGGAAACTTATCAGCAAGGAACTCTGAATATATCTATTCCTCATTCCTAAGACTTTTTCTATAGGGTTGATTACATAGATCCCCTCTGTTGGCCTACACCATATTTCAGTTTCAAATAAAAGCAAGGATACACACACTGTACTTTCCTCACAAGCAATTTAGCTACATCCTCATATGCTAGGAAATGGGGAAGAACAAAGAAAGTAGGTTCTCCAGTGTCAACCAGGGATATGTTTGAAAATAAGTGGTTCAATTGACAGTAGGGCATTATGTTAATTCTTTTCTACAGGGTCATTATGTTCACATACAAAAATTACAAAAAAAGAAAGAAAAGAAAACTAAATGCTGACAGTAAAGATATATTATGAATTATAGAAATTTTACATGAGAAATTAATTGTCATGTAAGGGATTATCATGGAGGGTATCATCCCTAAAACAAAGGCATTTCTTTTATGCAATATATAAGTAAAGTAGTACAATATAAAATTTTTGGGTTTCTTAAATTGGATAATGATTTGAAAGTGCATTTGTGAAAGATCAAAGAGGTAAGCCTAAGAAAACCTTTTTCATTTATTTCTTCAAATTGAGAAGCTGAAGTTTACAATGAAATTACCACAAGTAGACAGTGAACCCATTTTCCTTTCCTGATATCATTCCTAAGTGTGAGGGCCTCAGAGATTCACCAAGGCTGAAATATTACTAGTGTCCCTGCTCCTTCCCTGTCCTTCAAACCACTTTGCTCTGCAAAGAAAATCAAATCGTTAACATGTCATCAAAATATTCATCAGTGATTTCCTTAAGTTTTACACAAGAATCAAGTGGAAGTTCAAGTTTGAAGTAAATAGTCTTTTTTTTCTCAATTTCCAACTTTCTTCCTTTACTTTTTACACATACTACAAGTTCAAAGCACATCTTTCTTTCTACATTGGTCTGTGCTTATTTTTTTAGAAAACTAGGATAATATCAGTGTGCAAAATTGTTTCCAGTATGCTCACTTTGATTCTGTAGGACCATCTGTACAATTTCCTTTAACATTTGTTATGATCAATAATTTAGCCATGTCCCTATTATTTTCCAGTTTTCTTTTTTTTTTGTGGTTATTAAGATTTTTTAACTTTTATCTAATGAATATAAATTTCCAAAGTACAGCTTATGGATTACAATGGCTCCCCCCCCCCCCCAATAACGTCCCTCCCACCTGCAACTCTCCCCTTTCTTGCTCCCTCTCCCCTTCCATTCACAGCAAGATTCATTTTCAATTCTTTTTATAAACAGAAGATAAGTTTAGCATATATTAAGTAAACATTTCAACAGTTTGCACCCACATAGAAACACAAAGTGAAAAATACTGTTTGAGTACTAGTTATAGCATTAAATCACAATGTACAGCACATTAAGGACAAAGATCCTACATGAGGAGTAAGTGCACAGTGACTCCTGTTGTTGACTTAACAAATTGACACTCTTGTTTATGGCATCAGTAATCACCCTAGGCTCTTGTCATGAGTTGCCAAGGCTATGGAAGATTTTGAGTTCACCAACTCTGATCATATTTAGACCAGGTCGTAGTCAAAGTGACAGTTTTCTCCTCCCTTCAGAGAAAGGTACCTCCTTCTTTGATGACCCGTTCTTTCCACTGGGATCTCACTCACGGAGATCTTTCATTTAGGTCATTTTTTTTTCCCCAGAGTGTCTTGGCTTTCCATGCCTGAAATACTCTCATGGGCTTTTCAGCTGGATCCAAATGCCTTTAGGGCTGATTCTGAGGCCAGAGTACTGTTTAGGACATCTGCCATTCTATGAGTCTGCTGTGTATCTCGCTTCCCATGTTGGATCATTCTCTCCCTTTTTTATTCTATCAGTTAGTATTTGCAGACACTAGTCTTGTTTCTGTGATCCCTTTGGCTCTTAGTCCTATCATTATGATCAATTATGAACAGAAATTGATCACTGGGACTAGTGAGATGGCATTGGTACATGCCACCTTGATGGGATTGAATTGGAATCCCCTGGTATGTTTCTAACTCTACCGTTTGGGGCAAGTCAGCTTGAGCATGTCCCAAATTGCACATCTCTTCCCTCTCTTATTCCCACTCTTATATTTAACAGCGATCACTTTTCAGTTAAGTTTCAACACTTGAGAATAACTGTGTATTGATTACAGTATTCAACCAAAAGTGTTAAGTAGAACAAACAAAAATACTAAGAGGGATAACGTATTAAGTTGTTCATCAACAGTCAGGGCAAGGGCTGATCAAGTCACCGTTTCTCATAGTGTTCATTTCACTTTAACAGGTTTCCTTTTTGGTGCTTGGTTAGTTGTCCCCTATCAGGGAGAACATCTGATATTTGTCCCTTTGGAACTGGCTTATTTCATTCAGCATAATGTTTTCAAAATTCCTAACAGGGATCACTTTTCAGTTAAAATTTGAACACCTAAGAATAATTGTGTGTTAGTTACAGAGTTCAAACAATAGTACTAGAACAAAAAAAAACTAAAATGGATAAAGTATTACATTGTACATCAACAGTCAGGACAAGAGCTGATCAAGTCACTGTTTCTCATAGTGTCCATTTCATTTCAACAAGTTTCCCCTTTGGTGCTCAGTTAGTTGTCGCCGATCAGGGAGAACATATGATATTTGTCTCTTTGGGACTTGCTTAATTCACTCAGCATGATGTTTTCCAGATTCATCCATCTTGCTGCAAATGACCGGGTTTCATTGTTTTTGACTGCTATATAGTATCCTATAGAGTACATGTCCCATAATTTCTTTATCCAGTCTACTGTTGATGGGCATTTAGGTTGGTTCCAGGTCTTAGCTATTGTGAATTGAGCTGCAATAAACATTAAGGTTCAGACAGCTTTTTCGTTTGCTAATTTCATTTCCTTTGGGTAAATTCCAAGTAGTGGAATGGCTGGGTTGAATGGTAGGGTTATCTTCAGGTTTCTGAGGAATCTCCAGACTGACTTCCATAGTGGCTTAACCAGTTTACATTCCCACCAACAGTGGGTTAGTGTTCCTTTTTTCCCACATCCTCTCCAGCATTTACTGTTGGTAGATTTCTGAATGTGAGCCATTCTACCTGGGGTGAGGTGGAACCTCATTGTGGTTTTGATTTGCATTTCCCTGATTGCTAGTGATCTTGAACATTTTTTTCATGTGTCTGTTGGCCATTTGGATTTCCTCTTTTGAAAAATGTCGATTGAGGTCCTTGGCCCATCTCTTAAGTGGGTTGTTTGTTTTGATATTGTGGAGTTTCTTGATTTCTTTGTAGATTCTTGCTATAAACCCCTTATCTGTTGCATAGCTTGCAAATATTTTTCCCATTCTGTCAGTTGCCTCTTCACTTTCCTGACTGTTTCTTTTGCAGTACAGAAACTTCTCAATTTGATGCAATCCCAAATGTTAACTTTGGCTTTGACTGCCTGTGCTTCTGGGGTATTTTCCAAGAAGTCTTTGCAAGTACCTATATCTCGCAGAGTTTCTCTAGTGCTCTCTAATAATTTGATGGTGTCAGGTCTTAGATTTAAGTCTATTCCATGTTGAGTGAATTTTTGTGTAAGGTGAAAGGTAGGGGTCTTGCTTCATGATTCTGCACGTGGAAATCCAATTTTCCCAGCACCATTTATTGAATAGACTGTCCTTACTCCAGGGATTGGTTTTGGATCCTTGATCAAATATAAGTTGGCTGTAAATGTTTGGATTGATTTCTGGTGTTTCTATTCTGTTCCAGTGGTCTATCCATCTGTTTCTGTACCAGTACCATGCTGTTTTGATTACAACTGCCCTGTAGTATGTCCTGAAATCTGGTATTGTGATGCCTCCAGCTTTGTTTTTGTTGTACAAGATTGCTTTAGCTATTCGAGGTCTCCTGTGTCTCCATATGAATTTCAGCATCATTTTTTCCAGATCTGAGAAGAAGGTCTTTGGTATCTTGATTGGTATTGCATTGAATGTATAAATTGCTTTTGGGAGAATGGACATTTTGATGATATTGATTCTTCCAATCCATGAGCATGGAAGATTTTTCCATTTTTTGGTATCCTCTTCTATTTCTTTCTTTAAGGTTTTGTAATTTTCATCGTAGAGATCTTTAACGTCCTTGGTTAAGTTTATTCCAAGGTATTTGATTGTTTTTGTAGCTATTGTGAATGGGATTGATCTTAGAAGCTCTTCCTCAGCCGTGGCATTGCCTGTGTATACAAAGGCTGTTGATTTTTGTGCATTGATTTTATATCCTGCTACTTTGCCAAACTCTTCTATGAGTTCCAATAGTCTCTTAGTAGAGTTCTTTGGATCCCCTAAATAAAGAATCATATCATCTGCAAAGAGGGATAGTTTGAGTTCTTCCTTCCCAATTTGTATCCCTTTAATTTCTTTTTCTTGCCTAATAGCTCTGGCTAAAACTTCCAGAACTATATTGAATAGCAGTGGTGAGAGTGGGCATCCCTGTCTGGTGCCAGATCTCAGTGGAAATGCTTCCAACCTTTCCCCATTCAATAGGATGCTGGTCGTGGGTTTTTCATAAATTGCTTTGATTGTATTGAGGAATGTTCCTTCCATAACCAGTTTGCTTAGAGTTTTCATCATGAAAGGGTGTTGAATTTTATCAAATGCTTTCTCTGCATCTATTGAGATAATCATATGGTTTTTTTCTGCAGTCTGTTAATGTGGTGAATCACATTGATTGATTTGCGAACGTTGAACCATCCCTGCATACCAGGGATAAATCCCACTTGGTCTGGGTGGATGATCTTTCTGATGTGTTGTTGCATTCTATTGGCGAGAATTTTATTGAGGATTTTTGCATCTATGTTCATCAGGGATATTGGTCTGTAATTCTCTTTCAATGCTGCATCGTTTTCTGGCTTAGGAATTAAGGTGATGCTGACTTCATAGAATTTGGGAGGATTCCCTCTTTTTTGATTGTTCTGAATAGTTTGCGAAGAATTGGAGTTAGTTCTTTAAATGTCTAGTAGAATTCAGCAGTGAATCCATCTGGTCCTGGGTTTTTCTTTGTTGGGAGGGCCTTTATTACTGTTTCAATTTCTGTCTCAATTATGGGTCTGTTTAGGTTTTCTATGTCTTTCTGGTTCAATTTAGGTAGATTGCATGTGTCCAGGAATCTATCCATTTCTGATAGATTTTCCTGTTTGGTGGCATACAAGTCCTTGTAGTAATTTCTGATGATTCTTTTTATTTCTGTGGTGTCTGTTACGTTTCCTTTTTCATCTCTGATTTTATTGATTTGGGTCTTTTCTCTTCTTTTTTTAGTTAGTTGGGCCAATGGGGTGTCAATTTTGTTTATTTTTTCAAAAAACCAGCTCCTTGTTTTGCTGATTTTTTGTAATGTTTTTCTTGATTCAATCCTGTTGATTTCTTCTCTGATTTTAATTATTTCTCTTCTCCTACTAGATTTGGGTCTGGTTTGCTGCAGATTTTCTAGATCCTTGAGATGAATTGAAAGCTCATCTATTTGAAGCCTTTCCAATTTCTTGATGTAGGCACCTATTGATATAAACTTTCCTCTTAATACTGCTTTTGCTGCGTCCCATAAGTTTTGGTATGTTGTGCTGTTATCCTCATTTACTTCCAGAAAATTTTTGATTTCTCTTTTAATTTCTTCTATGACCCATTGTTCATTCAGGAGCATGTTGTTCAATCTCCATGTGTTTGCATATGCTCTAGGGATTCCTGAGTTGCTAATTTCCAACTTCATTCCTTTATGGTCTGAAAAGCTGCATGGTATGATTCTAAATCTTTTGAATTTGCTGAGACTTGCTTTATGGCCTAGTATGTGGTCAATCCTAGAGAAGGTTCCATGTACTGCTGAAAAGAATGTAAAATCTTTAGCTGTAGGATTGAAAGTTCTGTATATATCTGTTAGATCCATTTGGGCTATAGTGTCGTTTAAATCTACTGTATCCTTGTTGATCTTCTGTCCTGTTGATCTGTCTATTTCTGAGAGTGGAGTATTGAAGTCCCCCAGTATTATTGTATTGGGGTCTAAGTCTCCCTTTAAGTCCGTTAACAAATCTTTTAAATAAACCAGTGCCCTGTATTTAGCTGCATATACATTGATAATTGTTATATCTTCTTGTTGAATTGATCCCTTAATCATTATATAGTGTCCCTCTTTGTCTCTCGTAACAGTTTTTGTGGTAAAGTTTATGTTGTCCGATATTAAGATGGCTACGCCCGCTCTTTTTTCATTTCTGTTGGCATGGTATACTTTTTCCAGCCTTTCACTTTCAGTCTGTATGCATCTTTGTTGGAAAGATGTGTTTCTTGTAAGCAGAAAATAGATGGGTTTTGTTCCTTAACCCAATCAGTCAATCGGTGTCTTTTAACTGGACAGTTCGGGCCATTAATGTTCAATGTGACTAATGAAAAGTGGTAACTTTGCCCTGCCATTTGCCAAAGATAAGTTGTAATATATGCTTTGAATTCCCTGTGATCTTTTGCTGTGAGGTTTCCTTCCTTTACCTTCTTTCATATTGATGACCGTGTTTCTGTGTTTCTGTGTGTAACACATCTTTAAGCATCTTTTGCAGGGCTGGATGAGTGGCGCCACAGTCTTTCAATTTCTGTTTGTTATGAAAAGTCTTTATTTCACCTTCATTCACAAATGATAGCTTTGCAGGATATAATATTCTGGGCTGGCAGTTGTTCTCTCTTAGTACCTGGGCTATATCTCGCCATTCCCTCCTTGCTTGTAGGGTTTCTGATGAGAAGTCAGATTTGAGTCTGATTGGAGATCCTCTGAGAGTAATCTGATGTTTCTCTCTTGCACATTTTAGGATCTTTTCTTTATGTTTCACTGCGGTGAGTTTAATTAGAATGTGTCATGGTGAGGATCTCTTTTGGTCATGTTTATTAGGGGTTCTCTGAGCTTCCTGTACTAGGATGTCTCTGTCCTTCTCCAAACCTGGGAAATTTTCTGCTAATATCTCACTAAAAAGGCCTTCTAATCCTTTCTCCCTCTCCATGCCTTAAGGAACTCCTAGAACCCGAATGTTGGGTTTTTTAATAGTATCCTATAGATTCCTGACAATATTTTTTAGATTTCTAATTTCCTCTTCTTTTCTTTGGTTTGACTGTATATTTTGCTGTGCTCTGTCTTCTAAGTCCGATATTCTCTCTTCTGCTTCACCCATTCTGTTTTTAAGGCTCTCTAATGTGTTTGTCATTTGATCTATTGAATTCTTCATTTCATTATGATTTCTCATCACTATCACAGTTTCATGTTCTACTAGTTGTTTCATTTCATTTTGATTCCTCCTTAATATTTCATTTTCACACGAGAGATTTTCTATCTTGTCCATTAAGGATTTCTGTAGTTCAAGAATTTGTTTTTGAGAACTTCTTAATGTTCTTATCAATTTTTTGAGATCTGCTTCTTGCATTTCTTCTATCTCATCATCTTCTTATAATCTTGATTTGGGGTGTCTTTTTCATTTGGGGGCATCATAGTGTCTTCCTTGTTCTTGTTACCTCAGTTTCTGCATTTGTTGTTTGGCATATTGAAGATATTCTTTGGTTTCTTCGCTGTGGTGTTTTTTCTCATTTTACTATGACTCTAGATTAAGTGGACTGTCTGCTTTTGTTGGATCCTTAGAGGCTGTGATGGGTGTGGCCAGAGAGCTCTGTTTGGTTCTTCAGGGTTAAGGGTGTGCCAAAGGTGACTCACCCAGATTGTTCTCTCTCTCTCTCTCTCTCTTTGACTCAGTTGGGAAGTAATTCCACACAGCTGAGTGGAATTGAGTGTAGTTGATGTATGAAATCTGGCCCCTGTGGGTATTCGTCTGCTTACCCCTGGGACCACACAAAGAGTTTATGCAGCCCTCAGTGTGGTCTCAAATTTCTCCACAGTCTCTCACCAGGTTGCCCAGGTTACCCAGTTTGTGTACTCGGTGAGTTCTCTCGACCCCCCCCTCAGATTTTCACAGTCTCAGTTCGTTAGCTCCACACCTTCACTAGGTCTTAACCTCCTGTTATTTCTCCCCACCAGAGTCAGGTTTTTCTGCTTGGCTAATGGTGGGCGCCACTTTACATACGTAAAATGGCGCCTGCTCTTTGTCTTGCTTGGCTTTGCAAGGTGAGTGGAAATAGAGGCTAGTGTCTGTGCTGGTTCCCCTTATTTATTCGTTTTTTTCTCTCCTCCAGTCAGCCTGGTGAACTTTCCCCAGTGGGGCTTCAGGCCTCATTCCCTGTAGGCTCTTTCTGCGTTTCCCCAGCAATGTCTTGGGTTACCGAGGTTTTTGTCTCACCTCCCCTTCCAGTACTGGAACGCAGACTCTGCAGCTTGGCTCCCGTGGCTCGGCTTCCACATGGTGGGTGACCTTGCTCTCCCCATAGGTCCTCCGTGTCACATCCACTAGATCCAGAAGAATTTCCTGTGCAATTTTTTCCTGAGGCTACAGTAACTCCACTTTTATTAAACTATCTTTTCCCGGACTATTGGTGGGCGCCCTCACTATTCCGCCATCTTGGCTCCGCCCTCCAGTTTTCTTCTAACATGATGTTGTACTTGCCTTCAGACAAGTTTCCTAGTACATGGGAAAACTTACTTAGCACACGTCCATTAATGACTGTGTGGATCTCAAGGTTATCCCCATCTCATACTAGGTTATTCCCTCCTCAGATGTTCTGCACTTCCTCTCTACTAACTTTATGAAAAAAAAATTCTCTGGGTTAGAGAGGAAATATTTCTTGGATTATAGCTTAAAGTGGAGAAACCAGTCCAACTGCAAGCAAACTGACTTGCAGTCTTCTTCAGTGCCAACAGTGGTTTCTTCCACTCAAGTGAGAAACATACTGAAACTGGAAGCAAAATCAGTATTCAGAATCACTAGCAGAGGATCACAGGATCTGACTGTCATGAAGAACAAAAAGAGATTAATTCAATCTTCTGTGTGGAACAGCTCCAGCCCAATGAATTGGAAAACCAAGTGAAACCTTTGGAGTAACATAGGAACTGGGTGCCTTCACAACCCAGGTCTCCCTTTCACCCTTCCTAAGTCTATTTTCTTTTGTCCCCTCAAGAGAAAGTGACTAGAGTTACCTTTACAGGTGCATAGGTGCCAAATTCCAGTATAGGAATGAAGTGACCATCACTTAATGCCACACGCTGAAATTTGGGATCCATTGCCTTTCATTCCTCTGACCAAACACACTCTGATTCCTCTGGCTTCACAGGGTATATAAGTAACAGGAAGTCTACAGCCACATTCCTGTCTAATTTTAAGCAACATAAGAGAGGAGTGAAATTAAAGCAATATTCCATATTTACAGAAGAGTATCCTGTTCACTTACTTTAAATGAAGCAGAATTTTTAGGTTAATTACTTAAAAATCAGATTTGTTAAATTTTCTCTTTGGAATTTCTCACTTGGTATTTTTAAGTATTAGAAGAAATTGATTGGGGCTGGCGTTGTGACTCACTTGGTTAATCCTTCACTTTCGGTGCTGGCATCCCATATAGGCACCGGGTTCTAGTCCCAGTTGCTCCTCTTCTAGTCCAGCTCTCTGCTGTGGCCCAGGAGGGCAGTGGAGGATGGCCCAAGTGCTTGGGTGTCTGCACCCATAGGGGAGACCAGGAGGAAACACCTGGCTCCTGCCTTCAGATTGGCGCAGCACCATCCGCAGCGGCCATTTGGGGAGTGAACCAACAGAAGGAAGATCTTTCTCTATCTCTCTCTCACTGCCTATAACTCTACCAGTCAAAAAAAAAAAAGAAAGAAATTCATTGAATAATTATTGGTGATTTATTAAATTACAACCCTGCAAATATCTATGTCTTGTTTTTCTTATTTTTTATTTTTTCATGCTGAAGTCCGCCTTTGATTACACTTTGAGACAATTAACTAGCTTACATGACAACACAAATGCACACACAGAATCGATTATTATTGAGCACTTTATCAAATACTGACCCTCAATGATACTTCAGAGGTTTAACTGAAGGAAAGTTAGCATTTTTAACTTTCCCTTTGGCAAAATATTTTCTGTAACTTCACTCTAGTTTTGTAATAATAATGTACAAACCTAGAGAAGCAGGGAAGGGGCTGCCACCAGGCGGCCACAGGCTTGGGACACCACGGCTCAGTCCAAACGGTTCTTCCAGGCCAGTGCATGTGGCCAGGGGCCAACCCCTCGCATCCTGGGTTCCTGGCGTGGCTCGTCCCCCTTGTGGAGGCTGGCGGTGGTGAAGTCTCACCCTCAGCCACCAAAGAGCCCAGACCCTTGGCAGGTGGAAGCTGGCCTCAGGTCCTGGGGAGCTGGCGTGGTGGGGCTGCAACCTATGGTCATGCGCGATGGCGCCAAGAACCCTGCAGGGAGCAGAACCGCCCCCCCCACCGCAGCTCTCTGCTAGCCTCTGCCCCTCCCCCCAGCACCCCCACATGCTGGCTTCCCCGGGGAGGTGGGGAGCCCGTGATGAAGTTCCACAGGAAGTGAGCGACAGGAACCCGCCTTGAGACCTAGTGCTGAACTGCGGCGCTGTGGCTCCCACCCCTCCCCTCGCCGGCCTGGACTGGGTTTCACATCGCGGTCCAGCACAGGTCACCGAAACGGCGGAGGAGGAAGATGGCGCGGCTTCCTGTTGCTGGTCTGCTCTGAAGTCCTGCCCGGGGTCCTCCCAGATGCCCCCTCCCTGCCGGAAGCACAGCCCTGCAGGGAAGCGTCCCTGACCCTGTGCCGCCCCCAGACACAGCCCATGCCCCCCACAGCCCCGGCTCTGTCTCTGCTTATCCCTATCCCAATGCCTGACCACGTCCAGACCGCGTAGTATGGAGGTGGCACATGGTGGACACTCAGTGGGTGATCGTGCCCTTAGTGTCGGCACTGCCGTCCCGGCCCAAGTTAGGAGGGAGTGCCGGCATCCCATATGGGTGCCAGTTCAAGTCCTCGCTGTTGCACCGTCGATCCAGCTCTCTGCTATGGCCTGGGAAAGCAGTAGAAGATGGCCCAAGTCCTTGGGTCCCTGCACCCACGTGGGAGACCTGGAAGAAGCTCCTGGCTCCTGGCTTTGGGTTGGCCTAGCTCTAGCCTTTGCTGCCAGTTGGGGAGAGAACCAGCAGATGGAAGACCTCTCTCTCTCTCTCTCTCTCCCCCTCCCTCCCTCCCTCCCCTCTCTGTGTAACTCTCACATTCAAATAAATAAATAAATATAAAAAAAAAAAAAGATACGGCCGGCGCCGCGGCTCACTAGGCTAATCCTCCGCCTAGCGGCACCGGCACACCGGGTTCTAGTCCCGGTCGGGGCGCCGGATTCTGTCCCGGTTGCCCCTCTTCCAGGCCAGCCCTCTGCTGTGGCCAGGGAGTGCAGTGGAGGATGGCCCAGGTGCTTGGGCCCTGCACCCCATGAGAGACCAGGAAAAGCACCTGGCTCCTGGCTCCTGCCATCGGATCAGCGTGGTGCGCCGGCCACAGCGCGCCGGCCGCGGCGGCCATTGGAGGGTGAACCAACGGCAAAAGGAAGACCTTTCTCTGTCTCTCTCTCTTACTGTCCACTCTGCCTGTCAAAAAAAAATCAATGATCTTGAGGCTTCTGTAAGCCAGGAAGGGAGGAGGAAAAGGCACTTGCTGTAGCCAGATCCTGGGTGAACCAACCGACCATGGACGCTGGGGGTGTCAGGAGGGTGCCAGACAGATCCAGGCTCGCAGTCTGGCCACATCCTCAGCTGCCGGACGCCGCCCTGAGGGGTTTATGAGTGACCTCTGGGCACAGGGATTCCCTGCACAGGACTCCGGTCACTTCCTCCACCCCAGCTCGGGTAATCGAGGGAATTGTGTAGCCTCTTGCTAACCCTTGCTGCAGCCAACACAGGCTGGGCTGAGCACCTGCCAATGCCACAAGTCAGGGCATTTTGGTGCTGCTGTCGCCTGTCCCCCTAGGGGCGGGTTGAGCCAGGGGACCGTGGAGAGCACCTGCCACAATGACAAGCTCACAAGGAACGTGGGCCGGGCCGAGAATCGCACTCCTGAGAGGGTAGCCCAGGGAGGTTGTCAGCGTGGTTTCTGAAATCGGGCAGCTCCTGTTACTTAGCCAGAGACATGCTTTTCAAGGCATAGATAATGGGCAGGCATTTGGCCTCATCCCACTGCAGGGGCCAGGGTCCGACGCACGCCTCTGGCTGGCGCAGACCTTGGGAGATTGAGTTCCCCGCTTCTGACTTGGGCCCGGCCGAGCCCCCACTGCCATTGGCAGCTGGGAAGGCAAACAATACATAGGAGCTCTCTTTGTCTCTACCTCTCACAAAATTGTTAATAAAACTATTTTTACAGATTTATTTATTTGAGAGGAAGAGTTAGAGAGAGAGAGAGACAGAGAGACAGAGAGGTCTTCCATAAGCTGGTTCACTCTCCAAATGGCTGCAACGGCTGGAGCTGCATTGATCTGAAGCCAGGAGCCAGGAGCTTCTTCCGGGTCTCCCACGCAGGTACAGGGATGTGTGTAGCAGGGCAGGGACTCTGAGATGCACCCAGATGCCTGTGACATGTGACGTGTGTTGCAGGGTGGGGGACTGTGGGGTGCACCTGGACGCCTGTGACACATGATGTGTGTTGCAGAGCGGGGGGCTATGGGGTACACCCAGATGCCTGTGACACATGACGTGTGTTTCAGGCTGCTGAATCAGAAGGGGGCGGATGACAGCTGGGACTGTGGTCATCACCCGGGGCATTTTTGCGACGGTGATCATGCTCTGCTTTATCGCTGTCCTGTGCTACTGTTGGCTCCAGGTACCCCCTGGGGGTGGGCGGAGGGGAGGCTTGCCGCCGGCCCTGCCCCTGCCCCCAGAGGTAGCCCCTGCAGAAGGCCAGGAGGGCCGGACTCCAGGAGAGGGCGCTCCAGGCCTCCTGGCCAGTGACACGCAGCTGCCCAGTGAGAGAGCGATGCTGGGTGCTCAGACCAGCTCTGCGGCTCCTTCCCCACCCAAACCCCTCCATGTCTGCCCGAAAGAGGAGTGGGAGCCACTGGTGCAGGGCAGCTTGAGCCCCCACTGTGCAGCGCCCCTCCGTGCCTCAGTTTCCCCACCTGAAAAACGGCTCAGCCTGGGGGTGGCTGTGCCGATCCAAGGAGTGGCTCTGAGGGGTGCCTAGCGCTTAGCCCAGCCTGAGCTGGATCCCAGAACACTCAAGTGCGCAGATACAGGCGTCTGATAAGGCGCGCCCCCGCCCACCGCCCTGATCCCGTGCTCCAGGCCGGCTCCTCTCCCGTGCGGGAGGGCTGGGAGGGCCGGGGAGGGCCAGCCGGTCACCCGCTCTGCCCAGAGTACTACTGCTGTAAGAAGGAAGGCTCCGAGGAGGATGAGGAGGAGCCGGACTTCGCCGTGCACGCGCACCTGCTCCCGCTGCACTCCAACCACAACATGGTGCTGACCAATGGGCCGGGGCTCTACCCGGCCACCTCCACCTCCTTCAGCCAGAGGTCCCCGCAGGCCCAGGCCCTGTGCCGCAGCTGCTCCCACTAAGAGCCGCCCACGTTCTTCCTGCAGGAGTCGGAGGACAAGGACCTGTGCAACGGTGGCGAGCGTGTGGCCTCCGCCAGCTTCAGCCAGGAGGACTCGGAGCTGTCCCCCAGCGGGGGCTTCGGGGGACTGCAGGCGCTCAACCCCAGCCGTCTCTGGGCCATGCGGGAGGCCTTCGCCCGCAGCCGCAGCGTCAGCACCGACGTGTGACCGTGCCCCCCGCCATGGCGCGCCACCCCGGCCCCCCTGTCCTGGGGGCACCCCAGGCCCGCAGAGCCCCTGGACCTCACATGTTCCAGGAAGGGGCGGCCTCAGCCTTCCCTGCCACTGACGACCAGCTGCTGTCTGTAGGGGCTCCCTCTCACTCTCACGTGCACACACACACGCATGAACATGCCCACGCATGCACACACACGTGCCCAGCACCTGCCTGCTTCCCTCCTGCAAGGGGGCTTCCCGGGCAGCCTACTCCTTGAGAGTTCACCCCAACCCGCATTCTGGTCAAGGGAGGCCCGGGCAGGGTTGGGGGGCTGCTGCTCTGGGGGTGCCGGCCCCGACCCCAGCCTGGCCCTCAGCTTTCCACACAGCCTGCCAGCTGAAACCCGGAGGGCAGCATGAGGTGTGGCAGGGTGGGCAGAGCTGGGCCAGGGCTCGGGAGAGCCCTCTGCCCGTGCCCACCAAGAGGCGGGGCCTCCCGGGATGCAGTCAAGAGTCCTGAGTGCTGAGGGGCGCTGGGTCTCGGCGGGATTCTGGGTCCGGAGGGAGATGGCTGCAGGGCGCGCTGTCTTGTCCCATCCCCAGCAGTGTCAGGGTGGAGGCTCCTGTGTGGAGCCCTCGTCCGAGCCCACACTCCATCCAGCCCCGATTCAGGCTGGGGGCTTCCTGCTCCCTTCCATCAGCGGCAGAAATGACACCACTGGCTCCCTCAGGGCACCAGCCCCCACCCCCAGCTGAGGGAGGCCCAGGAGCCCCTCCCTCTGACAAGGGCTGTGGCCATCCTCGAGTGAGGCTCATCTCCCACCACGAGCTCCCAGAGCCTCCTGCAGTCGGGGGACACTGGCTGTTCAGGGACTCCTTGCCCCCCCCTCCCCTGGCCCCTGTTTGGATGCACCCTTGACTCCCTGCTCCCGGCCCCGCCCCCATCGAGTCTGTTCCTAATGCATTCACCTGGGGAGGGGTCTGGGGTGGGGGCGGGGGATGAGGGCCCTGAGGCAGCTGCTCCCATTTTGGTCACCAGCCTCCGCACGTAGATACTTAGAGCTCTGGAATGCAGTGAGCACCCCTGCCCTGGCCCGGTCCCTGCAGCGCCGTCCTGGGACCCACCCACCAGCCTGGCAGAGCCAATGGATCATCTCCTACCACCCTTCATGGCTTCGGTCTGGCTGCTGTGGCCAGTGCAAACCCTCTCTGCATTGTGCCATGCCCGTGCAGCCCAGGCCCTGCCTGGAGGAACCCAAAGTGGCTCTCTGGTGAGGGGTCTCCAAAACCGCCTTTGTCAACCCTGGGTGGATGGAGGCTGTGCTCATCTCCCCTGGGAACCCCAGCTGAACCCGTCTGGGCCGGTAACAGAGCCACTGCCTCAGGGGGCTCCGGGCAGCCCTGATGGGGCACAAGGCCTTGTGTGCAGTGAGCACACACACTCAGCGCTGGCAAAAAGGAGGAGGCTCGGGCAGAAAGAGGATGGCAGAGCAGAGCAGGGACCGTGGAACATGGCACGGGCAGGGGCTACAGCCACTCAACCCTCCCTGAGCGGAGCCGGAGCCCTTGAGCAAGTGGGGGCTGGGAAAGAACCCTCTGCGGCAGCCACAGCGTGGTGGTGAAGTCGCAGCCGTTGAAGTCGCCGTTCAGAAGCCTGTAGCCCACGGCTGGGACCTGGGTTCTGTTCGCCAGGATGGCTCCAGACTCCAGCAGGGATGGCTCGAGGAATGGGGCTCCTTCCACCCATGTGGGAGACCGGGGTTGAATTCTTGCTCCCAGCTTTGGCACCTGGTTCAGCCCTGGGCCGTTGCCAGCGTTTGGGGAGTAATCAGCAGATGGCAACTCTCTTGTGGGCGCCTTCTCTCTCTCTCTCTCTGCCTCTCTCTGTCTCTCTCTGCCTCTCCAATAAATACATTTTTTAAAAACGTGCAGCCCCTTGATGCATACATGTGCAGCCATGGGCACACACAGGCAAAAGCATCCCAGGCTGGTTGCTGCCTCAGCTTCCCTGGGGTGGACCCTGCTCTGAGTCCCAATTTGGGGACAGGCTGGGCCCCCATGCAGGAGGCAGCCACTGGCCTCTCTGGCACCTATGCCCAAAGGAAACAGTTCTCCTGGCCATCCTCAGCGCTGAGGCAAGCTGGCCGTCCCTTGGGTGGCAGAGCCCCAGGCCCCTCCCCTCCCAGCACCCTCCACTGGCTGCTCTGCTCTTGCCTCTCCCCACGCCTGCCGCTGGGTCAGCCCAAAGGAGGGCTCTCGTCCGGCTCGGCACCCACGAGTCCAGACCAGGGGCCCTCCGCAGAGCTCCAGAAACACCAGTCCTGAGGCTCCGCACACCTGCCTCATCCCTGGTCCCCCAGCCTGCTGCAGGGGACACTCCAGGCCTTAGTGCAGGTCCTCCCCTGCAGCCCCACACCAGTGGAGGTTCCGGCCCACTCTGACCCCGGCGCCGGGCTCCTGAGGCCCCACTGCCTACTCTGTCTGTGGCCTTTGGTCTGCACCTGGCTGGCCCCAAACCCCAGGCCTTAGGGAGTGAGAGACCCCACACGGCCATGCCCCGGCTCTCCCAAGCCCATGGGGTCTCCTGCACCTCCTACCAGAAACAGCAGAGACCCCACCAGGCCACCATATATACGACCATTTTATTGACATACACAGATGAGTACTGACTGTGGTTACAGGACAAACCCACTGCTGAGAACCACACACACTGAAAGAGGGCTCCCCGGGGCTTAAAGTTTGGCAGGTGCTGGGCTGGGCCGGGCCATGAGGCAAACCCTCCAACTGATGGGCACCTAGATGCCGGCAGGGACCCAGTGACATCCGGGCCACCACTGCCACCTCCCCCACAGAGCCTGGTCAGAGTCACCTGCCAGTTATCTGGAGGAGGCCCTACCCAGAGACGGCCTGGACCCTGGGCACATCTCACCTTCACCGCTGGGCTCTGGGTCCTCGGGCCCCTCGGGTGGGGGCTCAGCCCCAAACAGGATCCTTACGATTTGGAGCTCCCCAGCCTGGGAGAGCAGAGGGGGTGGCCCGGTGCTGCACCCCGCCCCCCGGCTCAGGCGCCCGTGGGTTGTCCAGGGCGGGGCCCTGGGTGGGCACTTGGGTCTCTATGGCTGCAGTGGTGGCCTAAGGGCAGGGCAGCCTGCAGGAGTGGCAGCACACCTTGCTGTAGTACCAGTGGCTGCACAGGTTCACCTTGATGACCAGGGCACAGTTGGTGCCTGGCTGGTCCTGACAGCTGTCATCTGGGGAGAGGGCACAGAGCGGAGGTTGGGGGTCAGCAGGAGGCCAGAGGTGAGAGCCCTGCTGGCCGCCCCAGCACCTTGTGTCCTGCCACGGGGTAGCTCTGGCACAGAGCACCTTGGGCAGGGCCATGAGCCCATCACAGGGATCCCAGCGGGTGTCAGGCTCCCAGTGGACACCAGCAGGAGGTGTGGAAGGGGCAAGGCCGGGGGCCAGGACTTGTGGTAGCAGTGCATTCTGGGAGCCCACAGGTGCACAGCCCCCTGCACCGTGCCCAGAGCAGAATCCATCACCCACACCTGCAGCATATTCCAGGTGCCCAAGCCAGGACCCCTGTGGCCCAAGTCAGGCCCCCATCCTGGTCCCTGGGCCCCACACTCCCTGCCCACCGTGGCTGACCCTCTTCTCCCTCAGTCTCCAGCCCCAGTGGGCTTTCCCCTCCCCCTCCCCGGGCTCTGCCATCCAACAGGGCGCCTGCTCACCCTCCATGCCCCGGCTCCCGCACCTCCTCCACAAGTCCCCGCCCGGCCCACAGCCTGCCCCTGCTCACCTGGGGGCTCTGTGGGGCAGGGCTGCAGGTCACAGGCCTGCCTACCCACTGGCTTCACTGGCGGGTCACAGCCACGCACGATGTCGGTGCCCTCGTAGCACTTCACGTCTCGCATCCTTATGCCCACCCCACAGGTCTTGGTGCACTCATGGGGCAGCGACAGGACAAAGGTGACCCTCAGCTTCCTGCACGGGCCCCGCCCACCTGGCCAGGCTTGCCACTGAGCAGGGGTGGGGACAGCACTGGGGGGCTGCCCAGAGCTGCCTCAGTTTCCCCAGCTGCACCATGAGGGGTGGCCACCTCAGGACCTCCATGATCCCAGCTGTGCAGGGTCTGTGAGGCACCTTTTGAAGCCATCACCCCAGCCCCGGCTCCTCACCAGGTGCTCTCCCTGCAAAACTCCACGAGCTGCTCACACCCCAGGGACACTGCTCTTACAAACAATTGGGGAGAACAGACTAGGGTCACTCCCGCCAAGGGGGCCTGGAGCAGTGGTCAGGACTCCCCTCCCAGCCGGCCTGGTTGTTCCCAGAGGTGGCCTTGGCCTCTCCAGCCAGTCCCCCAGGTAGGCCTGCCTGCTCCCCCTCCAGGCCCCAGCTCCCCTGGGGTTCTCCACAAGCCCCAGCCCAGCCCCCAGCCTCCCTCCTGCCATGGAACGAGCAAGTGCATGTGTGTCCCAGTCCCAGAGGAGCAGGTGCAGTGTGGGAGGGGTGAGGAGGGCCCGGGGCAGGACCCTGGCCTGGGGGTTGTTGCGCCCATCAGATCCCTGTAACACAGACTCTGCAGCTCGGGCCCTGAAACTGGAAGGCTTGGCACTTGCCTGTCACGGCTACAGCCAAGGGTAGGGGCGCCCTGGCTGGGGGGCTCTGCGGCATCCCGTGAAGGTTCCTGGGCACCCAGTACCCTGTGACACGTCACTTTATCCCCTGTGCTCCTGCCCTGGGCCGGCGGCTCACAGAGGCCGCTCTGGGCCTCCCCGCTGGCCCCTCCTGAGAGCTCTGGCATGGCCGGCCAGGGAGGGCCAGGGAGAGTCCAGAGGGGACTGGCACAGGCAGGGGCCGCCCTCCCTCCCTCTGCCCCTCCCCCAGTGGCCAGTTCGCGAGGCTCCTCCTCACCCCCTACTCTGCCCTTTCACTTGGGGGACAGGCAGATGTGGGAGGGGCCTCAGGGTTCCTCTCTGAGGAGTGGGGAGACCCCTCTCCTTCGGGCACTGCTGGGCCCGGGGTGAGGGCTCAGCTCCCATCTGCAGAGAGGTGAGACCCCAGTCCTGTCTCACCTGACGTCCTCAGGCTGGGCGGCCTGGGGACCAGGACTGAAGTGGGGGGGTCACCACCCTCTCTGGGGCCCACAGGGTCCTGGCCCAGGCTCTGCTATTATGTGGTCTCCAAATCCCACAACCCTGCCTTGGCTGTGGCTCACCCGGGATGAGGGCTGCCCCCATGGGCTCCGTCAGCACCCCAGGCTGCCACTGATAGCTTCAAGGTCAGTGCTAGGGGCCGGCGCTATGGCGTAGCAAGTTAAGCCTCTGCCTGCAGCACTGGCATCCCACATGGGACCAGTTCGAGTCCCAGCTGCTCTACTTCAGATACGACTCCCTGCTGATGTGCTTGGGAAACCAGCAGAAGACAGACCAACTGCTTGGACCCCTGCACCCATGTGGGAGACCCAGAAGAAGCTCTGGGCTCCTGCCTTCAGCATGGCACAGGCCCTGCCATTGTGGCCATTTGGGGAGTGAACCAGAAGATGGAAGGCCTCCCTCTGTCTCTGTCTCTCTTCCCTCCTCCTCTCTCTGTAACTCTGCCTTTCAAATAAATATATATATGTATATATCAACCAGGTCAAGCCAAGCTGGACGCGAGCAGACCCATAGGCCCAGTGAGAGAGCTGCAGAGACAACAGGATGCTATCAGGCTTTTGGAAGGCATGGCTCTCGTGCAACCTGATGTGGCACAGGTGAGCAGCTTCCTGGGGACAGAGGCTGGGGTGGGGACGAGCGGCAGGGCGGGAGCCCCGGGGCTGGCCGCTCACCTCCAACCAAGGGCTGGAGTACCACTTGAAGCAAGGCCTCTCAAAACAGGTGCTCTCCTCCGGCAGCTTCTTGGTTAGCCCACACTCAGGCCCACTGTGCATCTACAACTTCCCATTGGTCAGCTCTATGCACAGGACCAGTCGCTTCTTCACATCTCGCCACAGGTGGTGTTGCACTGAGGCGGGGGACAGGTCAGATCAGAGGCCAGGGGCTGAGAGGGCTGGGACGGCTGCCCCTGCCCGAGGTGGGGGGAACCCTGTGACAACAGCTGGTCAGTAGATACGGGGCGGGGGGGACGCTGGGACCAATGGCGCATCGGCTGAGAACTCTTTGTTCCACAACCGTTTGTCCCCAAATGAGTTTGATCAAAAGAAGTGGAACCCGAAATCATCTGTTTGAAACAAATTGGTTAATGACCATTTGGCTGGGGGTGCTGTGGCCAGAATCGATTTAGCAGACAACACTTTGTCCCAAGATGATTTGGTTAATAGTGGTCTGCTTAAAGGCACATTGGAAGCAATGGGTCTGGCATGGGGTGGGGGTTGACAAGCATGGACAGCAGGCTGCCCGGCCCGCAGGCCAGAAGCAGTTGCAGCCGGACAGCACCTGCCCCGTGCCCCATCACTCGGGCGCCTAGGTGCCTGGTGTGGGGACGCTGCCAGTTCTGCATGCACCATCGTGGTGGAGCCTGTGCCCACTTGGAGCTGAGAGGTCGCAAGGGGTTCCCCCGCCTGTTTGGCTCTGTGTGTGTCAAATCCATCTCAGCGAACTCCGCCTTCAAAGTTGCAGCCAGCTCCTGGCCAACCTGCTGTTCTCCGATGCCCTCTGGCCAGGCACCCGCATCTCCGGGACACTCACCAGCCCCAGTCCTGGGCCAGCCAGTGGGCTGGCCAGTTCTTGTCCCCACAGGGGTGGATGGACAGAGACTTGGTCTCCACCTGGCGCTGGGACTCAGGGACTACGCGGCCATCGCTGGTCTTGCAGCACACATGCCTGATGGTGTGGCTCTGCCCTCAGCTCCCTCTGCACTCCAAAAGGGAGAAGGCAGGGGCCTGGGGGGGGCGCTCCACAAGCCCCCAGCCCCCAGGGAGGGGAAAGCACCCCAGGCAGTGTGGGAAGCCATTGCCATAGTAACCACTTTTTAAATCACATTTTCTAATTACAGAAATAATGCCTGCTTGATGACAAACACACACCTACGGATAGGGGCTGCGCACAGGGGACCCAGCTGGCATCTGAGCAGACGAGAGGGGCAGAGACAGAGATGGGGAGAGGCGGATGGAGATGGGGAGACGGGCAGAGACAGACCGAGACATAGGGAGAGGCAGATGGAGATGGGATGAGATGGACAGAGACAGACAGGGAGAGATGGGTAGAGATGGGGAGAGACACACCAAGACATGGGGAGAGGCAGATGGAGACGGGGGGAGGTGGAAGGGCAGAGATGGACAGGGAGAGACAGACTGAGACATGGGGAGAGGCAGACAGAGATGGAGGGAGAGACGGGTAGAGATGGACAGGGAGAGATGGGTAGAGATGGGTAGAGATGGACGGAGATGGGGAGAGACAGACCGAGACATGGGGAGAGGCGGAGACATGGGGAGAGGTGGATGGAGATGGGGAGAGATAGACGGAGCTGGGGGGAGGCGGACAGAGACAGGAGAGATGGGGGAGATGAGCAGAGACAGGGAGAGACAGACCGAGACGTGGGGGAGATGGATGGAAACGGGGGGAGACAGGCCGAGACGGACAGAGAGAGACAGATCGAGACAAGGAGAGACGGACGGAGACGGGCGGAGACAGCCAGGTCAGATGGGGGCTTTGATTCCTCGGAACTACAGGGAGACCTGGCACTCAGGGGCTCCTCCCTCACACCCTTGCTCCAGAAACTGGAGAAGCCGGGGGCAGCAGAGGCCAGCCCCGTGCCAGCCACGCTCACCAGCCCCCAGTCAGACGTGGTCCACTGGTGGTCGCAGGGGGACCTGTGCAGCTCTTTTCGCCCACCGGCCTGGTGTTGGGGTCACACAGCCTCTCGTCCTCAGAGCAGTGGATGTGCCTAGTCACCACGCTGTGCTCCCCGTACTTGGCTGTGCACTGTGAGGGGTGGGCGGGGGGCTGGGTATGAGGCTGAGCTCCATGGCTGGCTCTAGTCCTTGCCCCTCCACCCATGGCCCTGCCAAGCCCCAGCCAGCCCACGGCCAGCTGCACTCTGCAGAGGCCCACCAGCTCACATTGGAACCCTGGGACATCTCCCACTGCCCAACCCTGCCCAGCAACACAAAGATCCAAACTCCACCCAGCCAGGCCTCACCTCTCACTCAGGACCCGCCCCCCAGGTTCCACCCAGCCCCGCCCCCTCAATCAGGCCCCACTGGCCCCACCCACCCCGGCCCCCCACTCCCACCCCAGTCCCACCCCCACCCCCACCCAGGCTCCAACTGGCCCCATCCCCACCTGGCCCCACCCAGCCCCACCCTCACCCAGGCCCCACCCACACCCAGGTTCCACGAGGCCCTGCCCCCTCACTCAGGTCCCACCTGGCCCCACCCAGCCCCACCCTCACCCAGGCCCCACCCACACCCAGGTTCCACACGGCCCCTCACTCAGGTCCCGACTGACCGGCCCCTGCCCCCGCCCAGGCCCCTCTTGGTCACGCCCAGTCCCACTGGATCCCTGCCACAGCTGCCACCAATTCACCTCCAACCATCTCCCACTGTGGCCTACAGGCTGGGTTGCGGCAAACCTTGTGCTCCTCCGGCCGCACGGCCTCGGCCGCCTCCCACAGGTCGCTGTTCACGGAGCTGTCGAAGCCGGGGGACGGCATCTTCCAGCAGCCCAGGATGGGGAACTGGTAGCTCCAGCTGCTACTCTCCCACCTGCTTCGGGGGTGGGGCGGCCTTCAATGACCCCACACCTTGTGGCCGGAGCCCTGACAACCCTGCACTCCAGAGACACGTGGCCCCAGGTCCCAGGGGTTGGGCCTGACAGGGAGGCCTGGGGCCGAACTGGAGGTCGTCGCCATGACAACCGGGGACAGGGTGGTTCCTGAGCCTGTGGCCCCCCCAAGGCCTGTGATGCCTCTTCCTGCTCTCACCTTTGCATCTTGGGGCCCTACTGACCCATCTCCCACCCACCACCCCCTCTCAGGACCATGCTCCAGTGTCCTGGAGCCCTGAGCCCCCTTGTGTGCTGCTGTGCTGCCCTGGACCCTGGGCTGGGCCTTGTTCTCCATGAACCCTGGCACAGAGAAATGAAAGCCACATGTTTGCAGCCGTGTCCAGTGGGGTCCAGGGGCCCCTCATCTTCCCTGCCCCTCCCAGAAAGCAGTAAGACCCCCCCCCCCGGCTGCCAGGAGCTGGGTGAGTGCTCCCCATCTCAGAGGCTCCCCCAGCGGCTCTGGGGCCCCTGCACCAATTCCTGGGCTGGTCCACACCAGGGCACGATGCACCTCGGGCTCCATCTCTGACCGTGTCTGTGAGGCAGGACAGGAGGCCTGGGACTGGAACACTGACCAGCCTCTGCCCATGTGAGTTGGCCAGCAGCCTGCATTCCCAGGGATACGAGAATCTTTTGAAAAGTTCATGGAAAATGTGCACAGTGAAAACCTAGGCATGGCTTCCACCATGTTTTTCACCCGAAAAAACTTTTTTTTTTTTTTTTTTGACAGGCAGAGTTAGACAGTGAGAGAGGGAGAGACAGAGAGAAAGGTCTTCCTTCCATTGGTTCACCCCCCCAAGTGGTTGCTATGGCCAGCGCGCTGCGCATATCTGAAGCCAGGTGCTTCCTCCTGTTCTCCCATGCAGGTGCAAGGTCCAAGAACTTGAGCCATCCTCCACTGCACTCCCGGGCCACAGCAGAGAGGTGGACTGGAAGAGGAGCAACTGGGACAGAACCGGTGCCCCAACCGGGACTAGAACCTGGGGTGCTGGCGCCGCAGGCAGATTAGCCAAGTGAGCCGCGGTGCCGGCCCCGAAGAAACTTTTAATCTCATTTTCCCATGAGCTTCTGGAAGGGCCTCGGAATCCCTGTGGGTTTATAAAACCCAGCTGCACCCAGCAGAGGTCATTGGGACAGACGTGGTGTAGGGAAGGGTGGAGTGCATCTATCAAGACCCCTATGCCCTCCTCCAGGGGCCCCACCATCCAGCCCGGAGGGCCAGGTCTGACTGCTGTCCTGAGCGGAGGCTCAGGCATCCCAGCCACCCCATGGCTGCCTGGGCAAGTACCTGGGCTGGCGCTCCCTCCCAGGCGGGGGTACCTGGGCTGGCACTCCCTCCCAGGTGGGGGTACCTGGGCTGGCGCTCCCTCCGGAAAGGTACCTGGGCTGGCACTCCCTCCCGGGTGGGAGTACCTAGGCTGGCACTCCCTCCCAGGCAGGGGTACCTGGGCTGGCACTCCCTCCCTGGCGGGGGTACCTGGGCTGGCACTCCCTCCCAGGCAGGGGTACCTGGGCAGGCGCTCCCTCCCAGGTGGGAGTACCTAGGCTGGCACTCCCTCCCAGGCAGGGGTACCTGGGCAGGCGCTCCCTCCCGGCGCAGAACTTGTGCACGGGCTCCAGCCGGGTCAGGGCGTCACAGTAGCTGTCGTCCACCTTGACGCCGTCCTAGCGGACACACATGGCATATGTCGACATGACCCCTAGGTCCAGGGCAAGGGAGGGTCCTGTGAGCCCCACGGTTAACCAGAGGGCCTTGGGTGAGTGAAGGGACGGCTCAGAGCCTGGCTTCCCGGTTTGGGGACCAGGATGTCCCCGGGCTCAAGGCATCACTGGAGGAGCTCAGGGAGAGCCACTGGGTGCCTCTGAGCCCTCTCCTCACCCACGGCTTAATCTACCATCCACGTCTCTTCTCATTTTTAAAGAGGAGGCTGGGGCTTCCCTCCAAGGCCGACAGACTCCTGGTTGGAAGCCCGAGGTGAGGGCACGGCTGGGGGAAAGATGATAACCACATCCCAGCCTTGCCTCTCCCTCCCACGTCCCCTCCCTCCTGGACTGGGTGGATTTGCCTCTGCTGCTCCTGTTGGAGATTGTCTCCTGGGTCCCCGGAGCATGGGAGTGGTCGATGCTACCACTCCTCCCACAAGTGCAAGAACGCACGTCGGAGCGGCCCTAGGAAGGGACCAGCGAATGGCCCTGTGAAGGGGCCAGCGCCAGACCAGGCCCAAGAGACCTGCTGCAGGCCGCAGGACCCCAGGGGCTGTCTGCGCCCTGCCACAGCGTCCCTGCTCCTCATGCTGAATCCGGAGTGAGCCCGCACTTGGAGCTTGAGATCAGGCCCGGCACATGGCTAGTTCAAAGCAGTCATGTGCCCTGATGGTAGTCGGCTGCAGCGCCTCATGCCCTGGCCAAGAGTTCCAGCCCAGGGTCCCTGAGACCCTGTGGAAGCTGGCTGCCACACCCCTGCCTGGAGCTGAGTTCTTTAATGTTGGTAGCTGGAGCCTGAGTGGCCAGTGTCCCCAGCCACCCAGCACCCAGCTGGAGGGAGGCAGGAGCAGGGCATTCTGGAACATTCTTGTCTCACAAGTGCTCCTTTCTTGGTGGGAAGAAATCCAGGACTGATGGGAGAAGGTGGGAGTGAGATGCCTGCATGTGGGGTGCAGTCACGGTGTGAAACCCACATTCTTCAGCACCCCTGTAGGGAGCCCCAACAACTCCCAGGCTGCATCTCTCTGCCCCCTAGCTGTGTTGGGGAGCTTTGGCACCCGCTGGTGGAGTTACGCTGAGGCACTGCACTCCCTGGCCACAGCAGAGAGCTGGCCTGGAAGAGGGGCAACCAGGACAGAATCCGGCGCCCCAACCGGGACTAGAACCCGGTGTGCCGGTGCCGCTAGGCGGAGGATTAGCCTAGTGAGCTGCGGCGCCGGCCCAAATGAGTAAATCTTAAACACACACACACACACACACACACACACAAAACCATTTAATAAACCCATATTGTCTGCTACAAATCCATTGTTTGCAGAAGAATTCTGGAGAATGATTTGGGATTTAGAGCAGGTTTGCATGAGGGAGGAGGGAACTTAGAACAGTAACCTGCCACTGACCACAAAAAGTTTAGGGGATTCTTGCTTCACGTGGATATAAAGAAAATTATCTCATTCAGCTGGCCGTGTAAGTGTTGACAGAAAAGTTCTCTTCCTCTTAAAAAAGAAAATCTTGAAACGAACAGCTCTCACTGGACTGAGTTTCTTGGCACACTGCTAAATCTAATGCATCTCTCTGTGCCTGGTACTCAGTGTGTTTGACACGGAGCAAAGGGTCAGAGTGCCCTAGATGAAGGGTAAGTGACCATTCAGCCAGGCCCAGATGGAGGCCTTTAGAGGCCTTGAGGACGTCGGGGTATGCCCACCATTCCTGTTTAAAGCTCAGAGTTAAGTGTAAGGAAATCCAGTTTTGTTCTATTTTATGAAATATTAGATGTCAAGTGCTTTTGGTGTCTGGCTTTGCTGGAGCCTGCACCTGCCCAGCTCTGCCTACACCCTGTCTTCCCAGTGAGCTCCTAACCTGCCCCCACATGTCCTGCCAAGCTAGTATATTGTGAACACAGCCTCAGACAAGGTGAAGAGTGTACCTTTTTTTTTTTTTTGATAGGCAGAGTGGACAGTGAGAGAAAGAGAGAGAGAGAGAGAGAGAGAGAGAGAGAGAGAGAGAGAGAAAGGTCTTCCTTTGCCGTTGGTTCACCCTCCAATGGCCGCCGCGGTCGGCGCGCTGTGGCCGGTGCACCGCGCTGATCCGATGGCAGGAGCCAGGAGCCAGGTGCTTTTCCTGGTCTCCCATGGGGTGCAGGGCCCAAGCACCTGGGCCATCCTCCACTGCACTCCCTGGCCACAGCAGAGAGCTGGCCTGGAAGAGGGGCAACCAGGACAGAATCCGGCGCCCCAACCGGGACTAGAACCCGGTGTGCCGGCGCCGCTAGGTGGAGGATTAGCCTAGTGAGCCGCGGCGCCGGCCGAGTGTACCTTCTTTTAAGAAGCATTTTGATGTCATATTGAAACATCGCAAACATAAAATTTGAGGCTAGAGTTGGAACATGAAATTTTTTCCTAAGTTTATTTTTATTTTACTTGAAAGACACAGAGACAGAGAGAAGGATCTTCTGTACACTGGTTCTCTCCTCCAAATGCCTGCAACAGCTGGATCTGGGCCAGGGAGAACCCAGGAACTGGGAGCTCTATCCAGGCCTCCCACAAGAGTGGCAACCACCCAAGCATTTGCCTTGGGCTGGCGCTGTGGTGCAGCGGATTGATGCCCTGGCCTGAGCGCTGGAATTCCCTATGGGTGCTGGTTCTAGTCCTGGCTGCTCCACTTTCGATCCAGCACTCTGCTGTGGCCTGGGATAGCAGTAGAGGATGGCCCAAGTCCATAGGCCCCTAAGCCCACATGGGAGACCCAGAAGAAGCTCCTGGCTTTGGATCAGCACAGTTCCGGCCATTGTGGCCAATTGGGGAGTGAACCATTGGATGGAGGACATCTCTCTCTCTGCCTCTCCTCTCTATGTGTAACTATGACTCTCAAGTAATAAATAAATAAATCTTAAAAAAAAAAGTGGGAGTTTGCCACTATGGGGTTGGGGGAGTGGAGGTAGAAGGCAAACTGCAGAAGAGTTGGGCGCTCTTTGAAGCCTCTGGGAACTTTCTCTTATCTGTTTCACTAGCTGCCCCGTGCAGCTTATCTGTTTGCCAGGTGCTTTGCAAGGAGTCTGGAAGGGTCTGGTTTAACACCAAGGGTCTCACTAAAGGGAGAAATGGGGTGGGGGGGAGAGGGGAAGGATTAGGGAAGGGGCAAAATATCCTTTACAGGGATCCATTACACACGCGATATATTCCTTCTTAAAATTACAGCTTTGGGGAATAAAGCACTAGAACATAAACATGATAAGAAAATAAAGAAAAACAAAATTATACATTACCTGAAAAAATAAAGGGAATAGAGCCTCATCAGAAAATATCAAGAAAATTCAATTCAGAACTACAAATATCACAAATGACCACATTCACAGTAAGAGGGATGCACATTTAAACTACAAGGACACACTATTTTTTATGTATTGGAGAAGCAGAGATCAAACAATTTGGCCACTGTGTTGGTGAAGATCTAAAGGGGGGGTGTGTGCTGTGGCTTAGCAGGTAAGGCTGCCGCCTGCAGTGCCAGCATCCCATATGCGTGCCGGTTCGAGTCCTGGTTGCTCCACTTCTGATCCGGCTCTCTGCTATGGCCTGGAAAGTAACAGAAGATGGCCCAAATCCTTGGGCCCCTGGATCCACAAAGCAGGCCTGGAAGAAGTTCATGGCTCCTGGCTTTGGATTGGCTCAGCTCTGGCTATTGTGGCCAACTGGGGAGTGAACCAGTGGATGAAAGGCCTCTCTCTCTCTGCTTCTCCTTCTCTTTCTGTGTAACTCTGACTTTCAAATAAATAAATAAACCTTTAAAAGAAAACAAATAAATATACCCTGTTATTGTGCGCCTTATCTGCTTGTGGGTTTTTCAAGTTTATATACACACATTCTAGAAGAGAAATCACAAGCAGGTGAAACAGATCCTTCTAAGAATGCCATTGGGTGAGTCAGGGCAGGATGGGAGGGAGGCTTCCTCTTCCCTGGGTCACATTTGAGTCTGGTACTATGTGGACACCTTACCCAGAGGAAACCTGTTCCCACAGCACAGTCCATGGCGAGGCTCTGGGAGGGAACACTCTTCCAACACTCTACACACAGCAATCACTTTGTTCTCTGTGCTATGGCTACTGCTAATGCTTCAGTTGATAGTATTACTTTTATATAACCTTAATGAAGACTGTAGCACATACTCAGCACCAACTGGTTATGTAGTTGGCAAACACATGGAGACCTGGGATGAGTTTTGAGTGCCTGGCTGTGGCTTGCTCCAGCTCTGGCCATTTTCTTAAAAGAGGAAAGCCGGTGGTTATGCCCAAATATAACAAAGTGTGTTTGTGTATGATGATGAATGACTCCTGCTCACATGCTGCCCTGCACAGCTACAAAACTGAGCAATTTACCAAATCAGGCCCATGATGTTCAACATAAAAACAATTTTTATTCATGGTAACATATAAATTTCAATCAATCAACCTTAACAATGGGACTTCTGATGTGTTCAAGCAACTTGAATGCAATAGATCATGTCCAGGGCAGCCATGTTGTATCAATGTACCTAAGTTTAAAAAAAGCAACATCTCCAATAAACATACATACATGTATATGCACACACACATGAATGGACAACTACAGCTATGCCCCATGGGCCAACAAAAATGTGTATTTATTGCTTATGAATCTAGCACAACAAATGTCATTGTATTCCTTCAACTATACTTTTTGAACTCCCCAGGTCTGAACAAAAGAAAAGAAAGTCCCACTGAATAACCACCCTCTCAGGTTCTGTGCTAAGTCAGTAGCATTGTGCAAACCATTCCAGTGGTTTTCAAGAGGGATATCAACAGGTTTGATTTGCTGCAGGGTTTAGTAAAGAGTCATAGTTTAATGGTACAGGACATACCAGAAAAGGCCTTGTCCGTGGCCTTGGCCTACTGACTGGAGGTCAAGCACAAGGGCAAGCTCAGGGTATCTGGCTATTGGGGGAGAGGAGTCAGGCCCTGCTGGAACTTTCAGCTAAGCCATGAGCAGCACTTCCACCTCCTTTTTCCCCTGCCACATGGCAGAGCCAAGAAATGTGGCATTCACTGTCACAGAGCAGGGGGAGACAAAGGCAAGTTCAAGGGAGAAGCACATGCTAGAGATTAGAAAGGAAAGCTGTATATATCCCAGCCGGGGGGACAGCAATAGCCTATAGATTACAAAATCAATGAAGGAATCCCTACCTGGCTTGGCTGCAATTCGATCCTTCACACTCAGGTCTGTTGTGGAAGCTGAGCCAAAGCATTTCAAAAGCAGAAGACACCAAACTTCTAAGATTGGAAAAGACAAGTCTATGAAAGCCAGCAGAGTCAGGTGGTAGCTGAGACACCAGATCAATTCTATACTAAGTAAAGATTTCAACAGTTTGCATCCACACAGACACACAAAGTATAAAGACCTGTTTGAATTACATTTACAGTTAATTCTCATAGCACAACTCATTAAGGACAGAGGTCCTTCATGGGGAGTAAGTGCACAGGGACTCCTGCTTTTGAATGAACATTTGGCACTCTTATTTATGATGTCAGTGATCACCTGAGGCTCTTGTCATGAGCTGCCAAGGCAATGGAAACCTCTTGAGTTCTCAAAGTCTGACCTTAGTTAGACAAGGCCATAATCAAAGTGGAAGTTCTCTCCTCCCATCAGGGAAAGGTACCTCCTTCTTTGATGGCCCCTTCTTTCCACTGGGATCTCCCTCACAGGGATCCTTCATGTATCTCATTTTTTGCCACAGTGTCTTGGCTTCCCATGCCTGAAATGCTCAGAGCACAACTTTTCTGCAGCATAATTTGCAGCCCTAGTGTCTCTGTATTTCCTCTTCTTGGGGCCCAGAAACCTAGTGCCATAAGTGGTAGGAAGGTACACATTAGTTTCTAGGCATACTTGGCACACGCACCTGAGTGTGTGTGCACTGTTGAGTCCACTACCCGAGATGGGTAACCCCATGTTGGTTGACCTCTGGTGGTGGTGGTGGTGGTGGTGGTGGTGTGTGTGTGTGTGTGTGTGTGTTTGGCAGTGGCTTCCTTTACTCCCTGAAGTTCCCTCTTCTACACAGAATATTTACAAACTGGGATGAGTGCAGCAACTTTGCCACCAAACAAGAGGCCAGGGAGTGGGAGCGCTGCTGAGATGCAGTTCAGCACAGAGAGTGATTCCTGAGGAGGGCCCAGGGCTGGCGAGGCCCATGCAGGTCCATGGCTGCCTCCGGCCACTTGGTCATGGGGGAGCCTGGCTGCTTGGCGGCCAGGAGCAGGCAGTTGCTGTGCTCTCTGACTCAGCCTGCAGCCTCTGATGGTGGTGCCTCTGTCTCTGCACCTCCTCCTCCAGGGCAGCCCTGTCAGCCTTCTTCTGTAGGTTCTCCTGCTGCTTCCTGAGCATGGACAGGTGCAGCGTCTTCTCTGACAGCCTCCCAGGCTCTTGCCCAGCATCGACCTTTAGGTTCCCTTGAGGTCTCTACTCTCTGGGATGGGCTGTCCCTCCTGGACAGTGACTCCATGATGGAGTAGCAAGTAGAGGTGATCTCTGACTGAGACAGACTGCCACTCATCCCCCAGGGTCTCGCTGCCTGTCTCCAAGATGATCTTGCTGATGGAGCTCCTCAGGGACAAGCTTTGTGGCATGAAAGGGGACCTCAGATCAGGGGCTGGGTCACCCTTGTCCTCCTGGACACCAGAGCCACACTGTCAGGTGCCAGCAAGGAGACATCCCCCATCCAGCATGAGCCAGGCAGCTCCCGTGACCAGAAGGACTGAAGTATACACACTACATGCATTTCATATACACAAATTGGGAAACAGTGATCCTTCCCACCTGCACCCCACCCTTCCTCCTCCTCTGCTATTCCCATGCTTATTGTGGTTTTGATAATAATCATTCCAATTGGAATAACATGAACTCTCATCGTGGTTTTTCTAAAAAAAATTACTCAATTATTTGAGATCTTTAAGATGGTGGAATAGGGAAAGGACATACTGCTTTAGGCTAGGAGAAAACAATAGCAAAAAAGTGGAGAAAGGGCATTCCCAGGAGAAGAGTTGGAGAGAAATCTGCAGGGGAAATTCTACAGAAGGAAGAGGCATGCCATGGATCCATGTGGAAGGTGCAGATGCACCCAACACACAACTCCTGCTGCTAAGAGCTGGAGGAAGTCATAGCTTTGCAGAGTGGGATGAGAGCAGACTGCGGGAACCTGTACCATAGGTGATACACCTGGAGGGACAGCCTGGTGTGAATGTGGCTTGGAGCTCAAAGAGGGACAGTGTGCCCACCTAACACAGCAACAATGGGTGCATTTCTCTCCCCACAACCCCAACAGTGGCGCCTGCAACCAGCTTGGGTGTGGGCACCATGTTGACAGAAGTAGTGGCTGTGGCAGCTTGGGTGCACTCACCCAGCAATGGATGGGGATAAGCCACTATTCTGAAATCAGCTGTGGCTGTTGTGGTTCTTGTGTGTGCCAAGCAACACGCAGGGAGAAGATGCCATTTTCAAAGGAGTAATGGCTGTGTTGGCTCTTGTACATACATGTGATCCAGGGATTTTACCTGATGGAAAAATCCATATTTGCATTGACTTTCAGTCTAGCTGGGAGGACAGATAGGGGGCTGCGAACTCACGTGGGACTGTGAGGTGTCCCCAGACTCTCAACCTACAGGTCAGGGCTCGAAGTGCCAAGCTGGAGCACCCACAGGCTGCTGGCTCTGGGAGTATCCCTTCCACTCCATGCACAGGACAGGCTAGCAGGGTGGAGTGGACCCTCTGCACCCGTGATCATGGGAGACTTGTGTGCAGAGACTGTGTGGGAGACATGTGACTACATGTTATAGGGCACAGACTATAACTGGGTCTCTGGGCAATCACTGAGTTTGGTGCCAAGGGCTCAGAGCTCCCTGACTGGGAGTGGGGTTCGTGTTCACATGAGGACTGCACAGATCCTTTATGTAGTTCATGTGGCCATGCAGGCGAGTATTGCACCCACCGGGCTATCCCGGGGCATGACCACCTTGGAAGAGAGGAGGTGAGGATATGATTACGCCAACAGGGGTGATCATACCCTCCTTCCTGCTGAAAAGATGAGATCTACTGCACTCCACTGAACTCTTGCCATCCTTTGTGCACTGAGAGTTTTCTAACCCCACCCAAAATATGCCACTAGGTATTTACTGAAGGACCAGACACTCAACTAGGCCACAGAGGCATTGTTTAAAGACAAAATCCATCAGAAGAGAAAACTGTGTAATTCCACAGGTGCCTCAAAACATATGCAGGAACTCAAGGAACAAGAATAAACACAACTTGATTCCCCCAAAGGAACACAACAGCACTTCAATATTAGAACGTGAAGACAAAGAGACTCATGAGATGCCTGACAATTAAATTCAAAAGATTAATCACAGAATTAATCAGAAGCAATGAGAAGCAAACTCATGAGTTAAAGGAATCCATACATGACACGGAAGAAAAAAATCTCCCATGATATTGAGATTTTGAAGAGAGATCAAACTGAAATATTAGAAATGAAGAAGTCAATGTGTCAAATAAAAAAATACAGTGTATAGCCTGATCAACAGACTTGGTGAGGCAAAGACTATCCAAGCTAGAAGACAAATAATTGGAAATTTCTCAGACTGACAAAAGAGACAAAAGAAATTAGAAAAACAAAAAGTCTTGGAGAATGATGGGATATCATCAAATGACCCAACATACAAATCTTAGAAGATCCTGAGGGTGTGGAAAGAGAGAATGGATTAAAAGGCTTATTCGGTGAAGTAATTACAGAAAACTTTCCCAATTTGGAGAAAGAAAGAGATGTCCAAGTATACGAAGCACATACTACTCCTATTAGACATGACTAGAAAAGATTTTCACCACAACACACTGTAGTAAAACTTTCAAGAGTAAAACCTAAAGGAAAGATCCCAAAATGTGCAAGAAAGAAATCTCAGATTACTTTCAGAGGATCTCCAATGAGACTCACAACTGACATCTCATCAGAAACCCTACTGGCTAGGAGAGAATGGAGAGACACAATCCAAGTCTTAAAGAATAAAAACTTGTCAACCCAGAATACTGTACACTGTAAAGCTCCCATTTAAGAATCAGGATAAAATAAAGGCCTTCCATAAAAAACAGAAATTGAAAGAATTTGTCACCATTATTCCAGCCTTACAAAATGATGCTTAAGGATGTGCCACAAACAGAAACACAGGAAGACAGCCATCATCATGAACAAATGTGAAGGCAGAAAATCTTCCAGGAAAAGCACAAAGAAAATCCAAAGCAAACAATAGCAATATTTACAGAAAAATGGCAGGGCAGTTCTCAAATCTTAATAGTAACCTTGAATGTAAATGCCTGACATTTAATCAATCCCCAATTAAAAGATACACACTGGCTGAATGGATTAAAATACAAGGCTCATCTATTTGCTGCTCATAAAAGACACCTCACCAATAAATATACATAGACTAAAAGTGAGAGGATGGAAAAAATCTATGTGAATGAATAACAAAACAGGGCCGGTGTAACCATCCTAATATCAGACAAAATAGACTTTAACACAAAAACTGTTCAAAGAAACAAAGAAGGGCACTATGTAATGATTAAGGGATCATTTCAACAGGAAGAGGTAACTATAATAAATGTATATGCAACCAATTACAGAGCACCTGGTTATTTGAAAGAAATGTTAGTGGATCTAAAGGGAGACATAGAATCCAATAATAACAGGGAACCTCCATACCCCCACTTTCAGCAATGGAAGATGAACTAGACAGAAAATCAACAAGGATACAGCAGAGTTAATTGACACAACAGACCAAATGGACCTAATGAATAACTATAGAACCTTTTATACTCTACCTTACACCTTGCACAAAAATCAACTCAAAAAAGCATCAAAGATCTCAATCTATGCCCTGATGCCATCAAATTAAGAGGAGAACACTGGAGAAAATCTCAAGACATTGATATAGGGAAGACTTGTTGGAAAAGACCCCAGAAACACAAGCATACTAATCAGTAGGTACAGATCATGTAAAAGACATACATAAGTGATGTGCTTATTTAAACTCTACTTTTTAAGGATACCTGTAATATTTGCCCAAGTTGATACTGCAGTTCTAATCACTATATAAAGCTGTTTCTAGAAAATAACTCATCAGGGGCTGGAGCTGTGGCATAGTATGTTAAGCCTCTGCCTATAGTGCCAGCAACCTATATGGCTGCTGGTTTGAGTCCTGGCTACTCCACTTCTGACCCAGCCCTCTGATGATGGCTTGGGAATGCAGTGGAGATGGCTCAAGTGCTTGGGGTCCTGCACCCACATGAGAGACTCAGAAGAAATTTCTGGCTCCTGGCTTCAGACTGGCACAGCTGTGGCTGTTGGGGCCATTTGGAGAGTGAACCAGCAGATGTTAGACCTCGCTGCCTCTCCCTCTGTGTCTGCACTACTTGGAAAGGGAAGACTGCCAGTACATACTTTGGAGACCAATGGGACATGCAAAGTGCCTGCTGTCTCCTTCTTGGTGAAGTTGTAAGGAAGTGAAAATATTAAGATATGTGGTTCCTCTGTTTATAGAAACAGACCTGTAGGAGCACAAAGGTCATTTTAGAGATAACAACCTGGTGATGAAACTTAAAGGTTCAATATATTGTAAAATTTACACTAGATCATCAAGTGAGATGTTTCTGTGCAAATCAATAAGCCCATATTTTTGCTGTCCTCACAGCTGAAATGCCCATGATGACAAACTGCAGTGTAATTCTCATGGGCACATTTTTCAAGTTAACAACTGAATACCAAGAACAATCTTCCAGTATCTTTGTTTAAAGCATTGTTTAAATTATATCACTGGCCGGTGCTGCGGCTCACTAGGCTAATCCTTCACCTTGCGGTGCCGGCACACCGGGTTCTAGTCCCGGTCAGGGTGCTGGATTCTGTCCCGGTTGCCCCTCTTCCAGGCCAGCTCTCTGCTGTGGCCAGGGAGTGCAGTGGAGGATGGCCCAAGTGCTTGGGCCCTGCACCCCATGGGAGACCAGGATAAGTACCTGGCTCCTGCCATTGGATCAGCATGGTGCGCTGGCCACAGCACGCCAGCCACAGCGGCCATTGGAGGGTGAACCAAAGGCAAAAGGAAGACCTTTCTGTCTCTCTCTCTCTCTCACTGTCCACTCTGCCTGTCAAAAAAAAAATGGTATCACTGGGCCTCAAATGCACACACATGAACTAACTACACTGGCCATTCAGAAATATCCAATCATTCTTCTGGGTACTACCTACCACACTGCTGGGTGAGCAAACCTTGGTATCAGATATGCTCCTAGTGAGCATATTTTACTGTGAATTCCATTAGAGAAATGACTCTGGCATATGTGTGCAAATATGTATGCACACGTATGAAATAAAAATGGACCTCTTCCTTCTCAACATAGAAACTATGTGCAGTATTTCATTAGTACCTTAGGTGATGCAACCAAGATTATATGTAGCATTTACAAACATATTACTTTTGATGGCAAGGCAGAATATCAATGCTCTGCACCTGTTCTGCACTTCTGTATATGGGCCACCATGAGTGAAGATGGAGGTAATCCTACTGTAACATGCCCCAGGGGTTTCTGTCTCTATGTACCTCATATCTATTGGTGGGTTCTTGGCCCTTTTACCAAGAACAAAGAAGTGAAACAAAGTCAAGATTCAAAGACAAAATATATCTGTATTTAAATGAGCAACATTTTCCTCTGATGAGACATTCTTCCCCTCATTCTGAAGTTACAGATACCAGTTTCTTCTTTATCCCATAAGTGAAGCAGAAAAGTCAAACTAGCATTAGATTTAAAAATTTAGGAGCTTTCATTCTTGTCTAAACCATTCCTGTTTTAAAAACTTCCAGGCCATCTCTCTGCTGTGGCCCTGGAGTGCAGTGGAGGATGGCCCAAGTACTTGGACCCTGCACCCCATGGGAGACCAGGATAAGTACCTGGCTCCTGCCATCGGATCAGCGCAGTGCACCGGCCGCAGCGCGCCGGCCGCGGCGGCCATTGGAGGGTGAACCAACAGCAAAAGGAAGACCTTTCTCTCTGTCTCTCTCTCACTGTCCACTCTGCCTGTCAAAAAAAAAAAAAAAGACAGCAAAAACTGTTGAAATTTTCACATATAGCTAAAATTTCTAATACCCAGCAACTAGGAAAATACTTGAAAACCCTAATGTTAACTTCCTATAAAATGTTCCCAATGCACTGAGCCTGAGGTGTGTATAATACAAATGTCAAAGTGTTATAGTTTGTCTTTTAATTTAAATGAGAACAAAGTTACAGTTTGAATTATCATGATGTACAATAACAGAGTTTTTTCTTTCCCTTTGGGAAGAAGTCTATCCTTCAAAATGAGATTATATTTTCCCTCAAAATCTGGCCAATTTGAGACTCATGATACTCTAAGGGCTGCCTCTTGTAAGATCACCGATATTCCAGCCCTTGAACTGCTAGAGGAAGTTTATGGGCTACAACTGAGTCTTTGTGATTAGAGGCCACATTGTCTCCAGTATTAATCCAGGAAAACCACCTAGGACAGGAGCTACTGTCTGTCATCTGCCTCTTCCTCCCCCTGGACCCTCCTGTGTTCACCTGAGGCTTTGTCACTCCGGCCTTAGCCTAATCTGCTCTTCCTCACATTTTTGCTTCTACCAATGTTCGGCAGTCCACTTAGGCCTTGGCTGAGCTTGTCTGTATATTTTCCTAGTTTCTTCATGCCAGTCCAATCTACAAGCAAGGAGAAGGCCACAGTCTGCTTCCTCTCATGGTTCCTGCTACTTGGAAGGCGGTCAAATGAAAGCCTCTAGTGTAACTTAGGATGGCAGTGTTGCCATCTGCTCCTTTGTGAGTACAATGGTCCTCTTGTTGCACAGAATGGCCAACTAACTATGTAACCTGATTGTAGGGTGGAACAAGTCACTAACATCTAAAAGTTACTATCTGGGGCTTTAGGGGGCAGCAAACTTACTTTGCCTGATCCATTGCTGCCTTACTTACCTCTGCAATAAAGAAATTATGGGATATGTACTCTTTAGAATACTATACCGCAGTAAGAAACAACGAAATCCAGTCATTTGCAACAAAATGGAGGAATCTGGAATACATCATGCTGAGTGAAATAAGCCAGTCCCAAAGGGACAAATACCATATGTTCTCCCTGATCGGTGACAACTGACTGAACACCAAAAAGGAAACCTGTTGAAGTGAAATCGACACTATGAGAAACGGTGACTTATTCAGCATAGCCCTGACTGTTAATGAACAACTTAATACATTATCCCTCTTGGTAGTTTTTTTTTTTTTGTCTGTTCTACTTAATATGACTGGTTTAATTCTGTAATTAATACACAGTTATTCTTAAGTGTTGAAATTTAACTGAAATGTGATCCCTGTTAAACATAAGAGTGGGGATAAGAGAGGGAAGAGATGTATAATTTGGGACATGCTCAAGCTGACTTGCCCCAAATGGTAGAGTTGGAAACATATCAGGGGACTCCAATTTAATCCCATCAAGGTGGCATATACCAATGCCATCTCACTAGTCCAAGTGATCAATTTCAGTTCACAATTGATCATAATGAAAGGACTAAGAGTCAAAGGGAGCACATAAACAAGTCTAGTACCTGCTAATACTAACTGATAGAATAAATAAAGGGGAGAGTGATCCAACATGGGAAGCGAGATACTCAGCAGACTCATAGAATGGCAGATGTCCTAAACAGCACTCTGGCCTCAGAATCAGCCCTAAAGGCATTCCGATCTGGCTGAAAAGCCCATGAGAGTATTTCAGGCATGGAAAGCCAAGACACTCTGGCAAAAAAAAAAAAAAAAAAAAAAAAAAAAAAAAAAAAAAACAAACACCTAAATGAAAGATCTCTGTGAGTGAGATCCCAGTGGAAAGAACAGGTCTTCAAAGAAGGAGGTACCTTTCTCTGAAGGGAGGAGAGAACCTCCACTTTGACTATGACCTTGTCTAAACAAGATAAGAGTCAGTGAACTCAAGGGGCTTCCATAGCCTTGGAAACTCATGACTGGTGCATAGGGAGATTACTGATGCCATAAACAGGAGTGTCAATTTGTAAAGTCAACAACAGGAGTCACTGTGCACTTACTCCTCATGTAGGATCTCTGTCCTTAATGTGCTGTACATTGAGGCTTAATGCTATAACGAGTACTCAAACAGTATATTTCACTTTGTGTTTCTATGGGGGTGCAAACTGTTGAAATCTTTACTTAATGTATACTAAACTGATCTGTTTAAAAAAAAAAGAAGAAATTAGCAATTCCCAACTTGACTCTCGCTGGGATTAAACATGACAATAGGTCTGATCTGATTTCATCATCATTTAAAAAATTATCTATTATTTTTCACTTTATGTTTCTGTGTGGGAGCAAACTGTTGAAATCTTTACTTAATGTATGCTAAACTGATCTTCTGTGTATAAAGAGAATCGAAAATGAATCTTGATGTGAATGGAAGGGGAGAGGGAGTGGGAAAGGGGAGGGTTGCGGGTGGGAGGGACGTTATGGGGGGGGAGCCATTGTAATCCACAAGCTGTACTTTGGAAATTTATATTCATTAAATAAAAGTTAAAAAAAAAAAAGTGGAGTTACGGTAGCCTCAGAAAGAGGATCAGGAAAAAATTGCAGAGGAAACTCTTCTGGATCTAGTGGCTGTGATTCGGAGGACCTACGGGGAGAGCAAGGTCACCCACCACGTGGAAACCGAGCCACGGGAGCCGCAGGGTCTGCGAGCCAGTGCTGGAAAGGGAGTGGATGTGATACAGACGACCGTCGGGGAGAGCAGGGACGCCCAGGGCTCCGAATCCACACATTGGCGCTGGAAGGGGAGGTGAGCTCAGTAACCCGAGACATTGGCGGGGAAACGGTGGACAGAATCTAGAGGGAAACGGGCTTGAGGCAGGAAAGTTCACCAGACTGACTATAGGAGAGAAGGGGAAAAAAAAAGGTGGGGGTGGGGTACTGGTACAGGCGAGTTTCTCTCTCTCCACCAACCTTGCAAAGGTGAGCAAGGGACAAAGAGCAGGCCCCACTCTGGATATACATAACAAAAGGTAGAGCTAAGGAACTGAGGCACTACAATTCAGTAGCCTAGGCAACCCAGTGGGAGTCTGCAGGAGAAACTGAGCCCGCACAGACTCTTTGGGTAGAAGCCAGAGATCGGAAGCTAAATACCATCAATTCTGCTCAGCCGTGCAGTATTACTTACCTCCTGAATAAAAAAAATAAAATAAATAAATAAATAAAGAGAGAGAGAGAGATTTACCACGCATAACCTGAGGGTGTCACCTTTGCACACCCGTAACCCAGAAGAACCAAGCAGAGCTCTCAGGCCACACCCATCACAAGCCTCAAGGCTCCTCCAACAGCAGGCAGTCCACTTAACACAGACATAGTATAAAAAAAAAACTCACAGTGAGGGAAGAAGAATTAACAATGCCAAGCAACAAACACAAAAATCGAGGGAACAAGATCAACGATGACACTATGACACCTCCAAATAAACAAAACATCCCAAGCCAAGATTATGAAGATGATGAGATAGAAGAAATGCAAGATATGGATTTCAAAAAATTTATGATAAGAACATTTAGAAGTTTTCAAAAGCAAATCCTTCAACTACAGAAATCCTTATTGGACAGGATTGAAAATCTCTCTTGTGAAAATGAAATTTTAAGGAAGAATCAAAATGAGATGCAGAAACTAGTAGAACAGGAAAGTTTGATAGTGAAGAGAAATCAAAATGAAATGAAGAGTTCAATAGATCAAATGAAAAACACATTAGAAAGTCTAAAAAACAGAGTCAGTGAAACAGAAGAAAGAATATCGGGCTTAGAAGACAGAGCACAGGAAAACATACAGTCGAACCAAAGAAAAGAAGAGGAAATTAGAAATCTAAAAAATATTGTTGGGAATCTACAGATTACTATTTAAAAAAAAAAAAACCAACATTCGAGTTCTGGTAGTTCCTGAAGGCATGGAGAGGGAGAAAGGATTAGAAGGCCTTTTTAGTGAGATACTAGCAGAGAACTTTCTGGGTTTGGAGAAGGACAGAGAAATTCTAGTACAGGAAGCTCATAGAACCCCTAGTAAACATAACCAAAAGAGATCCTCACCACAACACGTGGCAATTAAACTCACCACAGTGAAACATAAAGAAAAGATCCTAAAATGTGCAAGAGAGAAACATCAGATTACTCTCAGAGGATCTCCAATTAGACTCACAGCAGACTTCTCATCAGAAACACTACAGGCTAGGAGGGAATGGCGAGACATAGCACAGGTGCTAAGAGAGAAAAACTGCCAGCCCAGAATATTATATCCTGCTAAGCTCTCATTTGTGAATGAAGGTGAAATAAAGACCTTTCATAGCAAACAGAAATTGAAAGAGTTTGCCGCCACTCGTCCGGCCCTGCAAAAGATACTTAAAGATGTGCTACACTCAGAAACACAGAAACACGGCCATCAATATGAAAGAAGGTAAAGGAAAAAAACCTACCAGTAAAAGAGCATAGAAGCTCAAAGCATATACTAGAAAACATCTCCAGGAAAATGGCAGGGCAAAGTCACTATGTATCAATAGTCACATTAAACGTTAATAGACTTAACTCTTCAGTTAAAAGGTACAGACTGGGGCCGGCGCCGTGGCTCAATAGGCTAATCCTCCACCTTGCGGCGCCGGCACACCGGGTTCTAGTCCCGGTTGGGGCGCCGGATTCTGTCCCGGTTGCCCCTCTTCCAGGCCAGCTCTCTGCTATGGCCAGGGAGTGCAGTGGAGGATGGCCCAGGTGCTTGGGCCCTGCACCCCATGGGAGACCAGGAAAAGCACCTGGATCCTGGCTCCTGCCATCGGATCAGCGCGGTGCGCCGGCTGCAGCGGCGGCCATTGGAGGGTGAACCAATGGCAAAGGAAGACCTTTCTCTCTCTGTCTCTCTCTCACCTCTCTCACTGTCCACTCTGCCTGTCAAAAAAAAAAAAAAGGTACAGACTGGCTGAATGGATTAAGGAACAAAACCCAACTATTTGCTGCCTACAAGAAACATATCTCTCTAACAAAGATGCATACAGACTGAAAGTGAAAGGTTGGAAAAAGATATTCCATGCCAACAGAAACCAAAAAAAAAGCAGGTGTAGCCATATTAATATCAGACAAAATAAACTTTAATACAAAAACTGTTAAGAGAGACAAAGAGGGACACTATATAATGATTAAGGGTTCAATTCAACAGGAAGATATAACGATTATCAATGTATATGCACCTAATTACAGGGCACCAGTCTATTTAAGAGATATGTTAAGGGACTTAAAGGGAGATTTGGATTCCAATACAATAGTACTGGGGGACTTCAATACTCCACTCTCAGAAATAGACAGATCATCCGGACAGAAGATCAACAAGGAAACAGCAGATTTAATTGACACTATTGCCCAAATGGATCTAACAGATATCTACAGAACTTTCAATCCTACAGCTAAAGACTTTACATTCTTCTCAGCAGTGCATGGAACCTTCTCTAGGACTGATCACATACTAGGCCATAAAGCAAGTCTCAGCAAATTTAAAAGAATTAGAATCATACCATGCAGCTTCTCAGACAACAGTGAAATGAAGCTGGAAATTAGCAACTCAGGAAACCCTAGAAAGTATTCAAACACATGGAGATTGAACAACATGCTCCTGAATGAACACTGTGTAATTCAAGAAATCAAAAGAGAAATCAAAAACTTTCTGGAAGTAAATGAGGATAACAATACAACATATCAAAACCTATGGGATACAGCAAAAGCAGTATTGAGAGGCAAGTTTATAGCAGTAGGTGCCTATATCAAGAAATTGGAAAGGTACCAAATAAATGAGCTTTCAGCGCATCTCAAGGACCTAGAAAAACTGCAGCAAACCAGACCCAAATCTAGTAGGAGAAGAGAAATAATTAAAATCAGAGAAGAAATTAACAGGATTTAATCAAAAAAATTACAAAAAATCAGCCAAGCGAAGAGCTGGTTTTTTGGAAAAATAAACAAAATTGACACCCCATTGGCCCAACTAACTAAAAAAAGAAGAGAAAAGACCCAAATCAATAAAATCAGAGATGAAAAAGGAAACGTAACAACAGACACCACAGAAATAAAAAGAATCATCAGAAATTACTACAAGGACTTGTATGCCAGCAAACAGGAAAATCTATCAGAAATGGATAGATTCCTGGACACATGCAATCTACCTAAACTGAACAATGAAGACATAGAAAATCTAAATAGATCCATAACTGAAACAGAAATTGAAACAGTAATAAAGGCCCTCCCAACAAAGAAAAGCCCAGGACCAGGTGGATTTACTGCTGAATTCTACCAGGCATTTAAAGAACTAATTCCATTTCTTCTCAAAGTATTCAGAACAATCGAAAAAGATGGAATCCTCCCAAATTCCTTCTATGAAGCCAGCATCACCTTAATCCCTAAGCCAGAGAAAGATGCAGCACTGAAAGAAAATTACAGACCAATATCCCTGATGAACATAGACGCAAAAATCCTCAATAAAATTCTCGCCAATAGAATACAACAACACATCAGAAAAATCATCCACCCAGACCAAGTGGGATTTATCCCAGACATGCAGGGATGGTTCAACATTCGCAAATCAATCAATGTGATTCACCACATTAACAGACTGCAGAAGAAAAAAACATGATTATCTCAATAGATGCAGAGAAAGCATTCGATAAAATTCAACACCCTTTCATGATGAAAACTCTAAGCAAATTGGGAATAGAAGGAACATTCCTCAATATAATCAAAGCAATTTATGAAAACCTCCATCTCCCATTCCCTCTCCCATTCCATTCACATCAATATTCATTTTCAATTCTCTTTATATACAGAAGATCAATTTAATATATATTAAGTAAAGAATTCAACAGTTTGCACCCACACAGAAACACAAAGTGTAAAATACTGTTTGAGTACTAGTGATAGTATTAATTCACATTGTACAACACATTAAGGACAGAGATCCTACATGAGGAGTAAGTGCACAGTGACTCCTGTTGTTGATTTAACAAATTGACACTCTTGTTTATGGCATCGGTGATCACCCTAGGCTCTTGTCATGAGTTGCCAAGGCTATGGAAGCCTTTTGAGTTCACGGACTCTTATCTTATTTAGACAAGGTCATAGTCAAAGTGGAAGTTCTCCCCTCCCTTAAGAGAAAGGTACCTCCTTCTTTGATGGCCCGTTCTTTCCACTGGGATCTCACTCACAGAGATCTTTCATTTAGGGTTTTTTTTTTTTTTTTGCCAGAGTGTCTTGGCTTTCCATGCCTAAAATACTCTCAGGGGCTCTTCAGCCAGATCCTAATGCCTTAAGGGCTGATTCTGAGACAGGCAGAGTTAGACAGTGACAGAGAGAGTGACAGAGAGAAAGGTCTTCCTCCCATTGGTTCACCCCCCAAATGGCTGCACTGATCCAAAGCCAGGAGCCAGGTGCTTCCTCCTGGTCGCCCATGCGGGTGCAGGGCCCAAACACTTGGGCCATCCTCCAATGCCTTCCTGAGCCACAGCAGAGAGCTGGACTGGAAGAGGAGCAACCGGGACAGAATCTGGTGCCCAGACCAGGACTAGAACCCTGGGTGCAGGCGCCTCAGGCGGAGGATTAGCCAAGTGAGCTGTTGTGATCCCTTTAGTTTCATTTTTTTCCTTACCCCCAAAAACACAATCAAATTGCTGAAAACCAAAATTATAAGCATCTAGAGGCAAACAAAGGGACACTGTAGAGAATAACAAATATAGTATTACATTTTTAAATGGAGTTTGGATATTCTTCCATTGTCATATAGATTACAATCAGCTTGTGAGATCCAAGAAAACATCTATGGAGGTTGTTGACTAGCATTGCATTGTATCTATATATTAGCTTGAGGAAATTTTTTTAAAAAAAAATTTTAAAAAAATTATGGTATTATGTGAGTAGGATTTAGACATTTTCTTGCCTTATAGATTCACCTCCTGAGGTAGAGGCAGCAAACAGAGAGCCTGAAACTTTACAGCTTTGACGAGAACACAATGGAGGGGCACACACCCTTCTTGCAGGTAGAAAATCCTGGGCATGATTTTGGAATCCACGATAGAGAAAAAGAACCTGGGATTGAACTGGGCCCAAACAGCATCCACAAACGTGACCCCAAATAAAGCAGTAAAACAAACGGCACTACAAATTATGAATCTCCTTCTATCTATACCACTGTTCCTGTGTTCTCTATCCTCTCAGGACTCATCATCTCTTTTACTACTTGAACTCAGAACAACAAAACTTACCCTCCTGAGACTAGACGATTCCTCTCCTCACGGTCCCCTCATCACTGGTCCTATATCTTGCTCTGTGGTTACACAAGTAGACCACAGTTAGAGAGTCTGGTGTAGGCACGTTGTTCTTGCAGGAGAGAAAATCAGTCATGTCTGGAAAAACAGGAAGCGGGTGAAGGTACTTTGGCATCTGCAGAGAGAGAGAGAATGAGATGGAGATGAAAGCAAAATACAGATAGCAGTCACCTAACCAGGCTCTGTTCACAGGAAGGGGTCCTGTAACTGGCTGAGATGACATTTCAGGATGAGAGTTGATTTGCCATCACTCTGTTCCCTATACCCACCAGGTCAGGCTGCTCAGATCCAGAGGTTTTTCAATTCTGAGCTTCAAAAGAACTGTCCCAGAAGGAGAGAAACTCTGCCCGGGATGAGAGTTGTGAATCCTGAAGTCTGGAAGGGTGGCTGGATTTCCATCGACTAGGACAGTGCATGTAGCTATTAAGCAGGGCTGTTAGGAGGGGTTGGGGCTAAGACAGAGGAGTAACGGGAAAGGCGAGGAAAATGCACATGGCGGTGACTGGGTGGTCCAGCTGGAACACAGGAAGAGCTGGGCATGGAGAGAATTAAGGTTGGATAGTGGTAAGAGTTGTCATTAGTCAGAGGGAGGAAAAAAGTCGGGCAGAAAACAGTTAGATGTGGATCATACTGGAGAATAGCATCAGGACCAACAAAATGAGGTGAATAGGAAGCACGGGGGCTTATGGGACAATAGTAGGGAGTACTGGAAAGACGGTGATGCCCGGATGGGTGATTTGAAGGAGGGCGATATTGGCATGCAGGAACAGAAAGAGGGTGAGACCAGGGTGAAGGATCAGGACGGTGTGGCAGGTGTGAACCTGCAGATGGAGCAGGACACTGGGCTAAAGTATCAGAACAAGGGTGAGGTTGGGGCACAGGGCCGAAAGGAGGGTGAGGAGGGGACAGAGACCAGAAAATCTGAGATAACTTTTTTGTCATTTAAGACTCTGTTAGTTGCTCATCTTGTCAAAAATGAAAATGAGTAACTGTAATTTTCCAGGCCAACTGTAGCCTTTATGTCATGCTCGACCACCATTGTTGCATGACATAATGCCCATTATGAAATACAGAGGTCCATCTCCCTAGGCTACAGTGTGAAGGCGCCACTCACCAAGAATATGGCCCCATGGCATAGGTTGAATAGTGAGTATGGGACATGTGGATAGGGAACAAGTGGATCTGTAATCACAGTCCCTGTTCTTGAGATAACACAGTTTTGACTCTCAGTTACCAAAGGAAATGGACATGCTTAAGGGGTCAGGGCCCCTTAGGAGAGAGGTTCTTTTGTAGAACTGGGAAATAGAGGAAGAAGTCAGTGTTATAGAAAGTGCAGTCCCTGTCCTTCGTGCTGAACCAAGGTAATGAGGATAGATTGAGAGTCTATTGACAGATGAAGACAGTAACACAGTCCGTCTCAAGTACTACTATCTTGGTGAGTGAGGGTAGCCTGTGGTTTTTAATTTTTTTTTAATTTTTTTTTGACAGGCAGAGTGGACAGTGAGAGAGAGAGAGAGACAGAGAGAAAGGTCTTCCTTTTGCCGTTGGTTCACCCTCCAATGGCCGCCGCTGCCGGCGCGCTGCGGCCAGCGCACCGCGCTGATCCGATGGCAGGAGCCAGGAGCCAGGTGCTTTTCCTGGTCTCCCATGGGGTGCAGGGCCCAAGCACCTGGGCCATCCTCCACTGCACTCCCTGGCCACAGCAGAGAGCTGGCCTGGAAGAGGGGCAACCGGGACAGAATCCGGCACCCCAACCGGGACTAGAACCCGGTGTGCTGGCGCCGCAGGCAGAGGATTAGCCTAGTGAGCCGCGGCGCCGGCCTAGCCTGTGGTTTTTAAAGAGGCTGTACAAGAGGTTGGGCTGCTGAACCAGTGTAAAAGCCTATTGCAGGTCTCATAACAGCATATCCCAGATGTCAGTGCAATTCCATGAGAAACTTGCTTTATGGCCTGACCTCATTAGGAGGAGGGGATAGCAGCATGCTCTGCAAAAACTAAGTATTCAAAATCTTATTTCACTGGTATCTGAAAGAGACAAAGATTTGTGTTGAGCCTCCAGTGTTTTATCAATCAGGATGAAGTCCACTCAGCCAAAGCCCACGCTTACTGTGTGTGCCCTTAGTCATTTGTCGCCTTTTCATTCTGTTAAATTGAAATCTCTGGTCCTGCTGACCAAGGAGGGCAAGATTACTTCACAGCTTCAGCTGGCTTTCTCAAGACTGCTTCCTTGCATGCACAAGCAAGCTTTACTTTTCTGTTTGAATAGATACTTCAGTCAGTCACAGGCTCAGGAGTTTGTTTTTGTTCATCAGAATAGGAAAAGATAAAGATGTATTTGGTTGGGTTACAAGTTTCCCTGTGTGTTCAACTTACTACACATCCCAAATACCTTTCACAACATTTGTATCATTTTATGAATATGAGCAAATCAGTGGGATATGGCATGTTCATTTCACCAGTGAGTTCAGGGGAACCAGAGAGAGAGAAAAAGCAGTGGGCCAAGTACCTGAGCCACAAAGAGGGGCAGATAGGAGGGAGCACAAAATGGCCCTGATCAATGCCATGCAACACGATTCCCTGCCATTATGTCAGCCACAATCTCACAGGAAGGACTTGAGGGCTAACCTTTACTTCTTCTTTTTTTAAAAAAGATTTATTTATTTATTTGAAAGAGTTACAGAGAGAGAGGAGAGGCAGAGAGAGAGAGGTCTTCCATCGGTTGGTTCACACCCCAGATGGCTGCAATGGCCGGAGCTGGGCCGATCCAAAGCCAGGAGCCAGGAGCCTCTTTCAGGTCTCCCACATGGATGCAGGGGCCCAAGGACTTGGGCCATCTTCTGCTGCTTTCCCAGGCCATAGCGGAGAGCTGGATCAGAAGAGGAGCATCCAGGACTAGAACCGGTGCCCATATGGGATGCCGGCGCTCCAGGCCAGGGCGTTAACCCGCTGCAGCACAGCACCAGCCCCTGATCTTTATTTCTTTATCTCACCTCTTGAACACTACAGTCACTTGGTCGGCTGTGTGACTCCTACTTGGATCCTGTAACTCAAGGCAGAATCTAAAGGACAATAAGGTTCACAAGAAAGTCTCCCTCCCCCAATCCCTCCCTCCTGCCAGAGACCCCCCCATAACTGTGGGAGATCCACTCATGACCTCTCATATCCCCTTGCAAAACAGCTTACAAAGAAGCTTGCTAAACAGGATAAGTGAAAGGCCTATAAGGCTTCTGGAAAGCTCCTGGAAGCAAGTTCTCTCTCCCACCAGTGGCAACTTCCCTTGACAACCAGATAAAAGCCCAGCCCTACATGTGCCCTGTGTGCAGTCTCTTTGCAAGAACAGACTGCCGCCCCTCTGTGCTTCAATGAAGCAACCTGTCTCTGTTGAGGTTGGTCCCTGTCTCTTTTCTCCACTCCTTTCTGGGGGATACAAAAAAATCAGAACCCTGAGGTGTTCATAACCTGATAAAAGCTAGTAGAATGGCTGCCAACTCCTGAGTGTTAATGACTAGGTGTGGAGCCAGGAGCTTCATCCAGGTCTCCCACATGGGTGGCATTGGCCTGAACATTAAGTAATCTTCTGCTGACTTTTCCAAGCCAAGCCATTTGCAGGGAGCTAGGTCAGAAGTGGAGCAGCCTGGACGTGAACTGGTGCTGACATGGGATGCCAGCATTGTAGTCACAGGTTTTACCTGCTATGCCACAATGTCAGCCCCAAGTGTGGACTGTTGTTCACTACTTAAGTGATTCCAACTATTCTTTATACTTTAGAGTGTGCAAGTCTTTTAAAAAAAAAATGGATACAGGATTCAAACTAAGGCACTGCCATATGGAATTCAAGATGTCCCTTAGGACATCTTAACCACTATGACAAATGCCCACCCCTCAAGGTCTCTTTTGACATGACTTAGTTTGACAGTACGCACAATATGCAAAGCCAAAGGAGCTATGGAAGACTTCTGGTAAGCTATGTTATGGTTTGGATATGGGCTGAGTGCTTCCCTTGAGGGTTCATGTACAGAAAGTATGGTCTGCAGAATGGCAATGTGAGAGGTTACGGGGCCTTTAAGGTGTGGGGCCTAGTGGCAGGTAATGAGAGCATGCAGGCATCACTTTTAGAAGAGAAAGGTGCTGGTCTCATGGAGTGAGTGAGCTATTTTGAGTATTGGTTGTTATAAAACCAGGCGCTCCATGCACTTGACCTTTCTACACATGGCTGGTTCATTTTCCGCTGTTCCATGACACCATGAGGCAGCCAAGAAGCCAAGCAGATGGGGATGGGGGTGCCTGATCTTGGGCTTTCAACCTCTAAAATGGACTTTTCTTTAGAAAGTACTCTGATTCATGTATTTTGTTAACAGCAACAGAAAACAGACTAGTGCAAGCTGCTTCCTACCCACGCCTCTAACCTGGGAGAGCCATATGCATGATAGCTGGGAGTTCTCGAGTTACTGGAAGACTTAATTTGTTTCCTGTATCTTTCAATAGCTAAGACTCTGTGCCTAAATTTTCCACTGGCCATTATATGCAATGAAATCACTCAACTGTACGCATGGATTGAGGGCCTCCTGGGTATCTGATGCTGAGGCTTCGATGCGCACACAGGAGAGTGAACATATCTTCTGAATTCCAAACCAAGTCACTGACAAGTGAGGTGCTGATGACAGCAAGAAGTGGTAAGAAAGGTTTGGTCTGTGGGGTCATTCGCAACTGAGTGCAAATTCATTTCTTCAATCTAGTTCTGCGGCCTTTAACATCCTAAAGCTTTGCAGGACATCTTAATCCCTTATCCAAACACATTCTTCCCTGCTGTTTATTAGGATTTTTGTCATAATAAATGTGTTGCATTCCAGTTCAAAATGCCAACTGGCTGGCAGTTTCTGATCCTTCCTTTTCCCTTGTACAAGGTCCAATGAGGGGAAGAGAATTTCACAAAGTAGTGGTCACAGTATCACACTTAGCAGGGTCAGGTGCTGCAGTGAGCCAGCAAGAGAAACAATGGGGGAACAGCATTCCACTTGATGTTTAAAGAAGCCAGTGTAGGAAAGCACCACACTTAGTGAAACAAGCCAGTCCCAAAGGACCAATGCCATATGTTCTCCCTGACTTGTGATAACAAATAGAGCACACAAAAGGCAAGATATAGAAGTGAAATTGACACTTTGAGAAGCAACGACTTGCACAGCCCTTGTCCCGAATGTTGAGGAAGGATTTTTTTTCATAATATTTGTTGAATAATCATATATGTATAAAGTTAATTGAAAATAGATGTTAGTAAAAAATAAGAATGGGAATAGGAGAGTGAGGAGGAAGAGGGATGGAAGCGTGGATATGGTGGGAAGAATCACCATGTTCCTAAAGTTGTAGTTATGAAATATATGAAGTTTGTATTTCTTAAATAAAAGATTTCTGGGGGGGGGGGGGAAGAAGCCAGTGTACATCACCTAGAGAGTAATTACACTAAAACTAATCAAACCTACGCAGCCAACTACCAGTTCCCAAGAGAAACATAGGAAAGGGAAACCTGTTCATTGGCACCAAGGGGTATACTCAGCAAAACCCCAATCATGGCAGACTCTGTAATACAAATGATCAGGCTTCTTCTCCTAATAACACTGAACTTAATCTCCATCTCCGCTGTGGATGGCAGGAACCAAACTATGTGAGCTATCACCTGCTGCCTCTCAGGATTTGTCTCAGCAGGAAGCCAGAGTCAGGACTGATATGGGGCGCAGATATCTTCACATGTACCTTGACTGCCACTAAGCCAAACATCCCCTCTATGGTTAATGCTTTAAAGTCATGATATTGTGATAAGGTATTGTGATTATGTGAATAGAAATGACCTCTTCCATTAGAAGTATATAATAAAATATTTGCAGATAAAATGAAAATGATATTTGGAATTTGCTTTAACATAATCTCTGAGGAGAGGAGTAAAGATCAAACAGGGGGAGGGGAGTGATGGTCATATATGGAAGATCAAGAAGAATGACAGACTCCTAACCTGAAGTTAGAGACCAACACCACAGTGCCTTTTCTCAAGGGAAAAATATTTTTGGCCTGAATTTTGATGGAGAATGTGAAGATAACTTACTATTAGAAACACATAAAACTACACAGATGAAAACAGGCAACTATTAACTCTAGGAAAAACAAAGGTTGTAGAGGAATGGAAAGCATTTTTTAAAATACACTTACTCATAATAGAAGCACTAAATGTTTTAAAATGAAGGTTACATTGGGAAGTATTTCTGTGTGTAGAAGGTCAGACAGAGTAGTACATTTTTAACACTGGGCAATGTGGCTATATACAACAGTATGAACACACTCTGGAGGCACATGTAGCTAAACATCTAAAGCAACAGGTGTGTTCCTGGTGGGAAGTGGAATGCTGTTTTTCACTTACAACATCTATAATGCAACCATGTATACAAGCAGGGTTTTTTCTATTTATTTCATTGGGGTGAAAACCAGGTAACATAAAACTTACCATCTTGAACATTTTACATTGGTGACACTGAGTACACTCAACAGTTGTGCTACCATCACCCATGCCCCTAACTCTTCTCATTTTATAAAACTGGAACTCTGCACCCATTAAATAATAGTCCCTCAGCACCTGGAAACTACCATTCTGCTCTGTCTCTATGACTGGGACTACTCCAGGCACTTTACACACTGCAATCATGCAACATTTCTCTTTTTATGATTGGCTTATTTCCCTTAGTAGAGTGTCGTTAAAGCTCATCTTTGTTGCAATATGTTGTAACTGCCTTTTTTTCAAAATTAAATAATATCCCATTGTAAATATATATCACACATTATTTATCCAACCATCTGCCACTGGACACTTGTCATTTTCACATCTTTGCTTTTCTGAATATTAATTAATGCTGCTATGATTAATGCTGCTATGAACATGGGTGTACAAATATCTCAAGATCTCACTTTCTTTTCTTTCTTTCTTTCTTTCTTTCTTTTTTTTTTTTTTTGACAGGCAGAGTGGACAGTGAGAGAGAGAGAGACAAAGAGAAAGGTCTTCCTTTTCCATTGGTTCACCCTCCAATGGCTGCTGCGGCCGGCACACCACGCCAATCCTAAGCCAGGAGCCAGGTGCTTCTCCTGGTCTCCCATGCGGGTGCAGGGCCCAAGGACCTGGGCCATCCTCCACTGCCTTCCCGGGCCACAGCAGAGAGCTGGACTGGAAGAGGAGCGACTGGGACAGAATCCGGCACCCCAACCGGGACTAGAACCCATTGTGCCAGTGCTGCAGGTGGAGGATTAGCCTATTGAGCCCCAGCGCCGGCCAAGATCTCACTTTCAATTATTTTCAGAACATAACAAGAAACAATTATTGAATCATATAATTTCATTTTTATGTTTCTGAGAAACTGTGATACTGTTTTCCCAAGAGAAAACATTTTACATTTCCAGTAATTGTGTACAAGAGTTCCAATTTCTTGACATGCTCACCTCACCAACACTTGTTATTTTGTCTTGGCTTTCTCTCTCCCTCTCTCTTAGAGTAGCCATCCTAATGGATATGTGTATCTTTGATTTGCATTTCCTAATGATTAGAGCTGGTGACCTTTTGGAAAGTAATTATTTTTCAGATAAATACATGATCTACAAGTATTTCTTCCCATTGCATAGGCTGTCTTCCTTCTGCTACTACTGTCCTTTTTAAATTATTTTTTATTTTTTTCACTTATTTTTTAAGGAATACAAATTCCATAAGTACAGCTTTAGGAATATAGTTATTCTTCCCACAATACCTGCCCTCCCACCTATACTCCACCCCAACCCTCCTCCCTCTCCCCTTGCCAATCCCATTCTCCATTAAGATTCATTTTCCATTAACTTTGTACACATAAGACCAACTCTATACTAAGTAAAGATTGCAACAATTTGCACTCACACACACACACACACACAAAACTGTTTGACAACTAGTTTTACAATTAACTCTCATTTTACAATTCATTAAAGACATAGGTCCTGCATGGGGAGTTCTTAATTTAACAATTAACACTCTTATGTATGATGTCAGTGACCACCCAAGGCTCTTGACATGAGCTGCCTAGGCTATGAAAGACTTTTCAGTCTACAAACTCCATCAGTATTTATACAAGGACATAAGCAAAGAAGAAGTTCTCTCCTCCCTTTAGCGAAAAGTACATCTTTCTTTGATGGCCCCTTCTTTCCAATGGGGTCTTACTCAGAGATCCTTCATATAGCACATTTTTTAACCACAGTGTCTCGGCTTTCCATGCCTGAAATGCTATCATGGGCTTTTCAACCAGACAAGTAAGCCTTAAGGGCTGATTCTGAGGTCAGAGTGTTACTTAAAGTGACTGTCATTCTGTAAGTCGGCTGTATGGAGAGCTTCCCATCTTGGAATATTCTATTCTTTTAAATTCTATTTATTATTATTACCAAACACTTGATCCTATTTATATGATCACTTGAACACTTAATCCTATCTATATGTTCACTTTAACACTTCATGTGATCACAGTATTGTTCTTTAATTTACATGTTTTAATTTCAGTGACATCCAATATGTATAATGTATATTTTTTCTTCTGTTGTCTGTGATTTTGCTGTGATGTTCAAGAAATCTCTTTTGAATTCAATGTTACAAGGGTTTTAACCAATGTATACTTCTCTTTGCCTTTTTTAAGATTTTTTAAATTTATTTATTCAAAAGAGAGTTACACAGAGAGAAGAGAGGCAGAGAGAGAGGTCTCCCACCCGATGGTTCACTCCCCAATTGGCCAAAATGGCTGGAGCTACACCGATCTGAAACCAGGAAACAGGAGCTTCCTCCAGGTCTCCCATGTGGGTGCAGGGGCCCAAGGACTTTGACCATCTTCTACTGCTTTCCCAGGCCATAGCAGAGAGCTGCATCAGAAGAGGAGCAGCCGGGACTAAAACTGGCACCCATATGGGATGCTGGTGCTCCAGGCCAGGGCGTTAACCCACTGCGCCACAGCACCAGCCCCCACCAATGTACACTTTTAAGAGTTTCAATAGCTTCGGCTTTTATGTTTAGGTCTTTGATCTACTTACAGTTAGTTTTTGTACATGGTGTAAGAGTTCCATTTCATTCTTTTATATGTGAATACTTGATTTTCTCATCCCCATTTGCTGAAAATACTCTCCTTTCCCTTTTGAAGGATCTTAGCACCTTTGCTGAAAATCATTTGACTTACTCATATATGCCAATGGTCTATTTCTGGCTCTCTATTATATTCCACTCTATATTCTAATGCACACTTTTCTTTACACAAGTACTATGGTGTTTTGAAATCAGAAAGAATGAGTACTCCAACTTAGTTCTTGCATTATTGTTTTAGTCTTCAGAGTTCCCTGAGATCCCACATGAATTTTAGGATAATTTTTCTTTTTCTGCTAAGATGTATTTGGGGTTCTGATATGGACTGGGTTGAATCTGTAGATCACTTCTGGCACATTGATGTTTTAGCACAATCAAGTCTTTCAATCCATGAATATGGGATGCCCTACCATTTAATTACAGTTGACTTCTCATCAGAAACCCTTCAGGCTAGGAGAGAATGTCAAGATACATTCCAAGTCTTAAGAGAAAAGAACTGTCAATCAGAATAATGTACCCTGCAAAGCTCTCATTTATGAATGAAAGTGAAATAAAGGCCTTCCATGACAAACAGAAATTGAAAGAATTTGCCACCAGTCATCTAGCCCTACAGAAACTGCTTAAGGAGGTGCTGCACACTGAAAAACAGAAACATGGTCATCGCTACAAAAGAAGGGAAAGGAAAGAATCTCCCAGTAAAAGCACAACGGAAATCCAAAGTAAAAAATAGGAATATTTATGGTAAAATGGCAAGGCAAAGTCATTACTTACCAGTAGTCACCTTGAAGGCAAATGGCCTCAACTCTCTAGTTAAAATACAGACTGGGAATGGATTAAAAAAACAAAACCCATCTATTGGCTGCCTACAAGACACACATCTCACCAAAAAAGATGCATGCAGACTGAAAGTGAAAGGATGGAAAAAGATATTCTGTGCTAACACAAACCAAAAAAGAGTTGGGGTAGCCATCCTAGTATCAGTCAAAATAGACTTTAACACAAAAACTGTTAAAAAGAGACAAAAATAATCAATAATAAAGACCCTCCCAACAAAGAAAAGCACATGACTGGATGGCTTCACTGCTGAATTCCATCAGATATTTAAAGAACTAACTCCAATTCTTCTCAAGTTATTCAAAACAACTAAAAGGGAGGGAATCCTCCCAAATTCTTTCTATGAAGCCAGCATCACCTTAATTCCTAAACCCAGAAAAGGCACAAGAGAGAAAGAAAACTATAGACCAATTTTTCTGATGAACATAGACACAAAAATCCTCAAAAAAAAAATCTAGCCAATCAAATCCAACACATCAGAAAGATCATTCACCCAGACCAAGTGGGATTTATCCCTGGTATGCAGGAATGGTTCAACATTTGTAAATCAATCAATGTGATAACATCACATTAAAAAACTGAAGAATAAAAATCATATGGTTTTCTCAACAGGTGCTGATATCATTTATTGATAAAATACAGCATACTTTCATGATGAAAACTCTAAGCAAACTGGGTATAGAAGGAACATTCCTCAACACAATCAAGGAAATTTAAGACAAACTCACGGCCAGCATCATACTGGATGGGGAAAAGTTGGAAGCATTCCCACTGGAATCCAGAACCAGATAAAGATGCCTGCTCTCACCACTGCTGTTTAATATAGTCCTTGAAGTTTTAGCCAGAGTCATTAGGCAAGGAAAAGAAATCAAAGGCATAAAAATTGGGAAAGAGGAAGTCAAACTATCCTTATTTGCAGATTACATGATTCTATATATAAGGGATCCAAAAGACTCCACCAAGAGACTATTGGAACTCATATAAGAGTGTAAAAAATAAAATCAATACACAAAAATCAACAGCCTTTGTATACACAGAAAATGCCATGGCTGAGAAAGAACTTCTAAGATCAATCCCATGCACAATTGCTACAAAATAAATCAAATATCTTAGAATAAATTTAATCAAAGATGTCAAAGATCTCTACAATGAGAATTACAAAACGTTAAAGAAAGAAATAGAAGAAGATACAAAAAGATGGAAAAATCTTCCGTGTTCATGGATTGAAAGGATCAATATCATCAAAATGTCCATTCTTCCAAAAGCAATTTACAGATTCAATGCAATACCAATCAAAATACCAAAGATAATCTTCTCAGATATAGAAAAATTATGCTGAAATTTAAATGGAAATATAGGAGACCCCCAAATAGCTTAAAGCCATTTTTTTTGGCGTTTTCATTATTTATTTGACAGATAGAGTTATAGACAGTGAGAGAGAGAGAGACAGAGAGAAAGGTTTTCCTTCCATTGATTCACTCCCCTAATGGCTGTTATGGCCGGCCTGTGCTGATCCAAAGCCAGGAGCCAGGGGCTTCTTCCTGGTCTCCCATGTGGGTGCAAGGGCCCAAGCACTTGGGCCATCCTCCACTGTCCTCCCGGGCCACAGCAGAGAGCTGGACTGGAGGAAGAGCAACCGAGACTAGAACCCGGTGCCCATATGGGATGCCGGTGCCGCAGGCGGAGGGTTAACCAAGTTAACCATGGCCCTGGCCCCGCTTAAAGCAATCTTACATCAAATTGAGAAACTTTTTATTGCAAAAGAAACAGGAAAGTGAAGAGGCAACTGATAAAATGGGAGAAATTATTTACAAACTGTGCAACTGATAAAGGATTAATAACCAGAATATATAAAGAGATCACAAAACTCCACAACAACAAAACAAACAACCCACTTAAGAAATGGGCCAAGGACTTAAACAAACATTTTTCAAGAGAGGAAATCCAAATGGCCAACAGACAAATGAAAAAATGCCTAGGATCACTAGCCATCAGGGAAATGCAAATCAAAACCACAATGAGGTTTCACCTCACCCCAGTTAGAATGGCTTTCATACAGAAATCAACAAACAACAAATGCTGGCAAGGATGTGGGGGAAAAGATAGCCTAATCCACTGTTGGTGGGAATGTAAACTGGTAAAATCAATATGGAAGACAGTATAAAGATACCTCAGAAATCTAAATATAAATCTACCATATGACCCAGCCATCCCACTCCTGGGAATTTACTTAGTGGAAATGAAACAGCATATTAAAGAGTTATCTGAACTCCCACGTTTATTGCAGCTCTATTCACAATAGCGAAGATATGGAATCAACCCAAATGCCCATCAACTGAAGACTGGATAAAGAAATTATGAGACCTGTACACCATAGAATATTACACAGCAGTAAAAAAAATGAAATCCTGTCATTTGCAATAAAGTAGATGAAATTGGAAAACATCATACTTGGTGAAATACACCAGTCCCAAAAGGACAAATACTATATGGTCTCCCTGTTCTGTCATAACTATTAGAGAACCTAACAGGTTAATCTATAGAAGTAAAATTAACACTTTGAGATGCAATGACTTTGAATAGCCCCTGTCTCAAGTGTTGAGGAAGTTTTTTTTCTATATAATTTGTTGAACACTTTACTTAGTATAGAGTAAATAATGAAAATAGATCTTAGTAAAAACTATAAGAGGAAGATGGGTTGGAGTTTGGATGGGAGGGTGGGTACAATGGGAAGAATCACTGTATTCCTAAAGTTGTATTTATGAAAAGAATGGAGTTTGTATTCCTTAAATAAAAGGTTTCTGGGGAGGGGAAAGTCAAAATATCTAGCTTTGGAGGGAATACTGTGCATAACAACTATGCACATAGTTGTTATGGACATAGAATTCCACATAGAAGGCCGGCGCCACGGCTCAATAGGCTAATCCTCCACCTTGTGGTGCCGGCACACTGGGTTTTCTAGTCCCGGTCAGGGTGCTGGATTCTGTCCCGGTTGCCCCTCTTCCAGGCCAGCTCTCTGCTGTGGCCAGGGAGTGCAGTGGAGGATGGCCCAAGTGCTTGGGCCCTGCATCCGCATGGGAGACCAGGAGAAGCACCTGGCTCCTGGCTTTGGATCGGCACGGTGTGCCGGCCGCAGCGTGCCGGCCATAGTGGCCATTGGAGGGTGAACCAACGGTAAAGGAAGACCTTTCTCTCTGTCTCTCTCACTGTCCACTCTGCCTGTCAAAAATAAAAAAAAAAGAATTCCACATAGAATGGAAATAAAGCCAAGAACTTGGAAAAAGATAACGGGAAATAGTGGCATCTTTGAGGAGTGTGTTACAGGCCACCTAACTGCACAGCAGATGTGGTCATGTTTGTAGTGGAACACAAAATTAGTACAGAGATAAGACAACAGGACAACCTTAATATTCATTTCTTCCATCTGCTTGAAATGCACCTTTTTTAAAAAAATGTATTTCTTTGAAAGAGATACAGAGAGAGGGGGAAACAGAGAGAGAGAAAGAGAGAGAGAGGTCTTCCATCCACTGCTTCACTCCCCAAATGGCCACAACAGCCAGAGCTGGGCTGATCTGAAGCCAGGAACCAGGAGCTTTTCCAGGTCTCCCACACAGGTGCAGGGACTCAAGGACTTGGGCCATTTTCTAGTGCTTTCCCAGGCCATAGTAGAGAGCTGGATCACAAGTGGAGCAGCCAGAACTGGAACCGGCACCCATATGGGATGCCAGCACTGCTGGCATCTTTGCAGAAGGAGTAGCATGTTTAATTCATTTCACAGATGAGTTCATCTTTCAAAAGTTAGAAAAAAAAAATACTGAACTTAAGTGTGAGCCAAAAGAATAGGGTAGGGGGGCCCGCATCACGGCATAGTGGGTAAAGCCGCCACCTGCAGCACCAGCATCCCATATGGCCACCGGCTTACATCCCAATCCAGCTCCCTGCCAACAGCCTTGGAAAGCAAGGAAGAATGGCCCAAGTGCCTCAGCCGTGCACCCACGTGGGAGACCCAAAAGAAGTCCTGGCTCCTGGCTTCAGATTGGCCCAGCTCCGACTGCTGCAGCCATTTGGGGAGTGAACCAGTGGATGGAAGATCTCTCTTTCTCTCTTAGTCTCTCTCTGTAACTTTGCCTTTCAAATAGATAAATATTTAATAATAATTTAAAAAAAAGAATAGGGTAATAGTTCAGCAATGACAAGCATATTTTGGGAGGAGTGACCATCTGGCACAGTTAAAGATAAAACATCATTAAAAATTGTTTTCAAGCAATTTCAGGGGTGGGTCTTTTGGTAAAAGGGATAAGCTGCAGCTTGGGACACCCAGATCCCAGATCTGAGAAGTCTTGGATGCCGTGCTTCCTGCTAACGCACCTGGGGAGAAGCAGTCGATGGCTCAAGCACTTGGGTCTGCGCACCACCATGTGGAAGGCTCAGATCAAGTTCCTGGCTCCTGGTTTCAGTCTGGCTCAGCGCTAGCTGATGCAGGCACATGGGGTGAGAACCAGCAGATGAGAAATCTCTCTCTGTCTCTCCCTCTTTCTCTGACACTATGCTTTTAAATCAATACATTATACACACATATGAACAAAAACAAATTTGAGACAGAAGGAAAACTGATACAGAACTAAAGAGCTCTTGAAATGTAGAATAGTCACCGCCGCCGCGGCTCACTAGGCTAATCCTCCGCCTAGCGGCGCTGGCACACCGGGTTCTAGTCCTGGTTGGGGCGCCGGATTCTGTCCCGGTTGCCCCTCTTCCAGGCCAGCTCTCTGCTGTGGCCAGGGAGTGCAGTGGAGGATGGCCCAAGTCCTTGGTCCCTGCACCCCATGGGAGACCAGGAGAAGTACCTGGCTCCTGCCATTGGATCAGCACGGTGCACCGGCCGCAGCACCAGCTGCGGCGGCCATTGGAGGGTGAACCAACGGCAAAGGAAGACCTTTCTCTCTGTCTCTCTCTCACACTGTCCACTCTGCCTGTCAAAGAAGAGAAGAGAAGAGAAGAGAAGAGAAGAGAAGAGAAGAGAAGAGAAGAGAAGAGAAGAGAAGAGAAGAGAAGAGAAGAGGACAGTTTTACAATTCTTAAATGAAATTCATGGGGCCAGCGTTGTAGAGCAATGGGTTAAGACACTGTCTGACATCAGCATCCCATGACCTGCTTATTTGAGTCCTGGATGTCCCACTTCCAATCCAGATTCCTGCTCACGTGCCTGAGAAAGCAGCGAAAGATGGTCCAAGCACATGGGCCCCTGCCACCCACATGGAAGATATGGATGAAATTCTAGGCTCAGGGCTTCATTGTGTTCATCTGGGAAGTGAATTGGAGGGTGGAACTCTGCCTTTCAAATACATAAAATAAATCTTTAGAAAGATAAAATTCCGGCTTATTTTCACAAATAATCACAGAGCAAAAAAGGAGAAATGCATCTACAGGAAGCTCTGGCTAATCTGGAAACTGTTTTTGATGTGTTAAACTTTGAAAGTCCACACGTAAACCAAAGAACAAGGTGGTGGCAGAGAGAATGCCCAAGGCACAAAACAAACTGAGGCTGGGGTGGGCATTTGGCCTAGCAGATAAGCTGCCTGTTGGGATGCCCACATTCCATATCAGAGTGTCTGGCTTCAAGTCCCTGCTCCACTCCCGATTCCAGCTTCCTGCTAATGTGTACCTGGGAAGCAGCAGGTGATGGCTTGGGTCCTTGTCATCCATGTGGGATCCTGGATTGAGTTCCCAGCTCCTGGCTTTGGCCTTGGCCCAGCCCCAGCTGTTGTGAAGATTTTCGGTATGAACCAAAGGATGATACCATCTGTCTGTATCTCTCGAATAAATAAAAATTTAAAAAATTAAAAATAAATGAAGGCTGGCCCCCAACATATATACACACACATCAATGTGTATATACATATTTATTATCTAATTAAATATATACTTAGATATTATATTCACTAACAACATGTCATTAGGTTTATATAACTTATGTAAATACATATTTTTTTTTAGCCATGTTCAAGAGCGATAAATTGATAGCACATGGTTTAAAGTGGTGATAGAATTTTTTTTTTGAATCTTAGATTTGAGGGGCCAGCACTGTGGTGCAGCAGGTAAAGCTGCCGCCTAGAGTGTCGGCTTCCCATATGGGCACTGGTTCTAGTCCCAGCTGCTCCACTTTTGATCCAGCTCTCTGCTATGGCCTGAGAAAGCAATAGAAGATGGCCCAAGTCCTTGGGCCCCTGCACCCACATGGAAAGACCTGGAGGAAGCGCCTGGCTCCTGGCTTTGGATCGGCACAGCTCTGGCTATTGTGGCCAACTGGGGAGTGAACCAGCAGATGGAAGTTCTCTCTCTCTCTCTCTCTCTCTCTGCCTCTCCTTCTCTGTGTAACTCTGACTTTCAAATAAGTAATTACATCTTTAAGAAAAATCTCAGATGTGAAAGGTTCTCATTTGAGGACAGAACCAACTGTTGGGAAATCTCTCCTTATATTGAGCAAAATTGACCAGCCTCTCCCTGCTGCCCCAGGAATTCACAGATTTAAACACCAGAGGGGATTCTGCCTGTCTCAGAAGTCACAGAGCACACTGCTGCCATTCAGTGGGTACTACACGTGGCAAGAGATCAGGCATGAAGCAGCAGCATCTGTTGGCTACATGGTGACCTGGAGAATGTATCCCCATCAGAAGAAAATTTAATTCAAATTTAAAATTTAGGTACTGTGTTTCCCAAGCAAAATACCTTCAGCTTTCCTCTGAGGGCCCCCAGTTTGCAATCCCTGCTTCAAAGGGTTTATGAGACTCAGAAAGGCAACATGATTGGCTCCAAACCTTGAACCAATCAGGAAAAACACACAGAAGATGTTAAATACCACATACAATCACCCAGCTTGGCTGACACCATAACCCGACTCACACGCTGAGGGCTCCAAATTGGTTTTCCATTCGAGTGGTTCTACAGAAACAAACTTTGCCTTGGGGATGTGAATTCACCACAAACCTAATCATCGCCTTCAATACCGCTTCATTCAGAGGGGTACTCTCCAGACAAGGGTTCCAGGCCCATTCTGGCTGCTCTGGTCAAGGCCACGCCCATTGGGTCCCCAACACCCAAGTCTGCTCAGAGTGGAAAGAGTAAGAAGAGGGGCTGGTGCTGTGGCATAGCAGGTAAAGTCGCCGCTTCCAGTGCCAGGATCCCATATGGGTGCCGGTTTGAGTCCCAACTGCTCCACTTCTGATTCAGCTCTCTGCTATGGCCTGGGAAAGTAGTAGAAGGTGGCCCAAGTCCTTAGGCCCCTGCACCCGCGTGGGAGACTCAGAACAAGCTCCTGGCTTCTGGCTTCAGATTGGCACAGCTCCTGCCATTGCAGCAATTGGGGAGTGAACCAGCAGATGGAAGCTCGCTCTCTCTCTCTCTCTGCTTCTCCTTCTCTCTTGTGTAACTCTGACTTTCAAATTAATAACTAAGTCTTAAAAAAAAAAAGAGAAAGAGAAAAAGACAACAGATCCACCTTCTCACTGGAATATCTTCTGTTTTCTGGTTTTAAACCTGTACTATCCAACCCATGTTCTATGTATTCATTCTAGAGATTGATTTTTAATTATCTGCTTACTCATTAACTCAAGAAAAGTTGGCCAGCCCTAAGTACAACTAATATCGAAGGATTTCCTGGTACCTGCTTGCCCTGAAATTAGTTGCTTTATAGTTTCTCTGGGTCAGGGAGAAAGAATTCAAACAGCTGGACAGAAAACTCCTGGAGTAAAAACAAGAACTGGAGGGGACTGGCAGCACAGGCTTTGGTTCAGGGCTCGGCTGGGGCTGGGGATTAAGTGAGAGACGCTCCTGTGAGCTGGGCCTCACATCCCTTAGATTCACACTGCAAAGCTGAAGTCTGCTATCCTGGCTTTCTTGTAGCCATAACATCCACAGCAATGCAAAGCTGACAGGTGAACATGACTCCAACAGCTGTGGGAGTTCCCTGTGTGCCTTCCGAATTAGTAAGAAATAGGATAAGAATGCTACTGTGAAATATTTTAACTTTTTTGGAAAATGAGTCTAGAACATATCAGTTCTGTACTAGGGTTCTCTATATCAATATTGCCAAAAGATTTAAGGAATTCAAGTGTATTCCCTGCCAATATATCCTGCCTTTAACAGTAACGTTTTACTATAATTCACAATTTTCTTAAGAGCAAATGTAAGAGATTTAATAATAAATGATACTCTTTTCAGTCTGTTTATCTAAATTGGTCATCAAAACAACCCAAAAACAAAATTTATAACAAATTCAAATGAAAGAAATTTCACTTTGGCTGAATAGGAATTAGTCTTTAAAATAAATTTCTGTAACATTAAATAAGAGCTAAGCTTTCTAACAAATTCTTTTTTAAAGTCTTTATTTATTTATTGGGGCTGGAGCTTTGGCATAGTGGGTTAAGCTGCCAGCTGCAGTGCCAGCATCCCATATGGGCACTGGTTCGAGTCCTGGCTGCTACACTTTCAATCCAGCTCTCTGCTATGGCCTGGGAAAGCCGAGGAGGATGGGTCTAAGTCCTTGAGCCCCTGCACCCACATGGGAGACCACAAGAAGCTCCTGGATCCTGGCTTCAGACTGGACCAGCTCCAGCCTTACAGCCATTTGGAGAGCGAAACAGCAGAAGGAACACCTCTCTGTCTATGCCCCTCTGTAACTCTGCCTTTCAAAGAAGTAATAATAAAAAATAAATCTTTTTCTTTTAAAAAACTAAAACATCAAGAGCTAATCTAACAAATTTTTAGAGAAATTTTATTCATTTACTTGAGAGACAGTAACCATCCATCTGATGGTTCACTCCTCAAATGGCCACATCGGACAGAGCTGGGCCAATCTGAAGCCAGAAGTTTCTTCTGGGCCTCCCACGCAGGTGCAGGGGCCCAAACATTTGGCCATCTTCCTCTACTTTCCCAGGCAACAAGCAGAGTGCTAGATTGGAAGAGGAGCAGCAGGGACTAGACCTGGTGGCCATATAGGATGCTGGCGCCACAGGCAGAGGATTAACCTACTGCACCCCAGCACCAGCCTGTGTCAAACTCTGACATTAACCCACGACAAAGATTTAAGGCTTTTTCCTCCCCTTGTCTCCTCATTTGTAGAGACACTGACCATTCCAACCTTTCTTCCAGGATACTAGATACATGGGTATAAAGTGAAATACAGAAGATAATCGGCTTTTTCACCTCCATCATTGCCACAAAGGCTCGGAAGTGCAAAGATTCTACAGAAATGACTTTTACTTTCTGCACTGCATTAAAATATTGCAAAGTATTCGTTATAAACACCGAGGATTGATCTGGCTGAAAAGCCCATGAGAGTATTTCAGGCATGGAAAGCCAAGACACTCTGGCAAAAAGATCTCTGTGAGTGAGATCCCAGTGGAAAGAACAGGTCTTCAAAGAGGGAGGTGCCTTTCTCTGAAGGGAGGAGAGAACCTCCACTTTGACTATGACCTTGTCTAAACAAGATAAGAGTCGGAGAACTCAAGGGGCTTCCATAGCCTTGGAAACTCATGACTGGTGCATAGGGAGATTACTGATGCCATAAACAGGAGTGTCAATTGGTAAAGTCAACAACAGGAGTCACTGTGCACTTACTCCTCATGTAGGATCTCTGTCCTTAATGTGCTGTACATTGAGGCTTAATGCTATAACGAGTACTCAAACAGTATATTTCACTTTGTGTTTCTATGGGGGTGCAAACGATTGAAATCTTTACTTAATGTACACTAAACTGATCTTCTGTAAAAAAAAAAAAAAGAAATTATCAATTCCCAACTTGACTCTCACTGGGATTAAACATGACAATAGGTCTGATCTGATTTCATCATCATTTAAAAAAAAATCATCTATTATTTTTCACTTTATGTTTCTGTGTGGGAGCAAACTGTTGAAATCCTTACTTAAGGTATACTAAGCTGATCTTCTGTATATTAAGATAATCAAAAATGAATCTTGATGTGAATGGAAGGGGAGAGGGTGTGGGAAAGGGGAGGGTTGTGGGTGGGAGGGACGGTATGGGGGGGGGGAAGCCATTGTAACCCATGAGTCGTACTTTGGAAATTTATATTCATTAAATAAAAGATAAAAAAAATTAAAAAAAAAAAAAAACACTGAGGATTGGACCGCACAGGGTTGGGAACAGCTGATCTAGGGGTGTGGGTGCATGAGTGAAAATGCGATGTACCAGCATATCCATTCTTTCTGTGCTGTTGCTTTAGGGTCCCAGCGTGTGTCTATGAATGACCGATGACAAGTGCGTTAGATTGGGACAGGTACGCACGCGCTGACGTGTGTCACACTCGAGCTTCCCGGTCTCCCGAGGGCTGTGTGAGCTGGGAACGGGCGGAAAGGCTCAGGCGGGCAGCGCTGTCTGCAAGCCCAAGGCCAACACGGATGTCGCTGCTCTTGCACACGCGGTCTGCCTCGTCTCCTCCTTACACCTCCCTAAGTAACATTGTGAACGGACCCACACCCGCAGCAAACGCTGAGAGCAGCTTCTCAGACACGCACAAAGGAGCTGAGCGCACAAAATGTTCTGGTCAGGACGGCAAACTTTTCTAGAAACCTAAGCGTTCGCTCACACCTGAGTCTACCGGAATCTTTCCTAGGCCAGGCGCGGCGTCAGCGCGGAAGTTTCTAGAACGCCCGAGGGCGCCATGACAGGCTGACCTGGGCAATGACCCCGGGGCTAAGCGGAAACCGGCCTCGCGTGCAAGTACCAACAGCTAATTTGGCAGAGGGGACTACACACACACACTCACGGGCCCCGCACACGGAGACACGCACACGAGTGGGCCAGCTGTCCACCGGAAAACCAAAACCGGTACCTGTAGCCGGGGAAGTCTGTAGAGAACAGGATGAAGGGACGAGGTGCGGCCGGAAAAATGGACCAGTACCTCTAAGACAAGTCCACGACGGGACAAAAAACCCAGGAGCGACACTAGGAAGTAACGTCCCTGGCGGTCCACCTCCTTTTATGGGGTTTGCCCCAGGGCCCCGGATGCAACAGGTGCGTCACGGGGAGGCACGTGGTGTAACTGACAAGCAGAGGGGCGGGGCGGTGGCTTGTGGCTTGTGGCGCCGCAGACTTCGCTAGCTTCGTGCCTCTCCCTTATCAAACCCAGAGGCCAGCGGTGGTGACAAGGGGCCACCATAACTCAGGTAAAAAGACGAAACTCGGAGACCCCCGCCCGGTTCCCGCCCGAGGGCGGCGGCGCCCCGCAGCGCGTGCACAGCCAGGTTCAGGTCCTGCACCCCGGCCGAGATGGGGCAGGAACGCGGGTGCAGGGAAGCAACGCGGGGCGCCCCGCCGTGGGTCCCGAGAGCACGCGCGTCCGCGAGCCCGCAGGAGACGCCGCAGCCGCCCGACACCGCCCGTGAGCACCCGCAGCCGCGCGGCCACGCCGGGGTCTCCGCCGACGGCGAGCGCGGGGGCAGGGGGCGAGGTGGGGCGGGAGGGAGGACGGCGGCGGGAGACCCCGCGCCCGCGCAGCCCCGCACTCACCCGCCTCCCCGCGGGCTCGGGGCAGAGGGAGCCCGCGCCGCCCGCATCTCCTCCGAGGCCCGGGACTGCGCTCGGGGCCTCTCCCGGGCTGAGGGCGGCCCGCGGGGCGTTCTCCTCAGGACGCGCGGGAGCGCGGGACACGGGGGACCTGGCTGGGCCCGCGCCTGGTTCCGTGCGCTGCTCCGGGCCGCGCCACAGACCCCACCGCCACCGCCGGGAGAGTGCGGGAGTGCGGGCGGCGCGGGAGCCGGTGTTCGGGGCGCGGGTGACGGGGGACAGGGCTGGGCCCGCGCCTGGTTCCGTGCGCTGCTCCGGGCCGTGCCACAGACCCCACCGCCACCGCCGCAGAGAGCGCGGGTGACGGGGGCCGCGGTAGCGCGGGAGACCGTGTTCCGGGCGCGGGCCCGGGGCGGCGCGGGTGACGGGGGCCGCGGGAGCGCAGGAGACGGTGTTCGGGCGCGGGCGACGGGGGACCTGGCTGGGCCCGCGCCTGGTTCCGTGCGCTGCTCCGGGCCGTGCCACAGACCCCACCGCCACCACCGAGAGAGTGCAGGAGTGCGGGCGGCACGGGAGCTGGTGTTCGGGGCGCGGGCCCGGGGCGGCGCGGGTAACAGGGGCCGCGGGAGGCGGTGTTCGGGGCGCGGGTGACGGGGGACCTGGCTGGGCCCGCGCTTGGTTCCGTGCGGTGCTCCGGGCCGTGCCACAGACCCCACCGCCACCGCCGCGAGAGTGCGGGAGTGCGGGCGGCGCGGGAGGCGGTGTTCGGGGCGCGGGCGACAGGGGCCGCGGGAGAGCGGGTGCCGGGGGTCGCGGAAGCGCGGGAGGCTGTGTTCGGGGCGCGGGCCCGGGGCGGCGCGGGTGACGGGGGCCGCGGGAGGCGGTGTTCGGGGCGCGGGCCCGGGGCGGCGCGGGTGATGGGGGCCGCGGGAGGCGGTGTTCGGGGCGCGGGCCCGGGGCAGCGCGGGTGACGGGGGCCGCGGGAGGCGGTGTTCGGGGCGCGGGCCCGGGGTGACGGGGGTCGCAGGAGAGCGGGAAACGGTGTTCGGGGCGCGGGCCCGGGGCGGCGCGGGTGACGGGGGCCGCGGGAGGCGGTGTTCGGGGCGCGGGCCCGGGGCGGCGTGGGTGACGGGGGCCGCGGGAGCGGTGTTCGGGGCGTGGACCCGGGGCGGCGCGGGTGACGGGCCCTCTGGATCCGGGGCTGCCCTGGACGCGGCTGCGCGCAGAGGCTGGGGTGGCGCCGCGGGGTGTCGGGCCGCCGGGCTCCCGAATGTGGAGATGCGGGCCAGAGGTGTCAGGCCTCGCTTCGTTTGGTCTGCGATATTTTTCCACTCTTTGAAGCTTAGAGACCTTATGAGGAGTAGAAGAGAAAGGGGTCTATGCCGGTGGGTGCACAGGATCCTCCAAGACGTGGATGAATCACAGAGGAAATGGCAGTTAGTTAGTAAGGAGCAGAGGCCGGCCCTCAGGGGGTGCTTCCTGGAAGCCTCTTGATCCATCTGTTTCTCTTGCACGTTTTAATCATCTGTGTGCTACAAGGGAACATGACCGGAACCAGCATGGACATCTCTGATACTGGTTTGAGAAAGTGATGCCTACTTGGGGGGTGAATCAACGGAAAAAGGAAGACCTTTCTCTCCCTCTCTCTCTCTCTCTCTCTCTCACTGTCTAACTCTGCCAGTCCAAAAAATGAAAAATAAAAAAATAAAATAAAAAAAAGAAAGTGATGCCTAAGGTGTGAGCATCCATGTCCTTTGCCAAGTTCAGGCCAAGTGCCAGATCTACCACTGGGTCATCACATGCCACAATTTGAATTTATTTTTGTTTGAACTTTTTTTTTTTTTTTTTTTGACAGGCAGAGTGGACAGTGAGAGAGAGAGACAGAAAGGTCTTCCTTTTGCTGTTGGTTTACCCTCCAATGGCTGTCGCAGCCGGCGCGCTGATCTGAAGCCAGGAGCCAGGTACTTATCCTGGTCTTCCATGCGGGTGCAGGGCCCAAGCACCTGGGCCATCCTCCACTGCACTCCCTGGCCACAGCAGAGAGCTGGCCTGGAAGAGGGGCAACCGGGACAGAATCCGGCACCCCGACTGGGACTAGAACCCAGTGTGCCAGCGCCGCAAGGCGGAGGATTAGCCTATTGAGCCGTGGCGCTGGCCTTCTTTTTCTTTTTTTTTAAAGATTTATTTACTTATTTAAAAGGCAGTTATAGAGAAAGAGAGAGAAACAGAGATAGTCCATTTGCTGGCTCATTCCACAAAGGCCGGAAACCCTGGGACTGGGCCAAGCTGAAGCCATGAGACTGGAGCTCCCTCCGGGTAGCAGGGGTAAAAGTACTTGGACCATCTTGTGCTGCTTTCCCAGACACATTAGCAGGGACTTCTGTTGGCACTGGAGCAGCCAGGACTCCAAATGGTGCTCATATGGGACTCCAGCGTCCCAGGCAGAGGCATAACCCAGAGTGCTACAGTGCCAGGCCCCTTACCTGAAATTTTCTAAGGGGAAAACACAGCCTGGTATTTAAATTTGAAGCGGTCCCAGCTGACTTTGTCTATTTTTTCCTCACCATGTTCGAACACTGACTAAACTGGCCAACCTTGGGCTGTCAGCATAAATGACCACTCATTAGGATGCATTCCCAGCCACCCAGCCAGAGCCAGCTTCCCAGTGACTCCCTGAAGGACTCATCAGGGCTTGTCTTTGCCTTGTTGCCTGTGCACTGCCACTCCGAGTTCAGCTCAGTGACAGCAGACACCTGCCTCCTTCAAGTCTGTCACTAAATGGCACTCCCAGTTCAGCTCAGTAACGACAGACACCTGTCTCCTTCAAATATGTCACTAAATGACACGTGGGTGGATCAGAATCAACAGATCACTGCGTGAAAGGTGGTGGATCGACCCTGACCATTTTACTTGAACCAGAAAGATGAGGCCTGTATTCTCTTGGCCACAGTTGATGAAAACCAGTTGGAGAGTTCAAAGTGGCTGTGTTTCTGGAAGGGGGACTTTAACTCCGAAAGTATGCCCGGGAGTTTGGTGTAGCAGAGGCCCCCTCCTAGCACTGCCTGCCCCTAGAGCAAGGGCACATGACCCAGTTCTGTCCAGTGGAGCTTTAGAGAAAATTCACCAGGGGCTCCTGGGAGAGACTTGAAAGTTTGTGTTCCACCTCCACAACTTAAGGTCAGCTGAACATGTAGCTGTTAAGCCATGCAGCCTGGCTTAGGCAAACCAGGCCTCTGGTGCATAGAGTGATTCAAGCACCAAATAGCAGTGTGCAAGGACTGACGGTAACAAGGTACCACAGACTGGGTGCTTAAACACAGTCTTGTCTCGCAGTTTGGGAGCCTGAAGTCCAAAATCAAAGTGTTGTTGAGACCAGGTTCTTCGGAGGGCTGTGAAGGAGGGATGGCTCCAGCTTTTCTCTTTGACCTGCCAACGGCTGTCCTCACTGTCACGTGATATTCTCCCTGTGCACCTGCCTCTCTGTGCAGATTTCCCCGTTTTGTAAAGGTGCCAGTCATGTTGGATTAGGACCTGCTCTAATGAACTCATTTTAACTTGAGTACCTTGTAAAGACTCTGTCTCAATAAGGTCACACTCCAAGGTACTTTAACAGGAATTTTGAAGATGACACAATTCACACAGCTTTCTGTATATTCATTAGTCTTCGTTTTAAGGGCTCATTCATGTAGGCTGGGCTGGGGTCAACTAGTGAGGCAGCCAATGGAAACTTTTGCAGGATGTAACTAGAGAGAGAGAGGCAAGGCTGGCTTGAGTGCCCATGTGCTCCATTAGGAGTGGACCTAGGCAAACCTCATGGGGCTTGCAGGGAAGCACAGTGACTTACACTGGACAGCAATGAAGTTAAGTCTTATTACAGGGCAGGACCACCTGTCAGTGGGATTATCAGCAGGAATTTTCATGAGAGAAAAGTTCATGGAGTCTTAGGGCATCCTAAAGACCCAATTCACCGATTCCTAGCTTCCCTTACAGATCAGGACCATGCGTCAAAGACGTCCAGCCTGTTACCTCCCTGTGCCTGAACTTATTTCTCAATGATACCCTGTGGACCAAGGCCCGTGGTCTACAAATGCAATGGCTTCTTCTCCTTAGACTCTAACCTCCTAGACATTCATTTACTCAGTGAATGCCTTTGCATACCAGCATGTGCCAGGTACTCTGTTGGCAGAACTGGGTTATCAATTTAAGTCCTGGCCAAAAAAAGAAAAAAAATGCCACCCAGGAGACTCTATTCAGAATCCCTGGAACATAGGGAAGGGGCATGGAGCATAGGAAGCAAAGGAGCAAGTGCAGAAAAGGAGGAGTAGATGGGTAGGGGTGCATGATGTGGGCCCTTTAAGCCGTGATAGAGACTGACACGTTATTCCAAGAATAAATAAATAAAAGCATCATGTTCTGATTTGTGTTGTAAGACAGCCATTCTGGTTATACTGTAGAAATAGAATTCAGAGGTGCAAGAGTAGGAAGAGTAGTAACAAGGCACATTAGGTAAGGTTCCCTGGGAGACAGCCTCCAGGATCAGATGTTTAGAGCCCCGGGGCCCGGAGGAGGATTCGCTTGGGTGCTCTTAGAATCTTCATATTTTGTGATAACTGTGACAGGTGAATCACAGTCTGGCCAGGCCGAGGCAGCTCAGGGCTCAGACCCTTCAGAGGCAGCCGTGTGGGTCGTCCCACTGCCAAGCATCTGAGGCCAAAGACCAGCCAAGGTCTGAGGACACAGAATGTGTGAGCAGCTGTGCCATCCCCCAGACCCTCCAGGTGAGAAAGGACAGGGAAGGGAGAAGAGGCAAGAGGAACAGGAACTTTCAAACTCGTCGGCCCCATCGTAAGCCGGCTTTGCCTTCTCTGAGCATGGCCTGAGTTGCTCTTGTGTCTTGTGGGTGCTTCTCGGCTCTTCAGACACCTCGCCTCACTGGTGCCTTCCTGGGGCCTCCACCCCTCTGAGAGCAAGCTTCTCCAGTGTGGTTCTAGTCTCGGCAGTGGGGCAGGTCAGTCCAGCTGCCACCTGCCAAGGTCCTGCAGCTGCCCTCCCACCTCCACCTCCCGCCACCTGTGGATTTCCCCCCACTGGTCCATAGGCAGCGTTTCCATGGCATTTGCCCAGCACATTCTGGACGTGCAGGCCTGTCCTCACGTAGGGATCCCTCAAGTAGGGATCAGGCACCTGTCCTCTCCGTCCTCCTCACCTCCAGCCACAGGGCAGAGGACACATGTTCAGCTCTCAGTGGTCTCCTCCAGGAAATACCTGTTCTCCCCTCCTCTCTCAAGGAAGGTTGGGGAGTAGAGGTGTGGGAGTGGAAGTGACTGATGTGGCTCTCTCCCTGACAATCCACTCGTTTCCCTTCTCTAACTGCAACATGGGGGAGCTGGGTAATTGACTTTCTAGTTACTACCATTACATTTTAATTAATTGATTTGTTTGAGAGGCATGTGCACACTGACATACATACACAGATGTCTTCTATCCATTGGTTCACTTTCCAAATTCCCATGACAGCCAGAGCTGGTCCAGGCTGAGGCTAGGAGCCTAGAACTCCATCCAGGTCACCTATGTGTGTGGCAGTGGCCCAAGTACCTAGACCATCTGGTGCCTTCCCAGGTGCATTAGCAAGAAACTGGGCTAGAAGTGCAGCATCCAGGACTTGAATTAGTGCTCCAATATGGGGTACAGGTGTATGAATCAGCAGCCTAACCCACTGCACCACAGCAGTGGCCCCTAAAAAGACTTTAACCTGGAAAAATAATGGAGAAACTTGGATTCTGAGAGGAATACACAAAGCTAGCCAGCAGTACTGTCAAAAGGCAAGAGTACTCAATGACAGGAAACACTTCCATCTTTAGTTCCTGCTACCTCCAGCTCTTTTCCACACAGCAGTAAGAGGCATCTGTAAAAATCTGTGTAAATCTGAATGGAACTAGGAACCTCTCAGGACTTTACACTAAACTTGGAATAAAACCCCCAAACCCCCTGGATGATCTCACTCCTACTCACTGGGTCGTCCCTCGTGTCAACTACATGCTCCCTTTGCTCTCTGTATTCTGTCAATATTGATCTGACTTTCCTAAAACCCCATGCTTTTGACAACTTCAGGATGTTTCACTTCTGGTTCCTTCTGCCTGGTTGGTTGGACCGTTTTCTTCACTGGTCCCAATAGAGTTGAAGCTTTTTCTCACCACCTTACCTACAGTTATTTGACCTTGATCTCCGCACTCTCTGTTTCCTTCATAGGACTCATCTGAATATAAGTTTTTACTTCTTATTTACTTGTTTATCATCTGCCTTTCGCCCAAGAGTTCAAGTGAGGTGAGGCTTGATCTCTGCCCTGTTTTTTGTTGAACTGCTATTCCCCGTGGCTGATACGGGTAGATGGGTGGATGGAGGGATGATGGATGGATGTGTGGGCGGATGGATGATGGATGAATGGATGTGTGGATGAGTGGACGTGTTACTAGATGCTAAGTGGATGGATGGATGTGTTGATGCATGAATGGATCTGTGGATGAGTGGATGGATAGATAGGTGGATACAGAGGTGAATGAATGACTAAATGGATGGATAGCTAAGTCTTCCGAAACCTTGACTTTGCTTTCTCTACTGGCACTAGCAAGCTCTTATTTAACATACAATTTGTTTGAATTATGCTGTACTGGACACTGCTCAAAGTTTCTTGGCACTTCACAGCTGGAGAGAACCAAAACAATTAGAGACAAAGCAGGAAGTGATTCGACATGGAGGAGAGGTCATTTTATTCATTCCTGAATAACTACTGCAGAAATAACAGCTGTTACATGACTTGTTTTAGAATTTAAGATTTGCCTCGCCAAAGAGCAAAAAGGCCAAAAGCCTAATTTATTTGTAAAAGTGATTATACACACTGTGTGTGTGTGTGTGTGTATGTGTATGTGTATGTGTTTATGCATGTGTGGCCTCTACATACACAACAGAAGGATTCAAGGCTCACAGAAGTTTCACACCGCGTGCTTCTTTGTGTAAACGGAACGTTCCTACTTTTCAGAATGCCAAAAAATTCCAGGCAAATCTAGAAAATCTGTTTTTGTCTAAAACCTCTTCAAGCACTTTCTCAAAGATTTACGATGTCTGAGAAATATTATACTTCGAGACATTGAAATCCAAGATGGGCAAAAGTTAGAAAAAGTCATTGGAAAGAATTATCCCTCTCTACACCATTCCACCTCTAAATATGTTATTTCATGTGGGTCTAGGAAAGTATGTAGGAGAGGAAAAACTCCTCTTACCTAACTATACAGTTTATAGCAAGGTGATCCTAGACAAGGAAACAAAGGCCCATGACAAAGCCACTGAAATGGTTGGGGAATGACAGCAAAGAAAGGACCACCACAGGCAGGACCAAGGTGAGCCTGGGTGCAAGATTGTACCTGTGATGAGTAACAGCCTTGACCTTGCATTCTTTTTTATTTTTTAAGGATTTATTTTATTTATTTGAAAGAAAGAGTTACAGAGATAGGTAGAGCCAGAGAAAGATAAATGTCTTCCATTCTGCTGGCTCACTCCCCCAGTGTCCGCTGTGGCCAGAACTGAGCCAATCCGAAACCAGGAGCGTCTTTGGGTCTCCCACGCGAGTACAGGGGCCCAAGGAGTTGTGCCATCTTCTACTGTTTCCCAGGCCACAGCAGAGAGCTGAAGAGGAGCAGCCAGGACTAGAAATATCGCCTATATGGAATGCCGGCGCTAAAGGCTGGGGTTTCAAACCGCTGTGCCACATTGCATTCTTAATTATCTGTATTCAAGTCTAAGCATGATCACTCTGACTATAGAGCCTTGTTCCTTGTTCTGTATAAGTAAGTCTCTGTCTCCTGCCTTGTACAATTGAAATGATCATCATAGATATTTTAATACTGCTATTATGAAGAATAAATGAAAAGCCACTGTGCATAAAGTCCTTAGCACAGCACACCTGTTAGATAGCCCTTAGTGCCCAGGAAGCATGCAATAAATATCCACCACAATCACTTGTCAAACTCAGCACCATGCAATAGAGAAATAATTATGAGCCATACATTTAATTTTTTTCTAACAGCTACTTTAACAAAATTAAATGGATGGAATCAATTTATGTTTTCAAGGCTGGTATTGTGGCACAGTGTGTTAAGCCATCATTTGGGACACCATCATCCTATATCAGAGAGCTGGATTGAGTCCTGGCTGCTCTACTTTTGACCCAGCTTCTTGCCTGGAAAGGTGGCAGATGATGGCCCAAGTACTTGGGTCCCTGCCACTCATGTGGAAGTCGGGGATGGAGTCCCTGGCTCCTGGCTTTGGCCTGGCCCAGCCCTGGCTGTTGCAGGCACTTGGGGAGTGAAATAGAAGATTGAAGATTCTCTCTCTCTGTGTGTGTGTGTGTGTGTGTGTGTGTGTGTGCCTGTCTGTCTCTTCCTCTCTCTAAAACTCTACCTGCGAGTCTTACAGGAGACTGTCTTTTCCCCACCACAGGATCAGAGGGATTTCTTGCCATACCCAAGGTTCCTTCTAGAAGCCAGACGCTGAATTAACACCGTCAGAGACCCAACAAGTTCACACTTCTCCCACCTGGGAGATGACCCCATACAGCAGTTTTCCCGCTTCCCCGCCTTTGCATGCCCGGAAGGAACCAGCAGAGGGCAGCCTGGTACTTTGTTCATCGCGTCTCTGCCGTGGGCGCTGAGAAGGGCAGCGGGAGAGGTTGGGAGTCTGTGAGGAGGATTGGGGTGAGGCAGGCAGAGGTGGGGATTCCAGCGTTCCGACTGCTATTTGGAGGGCCCTCGCGACTCCTTTTCCAGATCAGAAGGGTGATCTACACCATGATGAATGGTGGCGTCATGCACACACTGTTACTAACATTTGAGCAGTGCCTGTCTCCTTTATCTAATATAGCATGAGCTCTCTGGCAGACTTTTATAAAATAGTCTTTTGTATTTTTTTTGAAGATTAAAATCTGTTTGAAAGGCAGAATTACGGAGGGGGGACCCACACACAGAGAACAATAGATAGAGATCTTCTACCTGCTGGTTTACTCCCCAGTGTTCACAACAGCCAGGTCTGGGCCAGGCTGAAGTCAGGAGCCTGGTCCTCCCTCCGGGTCTCCCACATTGGTGGCAGAGGCTCAAGCACTTTGAGCCATCCTTTGCTGCCTTTCAGGGACATTAGCAGGCAGCTGACTTGGAAGCGGAGTAGCCTGGGCTTGAACCAGCACCTCAGGTGGAATGCTGGATTGCAATGGTGGCTTACCCTGCTGTGCCATGATGCCAGCCCCTCTCTGACAGTTTTTAAAAAAATACTTGTGTTGGGTTGGAGGGAAGTTATGGGGGGGAAAAGCCATTATAATCTATAAGCTGTACTTTGGAAATTTATATTCATTAAATAAAAGTTAAAAAAAAAGAAACTGAATAGTCCATAACTTAAAAGTATGACAAAGATGAAATATGTCTCTACATAATCACAATAAAAAGTCTGCAACCATTAAAAAAAAATGCTTGTCTTACATAGTTGGATGGTACTAAGGAGTCCTTGTTTGCAAAATCTGAACCCTCTTAAGCAATCTTTGCTTAAGAAAAGGCTTAGAATTCCAAGTCATTTTTTCCATAATTAAATAACTTTGCACAGAGTGTGGCGTCTCTGAGGGAGAACCAAATCCTGCAGATACCAAAATCACATCTCTGATGACACAGTTAAGTAACAGAAACAAACCATCACCTGGGTCAGTTTTTGCTTCCTGCAAAAAGTATTGGCTTATTTCAATCTAAAAGGAGAGTTAGATAGCATTTAGACAATTGGATGATTATAGTGGATCATTACTTTTTTGCTTAGCTAACAGATAATACACATATTTTCCTTAAGGAGTTTTTTAAACATTGTGAAAATTAGTTACTTGCAATAAAAGGTATAAAAATAAAGGATTCTGAATCATGTCTATCATTATGTTCACTTGCGGACTTCTCATTCCCATATTTACTACATTAACTATTTGCTGGGGGCCATGTTTGGGAAGGTGGTTGAGTTACTGATTAACATGCCTGCCTCCCATATCAGAGTGCCTGGTTCAGATCCCAGCTTCTCTGCTTCTAATCCAGCTTCCTGCTGATGCACACCCTGAGAGACAGCAGATGATGGCTCAAGTACTTGGGCCCCTGCCACCAACGTGGGATACCCAGATTGAGGTTCAGGCTCCTGGCTTCAGCCTGGCCCAGCCCTGGTTGTTGCAGGCATTTGGGGAGTGAGCCAGTGAATGGAATATCTCTGCCTTTCACATAAAATGAAAAATAGGTGATTTTTAAGATATATTTACTGGATATCTTGTCTGTAAGAGGCCTTTGCTAGTTCATGGACATAGGAAGATGGTCCTTTCTCAAAATCTTTTAAGATTTACTTATTTATTTGAAAGTTAGAGTTACAGAAAGAGGGAGAGACACAGGGAGATCTTCCATCCACTGGTTCACTCTCCAGATGGCCACAACGGCCTGGGTTAGGCCAGCCTGAAGCCAGGAGCCAGGACTGTCTTCCAAGTCTCCCACGTGGGTGCAGGGGCTCAAACACTTGGGCCATCTTCCACTGCTTTTCCCAGGCCATTAGCAGGGAGCTAGATCGGAAGGGGAAGAGCTGAGATGTGAACTAGTGCCCATATGGGACACCAGTGTTGCAGTTACTTATCTGCTATGCCACAACATCGGCCTGCCTACTCAGAATCTTAGAGCACGGAGGGATGTGGCATTTGAGATGGTCCTGAAAAGACAGATGCATCCGTAGATGAATAGATATGTAAATGAAATGTTACTCAGCTGTCACAAGAAGGGAAGTCTCAGGCCCCACATGAGCAAGCCTTGGACACGTCACACCACGGGAAGTAGCCAGAGTGACAGTTCATTCTGGGTGTGACCTGACTGGACCAAGTGGTACCCAGATCAACAATATTTCTGTGTGTGTCCATGGGGCTGTTTCTGGAGGACTTTACATGTGAATGGTTGGATCTGGTAAAGTGGGTGGCTGTGTCCTAGACACGTGTTCATTCCTTGGGCACTGAGGTCTTAAATAGAACAAATCGTAGCAGAAAGAGGAATTCTCCGTGCCACCCCCAGCACCCCTTGCTTTTGTTTGCTCTTGTGCCAGGGACAGGAGTCTGTGTCTAGCCTGGGGTATCCACCATCGACTCCCCTGGTGCTCTGTGGGATACACCTTGGCTCTCCTGAGTCTGCAGTTTACAGACAGCTGACGTCACACTCCCTAGAATTGTATGAGCCAATTGCTCATAATAAATTCCTTCACATATATACACACACATATACATACATAAATGATACATGAGTGCCTCAAAAAATGCACATGATCTTTTAATTCCCCATTTTCCATGAACTTTTTAGGTTTCTCTCGTATAACCCATTGGCTCTGTTTCTCTCGGGGAATGCAAATACAATTAGATGCAGAATGAACACTATTTTATGCTTCTACTCAAATGAAGTATCTAGAATTGGTGAATTCATGCAAACAGAAGACTGGGGCTGACTTTGTGCAGCACCTTAAGTCACCACTGGGGATACCTACCTCCTACGTGGGATACCTGATCTGAGTCCTGGCTGTTGTGCTTCCAATCCAGCTTCCTGCCAATGTGCCCCCTGGGAAGCAGTGGGTGATGGTTCAAGTACTTGGGTCCTTACTATCCACATAGAGGACCCGGATGGGGCTTCCAGCTCCTGACTTTGACCTGGCCCAGCACTTGGCTGTTGTGGGCATTTGGGGAGTGAACCAGCAGATGGAAGATATCTCTGTCTCTCTACCTTTCAAATAAAAAGAGAACAAATAAATAGAAATCTTTAAAACCCAGTGGATTCCAGGGTCCCAGCAGCTGAGGGGAAGGGCAATGGAGAGTTACTGTGTAGTAGAAAGCATTCTGGAAATGGATATGGTGGTGGTTGGCAGCACTAGGAATGTTCTTATGACACTGAATCATATTCTTAAAAATAAACAGTAAGTTTGATGTTCTGTATACTTTACCGCAATAAAAAAAAGTGTTTTATAAAAGGGAAGACAGGCAGAGAGCTTGTGAGTGTCCACTGGGATGCTCTGAGCAAAAGCTACAGCGACAGCAAAGACTGCGGGGACAGGACAAATGGAGGAAGCTCAGTTCTGGCAGAAACAGAGCCCCACGGGTACCTGATTTGCAGGCTGCTGGGGCCCTGGGCAGGTCTGAAAGAGTGGGTGTGGGCAGTGGTTCGAGTCCTGCTGGCTCCAGGCCCAGGCCGAGACATCCAGGGAGGTCCCACTCACCAAGCAGAGAGCCTGCTGGGAAACGTGATTGTAGATCCAACGCAGACAGCAAGGGGCCAGGAGCAGCACCAGGCATGTCTGGCCAGAGCTGGGGAGGCCCCAGAGTGTCGTTTGTTTTGGGGAAGTAAGAAGCACAGAGGGAAAGCGAGCAGAGCCAGCACTCGCTAGCTGTGCTGCCGCAGTGCTGCCAGTGCCCTGGGAGCCTTCCTCCTGGCGCCTGGGCTCTCAGCAGCCACTGACAGTGAAAGTCTCAGGGCAGTGCTCAGGGGCCTAGGAGATCTGACCAGGCCAGTGGCCATGGGTCCCCAGGGTGCAGGAACTGACTCCAAACCACCCCAGATGCTGGGCCTGGGCTGCTGATTGGCTGTTGATAGGATTAGCTTGGTACCTGGGGAGCTGCATGGAGTTAGCAAAGACGGAAGAAGGTGCTGGGATCACAGGAAATGGAGGATGTGGCAGAAAAGGCTGCCAGGAACTGTAGGGTCAGACTGGACAAGTTTAGTGCCAGGGTGAAGAGTATGGCTCGAATGCCAAGGCAGAAAATTCCAAAACAGGGAAATGACATAACTGCCATGAGAACCCTGCCAGGGCAAGTGTTTGGATGCCTCTTGGGATGCCCACATCCCACATCAGAGGCATGGGTTCAAGTCCCGGCTCCTCAGCTCCTGATTGCAGCTTCCTGCTAATGCACACTCTGGAAGGTAGCAGGTGGTGACTCAGTGTGGATTCACCCACACGGGAGACTGAGTTCCTGGCTTCTGGCTTCAGCTTGGCCCAGACCCAGCTGTGGCAGGCATTTGGGAAGTGAACCATTGGATAGACGATCGAGCAATCTCCCTCTCTCTCTCTCTCTCTCTCTGCCTTTCTAATAAAGTAATAATTTTTAAAAATAAGGAAAAAAGGCCTTTAAAAAATTACCAGGGGCTGGCACTGTGGCACCCAGGGTTACACCACAGTCTGCAGTGCTGGCATCTCATATGGGCGCCAGTTTCAGTCCTGGCTGCTCAACTTATAATGGAGCTTCTTGCTATTGTGCCTGGCAAAGCAGGGGGAGATGGCCCAGATTCTTGGGCCCCTGCACCCATGTGGGAGACCTGGACAAAGCTCCTGGCTCCTGGCTTTGGCCTGGACCAGCCCTGGCCTTTGTGGCCATTAGGGGAGTGGGCCAGCACATGGAAGCTAGCGCGCTCTCTCTCTCTCTCCCCTTCTCTCCATAACTCTGCCTTTCAAGTAAAAATAAATTTAAAATCTTCTAAAAAATTAATCTTGTATGTAGGGTGGTTATATGAGAACACATTTAAAAATTAGTGGAAAATGGAATTAAAAGATGTTTCTTTTGGTGCAAAAAAATTTAAATCCATGCATTGTTTTTTCAAGTAAGCATTTTCCTTAAACTTTTTTTTTTGAGGTTTGTTATTCATTTTAAAAACAGAGAGAGAGAGAGAGAGAGGGAGGGAGGGAGGGAGGGAGAGAAACTGACTTCCATCCACTGAAAGGCGCTTGCAACAGCCAGGGTTAGGCCAGGCCTAAGGCAGGAGACTGGAACTCCATCTTGGTCTCTCAAGTAAGTGGCGGGGATCCAAGTATTTGAGCCATCACCTGACACCTCCCAGGGTGCGCGTTACTGGGAAGCTGAATTGAAAGCAGAGCTGGGATTCTGTACCAGGCACTCCTGTATAGGATGCGGCATCCCAAGTGCAGAGCTAGCCCACTGTGGCCTCACACCGACCCCTTTCCTTAAATTTCCTGAAGATCCCTCTATATGTGGGTTTCAGCTTTTCTATGGCACCAAAGCAAATTTATCTTTTAATTCCATTTTCCACAAACTTCTGGAATTCCCCTCATATAAGAATCAGTAAGTAGACTGGTGATAGTAACAGAATTCATGGGGAGAAATGAATGGAGGATTAGGTGTATAAGTTATTTTTTGTTGGAGAGAGTGAAGTGTGTTGCAGTTGTTTTCCGTGTTTTAATTTATTGTAGTCATTTATAAGTGAAATGCAAATGTATTCATTTTTCATTATAAATGTTACACTCATCCTAGGAAATTTGAGAGATAAAAATAGAGGTTAGAAAATGATATTGCGGGCCGGCGCCATGGCTCAGTAGGCTAATCCTCCGCCTTGCAACGCTGGCACACCGGCTTCTAGTCCCAGTCAGGGTGCCAGATTCTGTCCTGGTTTCCCTCTTCCAGGCCAGCTCTCTGCTGTGGCCCGGGAGTGCAGTGGAGGATGGCCCAAGTCCTTGGGCCCTGCACCCCATGGGAGACCAGGAGAAGCACCTGGCTCCTGCCATCGGATCAGCGCGGTGCACCGGCCACAGTGCGCCAGTCGCAGCGGCCACTGGAGGGTGAACCAACGGCAAAGGAAGACCTTTCTCTCTGTCTCTCTCTCTCACTATCCACTCTGCCTGTCAAAAAAAAGGAAAGGAAAGGAGAGGAGAGGAGAGGAGAGGAGAGGAGAGGAGAGGAGAGGAGAGGAGAGGAGAGGAGAGGAGAGGAGAGGATATTGCCCTCAGTTTTTCCTGCACCAGGATAACCACTACTGATATTTTAGTATATTTCCTCTGAGTCTTCTTTTTAAGTGTCACTTTTAATGTGGTTTTGCCTGTTTTTTTTTTCTTTAAGATTTATTTTATTTATTTTAAAGACAGAGTTACAGAGAGAGGTAGAGACAGACAGAGAAAAAGGTCTTCCATCTGCTGATTCACACCCCAAATGGTCACAACAGCCAGAGCTGAGCCAATCCAAAGCCAGGACCTTCATCCAAGTCTACCACGTGGGTGCAGGGGCCCAAGGACTTAGACCATCCTCTGCTGCTTTTCCAGGCACATTAGCAGAGAGCTGGATCGAAAGTGGAGCAGCCAAGATTTGAACCGGTGTCCCTGTGGGATGCCAGCACTGCAGGCTGAGGCTTTAACCTGCGGCATCACAGCGCCAGCCCCTAGGTCTTTTTTTTTTTTTTTTTTTTTTAGATTTATTTATTTGTTTGAAAGTCAGAGTTAGAGAGAAAGAGAGAGAGATCTTCCATCCGCTGGTTCACTCCCCAGATGGCTGCAATGACCAGGGCTGAGCCAGGCTGAAGCCAGAAGCCAGGAGTTTCATTTAGGTCTCCCAATGGGTGCAGTGTCCAAGCTCTTGGGCCATCTGCTGCTGCTTTCCCAGACACATCAGCAGGAAGCTGGATGGGAAGTAAAACAGTCAGGACTTGAACCGGCACCCGTATGGGATGCTGGTGTGGCAGTCGATGGCTTTACCTGCTATGCTACAACGCTGCCCTCCCCACCCTGTGTTTTGCTATACCTAGTTATATACATTGTTTTCTTGTTTTCCTCACATAGTTGTGATTGTTATGAATACAGTTTTGGGGGCCTGACGCTGTGGAACAGAGGGTTAAATTCCACCTGTGGCGCCAGCATCCCATATGTGTGCCTGTTCTGGCTGCTCTACTTCCAATCCAGCTCCATGCTGATGCACCTGGGAAAGCAGCAAAGGTGGCCCAGGTCCCTGGGCCCCTGCAGCCACATGGGAGACCCAGAGGAAGCTCCTGGCTCCTGGTCTCACTCTGGCTTAGTCCTGGCCATTGTGGCCATTTGGGGAGTGAACCAGCAAATGGAAGATTCCCTCTCTCTCTCTCTCTCTCTCTCTGGCTATGCCTTTCAAATAAATAAATAAAATTTAAAAAAGAATACAATTTTGTAACAGTTTTTCACTTTACACAGTCTTATTGTCTAGTGAGAACTTGTAGTGGTTAAGAGTATAGACCCTAGACCCAGACTGCCCAAGTTCAAATCCAACACCTGCCATCAGCCATCTGGGTGACAGCCTCTCTGCACCTCAGTCCCTCCATTATAAAATGGTAGTAACCATGGTAATGATACCAGAATGGTTGGGACAGTTAAATGAGTTAACATTTAGAAAGCTTTTAGCATCTGGCATATAGTATCTCTATGTGTTGGGCATTTTACTAAGCAATTATAAACATGTGTGAGATATTTGGGAGTTGTTTTTTTTTTCTCAAAACGAAAAGTAGGTGAATTCACAAAGAATTATGTTGTCATTAGGCCGGCGCCGCGGCTCACTAGGCTAATGCTCCGCCTTGCAGCGCCGGCACACCGGGTTCTAGTCCCGGTTGGGGTGCCGGATTCTGTCCCGGTTGCCCCTCTTCCAGGCCAACTCTCTGCTGTGGCCAGGGAGTGCAGTGGAGGATGGCCCAAGTGCTTGGGCCCTGCACCCCATGGGAGACCAGGAGAAGCACCTGGCTCCTGCCTTCAGATCAGCCCAGTGCGCCGGCCGCGGCGGCCCTTGGAGGGTGAACCAATGGCAAAAGGAAGACCCTTCTCTCTGTCTCTCTCTCTCTCTCTCACTGTCCACTCTGCCTGTCAAACGAAAAAAAGAAGAAGAATTATGCTGTCATTAACATTTACAGGAAAGCAGGAAGAATGGTTTTGGAGGCAGCAAGGAATCTATCTATCTATCTATCTATTGATTAGAATAATCTATTGATTGAATCACATTGAAGTCCAGACAAAAAACAACAGGTGGAAATACCTTGGAGCGCTTGGAAGTACAGAAGAGAAGTTGGGAGCAGACATGGATTTAGGGGCTATCTGCCTAGAGGTGCCAGATGATATAAGAAACAAGGTCACTAAAGGGAAAGGAACTGTTGAGCTGAAAACTGAAGAGATGTGTTTAGGGGTGCAGCTGGGTCACAGGCCAGTTGAAATACAAATGTATTTAACATTTGAATGAAAGCGGGGCAGATGTCATGGCCATCTAAGAACTTGGAGCTTGTAGGTATTTCTGCATGATTTTTAAAACTTGCCTAAGATATGTGGTTGATTCATATATGAGGTAAATTGATGTTATTTATAATTTTTTATATTTAAAAAGGTTTTTCAGAATAGCTGACATCGTACATCATAGCCGATTATCGATTACCATAGTACCCAGGATATAAGGTTTCACCATTATAGTTGCAAAGGTGACTAATCACTCAGGTTGTTGAAGCAATTATTTGATGAGGTTGAGTTTTTAACAGATGTCGACAGCACACCTGTGTTCCCTCTTCTTTTTGGAATATTTTATGAATTGTGTCACAGGGAGCCTTGGTGTGAATTCCAGAACCCTGCAGGAAATGCCGGTCCCAAGCGTGATGTCCCCTGTGTTGCCACAGCCCTTGCTGAGTAGCCCCATGCCCATGTCTTGTTGACAACCTGTTATAGCATGGCCTGGATCCGAGATCCACTTGGCCCCATTCCCACCAGTGGACTAGATGAGGCCCCCACCAATGGGGTGCAGGGTGCTCACGATGGCTCCTTGGGAGTTCTGGACCCCATCAGTGTGGTGGGTCCCAGGTGAGGGTACCCAGTGTTGCCTGCACAGTCACCCTTTTGCCCCGAAGGGAGGTTCTGACTCATTTCTCTTCTCCATAGGAATGCCTCCAGACCATGGAAAATGTGTGAGTCAAGCAACACACAGTGTCATCTTCCAAAGACAAGATGGAAATAGAGGTTCGCTTGAACTTTTCAGATGTCTGCTCTACATGATGCCGACAGCAAACACTTGGAATCTTGAGTGGACTCAGCACCGTATGCACGGGACATGTTATGAGCTCCTTATAAATGTTGAATGAGTGCACAGAATACAGCAAGTAGGTTCCAATGACATTCTAGAAATTCAATATTGATAGAGAGACTAAGCTGAAAGAGTAAAACTTAAGAATTAAATTAATTTAATGGTAATTTAAGACTTGCTATTTACTGTATTTGGAACAAATAATTAAGTAAAGTCAAAATATCATCAACATATGAACCTTCACTAAAGAATATTAAATGAATCACAAATCTAAAGTATGCAACAGCAAACATTTTTTTCCGATAGATTAAATGACAAGATATATTAAAAAGTGCTTCACTTTTTTTTTTTAAGGTTTACTGATTCATTTCAAAGGCAGAGCAACAGAGAGGGAGGGAGAGACAGAGAGAAAGAGATCTTGTAACCTCTGATTCACTCTCCAGATGCTCACAACAGTCAAGGCTGAGCTACACCAAAGCCAGAGCCTGGAACTCCATCTGGGTCTCCCACTTGGGCCATCTTCTGTTGACTCCCAGGTGCATTAACAGGGAGCTGGATCAGAAGCAGAGCAGCCAGGACTCAAACCAGCATTCCAATATGGGCTTCTGGCATTGCAGGCAGCAGCTTAATCTGCTGTGCCACCATGCCAGCCTCCTTTTCTTTCTTTAATAGTTCCATTGAAGTCCACTCGCCATACAATAAACTTCATGCATTTTAAAATACACAATGTATAATTCTTGATACAGGTAGACACCCTTGAAGCCATCAGTATGTCAGATAATGTGTTCATCACCCTTGAAAGATAGCCCTCGTTGTTTTGTAATTCCTCCCTCTCACCCTGTCCACTCTCTCCCCAGGCCCAGGAAACCTCTGAACTGCTTTTTGTCACTCTTGATTGTTTTGCATCTCCTAGAATTTATGTACATATACAGAATGGTCTCTTCTTTGGGTTTTTTCACTCAGTGTAATACAGTGCTGCTGTGTGTGTCAATACTCCACTCATTTTAAATGCACACCTGCTGTTCCATTGGGTAACTACGCTGCAGTGTGTTTCTCCATTTATCTGTTTGAACATTTGGTTTGTTTCCAGGAACAAAGTCATTCCAGAGGCAGGTGCTGTATCACAGCAGGTTAAACCACAGCTTGGTACACCTGCATCTCATATCAGAATGCCTGGGTTCAAGTCCTCACCACTCTGCTTGCAATCCAACTTCCTGCTGTTACATGTCCTGACAGGCAGCAGACGATGGCTCAAGTAGCTGTTAGGTCTCTGCCACTCCTGCAGGAGACCTGCATAGAGTTCCAGGCTCCTGGTTTTGGCCTGGCCCAGCCCTGATTGATGAGGGCATTTGGGGAGAGAATCAGCAGAAGGAAGATTCCCTCCCTCCCTCCCTCCCTCCATCTCTCTCTCTCTGTGTGTGTGTGTGTGTGTGTGTGTGTGTATTGTTCTTGAGAAAGCAGTTATATATTTATTGTTGGTGTAGCATGCTTTCCAGTGTGGTTTTACCATTTTTCATTCTTACCAGCTGGGTATGAGAATCTCACTTGCCCCACATCCTCTCTAACACTTGGTGGATCAGTAAGTTAAATTTTAGCCAGTCTAGTGGGCATCACATTGGGGTTTTAACCTGTACTTTGTCAATGACTGATGATACTGAATCTTTTCATGGACTTTTTGCCATCTGTGTATCTTTCTTATTTATTTATTTATTTTTGAAGATTGATTTATGTTTTCAAAAGGCAGAGTTACAGAGAGAGGAGGGGGTGGGTGGAGAGAGCAACAGATTCCATCCAGGGTTCGCTCTGCCAAATGGCCTCAATGGCTGGGACTGGGCCAGGCTGAAACCAGGAGCCAGGAACTCCATCCAGGTTTCCCATGCAGGTGGCAGGGGCCCAAGCACTTGGGCCATCCTTCGCTGCTTTCCCAGGCACATTTTTTTTTTTTTGACAGGAAGAGTGGACAGTGAGAGAGAGAGACAGAGAGAAAGGTCTTCCTTTTGCCATTGGTTCATGGCCGCCACGGCTGGCGCGCTGCGGCCAGCACACCGTGCTGATCCGATGGCAGGAGCCGGGTGCTTCTCCTGGTCTCCCATGGGGTGCAGGGCCCAAGCACTTGGGCCATCCTCCACTGCACTCCCTGGCCACAGCAGAGAGTTGGCCTGGAAGAGGGGCAACTGGGACAGAATCCGGCGCCCCGACCAGGACTAGAACCCGGTGTGCTGGCGCCGCTAAGTGGAGGATTAGCCTAGAGAGCCACCGTGCCGGCCTTCCCAGGCACATTAACAGGGAGCTGGATGGGAAGTGGAGCAGCAGGGACTCAAAGCCATATGGGGATGGCTTTAACCCACTATGCTACCATGCCAGCCACTATATATATTCTTTGGTGAAGTGAATGTTCAATTATTTTGCCGTTTTAAAAATAAAATTGTTAATTTTCTTATGATTGAGCTTTAAGAGGTCCTTATGTGAGCGTACTTCAAAAAGCTCCTGGAAAATGGAATTAAATGATAAGTTTGCTTTGGTGCAAAATATTTTTGAAATCCACTATTTCATTATATGCCTTTTTTTGCTTTGGAAAGGGCCCTTGTAAATTCTAGACACAAAACCTTTATCAGATTTGTGGTTTGTGGTTTGTTTTTTTGTTAAGATAACAGTGTAATTCGGCCGGCGCTGCGGCTCACTTGGCTAATCCTCCACCTGCGGTGCCGGCACACCAGGTTCTAGTCCCGGTTGGGGCACTGGTTCTGTCCCAGTTGCTCCTCTTCCAGTCCAGCTCTCTGCTGTGGCCTGGGAAGGCAGTGAAGGATGACCCAAGTCCTTGGGCCCCTGCACCTGTATGGGAGGCCAGGAGAAGCACCTGGCTCCTGGCTTCAGATCAGCACAGTGCGCTGGCCGCCACGGCCACTGGGGGGTGAACCAACGGAAAAGGACGACCTTTCTCTCTGTCTCTCTCTCTCTCTCACTGTCCAACTCTGCCATTCAAAAAAAAAAAAAAAAAAAAAAAAAAAAAGAAGATAACAGTGTAATTCAAAAAGTGTAAGTTACTCATTTTGATGCATTTCTATTTATCAGTTTTTTCCCTTTATGGATCATATCTAAGATATCTTTGCCCAATCTAAGGTCATAATATTTTCTCCTAGAAATTTTCTTTGAGAAGTTTCTGTTTTATGCTTTATCTGGTTATAAGCGCTGTTCTGAAGGAATTTTTGCATATGTCACATGGTGTGAATCAAAGCTCATTTTTCTGCATATATTTATTAAATTATTCCTGCACTATTTTTGAAAAAAAAAACATTCTTTTTATCATGCAATTTCCCATGTGTTTTGTTGAAGATCAGTTGACTGTATATATGTGGGTTTACTTTTGGGTTCTGTTGCATTCTACTGATCTACCTGCTTGATTATGCTGTTTTTATTTTTTTTTAAAGATTTGTTTATTTATTTGAAAGAGTTAACACAGAGAGAGAAGGAGAAGCAGAGAGAGAGAGAGAGTCTTCCATCTGCTGGTTCACTCCCCAATTGGCCACAACCACTGGAGCTACACCCATCCGAAGCCAGGAGCCAGGAGCTTCCTCTGGGTCTCCCATGCAGGTGCAGGGCCCAAGCATTTGGGCCATCTTCTACTGCTTTCCCAGGCCATATCAGAGAGCTGGATCAGAAGCGGAGCAGCTGGAATTCGAACCGGCACCCATATGGTATGCTGGCACTGCAGGCGGCGGCTTTTACCTGCTATGCCACAGTGCCCGCCCCAATGCTCTGTTTTTATTCTTTAATTTACAAGTTTTGGGTTTTTCTACTTTATAAGAAAATGGAAAACTTCATTTCAGGGACAAGGGTATTCTGTGTTCTGTTAGGTGCAGTCACGAGAGGAGACAGTTTATTATACTCACAGGTGCTAGAGGTGGGAGGAGTGTCACACCACGCAGGGCAATAATCATGAGTATGCAGTGGTGTCCTGTGGTACTTGATTTACAGACTTGATTGGCCCAATTCTTCCCTCCCAGTTGTTTACCACATTCCCTTAGCTGTTGAATGTCTGACTTCCCTCATACCATGCTGGACATGTGTCTTCTTTGCGTGAGTCTCAGGGGAGGGTAGACTCGCCTCCTCCTTTGGAGTCAGAAGTCCACAAACTTTATCCCCTGGCTTCTCTTGTTGCTGGAGCACAAACTGGGCTTGGCCAATGAGATATGTGGGTTCAGAATCTGAGATGGGGGTTGGCAATTTGAAATACAAGACTGAGCATGTGTGGACTGGGAGTGCCCTAGTTTGTGCTGTGTTCAGAGACGTGAACATGACCCCATGATGTGAACAAGCCACTCAGTGAGGATTAGGTACCAGCCTCCCAGCCTGGTGAAGTCCACACATTTCTCATCTGCTTTTATCAGCTACGGTTGGTTCTAGTGCCTGGGACTAAGAACGACTGATACACATTCAAAAGATTGGAACTTTGCAAAATCTCCAGGGAGTGCAAAAAGCTACCCCATCTCCCACCTCTTGTTGAAGAAGCAATGGTTAAGGTAAGGAGTGTATTCAGTCATTGGCTTAGTTCCAGGTGACAAGGTTCTTAGTTTCGTGACCTTGTCCTGGATTCTAGAAGCTTGTAGGGAAGTCGATTTTCCATCTTCAACATACGCCCTTGTCTTCCACCTGGAGGCTGAACAGGACAAAGGGAGTTTTTATGGGTTCTTCTGTTTACCTAGTATTTAAGCCATAGTTGGTAATGAGAGATGGATCAGAAATTATTACAGTGTGTTTGAGTTGCATAAACTCATCTGACCTGGCTTTCAGTCTGCATGGCCCTCCACTGTAAGTCAATAGAACGTCGTAGTGTGTGTTTCCGGCATTAACTTTCCTCTGGCCTGAAAACAAGTCTTCGCTTGGCCGAACTTTAGTCAGTCTCTTGAATCTTATCTCAGACCCATCTGGCCAGTTTAGCAAATAGCTCTGCAAAGTCAGCTTAGCCAGAATCTGCGGCCCTCCACCCCCCAGCCTGGATATGCGAGCATCCTTGGTATCTGCTCAGGGCCCTCGTCCTCGTCATCTCCTGGGTCATATCTAATCAGGCTGGCCTGTCTTCAGAAAGAGTCTTGTCAGGTCGGTCTAACCAGAATACCCCTCACCACTAATGGTTCTTCTTAGGAATTTTCCATTCATGACACTTACCTTGTTCCTTGGCTGTAGGTTCCTTCCTGTCAATTCTGTATTCAGAGATGAGACAATCTCTTCTCCACTGGGAGACCATATGGCAGTGGCCTCTATACCTACATGAGGATTCTGAGTGAAATCTTCCTTACCATGATTTTTTTAAAGATTATTTATTTATTTATTTACTTGAGAGGTAGAGTTACACACAGTGAGAGGGAGAGACAGAGAGAGAGGTCTTCCGTCCGTTGGTTCACTCCCCAGTGGCCGCAACGGCTGGAGCTGCGCCGACCTGAAGCCAGGAGCCAGGTGCTTCTTCCTGGTCTCCCATGCGGGTGCAGGAGCCCAAGGACTTGGGCCATCTTCCACTGATTTCCCAGGCCACAACAGAGAGCTGGATTGGAAGAGGAGCAGCCGGGACTAGAACTGGTGCCCATATGGGATGCCAGCACCACAGCGCCAGCCCCAACTGTGCTTTCAAAGTATCATTGATTTGTTTTTTTCTTTAATAGGCTTCATAGTCCTCTTTATTTTATCTGTGTAAATATTTTATATACCCCTTATTTTATTGTAGAATGTATTTTCTGCAACTTGCCTCATATCCCTTTGGAGTGGTACAGGTTAGAAGTATACACATAAGAATATTAAGTAATGTATTTCTTTTTTAAAAATAGATTTATTTACTTTTTACTTACTTTGAAAGGCAGAATTACAGAGAGGCAGAGGCAGAGAGAGAGAGAGAGAGGGAAAGAGAGGTCTTCCATCTGCTGGTTCACTCCACAATGGCTGCAATGGCCAGAGCTGGGCCTATCTGAAGCAAGGAGGCAGGAGCTTCTTCTAGTCTCCCACATGGGTGCAGGGGCCCAAGCACTTGGGCCATCTTCTACTGTTTTCACAGGCCATAGCAGAGAGCTGGATCAGGGTAAGAGCAGTCAGGACTTGAACCAGCGCCCATGTGGGTTGCCAGCACTGCAGGCGGCGGCCTTACCCACTATGCCACAGTGGTGGCCCCAGTGCTGATTGAATTTCCTGTGTGTGACTGGAGTCGAAACTTCTGGGCTCAAACTCTGAATGTGGCACTTACTAAAGAAGGGCCCTAAGCAAGTTACTCTTTGTCTCTCAATTCCCTCATCTGTGAAATGGGGGACAGTAACAGGATTGACGTGAGGCTTAAAAGAGATCAACAGTGTTGACCTAACTATAGGATTGATCTGAACATTGAGAAAATTACAGTTGGGGCTGCCGTTGTGGTGTAGTGGCTAAAGCTGCCGCCGGCAGTGCCACATCCCGTATGGGCACCAGTGCAAAGTCCCAGCTGCTTCACTTTCCAACCAGCTCTCTGCTGTGGCCTGGGAAATCAGTGGAAGATGGCCCAAGTCCTTGGGCCCCTGCACCCACGTGGGAGACCTGGAATAAACTCCTGGCTCCTGGCTTCAGATCTGTGCAGCTCCAGCTGTTGCAGCCATCTGGGGAGCGAACCAGCGGATGGAAGACTTCTCTCTCTCTCGCTCTTGCTCTCCCTCTGTTTCTGCCTCTGTAACTCTGTCTTTCAAATAAATAAATAAATCTTAAAAAAAAAAAAAAGAAAAGCAGGTAATGTCGTTATACAGTGCCTGCTAGGAAAAGGGGTTTTATTTATCTATTAAGTAGGAATAAAGGCCGGCACCGTAGCTCACTTGGCTAATCCTCCGCCTGCGGCGCCAGCACCCCGGGTTCTAGTGCCGGTTGGGGCGCCGGATTCTGTCCCGGTTGCTCCTCTTCCAGTCCAGCTCTCTGCTGTGGCCCAGTAAGGCAGTGGAGGATGGCCCAAGTGCTTGGACCCTGCACCTGCATGGGAGACCAGGAGGAAGCACCTGGCTCTTTGCGGGGGTGAACCAATGGAAGGAAGACCTTTCTCTCTGTCTCTCTCTCTCAATAACTCTGCCTGTCAAAAAAAAAAATAGGAATAAAACTTATAGGGCTTTATGGACATTAGATTACATAATCTCAGAAAAGCATTTGTTAAGTGCTGGTGTAAACCAAAGGGCTCATCATATTATATCGTCTCCCTTCCTTGCTACCATCACAGACATATGGTGGGTCAATCTCGGCTTCAGAGTCCCAGCGACAAACCTTACACTTACAGATAACACACGACATTGGGACGTGCAAAGCTCCTGTCCTGTGGGCAGTGTCCAGTGATTCCTGGGCTCAGAACCAGAGGGATACCTTTGAGCAAAAGTGAGAGACGGGAGAGAAGCATGAGGGAGCAGTGTCTGTGCACGAAGGAACAGCAGGATCCCAGGCAGCCAAGGATGCAAGTGCAGGTTCATTCCTTGTGGCAATAAAGACGGCAGGAAGTTGGGAACAAGAGCTGCTCAGTGTGAGGCGGCAATGCCAGTTCTGGAGAATCTGTTTCCTAACAGGGGAAGCAGCCCGCGTCCAGACCCCTGGGGGCCGGGCTGGATTAAGGGGATCGTAGGATCCCAGCTGAGCAGGCTGGGGATCAGGCCAGATGCCAGTCCTGGGCAGGATATCATGCACTGGGCAAGAAAAACAGAGCAGAGGCCCAGCCCTGAGAGCAGAGGCCAGAGGAGCAGGGTGGGGGAGTGGGGCTCCCCTTTTTTTCTCCCTCCTCTTTTCGCCCCCTCCCTCCCATCCTTTCCTGTTTCCTTCCAGGTGCTCAGGCCAAAACCACAAAGCATCCTTGACTGTCCTTTTTCTCTGACACCCCACTTCTCTCCTCAGCAAAACCTTCTACTGTATCTAGAGGTCCACTTGCTGCCACCATCCCACTCCGGACACCTAAACAAATACCTTCTAATGCATTCTGATGGAATCCTTGTGAGGCTGCGTGAGAGAATGCTAGTCTGTTCAAGTGTGCTCCTGGCCTGTTTGTTTTAATGGTCTTTGGTGACTACATTTCTCTCTCTTTCTCCTGTGTTATTTCTTATGTGGAACTGTAAAGGGCCGTAACAACGTTTTCTGGGTTAAATTATTCATTCTTATTTCTCTGGTGATGCTGGAAGGACAGGTGGTTGATAAGAGTAAAATAAAAGGTAGTAGGCATTTGATGGTTAAAACACCACTGGCATGCTGGCATCACATACAGGAAAGCCTGGGTTCAAGTTCCTGCTCTGTTCCTGATTCCAGCTTCTTACTAATGTGCACCCTGGGAGACAGCAGGTGATGGCTCAACTACTTGGATCCCTGCCACCCACCCAACTTGGGGCACACGGATTGAAATCCTGGCTCCTGGCTGCAGCATGGCCCAACCCTAGCTGTTCCTAGCATTTGGGGAATGAACCAGCAGGTGTGATGTCTCTCTCTATTTCTGTCTTTCAAATAAATACAAAGTAAATAAGTAATTTAAAATAATAAAGGCCTTCCCAAATAAAGTCACTCAAAAGAACCATTTGTTCGCAAAGAAAATGCAGATTTACTCATACATAATTTCCAGAAGAAATTCAATATGACACCAATGTCCAGAGATAGCTACTTAAGATTCTTATCTCTAAAATTTATTTACCTGAAATATCATTTGTTTTTCAACTATTAAAAAGTATCTCCCAAGGTCATGGATTTTTAAGTTACTGTTTTGCAATTCTCCTTCTGTTTTTACAATGCGATTTTCAAAGAGCTCAGCAATCATTGGGGACATTGAGCTGAGAGTGGACACCCTTGGGAGGCTGGCAGCTCCGGGGGCCAGCTTTGGGGCCGACTTCCGGCTGGCAATTCTTGCTTTGATTTGACCTTGCTGATCAGCTTCTCTGGCTTGCCCGGCTACAGGCGCAGCTTTCTTGAGCTCTGGCCCTGACTGAAGACTGAGAGCCAGATACCAGCTTGAAGGATTAGAGGTAGAACCTGAGTTTGCAGAGATTTCCAATTGAAGGGCTCTGAAGGGAGCTTTGTCACTAATTAAATGAGCAACTCCTGGCTGCTTTCCACCAAGGTGCTGCTAACTTTCCTTGGCCTTTGAGGGTTTCTAACATCACCTGCAATCTCATCGAAACTTTAGTTTTCCTTTTGTCGCTTTCACTCCTTTTCAAACCTGTGGGTGTCTTTCTCATCTGTGTTTTGAGCCTATGCAAGGAATGTATCTGTCTATAATGACTTTATGTGACCTGGAAAATGGTGTGTCCTTACCCCATTGAGTGTTTTCTCTTTCCCACTAACTGTTTTCTTCTTCTCACCCATAGATCTTCCCCCGGGGAGTGGGAGTTTGGTGGGTGGGACCCATAGTTATTAATGCACAGGGTGTGTGACCTCTGCTCCTGGAGGAATGTGACGTCACATCGGCCTCTGCCCAGACTTCCTAAGTCTCTTCCCAGGATGTCTTTTCTAAAGGTGACTGTGGGGCCTGCATAAAGCCGCTGCCTGCAGTGCTGACATCCCCTATGGGTGCTGGTTTGAGTCCCAGCTGTTCTACTTTCTATCTAGCTCCCTGCTAATGGGCCTGTGAAAGCAGAAGACAGTCCTAGTGCTTGGTTAATTTCTATGAGACCTCAACTCATTTTTACCATCTCCACCAATGGACAGGTGGTGAGGGGCCTGAGCAGATTGCATCACCAGCAGGTTGGCATTTGGCAAGGCGGCCATAGAGCTCACAATGAGATTGGAGTTCCAAGCTCTGGCCATACCCTTGGAATCCTCGCCTATGTGTGGGGTTTGCCCTGTGAGTGAAGCTCCAGGTTCACTTATACTGATGGCCAATGAGCTAATGAGCCGACCAAAGGATCACTAAAAGAGAAATTCAGCCCGGGTTCTTTTTATTAATATATTTTTAAAAGCCATTGAATTTTTAACTTAATTTAAAAAATGTTTTATAGGTTTAATAATTTTTTCTTCTCCACTGTTCTCAGAAGAAAAGCAACAGGGAATGGATCCATAATGTGATTTGGGCACTGTGAGATTTAGAAATTTTTAGTATTTTACTAAACATTTATCCATATCCACTTCATATGTAGATATTCTATACATAACATACAATTTTTCTTGAAAGCAGGTATACTTGGGCCATCTTCTACTGCCTTCCCAGGTGATAAGAGAAAGCTGGATTGGAAATAGAGCAGCTGGGACTTGAACCAGTGCCCAAATGGGATGCCAGCTCTGCAGGTGGCAGCTTTACCTGCTACGCCACAGCGCCAGCCTTGAGAGTATGTTTTATTCATTTAAAAAAGTTCCAGGGGCTGGCGCTGTGGTGTAGCGGGTAAAGCCGCTGCCTGCAAAACCAGCATCCCATTTAGGTGCCGGTTTGAGTCCTGGCTGCTCCACTTCTGATTCAGCTCTCTGCTATGGCCTGGGAAAGCAGTAGAAGATGGCCCAAGCCCTTGGGCCCCTGCACCCATGTGGGAGACCTGGAAGAAGCTCCTGGCTCCTGGCTTTGGATCAGCCCAGCTCTGGCCGTTGCGATCACTTGGGGAGTGAACCAGCGGATGGAGGACCTCTTTCCCCTTCTCTGCCTCTGTAACTCTGCCTTGCAAATAAATAAATAAATCTTTTTTTTAAAAAAAAAAAAAAAGTTCCATTCCAGGTACAGACTATGGAAAAGGCCAGTTACTCAAGAGAGATTTGTTGAACTGAAATGTGGAAACTGTAGAGAAGTTCTAGCAGATTTTGAAATAACTAGTGGTTCTATTATTTTAGGGTCCTTCAGCTGACCAGAAAATAATTCTGAGCTTGTTTTCCGACCCAGAAAAGCAGGCACCACCTGCTGCCTCTTCCCTTGATGACAGGAGGGACCTCAGTCCAGAGAGTTCCTGCTCAACATGGTCTGAATACGTTTAATGGCCCTGTGTGTAGTCCTAATACTTACAACTGCTTGAAACAATTACAGTCATCTGCAAGCTACTATTTTATAAGACAAGCCTACTAAATATTGATATAATACATGATAATTTTTATTACTGACACTTTAAAAATTCCTACAATCTTACAGGAAACATGGCTTTACTCTAGCCTGTAAAATGGCAAACTTTAGGCAGCTGAAATCACATGGGACCCCATTTTAAAGGAAAGTCTCAATTTATTTCCTATTATTTTCATAAGCAGTATAGAGTATGTGCACAAACCATAGTGTATGAAAAATAATGTTTAATACTTTTCTATTAAGATATTTAAGAGTTTGGTGCAATGGAATATGATACAACATGTTTGGTCTTTACATAAACAAAGATAATTCATTGATTCATTGGAAATTTCAAAGAAAGAACTTAGATTTCAACATATACATGGATAGATTTCAACATATCCATAGTTTTCAACAGTCATCTCTATATTTAGCAATCTGAGATAGTTAAACACTGCATATTCTAAAGAATTCCCAAGGGCATGACACCATACCAGGACTGTGAAACTCTGAGGGGAATCATGGTTCTAAACTGGGTGCTGTGCTCCACCCTCAGGGTGCAGTGCAAGCTGTACATATCAAACCTGTCCCAGCTTTTGCACGCTGTTGTGATGGGACTAATAACAATATTATTTTCCCTTGCTTATTGCTTTTGTCAAAACTAGCATTATACAGTTATCAGATTACAGGACATTATCTGATTCATAATGTGCTATTTTAATGTGGCTTTTGAATTATTTCCCATTAGTTGTAGGACTCAAACACAATTTTGTCTGAAAGGGGACAGATGAGAAACTCAGCTCTTTCATTTGCACTAAGTATACTTAGTGTTTTAAGGAATCCTGTAAAGGCACACACGGACCCTAGTACGGCTTGCTGAAGAAGTAAAAGAGCTTTTTTTTTAACTGACTGGTTTCTGACCACCCAAATAATTCTCTACTTAGAACTGATGCTCCTGGCCAGCGCCGTGGCTCACTTGGCTAATCCTCTGCCTGCAGCGCCGGCACTCTGGGTTCTAGACCTGGTCAGGGCACCGGATTCTGTCCCGGTTGCTCCTCTTCCAGTCCAGCTCTCTGCTGTGGCCCGGGAAGGCAATGGAGGATGGCCCAAGTGCTTGGGCCCTGCACCTGCATGGGAGACCAGGAGGAAGTACCTGGCTTCTGGCTTTGGATCGGTGCAGCGCACCGGCCGCAGCACACCGGCCATGGCAGCCATTTGGGGGATGAACCAACAGAAAAAGGAAGACCTTTCTCTCTGTCTCTCTCTCTCTCACTGTCAAACTCTGCCTGACCACTGACCACCTGCAGAAAATAAAATTCCAGGAGCTCAGGGTCAGGTCTACCATGCTGAGACCTGACACCTGATAAAGCCCAAGGGCCTCATACCCCACTCCGACCCCAAACTCCTGCCCGCTGGTGGTCACAGACTGAGCTTCTAGCTTGCCAGGAGTTACGGGAAGACCTGTGCTCTGGTAGACTGGGCTCATTTTCTCCTGTGTCACGCTGCTGGCCTTAGGTAAGGCTGGTGGGCCTCCCTGAGACTTGATGGCTTCAGGAACTGTGGGACCCAGGATGACCAGCCAGGGGCCAATCTGAATGGCCTGGGGGCCGTCTTAATCACCCTCATCCAACCTTGAGGGAGACAACAAGGACTATTTTGGAAATCAGTGAGGGGCTGGTAATAGGTGCAATGCTAGGTAGCTCCTAATGGTTTCTATCCCTAGGCAAGTTCCTGTGGACATTCTCATGAGACAAATTTGTTTTGGCATGTTTCACCATCAACTTCTCCTCATGGGCCTGCGTATATCCCTATGATTGTACAGGGCCTAGAGACTATGAGACCGAGTTGTAGGCCACTTAGGGCATGCCTGAGAAGCTGAGGCCTGCCTCCATCACTCCTACAACCTTACACAGACAGCAAGAAATCATAGGATTGTTCTGGAACTCAGTGAGAGGTTAATGAAACCTAGCATTGAGCAGATCTGAACAGTACCAGTGCCCAGGCCTTGCTTGCAGACAGAGCCTCTATACCTGTTTTGTGCCCAGTAGAGTTCTGTGATCCTGAATCATCAGCATCTGATAGGTTTATATCAGGCAGTGAGCCCACACCAGCAGGAAGACAGACCATGACAGAGTGAGCCTTGGTCCTACCTCCTCAAGGATGCGCTGGTCTTGGTGGGCTGTGGGCTCAGGATGTACTCCAGTAACATGGCATTTGTGGAGAAAGGATGAGGAGTCAGTCAGAGCCTAATGCAGGCCCTTCGAAGGCATTTCCCTATTCTACACTGAATCACACATCAACTGCAGATTTGAGACAAATTTGAGTTGGCACTAATTTTATAGGACTGAATCAGCAAAAACACATCAAGAGTGGATGGGGTGGGGCAAACTAGATAGCATAAGGTGCTGTCTAGTGTTAGATAGCAAAAGTATCCACAGGCTCGGAGGATAAGCTGCTCAGAATTTAGGACAGTTAACAAAGGAAGTCAGGTTACTAAAACTAATCCTCCAATGTGCAGATGACGTCACACATCAGTAAGAGCCAAGAACTTCCAGGGAACCATGACCTCACCTAAAGAGCAAAATAAGGTGCCAGAAGCCAACCACCTGGAAGTTGAACCTTCTAAATGCTCAGATGAACATTTCAAAATCTGTTGCCAAGAAACTCAGTGAAACTCAAGAGTACACGCATAAATGATTCAATATTCTGACAGAGATTTGGTAGAGATATGGAAATCGTTAGACAAAAATCAAGCAGAGATCCTTCAGCTGAAAAGTACACTAAGTGAAATTAAAAATGTGATAGAAGGCATCAATAGCAGAACAGATCAAACAGAAGAAGGAGTCAGGGAGCCTGAAGACAGGCTCTTTGAAAAAGTGTTGGATGAGAAAAAAGAAAAAAAATCAAGAGGAATGAAGAAAACTTATGGGAAATGTGGAATAGCATGAAAAGAGCAAATGTTTGAGTTACTAGGATTCACGCGGGACTTCAGAATGTTAGAGAACATATTCAATGAGATAATGACATAAAACTTCCCAAACCTAGATTAAATATAAAGAGAATACTCTGAAAGCTGCAAGAAAGAAAGAAGCAAATAATACATAAAAGGGTTCTAATTTCTCTGACTACAGATTTCTGAGCAGAAGCCTTACAGGCTAGGAGGGAATGGGATGAAGCTTTTATGGTGTTAAAAGGAAAAAATTGTCAGCCAAGAATACTGCATCTGGGGGCTGATGTTGTGGCTGACGCTGCTTACAATGTCCCCATCCCATAATGGAGTGCTGGTTGGAGGCTCAGCTGCTCCATTTCTAATCCAACTTCCTGCTAATGTGCTTAGGAAGGCAGTGGAAGATGGGCCTCTGTTACCCATATGGGAGACCAGGATGGAGTTCCTGGTTCCTGGCTTTGGCCTGGCCCAGCCCGGGCCATTGCATCCATTTAGGGAGAGATGAGGAGTCAGAGCCTAATGCAGGCCCTTCGAAGGCACATCAAGAGTGGATGGGGTGGGGCAAACTAGATAGCATAAGGTGCTGTCTAGTGTTAGAGATAGAAGATCTCTCTCTCTCTCTTTCGTTTCCTCTCTGTCACACTGCCCATTAAATAAGTAAATCTTTTTTAAGAATGAATGCTGTGTCTGGCAAAGCTGTCCTTCAGATATGAGAGACAGATAAAGACGTTCCCAGACAAACAAAAGCTGAGAACATTTATCACCATCAGACCTGTCTTGCAAGAAATGCTAAAGGCAGTTCTTCAAACTGAAAGAAACTGATGCTAATAAGTAAGAACAAAATATCAGACGGTAGAAAACTCACCTTCTGTTAAGAGTAACTAAAGAAACAAATTCAGAATGCCCTAATAGTGTGATTTTGATGTGTAAACCATTTAAATATTTGCTGTGAAGTAAAAAAAAAAAAAAAAACACAAAAACTAAAAACTATAATGTCTACATTAAAATGTTAAGAGACATGCAATACAGAAAGAGGTCACATGTAATGTCAAAAATTCAAAATGTGGGGGAGGACTGGAGCACAAATGTGGAGTGCTTTATTAGGATTTCTTAACTGTTTTCTGTTTGTCTCTTTCCCTGTCTTTATAACCAGTGTTGTTGTCATTTCAATACAGATTGTCATAGCCAAAAGATTTTTGTAAGCCTCATGATAACCACAAAGAGAAACCTATAGCAGACTTGCCAAAAATAATAAGCAAGGAATCAAAGTATACCATTAGAGAAAATCACTTAACCACAAATGAAAAATGTGAGAGAGGGAGAAAGAAAGGAAACACAATAAAAATACAAAGTAAGTATTAAAATAGTAGTGGTAAGATTCTGCCTATCTTAATTACCTTAAATATCGACAGACTAAATTCCCCAATAGAAAGACACAGCATGACCAAATTGATTTAAAATGGGACTCAACTATGTGTTGCTTACAGGAAACTCACTTCACTTCTAAGGACACACGTAGACTGAAAGTAAAATGATGCAACAAGATGCAAAGGGAATCCAAAAGAAAGCATAAGCAGACATACTTCTATCAGATAAGATAGATTTTAAATCAAAATCACTAATAAGAGAACACAAAAGTCATTATATAATGATACAAGATTCAACCTAGCAAGAGGAAATAATACTTGTAAATAATATGCACCCAGAAGTACAGCCTCAAATACATGAAGCAAATATTAATAGGCTATAGGAAGAGACAAATTTCAAAATAATAATAGGGAACTCTAACACCCCACTTTCATAAATGGACAGGTCAATGAGACAGAAAATTGACAAAGAAATAGCTGGATTAAATTGTACCCTACATTGATTGGACCTAACAGACATCTACAGAGCTTTACATTCAACAGCTGAGTATACACATTCTTCTAAATAGCAACATGCAACATTTTCCAGGATAGATTATATGGTAAGTCATAAACAAGTCTCAACAAATTTAAAAAAATAGAAATTATATCTATCTTTTTTTTCTGACAACAATGGAATAAAAAAAGAAATCAATAACAACAGAAACTTTGGAAACTTCACAGATATATGGAAATTTAAAAAAATGCTAATCCTGGACAATCAATGGATCAAAGGAGAAATTAAGAAGGAAATTTTAAAGGTTCTTGAAATGAATGAAAATGTAAACACAGCATACCAGCGCCTGTGAAATACAGCAATAGTGGTTCAGGAGCGAAATATATAGCAATCAAAGCCTGCATCAAAAAACCAGAAAGAACTCAAATAAACAACTTATCAATGTACTTCAAGGAACTAGAAAAAGAAAAACAAATCAAATCCAAAATTGGTAATAGGAAATACAAAACTCAGAGCATAAATAAATAAATACAAAAGAAACTAATGAAATGACGAGCCAAATGAAAAGATGAAAAAAGTGACAAACCTTTAGCTATTCTAATCATGAAAAAAGGATTTGAATATATAAAATCAGAGATGAAAATGGAGACATTGCTACTGACACCACACAAATAAAAAAGATTGTTAGAGATGACCGTAAACAACTACTGGCAAGAAATTTGATAACCTAGGAAAAATGGACAAATTCTTAGACACATATTCCTTATCAAGATTGAGTCATTTGGGGCCTGCTCTGTGGTGTAGTGGGTAAAGCTTCTGCTCATGGTGCCGGCATCCATATGGGTCCAGGTTCAAGTCCTGGCTGCTCCACTTCCAATCCCGCTCTCTGCTAATGTACCTGGGAAAGCAGCAGGAGATGGCCCAAGTGTTGGCCCCCTGCTACCCACATGGGAGACCTGGATAAAGCTCTTGGCTGCTGGCTTTGGCCCGGCCCAGCCCTTGCCATTGCAGCCGTTTGAGAAGTGAACCGTGGATGGAAGATCTCTCTCTATTTTTCCCTCTCTCTCTATAACTCTGCCTATCAAATAAAAAAAAAAAACTTTTTTGTTTGTTTAAAAAGCAGAGTTACAGAGAGAGAAGAGATACACAGAGAGAGAGAGAGAGGGAGAGGGAGAGAGAGAGAGCGAGCATAGTCTTTCATCCACTGGTTCACTCCCCAAATGGCTGCAATAGCCAGGACTGAGCCAGGCTGAAGCCAGGAGCCAGGAGCCACTTACTGGTCTCCCAAATGGGTGGCAGGGGCCCAAGTACTTGGGCCATCCTCTGCTGCTTTCCCAGGCACATTACTAGGGAGCTGGACTGGAAGTGGAGCAGCTGGGACTCCAACTAGTGCCTATATGAGATGCCAGTGCTGCAGGCCACAGCTGGTTTTTTTGTTTGTTTTTTCAAATTTTGCTACATCTTTGCTCCATATTAAAGTTTCAGCAATTGTTTCCTTTTTTTAAGATTTATTTTTATTTATTTGAAAGACAGGGTTATAGAGAAAAGTAGAGACAGAGAGAGAGGTCTTCCATCTGCTGGTTCACTCCCCAGATGGTCGCAATGGCCAGAGCTGCGCCTATCCGAAGCCAGGAGCCCGGAGCTTCTTCTGGGTCTCCCATGCTGGTGTAGGGGCCCAACGACATGGGCCATCTTCTACTGCTCTCCCAGGCCATAACAGAGAGCTGGATTGGAAGAGGAGCAGCCGGGACTAGAACCGGAGCCCATATGGGATGCTGGCACTTCAGGCCAGGGCTTTAACCCACTGCGCCACAGCACCAACCCCAATAAATAAATATTTTTTTAAAAAATTGAGTCATTTTAGGTAAGCTATATTTTTCTAAACATTTTGTTCGTTTCACTGAAGCTCTCAAATTTGAAGCTTTTTCAAATTTAATTCATTTATAATTTCTTTTTGATGTGTGCAATTTCTTTAGCTATGCCCTTCTTCCTGTTTTAACATTGTTTTCCTTTGTATCTGAAAAATCTTTATTTCTCCTCATTTGTTAATGCAGGTTTCATTTGTAGAGCAGTTTTAGCTCCATAGCAGAAAGCATAAGTTTTCATATATCCCCTTCATCCACATATGCAGTTTCCCCTACCATCAGTGTCCCACACTGCAGTGCTCCATTCATTAGAACCGATGAGCCAATACTGACCCATCATTGCCACCCAAATCCATAGTTTACATGGAACTCATTCTTAGTGTTGTATATTCTATGGGCTTGGCAAATGTATAATGAAATTTATCTACTTTTATAGAATTATACTTTCATTGCCCTGAAAATTCTCTGTGCTCTGCTTATTTCTCCAGAGAGAGAGAGAGAGAGAGAGAGAGAGAGAGAAATACTGGTGTCTTTGTTGTTTTGATGTGTACTTTCCTAGTAACGTATGATGCTGAGCATATTTTTGTAAACCCTGTCATCTGTAAATCTTTGGTAAGGTACCTCTTTAGGTGTCCTGCCCAATTTTAGAGTTGTCTTCTAATTGTTGAGTTTTAATAGCTCTTTGTATAACTACCCTTTACCAATATATCTTATGCAAAATTTCCTTCATGTGTTTTTGCCTTCCCATTTGCTTGACAGTTTCTTTTGCAGTTCACAAGTTTTTAATTTTAATAACTTATCCATCTTTCTTTTATGGATTATTACTCTGGTGTTATATATATAAAAAGTAATTGCCAAATCCAAGGTCATCTAGATTTTTCTTTAAGTTATCCTTTGGGAATTTTATGTTTTACATTTAGGTCTGTGACCCATTTTCAATTGGTTTTTGTGAAGCATGTAAGGTTGATGTAGATTCATTATTTTGCACATGGATTTCCAGTTGTCCTAGAACTGTTTTGTTGAGAAGACTATCCTTTCTCCATTGAATTTCCTTTTCCCCTTTGCTGAAGGTAAGATTATATTTCTGTAGGTCTATATCTGGGTTTTCTAATCTGTTCCACTTATCTATATATCATTTTTGGCACTATAACCCTGTCTTGATTGCTATAGTCTTCGAGTCAGGTCCTGTCAGCCTTCGTTAATTCGTCTCGTTCAATAATGTTTTGTTTATTCTGGGTCTTTTGTCTCTCCATATAAATTTTAGACTCAGATTGTCAATATCACAAAACAATTTGCTGAGGAGCTGCTGGTTTGGACTGCTGCCTGTGATGCCAGCGTCCCATATGAGTGCCGATCTGAGTCCCGGCTGCTCTGCTTCTGATCCAGCTTCCTGACAAGGAGCCCAGAAAAGCAGCAGAGGGTGGCCTGGGTACTTGGGCTCCTGCCACCCTTGTGAGAGACCCAGATGGAGTTGCTAGTTCCTGGCTTCAGCCTGGTCCAGCATCGGCCACTGCAGCCATTTAGAGGTGAACCAGAGGAAGGAAGATCTCTCTTATCTGTCTCTTGCTCTCCTTCTCTCTAACTCTGCCTTCCAAACAAATAAGTAAATAAAAATCTTTTTAAAAATTTGCTGGAACTTTGAGATCACATTAAATCGATCGATAAAGTTGAGGGAAAATACTATTTTAGGATTAATGATTCCCATGAATTCCTGACCATGAATGTGGGCTGTCTCTCCATTTACTTAGTTTTCCTTTGATTTTTTCATTAAAGTTCTGTTTTTCCTGAAATAGATCTTCTATACATTTTGCTCCATTTATACTTAAAAATTTCATTTGAGAGTGTTAACATAATTGGTGGAGGTCTTTAATACTAATACTTTTTTTATTTATATACTCACTTTTATTATCAGTCTTGCCCTGGGTTTGACAATTTAGTCTTTTCATGATTAATTTTTGTATTTTATTTTATTTTATTTTTTAAAGATTTATTTATTTATTTGAAAGTCAGAGTTACACAGAAAGAGGAGAGGCAGAGAGAGAAAGAGGTTTTCCATCCTCTGGTTCACTCCCCAATTGGCTGTAACAGCCAGGGCTGGGCCAGTCCAAAGCCAGGAGCCAGAAGCTTCCTCTGGGTCTTCCCATGTAGGTACAGGGGCCCAAGGACTTGGACCGTCTTCTACTGCTTTCCCAGGGCATAACAGAGAGCTAGATTGGAAGTGGAGCAGCTGGGACTTGAACTGCTGCCCATATAGGATGCCGGCACTGCAGGCGGCGGCTTTACCTGCTACGCCACAGCTCTAGCCCTAATTTATGTATTTTAAAGACATAATTAATTTCTACTCATTCATGTTATTTTTTTATGTTGCTGTTTAAACAATTTGTAAGATAGATACTTACCTCATTAACTTTCAGTCTTTTATGAAGAATTTTTCTGAGTTAAAAATCTTCTAATTTTCACTGTACTTTCTTCTTTGCTCAACACTGTATTTATAAATGCTTTTTTAGAATTTCAAGCAGATAGATATTTCTAGTATCTTAACTGGTAAAATTTCTAGTTAACTTTTCTATGTTCAAGGAATCTGATGTGAAAAAAAGAATCTGATATGCGTGATAGAAATCTATAAGAATTTGTTAAGATATGATTTACATTCATAAATGCTGCCCATGTATTTGAAAACAATGCATGGTCTGCAGCGCTTGGACACATTTATATATATGAGTATCTATCCATCTCCATTGAGTTTTTTCAACCTATATTCTTGATTTTTTCTCATGTGCTTTATTAGTTACTAAGAGATATGAACTTCTTTTGTAACTGTGATTGCTGCATCCTATATTGTGAGGTTATCAGTTCATAATAGTCTAAAATTATCTTCCCTGCGAGTTAAACATTCACTGTAATTATTGATTTATATATGCCACATTATTTGTAGTTTTCTATTTCTCTTTTTTGGCATTCCTTTTAATTTTTTTTTATCAATTTGGAAGTTACACATTTTCTCTGTATAGTTTTAGTCATTACCCTAGAAATCATAACTTGGACACTTAATTTATCCAAGACTAAACTTCATTAGTAAAAATAATTTAAAAAAATAAAATTATATACGAGTTCTGAAAGTAGGAACTTTAACTCTATTACTTTTTTAAAAAAAATGTATTTATTTATTTGAGAGGCAGAATCACAGAGAGAGAGAGAGAGAGACAGAGAGACAGAGAGATCTGCTGGTTCACTCCCCAAGTGGCCTTAACTGCCAGGGCTGGGCCAGGCCGAAGCCAGGAGCCAGGAGCCAGGAGCTTCTTCCAGATCTCCCACATGGGTGGCAGGGGCCCAAGCCCCTGGGCCATCTTCTGCTGCTTTCCCAGGAGCATTAGTAGGGAACTGGTTCGGAGGCAAAACAGCCAGAACTTGAAGTGGCGTGCCCTTAAGGGATACAGGTGCAGGTGGCCACTTAACCTGTGTTGTGCCATGATGCCAGCCCCTCTCTGCCCCTTCTTGACTTAGAGGGTTATTGTGCTAAAATACTGTAAGATATTATGATTGCTATTTTATTCACTTTGTTCCTCACTCTGATCACTTTGCTTCTGTGTCAACTACATTCTTTAAACTGTCTTTTAGAGAGGGTCTCCTTATGGTAACACTTTCCAGTTTGCATTTTCTGACAATGTGTTTTTCTCCTGGTCTTTAAAGGATATTTAAATCTAGCTTAGTAACTTTGGGTCCATCCTCCCAACCCCCCATAATACTGAAGAAACATTCCACTGTATTCTGTCCTTTTCGAAGAGTCAGCTGGCAGGCCAACTGTTGATCTTTGTAAGATAATTTGGCTTTTTCTTTTTCTAATGAATTTCTCTTGTCTTCATTTTTTTTGACAGGCCTGACTATGGCTTATTATTTGTCTTCTTGATAATTGTTGGTTTTCTTGATTCTGTGATTGTCATCTTTCCTGGAAAAAGTCTCAATTGTCATCTCTTCAACTACATGGGGTCTTCATAAAAATCCTGTGCATATTTTTCATAATAAGCATTCATAGAAAATGCATATTAGGAAAAAAAAACTTATGCACGGATTTAATTTTTTTTCCAAAATAAACTTATACTAACTTGGTATAATGTTCTGAGCAGGATCTAGTTTTAGGCACTAAGAAGTTTGAAAACAGCCCTCAGCTGAACAATAGGAATTTTGCTGAAATTAAAGCAAGAACAAATACCAGATCTATGGTAAAGGTTGGGTAAAAGACTGGTGAAATAACTGATACCTTATGAAAAATTTATGATGACAATAACTTAATTAACTCAAAAGTTTACGAATGGATAACACATTTTCAGATGAGACAGGATGATTTTGAAAGTGAAGACCACAGTGAAAGACCACCAACACCAATTTGCAAGGAAAATATTCATCTTGTTCATGCCCTAATTTAAAAAGACCTAGCAGAAATGATAGCCAACATTATAGATATCTCAATTGATTCAGCTCGCACAAGTCTGAGTGAAAAAACTAAAGTGTAGAAAACTTTCTGCTCAATGGGTGCTGTGCTTATGTCAGTTGCAGAAAAAAAGCAGAGCTTCTAATGGAAATTTTAAATGAGTAGGATCAAGATCTTGAAGTATTTCTTCCAGGAATTGTAGGAGATGAAACACGGCTTTAGCATTATGATCCTGAGATCCTGAGGACAAAGCACAATCAAAGCAATGGCTATTAAGACGTAGAAGTGGTCCAATCAAAGTAAAGCAGACTGGTTAAAAGCAAAATTCATAGAGCAACTGTGGGGTTCTTTTTTCATTTGTTTTTCGTTTTCTGGTTTTTTTTTTTTTTTTTTTTTTTGAGGGGCTGGTGGTGTGGTGCAGCAGGTGGAGCCACTGTCTGCAACACTGACATCCCATATAGGATAGTTTGTTCTAGTTCTAGGTGCTCTGCTTCCAATCCAACTCCCTGCTAATGCTCTTAAGAAAGTAGAGGAGGATGGCCCACGGATCCTGATACCTCTGTGGGAGTTCTGGGTGGAGTTCTGGGCTCCTGACTTTGGCTTGGCCCAGCCCTGGTATTGCAGTCATCTGGGGAGCTAAGCAGCAGAAGCCTGATCTTTCTCTCTCTGTGTCTCCCTCTCTGGGTCATCCTGCCTTTCAACTAACTAACTAACTAACCTACTAACTAAATCTTTTATATAGACCCTTCAACAGGAGAGTTTGTTGTCTGTCCCTTAATATGAGTAATGGTTTAAAATTTTCCTGTTAAAGCTGTCATTTTGACATTATCTTATATGTTGTACAATACTTCGATTACTCGTTAACATACATTTATAGAATATCTGATTTAGATATCTTTATGGTAGACATTAGTACTGCTTGTAAATAACTGGTACTTTCCCCTTTCCTTATACATCCTGTCCCCTGTGACTATTCCTGGACAATAAATTTGCAAACTGAGACAGTTGTTCAAACTCTTTCCTTTTTCCTTGGCACAGCAATGGTTAACCTTTGCGCCAGCAGTCAGGTTCCTTCAGTGACCTTGGTGAACAGAGCCCCCTGCTGATCTAGTGTCTTAATCAGCTTGGGCTGTCACCAATTCCATAGACTGGGTGGCTGAATCCACAGACTTTGTTCCCCTGGCTGCAAGTTTGAGATCAGGGTGCCAACATAGTTGGGTTCTAGAGAGGGCTTTCTTTCTGGTGGTTGCCTTCTCTTTGTGCTCACGTGGCAAATCCTTGGTACATATGCAAGGGAAGAGGGAGAAGAAAGCAAGTTCCCTGGTGTCTCTTCTTACAAGGTCACTAATCCCATCGTGAGGCCCCACCCTCATGACCTAAACCTAACCACCTCCCAAAGGTTCCAGCTCCAAGTTCCATAATAACGGGAGTCAAAGCTTCAGCAGATGAATCAGAAGCTGCCGCACAAGGGCCGACATTGAGGCGTAACAGGTTAAGCCACCACCTATGATGCCGGCATCCCACATGGGTGCCGGCTCATGTCCTGGCTGCTCCACTTGTAATTCAGCTCCCTGCTAATGCACCTGGGGAAGCAGTGGAGGAGGGCCTAAGTCCCTGCGTCCCTGCACCCACATGGGAGACCTGGGTGAAGCTCCCGAAGCTCTGGCTCCTGGCCATGGTGGCCATTTGGGGAGTGAACCAGCGGATGGACGCTCTCTCTCTCTTTCTCTCTCTTTCTCTGGTTCTCCTTCTCTCCAAAACCCTGCCTTTCAAATAATATAAATAAATATTTAAAATATAAAATGAATTAATATTTAAATTATACAAATAAATATAAACATATAAAAGAGGATGTGCTCAGAGGACACACAGCTCAGTCCACCGTGGTGGGTTTGCAGCATCAGAGAGAACTAATGTGGTGACGAGATCTGGGGACTGTTTGTTACCACAGCATAACTTCAACCACCCAGACTGATATCTCTTGGTAGGTGAATAGATTTTAATTTAAAATAAATAGTGATGCCAGCGCTTAGCACAACATGACTGTATATGGAAAAGTTGGTGACAGGGCTGTTATTAAGTGTTTTCTCTGTGGAAATGCAAATCTTTAGAACATTGTGCTTTCTTGGGGCCAGCACTGTGGTATAGCAGGTAAAGCCACCGCCGGAAGTGCCGGCATCCCATATGGCACCGGTTCAAGTCCTGGCTGCTCCACTTCCATTCCAGCTCTCTGCTTTGGCCTGTGAAAGCAGTGGAAGATGGCCCAAGGCCTTGGGCCCCTGCACCTCGTGGGAGACCCAGCAAAAGCTCCTGGCTCCTGGCTTCAGATCAGCGCAGCTCTGGCTGTTGCAGCCAATTGGCGAGTGAACCAACAGATGGAAGACCTCTCTCTCTGTCTCTCTCTCTGCCTCTCCTTCTCTCTGTGTAACTTTGACTTTCAAATAAATAAATAAATATTTTTTAAAAAAGAATATTGTGCTTATCTCCTGCTGACCTTCATAATCAATTATTAAACCTGTGACAATAACATGACATCAGCAGAATCAACTTTTTTCTGTGGTTTTGATCCTGAAGGGTAGACAGTGAAAGTAGCTGCTTAAACAGCCTTCATACGTACCATGGATTCATATGTCTGTTGCAACGTGAAGCTTGTCTTTGATTATCTTGACTCTCTTCTGGAGTAACCAGAATGCTAATCTTAAGAAATTCTGCCTATAGATATTTAGAGTCATTTGGAAATTGACCATACAAATGTCAAGTACATGGATTTCAAATCTTTTATTATCACAAGCCTTCGCTAAGAGGTTTCAAGGTTCCTCTAAACCTAAAAGTCCTTTAGAGAACTTAAAATGAAGAGAATTGTTCAATAGTGGGTTAATATAATTGGTGTTGTAATTAACACATGGAAACCAGCCTTTATCAACAGTTGCTGACATGAGCACAGGTGCCAATGATTCTACTGCCTAATGATAGGAACAGAGCATTCTCACAAAAGGAACTATGTGTATACATACATACAATGTTTTAGTGAAATGCCTTTGCAATGGGATTATTTATGCCAGATGGACTCAAGTGCAATCCATCAACCACCTCTATTTGAACACCAATAAAGGGCAACAACTCTAAAGAGATCAAGAACAAAATCACTCTTGGAAGGCACTGCAATAGCAAAGGTGGCTTGGGGTTCATTGGCCTTGGATTCAACCTCCAGATATGCCACTCCCAAGCTGTGTGACAGCAGACCACTTAACCTTTCCAAAACCAGCATTCTTATCTGTAAAATCACACCCACCTCACTGAGCTATTGTGAGAAACAAAAATAGGAGCTGGCATATAGCAAAAGTTACCTGTTTTACGATGATGATGATGATGATGATGATGATGATGATTGGGTGCCAGTACTGTGGTGTAGAAGGTTAAGCCTCCACTTGCAGCGCTGGCATCCGCTATGGGTGCCGGTTTGAGTCCCAGCTGCTCTACTTCTGAGCTAGGTCCCTGCTAATGCACTGGGAAAGCAGCAGAAGATGGCCCAAGTGCTTGGGCCTCTGTTCCCACGTGGGAGACCTAAAAGAAGATCCTGGCTCCTGGCTTCAGCCTGGCCCAGCCCTGGCCATTGTGGCCATTTGGAGAGTAAACCAGTGGATGGAATCATCTGGAAACTGATTATCTCTCTCTCCTTCTCTGTATTTCTACTTTTCAAGTAAATATTTTAATAAACTTATCTTTTTAAAAAAGATTTATTTATTTATCTATTTAAAAGGCAGAGTTACAGAGAGGGAGAGGCAGAGAGTGAGAGGGGTCTTCCATTCACTGGTTTACTCCTCAGATGGCCACAATGGCCAGAGCTGTGCTGATCCAAAACCTGAAGCCAGAAGCTTCTTCTGGGTCTCCCATGTGGGTGCAAGAGCCCAAGGACTTGGGCCGTCTTCTGCTGCTTTCCCAGGCCATAGCAGAGAGCTGGATCAGAAGTGGAGCAGCCGGGACTTGAATCGGTGCCCATATGGGATGCCGGCACTGCAGGCTGTGGCTTTACCCACTATGCCACAGCACTGGCCCCCATAAAGGTTATTTTAAGGATACAGATAACTAGCCAGATGAAGAGATGCACAGGATGAAGTCTGCAAGGGTCTTGAGCTAAGGAGCTTCCATGGCCAAGGATTTGTTCCTCCTGGCGTAGGGATGAGGTCTTATTTACCCTCCTATGAGTTTCCATGGGTTCCGCTCTCCAGAAGCCCTCTGAATCCTGTTCTTTTGGGCTTTTATGGAGATGTCATCGCATATGCAGGACGGAAGCATGGACAACCATGTAGAAATGTGAATGGATGAAAAGGGAATGATCTAATGCTAGAAGACCGGAACCCAGTGAGGCCTGACTGTTCAGATTCTTTTGGGTTTTGCTGTATTCATTTCTCCCAAGTATGGCACAGGATCCCTTCTGAAGTGAAGATCTTGTGATTTGTTATCAGAGAATATTTTTGTGGACACCTCCAAGACAGAAATGTGGGGAAAGATTAGAATATATTTCTATTTCCTGTGGTCTGGCTTGGTGAGAGAAACGAGAGCAGGAGAGAGTGGGAGAGGTAGGGAATGCTTTCTTTCTTTTTTTTAAAGATTTTATTTTTTTATTTGACAGGTAGAGTTACAGACAGTAAGAGAGAGAGAGAGAGAGAGAGAGAAAGGTCTTGCTTCTGTTGGTTCACTCCCCAAATGGCCGCTATGGCCAGAACTACACCAATCCGAAGCCGGGAGCCGGGTTCTTCCTCCCAGTCTCCCATGCGGGTGCAGGGGCCCAAGCACTTGGGTCATCTTCCACTTCCCTCCCGGGCCACAGCAGAGAGCTGGACTGGAAGAGGAGCAACCGGGACAGAATCCGGCGCCCCAACCAGGACTAGAACCCAGGATGCCTGCGCCACAGGTGGAGGATTAGCCAAGTGAGCCACGGCGCTGGCTTTCTAAGGCTTAAAGCACTTCAACGTTACAATAAAAAGCTTCCTCTTGAGTTTGCTCTGCTTCAAGCTCTCTGCTGTGGCCCGGGAAGGCAGTGGAGGATGGCCCAAGTGCTTGGGCCCTGCACCCCGTGGGAGACCAGGAGGAAGCACCTGGCTCCTGGCTTCGGATCAGTGCAGCTCCAGCCGTAGCGACCATTTGGGGAGTGAACCAATGGAAGGAAGACCTTTCTCTCTGTCTCTCTCTCTCACTGTCTAACTCCATCTGTCAAATAAATAAAAAAAAAAAAAATTGTGTAGACTCGACCTATGCATTCCCCACCCCCACCCCCCACCACAAGTAGTTAAGGCACCACTGATTTATGCCAGGAGGCTGTAGGTCAGGCCACAGGTTGAGTCAGAAGCAACACTGATAGACAGAGCTTGTCTGCAGAGGTGCACTAAGGCTTGTTCCACAGGCTCCTCAGCTGCATTTCTCACTTAACGTGAAGTGTGCTGGCTAAGCAGTTGCTTTTCTGGGTGCAGGCTCATTTGAGGAAAATCTGCCTCACAGGATCTGGGCCTGCACTCTCCATCTGAGGCCCTTGATTCTCTCTTAACTCCAAGAGATCAGAATCCAAGCGTTCCAGGTCCAAGGCACCTGACCCGGAGTAGGACCTTGCTGCCATGAAGCTCCAGGCCACACAGTTTGGAGTGCGGACACATTTCGGGGGTGCGGACTGTATGCTCATTCAGTAGGACTGCCTTATAGCACAGAAGCCAAAGATTCCCAGCGTTACAGCCTCAGTTGCACCAGTAACCTACTCAAGCCAGCTTTCACTCAGCCAAGTCCTGTGGTTGTTACGAATGCTCAGGGCAACACTGACTCCTGCGAGGAATGGCAAAACAATGAAAGACAGTCCCCGCCCTCAAAGAGTCAGCTATATCTTTGTAAGTAAGATTCACACAGGGAAACATCGAGATCTTACACGGCCACATGTGATTCATGCGCCATGAGTCAGCCAGAACGCAGTTCCTGTGGTGATCTAGGGAAGTGACCTATGGCCAAGCTGCAGCACTCCTAATACCTGCTCAGACCAGATGGTTACCTATGGCTAATCCCCACACAAAGGCTCCTTTTAGGCACAAAGTTTGGTCACATTTCCCTGGCACACAGTCCACGGCAAGATGTACTTTTCATGGATCAGAATTACAGCAACAAGAAAATAAAACAGAGGCAATTAACCCCACAAAATCAAGAGATCGAGGAACAAGGCTTTTTCCCAGTAAGCGTTCTGCAGTTGAGAGTTTTGCAGAATGCCCCCAAGAGTGTCCTTCACCGTAGCCAAGGCTTATTGCCATTGTGTCACAGGTGCGCACTCTTGGGGTCGGATGGGGAAGTGTCTCAGTAACTGGCTCCTTCCACAGCGTGGTCCAGAGCTGGCCATTTGCCTTCTGGGGTTTTCCAATTCGCTTCAAAAAAAAAAAAAAAAAAAAAAGTTCTCAACAGCTTGGCTTCCCCAGAAGAACAGCAACGTGTCCGTGGAGAAGCTTCCCTTCAGGGGTCTTCGACACACACCTGCCCCCAGGAAGCCACAGCCACACTCAGCCAGGCAAATGACAAGCAGAACAGGGAAGACGATTGATGCTTATCAACACGCAGGTGCTGTGTGACGCTTGGCACCTCATCGTTGGTATTAACAACTGTAGGCTGATGATGGGTCACAATGTTTGTCCATTCACAGATATGCCTTTGTGGTTAGACAATTTAAAAACAGCTCCTGGCAAGTGGTTTTGTTCTCCCACATCCTGCTTTCCAATTTCACACTCACAGATACACAAGAGAAGATATTTTGTCTCCTTTTTGACTGCTAGTTCTTATCCCTTGAAAGGCTAGTGAATAACTCAAGTTCTGCCTGACCAAGCTCTCCAAAGGATGACTCCATTGCCACAAAAGGAAGCTAAGAATCCTTGATAAGGAATTTGGCTTGGAATACACTTGATGGCAATGCTTAGATCATTACCTTGGACTGACCCAAATAAGTTGCAGAACAAAATTTTAGTGATGGTCATTACTCTTTACATCAATGCCTCTTACTTCATGCCTTGTGCTTTTCCATGCATATCTTACTTAGCTGCAGTCCTTTAGGGGTGGGCATTATTTCTACCGTTTTGCAAAAAGAGGAAACTTGGGATCAAAGGAGTTAAGTCACTTGTGCCAGTTGGAGTGTACACTTAGGATCGCCAGTTGTTCACCACAGCTCAGGTTGTTTGAAAAGGTTACTGGCTGGCTTAGGGAAATGTGACTTCAACTTCTTGGAAAAAGAGTAAAAATATCAAGACCAGGCCGGCACTGTGTCATAGCAGGTCAAGTTGCTGCCAGCAATACTGGCATCCCATATGGGTGCTGGTTCAAGTCCTGGCTGTTCCACTTCCAATCCAGCTCCCTGTCGATGTACCTGGGAAGGCAGCAGAAGATAGTCCAAGTCTTTGGGCCCCTGCACCCATGTGGGAGACCCAGAGGAAGCTCCTGGCTCCTGGGTTCCAATCAGCCCAGCTCTGGCCCTTGTGGTCATTTGGGGAGTGAACCAGTGGATAAAAGATCTCTCTCTGTCTCTCTCTCTCTCTCTCTCTGCTACCACCTTTCTGTAACACTTCCTTTCAAATAGACAAATAATTCTTTAAAAAAGTCAAGACCTGTCAGTTTTTCATTGATAGGATTTATGAAATCTTCTCAGATTTATTCTCTAATATGAATGTTAATATGCTTTGTCTGTCAAAGTTGTCATTTTCCCCCCTTTAACAAGTAGTTCCTCTTGTATTCTATATGAACAGACTTCAACTGTATTGGAGAAAACAAATACATTACAATATTGACATTTTACATCACTGTGTAAAAAACATTCTCCCTCTGTAAATTGTTCATAAAAATCATTGTATTGGGGGCTGGCGCCGTGGCTCACTTGGCTAATCCTCCGCCTGCGGCGCTGGAATCCCATATGGGCGCCGGGTTCTAGTCCTGGTTGCTCCTCTTCCAGTCCAGCTCTCTGCTGTGGCCCGGGGAAGGCAGTGGAGGATGGCCCAAGTGCTTGGGCACCTGCACCCGCATGGGAGACCAGAAGAGGCACCTGGCTCCTGGCTTCGGATCAGCGTACCTCTGGCTGTAGCAGCCATTTGGGGGGTGAACCAACGGAAGGAAGCCCTTTCTCTCTGTCTCTCCCTCTCACTGTCTGTAACTCTACCTGTCAAATAAATAAATAAAAAATCTTTAAAAAATTATTGTTATTTATCAGGTAGCTGAAAAGGCATTGGGTTTCAGCTGTTTGCTACTTAAAGTCGTGTAGTCTTGGGGAAGAAGCAAGAATTCTAATCTTCATCGGAAGATTGTTGGAAGAATTTTTGAAAAGCTAAAAAGTAAAGCACTTTGTAAATTTTAAGATGCTATGCAAATGTAGCATATTTTCAATTACCAATAAATGATAATTATATGTTATATATTGTCATATATACATTACATATATTATACTATGATGTAACTATATTACAAGTGTAAGATAATTATTGCATGGAGTTAGGAGCTAAAGAAAAGATGATTGTCCACCTGCTGCAAAGGATTGATCAGACTTATCTAAATGCTGGATCAAAAGACAAAGATATGGCTATAGGAAAGTGAGAGAAAGTGGGAGAGGTAGAGGGAACACCTGGGAAGCTGAAAAAATGTGAGAATGTAGATAATTTGTGAATTTCAGAAATGGTGGCAGGAACTGTCCTGTGGTTGAGCTAATGATTACAGCTAGAGACTCCTAATTATCCAGCAGATTTCCTGCAGAAGTGCTAACAAGACTTAGGCGGCAGGCTCATTTAACTCGCTGATGACTCACAGATGGGCATTATAGTTAGTATGACGGATGAGAAAATCATGATTTAAAATAATTTTCAGTCATGGAATGCTGGTATTTGTGAGACATTTTTATATAAGAATGACAGAAACTTGTTAAAAGGACCTGAGGAGTAAGAGGGACACCCAAGATGATTAAGAAGCCAAACAGCTAAAAGAGCTAAAAGCAAGTTTGCTGGAGTCAGGACACCCAGGTTTAAGCCCCAACTCTGCTGCCTATTAGCAGGGAAAGGAACGGGCTAGTTACTACCTCTGCTGTGCGTCAATTTCATGAAGTTAATTAAATGAGATAATACGTGGTTATCAGCTTTGCACAGTGCGTGAGCCATATGGTCAGCCCTACAGAAGGTTTAACGTGGATGTGGCCCTCGGTTCCTCGGACATGAGGGATATGACAGGGAGAGAGGGAGTGGTCATATCAGCAACAGAAGTCACTGCGGTAAGTGTCCAGCTGCTCCACCCTCCGCGCAGAGGCGATGGGCGAAGCTGCCACTCAGAAACCGGGACTTGAGGGGGAAGAACGAAGGCTGCGCCCAAGGAGAGACAGCCGGGGCCAAGGTCCACCGCCAGAGGACTGTCCCCTTCTCTGCCCAAGGCGGGGAGTAAGGAGCCCTTCCTTCACCCAGGAGGGATTTAACTTCTACAGCCTCCAGCCCCCGAACCCCGCGGACCTCCTCCCGCGTCCCCTGGTCCCTCACGCCCTCCTGCCCGCGGCAGCGGACCTCCAGGCCGGATGGCGGCGCTGTGCGATCCAGAGGGCACTAGCGGGGAAGCAGGCCACGCCCGACGGAGCGCCGGAAGTGACGCGCAGCTCGCGCCCGATGGCGGAAGTTCCGCCGCCGCAGCACGCTGTGCTGTCTCCTCGTGCAGTCCATTGCTGGCATGGCGCACTACAACTTTAAGAAGATCACCGTGGTGCCGTCCGCCAAGGTAGGCGGCTCTGGAAAGACCTCCTTACCTATCGTCCTTTTCCTTAGCCGAGTCCTCCAGGAGGGTTTGGGCTGTAGCCGTGGGGCTAAGAAAGGGGGTCGCTTCTTGGAATCGCAAGCCCCCCCATCCCCATCGCTGCAGGACTCTGACACCACCGCCAGACCAGGCCACATGTGCAAGTCCAGAGCTCCCCACCCCCCGCCCGCTCCAGCCAGGGAGATCGGGGTGGTTCTCCAGAATAGGTTTGTCTGAGAGGGCCACCGGCGGTGAGGCGGTGGGTGAGTGGGTGGGGGCGACTGTGAGGGGCGGGGCGGAAGCTCATCGCGGTGGGTGAGTTGAGGCCACTGCCCTCAGCTAACTCCCTTATTGTCGTGGTTTAACACTTTTGTCATTCTCTTTGTAGCATTTGGGAAACGTAGGGTTTTTTTTTATTCACAAGCATTACCAAATTCATCGCATTCGACATTTTTACATGAGAAAAGTCAAATTTACTCAACAAAATTATCATGACAGGCTCTCCCAGATTCTCACGGATTTCCCCAAGTTGGATGTAAGTGACTGTTGGGGACTCACATGGTTACGTAAATGTGACTCTTACTTGGTGTTTCACCTGTTGGGGTACTAGCTTGACGGAAAGGGAATCTAAGTCAGAGTTGCCAGAGTTTGCTCAGTAAGTTAGTGGTGAAACTGGGAAACTTGCGTGTATCTGTCCTTTCCCTCAACCAAGCTCCATTTTAGGTGGCCCAGTGCTATCTTCTCAGGTTTTCCTTGTAACCTCTGGGCTTTGCAGCGGGGTGGGGAGCATCTGGTCCATACAAGGCCAGCGAAATCATGTGGTCTGGCCCTGCCAAGGCAACCACAGGTGTGGCTGGAAGTTCTGGAACTCTATAGCAGGCTGGTGTTTTAAGTCGATAATTTTGTGTGGCCCAGGAATGATGTTATACACGTCCAGTGGCCCTTGGCAGAGGAAAGGTTCCCACCCCTCCTTCACAGGACCAACCCAAGCTGTATGGAAGTGGTAGGTCATGAACTTGTAGGCTCCGGTCTTCTGACTTGCTGACTTGGCGAGGTTTCATCCCACCCTTCCTTTCTCTAAGGTTTGGTTTTCCTCTGGGCTGTCGAGGGTCAGTGGCTTGAGGCCCCACCGCTGTTAATGGTCTTGTTGGCTTCATCAGCTGATGGTAAGATAGTTCTCTTCATTGATTGTATGGAGAGCTGTGATTTCTGCATCAGGCTGTAAAAACTGATCTCTTTGCTGTTTATGGAATTGGTTTTTAAAGTAAGAAATAAAAATTCCTACTAGAGGATAGGCATTTTTATTTTATCATCTTTAGGACTTGATATAGGTGCCCAGTAGGTTCTTTTTTTTTTTTTTAAGATTTATTTATGTCTTTGAAAGGCAGCATTATGGAGAAGCAGAGCGAGAGAGGGAGAGAGAGGTCTTCTTTTTTTTTTATTTTATTTATTTATTTATTTATTTATTTGCAGGCAGAGTAGACAGTGAGAGAGAGATACAGAGAGAAAGGTCTTCCTTTTGCCGTTGGTTCGCCCTCCAATGGCCGGCGCACCGCGCTGATCTGATGGCAGGACTTGGGCCATCCTCTACTGCACTCCCTGGCCACAGCAGAGAGCTGGTCTGGAAGAGGGGCAACCAGGACAGAGTCCGGTGCCCCGACCGGGACTAGAACCCGGTGTGCCGGCGCCGCTAGGTGGAGGATTAGCCTAGTGAGCCGCGGCGCCGACCAGAGAGAGAGGTCTTCTATCCTTTGGTTCACTCTCCAGATGGCTGCAACAGCCAGAGCTGTGCTGACCCGAAGCCAAGAGCCAGAGCATCTTCCGTTCTCCCCACGTGAGTGCAGGGATCCAAGCACTTGGGCCATCTTCTGCTTTTCCAGGCCATAGCAGAGAACTGGATCAGAAGTGGAGCAGCTGGGACTTGAACCGGTGCCCATATGAGATGCCAGTGCTGCAGGCCAGGGCTTTAACCTGCTGCACCACAGCGCCAGCCCCCAGTAGGTTCTTGTAAAATGAATGGACCAGCTGTACTTTGGAAATTTGTATTTATTAAATAAAAGTTAAAAAAAAAATGAATGGACCGTTTCTTGAGAAAGGTTAAGTACTAGGGAGTATCTGGGCCTGAAAAGAAAGATTTAAGAATAAGGTTATTCTAAACTGATTCTAGGAAATGCTTGACTCAGGCAAACAACCTGTTTTGATCTAATTAGTGGTGAGTTTTTTTCATTGTAAGGAGTTTTATCTTTTTTTGTTCTTAATATTATTTTATTTATTTGCTTGAAAAGCAGAGTGATAGAAAAGAGATCTTCTGTTCACTGGTTCACTCCTCAAATGCTTGCAGCAGCTAGAGCCAGGACAGGCCAAATCCAGGAGATAAGAACTCTATGTAGGTTTCCCACATGGTGGCAGGAACCCAAATAGTTGGGCCGTCATCTCTTGCCTCCCAGCATTATGAGGAAGCTGCACTGGACATGGAGGTGAGACTTGACCCCCCCGCACTCTGATAATAAGATGTGCTGCAGCCTAACTCACTGCAGCACAAGACTGGCCCTGGTAATTTTTTATATGTTAGAGGTGGAACATTCTGTTATCAATCTAACCACCTACCCTGAAATTGCTGTCAGATAAATAACACTTGTTTTTTTTTTTTAAGATTTATTTTATTTATTTGAGTCACAGAGAGAGGTAGAGACAGAGAGAGGCCTTCTCTCCACTGGTTCACTCCCCAGATGGCTGCAACGGCCAGAGCTGCGCCGATCCGAAGCCAGGAGCCTCCTCCAGGTCTCTCATATGGATGCAGGGACCCAAGGACTTGGGCCATCTTCCACTGCTATCCCAGGCCATAACAGAGAGCTGGATTGGAAGAGGAGCAGCCAGGACTAGAATCGGTGCCCATAGGGGATGCCAGCGCTTCTGACCAGGGTGTTAACTCGCTGTGCCACAGTGCTGGCCCCAACACTTCTTTTTAGTTAGTTAAACTGAAGCATTCGTTGAATGCTTGTTGTGCGTCTGACACTATTCTGAGCACTGGAATGCAGCAGGAATAAAAGTTCCTGTCATCATTCTAGTGAGGGGGAAAGGTAATAAACATGAAAATACGTAATGTGTGAGATGAAAGAAATGAAGCAAGTAAGGGGAGTAAGGAGTATATGTGCAGGGAGATAAGGCAGTATCCTAAGGGCGTGAAGGAGTGAGCTGTAGGAGCAAAGATACAGCAAATGCAAATGCTCTAGGCCGGAGACCAAGGAGGTAGGATAGGATGTTAGAGGGAGAATGCTAGGAGATGGGTCAGAAGTATTGGGAAGGCAGGGTGACTTTGAATTCTTAAGGTTTTTGACTTAGCTTTTAGGGGATTCCTGGCTTGTGGGAGGCTAATTCAGGTACAACCCAATAGCCATGTGATTGAAAGATGATGATAAATTAGAGAACCGAATACTGGTGAGGGTGTGACGTGGTTGGCTTCAGGATCGTTCAGAGGAAGCGCTAACAGGCTAGGCCACTGACTAGTTGTGTGGTTGAGAGAGGGAATGGAGATGTTCTGGGCCTTGGCACCTTGTATAGTGGGGTTGCTGTTCCCCAAGACGCGAGAGGCTAAGAGGAGCAGGTTTGAAGAGGAGGGCAAGTCAAGGGTGAAATCTGTACGTAGTGATTGTGAGAGATGTCCCAGACATCTGAGTAGAAACAGTAAGTAACCCAGAGTCCATGAGTAGGCTGGCCCACAGATATAAACAACAGAATTGTTAAAACGTAAATGGTATTTGTAAATCTGTGTGAGATCACCTAGTGGTGAACACAAGAGTGCTGTGGGGATATGAATGTGTAGTTGGACTGTGATGACAAGCCAGCATAGGAGTTGGAGAGCTGGCCACTGGAGAGGAAGCCCATTGAATGAGATGCTTCAAGAAGGACGAGTGGCCCAACACCCAGCACTGCCAAGAGGTCTAGTAAGATAAGATTTGAGATTTAGCAGTTTGGAAGTCGTTGCTATTTTGATCTAGTAGCAGGCATGCTGGAGAGTGGGTTCCAGAGAGGGAAGAAAGAATAAAAAGTGCTGCTTTGCTGGCATTTGCCAAGAGTGGAGCAAAAAAATGGAGCAGGAGTTTAAGATAAAAAATCCAAAAGATTTGAGAAATAACAGCATGTTTGTAGATTGATGGGAAAGGTCAGGTGGAAGAAAGAATTTCTAGAACTAAGTTCCTAAGCCATAGAAAAAGCAGGATCTGGTGCATATGGAGGGCTGGCCTCGTCTAGGTCCCTGGTGGCGCTGTCACTATAACAAGAATCCCATTAGGGCAGGGAGAAGTGACTTGCCACCTGCCTCCCTATTGATGGCTTCTGTTTTCTCAGAGGACTAAATTGACAGGATCCTTGTCCTGGTCCAGGTCCTTGGCCAGGAAAAGATGCTCCAGGTTTGAGGCCAGAGGAAGAGAGGGTTGATCTCCCAAGTGTTACTTGCATACAGGGATAAGAAACTATTGGACTACGGTGACCACTGCATGTTTTTGTTTGTTTGTTTGTTACAGGACATCCATCCATTTTATGCTGATTTGATGAATATTCTCTATGACAAGGATCATTACAAGTTGGCTCTGGGACAAATAAATATTGCCAAAAACTTAGTGGACAAGTAAGGTGTTTTCTTACTATTGTGTTTTTTAAGTTGTTTTTAAAAGTGGAACAAAATATTCATATATGTATTTTCTTAAGTGTTGCCAAAGATAACGTGCGGCTTATGAAATACGGTGATTCTCTCTACCGATGTAAGCAGCTGAAGCGTGCTGCACTTGGGCGAATGTGCACCATTATCAAGAGACAGAGGCAAAAAAAAAAAAAAAAAAAAAAAAAAAACGCTAAATTTTGCCAGGTTTGAAATTTGTAATAAATTGAGCTTTGGAAAAAGAGAGAAATGGGCAGCACATGACACTAACATAACATCTGGGAAATCTAAACAATAGGATGGTTCATCATTGAATTGCTTTCTCAATAAATATCTATTGAATGTTAAAAAAAAAAAAAGAGAGAGAGGCAGAGTTTGGAATATTTGGAGCAAGGTACTTACTGCCCATGAGGAGAAAAGGTCTTTTACAGCATTTTGTTAAAATAATCGATCTGTGTAGAGGGCATATTCCGGAGGTGGCTTTGTTTTATTTTAGAGCTGACAAGCTCAAATTATTTTTTCTAGCCAAACCTGTATGAGATTCTAATAGGTGATATGCTGTTGGAAAAGTGCCTAGCATAAATCATAAGGAAATATTGAAAAATATATAAAAATGTCATAGTTTTAGCTATTGGAAAAACTTTAATAGAACAGTTTTGAAATTAAGGTAGCAGGGTTTTGTTGAAATAGTTGCCTGCTTTCTTACATGCATGTATATATTTTGAAAGATTTATTTTCTTGAAAGGTAGAGTTAGAGAGAGAGCTTCCATCTGCTAGTCCACTCCCTGAACAGCCGCAATGGCCGGGATTAGGCCAAGCCACAGCCTGGAGCCAAGAACTTCTTCCTGGTCTCTCATCTGGATGCAGGGACCCAAGCACTGGGACTATCTGCTGCTGCTTTCCCAGGCCCATTAGCAGCAAGGTGGATTGGAAGTGGAACAGCTAGAACTCAAATCTGCATCCATATGGGATGCCGGCGCTGCAGGTGGTAGCTTAGCCTGCTGTGTCACAGCACAGCCCCAACATGCACATATTTTTATATCACAAACTATTTGGACTTGTTTTATGTCTCCCCTGTATCTTGCAAGTGATTTATGATAGTTGAATGCTTATGTCTCCCCTGTATCTTACAAGTGATTTATGATAGTTGAATGCTTTTAAAATGCTTTCGTACATATCTGATCTTCACGATCGCCCAGTGAGTACCACTCTGAAGCTGTTTGTATTACAGATGAGGTAGTTAAATGGAAATTGCCCATGTAGTAGCCAGAAAATTATAGCATGCGTGCTTCAAAAGACACTGCTTTCCAAATGTCTCAATAAGAACCATCCGGACGCTTCTCAGACGTGTCTTTTTGATCTGTCTCTGATCTTTTGCATCCAAATGCCCAGTTGGTAAGGCCTAGGTATATTATTGGTACAGCCACACTTGGGAAATGCTATTATTTATACTGTATTATATCATTACTCTGTGCAATGAATTGCTTTTTCATCAACTCATACTTTCTCTACACTTGCATTATATAACCATGAGCTTGCAGTACAGATAAGTTGAAGAGAATATCAAGCAAATCAGACACTTTGATTTCTTAGTTTTTTCATTTTAAGCTTCATAGTGCGCCAGCATTTATCCCATTTGCCAACCATTGATCCAAATACATGGACTCTGCTTTTATGTGGGTACCCAAATGTTGGGAAATCCAGCTTCATCAATAAGGTTGGTCTGGTTTTGATTATAAAAAGATGATGTGATGGAAGCCAAGAGCCAGGAACTCAGTACGGGTCTCCCAGATGGGTGACAGGGACCCAACTACTTGAGCTGTCACCTGCTGCATCTGAAGGTGTGTTACAGGAAGCTGGAATGAAGAGCAGAGCCAGCTCTCAAACTCATGTTCTCTGATATGGAATGCGGGCAACCCAACGGTCCAGGCAAAATACCTGCTCCTTAAGCCAATTCTTACGTGATTTGTCATTTTAGTTGCTGTGTCAAATTTTACACAAACTATATTATCCTTTGTAGTGATAAGTTGCTGAGTGTGATTCAAGGGTAACATTTAAGTAACTCAGTAATTTTGTGCTTTGGGACAATTTAGCTGAATTGAGGGATCTGAAAGGAATTGAAACAGCATTTAAAATGTCAGATGACAACCAGCAGCAGTGTGTATGCCAAAGCAATTGTTAATTATGTTAATTATGGCTTCCTTGGTGCTAAGAACACTTTGCTGGGCAGATACTGTGTCATAGCTGCATCCCATATTGGAGTGCTTGGGGCGAGTCCCACTTCCATTTCCAGTGTAGCTTCTTGCTGAGGCAGCAGGTGGTGCCTCAAGTACTTGGATCCCTTTCATCCACGTGGGAGACCCAGATGGGAGTTCTAGTTCCTGGCTTCAGCCTGGCCCAGCCACAGCTGTTGTAGGTATTTGGGGGAGTGAACCAGCAAATGGAAGATCTTTCTCTTAATCTCTTACATGCACTCTCACTGTCTTACTGTCTCTCATTCAACCTTTCAAATAAATAAACTTTTACAAAGAATGCTCTTGCTTTGAGGCAAATTTATAGGTTTTATTTTGTGTACAGGTTTCCACGACATCTTGATAAAGCCGTGCAGGGGCCTACTTGATGTTTTGAAACATGCTCTGACCATTCCACAGCTGGCTGGTGCTCTGGGTGGCTGTGTGGCTTTTTACATGGAAAACAAAATGAAAACTTCAGTTCCAAGATTTTACGAACCACATATCAAGAGTTTGCAGACATGGGGCATTTCCATCATGACAGAGGCCTCTGTCGGGCCCTGTTGAGACACTGGAGGCAGTAGATGGAGGGTGAGAGGGGATGATGGCTGTCTCCTCCCTGATACCTGAGTCAAGGGCCCTGTGGTGTGAGGGAAGAGAAACCAGGCCATTTATTAAACTGGGTAACTCCTGTCCTGTGCGTTTTCATTATGTGAGGTCTCTTGTGTTTTTGTTTTTTTTTTTTTTTTCCTACCCAAAATTACTCTTGATGTGTTGGTAACATGCTTATGTTGTTTGACAGGAAGTGAGGTTAGAATCCCTGTGACTGACAGTTTTGACTGATTGCTTTACTTGAAGGTAACCAGAGCAGATGTGGATGTTCAGCCCTATGCGTTTACAACAAAGTCTCTATTTGTTGGGCACATGGATTACAAGTATCTACGTTGGCAGGTGAGAGTCTCATCTTTAAACGTAGGATAAACATCTTGGGTTTTGGTTAATTAATTTTGATTTTAATGATTTCTGAAGCACTATAATATTTATTTTTTCTGGTATACTTGGAATAGTATAGAGTCAGCCCTGAGGAGGTGAGGAAAAGAGAATCTCTGAGGTGACCAAGAACTTGAAATTTTTCTTTTACCATAAAGAAAACTTGTCTGAGCTTTAGAGAGACATGAGGGCAGTTAACAGTTTTCTGATACAATTTCAGAGGAAATAGCAGGCCTTCAGTTTGGGCTTCTGCGCCTTATGCTAAGAGTTGTACTTCTAAAGTAATTAAATTCTCCTTTAATCATTTGTGACTCTGTTGTTGCAAATGGCATATACTGTCTAAAACCATGAAACAATCTGTTTGAACAGTCTGATTTTATAAATGATGAAGAGAGTAACTCCTAAGACTTAGGAGGTTTGGGGGTTATTTTAGTTTTTATGTTTATGATGATGCTAGTGAGAACAGGAGTCATTTCTCAAGGTCATTGGCTAGCTTTTCAATGAGCTCTGCAGGGTTTTTCTACCCTTGACTGCTTATTTAATGTTTAAAAATATATGCTTTTCTCTCACTTTTATTTTCTCATCAGTTTTGGAGTTCTGCATTTTTATTTACTAGTTTCGTAAGGTCTGGTTTCAGTATGCAGAATGACTGCTGGGGCGTGCTGGACAAGAGGTTAATAAGTGTGCTCTGGAATAATGGAGTTTGTTCATTAGGTTGTAGACACTCCAGGGATTTTGGATCACCCTTTGGAGGATCGGAACACCATCGAGATGCAGGCCATCACAGCCTTGGCTCACCTCCGTGCTGCGGTTCTGTATGTGATGGATTTGTCTGAGCAGTGTGGACATGGTTTGAAGGAACAAGTAGAACTCTTCCAGAATATAAGACCTCTCTTTATCAACAAGGTAAGTCTGACAACTAATAGTTTAGTTTATTTTGTATAGTATGAAAGTAGTGATTCATTATTTTTTTTTTCCATTGGTAGCCTCTTATAGTTGTTGCCAACAAATGTGATGTGAAGAGAATAGCTGAACTTTCTGAAGATGATCAGGTAAATCATCTTAATGTTTGGAATGTGTCTTACTTACGTATTCTGAATGCTATCTCAGCCAAAGTTTAGAAGGAGGAATTTTAACAGTACTAGCTCAGTTTTTATTGTGCAGTTGAGATAATATCCTCAAAGGTTCAGTGACATGAACTCAGACATCCTAATCCCTGCCCTGTGGAAAATGTGATCCCTTAGATTGTTGCCTTAGAGGAAGCCAAGTGCCTTAGGTGTCCTTTATCTCTTCCTGACCTCAGAATATCAGGTAATACTACAGCAGCGTTTTCCAGCGTAAGTTCCTAGTTAGGAAAGGTGTTCATTGGTGTTATTTAGCAAAAGAGGTTCTGTGGTTAAATGCATTTGGAAATGAGTGACTGAGCACAGGAGAATGAAGATCTGTAAGCATTTGTCCTGTGGGCTCTCAGGAACCATGAGTGTTTTTGAAGAGGGCATGCAGGACTTACAGGAACTCTTGAGTGTGGTGTCTGTTAGCATTCCCCAAGAGGCAGGAAACATTGTTAATATATAGTTTTAAAAACCTGGTTTGACTCTTCCATCAAAGGTGTCATTGAGGATAAATGCTTTGAGAAGCATGTACACAAATTGTAGGTCCCGACCAGCAGCGTCAGCCTCACTGTTACCTGGTACTTGGTCAGAAATGCAGGTTTCTTGATCACACCAGATTGCCGAATCAGAAACCCTGGAGTGGGGCGCAGTCTCAGTCGAGCAGGCCCTCCAAGTGACTGCTCACTGGAATGGTAGACTGCATCTGCTGTGTCTTTTGGAATGTACTAGCTTGACTTCCTGTTCCTGATGTAGGAACAGCATATTCTTTCTCAGTGTCTCTTGTTCTGTTTGGAGACTTACTACTAAGTAAGGATTAGCTTTTCTTAAACAGCCACAGCTGGTCTTCTCAGGTTACTACAGTAAATTCTTTAAGTTACTGATTATGTAAACACTAATGTCAGAGTTAATTTGTCTGCGAAAGCCCCCATGTGTCTGTTAAGTAACTTCAGTTTTCTAGTCTAAAAAGACATTGCTGGGTGGAGAAGGGGGAGAGTGGACAGCAGCAAGAAGTTTAAGAAGTGAATGCAGTACTCAGATGCCCAGGCTTTGGAGTCAGACATGCTCAGGTCCCAGCTTCACGCTTGCTGGTTGTGTGATAAGGAAGTGAGGTCACCTGTCTGACCCTCGGTTTATCCTGGGAGGTAATGCCTACAGTCATCGGTTGTTGGACAAATTGAAAGGAATCGGAAAGCTAAGTACATATTGGAATACTATTACACTATTTCCATTTGGTTAACACTTTCATAGCCTTCCCTTTATTGATGCTTTCAACATGACACTCCTCATCAAATGGTGATAACACATGATGGTTTTTGCCATGTGCACAGGTAGGCTCAGGGACCATTTTACTCAGGGCCATGCAAAATTGGTGTTCAGTCCTTGATCACTGCTTTGGACCTTATGGTAAGGGAAATAAATCTTGTTTGTGAAATGCTTTATTATAATGGATTTGTCACTTTCCTCCAAAAGATGGTCACACTTGCAGTTAGATGTAAATGTGACACTTAGTAGAGGGCATACAGTCGAGTCTCTTAGATCTTAGTAATTTAAATTTCTAGATTTGTGAATGTTTTCAAGATTTTTCTAAGGGATTCTCTTGGGCTATGAAGGCTAGTTTTTTTCTTGTTCTTTTTCTAATTAGAAGTAGCACTGCTAATGCTTCTTGGTCTTACCTAAGTTCCTATTTTGGAGGATGAAGTCTTACTGAATGTTCTGGAGAGTTTTGAATTACTTGGTCTGTTCTTCAAAAGTTTTAAAAACAAACCACAAGTGTTGAGAATTGCAGCCTTCATTGTAAAACTGACTTTTTCCATTGGAAACTAGAAATCAATAATACATCTCTTGTTTTTCCAGAAAATATTTGTAGATTTGCAAGCTGAAGGATTCCCTGTGATAGAGACGAGCACTCTGACTGAGGAAGGTGTCATTAAAGTTAAAACAGGTTAGTGCTTTCTTAACATCTGGTATCAGTCTTTTCACTATCTTTGTCTTGTTTTTGAAAAGTCAGTCATGGGGGGTGGAATTAGTTTTTTACTAGGTGCTGTTAATACTCAAAGTATACATAGTGGTAAGGAGTGATGCACTACAGAATAAGGTGGATCCAAAACCCTTAGTAATCTAGTGCCCTGCTTATTCAGATGAATGGTTGAATAATACTTTATAGTTCCTGCTATAGGAAATTTTTAATTAAAATGACTGCTATGACTTTTGACTATATTTTCATAGCAGTTTTACTGAAATGGATCCTGTTTGGTAGTATAAGGGGAAAAGTAGTGTGAAAAGCAGAACAGCTGGAGGCTGCAGGCTCCTGTTAGATTTTATGTAGTATCCTACTTCATCCTGTTGCTCTTAACTTGAAATAAAAGGACAATTTTTGTGCTGTGGCTTTAATTACAGATTGGCTGCTCAAGTTAGAATTCTGAGAGATCATTGCATCTAGGTAATGAAGGACAGTTGGAGGACACCACCAGTCTGGACAGGGGGTCACTTCTGGTGGGAACAAGGCCCAGCATAGAGCTTAGGAGGGCTGCTTCAAGATTCTGTCTCAGATTGGCCCTAGGGTCAGAAAGGGGAACAGTCTCTTTCTTGGAGAGTGTGGTTTGCTGTGATGTTAAAAACCTATTGAGGGAAAAGGCGTAGGAAGTTCCAAACCATACCAGACAGTCAATGGGAGTCTGATTCCTGATTCTTCTCTGAAATGTGCAGCAGGCGGCTGCGGTGTATCTTTGTAACTCTGTGTCTTGTTTTTACTTTTATTAGGCTTGTGATAGGCTTTTGGCTCATCGAGTTGAAATCAAAATGAAGGGAAATAAAGTGAATGAGGTGTTGAACAGATTACATTTAGCTGTACCAAACAAGAGAGATGATAAGGTAAGATGGCCTTTACAGAGAGCCTTTGAGATACATTTATTGCATTGCTGGTAAAAGTCAGTAGATGCTACTGTCTGCATGGTTTTTTCCAGGGTTACAGAGCCAGCTACACATACAGACAAATGGATTTCATAAATGGGCTTCCATTTCTCATTCATAATGAAGTTATGCCTGTGTATGGCAAAGAGTAAAAAGGTTGAGGAAGAGAATGAAGTTTGCCTCTCACTCTACCAGAGGCAGTTATTGTTAATCCAGTCTTGTTTTTCCTTTGAGAAATGTTTGTGATACAGAAGCATTTTTTGAACATAGATGGAAGCATTATACTTATTGTACTTTTTTGTGTGTGTGGTTTTTTTATTTATTTGAAAGTCAGAGGGGTGGGGGATAGATCTTCCATCTACTGCTTTACTCCCCAGATGGCCATAACTGCCAAGGCTAAACCAGGCCAAAACCAGGAGCCAGATTCTATTTCTAGCCCAGTGGTTAAGATGCCTCCATGCCATTTCTGAGTGCCTAAGTTCAATACTTGCCTCTGGGTCCTGACTCCAGTTTTCTGCTAATGCAGATGCTGGAAGACAGCAGTTATGGCTCAAGTGATTGGTAGAAAACTTCTTGGGCTCCACAGTTTCCATTCTTGCCACCCTCATGGAAGACCTGGACTGATCGCCTAGCTCCCAGCTTCACCCCCTGTCCAACACTGGCACAAACTAGTGGATGGGCACATGTTCTGTGTCTAAAATAAACTGGAGTAGAGTGAGAGAACCAACATAAAAAAGGAGGGCAGGCAAATGGCCCACTGGTTAATATGCCTGCATCTAGTATTGAAGCAGCTGGGTTTGATGCCTGGCTTTGCTTCTGACTCCAGCAACTGGGATTCTGCCACGGCTCACTAGGCTAATCCTCCGCCTTGCGGCGCCGGCACACTGGGTTCTAGTCCTGGTCGGGGCGCCGGATTCTGTCCCGGTTGCCCCTCTTCCAGGCCAGCTCTCTGCTGTGGCCCGGGAGTGCAGTGGAGGATGGCCCAAGTGCTTGGGCCCTGCACCCGCATGGGAGACCAGGAGAAGTACCTGGCTCCTGCCATTGGATCAGCGCGGTGCGCCTGCCGCAGCGCGCCAGCCGCGGCGGCCATTGGAGGGTGAACCAACGGCAAAAGGAAGACCTTTCTCTCTGTCTCTCTCACTGTCCACTCTGCCTGTCGAAAAAAAAAAAAAAAAAAAGAATTACCATCTTAAAAATTAGCCTGCTATATATAGATTTACTGAATTTTGAGTTCCACCTGCATTTGTCTTGGCAGGACCAGAGTAAATGATTTCATGGGCCTTATACTAAGCCTTATACAGACTGTGGGCAGATGTTCCTCATCCCTGCTGATTCTGTCTGACCTTGGATCTGCGCTTCTTTAGAGCTTTGCTTTGTTACTGGCATCTCTGTCCTGGCTCAGTCCAGTTCCCCTCTCTTTTTCTTAATATAAATAGCTCTCATCTTTCTTAAAAAGCAAAAATCTTAGATTCTATGTCCTCCCTTACTCGTTAACCCTTTTTCTCTCCTCAGTTGAGCTCTTTGAAAAAGTACTTGATAGTGGCTGGCACTGTGGTGTAATGGGCTAGGCTGCCATCTGCAGCACTGACATCCCATATGGACACCAGTTCCACTTCAGTCTAGCTCTCTGCTAATGTGCCTGGGAAAGCAGCTTAAAATGGCCCAAGTGCTTGGGACCCTGCACCCACATGGGAGAGCCGGAGGAAGCTCTTGGCTTCTGGCTTCAGTCTGGCCTAGCTCTGCTGTTGTGGCTGTTTGGGGAGAGGACCAGCAGATTGAAGATCACTCGCTCTCCTTCTGTGTCTCTCCCTCTCTCTAACTCTGCCTTTCAAATAAAATAAACTAAATTTTTGGAAAAGAAAAATTACTTGAATAACATTATCTGTTAGCTGTTGTCATTTCCTGATACTTGCCACTCATTTTCCCACGTGTCCTCCTTAATTTATATTTTCAGTCTCATTGTGTCTGTGACCTCTTCATGCCCTACTTCTAGAACTCATTTCTGCTCTGGAAATTAAGCTGTTGGTAGCATCGTGATTTATTTGGGTACCCAAGGAGTGAACTTACACGTCAGCGCCTTTACTCTCACAGTTCTCACGATTTCCCTTCTGCAGTGTTCCTTGTCCTCCAGTCATCTGGTTTTCATCATCATTGCCTTTGTCGTAGCTGGCCTCCCTGCTTTGCTGGGTTTTTTACCTTTCTGTTCTGTGGTCCACTCTTTCATGTCAGAAATCGGGTGATTTCCCCTTCCTGAAACTCTTCACTGTTCCTTATGCATTCAGTTTGCTTATCATGATGCCTGGTGGCCCACCAGGGGCCTGGCAGATCTGCCTGTTGGACTCCTGGCTAGGTTGACTTGTTAGGATATGATATGCATGCATATTTTTAAGATTTTGTTTTTGTCTTATTAACGTTGTAGAAAGTGAGATTGTATTCTGGATGATATTAGAATAGATAACCAGGATACTGTATGAATTCAGGCTCTCTCAGACCTGAACTTGTTTCATATTGTCTATTTGCTGGTCTGTACTGTGGGGAATAAGGAGACCTCCCCACCTTGGAGTTTAACTGTTTTAACGAGGAAAAGTAGCAACTGAAGAGTTAACCAGCCTGCTGTCAGTTCATGTGCGCGTGGTCTCCTTTTGCTTCCCAACCATTTTGTGTGAGATAAGCTCTGCATGTGTGGGTATATGGGGACTTGACCATAGGATTACCGTGTCCTCAGACAGTTTCCATGCACATGGTGTCACACCTACTGTACACATTTTTCTTCAATTATATCTTTAAAGAAATTGGAAGAATTAGAGAAAGAAGAAGAGCTAAGAACAGCTGCTGGGGAGTATGACAGTGATTCTGAAAGTGAAGACGAGGAAATGGTGGAAATCCGACAGCTGGCAAAACAAATTAGAGAAAAAAAGAAACTGAAAATCCTTCAATCCAAAGAAAAAAATACACAGGGATCCAGGATGCCTCGAACAGCTAAGAAGGCAAGTTTTTTTTTTTTTTTTTTATGTCTTTCCAAAAGATATGCATGACTTATTGCGTATGTTGGACTCTTGCAAAATCATTGCTAATTACAGCTTTTCAACCCATTTATGGCTGTCGGATTGCACATTCTTCGTTTTGGTGGTGTAGATTGACTTAGAAGAGTCTTGATTGTTTATCTGCTGATTCTTGTGCCCTTTCTTGGTGATAATCAGCTTGAAGTTTTCCTCTATAGATTCAATCATTGTATAGTTTTATGAATTACAATTGGGATTTATAAGTTGTAGAAATTTAAAGTCATTAATTAACATTTTCTTATTTAATTTCTGTATTATTCAAGACTTGTCTTTTCTAATTTACAGACACTTAACCCAGTCTAATTTAAACCCAAAAGAAAATTTATTGACTTTTGTGACTGGTTAAGATGGGGAGAATTACACAGTAGCGTGAATGGATCAGATGTCAGGATTCTTAACACTTTTTCGGTTTTGTTTTTGTTTCTTGTCATGCTTTGGTCAGGGAGGTAGGGTTCTGTGATAGCTCCCCGTACCACATGAAGTTCCCCCAAAGAAATCAGATAATGTGCAGGAGAGTTAAAATGTAATGGAAAGAAAGGAAAATAACTTGACATTGTAGATACCTCTGAGTGGGTATTGTTTGAAAATAGTGTTTTCATATGATAGCAGATGACTGGTTATTAAGAGACATGGACAGTCTTCTGCTTTTCCTAGTAATGTGGAGGGGTCTCCAGAAGGAAACATGTTGCCACAGTGAGTTTGTCTTAGGGTCCATCACTAACTTCAGCTTTTGTGGCTCATCTATGTGATAGAAACAGTCACTTTCTTACTCTGTGTGGGTTGCTTGGTTTCTACCAAGAAGGACATAAAGCATACAAGATCTCACACATAACAGTTTCTTAGTTAAGTGTTGGTTTTCGCTGAGCTGCCCAAAACCATCACAGCGGCAAGTATTAGCCACAACAATTAAGATATTACTTGGGATGCTTGCAGCCTGTATTGGAATGCCTGAGTTCAAGTCATGGCTCTCCTTCTAGTTGCAACTTCATGCTTTGCCCACCCTTGGAGGCAATAGGTGATGGCTCAAGTACTTGGTCCCTGGCACCCATGTGGTCAGGCCTGGAGTTTTAGGCTCCTCGCTTTGGCTTGGCCCACCCCTGGACATTGCAGGCATTTGTAGATTGAACCAATGACTGGGAGATAATTTCTCTTTGTCTCTGCCTTTCAAGTATATATATATTTATATATTAATTAATTAAAAAATCAGTTAGTCAGTCAGTAAAAGGCAAAGTGAGCCCAAGGGGAAAAAATACAACTTGTAAAAGAAGTATGTCACAAAAAGTGTATTTTCCCTTAGAAAAAAAATATTTTTCAACTTTTCAGTGAACTAATTTTGCTTAAAGCCAATTTTATTTTAAAATTTCTTTTCAGGTTCAGAAGACAGATTTGGAGAATGAGATGCATAGTCTTGGTGTTGACATGGATACTAAAGACAATGTAAGTGTAGGGGGCTGGTCTAGTGTTTATATGGCTGAATGCAAACTTGTTAAAGAAAAAGCAGGGGCTTGGAAACCTGTGAGAATATGAAGTTGATTTAAAAGAAAAGAAATCAGGATTCCCAGTGTTTCCATTGCTATTTATTGACATAGTGTCTGCCTCGAAGTGATGGATTGATTGATAAGTGTATCTCTCACGCTGCCATAGTTCCCTTGGGAATGCTTCGTTTGGTGTGATTAGCTTAGCACCTGTTCTACTGATGCAGGATGGTGTTTTCAAAACTTTATTCTTATTCAGCATTTGAGAAGAATTTAGAAAAACTTTGTACTCTCCATCATCCTTAATTAAAACTTGTCCCTGGAAGTGGGCCAGGTGTCCTTGCCTCTCAAAGTTCTGGTTTAGTCACTGTCAGTTGTGTAAGGTGACCCCAGTGCATTTGCTTTTCTTTTTTGTATTATTTTGAGTGAAGGTCAAAAAGTTCATGAAAACAATGTATTCTGAAAATGCATGGATTTCACATTTTTTTGCACCAAAATAAACTTATCTGTTAATTCCATTTTTCCCACAAAGTTTTTGAAGGCTTATAGATATACTTTATCTTTCATTTTCATGTTAGTAGAAAATTTGGAAAATATTGAAAACTAGAAAGAAAATCATTTGTGGTTATAGCACATAAAAATGAGTAAGTTGAAATATGGTAGATTGCTTTTTATGCAGTTAAATGAGAGAGCTTGTCTTCTGTTCCTTAAAAATATATTTAAGATCACATTCCACATTTTACATCTGTGTCTTGTAAATATTTTTTCGTTAAATTTCTCCCATTTTTTAATGAAGTAAAGCTTAATTTCTTTTACTTTTTGGATTGTTTACAGGTTAAATTCATTTATTTACTGTTGCCTTAAAGAATTTAAGGTTATCTGTAAAAGAATTCACATCAGGGAAAAGTGTATGTGGGAAAAAGATGTCAAAGGGAAAGAAATAGATAAATTTTTGTTGTCCTATACAGAACTCTTTACTTGGACTATAGTGACTGAGATCTGCCTGGTGCTTTAATTAGCTTCAGTGTAGTTATATGAAGTGTTAGTCTCTCTGTGTGAGTAACTTAGACTAAATAGTTCAAAACTGTCTTCTGGGGTGCTCAGAGATGAGAAGGTATTTCAGGTATCTACTAGAATTTTATCCTGCTGTTGTAATGATTTATGCTAGAAGCAAATCAAAGAACTTTTAGTGCTCTGGATTGTTTTCTCAAAACGGATTCCCAGACTGGAATTACCAAACTCAGGACAGCATTGTATAAAGTTCTTTTCTGGAAGAGGTAGAATAATTGGTTTCAGTCAGCAGTGTATGAGGGGACTCATTTGTTTTGTATATGCTTGCGTTGTTTTACTGTACTGACATAAGATCTGACATTTGATTGAAGTGCTAGGCTTAATGCCTGCTTACATTTTGGGGAAGTTGTGTTTTCCCTAATTTACAGACAGGGTGGCCAGTGGTAGCAACGTTAAGGGACTTGTTTGAATTCTTATAGGCAGCACAAGGCAGAGCTGTGACTTGTCCAGGTTCTGATGGCAGAATTTGTCCTCTTAGACGTGCAGTCTGGATATATCTTCTTAACTTAAAGTTTGAACTTCTGGGCAGTTTTCACTTTATGTTCAGGTATTAGATATTAGTGTTCTGAAATTAGATTATGATGCTAACCTAATAATCATTTTTGAATGGGGATGTCTAAGTACATTTTTTAAAATGGCGTTAAATCAGCTTTGTAAAATAAGAGCAGCTTGTGTAAGTGAAAAAAGATATTTGAGTGGTAATTAATGTGGAATTCCATGTGTATATCTTAAGGATTTTAGCTGATTGTGGTTCTGATGACGTTGTAGACCCTCCTGACTGTCCTCTTCCCTTGTTGGAGTCGATCTGTTTGTCACTGAATCTGTAAGCAGGGCTGTGATCCTGACCGCCGAAGTTTGCTTTCCATGCTTTTCAGGCCCACTACGCAGTCCAGGCAAGGAGATCTCGGAGTATCACCAGGAAAAGAAAGCGGGAAGAATCTGTTCCACCGTCTTCTGTAGTCCGGAGTCGGAGTTGCTCTCGAACTCCACGTGATGTTTCTGGTCTCCGGGATGTCAAGGTCAGCCTCTGATGTAGTAATAGCCTCAGTGTTTATTCTGGCAAGTCTCAGGGTAAACACCAGTAGTTATGGCTCAGAGAAGCAGGAGCTGTGGGTAGGCGGTTAGCTGAATGCTGCATGTCCCAGTTTCTTGGCGTCCTTGAGAGCTTGGGTCAGGTACAGTTGGATGCCTCTGGACAGAGGTCCTTGGTGGACTGTTGCCTAATCTTTCCTTTTTCAGAGGTTGGGCAGAAGCATGATCTCATACTGCACCAGCAGTCTGACTTTAGATCCCAGTTGTTCAGGGAGAATAATAGGAAATTGCCCCTGCTGTTAGCACCAGGTAGCCCCAGTAAGCAAAATAAGGCCTGAGAAGCCCATATGATGAAACAGCCCAGAGGTAGCTATTTTGGTTGACTCACCATGTGATCCCACTTACCTTCATGTTATTGTGGGAATTTCTTCTCCCAATCAATAGCTTAGATTACTCTCAATATCATTTATAGCATATTTTGGTAAAACGCTTTGAATACAGTCTGCTTCCCTAAACTGTCATCTCATTAAAACAAAAATTTCTAATTTCAGTATTATGAAGATTCAGATATAAAAATCTGTCAGTAGTCTAGTAAGTATTTTATAGAAGCCTGGCTTTTTCATTCCACAATACCGTTACCATCTGAAAAATCTGGGTTTTAATATTGGCATTGCTGTTAGTAAAGCAGATGTACATAGTGCATTCTTCTAAGGCCTGAGTCTCAGTGCCTCAGTTTGTGTGAAAGGGAGTTAGAACAGATGTGCTCTGATCGTCAAGATTGAAAATGTCCCTCCTAGCTATAAAACTCGTCTGAGGTGAGATTGTCATCCTGTAAATATGCATAGAGTTCCTGCTGATACTGTGCTGGGCCTGAGGAAAAATAATGAATGAGACTTACCAGGGTCTGTTGACAACAACAGATCTTGGCCATTAAGACAGACTACTGCCTGGTAGTTAAAATACAGAGTGGAAGATTGATTTTCAGTGAATAGAACACACTGTTATTTTCTCCTCCTTTGTAGATGGTGAAGAAGGCCAAGGCTATGATGAAGAATGCTCAGAAGAAGATGAATTGCTTGCGGAAGAAAGGGGAGTCAGATCGGCATGTGTTTGATATGAAGCCCAAGCACTTACTCTCTGGAAAGAGGAAAGCTGGCAAAAAGGACAGGAGATAGGCTTCAGTTGACATGGTTTGGCTAGACTGTTTGTTGCTGTCTGTTTCTTGGTTGGGTATGGTGTGGGTTCATAAAATTGGAGTCATCTATAAACAAACAAAAATAATTGCAGCATTCTTTGCTAAACATTGTGGTTAAATCCTGCATAATAAGTGCTGGAAATTTTTGTCTGCAAAATGCAAACATTTGGAGTAAATGGTCTTTCTGCATTAAATAGAGGATTGGCTGCTTCAGATTTACAGAACTAGAAAAATTTGGTATGACTTTGATGTTTTGATGGAGAAAGACCTTATTTTTTCTAAGAGGAAGCTTCGATTTCTCGCACGGGAATACTCCTTTTTTTTATGAAGAAAGCATCTCCATTTATGGATATGGACAGAGGGCTACCTGCTCTGCAGACTTGGAGCAAGCACATGTGTGAGCGAGTCAGAACCCTGATGCTGAAAATACTCCTTTAAATTATTTTCCAGTCTTCTTGTACAATGTATTGTTGTAATCTCTCTTTCAACTATTTTATCCAAAATAAATCTCCAGGAGAAATAGTTTTGAGTTATTTAATACTTTTTTGTATAATTACAGATCACTATTGATTTGGCCAAATGAAAAAGAAAAAAAAAGACATTTCTTTTAAGAGTGTTTTTTGCTTTTAAAACAAGAATACTGCTTTGTGAATGGAATGTTGCCTAAGAAATTACAACACTTAAATATAACATCTCTGGAACAGGCATCTGTCCTACATGCTGGGAAAGGGAGCAAGTGTTGTGGTATAGCTGTACTGCCAGTCTAGCTCCCTGCTAATGTGCCTAGGAAAGCAGCAGATGATGGCCCAAGTGTTTGGGCCCCAGATACTCATGTGGGAGACCTGTATGGAGTTCCTGGCTCTTACCTTCAGGCTTGCCCAACTCTGGCTACTACAGCCATGTGGGGAGCAAGTCAATGGATGGAAAAACCCTCTCTGCCACTCTGCCTTTCAAATAAATAAATTAATAAGTAAAATACTCTGCTTTTCAGATAGATAAATCTTTAAAAGAAGATATGGGTGAAGATGACCCCATCCTAAATTGAAGTGCCTGAGTTTAATTGCTGTTTTTTTTTAAGTATTTATTTGAGAGGCAGAGTCACAGACAGAAAGGTCCTCCATCTGCTGGTTCATTCCCCAGATGGCCACAGTGGCCAGAGCTGAGCCGATCAGAAGCCAGGAGCCTCCTCCAGGTCTCCCATGAGGGTGCAGGGGCCCAAGCACTTGGGCCATCTTCCACTGCTTTCCCAGGCCATAAGTGGAGAGCTGAATTGGAAGAGGAGCAGCTGGGACACGAACTGGCGCCCATATTGGATGCAGGTGCCACAGGTGGAGGTTCAGCTCAGTACACCACAGCACTGGCCCCTAATTTGCAGTTCTGACTTCTGAGTTTTGCTTCCTGCCAGTGTGGACCCTGGGAGGCAACAAATGAAGGTTCAAGTTACTGCGTCTTTGCCATCCACATGAGAGACCTGGACCCTATTCCTACCTCCTGCCTCTGGCCCTGGCCGTTGCAGGTATTTGAGGAATAAATTAGTGGGTAGGAGCTCTCTCTGTGTTTTGCAGAAAAAGAAGAAAAATGACACCTACTACTGAAAATGACGTATTGAATAAAACACAAAAGCTCCTCCAACCCCCACACAAGCACCTCCTGGCAGGGGTGGCAGAGTCAGAGGGTCTGTTTTTAATTATTTTAAGTGTATAAAGCTGTGAGTGCATGATGGGTGTTTTGTTTAATAATTAAGTCACCGGTTGGGACACCTGCATGTCATATTAGAATTCCATGGTTCCAGTCCCAGATACTCTGCTTCCCGTCTAGTGTCTTCTGATTCATACTCTGGAAGGCAACAGTTGATGGCTGAAGTGCTTGGGTCCCTGCCACCCATGCGGGAGACCTGAATGGAGTCTGGGTTTTTGGCTTGACCCTGACCCAGCTCTAGCTATTGCAGGCATTTGGAGAGTGAACCAGATCTGTGTCTCTCTGCCTTTTAAATAAAATGAAAATAATAATTTAAAAAGGTGAATAAATGTTAACTAAAAACCACCAAGTAAAATAGGGTGAATAAGTGAATGTAATAGACTAGTCTTAAAACATCACCTTTTGACATCAAAACAATATCATTGTTACCAGTTCTTCAGAATGCAGTTAAAAAGTAGAGATTCTCTACTTAACAAGTCCCTTGCTAGAATACTTCACATATGCTGGAAAGATTATAAGAAATACTCCCAAGTGATACCAGGGAAGACAGTAGAGTAGGAAGTACCAGGAATCCATCTCTACTTTGACAGTAAATTTGCTGCTAGGATCTATTTGATGTAGATGTTCTAGTACTTCCATCTCTTCAAAGATTTGCAGCTTACGGAGAAAGGGTTGGCCAATGAATTGCAGTAGATTTTAATTTCAGCTGTTAGTACCTATCCCAACCCCCAAGCCACATGGCAGGCAATTATATTCCTGTACCAGCTTACAGAAGTCAAGAGTGGACACTAAGAACCTTGTCCTACAAATTTTAGGACTGTTATGATTGCCAGTTGCTGCTTCTGATTGTGGAGGTACAGATGCGGGTGGACCACTATTGTTGCGACCCTCCATTAGCTGAACAGGCTCCTGGGAATTTAAAGGACCAAGGCCTTTTTTTGTTTGTTTGTTTTCTTGCACTCCCCCCCCCTACCCCCCCTATTTTCAGGCCAGACCTTTAAGGATTAGGACTCTGAAAAGCAACTGCATGTTCAGGGAAGCTTAAGAAAGTCACCTCAGATTTCCAGAGAAGGACACATTCAGAAAAGACCCGAGCTTTGAGTTTTATATCGCAGGCTGATCTCTGTTGTAAGCAACCTGTAACAAAGTCCAGGAAACGGGGAAAGGGAGAGGGTATAATTGCCAGTCATCACATAAAATTCAAAAGTTGAGTTTTCAACAATAACAACAAAATCACAAGGCAGGCAAGGAATGAAGTGTGGACTCCTGAAGGGAAAAAATTAGTTGACAAATTGTTCCTAAGGAAAACCAGATGGTGGACTTAGTATACATTTTTCAGCAATGGTCTTGGGGGCTGACATGGTGGCATGGCAGGTTAAGCTATTGCCTGCGGGGCCAGCATACCTTATGAGTCCTGCTTCGTGCCCTGGCTGCTCCACTTCTGATCAAGCTCCCTGCTAATGTGCCTGGGAGAACAGCAGAGGATGGCCCATGTCCTTGGACACTTTTATACCCATTTGGACAACCCGGAAGAAGTTCCTGGCTCCTGGCTTGCCTGGCCTACCCCAGGTTGTTGTGGTCATCTGGGGAGTGAACCAGCAAATGGAAGAATGATATTCTCTCCTCCCTCCCTTCCTCCTCTTTCCCTCCAACTTGGCCTTTTAAAGAAATAAAAATAAATCTTACCCCCCCCCCAAATGGTTTTAATCTACTCTAAATACTAAAGGAGGACATAGACAAAATCAGGAACCACTGAGTGAGTAAAATAAAAATATCAAAGCAACAGAAAATGAAAGTGGACCAAAGGACTTCTGGAACTAAAAAGTAAATTGAGAAATTTGCTGGAGAGTTTCATAAAGACAACTGAAATTGAGTCTGAGTAGCAGAAAGAAAAAATTGAAAAGTGAACAGAGCTAAGAAAGCTGCAGTTCAACAAATCAGACCAATACGTGCATTAAGACAGTCCAAAAAAAGAAGAGAAAGACACAAAGACTAAAAGAAATGGTAGCCAGAAATACCCCAAATTTGATGAAATACTCGAAGCTCCATGAGCTTAAGAAAAACCCAGGGCCCACACCAAGACACTTAAAATGTCCAAAGATAATCTTGAAATCTGTAAGAAGGGGCTGGCACTGTGGTGTAGCAGGTAAAGCTGTAGCCTGCAGTGTGGCATCCCATATGGATGACAGTTCAAGACCCAGCTGCTCCTCTTCTGCTCCAGCTCTCTGCTGTGGCCTGGGAAAGCAGTAGAAGATGGCCCAAATCCTTGGGCCCCTGCACCCATGTGGGAGACCTAGAGGAAGCTCCTGGCTCTGGATCAGCACAGCTCTGGCCATTGCAGCCATTTGGGAAGTGAACCAGCAGATGGAAGACCTCTCTCTCTGTCTCCTTCTCTTCGTGTAACTCTGACTTTCAAATAAATAAATAAATCTTTTAAAAAATGCAAGAAACAAATGAGCTATCACATACAAAGTATCATAGGATTATTATCAGATGTCCTGTAAGAAATGTTGGAGTTCAAAAGGCAGCAGGTTCATATATACAGAGTACTGAAAGAAAAAATTTTGTAACTGGCAAAACTGTCCTTCAAAAATGGAGGCAAAAATTAAGGTACTTCCAGATGAACAAAACCTGGGAGAGTGTTAGTACTAGAGTTCCCATGCCAAAAATGCTAAAGTGGGTCATTCAGGTAGAAGTGAAAAGACAATTAGGCAATAATTTGAAGCCAAGTGAACAATGATATCTACAAAATACATGAAATATATGAAAAGTAAATACATGAGCAAGTGTAAAAGTATTGTAATTTTGGCTTGTAGCTGCTTCCCCTGATACAAGAAGTAAATGCATAATTGTGTTCTGGGGCACACTGTATAAGATGTAATTGTGATAGTTTTTGTACACTAGTGAAATGAAGCTGAAAAAAATTCAAAACCATGGTGTGAACAACTTTAGGATTTTAAGAGAAATCTCAATGATAACCAGAAAGAAGATGGCTATAGAATATAAACAACACAAAATGATGAAAGATAATACTTAAATATAAAAAGTCAATTAAACATGAAGAAGATAATGCAGGGAGTTGGGAGCAAAGAAAGCTGTAGGACGTACAGAAAAATACCAAGGTGGCAGAACTCCGTCATCAATTACCTGAAATGTAAATGGATTAACCTACAGATGAGCAGAATGGGTTTAACAAAAACGTGATCCAACTATATCATATGTACAAAAGATTAATTTTATATCAAAAGATTCTATAGTTGAGAAAGAAAAGGTAAAATTATTCAAGCCAATAGTTGAGGACATGAGCTTAAAATCAGACAAAATAAGCTTTAGATCAAAATAGTTTCAGGGGACAAGGATGTCATAAAAGGTTCAGTATTGGTATAGCAATGATAAAAGTTTGTACATCTAATAAAAGATACTTAAAATGTGAAGCAAAGATTGAAAATTGAAGGGAGAAATTGTGTACAATAACACTGAGAGACTTCAGTGCCCCATTTTGAATAATAGAACATAAGTAAGGAAGTAGAAGACTTGAGGAGTACAGTAAACCAGAATGCCACAAAAGAAGTTGCCAAGGACTAATGTGCTCTGCTCTCCAAATTCATGTGTTTAAGCACTAATCCCTAATGTGGGTCCCCAGAGTGATAGGATTGGTGTCCCTAGAAGAGACACTGAAGATCCTCTGCTGTGTACAAAAGGTGATCTGAGCATGCAGTGAGTACTCACCTATCAGCCAAGAAGCGAGACTTTGCCAGAAACTGACAATGCTTGATCACGACGAATGGCTTCCTATTCTTGAACTTCCTAGCCTCCAAACTGCGAGAAAATTAATATCTTGTTAAGACACCCAGTGTATGGCAGCCAGTGTTAATGGCAGCTTGAGTTTAAGTATTCAGAGGAAAACCTGTAGCTGTAGATACCGTAAAAATGAAGAAGAGCAGACATTGTGGAACAACAAGTTAAGCCATTGCGTGACTTCCACATCTCATATTGGAGTGCCAATCTGAGCCCTGGCTTCTCTGCTTCTCATCCTGCATTCTGCTCTTGCATCCTTGGAGGCAAGTGCTTGGGCCAAAGGAGACCTGGATGGAATTCTGGGCTCCTGGCTTTGGCCTGGCCTAGTCCTGGCTGTTGCAGGTATTTGGGGAGTAAATCATTGGATGGAAGATGTCTCTCTCCATCCCCCTCCCTCCCCTGCTTTGCTTTTCAAGTAAATGAAAATCTTTTTTTAAAAACAAGAAGAAAAATCAACATCTAACTTTATATCTTGATGAACTGAAATAAGAACTAAACTCAGAGGCTGGCACTGTGGTACAGCAGATTAACACTCTGGCCTGAAATGCTGGCATCCCATATGGGTGCCGGTTCGAGACCCGGCTGCTCCATTTCTGATCCAGCTCTCTGCTATGGCCTAGGAAAGCAGTGGAAGATGGCCCAAGTCCTTGGGCCCCTGCAGCCATGTGGGAGTCATGGAAGAAGCTCCTGGCTCCTGGCTTCGGATTGGCACAGCTCCGGCTGTTGCGGCCAATTGGGGAGTGAACCGTCGGCTGGAAGGCCTCTCTCTCATTCTCTGCCTCTCCTCTCTCTGTGTAACTCTGACTTTCAAATAAACAAATAAACCACAAAAAAGAACTAAACCCAGAGCTACCAGAAGTAATATAGAGAAGAGATAAAATCCAGGATAGAAAAATGATAGAGAAAAATCAGTGTAATAAGTTGATTCTTTGAAGAGACTAACAAAAGTGACTAACATTTAGATGGAATAGCAAAAAGACTCAAATTACTAAAATGAAGTTGCGAACATTACTGATTCTACAGAAATATATGACTATAAGAGAGTATTATGGAAAGTACACTACAAGTTGGATAACCTAGATAAAATGAATAAATTGTTGGGAACACAAACCTACCAAGACTGAATCATGAAGAAGTGAAAAATCAGAATAGATCTATTATAGTTGAGGGTATTGAATTGGTAATCAAACCTCCCCCTCAAACCCAACAAAGAATGGAAGGAAACTACTGCAATGTAACAAAGGCTACATATGAAAAATCCCCAGCCAACATAATACTCAGTGATGAAAAACAAAGCTTTTTCTCTAAGACCAGGAATAGTACAAGGGTGCCACTCTTCCCTCTCTTGGCCAACATATTATTGGAAGACTTAGCGAGAGTATTAAGAAAAAGAAAAGGCATCTAGGGGCTGGCACTGCGGCTTAGTGGGTAAAGCCACAGCCTGCAGGGCCGGCATCCCATATGGGTGCTGGTTCGAGTCCCGGCTGCTCCACTTCCAATCCAGCTCTCTGCTATGGCCTGGGAAAGCAGTGAAGATGGCCCAAGTCCTTGGGCCCCTGCACCTGTGTGGAGACCTGGAAGAAGCTCTTAGCTCCTGGCTTCAGATTGGCACAGCTCCAGCTGTTGTCACCATTTGGGGGGTGAACCAGAAGGTGGAAGGCTTCTCTCGCTCTCGCTGCCTCTCATTCTCTCTCTGCGTAACTGTGCCTTTGAATAAATAAATCTTTTTAAAAAAAGCATCCAAAGTGGAAAGGAAGGAGTCAAATTATCTTAGGAGGATATGTAGAAACTGTTAAAGAACACACACATAAACACACTGAAAACAACTGTTAAACAATTTCAGCAAAATTGCAGGGTACAATATCAACATGTAAAAGACAGTTTTATTTCTATACAGTAACAATGACCAATCGAAAAAGGAAGTAAGAAAACATGCACATTTGCAACAGCATCAAAAAACATCCCAGAAGGTGAAAAACTTGTGCTCTGAAAATTACAAGACATTGATAAAAGAAATAAAAAATCAACTTTTGTTCATGAATTTAAAGATTTAATGTTGTTAAAAATATTCATACTACTTGAAATGGCCTATAAATTCAGGACAATCATTATAAAATCCCAAATTCAAAAATTAATATGGTGGGGCCAGCACCATGGCACAGTAGGTTAATACTCTGCCTGTGGCACTGGCATCCCAGATGGACACCACTTCTAGTCCCAGCTCCTCCACTTCCAATCCAGCTCTCTGCTATGGCCTAGGAAAGCAGTGGAAGATGGCCCAAGTCCTTGGGCCCCTGCACCCACGTGGGAGACCCGGAAGAAGCTCCTGGCTTCTGGCATCAAATCGGCACAGCTCCGGGCATTATGGCCATTTGGAGAGTGAACCAACAGAAGGAAGACCTGTCTCTCCCTCTCACTGTCTGTATCTCTACCTCTCAAAACAAAATCTTTAAAAAAATTCATATGCATCTCAAGGGATCCCAAACACTCAAAATGACCTTGAAGATTGATGTTGGAGGACTCACACTTCCTGATTTCAAAAAATGCTACCCAGGATGCATTTAGCCTAGCAGTTAAGGTACCCAAGTCCCTCTTTGGAGCACTTGGGTTTGATACTTGGTTCAGGCTACCCACTCCCAACTTCCTGCTAATACAGTCCCTGGGAGGCAGTGGTGACAGCTCAAGTAATTGGGCTCCTTCCATCCGTGTGGGAGACCTGTATTGACTTCCTGATTCTCAGTCTTAGCCTGACCCACCACTTGCTCTTCTGTAGCTTCTGTAGATTTCCTTTGTTTAAAAAAACGGCTTAGTGTCTACTAGTATGCAGAGCTGGGTTTTGAGGGCATGAAAAATTCCTTAGATGGTTTTCTCTTGTTTTGGCCTTCATATACATTGTATATATGGGAGATTTATAAGAAAGTACGCCCATGACTTTATCATGTATCACTTGGGAACCCTTTCTCCCAGACTGTGGCTGCAGTGAAGGGAGAAGCAGTTGAAATAAAAACCCACCTCCCTGGCTGAGTTCCTGCTTAACCTTGAGTGAATCATTTTATGTCACCTTCAAAGATAAAGGTCTATACTGGTGGTAACTTCTGCAGCGTTCTCTCCTCTGACGGGGTCTTAGTTTAACTTGAGTACTTTGATGTTTTCTTCAGACCACACCTTTTAGTCAAGATAAAGCAAGGACCAGCAGATGATTTGTCTGAGCGGCTTTTCTCAATCACCATTTTCAGGACTTAGTGTACTCTGGTGAAGTCGTGCTGTGTAAGCGCACTGCCCAGAAGTGAGCCTTGCTTTGGAGAGTCCGTTTGATGCAGTGCATGGAAAGTATACCGTCTTGTCAATTCCAGGTCTTCATGATGCTTAAAGGATATTTTTGGGGAATCGTTACCTGTTCCGACTTCCCACCAGTCAGGATGGTAGTTAACAGTGGGCTGCTCTGGAAAGTGTATCTGGCCAGATGTCTCCTTGACACATCCCTCATGCTCCACCACCACCAGCTTTAGTGGCGCCAGGGACAGTCAGAGGATTTGGAAGGTCTGACTTTGGAAAGTTTGCAAGTAGAGAATGAAAACATGGAAAAATTGATGTCTGTAGAGCAATGATGATTTGTAGGAGAATACTCACCTGTGTGGAATTCAATAAGACTTATCCCTCTCTGTGCCTCCTTTTATTTTTTTCTGTGCATGTTTACTTTTGTGTTTTAAGAAGTGCCTTCAGTCATATGCAAAACTTAGAGGGACGAAAGATTCTAGCTCTACCCAATATCAGCTAGCAGAGGAGTATTTGCCTCTGGCATATGAGGAAGAGAATTGGGAGATTGCAGATTGGCACCAGCAGCACATAGAGAACCAGGAAGAAAGGGAAAAACAAGTCATAACAAACTGAGAGTAACCAGAAGACAGACAGACACACTCAACTTTTCTAAGGATCAGAGTTATCAGAATTTGTTGAATCAAAACATTTCTGAAATCTAGAATATACAATGTGCAATCCAATTTTTTGTCTGCATGTCTTTTATATATTTTAGCTCAAATGTTGACAGGTTAATTAGAAATTTTCTTATTTTGGACTCCCGGGACAGTGATGAATTTTATATTTGTGTCATGACTAAGCATCAAATTAATAAAGAACATTACTGAAAGGATTATAATTTAAATACTAGAGTCCACACACTTACCACTTAACCATAATGAATTCTATATAGCCCTTTACAGCTGTGAATGGAAGCATAGAACTGACAGAGGAGAGTCTTGGATTGCATTAAAAAGAAAATTAGATGTGATTGAAAAGAAGCTAACTCAGAATGAAACAGAAAGCTGAAAATCAAAAAGAAATAAAAGGATGCATCTGGAAACTATCAGCAGAAAATAAAGCAGCAATGATAATGTTAGATGAAATAGAATTCAAGGGAGAAGAGTGTATTGGATATTACTGGATTAAATTAAAATGATAATTAAAAATAATATAGGAATGAATGCAGTATTATTTTTTAAAAGATTTGTTCACTTTATTTTTTTATGATAGGTAGAGTTACAGACAGTGAGAGACAGAGAGACAGAGAGAAAGGTCTTCCTTCCATTGGCTCACCCCCCCAATGACCACTATGGCCGGAGCTACGCTGATCTGAAGCCAGGAGCCAGCACTTCTTCCTGGTCACCCATGTGGGTTCAGGTGCCCAAGCACTTGGGCCATCCTCCACTGCCTTCCCGGGCCACAGCAGAGAGCTGGACTGGAAGAGGAACAACCAGGAATAGAACCTGGTGCTCATATGGGATTCCAGTGCTGCAGGTGGAGGATTAGCCAAGTGAGCCACGGCGCCGGCCCCTATTCACTTTATTTGAAAGGCAGAGTAACAGAGAGGGACTGACAAAAAGAAAAAGATCTTCCATCTGCTGGTTTACTCCCCAAATGGCTGCAGTAGGCAAGCCTGGGCCATGCCAAAGCTAGGAGCCCAGAATGCCATCAGGGTCTCCCACATAGGTGGCAGGGACCCAAGTACTTGGGCCATCATCTGCTGCCTCTGCATTTGCATTTACAGGGAACTCAGCTGGAAGTGGAGTGACCAGGACTCAAACAAGTAATTATTCTCTAGATATTTGATGATATGTCTACATAAAAGAAGGTAATCAACAACCATGTTATATTTATTTCTCTTCAAAACTAGTTCACGGACAAAATACAAATGTTAAATATGGCTTAAAAATAACTATTATTAACCGTTATTGGGGCTGGCAATGTGGCATAGTGGGTTAAGTCGCCGCCTGCAGTACCAGCATCCCACATGGGTGCCAGTTTGTGTCTCGGCTGCTCCACTTCTGATCCAGCTCTCTGCTATAACCTGGGAAAGCAGTAGAAGATGGCCCAAGTCCTTGGGCCCCTGCAGCCATGTGGGAGACCTGGAAGAAGCTCCTGGCTCCTGGCTTCCGATCAGCGCAGCTCTGGCTGTTGCGCCCATCTGGGGAGTGAACCATTGGATGGAAGACCTCTCTCTCTCTCTCTCTCTGCCTGTCCTTATAACTGCCTTTCAAATAAATAAATAAATAAATAAATAAGTCTTTTAAAAAACATTTTATATGGGGGTCCTTCAAAATGTTTGTGGAAAATGGAATTAAAAGATAGATCTAGGGGCTGGTGTTGTGGCATAGCTGGTTAAGCTGCTGTCTGATACTGGCATCCCATATGAGTGTTGGTTTGCATCACAGCCACTCCACTTCTCGTCCAGCTCCCTATAACGTGCCTGAGAATGCAGTAGAGGACAACTCAAGAGATTGGGCCCCTGCACCCATGTGGGAGACCCAGATGAAGCTTCTGGCTCCTGGCCCAGCCCAGGCTGTTGCAGCCATGTGGGGAGTGAATCAGTGGATGGAAGACACACTCTCTCTTTCTCCCTCCTTTCCTCCCTCCATCCCTCTCTTGCCTCTGTATCTCTGCCTTTCAAATAAAAAAATAAATCTTTAAAAAAAGATAAATATATTGCGTAGTAAAAATATTTGAAAACTGCACAGATGAGAGGTCTTTAGAAGGTTCATGGAAAACATGTTTTATAAAAAAAACTATGCATGTTTTTGAAACTGTTTTGCACCAAAATAAACTTCTTTTAATTCCTTTTAATCTAAGTTCTTTTTATGTGGTCTCCCACCATTTTCAAATTGGTTGGTTGATCATGTTATTTCTTGATTTCTATATGATTATATGATGACCAAAATATATTATGTGCAATTTTAGAATCTGAAAATTGGAAATTTTTGCAATTACAAGTGAATTACTTAGTTGATTAAGAATGTCTCACTTTAACAAAGGCGTCAAAGTAGAGTAACTCAAACAAAATATAATGTGACATGCACCTGCAAGGAGAATATAGTTGTGTGAACCTGCTTACCAGTCTCACACATTGTTTTTCTTTGCAGAGTAAGTGACAGTGGTGGACAACAGGGATGATAATAGAAAATCTAGTCATTATCGGAGTGCAGAATCTTTTTCTAAAAAAAAATTATGTATTTATTTGAAAGTTCGAGTTATCAGAGGAGAGAAGGAAAGAGAGAGAGAGAGACTGATTTGCCATCTACTGGTTTCCTAGTCCACTCCCTAAATGGTTGTAATGGCCAGGGCTGGGCCAGGCTGAAACCAGGAGCCAAGAGCTTCTTCCGGGTCTGCCATGTGAGTGGCTGTGGCCCACATACTGGAGACATCCTCTACGATGGCTTCTTTTCCCAGACATCAGCATTTAGCTGGATCAGAAGTGGAGCAGCCAGGGCATGAACTAGTGTCCATTTGGGATTCCAGCGTCGCGGGCAGCTTTACCTTTATGCCACAATGCTGGCTCCTAGTGCAGAATCTTGACTGATGTGTCTTACTGAAAGAGATAATATGGGAACTGCCACTGTATCTGACCTAATGAAAAAATAGGGAGAGAGGTAGCAAATAGAGGCCGGCGCTATGGTGCAGCATGTTAATGCCCTGGCCTGAAGTGCTGGCATCCCATATGGGCACTGGTTTGAGACCCAGTTGCTCCACTTCTGATCCTGCTCTCTGCTGTGGCCTGGGAAAGCAGTAGAACATGGCCCAAGTCCTTGGGCGCCTGCACCCACGTGGGAGACCAGGAAGAAGCTCCTGGCTCCTGGCTTTGGATCTGCGCAGCTCTGGCCATTGCGGCCATCTGGGGAGTGAACCATTGGATGGAAGATCTCTCTCTCTCTCTCTCTCTCCCTCCCACTTCTCTCTCTGTGTAACTCTGACTTGCAAATAAATAAATAAATCTTAAAAAAAAATAAAGGTAGCAAATAGTAAAGACTTTGTCTTTACAAGAGCCTTTTAGACAATAAAGCGCAGGATATATGAGGGTATTTCAAAAGGTTGGGGAAATTGAATGAGAATATAAGTCGTCTTGAAACACAAAAAAATTTGAAATGCATACATATGCACATGGGCTTTAAAAAGCTTGTGAAAAATGTATATTTGGGAAAACTATGCATGGACTCAATACTTTTCACACCAAATAAATTTACCTTTTAATTTCATTTTACCAAAGATAGGAACACATTGCATCAAATAGCTACATGCACCACCATTTTTATAGCAGCACTGTTCACAATAGCCAAAGTTTGGAATCACCCAAGATCTCCATCATCAGATGAATGGATAAAGGAAATTTGGTGTATATATACACCATGGAATATTACTCAGCTATAAAAAAAGAATGAAATTCTACCATTTGCAGCAAAATGCATGCAACTGGAGGACATCAGATTGAATGAAATAAGCTGTACACAGATAGACAAATACCATATATTCTCCCTTGTATGTATGTGGGAGCTGAAATTTAAAAAAGAAATAAAAAGAAAATATTTATGGTGTATTTCCTAAAATCAAGTGCATTTTCTTACAAAATCAGACCATAATGATTCATGTTAGGAAATTGATGTTTATGCAGTAATATTATCAACTGAGTTTATTTATATTTTATAATTGTTTCAACTGTGTTCTTTAAAACAAAAGAAAACTCTAGATCACATATTGTAATCACTGTCAGGTCTCTGTGCTTTGCCTTTGTCTGTAATGTTAGTTTTTTTTTTTTTTAATGATATTGGCCTTTTAAAGTATGAACCAATTATTTTGTAAATGCTTCCAATTTGGATTTACTTAAATTTTTTCTCATCACTACATGCAGGTTGTGGAGTTTTTTGGTATTATTTAAAAATATATTTATTTATTTATTTATTTTGAAAGAGTTACACAGGGAGAGAAGGAGAGACAAAGAGAGAGAGAGAGAAAGAGAGAGGGGGAGAGACGTCTTCTATCTGCTGGTTCACTCCCCAATTGGCCGCAAGGGCCGGAGCTGCACCGATCCAAAGCCAGGAGCTAGGAGCTTCTTCTGGGGCGCCCACGTGGGTGCAGGAGCCCAAGGGCTTGGGCCATCTTCCGCTGCTTTCCCAGGCCGTAACAGAGAACTGGATGGGAAGTGGAGCAGCTGGGCCTCAAACCGGCACCCATATGGGATTCCGGCACTTCAGACAGCGGCTTTACCCACTCCGTCACAGCGCTGCCCCAGTATTATTTTTAAGAAAGACTTCAGAAATATTGCATCTTCTCAGTGTATTGTATGAGGAGCCACTTGAGTTGATTTGCGTGCATTGATCATGTGACAATGGTGATGGTACTCTGCTTTTCCACTGTAAAGTTCCTACTTTAACTTTTTTATGTTTATCCTTATAGGCTTATATGTAGAATTAGGTACACATTGTAGATATATATGCATTCTTTTATACTCTCAGGCTTTTTATATATACCCTTACAGGTTAAGTATAGAAATAGAGATACATATTGTAGACATATGTATGTATTTAAGTACTATTCTGCTTTTTTTTTTTTATCATCTCAGGCTTTTGTCTTTATACCTGAAGTTCAGAAATACATTATAGAACTATTTAGGTCTTGTTACTTTTTGCCTGATGCTTGGTACTAGGTGAATTGTTACAATTTGAAAATTTTCTTATTGATGGAACATTTTAGGCTGTGTGTGTGTATATGTGTGTGTATACATATATATATATATATATATATATATTTTATTTGTTTATTTGAAAGTCAGAGTTACAGAGAGAGAGAGAGAGAGAGAGAGAGGTCTTCCATCCGCTGGTTCACTCCCCAGTTGCAACAGCCAGAGCTGTGCTTTTCTTAAGCCAGGAGCCAGGAATTTCTCCCAGGTCTCCCACATGGGTGCAGGGGCCCAAGGACTTGGGCCATCTTCTACTGCTTTCCCAGGCCATAGCAGAGAGCTGGATTGGAAGTGGAGCAGCCGGGACTTGAACCAGCACCCATATGGGATGCTGGCCCTGCAGGCAGCAGCTTTACCTGATATGCCACAGCACCAGCCCCAGGCTATATATATTTTAAAGATGCCTCTCTCCTATTCTTTCTGGTTTCTATGAGTTTACTGCTTTTGTTTGCCAGAATGCCAAGGTGTCTAATTTTATTGTTACCCTCTGTCCTTTCTAGGATGTGGTGTGAGAGAGAGTATTCACAGCTAGAAAGTCTTTCTCTTCCCTTTGCCATTATGATATTTCTCCAGTTCCCTCCTAGTGGTAGCCATGCCAGTGAGCAGAGGATCTGAAGTGGAGTCTACTTCTGCAGTGTTAAGTGGAAAGACAAATGCACTGATTATGGTCTTTGAATCTGTAAATATTCTAACTATCCCCAAGAGAGAATGCTTTTGCTCCCAAGGACAAAATGCCCTCAAGGGTGCTGCTATATAACACAATGTTATATAAACAATAGTTATATAAACACTGGCGTTTCAGTTCAGCCCCAACTGATCAAAGATGACAGGCTAATGAAGACTTCCAGGTTCCAGTGAATTCTGCAGGAGACAGCTTTTGTGTTTCAACTTTGCAACAGGACAAAGGCAAGAACAAAGAGAAGACTGGCAGTCTGTGCCAGAATTCATCCACCATAACTGGGTCAAATCCATGGTGAAACTCCACTGTGAATTCATTATTGGAATCATGACCTCAAGACTCCCTGGTAAGGAGCTCTCAAAGAGGTAGTATACAATGTGCACTTGATTTTGGTTATTTTTAAGAAAATGACCTAAGACATTTATAGACAGCAAATAATTTAACATGTGATGAAATAGAAGTAGTTTTCTCATTAGTTAAGATTTATTTAGAAAACTCAAATAATTACATTTTTTCTTGGTTAAACTTTCTGCTGATTCAAGGTTTTGAATATTTTCTATAATAAGATGATGAGTATCAGATGTTGTGAAATGGACAGTAACATTTTAGTAAATGTATTATGAGGACCTTTTAATAAAAAAAAATTGTCGGGCCGGTGCCGTGGCGCAGTAGGTTAATCCTCTGCCTATGGCACCAGCATCCCATATGGGCACTGGTTCGTGTCCTGTCTGCTCCAGTTCTAATCCAGCTCTCTGCTATAGCCTGGGAAGGCAGTGGAGGATGGTCCAAGTCCTTGGGCCCCTGTACCCTCATGGGAGACCCGGAAGAGGCACCTGGCTCCTGGCTTCAGATCGGCTCAGCTCGGGCCACTGCAGCCATCTGGGGAGTGAACCAACGGAAGGAAGACCTTTCTCTCTGTCTCTCCCTCTCACTGTAACTCAAATAAATAAATAAAAATCTTTAAAAAAATAAATAAAAAATTTGTGTCTTACTCCATGTTGAAGGAAACAAAACCATTTTATTTTTAAACTTTTAAAATTGGTACAGAGATGTCCATCTTTAAGTCAGTGCTGGCTAATGTAAATACTAAACAGGACAACCTTAACTATTTGTTTTAACTTACAGCATGATAAATAGCATCTTTGTGAAACTTTTCTGCCAATTAAAACTAACAAACATTGGCTTATATTTCATGTACATCTTCCTCACGTAGCGTACATTACTAAAGGGAGAAATTCTCCCAGAACAAATGACCAAAGCACTAGGCAGAGAGGTCACATGAAAGCCTATTGTCTTTATGGAAGCTGCTGTCTACAACTAGAATTGCCAGGGACTACTACGGGGTGGGGGGGTGGGGGTGGGGGAGAAGCTAGAGAGAATGTTTTACATGGAAAATGCTATTCTATAAAGAGCATTGCAAAAATTCAAGACATCGAGAAAAATAAGTGAGCACTTAAGTAAAATTCTTTTTTTAAAAAAATTTATTTATTTATTTGAAAGTCAGAGTTACACAGACAGAGAAGGAGAGGCAGAGAGAAAGAGAACTCTTCCATCTGCTATTTCACTCGCCAATTGGCTGCAATGGCTGGAGCTGGGCTGATCCAAAGCCAGGAGCCAGGAGCTTCTTCCCAGTCTCCCACATGGATGCAGGGGCCCAAGGACTTGAGTCATCTTCTTTTTATTTATTTATTTATTTTTTTGACAGGCAGAGTGAACAGTGAGAGAGACAGAGAGAAAGGTCTTCCTTTGCCATTGGTTCATCCTCCAATGGCCTCCACGGCCGCATGCGGCCGGCGCACCGCACTGATCTGAAGGCAGGAGCCAGGTGCTTCTCCTGGTCTCCCATGGGGTGCAGGGCCCAAGCACTTGGGCCATCCTCCACTGCACTCCCTGGCCACAGCAGAGAGCTGTCCTGGAAGAGGGGCAACCGGGACAGAATCCAGCGCCCTGACCGGGACTAGAACCCGGTGTGCCGGTGCTGCAAGGCGGAGGATTAGCCTAGTGAGCCACGGCACTGGCTTGAGTCATCTTCTACTGCTTTCCCAGGCCATAGCAGAGAGCTGGATGAGAAGTAGAGCAGCCAGGACACAATCCGGTGCCCATATGGGATGCTGGCACTGCAGGTGGCAGCTTTACCTGCTACACCTCAGCGCCGGCCCCAAAATTCTTTAAATCAAACTTTAAGGATTTCACTACTCATTTTATGTAAGCACATCATGATCTGCACATACACATTTTAATCATGAGTTTGGACCCGTTACATTGAACACCACATCTTTTTTTTTTTTTTTTTTTTTGACAGGCAGAGTGGACAGTGAAAGAGAGAGACAGAGAGAAAGGTCTTCCTTTGCCGTTGGTTCACCCTCCAATGGCCGCCGTGGCCAGCGTGCTGAGGGTGGCGCACGGCACTGATCCGATGGCAGGAGCCAGGTGCTTCTCCTGGTCTCCCATGCGGGTGCAGGGCCCAAGCACTTGGGCCATCCTCCACTGCCCTCCCTGGCCACAGCAGAGAGCTGGCCTGGAAGAGGGGCAACCGGGACAGAATCCAGCGCCCTGACTGGGACTAGAACCTGGTGTGCCGGCGCCACAAGGTGGAGGATTAGCCTAGTGAGCTGCGGCGCTGGCGAACACCACATCTTTTCAACACGCATGTGTTTTGTCGGCCTTCATATAAACAAAGACATGGTGCACATGATGCCACCACTTGAACAGAAGGCTCTCTGCGATGGTTCCGTCCATGCGGTTACCTTCTCTTGTCCCAGGGCCATCCTGTCCAGGAGTTCCGGAAGCTCACTCCAGTTCATATAGTGGTAGCTTTTGACTTCCCGTGGGACCTGGGTTCCCTCTGAGGTTTTTCCTCACAGAGGGTAGCCAATCTCATGTTCTCCCTAAATGCTGTCTGAAGTACACTGGTGGTAGATTCGCATCATAAAAATGATATCCTTTGTGGAAATCTGTGACAAAGTTGAGCCAGTATTAATTCGATCTGAGAGAAAAGATTAAATATAGAAAACAATTCATTCTTTTTTTTTTTCACTCAAAAAAATATGCCATGCACCCAACTGACTGTCACATACTTTCTAAGTTTTAATGAAGCACTGGGTTGATCATCATGAAGAGGTCACAGTTCTTGATCTCGATCACTACACTCTTTGAATACACTTTTTTTAAAAAAGATTTATTTATTTATTTGAAAGTCAGAGTTACACATAGAGAGAAGGAGGGGCAGAGAGAGAGACATTGTCCATCCTCTGGTTCACTCCCCAATTGGCCACAACGGCTGGAGCTGCGCCAATCTGGAGCCAGGAGCCAGGAGCCTCCTCCAGGTCTCTCTTGTAGGTGCAGAGGCCCCAGCACTTGGGCCATCTTCCACTGCTTTCCCAGGCCACAGCAGAGAGCTGGATCGGAAGTGGAGCAGCCAACACTCAAACCTGCACCCATATGGGATGCTGGCACGGCAGGCGGTGGCTTTACCCACTATGCCACAGCTCCAACCCCTCACTCTACGTTTTTTAAGGAAACAGCATGTGAGAAAGCTAAAGAAAATTCTGTGGAGCTTTTACACATTGGTTTCATCAAGAACACTTTCCTTTAGAATAGTGGTAAGAGACGCTATTCCTTTATAAGGTAATGATTTATTTCATGGACAGTCCTGAGAATCAGGCTTGTCGCTGTTCTACAAGAAGGCTGTTGGTTACAGGAAGTAGATACCCTGTTGTCCACTGTTCACTGCTCAATTAATAGTAATCAAATGAAATGAATACATAGCATCATTTGCATGCTGGAACTAAAAGTACATACTTGAGATGCGTCAACATATCAGAAAACTCATTTACTTTTATGTTTATGTGCCATAGGTGGGTACCTGGTCCTGTGGAGTTCTCAGTTCATCCTGCAGACATCTCCTGGCTGCTGCTTTAATTCCCCTGGTGTCTTTTTCTTCCAGTTCTTCTGGATTATATAATAGGTGACCAGAGCAAGAGTCAGTAAAATATTCTTGAAATAATGAGCAATTATTGTAAGTAATACATTACTGCTTAGTAAAAAACAGGTAATCTTTGTTCTAGACATCACTTAATGGCTAAAACATTTAATTCAGAGTTATCGCTTCATTACCAATTCTTTTCAATTCTTAAATATTGTTCACATTAGACTCCCAGTTTTCTTTTAGATCTGCAAGATAATTTCAAAGTCCCTATACCTGTATTTCTAAGACCAGTAAGTTCCCAATTCTTTGAATTAATTCCAGGTATAATTAGCAAGAATTTAACGTCCTTCCAGTTTCTGTTGGAGACTTCCCAAAGAGGGCTTTTTCAAGACTGCCCTTTTCCTGTCTCTAAAACACAAGCAAAGCCAGAAGTCTATGGCCCTTGGATGTCAACTGAGTAAGGTCACCAGGAAAACTGAACGTAGTGTCATATCTCTGTTGTACCCAGAGTTGGTTTTACATATTGAACAGGACACTGAAATGTGTGTGCAACATTCCTCAGTGTTGTCGCTCCCCCTCTTCGTGGAGGAGCAACACAGGACCCTGCGCTGTTCTTTCGTCTGCTCGGCCCTCCCCGGGTTTGCTGCTGGTTCTTCCCGGGTTGGCTACTATCCCTTCCACCTCCGTGGAAGGGCAGTTCCCCCTGGCCACATTCCCCACTTCCGCAGGGGAGCGGCACACCGCCGGCCGGCTCTCTGGGGGCTGCACGGGTTCCCTTAGATGTTCCCCATAGATGTTCCTGGTGCATGCCGTTTCTCTCCTCCTTTATAGTCCTCCTCCGCCAATCCCAACTCGGCTGCCCACACGCCGAGTACGCTGCTCTCCAATCAGGAGCAAGTCCTACAGTTAATTGGTTGAACTGGAGGCAGCTGTGCGGAAGCTGTTTACTTCTCTCCCAACGCCATATTGTGGGAGAGCAGATGCATAGAATAAGTCCCAATTCGAGTAACTTAGTCTAGTCCGGATTGCTCCCCACAGATCCCCCTTTCTTTTTATTTTTTAGCGTTGATACGCGCCTGTCTTCGGTGTCCCGCGGCACACACTCTGCTCTACTTGCTAGAGTTGCCACAGGCTCTTACAAGTCCTATCAATCAGGAAAACCGAATCCGGGTCCTCTCTTCGCCATTGTGAGGAGGTTTTTAGGCGCTGATGCGTGCCTGTGTTCGGTGCCCTGCAGCGCATGCTCTGCTCTGCTAGAACTGCCTGCAGGTGTTTACAAAACCTATCAGGCAAACCGAATCCAAGCCTTCTCATTGCCGTATTGTGGGGGAGACTTATTAGTGTTGGTTCGTGCCTATCTTCGGTGACCTGCAGCTCATACTCTGGTCGAGCTTTGCTGGCGCTTACCGCCTTAAATCAGGCAGACCGAATCCAAGCCTCCTAATTGTTGCATTGTGGGGAAGCTTTACTGATGTTAATTCGTGCCTGTCTTCGGTGACCTGCGGCTAGCCGCCCAGGTGCTCATCGCCTCACTAATCGGGCAGACCGAATTCAAGCCTTCTAATTGGCATGTTGAGGGGAGGCCTTATTTTTCTCTATTTCTCTATCTCCGGGCATTCCTACCTCTCCCATTTCACTTCTATCTTCCAGCATTCCCATTTCTCTTTTACTTCACTTCCAAACTTCTGTTTCTCTTATCCCCGCAGCTTCCCGGCACCTCGCCGCTTCAGCCCGCGCGCCTCTCTCATCTGCGCAGCTTCCCGGCTTTGCGCGGCTCGGCTTCGCGCGCTCCGCGGTCTCCACGCTTAACCCTTTCGCGTCTGAACCACGGCCTACGCCAGCCCCGTTCCCTATCTATTCACGCCCCGTGCTCTCTCTGCACGCGGCGGCTTCCGCGAGTAACACAGCGTAGCTTGCGTCTCCGCCACTAGGATTCAATCTAAGTTCCCCGGGCTAGCCTGGCGAATTCAACCCAGCGTACGTCTCCGCCCCACGGTTTGGCTTCCCGTCCTTTGCTCCCCGGGCTAATCAGACGGATCCCAATCTGGCTTACGTCTCAGCTTCTGGTTTCAACTTTTCGCCCCCCATTCCCGGGCTAACTTGAGAATCCCAAAGTGGCTTTCGTATCCGCCTCGGCCTGCCCCCCGCGGCTTCAATTTCCCTAACACTTTTCTCTACCCGGTATGTTTCCCCAAGCTTTCCTCCAACGATATTCCTCCCTCATTTCTCCTGGCCTCTCCCCACAGTCCGCGTCCGAGTCTGTTTGTTCTAGCTTTCACTTTCGCTTTCGACCTTAGAGATTTCTCCCAGCTTCCCCCCATAGTCCGTATCTGAGTCTATGCCTAGGCTTTCAACAGCTTCTTCCGGCACCCTTTTCGTCCGGCTTTTCCCTAGGCTGTTTGCTAATCTCTCTCTCCGGTATTTTCCCAGTTCTTCCCGTTTCTTCCCTCCTAAGTTTGCTAATCCGTCCTAGGTTTCCTATCCGTCCTAGGTTTCCTATCCGAGTCAGGTTTCCTATCCGAGTCACGGCACCATTATGTCGCTCCCCCTCTTCGTGGAGGAGCAACACAGGACCCTGCGCTGTTCTTTCGTCTGCTCGGCCCTCCCCGGGTTTGCTGCTGGTTCTTCCCGGGTTGGCTACTATCCCTTCCACCTCCGTGGAAGGGCAGTTCCCCCTGGCCACATTCCCCACTTCCGCAGGGGAGCGGCACACCGCCGGCCGGCTCTCTGGGGGCTGCACGGGTTCCCTTAGATGTTCCCCATAGATGTTCCCGGTGCATGCCGTTTCTCTCCTCCTTTATAGTCCTCCTCCGCCAATCCCAACTCGGCTGCCCACACGCCGAGTACGCTGCTCTCCAATCAGGAGCAAGTCCTACAGTTAATTGGTTGAACTGGAGGCAGCTGTGCGGAAGCTGTTTACTTCTCTCCCAACGCCATATTGTGGGAGAGCAGATGCATAGAATAAGTCCCAATTCGAGTAACTTAGTCTAGTCCGGATTGCTCCCCACAAGTGTTAGGTAACACAGGTGAAGTAAACCAGGGTGGAAATGGTCCCTTTCTTCCCTCTGACTCTCACATGCAGCTAAGGGTGCTGCACCGCCCACAGCAGGTGACCCTTCCTGGGTATTCATTTGATGCAGGTAGTGAACTAGTAGATACTCAGTGCCTTGGTTATTCACAGAAACACCCTGAGTTGGGTAGTGTCATATCTCTCCATTGTGTAAGCAAGAACACTAGCAAGTAGAGTGAGTAAATCGTACCAGGCAACACAGGTCTAAGATTTAGGCCTGGCCCACATGCAGCCTGTTGCTTTGACCCCATTGCATTTACTCTTGTCACTGCCCAGGCCATCGAAGGAGCAGGGGCACAAAGTGACTTGTCAGGCCCTGGGGTTTGGGTTTGTTGTGACAATGGATGTGCTAAAAGGGCTCACAATGAAGTAATCAGAATTTCCTAAGCTCCCTTCAAAGCATTACAAATGCAGCAGCAGCCTATATGCCCTCGGTCTTGTTCTCAAATGCATCTTGTCAGACACCCCCTTCAGAGCATTTGCCAGATGCAAGGAAGAGCTGATGGGACAGATTCTGAACACAGAGGAGAGGCTCCCTCCACCTCACCCTTCTCGATGTTTCCGTTCAGGTGGCAGTCCTTCTTTGTTTCGGCTCCAATGACCCGATCGTGCTGGTCAGTAACGATGCACATCTCCTCCAACTCTTTTGTCTGGGAGCCCATCTAGGTGGGCCATGCTTACCTGGGACATGCCTGCAAAACGGGTTAGTGAAGAAGGAGTATTATTATCCACCATTCTCATAAATTAAAAATATAAGAGAAGATTAGCCAAATCTGTCCTATATCAACAAGGCAATTTTCACAAATTGGCAGTGGGATATTTTTATGTGAGAAAGACTAATAGTTTCATATATACTGTCAAGAAATTGAAAGTAGAGGACATGTTCTCATTCTGTCTTTTATTATTTGTTGTTGATCAATAAATCCCTATAAATAATACCCATACTAGAGGACTTTGAAAGTCTCTGACACTGAAAAATTGGCTAGTCGTAAAAAATGAGTCACAGTAGGTTGATGTCTCTGGAGAAATGATAAAGTGTAAGAGAAAACTCATTTGTATGGATGTCAACAATACTTAACACTCTGTCTCCTTTTATTTATTTTTTTTCTGTTTATGATTAGCTTTACCCTTAGAAGTAAGTCCGTAGGAATGTATTCAGAACTATACAGCTCTTCCTTCTCTTATTCTCACTCTTTATTTTTTATTGGGATCTATTTTCAATTGACTTTATACACATACAATTAATTCTATGGTACATAAAGAGTTCAACCAATGGTATTAAGAAGGAAAAAAAAAACTGTTCCTTGAAAATTAAGACAAGGGCTGTTCAAGTCATCGCTTCTCATAGTATCAATTTCACTTCTAAAGGTTTCCTTTTTAGGTGCTCTGTTATCACAAATCAGGGAGAAAATATGGTATTTTTCCCTTTGGGACTGGCTTATTTCACTAAGTATGATGTTTTCCAGATGCATCCATTTTGTTACAAATGACCAGATTTCATTTTATTTTTTTTACCACTGTGTGGTAACCCATAGAGTACATATCCCATAATTTCTTTATTTTTTTAAAGATTGATTTTTATTTATGTGAAAGAATTACAGAGAGAGGTAGAGACAGAGAGAGAGGTCTTCCATCCGCTGGTTTACTCCCCAGTTGGCCACAATGGCCAGAGCTGTACTGATCCAAAGCCAGGAGCCAGGAGCTTCCTCCGGGTCTCCCACGTGAGTGCAGGGGCCCAAGGACTTGGGCCATCTTCTACTGCTTTCCCAGGCCATAGCAGAGAGCTGGATTGGAAGTGGAGCAGCCAGGACTCGAACTGGTGCCTACATGGGATGCTGGCACTTCAGGCCAGGGCGTTAACCGGCTGTGCTACATAGCCGGCCCCTCCATAATTTCTTTATCCAGTCTTCAGTTGATGAGCATTTAGGTTGATTCCATGTCTTAGCTATTGTGAATTGAGCTGCAATAAACATGGAGGTGCAGATAACTCTTTTATTTGCTGATTTTATTTCCCTTTGGTAAATTCCCAGAAGTGGGATGACTGGGTGGTATGGTAGGAGTATATTCAGATTTCTGAGATATCTCCAAACTGATTTCCATAGTGGTTTTCCAGTTTGCATTCCCACCAACAGTGGATTAGGGTGCCTTTTCCCCCACATCCTTGCTGGCATTTGTTGTTTGTTGACTTCTGTATGAAAACCATTCTAATGGGGGTGAGGTGAAACCTCATTGTGGTTTTCATTTGCATTCCCCTGACAGCTAGTGATCCTGAGCATTTTTTCAAATGTCTGTTGGCCATTTGGATTTCCTCTTTTGAAAAATGTCTGTTTAAGTCCTTTGCCCATTTCTTAACTGGGTTGTTTGTTTTGTTGTTGCGGAATTTCTTGATCTTTTATATATTCTGGTTATTATCTTTTATCAGCTGCATGCAGTAATTTCTCCCAATCTGTCAGTTGCCTCTTCACTTTGCTGAGTGTTTCTTTTGCAGTACAGAAGCTTCTCAATTTGATATAATCCCATTGTTGATTGTGACTTTGATTGCCTGTGCCTCTGGAGTCTTTTTCAAGAACTCTTTGCCTGTGCCAATGTCTTGCAGGGTTTTCCCAATGATCTCTAATAATTTGATTGTATCAGGTCATAGATTTAGGTCTTTAATCCATTTTGAATGGATTTTGGTGTAAGGTGAAAGGTAGGGGTACTGTGTCATACTTCTGCATGTGGAAATCCAGTTTTCCCAGCACCATTTTTTTTTCATTTGACAGATAGAGTTAGACAGTTAGAGAGAGAGAGACAGAGAGAAAGGTCTTTCTTTCATTGGTTCACCCCCCCTAAATGGCTGCTATGGCTGCTGCTGCGCCAATCTGAAGCCAGGAGCCAGGTGCTTCTTCCGGGTCTCCCACGTGGGTACAGGCGCCCAAGCACTTGGGCCATCCTCCACTGCCTTCCCGGGCCACAGCAGAGAGCTGGACTGGAAGAGGAGCAGCCAGGACTAGAACCGGCCCCCATATGGGATGCTGGCACTGCAGATGGAGGATTAGCCAAGTAAGCCACGGCGCAGGCCCCTCCTAGCACCCTTGGTTGAAGAGACTGTCCTTGTTCAAGGGATTGGTTTTAGCTATTTGGTCAAATATAAGTTGGTTGTAGATGCTTGGATTGATTTCTGATGTTTCTATTCTGTTCCATTGGTCTATCTATCCGTTTTTGTACCATTACCAGGATGTTTTGATTATATCTGCCTTGTAGTGTGGCTTGAAATTTGGTATTATGATGCCTCCGGCTTTGTTTTTGTTGTATAAGATTGCTTTAGCTATTTGAGGTCTCTTGTGTTTCCAAATTAATTTCCCCCAAGATCTGAGAAGAATGTCTTTGGTATTTTGATTGTTATTGCAATTAATCTGTAAATTACTTTCAGAATGATGGACATTTTTATGATATTAATTCTTCCAATCCATGAATATGGAAGTTTTTCCCCTTTTTTGTATCTTCTTCTATTTCTTTCTTTAATGTTCTGTTAGTTTCATCGTAGAGATCTTTGACATCCTTGGTTAAATATATTCCAAGGTATTTGAATTTTTTTGTAGGTATTATGATTGTGATTGATCTTAGAAGTTCATTCTCAGCCATGGCATTGTCTTTGTGTACAAAGGCTGTTTATTTTTGTGTGTTGATTTTATAAGCTGTAACTTTACCAAACTCTTCTTAGAAGAGTTCCAATAGTTTCTTGGTGGAGTCATGGTTATAATAGCAATCGAATGGAAAAATGACCACTTCACCCATGTATTTTAAATTTTAAAGCAATCACAGAGCACTCAAACTACAGTCGTATAACACTCTTAATCATGGGCTTCACAAAGGTATAAGACAAACTTTTACAAAACTGTATTTGTGCCAATACAGATACACACAGACAGTTAATTCTTTTTTCTTTCTTTTGTTGTTTTTAAAATTTTAGTTTTCACATAAGGTAGCATTCAGTTTTTGTCTTTCTGTGTCTGGCTAATTTCAATCAACATGATGTCTTCTAGTTGTGTCTATTTTGCTGCAAATAGTTGAGTTTTATTCTTTTTTTTTTTAAAGAAATTTATTTTATTTATTTGAGAGGCAGTCTTACAGGGACATGTAGAGACAGAGAAAGAGGTCTTTGATCTGCTGGTTCACTACCCAAATGGCCACAACAGCTGGAACTGAGCTGATCTAAAGCCAAGAGCCAGGAGCTTCTTTCGGGTTTCCTATGTGGGTGCAGGGACCCAAGGACATGGCCATCCTCTACTGCTTTCCCAGGCACATTACCCCAAGATGGCCCATCAAGCATGAAAGAAGAATTATATAATTTGCATTTAATTTTGATTTATTTTAAAGAAAATGATCAAATACCTTTACAAATAGCAAAAGACTAAATACACACTGGAATAAAAGTAGTTGTTTTATTAATCAAGATTTATTTAGAAAGTCAATGAATTAAAAGAAGTCTTGGGAGAACTTTCTGTTGATTCAAGATTTTACATATTTTTGGAGGCCAGCGCGGTGGCATAGCAGTTAAGGCCGCTGTCTGCGGTGTTGGCATCCCATATGGGTGCTGGTTCAAGTCATGGCTGCTGCGCTTCTGATCTAGCTCTCTGCTATGGCCTGCGAAAGCAGTAGACGATGGCCCAAGGTCTTGGGCCCCTGCACCCATGTGAGAGACCGAGAAGAGGCTCTTGGCTCCTAGCTTCAGATCATCCCAGCTCCAGTCCTTGTGGCCAACTGGGGAGTAAACCAGTGGATGGAAGACCTGTCTCTCTATCTCTCTCTGCCTCTGCTTCTCTCTGTGTGTAACTCTGACTTTCAAATAAATAGAAATCTTTACAAAAAAGATTTTACATATTTTCAATAATCAAGATTATGATTTCTAGATGTTGTATCATGAACACTAAACATTCTAACAAATAAAACATAATATTTTAGTAATAAGATTCACCTCTTACTCTAACTTGAATAAAACAAACCATTTTGTTTCTAAATTATTTTAATTTGTTCAATCATATGCATCTATTTTGTATTGTTAGTATTGGTTAATGTAAAAAAAAAACAGGAATCAATAATAATTATTTGACTTAAGGTATTGCATGGTAAATAACATTTTTCTGAAACTTTTAAAACCAAGAATACTAACAAAGATTTGCTTATCTTTCATGTGTATCATCATCATATAGCATAATTCCTTTTTTAAAAAAGATTTTATTTTATTTGAAAGGCTGAATTACAGAGGGAGAACAGACAGAGAGAGATCTTTCATCTGCTGGTTCATTCCCAAATGGCCACAACAGCTGAGGCTGTGCCAGGCCAAAGCAGGGAATCAGGAAGTTTTTCTGAATCTCCCACTTAGGTGCAAGGGCCCAAGCACTTGAGTCATCTTTACAGCTTTCCCAGGTACATTAGCAAGTAGCTGATCAAACTGCTGCCCATATTGGATGCTGGCATCAGAGGTGGCAGCTTTACTCGCAAAGCCACAATGCAGTCCCCCATAGCATAATTCTTAGTGGGAGAAATTCTCCAGGAATAAATGATCAACGCACCAGGCAGAAAGGGGACATGCAGAGCAATGGCCCTTACAAGAGCCTGTGTCTACACCTAGAATGGGCTAGGACTACCCATACTGTAGGAAATTGAAACCATTAGAGGGAGACTTTTAGCAGAAAAATGATATTTTCTATAGAAATAATTGAAAAATGTTAAGAGTTGGATGAAAATAACTGAGCACTTAGGTAAAACACTGAAATCAAACTTTAAGCTAAAATAAATTGGTTAAAGGATTGCACTATTCAATTTCTGCTACCACACCATCATCTGAATGTATGCATTTGAACCATAGGTTTGCGATGACTCATTATTTTTTTTTTTTTTTTTTGACAGGCAGAGTGGACAGTGAGAGAGAGAGACAGAGAGAGAAAGGTCTTCCTTTTTGCCGTTGGTTCACCCTCCAATGGCCGCCGCTGCAGCCGGCGCACCGCGCTGATCCTGGCAGGAGCCAGGAGCCCGGTGCTTTTCCTGGTCTCCCATGGGGTGCAGGGCCCAAGCACCTGGGCCATCCTCCACTGCACTCCCTGGCCATAGCAGAGAGCTGGCCTGGAAGAGGGGCAACCGGGACAGAATCCGGCGCCCCAACCGGGACTCGAACCCGGTGTGCCGGCGCCGCAAGGTGGAGGATTAGCCTATTGAGCCACGGGGCCGGCTCGATGACTCATTATTTTGAACATTACATTCCCACGTGTTTTTACAACCCATGTATTTTGTCAGGGTCCACGTGTGGGAAGATGTCATGCACATGATCCCACCACTTGAACAGAAAGCCTTCTGCAATGATCCTAAACCATGGGGTCACTTTCACCTGTCCCTGGGCTGCCCTGTACAGCAGCTCCCACAGCTCCTCTTGGGTCATGTAGTGGTAGCCTTTGACTTCTGTGGGATCTGGGTTCATTGTGAGGTTTTTCCTTACAAACAGAAGACAGGCAATCTCAAGGTCTCCCCAGATGTCATCTGAAGTACACTTGTGCTAAAATCCTTTCATAAAAATTACATCGTTTGTGGAAATCTGTGTCAAAATTGATCCAGCATGAATTCCATCTTAGAGAAAAGATTTTACATAGAAAATAGCTCATTCTTTTTGTTTGCATTCAGAAGACATATGCTGTGCCCCTGAGTGTCACATGCTTCTCAAGCTTTAATGAAGTGCTGGGTAGATCATAATGAAGAAGTTACAATTCTTGATATTGTCCACTTCATTCTTTGAGAACACAGCAAGAATTCTAGAGACAGATCACATGAGAAGGCTAAAGAAAGTTCTGCAGAGTTTTACATGTGAGTTTCATCAAGGATCTTTTCCTTTCAGAATGGTGCTAAGAGAAACTCTTACATTATAAGATGGTGGTTTGTGTCACAGCTATTCTGTGAGTCAGACTTGCTGCTGTTCTATGTAGGAAGCAGACATGTATTACTGGATGTGAATGTCTGTTGTTCACTGCTTGTGTAATCGCATTTTAATTAAAAGATGAAAACATAGCATCATTTGCCTGTAAGAACTAAAACTGGATTATTGAAATGGTTAAGCAGATCTCAAAGTTCATTTTTATGTCTATACGTGCAGTAGTGTGGTACTGGTCCTGAGGAATTCCCAGCTCAGCTTGGAGACGTCTCAGAGCTGCCCTTCTTACTCCCATGGTGTCTTTCTCTTCCAGTTCTGCCAAGTTGTATAAAGGGTGATGAGAACAGGACTCAGAAAAAGGACCTGGAAGAAATGGGCATTGGGCCTGCTTTATTGGGAGCTTCCTTTTACCAAATGGGTCATTCTCCTTCTTAGACAACATGTAGTAGATAAAACATATTTAATTCTGGTTTATCATCTCATCGTCAATTCTTCTTGTCAATTATTATATTCATATTAAGCTCTCAGTTTTTTTAGAACTACAAAATAATTTCAATGTCACCAGTCTATCTTTCCAAGACAAACAAGTTCTCAATTCCTTGAGGAAATTAGAGTTGTAAATTCTTTTGGAGCAGAACTCTTTTCCAATATAGAGCTTGATGAGTTTGCTAACTATTCAACCCTCTATGTGGCACTAAACACAAGCCAGAGGTCAATGGGTCTTAGATTCCATCTGAGTAAGCTCACCAGGAAAAGTGTACTTGGCATCTGATCTCTGCTGTACCAAGAACTGATCTTTCATACTGAAGAGGACGACACTGAAGCCTCGGTGCAACAGCCTGCAAAATGAGTGTGAGGTAGCTGACACAGAAGTGAGCTGAGTGAGAGGTCTGTGGAAAGGGTCCCTCCCCTCTCAGTCTCTCATGCAGCTGAGCACGCGGTACTACCCACAGCGGTAATGCTTGCTTGCTGGGCATGCATTTGAAGAAGGTGTGGAGCATGTAAATATCAGAACCGTGGTTACTGACAGCTACACTCTGAGGTGGGGACTATAATGTCTCTTTATTGTGTATTGGGTAAGAAGTGGGTACTCCGCACCAGATACCACAGGCCTGAGATTTACCCGCGGCTCAGAGTCTAAGCCTGTTGCCCAGCCCCCACTCCTGTCACTTTTTTTTTTTTTTTTTTTTTTTTTTGACAGGCAGAGTGGACAGTGAGAGAGAGAGAGACAGAGAGAAAGGTCTTCCTTTGCCGTTGGTTCACCCTCCAATGGCTGCCGCGGCCAGAGCGCTGCGGCCAGCACACCGCGCTGATCCGAAGGCAGGAGCCAGGTGCTTTTCCTGGTCTCCCATGGGGTGCAGGGCCCAAGCACTTGGGCCATCCTCCACTGCACTCTTGGGCCACAGCAGAGAGCTGGCCTGGAAGAAGGGCAACCAGGACAGAATCCGGCGCCCCGACCGGGACTAGAACCCGGTGTGCTGGTGCCGCAAGGCGGAGGATTAGCCTAGTGAGCCGCGGCGCCGGCCACTCCTGTCACTCTTGCCACTGCCCAGGAAGTTGATGGACCAATAGCACAAAGTGAGTTGTCAGACTCTAAGGTTTGTTGTGATATTTGATGTGCTAAAAGGGCTCTCAATAAAATGGCTAGCGTTTCCCAAGTTTCCTCCAGAGCATTACAGATGCAGCGGCAGCAGCCCAAGTGTCCACGGCCTTGTTCTCAAGTGCGTCTTCTCAGACCCCCTCCTTGGAGTATTTGCCAGATGCAGGGAAGAGCTGATGGGACAGATTCTGAACACAGAGAAGCTCCCTCCACCTCATCCATCCCAATGTTTCCTTTCAGGTGTCAGTTCTTCTTCGTTTCGTCTCCAATGACATGATCGTGCTGGTCACTGACGATGCACACCTCCTCCGGCTGTTCTATCTGGAGCTCATCCAGGTGAGCCATGATCCTGGGACCCACCTGGCAACACAGATTGGTAAGCAAGGGGTATTGTCACCCACTGTCCTTGTAAATTAAATACACTTGAGATCCTTAGCCAAATGTGTCCAATTTCATCAAAGCAATTTACACAACATAGTGGCACATTTATGTGGAGAAAGACTAGTGGTTTCTTATATGTTGTCCAGAGAAACTGGAAATGGAAGGCATGTTCACATTGTGCCTGTATTGTTAATTGTCCATCAATCAATTCTTATGAGACTCATAAGCCAGAAAGTTTTTAAAGTCTCTGACCTTGGATAAATGGCAGGTAGACTATAAAAATCTGGCAGTGTTCATGTTTGTGGAGAAATGATAAAGTGTAACAGGAAATTCACCTGTGTGAACTCCAATAATAATTATCATTTTCTGTGTCTCTGTATTTTTTTCTGTTTCTATTTTATATCATATAGTTCTAGCAAATATTTTCAGCAATATATGAGAATTAGAGAAATGAAAGAGTCTAACTTTATCTAATATCAGTTAATAGAGATATTTGATTGAGAATATTGGGAAGGGAACTGAGAGATTGTGGGTTGGATTCAGCCTCACAAAGAAATCAGTGATTGAAAATACAAAAGAAGCTTTAACAAAATGAGAGCAATCAGACAACAGTAATATAAGCACTCACTTCTCCTAAAAATCGGAGTTCAGCGTATCCTGTTTCCGAAATCTACAACATACAATGTGCAGTCCAATTTTTATTATGGCTTTCTTTTCTGTATTTTCTGTGCTTGTCCAAATTTGTACATTTATGTTCCTTTTGAATTGAGACATTGTGAAAAATGGACATGTCAATCAAAAATACATATTCTTATTTTGGACTTCAAGGCAGTGCTGAGTTTTATATTTATATCACAAATAAAGAGCAAATTAATCGAGACTACTACTGAAATTACAGGAATTTAAATACTAATGTCTACGTGTTTATCAGTTAAATCTATAACCCTTCATGGGTCATCTGCAGAAACACAGAACTATCAAAGAAGAGGAGAGTCTTGGATTGCATAAAAAAAAAGCTAACTCAGAATGAAATAGAAAGCTGAAAAACAGAGGGAAATAAAAGGGGACATCTGGAAAATGTTGACAGAAAATAAAGCAGCAATGGCACTATGAATGTTAGAGAAGTAGAGTTCAAGGTAGAGCAGTCTATCAAATCTGACTGATATTACAACAATAATTTAAAAATCGTATAGGAGTTATAGTGGTAATTATCCTTTGGACATGTGATGATATGTCTACATGAAAGGAGAAAGAAATCAACAATCATGTTGGACTTACCTTCCATCAATAATAGTACAATGACAAAGTAAAAAGGTAAAAATACAAAATACAATTAACAATGCCATATGAGGGTATTTCAAAAGTTTGTGGAAGATGGAATTAAAATATAAGGTTATTTTGTTGCAAAAGATTTTGAAATCCATGCATATGAGAGGTCTTCAGAAAGTTCATGGAAAATGTATGCTATAAAAAAATGCTTGTTTTACAAAATGTATTCTATCAGAATAAATTTATCTTTTAATTAATTCTTCTAACTTTTTAAATGCTCTTATATGTCATAGAAATCATGGAGTGTGTCCAACATAAATCTCAGTATACTGTTATGCCTGATGCTGTGTAATTGGGTCACTTTCTCTCACAACAATGAAGTCAAGGAAGACGGAACTCTCTTCTATTCTGAACTGAAAATCAAAATTTGGAATTGGCTTATTCCAAGTGTTGAAAACAAAGATAATGCTGCACACAAAGCCTGTGGGACATTACTCAAGTGGAAACCCAAGAAAATACCCAGCTTTACAAACATTTGTCACAAAGTGTATCAGGTATTCTTGCTTCTTTGCATATGTGGTGATTTTAATTGGTTCCCAAACATCGTGAGTTTCGCCTGACACAAGGATACATGGTTTTTGTTTCTGTAAGTGTCCTTGAGGTTTGTTCTGGGGTGCAGTTAAACCATTTAGGAAGTTTGATCCTTTCCGGCCAGGCCTTTAAGAAGCCTTAGGGAAGACGCAAGCAGTAGGAAGCAGGGGGCTGGTGGTCGGTCATTCTGTCCCTGCTGGTGATACTCAGAACTTTGCAGTTGTGTGTGAGCCACAGGCACTGCCCATTCTTTCCTTGACCTTGGACAGCGTCCTCCAACGCAGCTGAAGCCCCGAGGCCTGACCCCTGATCTCTGGAGTTCGCTGGTTGTTTACCACCCTCCTCTCCGGTCGTCTGTTCTGTGACTCGCAGCTGCCTCAGTGTGGTGAGCATCCCAGCTCTATCCTCAGCCCAGGGGGAGTCCCATTACAGCCCTGCCTGCTGCAGACGTTTGGGGAATTAATGAGCAGATGGAAGGTCTCTGTCAGTCTATATCTCTCTATCTCCCCGAATCTCTAAATAAGTGGAGTGTTGCTTGCTGAAGTGTAAGAAGGGCATAGGTAGTGTGCAGTATCAGAAAGCCCAAGATGAACGAGGCTTAATCACAAAGCATTTGAAACTTTGCTAATCCTCCGCCTGTGGCGCTGGCATCCCCTGTGGGCGCCAGATTTTGTCCCGGTTGCTCCTCTTCCAGTCCAGCTCTCTGCTGTGGCCCAGGAGTGCAGTGGAGGATGGCCCAAGTGCTTGGGCCCTGCACCCGCATGGGAGACCAGGAGAAGCACCTGGCTCCTGGCTTTGGATCGGCGCAACGCTGGCCGTAGCAGCCATTTGGGGAGTGAACCGACAAAAGGAAGACCTTTTTCCTCTCTGTCTCTCTCTCTCTGTCACTGTATAACTCTACCTGTCAAATAAATTAAAAAAAAAAGAAATTTGCCATGTAATAGTTCATCCTGAACTATTTACAATGCTAGTAGCTCTGAATTATCGTGGAATATTCTTCACCTAGAAAATATTAACAATGACTGATGAGAGGATACTTGTTGTATTCACATTGCTAAGCATGGTGTTAGGGACACAGCAGGTAACACTGGCAGTGCGGTAGGAAAAAGTTGACATTTGAGATGTCCCAAAAATATACTGAGTGTTTGCAGAACCCGTCATGCTGTCCAGAAGGCCTGAGTAAACAGCACATTGCTTTATGATTATTTGAAAACCAAGTTCAGTCTCGCAGCCTGTGCTCATTTCAGGAAAAGTGGGCAAAAGAAAAGGGGAACATGATATTGTTCCTGGAGAACATGGTGAAAACCAGATTATACACATAAATTGATAGCAGACTCCTCAACCAAAATAATAGAAGACAAAGACAATGGAATAATAACTTAGGTACATGAGAGAAAATATCTGTGGAATTGTGATATGGTCATTCAAAGTGAAAGGTTAATACTCATAGTCTTTGGGGGGAAACAGAAGTTGAGTGTTGAAGACACATAAATATGATTGTGTCCCTGTGCCTAAAACACCTTAGTGCTTGTTCATTCCACTCACAGTAAAATATGAGCTTCTCACTCTGATGTAAGTGCCTGCAGGATCCTGTTTATTACCTATCCAACTTCATTCCATAGCTCTTTGCCTTTAGACTCCCAGACTTCAAGTCCTTCCTCTCAGAAATCCAAGGATGTCTGTTCTTTTTTGTTGGTATTTCTGGTTTTTTTTTTTTTTCCCTCATTTCTGATCCCCCTGCCTAGAATGCTTTCCTCCTGGCTGTTCACACAATTAATTGAGTGTTCAAAAAGTTACCTCCTCACGGAAACGTCCATTAATACTGGAGACTTTTGTAGCCACTTTTTTTTTTTATTGATCTGTTTAATTCCTACGGGAGCATTTGTCACAATATGATTAACTTGCTTAACTATTTTATTTATTTATTTATTTGACAGGTAGAGCTATAGACAGTGAGAGAGAGAGAGACAGAGAGAAAGGCCTTCCTTCCATTGGTTCACGCCCCAAATGGCCACTACGGCTGACGCTGTGCTGATCCGAAGCCAGAAGCCAGGTGCTTCCTACTGGTCTCCCATGCGGGTGCAGGGTCCAAGCACCTGGGCCATCCTCCACTGCGTTCCCGGGCCACAGCAGAGAGCTGGACTGGAAGTGGAGCAGCCGGGACTAGAACCCGGCGCCCATATGGGACGCCGGCGCCACAGGCAGAGGATTAACCAACTGAGCCATGGCGCCAGCCCCAACTTACTTAACTATTAACCAGTGGTAGTGTGAGACTACATTTCTTTATTTCTCCTGGTAGGATGTGTGAGAGCTTCTGAGTCTCTTGGAGAGCTCGCATGGCACGGGGCATTAGAGGTACGTGCTTAGCCTCCTCAAAGGGTCTCTTGTGATTAGTCACCGGTGCGGTTAGCTTTCGTTAGCATATCAAAACATCTAACACTGGCTATTTATGAAGGAAGAAAGTGTATTTTAGTTTACGGTCTTGGAGATTTGCAGCCTACAATGTGGTGGGCCCCCATTGGTCCTGCCATCTGGTGAGGCTGGAGTGTGGCAATGGTGGAGTTTGTGCAGAGCAAGGATCACAAGGTGGGCCAGGAGGCAGACAACAGCAACTAGGCCTGACCCAGCTTTTTATAACCAACTCAAGAAAACTCCCTAACATGGTCAAGCATCCAAAGACCTAAGGATCTCCAACTAGACCCACCTCCTAGACACCATAACTAAATAACTAAATCAAACCTCCTCCCTCTTAATGCCATCAACCCAAGACTTGGGACTTTACCATCAGCATGAGTTCAGAAGCCATATTCTATTCCAGCCATATCAGGGATGCAAAATGTTTTTTCCATCCAATTTATATTTTCCATATTTGTTCATTGCTGCCAGTCCTTTATGTTTTTGGCTGCTCTGGATATTATGTTTACACTCATTTTTGGCAGAGTTTTCTCTGTTGATTGATGGTATTCTATTCATTAGCTTGGCCAGTGTTCTGAACTGAATTCTGTGTCCTTCCCAAGCCATAAGGTGAAGCCCTCATCTCAGTGTGGCTATACTTGGTAAAGAAATAACACACAGTAAGTGTGGCCATTGGGGGATGAATCAGTAGATGGAAGATCTCTCTCTCTCTCTCTCTCTCTCTCTCTCTCACACACACACACAAAACCTTTCAAAAATTATATAAATCCAAAAAAAAAGAAGTTACCTCATGTGATGAAGGAGGCTGGGAGGGCAAAGATCTGCAGCCTGCAAGTTGAAAACTCAGGAGAGCCAAGGGTGGACACCCAGTCCTTGTCTGCGTCGGAAGGTAGAGGACTGATGTCCCCGCTCGCAGACACTCAAGCAGATAGAACAGATTCTCTCCTACTTAGCTTTTTATGCTATTTAGGCTTTCAGGTCATTGGATGAGGCTCATTCATGATGGGAGAAGGCCATGCACATCACTGAGCCTAATGAGTGAAGTGTTAATCTCATCTGAAAATAACCCCAGAAACACACCCAGAAAATGTTTAACCAAATATCTAGGCAACTCAGCCCCCATCGAGTTGGTACTAAAATAAAGCATTGTAAGTCCACCCCTTGTCAACTTGTCATCCATAATCATCTTCTTAAATCACATTCTGTCTCTAGATAAAAGAAAACATCAAGTCATGATCACACCTAATGTGATATGGTTATCTTGCATACAAAAAATACAGAGAGGAATACTCATCACAATTATAGTCCTTGTTTCTGTAACTGGCAAAGTTCCTTCAATTGTTTATAGCTGTTATTTCTTCCACCACTCATCCTGTATTCCTCTTGCCTTCAGCAAGTATCTCAGCTGGTCATACTTCCTTACCTGACTGCATGACAAAAAGCTTTTTTATTTTAAAGATTTACTTATTTATTTGAAAGGTAAAATGCAGAAAGACAGGCAGAGAGAGAGAGAGAGAGAGAGAGAGAGAGAGAGAGAGAAATATGAATGAATCTTCCATCTGCTGCCTTACTCCTCAAATGGCTGCAACAGCCAGGGCTGGGCAAGACTGAAACCAGGAGCCAGGAGCTTCTTCTGCATCTCCCACATGGATGCAGGGGCCCAAGCACTTGGGCCGTTCTCCACTGCTTTCCCAGGCCATAGCAGGGAGCTGGATCAGAAGTGGAGAAGCCAGGACCTGAACCAGTGCTCATATGGGATGTGAGCACTGCAGGTGGCATTTTAACCCACTACACCACAATGCTGGCCCCCGTGACCAAAATCTTAATCTCCCAAGAGCCTTGGGGATTCTTCCCTTTGGGACAATAGTAGCAGCACTGGACTGGGTTTTTGTAACTTTCTATTAATCATAGGGTATTGTAATACTAACATATACCATAAAGGATCACCTGTATTCCAGACATGCTCATCCTTACTTGCATTGTGGAATAGTATCCAATTTACTCGTTGTAGTGAGGATCAATCACCCAGGCAGGCATAGTAACTCCCTTACCTACCTGTTTATTCAGAGACATCAGAATCCCTGTGTGACCAGGTTGCAGTCTTAACTTCCACTTCAATGGAATCAATGTTGTGTCTCTTGATAGACACATTCCTCCCAGTGAAACTAAGGCTTCTAAGTTAACAGGATGCATATTGGTGTACAAGACCAAATTTCCTTCTAATGTGCACCCTTGGAGGCAGCAGAAGATGGCCCCTGTACTTCTGTACCTCCCATCCACATGGGAGACCCAGATTGCATTCCAGGCCCCTGTCTTCAGCCTGTCCCAGCCCTGCCTGTTGTGGGCATTTGGAGAGTGAACCAGAGGATAGAAGACATGTCTGACCCTTTGTATCTCTGCCTTTCAAATAAAAGAAAAACTAAATAAGGGAAAAATTTCAAAAATAAATGAACAAAGAAGCAAATCTTAGTACAGGGAACTAGGAGTAGTAGTGAGTGCTGCCACATCCAGTTCCAACCTTATTCCCTCTATCCACGAGAGACATGGTGCTGTACATTGGGCACTCATTCAGAGCATATGCAGCCTTTTCGGACAACATGTGACCAGCCCACTTGACATGTGTCAAGTAGCTGGAGCTGTGAAGGAGGTTTTAAACTGTGCCCTAACCATGTCTTGCTCTGCCAGTGATTATAGGGTGCTCTCCAGAAGGCTGTGGGTGTCAGCTGGGAGAAAGAATCCAATGTTGCAGGAGAATATGGGCATTTGGGTTACTTCATGTTACTGATTGTGCCCTCAAAACCTCCTCTAATCACTTCTATATATCACTTATTTTTGATGCTGGAGTGTGGTGGTACACATCCAAATATATGCTTTATTGGATCAGATAAAAATGAGTTTAGAGTTAGGTTTGAATGATCCCCCTTTGCTTCTGTTCCCTACCCAACTACAAATGCTTTTCAGAAAAGTTAAAATTGGCTCTGGTTTCTTGTAGCTCATTAGGCTAGAAAGATCTGATGGTGATATAATTTAGCAGTCCTATTTTAACAAAAAGCTGTGCTGTTAAAATATTTCTCAAAAAAAAAGATTTAGCAGAAATAGATCCATTTATTAGAAAATAGATGCATCTTAATATATCAGTACAAAGTAAAATCAATAACAGAATTCCTGCCTTGACTCTTATGTCCAGGCTCTACTGTACAACCTTGGGGTCATATGAGTGGTCTGGGTAGGGCTGGGTTTAGCAGCTCATGAAAAACAGGCGCACCCTCCCTTCAGCCAGTCTTAGCTCTGGAAGAATCCTATGAAATGAGGAGGCAGGGTCTCTCCCAACAGAAAGAAATGCCCCCTCCTCTCAGGACTTCTGGATCTGGTGTCTTTGATGGTCCTGTTGGGTCACCCACTGCTCCCTCTGTGCTCAGAGCCTCCAGTGGTCTCTCGTCCTTTGGCTGGAGAAGGAGCAGCATTCGTCCTTCAGTCCTCCCTGCTGAGTCCCGAGCTCCCCACGTATGTGAACTCAAACTTGGTTTAATTTCTTTTTTTTAAAGAGGCAGAAACTTTTTTATTTGATTGGCAAGCGACAGAGAAAACATCTGATCCGAGAGGAGACCAAGAGGAGTGTCCGAGTGGGACACTGGCTTTGAGGAAGTGTCCTGGTGTGTGTTCATTGGGGTATCTTGTTGGGAGTGCCCATTGGATAGGGGAGTTTCACATACATATGTTGATTGGCTTGGGGCTCAAGGAGATTGTGGGAGCCTCCTGGAGACTGTCTCCTTAGGGGCTGAGCCCCCTCCTCTGCTAGCTCTGGCTGGAAGATTGCAACTAACTTGAAGGCATGATTTAAAACCACAAGATCACACAAGATAGCCAGGATCTCTTGGAGCCAGTCCAGCTCTTCCCGGGTGCTTAGCCCCTTCCCTCACCAGCTCTGAGTGAAAGATTGCCCCCACCCTGGGTGTGATTTAAAGCTGCAAGGTCACACGTGCAGCACAAGAAGCTATTAGTGGGGTAGATGCCCATTGGCCTGGAGACAGGCTTCCAGCCACAGCTGGCAGCCTGCTTATGAAGGACATTCTACCTAAGTCTGAAGGGGCCCACAGACTCCCAGCCCCACTGGCCGGCCTTTGCCTTAAAGTCTATTTTATCTGATATTGGCATATCAGCTCTTTCGGTTACTGTTTTTGTGAACTATCTTCACCCTCTCACTTTCAACTTCTTTGTGTCCTTAAATTTAAACTGAGTCTCTCTTAGACAATATAGAATTAGGTCATTTTTTTAAAAAAATCCATTTTGTCAATCTATATCTTTTTTAAGAAAGATTTTATTTAATGAATACAAATTTCATAGGTACAGCTTTAGGAATATAGTGGTTCTTCCCCCATATCTTCCCCCAGGTTTAATTTTACCACAGATACCCAAGCATTGTCTTCCCAAAGTTGGGTGCTAGGGGCACCCTACTATTTGTTGGACTCTTGTGAATCATCTGCTTTGCATCTGTGTTGAAGGGGCCCCATCTCAGACTTCAACTCTTAGTTAGTGATAAGACACTGCTCCTTCTTTTCAACAAACTTCTCTGTTTTATCTACCATTCAGTCCTCTGTTCTGTACAATGAGGTGCTATGTAACTATGGTTACGCTCAGACATAATCCAGACCCTGACTGAAACTGTAATAGGAAATTAGTTAAAGGAATTAAAAAAAAAAAGTTTAAGATGTTTTCCATCTAGGAAGCTGAGTACACATAAATAACTCCGAATAAACTTTTTTGGCCACATGAATATGTACATTGTGTATGTGCATATAAATATTTATCTATATAATAGTTTCATTTTTACTTATTTTGAAAGAGGGAGTAACACACACACACACAACACACACACACACACACGGGGGGTGGGGGGAGAGATCTTCTCCATCTGCTGGTTTGCTTCCCAAATGTAGCTCAATTCTTAGTTGACTCATGCCTGAGTTTTTCCTATCCTAATTCCCTGAGAAGAATTTCTTTTTCTCTGACTGAGGATCCCATTTCTATCCCTCACACGCACGAACACCTAAATTCCTCCAGGTGAATTTCTATGCCCAGTAACTCTGGACATAAATTTATAAATTGATAAAACCCTAAATTACCCATTACCAGTTTAAAATATAATCTGGGAACAGTGTTAGGGCACAGCTTTATGTAGCTATGTAGCTTATAACACCAGCATCCCCCACTGGAGTGCCAGTTTGAGTCCTGGTTATTCTTCTTCCAATCCAGTTTCCTGCCAATGTTCCTAGGAAGGCAGCAGAAGATGGTGCAAGTACCCGGACTCCTGTTGCACATCTAGGAGACCAAGATGAAGCTCCTGGCTCCTGGTTTTGGCCTGGCCCAGACCTGGCTGTTGGCCATCGGGAGAGTGGACCAGCCGATGGAAGATGTCTCTCCCCTCTCTCTGCCTTTCAAATAAGTAAGTAAATAAATCTTTTTAAAAAGTGTAATCTGGTTTGTACCTCCTAAAATCACTTACATGTAAAGAGAGAGCCTGAAAAAGGAATCACCAAGTAACATCTTGGAGTTTCTAGACTAAGAATGACAAAACTGCCATCATCAACGCAGCCAGATGGAGGAAGGTGTTTGTTGCAGCCTCTGCATGGAGTATTTTCAAGGACATGTACACTCCTTAAGATCTTCATGTGCCATGATTCCACAATTCCAAGAATGACTACTACTGGCCAGAAGCATGAAAACTCCAAAGACTTTAAATAAAGACATGTTTCAGTTGTACTTACATAGGCCTATGACATCTCCCTCTCTTACTAAGTGACTTAAAGGCTGTGAGGAACACTGTCCATAATGGATTATTAGCCATGGGAACAGAAAAGGAAATAAATGTCTTGCTCCACAGCCTAAAGCCAGGAAGGTAGATCTCTCCGTAGCTCTCAAGAACCTCTCCCACCTTCTCAATGAATAGTTCACATGCAAGATATGTTTCCCTTTCTTTTCTCCTCCCCCTGAGAAACAATTATTGAGTGCCTACCACGTACTGAGGGTAGTTCTACAGTATCTATGATAAGAAACAATCAGGGGCTGGTACGGTGGTGCAGTAGGCTCAGCCAATGCTTGCAATGTCCATATCCCATATAGGAGTGCTGGTTTGAAACCTGGTCGCTCTGCTTCTAATCCAGATCCTTGCTAATGCACCTGGGAAAGCAGTGGAAGATGGTCCAAGTTCTGGGGCCCCTATGTGAGAAACTAGGATGGAGTTCCTGGCTACTGGCTTCAACCTGGCCCAGCCCTGCATGTTGTGGCCACTGGGGAGGGAACTAGCTGATAAAAGAACTCTCTCTCTCTCTTTCCCCCCTGTCATTCTACCTTTTATATAAATAGATATTTTTCTTTTTTGAAAAGAAAAAATCACAGTACCCCAGCCATGGTGTCTGTCTGGGTCCCAAGGTCCCAAGGGACATCCTTTGCACTCCCAATCTGTTTGATTCCTTTCAAATAACTCAGTCTTACAATTCACTATCATGTCTTTTATTTCCTTGATGATATTAGGCTTTATATCCTAGAATTTGTGATTAAACATAATGGCATTATCTTATCCACCAGTGTCTGTTATCTGGGCTCTTGTTTCCTTGATATTCAGTCATGTTGGCTTTTCACCTCTGAGATCTGACCATTCCTACTGGATTCTGGGTTCTGTTGATGAAAACATACAGGAGGAATACTTGGAGTCTGCAATGATGTTATTTTCCTTCAGAGATTATTTATTTATTTATTATACTATTTCAGGCCCTTAATTCCTATAAGAATCAGCTTATTCCTAGTTCACCCTGGGATTTAAGCCTGGGAATTTCAACTGAGGATACTATGCTCAGCAGCCCGTACACCTGGTATCTGTTCCCATATATCCATCCATCTGAAAAACAAAACAAAACAAAACACCCTCCTCTGTCTCTCAGCCTTGGCTCACTTACTGGAATTGGGCAATGTTTCTTGGGGAAAAAGCATGCCAGGTTTTCTTCTCTTGGATTCTGACCCCATACCTATTTTCAGAGCTGCTCTCTCTCTCTGCGACATATCTCTCTCCAGGATTTACAGTTCTTGGCAGGTGAGTTTTATCACTCCTGGCCTGTCATTACTTGAGGTGAAGCATGAAAAATACCCTTTGACATGAGAGCTGTGATTGCTTATAGGACACCATGTGCATTCAAAAGAGATGAGGGCTCGAGACCTTAAGTATAAGCTTAAATTCTCATTCACTCATTCATTCATACATTTACTCAAACAATAGTCACTGAGATCTCAATTTATGCTACAATTTGGATTTGTGAGTCATGGAAGGAAGGACTGAGATGCAAATTAAGAGAATACACATTCCAGGTAGAAGAACAAGATTTAATACTTCAAGGTCAAGAAATGAGTTCTCACAGCCAGTGCTGCACTTGTTACCTTGTGTGGAAGTCTACTCAATGTGTATGCCTTTGTTCTACACAAGTAGAACACAGAAGGGGCCCTGTGTTTTGAGTATGCATGTCATATGGCAACAGGCTCAGCCCACTGCTGTCACCTGTGGGAAGGGGCACAGTTCTTTTACTGCAGCACAAGCCACTGCTCTGTGTCAGCTGCTGGGAGGTACCCGCTGGCTGTGAGGGGCTGACACCCACTATTGAAACTGACCTTGCTGTCCTTCCTCTATGGGAGTGTTGTTCCACCCAGTGCTTGTCTTCATTGTTTTTCTTGGCTAATCTCATACAAAGATGCAGTGGGCAGAAGCATCCAGACCTCTATGCCTGGCGAGAAGCAAGCAGTGCCACCTGCTGGACATCAACTTCATATTTCACTACTATTGAACCATCGCCTATAGTGAAACGCACAAAGCTTAACTTTAATCAATTCTATTGTATATTTATTCTCTTGTGTAATAACACCCAATCAAGGCTGCATATTGCTGAAATCTAGAAAAGGTCCCTGTGCTTCCTTTCAGTCACTACAAGTAGCCTCTGTCCTGGCCTGTAACACCTTCAACTGGCCGTGCCTGTTCTGGAAATCTACTTAATTGGAATCCGACAGCAGACATTCTTTATTTGTATCTGGCTTCTTTCACTCACTGGGGCTGTGAGATTTCACCCATATTGTTGTGTGTGGAAAGCCGGTTCTTTTCATTGGTTGATAGCATTCTATTGCATAATATCAAAATTGATTTCTTCATTCTGGTTTTTCTGCAGGGGCTTCCCTGGGCTTGCAATAAAGAAAGAACTCCAGGAGAGAGAATAAGCTGATCTGAGACTGCATCATGTATTCATAGGTTAGTGTGAGACTCTAGGAAACATCTAGCTTTCTCAAGGTAAGGAATATATTAATGATTTCCTTTCTCAAGAACTATACCAGGGGTGGGAGTGGTGGTGGCAGTGCTGTGGCATAGTAGGTTGAGCCTCTCCATGAGGTGCCTGCATCCCATATGGGCGATGGTTGGAGTCCCACCTGCTCCACTTCCGATCCAGCTCTCTGCTGATGTGCCTGGGAAAGCAGTGGAAGATGGCCCAAATGCTTGGGCCCCTGCATCCACGTGGGAGACCTGGAGGAAGCTCCTGGCTCCTGGCTTCGGCCTGGCAGAGCCCCGGTCATTGCAGCCATTTGGGGGGTGAACCAGTGGATGGAAGACCTCTCTCTCTGCCTCGCCCTCTTTCTGTCTGTAACTCTACCTCTCAAATAAATAAATCTAAAAAAAAAGCTAGTAAGTCCTGCAAACTGAGGACCAAGATCTAAATGCTAAGTCAGCAAAACGGAAATCAACCAAGGCAGAAGAATCATACAGACTTGCCTCCCTCTCTCTCTTTTTTTTTTTTTTGACAGGCAGAGTGGACAGTGAGAGAGAGAGAGGCAGAGAGAGAAAGGTCTTCCTTTGCCGTTGGTTCACCCTCCAATGGCCGGCACGCTGCGGCCCGTGCACCGTGCTGATCCGAAGCCAGGAGCCAGGTACTTATCCTGGTCTCCCATGGGGTGCAGGGCCCAAGCACTTGGGCCATCCTCCACTGCACTCCCTGGCCACAGCAGAGAGCTGGCCTGGAAGGGGGCAACCGGGACAGAATCCAGCGCCCCAACCGGGACTAGAACCCGGTGTGCCGGCGCTGCAAGGCGGAGGATTAGCCTAGTGAGCCGCGGCGCCAGCCCAGACTTGTCTCTTGTTAGGTACAATTCATCTGATTTTAGTAGCTAGTACCCAGCAGTATTTGATGGTGGCACCTATGCCTCTCAGCAGTTTGTCTGAAAGCAGCAGTTAGCTTACATCCTGTCAATACTTGGCAATGTCAGTCCTTTAAATTCTGGTTTAAATTTGCATTTACCTAATGATTAATGAGGTTAAGTGCCTTTGTATGTATTTAATACCCAATTGAATATTTTTTTAAAAATTTTATTCTTCAGACCAGTTTGTATTTACAGCAAAAATGAGCTGAAGACAGTCCCCTTATACAACCTACCATTCTAACCCTATATCAGCATCGCCCATTGTAACATTTGTTATAACTAATGAACCCCATATTTATAGATGAGTATCACCCAGAATCTATCTATAGCTTACATTGGAGCTCATTCTGGATGTACACATTTTGTGGGTCTGAACAACTGTAAAATGACACAACTCCATTATAGCATCAGACAGAATAGCTTCATTGCCCTAAAATTCCTGTGCTGGCGCTGTGGCGTAGTGGGTTAAAGCCACCACCTGCAGTGCCGGCATCCCATATGGGCGCCGGTTCAAAACCTGGCTGCTCTACTTCTGATCCAGCTCTCTGCTATGGCCTGGGAAAGCAGTAGAAGATGGTCCAAATCCTTGGGCCCCTGCACCCGTGCGGGAGACCCCGAAGAGGCTCCTGGCTTCGGACTGGTGCAGCTCCGGCCATTGTGGGCAACTGGGGAGTGAACAAACAGATGGAAGACTCTCTCTCTTGGCCTCTCCTCCTCTCTCACTGTAACTCTTGACTTTCAAATAAATAAATGAATAAATTATCTTTTTTTTTTTTTTTAATCTAGCCCCCCTGGATAACCCCATGAGGTAAAAAGTCACTAAGATAACCTTCCCCTGATCTCACCTCATGCCTCAAATGTCTCTTTACTAATATTTTCTGAAAAAGTCCAGGTGCATTCAAGAGCCACAGGTCCTTGTTCTATAAATCCTTTTCTCCTGCCCCTGGCTATGAGGATCCATTGTCTTGCAGCTGCCCCACTGAATCACAGGTTGTGTACTCTGCATTTGCCTTTTGTTGGTCTCTGCACCTTCCACCTTCAGCAGATAGTTCTCCTACACTGGGTTGTTCTGAACCACAGCCTATTTATCCCTCCTTGCCCCTAACCCCTGACATCCACTTATCTTGTCACTTTATTTTCCCTTTGGTAGAATGTCAAGAGTTGGACTCACACAGACATAGCTTTTTCACTGGCTTTTTTTTTTTTTTAAGGTCTATTTATTTATTTATTTGAAAGGCAGAATTAGAGAGGCAGAGAGTCTTCCATCTTGTGGTTCACTCCCCAAATGGCCGCAACAGCGGAGCTGGGTGGATCCAAAGCCAGGGCCTCCCAAATGGGTATCTTCCACTGCTTTCCCAGGCATGTAGGCAGGGAGCTGGATCGAAAGTGGAGTAGCTGGAACTTGAACGGGCACTTAACATGAGCTGCTGGCACCCCAAGCAGTGATTTAATTCACCGTGTCACAATGCTGACTCCAATATGTGAAACTTGTAAAGCAGAAAGTACTTTGCAGGATATTTAAATAACCACAAATATACCATAAATGCTCAGTGCGTCTATGTTTGGAGCTCAAGAAAGTACTGAGTTGAGGGGTATGGAAGAGATGAATCTGAAATATGAAAGCCCAAAACACACAACCCACCTGGCAAGAGACTTAGAGTACTTCATCCCACAAGGGACCCTCCATCATGTAAAGGTCCAATAGATGGAACTGACCCAACTGAGAGAATGAAACTTTTTTTAAAAGAAATTTCTTTTGAAATTGAGTTAGAGAATCTTCTATCTGCTGGTTCACTCCCAGATGAAGTGTCAGTACCAGGGCCAGCGCTGGATCAGACACAGGCTAGGAGCCAGCAGCTTCATCCAAGTCTCCCACATGGTTGGCAGGGCCCCAAATACTTAGGCCATCCTCCCCTGCTTTTCCCAGGCCCTTAATAGGGAGCTGGGTGGGAAGTAGAGCAGCTGGGACATGAAACAGTGTCCATAAGGGATGCCAGCATCGCAGGCAGCTTTACCTGGTACACCACAATGTCTACCCCAAGAATGAAACTTTTCAAAGGATCCCCAAGAGGAAAGATGGACAACTTTCACCTGAGAACTACCTAAGGCATGCCCCAGCAATCTGCTGATGTGCCTCTGAGCTTCACAGAACCACACAGACTTGTCCTATTATCTCTATCATCTGTGCCCGTTCCCCAGTGCCAGGCCAGGTAAGAGTATCATTTCCTATCCTCCCTCCTACATCTTCCTTTTTGCTCTTGTTCTCTGTATACTACAGATTTCTCTGTATCTGCAGAGATATCTGCAGATATGGACATCTGAGTGTATACCCTAGTTTCTATCATTGTAAATTCATTTTGTAATTTAATTATTTTGGAAGTATTTTGATAATGCCAAAAATTTTAGAGAGGACTATCTGCTTTGTCCTTAATGGAGTGGTCTATAGTTTGTCTGGATTCAAGCTGCTGTATATTTCGGGGACTAACAATTTTAAACAGTTTAAGGAAGAAAATAATTAAAGGTGAAAATTTGTGGGGCTGGCGCCATGGTGCAGGTTAATCCTCTGCCTACAGCGCCGGCATCCCATATGGGTGCTGGCCGGTTCTAGTCCTGGCTGCTCCACTTCCAATCCAGCTCTCTGCTGTGGCCTGGGAAGGCAGTGGAAGATGACTCAAGTCCTTGGGCTCCTGCATCTGCATGGAAGACTGGGAAGAAGCTCCTGGTTCCTGGCTTCGGATTGGTGCAGCTCCAGCCGTTGTGGCCATTTGGGGAGTGAACCAATGGAAGGAAGACCTTTCTCTCTGTCTCTGCCTTTCACCATCTGTAACTCTACCTCTCAAATAAACAAAGAAGAAAAAAGAAAATTTGCATCTCTAAGCTGCTTTTAGGGCTGGGATTAGGAGAGGGATATTAATCATTTATTTATTATTTATTTATAAGATTTATTTAATTTGAAAGAGTTACACAATGAGAGGAGAGGTAGAGAGAGAGGTCTTCCATCTGCTAGTTCACTCCCCAACCAGCTGCAACGGCCAGAGCTGTGCCGATCCGAAGCCAGGAGCCAGGAGCTTCTTCAGGGTCTCCCACACAGGTGCAGGGGTCCAAGGATTTGGACCATCTTCTACTGCTTTCCCAGGCCACGTAAGAGAGCTGGATTGGAAATACAGCAGCTGGGACTCGAACCAGCACCCATATGGGATGCCCAGCACTGCAGGCAGTGGCTTTACCTGCTGGGCCACAACGCCGGCCCTGATACTAATCTTATAAAAGATAAAGGAGTTCTATGGAATTTACCAGGTCAATGAACATTCATACTTAACATGATCTAGAATGGCATTCTAGTAACGTAACAGTATATTTAATACTTGTTAAGTACTCAAAAAGTGCCAGGTAATAGTTTCCATTGTCCAATTCAGGAGTCACTAAGCATAGAACAACTATTGTGTAACCAATCATGTGGGGTGTTCAGCCTAAAACTTCCTAGAAAAAAACTAAAGGATCCAAAATAATCCTATAAATGCATTTATATGACATGTATCATGTTTAAACTACTGCAGTCAGACTAACCTATTATTGTATTAAAATCCTAACAAATTAGACAACAGTATTAAAATGTGGTCATTTTTATTTTTAATTTTTGATAAAATAAATACTTGCCATATAGTCTTGCCTGAAATTAACTGTTTAGGGCTACCAAGAAATGAATTAGTCTGTTGAATTTATACAACTTCTAGCTTTGTTAAGAAATAAGGTTTTATTTTTTCTTCATTATTCACTACCTATAGCATTTAAGAATAAAACTGTCTTAGGATTACAAGTTTGAGGAATCTATTGCAAGTTTTGAAAAGTGCATTGTTTAAGCTACAATTTTATGTTTTTTCATCTTTTTTACCTTTTATTTAGTAAATATAAATTTCCAAAGTACAGTTTATGGATTACAATAGCTCCCCCCCATAACTTCCCTCCCACTCACACACCTCCCATCTCCCACTCCCTCTCCCATTTCATTCACACCAAGTTTCATTTTCAAGTATCTTTATATACAGAAGATCGATTTAGTATATATTAAGTAAAGACTTCAACAGTTTGCACCCACACAGAAACTCAAAGTGTAAAATACTGTTTCAGTACTAGTTATAGCATTACTTCACATTGGACAACACATTAAGGACAGATCCCACATGAGGAGTAAGTACACAGTGACTCCTGTTGTTGACTTAACAATTCGACACTCCTGTTTATGGCGTCAGTAATCTCCCTAGGCTCTAGTCATGAGTTGCCAAGGCTATGGAAGCCTTTTGAGTTCGCCGACTTCGATCTTATTCAGACAGGGTCATAGTCAAAGAGGAAGTTCTCTCCTCCCTTCAGAGAAAGGTACCTCCTTCTTTGATGGCCCCGTTCTTTCCACTGGGATCTCACTTGCAGATCTTTCATTTAGTTTGGTTGTGTTTTTTTTGGTTTTTTTTTTTTTTTTTTTTTTTTTTTTGCCAGAGTGTCTTGGCTTTCCATGCCTAAAATACTCTCATGGGCTCTTCAGCCAGATCCAAATGCCTTAAGGACTGATTCTGAGGCCAGAGTGCTGTTTAGGACATCTGCCATTCTATGAGTCTGCTGTGTATCCTGCTTCCCATGTTGGATCGTTCTCTCCCTTTTTTATTCTATCAGCTAGTATTAGCAGACACTAGTCTTGTTTGTGTGATCCCTTTGACTCTTAGACCTATCAGTGTGATCCATTGTGAACTGAAATTGATCACTTGGACTAGTGAGATGGCACTGGTACATGCCACCTTGATGGGATTGTATTGGAATCCCCTGGCACGTTTCTAACTCCACCATTTGGGGCAAGTCCAATTGAGCATGTCCCAAATTGTACATCTCCTCCCTTATTCCCACTCATATTTAACAGGGATCACTTTCCAGTTAAAATTAAATACCTAAGAATAACTGTGTGTTAATTAGAGTTCAACCAATAGTACTAGAACAACAACAAAAAAATACTAAAAGGGATAAAGTATTACTTTGTACATCAACAGTCAGGACAAGGGCTGATCAAGTCAGTTTCTCATAGAGTCCATTTCACTTCAGCAGGTTTCCCCTTTGGTGCTTAGTTGTCACAGATCAGGGAGAACATAAGATATTTGTCCCTTTGGGACTGGCTTAGTTCACTCAGCATAATGTTTTCCAGATTCCTCCATTTTGTTGCAAATGACCGGATTTCATTGTTTTTGACTGCTGTATAGTATTCTATAGAGTACATGTCCCATAATTTCTTTATCCAGTCTACTGTTGATGGGCATTTGGGTTGGTTCCAGGTCTTAGCTATTGTGAATTGAGCTGCAATAAACATTAAGGTGCAGACAGCTTTTTTGTTTGCCAATTTCCTTTGGGTAAATTCCAAGGAGTGGGATGGCTGGGTTGTTATGTATTCAGGTTTCTGAGGAATCTCCAGACTGACTTCCAAAGTGGCTTAACCAGTTTGCATTCCTACCAAGAGTGGGTTAGTGTCCCTTTTCCCCCACATCCTCTCCAGCATCTATTGTTGGTAGATTTCTGTATGTGAGCCATTCTAACCGGGGTGAGGTGAAACCTCACTGTGGTTTTGATTTGCATTTCCCTGATTGCTAGTGATCTTGAACATCTTTTAATGTGTCTGTTGGCCATTTGGATTTCCTCTTTTGAAAAATGTCTATTGAGGGCCGGCGCCGCGGCTCACTAGGCTAATCCTCCGCCTAGCGGTGCCGGCACACCGGGTTCTAGTCCCGGTGGGGGCGCCGGATTCTGTCCCGGTTGCCCCTCTTCCAGGCCAGCTCTCTGGTGTGGCCAGGGAGTGCAGTGGAGGATGGCCCAGGTGCTTGGGCCCTGCACCCCATGGGAGACCAGGAAAAGCACCTGGCTCCTGGCTCCTGCCATCGGATCAGTGCGGTGCGCCGGCCGCAGCGCGCCAGCCATTGGAGGGTGAACCAACGGCAAAGGAAGACCTTTCTCTCTGTCTCTCTCTCTCACTGTCCACTCTGCCTGTCAAAAAAAAAAAAAAAAAAAAAAAAAGTCTATTGAGGTCCTCGGCCCATCTCTTAAGTGGGTTGTTTTGATGTTGTGCCGTGTCTTAATTTCTTTGTTGATTCTGGTTATCAACCCTTTATCTGTTTAAGCTACAATTTTAAATATATACTAATTCCATAACCCAAATCTAATGAACATAAACACTAGCTAGGCTTTCTGTTATTCCCTACCCCCTAAAATATGGCCTGACAACTTTGGCTGTCATGAGAGGGGACACTAATGGCATTTAGTGTGTAGAGCCCAGAGATGCTGCCTAACATCCTGCAATGAACTGAATAGACTGTCACAGCAAATCATCCAACCCACCCATCGACAGTGTCAAGGTTAAGAAACTGCTGTGGATAGAGTGGGACTCAGTCCCCATTTTATGAGTAGCTTTTCTGTCCATTATTATTCTGAAAACTCAGACTTCACTAATTGGCAAATACTATTTAAAAGATGTCACTCTAACCATTGCTATTACCAAAAACAATATTTGGTATTATCAAAATACTTGCAGAGTGATTGAACTACAAAATCAACTTAGAATGATAGAAATTAGGGTACACACTCAGACCTGCTTATCTGCAGGTCCTGCATCTGGATTTAATTAACTGCATCAAAATGTTCAGAAACAACTTCATCTGTACTGATCCATGTACATTTTTTGCTTGTTAAACAATAACAACTGTTTGCATAGCATTTACATTTTAGGCTTAAATAATCTGGAGATGAGTTAAAGAAATATGGGCCAGCGCCGCGGCTCACTAGGCTAATCCTCCGCCTAGTGGCGTCGGCACACCGGGTTCTAGTCCCGGTTGCCCCTCTTCCAGGCCAGCTCTCTGCTGTGGCCCGGGAGTGCAGTGGAGGATGACCCAAGTGCTTGGGCCCTGCACCCCATGGGAGACCAGGAGAAGCACCTGGCTCCTGCCATCGGATCAGCGCGGTGTGCCTGCCACAGCGGCCACTGGAGGGTGAACCAATGGCAAAGGAGGACCTTTCTCTCTGTCTCTGTCCACTCTGCTTGTCAAAAAAAAAAAAAAAAAAAAAAGAAAGAAAGAAATATGGGAGGATGTGCATAATATATACAAACAACAGGGAAATGCATTTATTTATTTTTTAAAAATTTATTTATTTGAAAGACCGAATAACAGAAACAGAGATCGTCCATCCACTGGTTCACTCCCCAAATGCCTGCAATAGCTTGGGCTGGGCCAAGCTGAAGCTGGGATCTAGGAACTCCCCCTGCATCTTCTGCATGGGTGGCAGGAACCCAAGTACTTCAGCCACCATCTGTTGCCTCTATGGTACATAGAGGTTCTATCAGAAGCATGGAGTAGCTGGGACTTGAACCAGGCAACCTGATATGGGATGTGGGCATCCCAAGTGGTAGCTTAACCTGCTGCAACACAGTGCTTGCCCCTGGAATTTTTTTATGCAGGCATGATTATACACTATTTTAATTTCCCTGTAACCTGCTTTGCCAGTTTAATCTGTTAATATGGAAAGTTAATTGGGTATTTTCCTGGACTATCATAAAAACAATAATACATAAAGCATCTGACAAATAGCGAAGTATTCTGAAAATGTGAATTACAACAGGTCAAAAACCAGCTTCATTTACTTGTTCCAATTTCTCATGGCCACATGTGAACAGATTAGGTCTCATCTGCTCTCTCATTTTACACTAATCTCATAAATGTCTTTTATAAGTGAGTATGCAGTATGTAATGCAAAATTATAAGTCAGCTGTTTTTCTCACAGAAATTCTGGTTGCCAAAAACAGCAATGTATCTTATGAGATCTAGTGGGGAACCCCAAATTTAAAACAAACAGAAACATTCTAAGTTTACTACATAGAGAAAATATTCAATAGTCATTCATCTGTACATTCACATTCTATGTATTTTCTCATGGTCAACAAACTGATTCAAATTACTTAAGTTATCCCACCATTTAAAGAGAAAAGTCTCTGCAATAATTTGAAACCATGGAGTTATCTTAATTTCACCACTGGCTGCTTTTTTCAGAAGTTCTTCCAGTTCTTCTTTTGTCACATAACAATAGCTTTTAATCTCATTGGGATCTGGGTTCAAAGTTACATTCTTCCTCACAAATAAAATGTAATCAATCTCATGTTCACCCCAAATACCATCAGATTGAGCTTTGTAGTGAATTCGTGTTAGATAATTTATTTCTTCTGGAGGAACCTAGGACATTAAAAAAAAAAAAACTATTAAAAAAAAACCATAAAAAGTAACCTAAAATTAACTCACATTTCAACAATGTCTTTAGCAATGGCAGCATAGTTTTAGAATTAGAATGTTTAAAGTATTATTCTCCTATTAGTGATATATGGAAAATGTACTATATTATTAATTTCAAGTATTTAAATTTTGTTCCATGGAACAAAACATGTTATTTTTCAAAATATTAAAAAAAAAGTTAGTCACTCAAGTTAGAAATGTAACATTCTCCTTACTCATAATTTGATTACTTTTTGTAGGAGAAAAATTAACAGTTAACTAGATATTTTAGGTGTCATTTAAAGGGTCTAATCTCAGGAAAAAAAAAAAAGATTGTTCCAATTCACTCAAATTTGCTGGTAATGATCTCCACAAGAAAATACCCATCTTTAATCAACTATAAAGACAGTTAACCTTACATATTGGTAAAAAGATCAACCCACTGCAATATTGAGCTAAATTCTGACAACTGATTTTAAGAAATCAACATTCAAATAACCTGAGTAGGCGTTTGGCTTAGTGGTTAAGATGCCTGCATTCCATACTGGAATGCCTGGGTTCAATGTCTGTAACCTGTTTCTGCTAATGAAGACTGGGAAGCAGTGGTGATAGCTCAAGTAATCGGGCTCATGCCACCCTTAAATGGGAGACATGGGTTGAGTTCCTGACTCCTGGCTTTAACCTGGCTCAACCCTGGTTGTTGTAGGCATTTGGGAAGTGACATAGCAGATGTCTATGTCTCTGTCTATGTCTCTCCAATAAAAATTAAAACAAAACTTCTTTATGTAGTTGCCTTCTGGGGCTAACTAGTAACAAGAAGTTGAAAGCAGAAGACCTACACTTGAATTCAAAAATTTTATTGAAAAATAGTTTAATGTATGTTTAGATTTCAGCTTGTTCAAAGTGCGATAAAACTGTTACCTCTTCCATAGGAATTCCTAGTTCAGCTTTTAAACGCCTCTGTGCCGCCCTTCTTACTCCAATGGCATCATTTTCTTCAAGTTCATGTGGGTTACTTAACGGATGACTACAACAAGTATTGGTAAAACAACCTGGAAAATGACAGCAGAGATTAACTTTTCTTCAAAGTAGGTCTTAAAGATCAAGAAAAAACTGTGTAAGTAGCAGAAAAATAAAATATTTTAGGATTTTTACGTCAATAATTACTAAATAGATAATTGAAAATAAGTTCTTTATTAATGTCTCCTTAACCAAAAAGATCAAAATGTGTAGAGATCCTGATAAAAAAAATGTATAACACATACATACACACATACATACATACACACATCTATTCCTTAAGAGTTCTTATTCTTTATTGTTGCTTTATCTGGTTGCACTCACTGTAAAGGCTTATTTTTGGTAGACTATCAAATTGCATCACTTAAAGGATTTCCCTTTTTGATCTTTGTTCCAGAAAATTCAGAGTAATAACAACTCAAATTCAATATAGTCTCCACAAAATCTACATTGCACATTAAGGATACTAACCTGGAAAGGTAATTTTAGCATCTGATCTCTGCTGTAGCAGGAGCTTATTTTCAGTATTGAATAAGAAGACACTAAAAGCTCGGTGCAACAACCCTGAAAGCATGATAAATACGATTAAGTTAGTCACAAAATGCCAGGTATTTGCCCAATTCTCTGGTGGTTCAAAGTAACACTAGTAACTGTTAGTTTTGCTTTTTTCCTAGTCTTCTATCTGGATAGTCTTTGCATGACTATGGTGGAGAAGAGCTCTGGTATAGCAGAGGAAGGTTGCCAGGTGTTGGAAATGGTCATCTTGCTAGCCACTTTGCTACAGGCCAAATCCCCTTCCAAGAATATCCAGCCCCAGACGAAGTCAGTCCTCTGCTCCTTGGGAGAGTTGCAAAGCCACATTTCCTTGTGCTACCTGCTCTTTCCCCACTCATGAGGAAAAAAAAAATAGGCTTGACAACCGCTGTTATGTTAGGATTAATCTGTTCTCCTTTCACAAAACCAAAATAATTCTGAAGAAGTAGAAAGAAACAGATATTACACAGGTAGCGAGTTAGATTTTACTACTCTATTTACCTAACTATACCCAGAGATTAAAATACAACGTTTAGAAATTACATCTCTTTTACCAATTATCTCAGCTAATCTCAAGTGCCTAGGCAAATCACTTTATAAAAAAAGAGTCCTTTAAGACAATACCTTTCTCAATGTTTTCATTCAGGTGACAGTTCTTCTTGGTATCAGCCCCAATTTTATTGTCATTTTCATCAATAAGAATACACATCTCTGCCAGAAGTTGAACCTGTTGCTCATCGAGATGGTCAGTACGTATTTCCGGCATCGTTACAAAATGTCTGCTCTGGCCAAGAGTACTAACACTAAAAGGAAAGAGGAGAGGTATTGTATTTTTCTGAACAGTGGAAAAGTGATTCTACAGCCGCGTCCAGTGAACGCTTCAGCTATTTCAAAGGCTATGAATTACACCCGCTGCTCCTATCTGCAGTCTCACCACTCCTCATTCCCACGGAGTTCCTCCAGGAATGCTGCTGACCCAACACGCAGTCCCACTCGTGGCCATTTCTCCTTTGGGCAGTCAGTCACAGCTGGTCTTTTACCACGGTCACTCTCAACGACCAAATTCAAGGTTCTAAATTCTTGGCCTCTGAAACTTGGCCTTTCTCCTTTGTGTACTTTTCTTGCTTAGAAGTCTGTCCACCTGTGATCTGGCCCTTGCTTAATTCTTCACCCTGTTTTTCCACAACAGCTTCTGTATTCTTTACTATGTGGTTCCACAGCCATCCCAAATAGTCCGTCATTCTCTGCTTCTTCATAGTTGCTCAAGAATGCCACAGGCCAGCCTTTACGGAAATCCATTTTTCAAAGTCCAAATCACATGCCAACCATTGAAAAAACCCTTTAACCAATGTCCTAGTAAGATTTAATCCAGTCTTTCTCAACCTGGATGTTTAATGAGAAAAATGATTTAAGTAACTGCTTTGTCAACTGTCTCAAATACCATACACAGTTCATAAGAGAAAGCTTAATTCATTATATTTAATGATACCTTAGAACAGTGCTCTGCAACTTTTTTCCTTTAAAGGGCCAGAGAGTAACAATTTTGCTCTTGTAGCAATGAAGTAACCATAGGCAATGGGTAAACTAACCATGGTTGTGTTCTAATAAATGTTTATTTATGGGCACAGAAATGTGAATTGCACTTAATTTTCATTTGTCACAGCATATTTCCCTTTCATCTCCCCCACCCCCAACCATTTAAAAATGCAAACATCTGGGGTGGGCCTTTGGCACAGTGATGAAGTCACCACTTTGGACTTACACATTCCATACTGAGTGCCTGGCTTGGGTCTTGTGTCCCTGCTTGTGCATCCTGGGAAGCAGTGGATGATGGCTCCCTGCCACCCACAGAGGAGACCCAAACATAGTTCTGGGCTCCTGGGTTTGGCCTGGCCCAACCCCAGTGTGTTGGGCATTTAGAGAGTAAACCATGGATGAAAGCTATCTCTTCAAATTAAAAAAGAAGAAATGAAGATGGAACACAAAAGAAATTTTAAAATCTTATTTGCTCATTGGGGGCCGGCACTGTGGTTCAGCAGGTTAATGCCCTGGTCTGAAGCGCCGGCATCCCACATGGGTGCCGGTTCTCGTCCCGGCTGCTCCTCTTCTGATCCAGCTCTCTGCTATGGGCTGGGAAACCAGTGGAAGATGGCCCAAGTCCTTGGGCCCCTGCACCCGCGTGGGTGACCCGGTAGAGGCTCCTGGCTTCGGCTCGGCATAGCTCCAGCTGTTGCAGCCAACTGGGGAGTGAACCAGCGGATGGAACACCTCTCTCTCTCTCTGCCTCTCCTCTCTCTGTGTAACTCTATCTTTCAAATAAATAAATAAATCTTTTAAAAAAATTATTCGCTCACAACACACCACAAAAACAGTAGGCCAGCTCTGGCCCATTCGGCCATAGTCCACCTTCCCTGGGTGTAGGCACTGGGGCTTAATTTTCTGAACCCTAATAACCGTCTCTCCTGCGATCCAAACTCTTCTCACTTACCCTCTCTGAGCATCTCTAGTGAGCAACTGCTAAGCTCTTTAACCTTTACATTCTTCAGAGCACCTTCCACACAACGGGTATTTCTTAAACCCATTTTTCCAAATGATATTTAGAAGATTCTGTGTTCTACTTTGTGATTTTCGTTGACATATGCAATTACTGAAACACTTCCAATAAGGTTCAAATACACTACAGGATATGTACAAAGTGTTTAAGCACAAAAGTAAAGAAATGGCTCCTTAAAACAAAGTTTAGGCTGGCGCCGTGGCTCACTAGGCTAATGCTCTGCCTTGCGACGCTGGCACACCAGGTTCTAGTCCCGGTCAGGGCGCCGGTTCTGTCCTGGTTGCCCCTCTTCCAAGCCAGCTCTCTGCTGTGGCCCGGGAGTACAGTGGAGGATGGCCCAGGTCCACATGGGAGACCAGGAGAAGCACCTGGCTCCTGGCTTCGGATCAGCGGGCAGGCCGCAGTGGCCATTTTGGGGGTGAACCAACAGAAAAAGGAAGACCTTTCTCTCTCTCTCTAACTCTGCCTGTCAAAAACAACAACAACAACAAAAAACAAAGTTCTAAACCTAAATAGGATCTTGAGTGGCCTGTGCCTTTGTGCAGACTGCGAGAACGAAAATATTTTCAAACCAAAAACAAGCTTAATGAATAAAAAGAGATAAAGAGGAAAAAAATCGCGGAAAGGAAAAGACTTCAAAGTGAGCCTCATTTTACAAAAGGTGTACTTAAAACTTTCGTCCTAACAGAATCAACAGGCGTGGGGAAGTAACAATATTCTAAGTTGCACTGCTCTTTTAGGATTTATACCTTAAGTCTGAAATTCCTAATTACAAGACAAAATGATTACTTTTACTTATTCATCTAAAGATAACAATGATGGAGAAGATGCAGGAACACATCACCCCCCTCCCCCCCCAGAAAAAGACTGTTCCATCTCTGTGACGCTCCCCACTTAGGAGTAGTCTTTAGAATTTTGCAACCAATCCCATGCATGTAGCTAAGCGTGTGTGTGCATCTACATTACATATTACCTGTACACTCCAGGCAGATTCGATCACACAGGCTTGCCTATAGTGTCTATGCTTGTTTCTAGGCTTCTATAAAAATTGTCTTCTGAGACTTACTTGATTTCAGATTCAACATTTTACTAAAGGCCAGCTATTTTTATGTACAGATGATGGTCTTTCCTTTTCACTGCTTAATACGACTGAAAAAGAATTTCAAAGTCTAAAATGGCTAAAAAGTTACAAAGGACTGGTTTCCAAGTTCTCGCACACCAACCTTTTGAAGCGGCACGTGAATTTTTATCAATCACAGAACCTACCAAGTCTTCTCAACGAAGCTGGGAGCTGACCTACATGCATCCTCGGCGAGAAACAAGGGACCCACTCCCACGCTGCAGTGAAAACCAGACTTTCTCATCAGTTCCCTTCCTAAAGGCTCAACTTCCCTACAACTACCAATCCTCGTCCTTAGCCGGCAAATCCTCCGGCTCCTCGACAGCAGGTCCTCGCGGCGCCCACTAGGGGGTCCGACACCGCCCACCGCTCCCCAGGTCTTAGCGCCCACCCCTCAGAGCTGGTCGGTGGGCTGCACCTGCCGCCCGCGTCAGACGCCAAGGGCAGAGGCGAGGGTGCTGGCCCCAGTGGGCTCCGTGCGCCTGCCCCACCATCTCTCTCAGCCCCGAGCTCCCTCGCCCAGCAGTCTCACCTGGCGCTCAGCCCCCTCGCGCCACCTTGTAGCTCCCGCGCCGCCCCGAGGGGTGCGTTCTCCAACCTCAAACTCGGGACCCGGGAGGTCTTGGGCGCGCGCCCCATTTGAGCGCCGTGCGCGGCGCGCACCGCCCCCAAGTCCCGCCCCCTGGTAGCGTGCCCAATGGCCCACGCCAGCGCCTGTCCACGCCACATACTGCTAACCAATCGCCGCCTGCGCTCGGCTGACGTCACGGTCGCGCCAGACAGTGGCACCACCTGCGAGGACCCGGGCTTCTGCAGGTGCACCAGGGCCCTTTACGGGCGACGGGGCCTTTGGGCCGCCAGCCTGGGTCCTCGCCACGCCCAGTCCGAGGCTAAAGGAGACCAGCTTGCCTCCCTGTCCCGCAGAATTGAAGCCCCGCGACTGACGAGCCGCCGGAGGGCGGGAGCGGCCGGGACTCGCCCACTGACCGCTGGCCAATCGCGCTCTCGTTTCTGCTCCTGGCGCACCAATCGGTTCCCAGTGGCGGCCGGGGCGTGCCCACGGCGCTGCCGAGGCTACGTGCTGACGTCACACGTCCCGAAGTCCGGAGTGGCATCTTCGCGCTAACTCTGCGGCGCGCTCTGCGGAAGCGACGCTGAGCGTCAGGGTTGGTGCGTCTGCTTGGAGGCGTTAGGTCGTGAAGTCTGCACGGGCAGTTTACACAGGGCGTAGCGGTTCTTCTGCCTGGGTGGATTTACTGCAGATTAAGGAAAAGCGGCCCTGGGAGACTTAACCCCACTCCCCCTCCGTAGAGGTTACCTAGTGTGGAGTCTTTTCATAATTCCTCTCCCGTTTCCGAGGTGTTTGCAGCTACAGAGCAACCTGCAAAGCCGGCTGGGGAAGCGGCAGGTCTCGGAACCTTTCTACACTCAGGATGGGTTTTGCACGCTCAAAGCCATCAGTGGCTTTTTAATAGTCTATTCAAATAAGTTGAATAAAGCAAAGTTGTACGTTGGGAGTATTGTGCTTAGGAGTATACGGCATGATTTATAGATTTTAAATGGTAAGATGTACCTGCAAGTTGAATGAAAATTTACTTCATCGTGCTTGGGAAATTTAGAATAGTGACTGTGTCAGCTAAGCATGGTGTGGTGCACCAGTTCTCCAGTTTTATTTATTTATTTATTTTTTGCTTTTACGTTCTTAAAATTTATTGAATACCCTAAAAGGCTTTTGCCTACTCTTATTTCTGTCTATTCCAATTTCCATCATTAGAAGTTGAAGCATATTAGAATACTAGTTCATCTAAAGTGATGATGAACATTGACAATTAAATCACGTTTTAAAAAATAACATTTTTATGAAAAACTTTTTTAAAGTTCATTTTACATGCAGTGCAATTAAGGAGGTGGGGAGAGATCGAGATCTCCATCCCCTGGGTTCTCTCCGTAAATGGCCACATCAGCCAGGGGTGGGCCAGGAAGAAGCCTGGAGGTATCAGGGTTTCCCATGTGGTTGGCAGGTGCTCAGGTACTTGGGCCATCTTCTGCTGCTTTCTCAGATGCATTAGCTGGGAGGTGGAGCAGCTGGAACTCGAATCGGTGCCATATGGGGTGTGTTCATCACAGGCTGTGGCTTAACCTGTTGTGCCACGTGCTAGCCCTGAAAAACATTTTTCTGAAACAAAAATTGGAAGAATTTCTTGTCTCACATTTTTGCAAATGTAATGTCTCGCTTACTAGCAGACAGCTACTAGGTGTTGTATTGGCTGAAGGAAGAAGGAACTATGGTCTCAGATTTGTAGATACAAAGTTAAGGCTTTTAATAGCTTTTTCTGATGATCATGCTTGTAAGTTTGAAAGGCAGAGTGACAGAGGGAGAAGCACCCAACACGCACCCACATAGAAAGGGAGAGACAGAGGTTCCATCTCCTGGTTCTCTCCCCAAATGGCTGCAGTAGCCAAGGTTGGGCCATGCTGAAGCCAGGAGCCAGGAACTCCATCCAGATCTTCAACAGAAGTCGACTGGAACATTCACCCCGCCGTAGCTGTGGTCACAGAGGCTTTGATATGTGTGATATAAGAACTTCAAGATTAATTTGTAGATCCTTTTCCGGTTATACAGGATTGCAGGTAACCCTTGGTGTTAATTGGCAGATTCCTTCAGCAATTTTCAATGACTGCATTATCAGTAATTTAGCAAGCAGCTTTACTTTGTGTGATGGCATGATGAATGGGATATTGTTTTGTTTTAAAGATTTATTTGAAAAGCGGAGTGACAGAGAGGCAGTGGCAGAGAGAGAGTGAGAGTGAGAGAGAGAGAGAGAGAGAAAGTCTTCCATCTGCTGGTTCACTCCCCAAAGGGCTGTTTACTCCCCCAAATGGCTGCAATGGCCGAAGCTGGGCTGATCTGAAGCAAGGCACCAGGAGCTTCTTCTGGGTCTCTCAGATGGGTGCAAGGGCCCGAGGACTTTGGCCGTCTTGTATTGCTTTCCCAAGCCATAGCAGAGAGCTGGAACAGAAGTGGAGCAGCCATAACTTGAACATATGGGATGCCGGCACTCAGGCGTCGGCTTTACCTGCTACACCACAGTACCAGCCCCTGGATATTGTTTCTCAGTGTTGTTGCTGCTTTTAATAATCTGAAAGTGTAATCCTCTTGATTTCTTCTGTTCTCATTTCAGCCTTCTTTTATTAGTTTATTCATTCAACTAAAAGGTTCTTTTCTTCCTTTATGTCCGGTTATCAGGGATACAAAAATAATAGAAATAACAGCTGCTGTCAAAGAGCCCCATCGAGACAGATTCAAAAATAGAATGTTAAGATAAATTCAAAAACAAAGTTAAGACAAATCCCTGATTTAGAGATGTGAACAAAAATGTATCTTAGATTGGTAAAATACTTGGATTGAGAGGATAAGGGTTAGTCAGTCTCAGGTTACTCCTGGGTTCCTGGTGAGAGAAAGTGAGTGCAGCATTCAGATAAGTTACCCACAGAGGACCAACAGAACTGGGACAGCGAAGGGCTATAACAGTTCTTATTATGCTGCACTTGTAGTGCCTGGGACAAAGTTACACTTGGCACCGCTTCTATAACGTGTATTGCCCCATTCCCTTTCCCCAGTACAGTCTTTCCTCCCTATGCTCCAAGAATATGAAAAGAATAAAAAAGGATTTATTTATTTACTTGAAAGAGTTACAGAGGGGGGAGAAAGAACTTCCCTCCATTGGTCCACTCCCTAAATAGCCACAATGGCCAGGGTTGGGCCAGGTCGAAGCCAGGGGCTTCATCTGGGTCTCCCACATGGGTGACAGGGGCCCACACAGTTGGGGCATCTTCTGCTGCTTTCCAAGGCCATTAGAAGGGAGCTGGATTGGAAGTGGAGCAGCTGGGATTCTGGTGCCCATGTGAGATGCTGGCTTTGCAGATAGAAGCTTAACCTGCTATGCCAAAAGTCCAGCCTCAAGAATATGATTTTTAAGGAGACTGCAGTTATCCCACTGAACAAAGCGTGGGCAGGTAGGCACAGGCTGCAACTTAAAACACCTAGGATTTTTCTCCGAAGTTTTTGAGTTGTAGTGATGAGAAAAGGATCAGTGCTTCTTGGACACCTAAGCTGAAGATACCCTGGCCGCTGATGGCAGATAGGTAATCTACCTAGTGAAAGGAGCTGGTCTACGTAGGAGAGATTGAAGACAGCCGAAAGAGGTAAAGCACAGAGTTGGAGAGAAAGCCCTTCGTTTTGTTTGTCTTCCTGGTCACTTGCATTCTTGCCCTTCTCATACTTTAAGAATTAATGGGGGCTGGCACTGTGGTGTAGTGGGCTAAGCCTCTGCCTGTAGTGCCGGCATCCTTTATGGGCGCCAGTTTGAGTCCTGGCTGCTGCTCTTCTGATCCAGTTTCCTGCTAAGAGCTTGGGAAAGCAGCAGAGGATGGTCCAAGTACTTGGGCCTTGCACCCATGTGGGAGATGCAGAAGAAGCTCCTGGCTCCTGGCTTCAGATCGGCTCAGCTCTGGCTGTTGCAGCCTTTTGGGGAGTAAACCAGTGGATGGAAGACCTTTCCCTCTGTCTGTCTGTAACTCAAATAAATAAATCTTAAAAACAAACAAACAAACAAACAAAAAACAAAAAAAGAATAACTCCTTTTTTTGCTCAATCAAGTTTAAGTTAGGTTTCTGTAACAAGAATTCACCAAAGCCTTGAGATATCCACAATGATGATTATAGTATCATTTGACTATCTCATGTGTGCCAGGTAAAGTTATAAACACTTTGCATATATAAATTTATTTAATACAGTGGCAAAAGATGGAAAACATGCTTATCCTAATTTGATCAGAGAGAAGTTAAGACCTTGCCCAATGTCACACAGCTAGTAAGTGGCAAAAATCAGGGGTTTGAACCTGGGTGATCTGGCTCAAGTCTAGAGGGAGGGCTCCAACTTTGACTACCTCTCCAGGCAGAAATATGCAGATTAAACAAGTTAAGGGTTTGTGAGAGAGTTCTAGGTCAAACACAGAGATCTGAATCTATAAGCAGATAAGCTGTAGGTGAAGCTGCAAGAGTGGGTACAAGAGGGTGTGAATTGAGACTAGAAAGTGGCAGGACATGGATTACTGAGAACTGCAGGCTAACATGCAGACAGAAGAGGAGCCCACAAGAAGTCTGAGAGTGAACGCTGGGAGGGAACCCTTCTGCCTACTTCTGCATGCTTCCATCCTCAGGAATGTACAACAAATCCTTGTTTGTTTGTTTGTTTGTTTGTTTTAAAGACTGAGAGGTTTGATTTTACAGGCCTCCCAGAGTCTTCTAGAGTCATTTTACATCATTTGCTGGAGCAAAACCTCTGGTTACAGCAGTTGGGCCAGTTGCTTTGCTGTCACTTTTTTATAGACATCTTTTTTCTGCCTTTATTTTTTTTTATGTCTGTCTGAAATGTGCCTCCCTCTTCTCTATCCATCAGTCAGTGTATCTTATACAGCCTTCAAAGTTCAGTTTACATTTCATTTCCTTGGTGCATTTCCCAACTATTCCTAGCAAAAGCGCTCTAGTTTTTTTTTTTTTTTTTTTTTTTTTTTTTTTTTTTTTTTTTTTTTTTACAGGCAGAGTGGACAGTGAGAGAGAGAGAGACAGAGAGAAAGGTCTTCCTTTTGCTGTTGGTTCACCCTCCAATGGCTGCCGCGGCCGGCGCACCACGCTGATCCGAAGGCAGGAGCCAGGTGCTTCTCCTGGTCTCCCATGCGGGTGCAGGGCCCAAGCACTTGGGCCATCCTCCACTGCACTCCTGGGCCACAGAAGAGAGCTGGCCTGGAAGAGGGGCAACCGGGGCAGAATCTGGTGCCCCGACCGGGACTAGAACCCGGTGTGCCGGCGCCGCAGGCAGAGGATTAGCCTAGTGAGCCGTGACATCGGCTTCTAGTTTTCTTAAACTAGGAATATACTTAATATCATGCTTCATGAACCTTATTTTGTTTCATGTCATTATTTTAAAAATTTTCATCTATTTATTTGAAAGGAAGAGAGAAAGAAGGAATGGGGGGGGGAGATAGAGTGAGAGAGAGAGAGAGAACTTCCATCCACTGGTTCACTTTCTAAATGCCTGCTCAGTTGGGGCCAGGCCAAAGCCAAGAGCTGGACACTCCATCCAGGTTTCCCACTTGGGTGGCAGAGTTCCAAGGACTTGGGCCATCACCTGCTGCCTCTCGAGGTGTGCATTATCAGGAAGCTGATATGGAGAGTGCAGCCAGGATTTAATTGAACCCAGGCACTCTGATATGGGATATACCTGTCCCAAGCAGCAGCTTAAGTACTAGACCTGCTCCATGTTACTGGTTTTAAGTAACTTAGAATTTGAGGTTTTGAACCATATCTTAATGTTGTTAGCATTTTAACACAAGTGTAAACATAGTTATGGGAAAATAAATAAGTAGGTATGGTAGGTGTTGTTACTGGTTCCAGAACCATCTCAATATGTGTGGCCCCTTTAAGATACCAGAAGTAATAATAGCAAGAAAGCTCAATAGGCTAATCCTCCGCCGGCACCCCGGGTTCTAGTCCCAGTGGGGGCGCTGGATTCTATCCCGGTTGCTCCTCTTCCAGGCCAGCTCTCTGCTGTGGCCCGGGAGTGCAGTGGAGGATGGCCCAAGTGCTTGGGCCCTGCACCCGCATGGGAGACCAGGAGAAGCACCTGGCTCCTGGCTTTGGATCAGCGTGGAGCCCCAGCTGCAGCAGCCATTGAGGGGTGAACCAAAGGTAAAGGAAGACCTTTCTCTCTGTCTCTCTCTCTGTCCACTCTGCCTGTCAAAAAAAAAATATTAATAATAGCAAGAAGGCAGAAACTTTCCTGGCTATCACAACTTTGAGAATATTGTTTCTGACTTACAATACCAGTGAGGTACCACATGAGTTGGCACTTTTATGCATAAAGAAATGTATACATAAGCTGTTGCAAATAAAATGGTATCTATTCCAGTTTATTTCACTCTTTATCCTTATGAAACAAGATTTGTGAAAGACCGTTGTTTTGGACTGAACTCTTGTGCTAGATCCTAAGAGACCAAACTAAAATGGAGTTATTCGTGCTGTATTTGAATTTTAGGTGGTGTTTGTTATTTTTTGTGATTTATAACATAATGGGTAAATATTATAGACTTATTACATACTATAGTGTTTGCATTCTAACACTCCAGTTTGAAGATTCTGTCATGTCAGACTTTGCCATCTGATTGGCAATGATAGCTTCACCATGATGCCTTGGTATTTAATGTTGATGGGGAAGCGGGATCAGAATACACAACAGAGGAATTCTCTGTGTACGCATAGGGCCACTTACCCAATTCAGACTCATGTAACTGTGGCTGATACTAACAAAAAGACATCCGCTGGGGGCGTTTCAGCTCAGCCTCCTCCGTGACACTGTGCTAGTCACTGTTTGGTGGAGCTCTTCTGCCCTGAAATAGGCACAACAGTACTGGGCAGTATCACTTTCGATAATGCAAATGCTTGTTGGGTCAGGAGTTGTGTGGTGTTAACAAAGAAATGAAAGTATCAACTGTGTGGCCAGTGTAAAGTTATTCATATGTACTTATTTTCAACAGAGGTAATAGTTTTCTGACATTATCTGTAACAGATTTATGATATATATTTGGCAGTTCATTAAGCAGAGTTTCCAACCATTTTCCCCAGTATAACCCCATTGTGTAAGAATCCAGATGACACAAATGAGACCAATGCCTATTTGTTTTACTCAAAATCATGAAAACTCCTTTTCTAGATCTGACTCAAACATATTTATTTTTTTTAAGATTTATTTATTTATTTGAAAGAGTTACACTGAGAGAGGAGAGGCAGAGAGAGAGAGGTCTTCCATGTGCAGCTCCACGGTTGGAGCTGCACTGATTCGAAGCCAGGAGCCAGGAGCTTCCTCCAGGTCTCCCATGTGGGTGCAGGGGCCCAAGGACTTGGGCCATCTTCTACTGCTTTTCCAGGCCATAGCAGAGAGCTGGATTGGAAGAGGAGCAGCTGGGTCTTGAACCGGCGCCCATATGGGATGCCGGTGCTTCAGGCCAGGGTGTTAACCCGCTGCACCACAGCACCAGCCCCAATCCAACAAACATATTTCTAAAAACAGTTTGAAGACTGAGATTAGACTACTTGTCCCTTTTTTAAAAATCTTTTTTTTTTTTAAGATTTATTTATTTACTTGAGAGGCAGTTAGAGAGAGGGAGAGACAGAGAGAAGGGTCTTCCATCCACTGGTTCACTCCCCAAATGGCCACAGCAGCCAGAGAGGGGCCAACCTGAAGTTGGCCTGGAGCTTCTTCCAGGTCTCCCACATGGATGCAGGTGCCCAAGCACTTGGGCTATCTTCTATTACTTTCCCAGACCATCAGCTGGGAGCTGGATCAGAAGTGGAGCATCTGGAACTCGATCCGGTGCCAATATGGGATGCACAAAAATTAGATACAGAAAACATGGTATGTACTAAGAGAATGCAATGTTTTCCCAGGTGAGACTTTGGGAGTATTTATTCATCAGTATCTGTTCCAACCTCATGGACGATGGACAAGTGAATTAAGTCATCAAATCAGTGCTGGTGAATCTTTACCAGATGGACCGGTCTCTTTAGTCCTTAAGACTTTTAATGAACTCTTCTTGGGTGAAGTGACAGTAGTTGTAAGTAGGAGAAAAGGCTGAGCAGTTCTTCAGGTGATTATATTCACATTCTAGCTGACTGTTTTCCTTAGTGCTCTTCTTGAATTTCAGTAGATAAAAGAAATGAGAAAACTTGACCTCTGCCATTAGGGAGTTTACATACTTATTAAAAGTACAAACATTAATTGCTCTTTGGCAAACATTCATTGGGTGCACAGTATGAGGCCATCACTTTCCTAGGTCAGGGAAATGTATCAGTGAACAAAACAGAAAAAGTTTTGCGTACTTGAAAGAAATGCTAAATATGAAGTACCTGCCAAGAAGAAAAAATATGACAGGTAAATACATATACCAAATGATTACAAAGCAAGCCTTTATAATTATTATTTATTTATTTATTTGAGAGGTAGAGTTATAGATAGTGAGAGGAAGAGACATCTGCTGGTTCATTCCCCAAATGGCCACAACAGCTGGTATTGAGGTGATCTGAAGCCAGGAGCCAGGAGCTTCTTCCGGGTCTCCCACATGGGTGCAGGGTTCCAAGGACTTGAGCCATCTTCTACTGCTTTCCCAGGCCATAGCAAAGAGCTGGATTGGAAGTGGAGCAGCCGGGACTAGAACCAGCGCTCATATGGGATGCCGGCACTGCAGGCGTCGGCTTTACCTGCTACACCACAGTGCTGGGCCCTGAATGAAGTTTTTAATACTATGGTACACTGCCCCACCCCATTATCCATGAGGGACTGGCTCCAGGACACCTTGGAGATGCCAAAAATTCTTGTCTTTTATATAACATGGGGTAATATTTGCCTATAACCTATGCACAACTTCCTGCATATTTTACATAATCTGTAGATTAATAGCTAATATGAGGAATCTTCCAACAGTTCATGAAAAATGCCTAATATGAAAAAGCTGCATGGATTTCAAATGTTTTTGCACCAAAATACACTTACTATTTAATTCCATTTTGTACAGTCTTTTTGTAGCACCTATGATGTAAATGCTACATATAGTTGTCACACTATATTGCTTAGGGAATAATGACAAGAAAGTCTGTATATGTTCAGTACAGGAGAAATTTTTTAAAAATATTTTTGATCCATAGTTGGTTGAATCCAAGGATGCAGGATTACCCACAGATATGGAGGAGTGATTGTTGTAGCACAGATAAAATAATCAGCGATGAGGCAAATGAAGGAATATCAAACCATGTTCACAATTCAGTTTTACTAAATCATTTTATTACTGATGGGGATGAGGCATGCATATTAGACCTGGAAAGACATGTGACAAGACAGGAACTTGTTTTGTGGGAAGGGTCTGCAGGAGGGAGTATGTAACTGCATACCAGGACTGCAATCATAACCTTTTACAATTTAGGCTAGTTTTGTGTCTTTTAAAAAATGATGGGACAATTATTTCAGGATAGTCTTATGGACTGAATTCATCTGCACTCCTTCCCCTGCTGCGGCCCTGTCATAAGCTGAAATCCTCACTCACTGTTCTTTAAAAATGAGGTCTGACGTCCTAAAAACAGAACTGTTGTGGTTATTTGGGGAGTGAAACTGCAGACAGAAATTCTCTCTGCCTTTCCAATACATAAAACATTAAAAAATGAACGTCACATGAAGAGACAGATATCACATGGGAACACCACGTGAAGATTACTTATACTGCTACAAGCAGCATGGGAAAGACTCAACCCCACAGCTCTGAGCAGGAAACAACCCCTGGCCTTGGGCTTGCAGCTTCCAGAACTGAGAGCTATTTAGATCGCAATGTGTGGTGTTTTGTTACTGCAGCCCTACCAAACTTAATATATTTGATGTCAGCCTGGATTTTATCTTTGCCCCACTGCATACTAGCTTTTTAACTTTTGACAGGTCATCTCAATGTTCTCAAGCTCAGTTAACAGCGAAGTTGCAATAAAGATTTCTGCTTTACTGCATTGCCTTGGGGATTAGACAAGCTGTGAGATATGTAAAATGACTGGCTCACAAAAGTGTGGATTCTTGTTTTTTAAAAAGACTTATTTTATTATTTATTGAGAAATCAGAGTTACACAGAGGAGAGGCGTGGGGTGGGTAGGGGGACCTTCCATCCATTAGTTCACTCCCCAATTGGCCGCAATGGCCAGAACTGTGCTGATCCAAAGCCAGGAGCTTCTTCCGTGTCTTCCATGTGGGTGCAGGGGCCCAAGGACTTGGGCCATCTTCTACTGCTTTCCCAGGACACAGCAGAGAGCTGGATCAGGAGCGGAGCAGCTGGGACTTGAACCGGCATCCATGTGGGATGCTAGCACTGCAGGCAGTGGTTTTACCTACTACGCCACAGCGCCAGCCCCAAAGTGTGGATTCTTTTCCCTTGAATTTCTGACACTGCATCATGCTCTCAGTTGATCTCAGTGACTTTTGTGGAATCTTAAGCATATCAAAGGAAAATATGACTTTTGTTAAAATCCTAGCATCTGAACTGTGACTGCTCTGCTACCAAATAACCCACCTATTCGAATGGGAACCTGAGATTCACAAAGCTTTCTGTCCTCACACCCAGCAGGATGTCTTGGGCATATTATTTACTAAACAAAATTGTTATCTGAATGTCTGTCACAACCTCCAAGTCTGAAAGTGACAAATGAAATACCCTCCTCTCCTTAGAGTTCTTCTTACCCAACTGTTTCCAGCAGTAAGCCTTTATTATTACACGTAACGCAGAAATAACTCTGTTGAACATGTTTTTAAAAATCCGGATACCCAAATCTGTTAAATTTATTTCTTGTGCAACAAATATATCCCATCACTGCTTCTTGCATGTGAATCTTGATCTTTATTTTTAAAGGGAGCAGCAAGAATCTTGACTCATATGGAAGAAAATGCTTTTTAAAAAAAATTTTATTTGGTGCGCTTTAACGCCTGATTAGAGTTGCTGGTAAAGCCAAGAGACTGTTTACGTAATCGTTCCAGTCTATTATGTAGGTTTGCCAACCTAGATTAAAGGGGGTAAAAAAAAAAAAAAAAAAGCAGTTCAAGTCCCACCTTTCGCAGTGAACAGCTGATTCTGTTTTCTCTTTTTAGCCAATGGTGATCAAACATTTCAGGAGGAAACTGGGTGAGTCATCTTCTGCAGATAAGCTGAAATATTAATAGTTCTAGCTCCATCAGGTTTTCCGAGCAGCCGAAAGCAAGTCTCCCACAGAGCTCTGCCAGTGAAGCGGTTCACGGCAAGTCGGCGGTTTGGATCGGAAAGGTTTTGAAACTCATCCAGTTACGCGCAGTATGCTTGAGCTTGTATCTTAGGGGGCTGTTTTCTCCTTCCCAGTTCTTAGGCTTGGGCGAGCTTTCAGGGCAGATGGAATTAAAACCTGCTTGACCGTGGACCGCCACCGGAAGCCCTGCAGCGGTGAGTACAGGTCGCGTGTGCGTGTTTCACATGTTACTAACGCTCGGGGCACCCAGGGAGGCTGGCGCCCTGAACGACCCTGCGTCTCTGGAGGGTGCAAGGCTTGGGTCTGGCGGGGTCTGCGTCCTGGTTTTCTCCATGAAGCACCCAACTCAAAAAGTAACGCGCCGCCCCACGGCGCCAGGGGGCGCCATGCCCGTTTCCCTTCCCAGACCATACGCCTTTTCCTCCCCCGGCGCCGGGGCGCAGAGGCAGGCTGCGTGGCCGAGCGCCAGCACCACACGGTAGGCAAGGACAGCACTGTGTACTCAGGCTGCTCTGGCCGGAGGGCGGAAACCGGTACGCGTATTTGGCTGCGCCAGCGTGAGCGGCACTTCCGGCGACGCTGGGCGTACGGCGGGGGCCGACTTCCGGTGGCTCCGGGCTGAGGCGGAGGCCGGGGCGGGACTTCCGATGGCAGGCGGAAGTGCGGTTGGGCCAACTCGGGGTCGTGGGGTCGCGTCAGTGCGAAGTCGGCCGGTGTCTTGTGTGTTGGCTTGGGTGCTACGTATTGGGACCCGACGAGCTGAGCGCAACCCGGACAGGCTCCGGGTAGTGACGAGCGCGGCGGCTGTGGTAGGTTTGCACCGCCATCTTCCCGCTATCCAGCGCCGCGTCCTTTCCGTGATGCCAGGGGGAAGGGTCGAGGTGGTCGAGGAGGTGTGGGAGTGGAACTGTAGGGGATAGGGTGGGCGAGAGGCCGGGGTGCAATTGGAGACGCGGTCGAGGAGGGGGTCTGAGGGGACCGGGGGTCGGGTCCCCGCTGTCCCGCGGCGCCGCGGCCCGGGCATCTCGGGGCTTCCTGTATGGCGGGGACAGCGCTGGGGAGGTTTTTCTGAGACCAGGGCCTTCTGCTGCACCCAAAGGGGCGGCGGGGAGGGGGAGAGTTGAGAGCAGATGCCGAAGCGGTTACTCTAGCGCCTTGCCGCTTTTGTTCCTCTTCTGAAGAGTGGTTTCCTATCCGCCGGTGAGCTGACCACCGCTGGGGGTGGGGAACCTAACAGTGACACAGTTACAATGCGCCCGCTTGCTAAAGAAAGTTGTGGAAGTGCGAGAACTTTCTCAGCTCAGGGGGGAAGGTATCTTAGCGCCGGCCAGGTGGTTGGAGGTTTTGTCATCTGTCTGCAGACTCTGCAGCGGTCCTCAGCGCCGGGGCAGGTCCATTTGAAACTGACAGCCATTGTTCAGAAGTTTGCTTTACGTTCAGATGGTTCTGTCTTCACCTCCGTATGTTTTGACCCATGGATTACGGCCTTCAGAGGGTTCTGAGAACGATCCGCTTCCAGATAGGAAAACAGTATCCAAACGAATGTGTCTGACCGAAGTGGAGTAAGTGGAGTTGACACTGTTAGCCCCTTGTTTCAGCTGCTGCCTTATTAACACCGCTCACAGGAGACAGTATGCTGGGTAGTGGATGCCGGACACGTCCCGTAACAGCTCTGTGACCTTGATCGAGGAACCTCTAAGTCTCATTTCCTGCCCTCTAAAATTGCTATCTTAACCTCATTTGGTTATTTGGAAGGTTATTTAATACATGGCAAGCATTCTTGTAAAGCGCTGGACACAGGAGATCTTTATTAAGTATGTTTCCTTCCCTTTCTCTCAACCTGACTACTTTTTTGGGGATAGCGTGTCCTTAGACTGTTCCACTTATTTTGTGCTTGTCTTGTAAAATCTGTTAAGTCCTTTTTTTTCTGAACTGATGGTAAGAGACTTCTTAATTATCCTGCCTTGCATTCTTTAAGGAAAAGATTTTATATTAATGACTTTCATCCTTGGTTTGAACTCATTCTTTTAACTGTTGGGATCTTTAAAAAATCTTGCTTGCTTTCTTTTTATCCTGTTAACGATGCCCATGTTCTGTAACCGTCCACAAAATTGATAAGCATGTATTCTATGCATTCATCTCATCGGTGACAAAACATTGTAAGCAGAGTAATGTTGGTGAGAGACTTCTGAGATTGCTACTAAAGACCTTTCTCTCCTTTGGTACTGCTTCGAAGTTGTGGTTGGTGTTTCAGTCTGCAGGCAATTAACATTTGTATTACCATAAAATTTAACAGAAAACTTTACCAGACTTCTGGAGATTTGGTCGCCTGTTTTTTTAAAGCCACACACAAATTATATCCTTTAATCATTGTTTTGTGTATGAGTCATGGAATTAGCCATGTAAGCAAGTGTTTTTTCTCTTGATGAAGAAAAATAGTTGAAATCTCAGCTTTTTTTTTTTAGTTTTGTATTTTTATTTCAAATGAAGTCATAATTTTTAACTTTTATTTAGTAAATATAATTTCCAAAGTACAGTTTATGGATTACAGTGGCTTTTTCCCCCACATAACTTCCCTCCCACCTGCACCCCTCCCATCTCCTGCTCCCTCTCCCCTTCCATTCACATCAAGATTCATTTTCAATTGTCTTTATATACAGAAGATCAATTTAGAATATATTAAGTAAAGATTTAATCAGTTTGCACTCACACAGAGCATAAAGTATAAAATACTGTTTCAGTATTAGTTATAGCATTACTTCACACTGGACAACACATTAAGGACAGAGATCCCACATGAGGAGTAAGTACACAGTGATTCCTGTTGTTGACTTAACAATTTGACACTCTTGTTTATGGTGTCAGTAATCTCCCTAGGCTCTAGTCATGAGTTGCCAAGGCTATGGAAGCCTCTTGAGTTCGCTGACTTTGATCTTATTTAGATAAGGTCATAGTCAAAGTGGAAGTTCTCTCCTCCCTTCAGAGAAGGGTACCTCCTTCTTTGATGGCCCCTTTCTTTCTACTGGGATCTCACTCGCAGAGATCTTTCATTTAGGTTTTTTTATTTTTATTTTTTGCCAGAGTGTCTTGGCTTTCCATGCCTAAAATACTCTCATGGGCTCTTCAGCCAGATCCGAATGATGAAGGCATAAATTAATATGCTGTCTTTGCTTCTAAAAACCACTTTGGTTATCTGCCTTCTTGGAGTTACATGCATTTAGAAGGATCTGATAATTTATGAAAGCTAAATGTTCATCAATGGCATATAATGCAACAGCATTTGCAGAGGTGAGGAGTTAACTTGCTGAGATGAAGAAGTAAGTTTATAGTTTTCATTAGTTTGTTAAGTGTTCACCGCATGCTGTACGTAGAGCCCTGCTGCGTGAGAATGTAGGAAGGGGCAGGCATTGTGCTGCAGCAGCTAAAATGCTGCTCGGGGTGCCTGCATCCCACACTGGAGTGCCTGGATGTGAGTCTTGGCTCAACCCCCATCTACCTTCATGCTCATGTGTAACAAAGGGCAACAGGTGAAGGTTCAGGTACTTGAGGTCCCTGCTCCCACACAGGAGACCCATGTGGAGTTCTAGGCTCTTGACTTCGGCCTGGACCAGCCTTGCTGTTGCAGGCTTTTGGGGAGATCTATCCACTGGTTCATTCCCCAAGTTTCTACAACACCTGGGACTGGGGCAAGCTGAAACCAGGAGCCAGGAACTCCATCTGGGACTCCCACATACTTGGGCCATCATCTGCTGCCTTCCAGGGTGTGTGTTAGCAGGAAGCTGGTACTGGGAGTGGAGCTGGGACTTGAACCCAGGCGCTCCTGTATGGGATAGGTTGACTCAACTGGTGCTTTAACCTCTAGGGTAAACCCTGCCCCTTATTTTTAGATTTAAGTTAATAAAATTTTAGATACCAAAATAAACTTACCTTTAATTCCATTTTCCACTAACTTTTTGAAGTGACTTCATATAATCAGTTTACCAAAGTGTTAAGTCTTTTGTACAGGTTGTTAATTGAATTTGGGAACTTTAATTCATATGGATGTTGTAAGGCTTAGTGATTGTTTATATTTATTGAGCCATTTAAGCCTTAAAGCTACTGTTTGTAGTAATAGTAGTTCTTCTGCCTTAGGTAGAATTGCCCATTGACTTTCCTCCAGTATCTCTCTATTCTTTATTTTCATTTCATGTCAGCTTAGGTAACTCATATCAATATTCCTTTTACAGACACCTACAACTTCCTTGCCTGTCTTTCCATGACACCAGCCTAAAATTCGAAATTTGTTATTAAATCACACATTTAATATGATTGCTGCTAATACTGACACATGACCTGAGATGAGTTCAGTAGAGCCTGTAGCCTTAAGTTATGTAGGTTCTGGACTTACTCTCCATAGAGGATGTGGTGTGAAAGGAAGTAGTGATATAGTATCAGTACAGACTGCTGGGGAGAAAGGGGGAGGGTATGAATGAGAAACAAAAGTAAAATTATAAAAAGTCACTGGAAATGTTAACAGAGAAAGATTAATAACAAAAAAAGGGACTAGAGGAAAAAATACAGAACTAATTTTGAAAGAGTATTGATAGTTGAACAATGGCTGAAGAAATTATAGGAAGAGGCAGAACTTGAATTAGCCAGATAATCTTTTCGTGTAAATAATACAGTGTGTGATATGGACATCATCAGCCCATTTTTGAGCTATGACTTCATAGAGTTCAAAAAATTACTAAAAGATAAAATTCTGATATGAAAAAATCTCCATTTGGTGTCCGGTTTTGGGAAAGTAATTGTTTGAAATGTATATATGTGGTTGGAAATTTCTCAGTGGAAAAAGATTGTCAGTGTATTAATTTTTTGGTGAAATGGTAAACAAAAGCATGCAAAGTTAAAAAATCACATTCTGGCTGGCGCCGCGGCTCACTAGGCTAATCCTCCGTCTTGCGGCGCCGGCACACTGGGTTCTAGTCCCGGTTGGGGTGCCGGATTCTGTCCCGGTTGCCCCTCTTCCAGGCCAGCTCTCTGTTGTGGCCAGGGAGTGCAGTGGAGGGATGGCCCAAGGACTTGTGCCCTGCACCCCATGGGAGACCAGGGAGACCAGGATAAGTACCTGGCTCCTGCCATCGGATCGGCACGGTGTGCCGGCTGCGGCGGCCATTGGAGGGTGAACCAACGGCAAAAGGAAGACCTTTCTCTCTCTCTCTCTGTCTCTCTCACTGTCCACAAAAAAAACAAACAAACAAAAAAAAAACACCTATTTGGGAGACATCTAGAAGGAGAGGAGTAACATTTTAGAGATTTAGCATCTGGTGGTGTCTGAGGAGATGGAAGGTTGGACACACTGGAAATGTGGTCTTGGCTTTAGGGACAGGTCTATGATGTAGTCACTAAAGTCGCAGATTTAACTGCACACTTGGAATTTGAATGTTTACATAGTCTCCATGTTGATTTTAAAGATCAACATATTATCCCATCATGTAATACACTTTTAGTAAATCCATTCCTGTAATGTTGGGTTTTAGGCCAGTTTTTCTATATAAATCAAGATAAGAGAACCTTTGACATGTTGGTTTCTCAGCAGTCGCAGGTGTGCCTTGTTTTGCCTTAATATATAGCATTTGGAAGAAAGGCATTCTATTAATAATGAAGCACAACGCTGCTTAGCATTTATATGAACTGACATAGTAATAGGATTTTATGTGAAGGAGAATTTGTAGCAAAAATCAGTAGGTAATGTTCACCACAAACAAATCTGTAATTGAAGAAGGAAGATGTAATGTGTTAATATATTAAAACTGTTAATGTGGAGATATTGACAGAAGGAATGGTTAATTGCAGGAATTGAATACAAAATACCCAAAGCAGCAGGTAAATCGTAATGTTTAGATTATTTAGAGGTTTAAATAACAATCATCTAGTAGTTTGATTTGTGATGTTCTGTGAAATTAAAATACTGACTGAATTTTGAAGAGGTAATCACAGAAACAGTATAAAATGTCCCATAATTTTTCTGTTGACTAAAATATTTTAGACACTTTTAAATCATTAGAAATAATTTTCACATGTTTCTACTTTTTTAATGTGGACCTTAGAAAATTTGAAGTTACATATGTAGTTTTAGATTGTATTTCTCTTAGGTTATGTTATTCTAGAATCTTTTGTTTAGAACATGCAATTAAAATTGGTTTTCTCTGAGGAACTAGACTGAGCCTGAGGAAAGTGAGGTAAAGAGTGAGTTTTTTTGTTTTAAGCCCTTACTCGCTCTTTGATCGCTAAAACATTAATGAAATTTGATAAAAAGATTATGTTAACCATAGTAAGAAAACTTTTAATTGAAAGTAATAGTTTTCTTGTCTACTGTTTTTCCTTTATTTCTGTTTGCTATACAAGAGATAAAATACTTGCTGTTGTTTAGCTTATTGCAGGAGTGACCAGGACACTACCTTCTGGAAGTAATGCCCACAGAAAGCGGAAGTTGCTCAACTGCTCGCCAAGCGAAACAAAAACGCAAATCACATAGCCTTTCTATACGAAGAACTAACAGCTCGGAACAGGAGAGGACAGGACTACCAAGAGAAATGTTAGAAGGACAAGTAAGTTAATATTGATTAGTAGCACATTTTAAAGATGGTGATTGCAATATTTTCAAGATAGCCAAATATACATTGGTCTTCAAAGTAGAAAAAAGACGTGGGTTACCAAAACGGATTCTCCCCTAGAGCCTCCAAAATAAACTTATTAAAACTACTGTCAAATACAACAGTATGCACAGAGAGAATTCAATTTCTGGTTTAATGTATTTATAATTAATAACCAAAAGAAGTAGATGTGACAGTATGTGTTAGCTTTTATTCTTTGTACAGGTTAATTTTGGATTTTCTGTCTCCAACAGTCTCAAGAAGAGAAGAGCATCATACAATTCTATTGATGTCTTTCAGTTCCCTGAAGAGTTTGGGGAGTCAGATCTCTTACTAACTTGACTTTGTCCTTGTCTTTGCTGTAGTGAGCATGTATGGCATCTGATTAAATGAACTAATGTTCTATTGACAAAGATTAAGTTTTGCCTCTACTTTTTCTAGTTCCATTAAAGATGATGAAAATGTAAGGATTTCTAGACTATTTGTGAGTCCTATACAAAAGTATATGTTACATTAAAATAAACTATAGATATTTCTAATACATGCTAATGTGTATATGTAAATATACATGTATTCAATTTTATAACCATTCCTTCACAATTAGAGTGATTCATTGGCTGTAATGCTATATAGAAATAATGCTTAAATTTGAGGAATTGGCTTAAATAACAGTTGGATCTTTTTAGAACCAGTTGAATAACTTTATGCCTGAGACTTTCAGGAAATAACTGCCACACTATAGTTGTGTGCACTCAGAACCCAATATAGTTATTGCCACAAGAGATATTTATTTAGAAGCCAGTAATTATGTGTTGAGTGGATGAATAAATAAATGCAGTTGTACAGATAAACAAAATCATGAAAGATCTCCCAAGCATAACAAAATCTGTTGGATACACAAATCTCTTAGTGTACAATATTTGCATATAACTTGTCACATTCTCTTGTGTACTTCATTTATTTATTTACTTTTACTTGAAAGACAGACAAAGATCTTCCATCTGCAAGTTCACTCCTTAAATGCCTGCAGTAACCAGGGCTGGGTCAGGTCAAAGCCAGGAGCCAGGAACTCTATTAGATCTTCCACGTGGGTGTCAGGGATCCAAGTACTTGAACCGTCACCTGCTGCCTCCTAGGGTGCATGGAAGCAGGTAGCTAGAATCAGAAGTGGAGCCAGGACTCCAACCCAGGCCCTCCAATATAGGATGCAGATGTCTTAAACACTGTGCCTATTGCTCATCCCCTCTTGTTTCCTTTAAATTCTCTAGATTACTATGGTGCCTAATACAGTATAAACACTAAGTGAATGATTGTACTGTATTGTTCAGGGGATAATGATAAAAAATCTGTACACGTTCAGTAAAGATGGGATTTTTTTCTCTGAATATTTTCAACATGTGGTTGGTTGACTCTGAGGATGAGACCCATTCATGTTGAAGGCTGACTGTACCTTGTTCTATTTTCCTTAAAAGTTAATTCTATTTTATTAATTTGCCATGGATATTGTAACAAATTACCACAAAGTGACTTAAACAATAGAAATTTGTTTTCTTACCATTCTGGAAGCAGAAGTCCGAAATCAGAGTGATGTGGGTTTGTTTTTTCCTTGAATTTTGTAAATGGCTGCCTCCTCCCAGTCCTTAGATGGTTTGTCCTTTCTACATCTCTGTGTCCTAATCTCTTTTAAAGACACCAGTAATATTGGATTAATACCCACCTCTGTGACATTATTTTCCACCTTAATTACCTCTGTAAAACCCTTACCCCTAAATATAGTTGTGTTCTGAGGTAGTGAGTTTTAGGGGCTTCAGCATTTGAATTTTGAGAGACTTAATTACTTAAATGATAACGTCACACTTTGGAGAGTGAAGCCAGAGCTGTATGTTAGAACATCTGTGATGATGGAAGTGTTCTGATTCAGTGCTATGTGATGACAGCCACAGCCTCATGTGACTGGTGAGCACTTGAAGTGTAGCTGATGTGACTCAGAACCTCAAATTTTAGTTTTTAAAAATTCTGATTACTTGATGTGGAAATTTAAATAGGTGTGGCTAGTGGCTACCATATTGGTTAGTTCAGGTAAACAGTCAAAAATAGGCTTAAAAATTTTTTAGACTTAGACTTCTAGCCATGACAATTCTCCAGCCTCTTTACTGGTATAGTCTAGAATTACCTCACATATGAGGTAATTATGTTCTTCTCTTGACCTTCTTGAGCCCCTGTCCTCTATTGTGATGTAGTACAGGGAGGTAATTGCATTTCACAGTAACTTTCATGAAAGTAATTCAGAATTCTCCAAGCTGAACAACTCATTCCTCTGAATCCCTCTATGGCCCTCTACTTTGTGTCTCCTGCGTTCCCTAGACAGTGCTTATTTGTTGAATAAATAGTTATTTAGAGTGGGACTGACCAGCATGTTCTGTGAGGAGCCAGTGTAAGGTGCTGTGCCTGCCCTCTGCAGCAGGTCGAGAGTGATGTTTGGTGTGAGCAGTTGGCATGGTAAGTATAAGCAGATCACTTCTTGGCTATTTGGCTAAGATCAAGTGTAAGTGGAGTGATCTAAGAATACAGGATTATTGATTGCCAGTAGATTTGAATTAAATAATAGGGGACATCACAATCTAGACAAAGTATGAATAGTGGTATTCTTTGTTGGGGAATAGTATCAATAAAAAAGGTGAAGGTTAGTCTGGATGATATATATTAGGTTTAACTTTATATGAATTAGATTTGTAAATCTGAAGTAACTTAGAAAACAGTGGTTAGCATGGGAATGAGGTCTGTGTTTGCTGGATCTAAATACTTCTACTCACAGTGTTGATTACAGAATGAAGAGCTGCTCTTGCCTGTATGTATCACAGTTTTTTAGCTGTTTGGTGAAATGCAGTTTCCTTAAAAGCTTTACTGAATCATAGTAGCCTTTCTGACTTCAGTTTTTTATTTTGGTGTCTATGGAATTGAGTAGCATAAAAAAAGAGCTGATAGAAAAGATGAAAAGGTAGTTTAGTAAGGCTCAACTTGTTCTCATTTCACTTTTTATACATTTTGTTTCTTCATTATCTGTTTTATAAATTGGAGCTAATGTTTTATTTTTTTATTTTTCATATTGCATCTCAGCTTTGTTTTCCACAACAGTTACTTAAAGATTCATTTAGTATTCAAGTAAATAAACATTTTGTTACTGAATGATAAAGATCTTAAAATGTGATGAGTCTAGATCAGTAGGAGGAAATTTGGCAGTTGTAGAAGTCAGAAGGCTTCTATGAAGAGTAACACTTGTGAGGAAGGAGCGTGCACAGAAAGGGAATGGGAAGTGCAAAGACCACAAGGCAGGCCTGAGAGAGAAAGGTTGCCTATTACTCTCATTTCTGTACAAGTTTATGTTTTATACTTAAAAGAATGTGATAGTTTGGTTTTGATTTTTGTTAGAGTTTTCCTTTTTGTTTTCATGCTTTTCATTGGCATTTTAGAGGGATGTAAAATTACCAATTCTGTCAGATTCATATTTTATTCATTTTTAAGTGTTTTTCATCTACTTGAAAGAAGGTGGAGGGGAGAGAAAGAAAGATCTTTTATGTACTGGTTCAGTTCCCAAATGCCTGCAACAGCCCTGGCTGGCCAGGCTGAAGGTTGGAGCCCAGAATTCCATCTGGGTCTTCCATGTGAATAGCATGGGCCAAACCAATTGAGGCATCATCTGTTACCTCCCAAGATGCATTATCAGAAGTAGAGCAGATGGGATTCAAACTGGCACCCTGATATGGGATTTGGATACCCCAAGTGGTGATGTAACCCACTGCACCTCAACGCCCAGCCCAGATTCATATTTTCAACTAGTGGTTTCACATAGATATTTAAATAGTTTGTAAAATTTGTGTCAGATCTGTGATTATTGTAGAACTTTATCCTAAAATGTAATCCTTTTCCCTAAAATTTGCTTTCTTATGAAGTTAATCTCAGAAGAAACTTAATAAATATATTTTAAATATATTTATTGATTTATTTAATGTATTTGAAAGGTAGAAATACAAAGAGAGCTTCTGTCTGCTGATTTATTCCCCAAATGTCTGCAATAGCCAGGGCTGGGCCAGACCAAAGCCAAGAGCTGGGAACTCAATCCAGGTCTCAGGTAACAGTTGTCAGGGACCTAAGTATTTGAGCCATTTTGTGCTGCTTCCCATAGTACACTTTAGCAGGCAGCTGGAATTTCTACCAGAGTGGGGACTGCCACGTAGGCATTCCATTGTGGGCATCCCAAGATGCATCTTAATGCCTATGCCAAATACCTGCCTCCATCTTTTTTCTTTTTTTCAAATTAGGATCAAAAACAACTATCAAAACGTTTGTGCTATGGGGCCAGTGCTGTGTCATAGCAGATAAAACCACCGCCTGCAGTGCCAGCATCCCATATGGGCGCCGCCGGTTTGCGACCTGGCTGTTCTGCTTCTGATCCAGGTCTCTGCTGTGGCCTGGAAAAGCAGTAGAAGATGACCCAAGTCCTTGCTAGGGCAGTTGTGGCCATTTGGGGAGTAAACCAGTGAATGGAAGATCTCTCTCTGTGTCTTGATCTCTCTCACACTACTTTTCAAATACATGTATACGTACATACATATATAAATCTTTAAAATACTTTGTAATAGCATATGATAAGGCTTAAAGGCTGTTTATAATACTTCATTTATGGGAACTGCATTCCTTCTCTACAAATTTGGAAGTTTTTTAACATAATAGGCATACATCCTGTCATATATAAAGAAAATTTAATGCTGTTTTAGAGAAGTGCTTGTTCTTAAATCCCATATTATTCTAAATAGCCACTTACACAATTTGCTTATATTTTCCTTTGTAGAAATTTGAAAGTTTGAGCTTTTAAAGTGTTTTATGTATAAGAAATAAAATATATAATAATGTAAAATAAGAGTTTAGAATTAAAAGACTCACTGGAGAAATGTTTGATACTTGGTATTAGAATTTCTTACTCATTGATTCCTTCATTTCTTTTAAACAAAATCTTTGTCTTCTGCAGGATTCTAAACTGCCTTCCTCAGTTCGCAGTACACTTCTGGAACTATTTGGTCAAATAGAAAGAGAATTTGAAAACCTTTATATTGAAAATTTAGAGTGTGAGTATCTCCTACCTTAATATACTTTTACAATTTTTCAGTTACCCTTCAAAATCTTTGAGAGTAAAGTTCATAGGCAAACATAAATGCCTGTTTTAGTTTTCTAATCTGCTGTAATGAACTTCATGGCTTAAAATAGTACACGTCTGTTATCTTACCGTTCTAAAAGTCTGGCCTGGTGCTTACTAGAGGAAAGAAAGCCAAAGAAGCAGAGCTGTGCTTCCTTCTGGAGGCTCTCAGGAGGGGTGTCTCCCAAAGACTGTCTCTGTGTTTTCAGGACAGAGTCTCTTGCTGCACTCCTTGACTCATTGTGTCCTTTCCCCCTTGGTGATAGGTCCTCCTGTTGCCCCTCTGGTTCAACTTTCTGCTTCCCCTCCACTCATAAGGATGGATGTGCTTGCATTGGGCACTCTGGGTAATCCAGGGTAATCTCCCCACCTGCAGAGCTCCTTGTGAAGTAGTGTACAGGTTATGGGACTTAGGCCTTGGGTATTTTTGGGGGGCTGTCAGACTGTTTAAGTATCTACCCCTCCTAATTGTGGTTTTATTTTTAAAAAGTTCATATTTTTTTCCTATATCAACCCTGTAATGTGAATTAAGACAACTTTTATTTACATTTTTCCTTTTTTTATTGCTTGAAAATTTTCTAAGAAATGTATTAATTGGCTTATTAAGGTAAATCAAAAGAATTTGTAGTTTGGCTTTATTTATTTATTTATTTATTTATTTTGACAGGCAGAGTGGACAGTGAGAGAGACAGAGAGAGAAAGGTCTTCCTTTTGCCGTTGGTTCACCCTCCAATGGCCGCCGCTGCAGCCGGCGCACCGCGCTGATCTGATGGCAGGAGCCAGGATCCAGGTGCTTTTCCTGGTCTCCCATGGGGTGCAGGGCCCAAGCACCTGGGCCATCCTCCACTGCACTCCCTGGCCATAGCAGAGAGCTGGCCTGGAAGAGGGGCAACCGGGACAGAATCCGGCGCCCCAACTGGGACTAGAACCCAGTGTGCCGGCGCTGCAAGGTGGAGGATTAGCCTATTGAGCCACGGCGCCGGCCTATTTTTTTTTAAATTTTAGAAGTAGTGGCTATTATTCTAATCTACTTAAAATGAAGACTGAAAAATGAGAGATAGCTACCATTACCCCTTGACCCCATCACATTCTCTAAGGGAAAACATTTTCTGCATCTTTTGCTTTTAGTTCTTGTGGAGATTATTTATGTAAATGTAAGTAGTCTACTTCTGGTTCTCCACTGTGCACTTTAAACTGTCTGTATTAAGGGGGCTGGCACTGTTGCACAGTGGGTTGACACCCTGGCCTGGGGTGCTGGCGTCCCATATGGGTACCGGTTCAAAACCTGGCTGCTCCACCTCTGATCCAGCTGTCTGCTGTGACCTGGGAAAGCAGTACAGGATGGGAGACCCGGAGGAAGCTCCTGGCTCCTGGCTTTGGATCAGCACAGCTCTGGCCGTTGTGGCCAACTGGGGAGTGAACCATTGGATGGAAGACCGCCCCCCACCCCCCGCCTCTCTGTGTAACTCTGACTTTCAAATAAATAAATAAATCTTTAAACTGTCTATTAATAGTTTACCTTGAAATGTTAGAAAATGAGCATTCCTTTGCTGCTCCATTGCTAAGTAATTTTTTATAGAGTTTTGTTCATAAACTTTGCATTATGCAGATATAACTAATCAAATATTCTGTGCCTTTATCTGCAAGTTGATTCCAAAAATTGGATACTGATGAACAGCATTTGCATCATGAAACAATTTTTCACTCCATGGCCAAGTGATATAGTTGGATCAATAGTAAAGACAATGTATAATTCTATGTCATTTAAACTCTGCTATTGGAAAATTTAATGTTTTAATAACTGGGTTCTTCTGTTTTAAAAAGCTTCTATGAAAATTTGTGGAGGTAGTAGTGATTCCAACTTTTTATAAAATAAAAATTAGATACTGCCTCTAATTTTTAAGATGTTTAGAAATATTAGAGTTTTAACAGCTGGAGAATTATCAAGCTTCCATTGATTAAAGGTCTTCATTTTATGAATTTATGCAGTTTGGTCAAGAAATGAAAGGATTACGAGTTGCTAATTCTGGAAGGTACTTTGAGTTTACATTATTACTTAGTACTTAACAGGTTTTGATGGATCCTTGCTATCTAAAAGATAAAATCCAAGTTATTCATACTGGGTACTGTTTAGAGCCTTTTGCCCTCAGCGTTTTTCTGATCTTACCTTGTTCTGCCCTTTCACTAATACCTTTGGCCAGACCAGTCTTCTTCTCCCACAGTCCTGAGAGACTGCAGGTGTCATTGGCGTGCCATTGTGTCACTTCAGTAACTATTTTTGGACCAGTTGTTTCCCAGTTGAGTCTCTTTCCTTATCCCCACAATCTAGCTAACAGCATGGATGCTGCAGGAGGGCCTGATGTACAGAAGGATCCACATTTCCATTCTTAGTCTCATTGGTTCATTCTGTTCTTTATAGCTATTGTCCTTTTTATGCTTTTCTTACCCCTCCTGTATTCTGTAATTCCTCTTTATTTTTCAGAATTTTCTTGGATTTTTAAAAAAAATATTTATTTATTTATTTATTTATTTCCAAGGCAGAGTTACAGAAAGAGGCAGAGGCCAAGAGAATGAGAGAGAGAGAGAGCAAGAGAGAGAGAGAGAGAGAAAGGACACTTCCATCCTCTGGTTCACTCCCCAGGTGGCTGCAACAGCTGGAGCTGGGCTGATCCCAAGCCAGAATCCTGGAGTTTCTTCCAGGTCTCCCACACTGGTACAGGGGCCCAAGCATTCTCCTTGGCAATTATGTCGTACCATATGTCAGTAGCTATATATTATTTTTCCCTGGGTACAGTGTCCTTAGTCAGATTGTAAATACAAGGAAGCTCCAAAAAAAGTAATGAAAGATGTGTATTATGAAGGAACTATGCATGGATTTCAAAGTTTTTACCACCAAAATGAGCTTACTTATTTTGTTTTTTAAATGCTTATTTTCATTTTATTTGGAAGGCAGAAAGAAATTCCATCTACTGTTTCACTGTCCAAATGCTGTGACGGCCAGGTTGGGGCCAGGTTCAAGACAGAAGCTTAGCACTCAATCTGGGTCTCTCACATGAGTGGCAGGAACCAAGTATTTCAACCTCACTGATGCCCCCAGGGTGTGCATTAGCAGGAAACTGAATCAGAATTAGTGATGGAATTTGAACCCAGGCATTTCAGTGATGGTTTGTGGGCATCTGAGGCAGTGTCCTAACTACCTGGTCAAACTGTTATTTTGGTCTTTTTATGAACTTTTTGAAGTACCTGCTTGCTTCTCTGAATTTCAGACAGTATCAGAATAATGTTTCTAAGTGCACAGATCCAAGCACAAAGGAAACTGTTGCAGAACTGTCCAAATCAGGTACCTTGTTGGAGCTCCTGATAGCAGAGTCTTCCACTGTGTGTAGTAAGATTATGAATATATATTTTTGGAATGAAATTTTGAATGTCTTGAGTCTTTTGGGAATGCTATAAATTATGATTGTTTCTGTTAGAATATTTTTCACATGTTTGTTTAGATGTCACTAGCATATAACCTTTTTATATGTGCAAGTTTTGGAATCGGTAAGTACATTTAGCATAAAATTTTATTTTTTTTATCCATAGTACGAAGAGAAATTGATACTCTTAATGAACGCTTAGCTGCTGAAGGACAAGCAATTGATGGAGCAGAACTTAGTAAGGGCCAACTCAAAACAAAAGGTAAGGTAAATGCTCATAAAAAGTATTGTTCTCACATTATCAAGGAAATTTGGAATTTAATGAAGGACACTGATTTGCTTTTTTGCTGTAAGCAGAACTTGAAGTACATAATTCAGCTGTGGGTCTAGAGAAATAAAGAGCGGGGGAGCAGCCTGGGTTCTTTCTCCAGCTCTGCCATTGTTGCCATGTTACTATGGATAAACGAACCCTTCTGGGTTTCACTTTCTTCCTGGGATGAAGGATCCGCTTTGTGATGCTGTCGTTCTTTGTAAGACTGTATTTGATTGTTGATTCTTTATCTCTACAGCCAGTCACAGTACCAGTCAGCTTTCTCAGAAACTAAAGACCACTTACAAGGCTTCTACCAGCAAGGTATGCAGGGCACTGACACTTGAACCAGTCATGTGGTGTTTAAAGTGTGCTGATGTGTACTTTAACCTGCATATTTTCCAATTAGAAATGTGTAATAGAAAAAGATAAATGTCTAGTGTCTAGGAAAGTTTAATTTTTAAAAGAAATATCTGTTAAGTGGCCACAGTATATAGGTACCTATCTACTAACTTGCCCTAATGCTTATTGTTATCAATATATTTGTATATTAGTCAATATATTGTCTTTAGAAATAGATATTTTCTATTCTTAATTGGCTTGTTATAAAAGGTATGAAGTTGGAGAAAGCTTATAAATAGGTGTAAACAATGAAATTATGGTTTTCTGAGTTAAAGTTACATTTTAGTTACATTGAGTTCATTATCTTCTATTTTCTAAGTATGATCAGGAAGAGGGAAATAGGAACAGTTGTGGTATTTTACTTAAAGTATCTTGTATTGCCCTCATTAAAGTGGCAATGATTTATATTGGGAATCTGTTTATTTATGGTATTACGGCAGCAAAGTCATATTTTTGAGATAGTTTTGTATATGTCTATTTTGGAGTATTTCAAGGATGTAAAAGATAAATTATATACCTAATCTTAGTGAATGTATGTTCCTTTTGCTAAACCTGAGGGGAAAAGCTAAAATTTGCAGCGAGTCTACTATGATGACCTAGTTTATATTAGCTTTTATTTTTCCAGTTTGTTTTCTTGAGTTTAAGGTTATTTAGCATGTCATCTGCAGTGAGATAAACTGCAATTAATAGAGCAAATTTAGACTTTTTGCTGTTTCTTCTTATTGAAAATCTTTGGTATTTCCTTTTATTAAAAAGAAAATGTAAATATTGCTGGCATTTCCTACTGTTTACCTTGTTTTCATAGCATCTAGATTGTAAGTCAATTTATTTGATCTTTTTGGTTATATAATATATAGCTTATACTTACTAGACATTTTTAATAAATTAGCTTTAAACTTTTTCTTCTAAATGAAGTGTGAAATTGTGGTCTTTACATTTAATTTCTTGTTAAAATATCCTGAATTATATTGCATATTGTGCTCACAGTTGTATATATACAGTGTGTGGTCTTAGAATTTCAAAACTTTCTAATTACGAAGTTGAGGAAGAAATGAGTATGTTAAGTTATCCTTTACCACGAGCAATAAAAACTAAGATTTGGACAAAGGTAAGGATATCTATAATATACTTTGTTTTAATTATTTAGAATTATTTAACGCTCCAATCATTGTAGGTACTAGACATTCATCTGAATTTGTTAAGAAGCATATTATTGGTAATCTTTATAGCATTTTGCACACTGTGTGTACCTATCTTAAAAAATATTAAAAAATAGAATGTCATTCAAAAATTGAAGAAATAATTTGGTAAAAGATTATATTCTGATTTGTACTGCAGCATGGATTCTTGTTATTAAAGCTAAGCATGACTCTAACAGGAAAATACGTCAGTCTACATTCATTACTTTCCCTCCTTCTGGCTCCGAGCCATGAAAGGCAAGTAGCATGTTTGATGAGACAGTGGGAGAAAACAGTGTTATAAGTTAAACCCAGAAGAGGTTGCTCTCTTTTCTGGGTGGCCAGTGATTTATTTCTGACGTGTTATTGGGAGGGTAGTAAGATAGTCTAACCTGCAAAGCCCTTTAAAGAAACTTGTAAAAATTTTTGCAATTATTTTTATGAAGAGAAGTATCTTTCATTGTGAAAAAGGCTGTAGATTGTATCTTAATTGTTGAAATGATTTAGGATGACAGGTGTCATCATTCTGTTTTTCTTCTGAATAATTCATTCTGCTTTGTTGGACTGTTTTGTACTTGGGACTAAGTCAAAGAATAAAGAATTGAAGTTAACAGAACATCCGAGTATAATGGGCATTTTGGAAGCGACACATGAGATGATATATTACAGTATTCTAAGAGTACATTATCTTCTGCTTCTAAAATAACACCAGAAATGCAGCTAGAGTTTCAAGGCAGTAACCCCTCTGCTTCACAGTATAAATGGGATGTATGAAGAAGGTGGCTCTAGTAGTTTGTTATAATGGTATTTATGTTAGCAATGCTGAAGAACTTGGAAAAGGAAATTTATTATAGCTTCTTATATGGGAAAGTTTTATGTGCATTATAGCTTCATTCCCTTCTAAAATTCTGTAATATTATTTACCATCTAAATGGCACTGTATGTTAGCAAAAACACTTTTTCATATTGTGGAGGGATAATTTTTCTGGGTTGCATAGCTTTCAGAAAGAAAAGAAGGTAATGATGGATTTGACGTTGAACAGATCCTTTTATAGTACTTGTTAAATTTAAACAAAAACAAGCCAAATGGATCTTTTGATTACTGGTAAAAGTGTCAGTCTCTTGATCAAGCACTTTGTTTTAGTCTCCTACTGTACTGGAAATAAATTTTATGTATGTTCCTGAATTAATATAGCAGTGGATTCTGGATTATGTTTTTATATTTATGTAAGGATGAATTTAGATACATTTTCCAGTTGCTTTGCTAAAGCAACATTTAAAGTAAGCTGTATAAGGCTGTCAACTTTTTTTTGTTTATGGTTTCATTATTCTGAATAATCTATATTATTCTGATTTACTTAAAAGCTCAAAAGCCCTTCTTTTATCTGAGAGCAATTTAAAAACCAAACTATAAGGAAATATTTGTTTCATTAGTTTCTTCTTCTCTCACATATTTTTCCTTATAAGACAAACTGAGAACTGTTTGTTGTGTATATCATTACATGAGACAATACTTTACTATGTGTGTTTGTCATTGTTTGTATTGTTTTCATGTCTTGTCTCCCTTTAGACTGTGAGCTTCTAAAGGCAAGGAGCCCCTGTGTTGCTTTCCTCTGTCTCTTCCATCTAGCATAGCGTCTGACTCAGAACAGGTGCTCAATAAACAATCTTGAACAAACCTGCTTATCTGTTAGAAGTGTCGTCTTTTGATTCCTCCCCTGCCATGGGCTTTTTTCTTCCTGATAGTTTGTGGTTGGTGTCAGTGATCCAAAACTGAACAATCCAAGTCCTGCCGTGATCACAGCAATTGGTGATAATGGTTTGGGGTATCCTTCTTGTTTTTTCCATGTCTGGCTGCTAGTTAGCTATTTGGTTTGTTAAAAAAAATTTGAAAATTGTGTTTGATGATTTGGATTTGTGGAAGAGTGACTCTTCTTGTGTAGTAAGACATTAAGTACCTCACTCCCATCAAACTGAAGGGGGAGGAGTCTTCTGAAACCTCCGTGAGGACTGTATTCTCTGTGGCATTGAGCTGAAGGAACCTGACGTTACCATACAAGATGGTTCTGTTCATGCTTGTGTTCTTTCATTGTTTAAAATAGTCTATTCAGTGATATGATACATTTTTCAAGACCTCTTTTTCTGTTTCACCTTTTTTAACTTAGAACATTTTACTTTAGTACATGGTTACAATGCCACTTCCCTTCTCCATTTCAGATTGTCTCTAGCTTTAAGACCACCACTTCGAGGGCTGTCTGCCAGCTTGTGAAGGAGTACATTGGCCACAGGGATGGCATCTGGGATGTTAGTGTTGCAAGGACACAGCCAGTGGTGCTGGGGACTGCGTCTGCTGGTGAGTCAGATACTGATCCAGCTGGCTTACTGCACATGGCTTTGATGACTGACTGAAGTGACAGACTTTCAGCTGTCCATAATGGAGTGATTCGTGGAAGCAAAAGTATGATGCAGGAATTGTCAGAACTGCAGCATCTGGCTTTGATATGGGAACATGTGAGGATGCATATCGTCCTCTCTTTCTGTAGTCCTGGGGGTGGGAGATTACTATAGACAGTGGATTTGAATATCTGCAGAGGGAAATACTTGGATTTAACTTAATTATGTTAAGGAGTCAATATTCAAATAATAGAGGCAACAGAGGTAGAATATTTTTTAAGCATTAGGTATTGTTTGATTGGCTCTATTCTTATTCACATTCACGTGTGTTTCTTTTCTGGAGTTATATTTGATGTTTTTCTGATACTATTGAAGTACAGCTGTGGTAACTATTGTGATAAAAACTGGAAAATGCACACTTTCCAGAGAGTTGAGTTGGCAGTGGAGGCTGGTGGCATTCCTCAGGGTTTGCCTATGGAATCACAGGGGTGTGAAGTATTAGAGAAATAAAGGATCTCCCTTTCTTCTCACTAAAAGATATTTTGTGAAAGCTGTGGTAATTTAATACCCCTTCAGAGAAAGATCAATAACATTAAAAATGGTGCTTTCTTGTTGAGACTTATTTTCCCAGCTTGTGAGAAGTCAGCTACTTGCTATAATCTGACAAATTAGTTACAGTGATGGAAGAAGTAATTTCTCTGATTTGAAACTCATGTTCATACATGAACATCCCAGATTGCTTTGGAAATCATAATTTAAAAAAAGATTAAAGGCATCCTTTCTGATATTTCTGCAGTGTCGTTTGGATAGTTGCTATTTTTCAGATTTTCCTATCAAATCTACTTAATTTTTTTTAAGCATTATCCCGTAAGAGAAAGGGTAAAAGGAATACTTAATCTCTGATAATTGGTAACTGGATTTGGATGCTAGTTGAATTTGAATATTGTATTCTAGAAAGTTTTAATACTCCAGTAAAATAATGAAATCATCATGTTCAGTGACTTCTAAGTGTAAGTTTCAAGCATAAATGCAGCCAGGGTCATATTACACTAAGAAATTGAGTCCCTGATTATCTATTTATTTGCCAAATCCATGGCACCAGAGGAATCACAGCCTCCCCAGTATTGGAAATCTTTTCTTTGAGTAATTGTATTTTACAGAGTAGTAGAATCAAAGTTGCAAGCAATATTAGGGGTAACAGAACTTACCACTTTTAGAATATCTTACTCATTTATGGGACAGGCTGTAAACTGATGATGGCTAAGTCACAACTTCATGATTTTGATCTTACAGATCACACGGCTTTGCTGTGGAGCATAGAGACGGGGAAGTGCCTTGTCAAATATACAGGCCATGTAGGTTCAGGTAAGCATTTACCTTAATTAGAGCTATAGTCAGAGGTTATTTTCTGCTTTGATTTAGTCTGGTATGATAAAATCAACTGCAGAAAGTTTTACTGTTTTGGTTGTCAGAGGACAGTGTGGTGTATTTGGAGATAAGGATAAACTCTTGTGCCTTTTGCTTGGTTGGATTTAATAAAGGGAAAAAGCCGTACTCCCTTAACAATGTATAGTTAACATTAGTTTATATAATGTTTGTAAACTATATATAGGAAATTTTGAAACTGAAATGTGTGTGTTATTTATCTCAAAATATTAGTCTATTTTAGAGATTTACTTCTAATGTCAATTGTATTGAAGCTAAATAAGTTATACTCTGTTAGTGTGCTTCTGTGCCTGTAGTTCATGCTATTAGATACTGTAGCTCCTTCCTGCCTTTTCAGTTATGCCTGTGCAGGTATCTATATCCTGATCAAATTCTTTGTTCACTTTTCTCCCAAATGCCCTGTGTGGTTCCTTCCATCTAGAATGCCCTCATCCCTAGTACCTGTTAGAAGCCACCTCTCCACTGACTCACCCTTCTCTGCCAGCTATCAGTGTCAGAGTCAGCATTGCTTTTACCCTGTGCAGAATTACCTGCTTGGGGGAACTCTCATTCGTCTGAGAACCTCGCTTCTTCCCTTGGTGGTCCTGCTGAAATCCAGGGCTCCTCATGAGCTGTAGATACCTACCTCTTCCCTTTCCTGGAGCCCTCTCCCCCTTCACCTCTTCCTGCTGCCTGGGACATGATGCTTCCTTGCCCTACATTTTTTTTCTTTAGCAGATAATCAAGTTCATACCTTTCTCATTAAATTTCCTACTTTCTTATAAGTCTTCCTCTCTAACTTGTATCCCACAGACTGTCTAGGGTGCTGTTGTATTGCTTATAATTTTTTAACACTGCGTGAAGTATAAAAGATAGGTGCTCAGAAATGAATAGAACTTTGTTAAAAGAGTGTTGTATTTTCTTCTTTTTTTTTTATTTCTTCACCTCAGATTTACTCTTTAAAAATATTAAAAAAGGGGCCAGTGTGGGTTACACCCTGTCTGCAGCCTCAGCATCCCATGGTCTTGGCTGTTCTGTTTCTATTCTAACTTCTTGCTAAGGTGTATGGGAAAGCAGCAGGAGATGGCCAAGGTTCTTGGGCCCCTGCCACCCACATAGGCAACCTGGATGGAACTTCTGACTCCTAGCTCCAGCCTGGCCCAGACCTGGCTGTTGGTGGCCATTTGAAGAATGAACCAGCCTGGGAGAACTCTCTGTCTGTTTCTGTTACTCTTCGTTTCAAATAAATAAATAAATAAATAAAAATAAATCTTTAAAAAATAAGAAAAAATGTTATATATATATGTAAATACTTGACCTAAAATTTTAGCAGTGTTATATGTTGCATCGAAAAAAAATCATTGGTAGTTTCTTGCCCCCTCCTTCTTCACTCCCATGTTCACATCCCAGAGACAACAACTTTTTTAAGTAGTATTCTGCTTTTTCCTTCCATTTTTCTACATAACAACCAATTTGATTACTTAATTTCTGAGTTTTAAATTAAGTGACTCTTTTCCCCATGTATTGAACCTTAAGTTCATCCTTAGTTTTGTTTTCCCTGGAGCCAGAAGTTGCTGCAGTTTTTTTCTTTGGCTTGTTATTCTATATTTGTTCCTAATTCATCCTTAAACTCTGCCAGATTTCCAAAGTGTGATCCAACTCATTGGTAATCTTTGTTCCGTCTGCTGTTCTCATTCTGTCCCTGGAGTCCTCCGTTGTCTGCACTGGTTTGATATTGAGTACTTGAAGCAGTTGCCCTTGTAATTCCCTTCAGCATCAACCTGTGATTTCTCTCAGCTTCTTCTCCATTATAGCCTCTGTGTTTGGATCCCATATCATCTTTCTTCATGGAGGCCTGCCAAGCCTGCCAACAGCTTCCTTAACAAAGGGTTATCTTGGTGGCAAAATTTTTGAGGGATTTCATATGTTTGAAAAATAGATTTGATCTTTACATTTGATTTAAACTGTGGCTGAGTATATTATGCTACAGAGGAAATACTTTTCTTTCATAAAATTTGAAGATATTGATATTTTGTCCTTTTTTTGTAGCATCTCAGATTGATATTAAGTTTAATGCTATTTTGAATCCTGATCCTTTGTAGGTGAGCTAATTTTCTCTTTAGAAGTTTCTAGGAGTGTCTGTTTTTTGTTTTGTTTTTGTTTTTGCTTGTCAACTTAAAAAAATTGTGCTGGACATTCAGTAGGATTTTTCAGCCTAGAAATGTTAGGTATTGAGAAATATTCTTGTGTTTCTTGTTAATGGGTTATGAAACCTTTTAGATTGTTCGTTTAATGTTATCTTTTCTCTTCCAAATTCTACTTTATTTTTTCTTGCTTTTAGATCTTTCTGCACTTTATCCTTCTGCCCTTTATTTTGAAAACAATTATGCCATCATGATTTTACTGTTTTAACATAAGTTCTTGTTCTCTGAAAGTTCCCTCTTAACATAATCTGTAAAATCTTCTCTTACTCCTCCATCAAGAAAGTCTTCTTGGGATGATGAGGTGAAAGTATGGAGCGGACAGGGTGGGTGCTTCCTGGGACTCCAGCTACTGCTTAAACCAAGTTTAGATCAGTTTTCTGTTTAGCCTGTTCCTTACCCCTGCCTTCAGGGGCACCTGGACTCTTTTTTTTTTTTTTTTTGTGAGCTCTTCATAATAATATGACATGCATACTGAAAAGTGAAAAAATTATGAGCATACAGTGGATTTTTTTAAAAAATCTATTTATTTATTTGAAAGTCAAAGTTACACAGAGAGGAGAGGCAGAGAGAGAGAGAGGTCTTCCATCGATGTTCACTCCCCAATTGGCTGCAACAGCTCGAGCTGCTCCGATCTGAAGCCAGGAGCCAGGAGGTTCTTCCGGGTCTCCCACGCCAGTGCAGAGGCCCTAGAACTTGGGCCATCTTCTACTGGTTTCCCAGGCCATAGCAGAGAGCCGGATAGGAAGTGGAGCAGCCGGTTCTTGAACCGGCGTTCGTATGGGATGCCAGCGCTTCAGGCCAGGGCGTTAACCTGTTGTGCCACAGCGCTGGCCTCCATACTGTGAATTTTTACAAAGTAATAATAGGACCTCTAAGGTTAAAATATTGATTATGAGATTTCATCTTTTTTTTTTTTTCATTGTTGTGTGGTCTGTTAATTGTCAGAAGTTTATTTGGGTATTTTCAGTTTTGAGATACTACAGATAGTTGTGTTTTTAGTTTTTGTTTGAGTCTCTTGAAATGGCATGCACACATGAACACATATACCCTCGTATGTGATCATTTCTGTTTGGTGTGCACCTTGAAGTGGGTTGTTTGGATCTTACAGCCTCTGCAGATACTTCAAAGCAGTTTTCACAAGTGCTGCCTTATACTTCTCATGCCTCATTGTACCACCACCGTGTGAGAGCTCGAGTTGCTCCATATTTTCTAACAGTTGATACTGTTAGCCAAGGGTGTTGTCCTTTTAGAGTTTACTCCGTGGGCCGGAACTTTGTCTCATACTGCTCTCAGCTTTTTAGCTCTTGGAGGTTGCTCTTTGTATGGTTTCTGGCCCCTTGCCTTACATGTCCAGGGTAGATATTGACACTGCCTGGCCCACTTCTTCATGGTTACCTTTTGCAGTCACTTTTAATCTGGAACGCAGATGCCTTAACTGCTAGGCCATACACTTGGCCCTATATGTGATTTTTATGATTGAACCTAGTAGGGAAGTTGCATGAATCTTGATTCAAGCTGTTTCATCCTAGCAGGAAGAAGTTTCTTCCTGTTCTTGAGTCTTTGTTTCATGTCAGATTTCCTGTCTTTGTTTCCGTTGATGACATCCTTCCCGTGTTCCCTCCTTTTTTTTTTTTTTTTTTTTAATGATTTTATTTATTTGAGAGGTAGAGTTACAGACAATGAGAGGAAGACAGAGAGAAAGGTCTTCCTTCCGTTAGTTCACGCCCCAATTGGCTACAATGGCTGGAGCTGTGTTGATCCGAAGCCAGGAGCCAGGAGCTTCTTCCAGGTCTCTGACATGGGTGCAGGAGCCCAAGCACTTGGCCATCTTATACTGCTTTCCCAGGCCATAGCAGAGAGTTGGATTGGAAGAGGAGCAGCTGGGTCTCGCCCATATGAGATGCCAGTGCCGCAGGCGGAGGATTAACCTACTGCGTCTACTGTGCCACAGGGCCGGCCCCTTTTGTGTTCTCTTAAATACTTACCATTACCCATGTAGTTTTCTGACTTCAAGTATTTGGTGGATGTCACTTTGCTCATTGTACATTTAGTTCTTTCTTTATAGGTTTGTGGGTATTTCATTTAGTACCTCTGCTGCATTTACAGAAGTTTCAGGAGAGAGTAGAGGAGCTTCTATTGCTAGCACCATTTTTGTGGTGTTTATATCCCTACTTTTTCTACCCAGAACCTCATTTGCTTTTTTACAGTGAGAGATGTTTTAATTGCTAACTAAATTTATGGAAACCAAGGGACTAGTTAAACAGCTTGAAATTTCTAATCAGTAGAACTCACCAAAATGATTGTCTTGATGGTAGATCCCTTTCTCACCCCTTTTCCTCTTGGATCCTCTGAATATAAAATACCCAGCTGTATCCTGCTGTCCTCGAACAGAGTAAAATTTGTGAGATATGCACTTTTGCTCTTTCTGGTCATCTTAAAGAGTTGTTGTCCTATTTATCCTTTTCCTTATATTTTAGCTTAAGTTTTTATTGAAGTTATACATACTTATGTTTTGAAGAGTTTGATGCTTGTTACCAAAAATAGCAGTTGTGTATCCTCTTCCTTTCCAGCTCTAAGTTGTGGCCACTGTGAATTGTTTTAGCTGCATTTTGGGCACTATTGCTACATCTTTAAATGATGTCCTCATGATGCTGCCATCTGATTTTTCTATTTTAATCACTCTCTGTTGACTTTCTACTATAAAAAATTATTTTGTGCTCTTCCAAACATTGTTCTCTGTCATATTACATCCATGTGTGGTTTCAGTCCCTATCTGCCAATATAATTTAATTATATTGTAATTTTGGTAAAGTCAGTGATCAGTTTGCACTATATTTTTTGGTGTAAGCCATGCTTGAAAATAAGCTACCACTATAAGTGCCTACTGTTTATACATCACAGTAGCCTTGAGAAATATAGTGCCAATGGTCCCAGTTTCATTAGTGGTTTGCTGAAGGTTTACATAGACAAAGTGCAACTCGATCACTTAGCAAAATTTTAACTGAAATTGAGGCATTAATACTATTTATCTGTTAGTAGTTGAGTGATAGTTTACCATTTATTACTCAAAGTATATATAATTTTCACCAGCTTTTCCACAGTTATCTATATTTTGATGTTACTAATAAAAGAACATCTAGCATTTTTTATTTAGTTCTCTAGAAAAATACTAAATAGCTAACAAAATTTAATTAAAAGACAAACCTTACTCAAGGTTGGTAAAATTTCTTCTACATTCTATGTAAGGAACATACATTTTCTTTTCAAGGTTATGGAAGGAGGGCTGGAATTTTCCAGAGTGACTTGAATTGAGCTCTTGTGTCAGACTGACTGATCGTTTCAGCCTATTTGAAGACCTGTTGATTACTTGAGGAACATCCTAAGTGGGTAGAGTAGTTTAGGATCAGGTTAGGATGTTGAAAGTCCCACTGAGCTATGTGTGCTAGTTTATGTGCTCATGCTTACTGTCTTGTGGAGTACGCATTATACTATCCCATCTAGAGTTAAAGCAAGAAAAAGGGGTGGGGGTGGAGGTGCTAGAACTGTCTGCTCTGGCTCTGGCTCCGTTAGCAAGAATTTGAGTGTTGTGGTGCAGTGGTTAAGCTGCCACTTGCTGTGCTACAACCCTCATCGGCATGCTGGTTTGAGACCCAGCTACTTTGCTTCTGAACTGTAATGTGCTTGGGAAGGCTGTGGAAGATGGCTGAAGTGCTTGGGCCCTTGCCACCCATGTGGGATACCCACATGGCGTTCCTGGCTCCTTGCTTAGACCTGGCTGTTGCAGTCATTTGGGAAGTGAGCCAGTCGATGGAATATCTCTCTTCGTCTCTCCCGCTTTCTCTCTGTAGCTTTGCCTTTCAAATAAATAGGTCTTAATAAACAAAAAAGGAATATGAGAACATCCAAAATAACTTTTCCTGCATTCCTCTTTTGTCTGATTGACACATCTGGATAAGGAGAATGGGAGGATAATAACTTGGTCAAACCAAACAGAGAGGCCGGCAGCATGGCTCACTAGGCTAATCCTCCGCCTACGGTGCCAGTACCCCGGGTTCTAGTCCCTGTTGGGGCTCCAGATTCTGTCCCGGTTGCTCCTCTTCCAGTCCAGCTCTCTGCTGTGGCCCGGGAGTGCAGTGGAGGATGGCCCAAGTGCTTGGGCCCTGCACCTGCATGGGAGACCAGGAGGAAGCACCTGGCTCCTGGCTTCGGATCAGTGCGGAACGCTGGCCGTAGTGGCCATTTGGGGGGTGAACCAATGGAAGGAAGACCTTTCTCTCTCTCTCACTGTCTAACTCTGCCTGTCAAAAAAAAAAAAAGAAACCCAGTGTTCACCACATTGTAACTTGCCTTTGCCTGCTGTCATAATTATGTTTTCTTTTTTAAATCTTGGTTTATTTTTAGCTTTAAATGACTGTCTATAAAAAGATGATTAATATTTTTCTGTGAGTCTTATAATTTAGCAATTTGGTGGTTCATACTTCAGTTATTTTGTATCGTGCTACTAACATGTATTTGCCCATAGTTTAATTGGATGGGAGGAGCTAATATTGAAATATTGTAATAATAACTCTTTTGATTTTTAATTTTGCAATATATGCGATAACTAATAAATATTGATAACATGCGTTGGTTAATTTAAACCTCTTTTTGCAATATTTTTATTTTGCAGTAAATTCTATAAAATTTCATCCCTCAGAGCAGTTGGCTCTCACTGGTATGTTGACTTTTTTCTTTACTGAACAAAATTATTGATAATTTTAAAACAACTATAAGTACTCCTTTATCAGTAGCATCAGAATTATCTGTGGCTTTTGGAAACATTAGGCAGTCTTTTGTAGGCATTTTATGAATTAAGTGAGAAATGAACAGAGAAAATGTAGCAAGCAATACTTTTTAAGATTCAATAGTGAAGGAACTTGCATTTATTATGAAAGTAAATTCATGTTCTTGAAATCTTTTAATCATTTTATTATTGCTCATGATGATTCACAGTGGATTATAACACAGTTGATTACTGCTGTGTTTCCTTATCTTATTTGCATCTGAAATAAATCAGAAAAATAATATTTAAGTAGAATAATTTGCCAGAGTCAGATTTTTCCTGGTTTTCCAGGTAATTTGCCTAAGCAATAATGGCTTGGGTTTGTCATAATTTTATATTGTGGTTTAAAAAAAAGACTTTCATTTGTTACTTCTGAAGGGTAGCTTTATTATACTGAGAGTTTTCCCCATAAAATTGTCATACATCTGTGTATGTCCACAGTGTTATATCTGGATAGCTCTGTGATGTTTTGGGGATACTGATGATAATATTGAAAGGTATATGTAGGCTTTCCATAGACCAGAGGTCAGCAGACTTTCTCTGCACAGATCAGACAGTTAATGTTTTCATCTTTGTGGGCCATATGGTTTCTGTCTCACACAGTTCTGCTGTTACACTATGACAGGAATGGAGACAATGAAAAATGAATGGATGTAGCTGTGTTCTAGTAAACTTTATTTACAAAAGTGGGTGGCTGCTTGGAATTGGCTCATAGACCAGATTATGGCGATCTCAGGATCGGATGAGAAAGTTGATGATCCAGTGCTTCATGCAGGTGGAATTGTTTCAGCAAGGAACCCAGTCACAAGTAATTTCAATGTGTGAGAGAATTTTCGGTCAGATAATTTTTATATATGAGAGGAATATGGTGGGAAGGTTAGTCTGAGAGTTATTTTAACAGACCTACACTGTGGCAGCTAATTTCTATCTCAGTAAATATTTGAGAAGTAAAATAGGCAAGAAGTTTAAGTCTTACTAAATTGATGGTTTGTTTTATGATTGGAATGGGGGAGAGGCAAAGAGACTAGTGGCATTTAGACGTGTCTGTATTCAAACCAAAGGGGTAGAAAGGGAGGGCTGAAACCATGAAGCATTTAAAGAAGGAACTGATAGGAACTTTGAAGTAGATAACTAGTGGGGAGAATAGAGGTAGAGGAGGGTTAGACTGATTGTTGGATATCGATGGTGATTTAAAGAGAAATTGGCAAGTCAGGGCAATAAATTCATAACTGCTATAAAAAGTGTACTACCATCAATATGTAGTGACTTCTTTAGGGAAGCTCTGTAAAAATGCTCTTGTGAGGGCTAAGACAGGACCACTGAGTTATACCTGTGGCCCTGCTTTATGCCCTGTCATGCTATCCTTTGTCTTCTCATGTCTGAGTCAAGGCATTTTTTTTCATAAACTTGGGCTGGTGAACAGAGAGGAACTAGCAGGCAGCACAAATAAATAGTACTAATAGGTGCCTGGCAAATTGTAAGGTTCTATCAATGTTGAATGGATGGAAATGAATTTGCTCTCCTGAAATATATCAAAATCTATTGTAGTTGTAAGTTATAATATAATAGTTTCCATTTATTTAGATAGAAAATGAAATTTACTATTTGTAAATTTTCTCTGGACTGCCACAATTTTTAGCCTGAAATGAAAGGGAAAATATTGTTATACATAACCATCTTAATTTTGCACATTTACTCTATTCTTAGTAGCATCAAGCAGTTTTAGAAATAGCTATTTAACTACAGTACATTTTACAAAATAATCACTAAGTTAGAAAAGTCTTGTTGATGTTGCTTAGCCAGACCATAACAAGGAATGCGTTTTTTGGATAGTATGCACATTGGGTAATTTTCCTCTGATTTCTCTCTTCAGCTTCTGGAGATCAGACTGCTCATATTTGGAGATATGTGGTACAGCTGCCAACACCTCAGCCTATTGCCGACCCTAGTGTAAGCACATTTAATTACCCTGAAAACTCAACATGGGCTAAGCTCGTAGGGTTCTGGATATTTGAAAATTTTAGAATACATTTATTTCTATTAGAGACTGAATGTTTGTGTTCTGTCATAAATTCATATTTTGAAACACTGATCCCCAGTGTTTCTATATTTGGAGATGGAGCCTTTAAGGCAGCAGTTAAGGTTAAACAAGATCATGAGCATGTGTTCTGATCCAGTGGGATTAGTGTCCTAATAAGAGGTACTAGGAAGCTTGTTCCTTCCCGTCTCCTCCTTTCTTCCTCTCAATTCCTACTTCTTTTCCCCTTTCTCCCCTAATCATGTGAGGACAAAGTGAAAGGGAGGCCATTTCCAAGCCAGGAAGAGAGCTCATGAGAAACTCAATTGGTAGGAACCTCGATCTTGGACTTCTAACCTCCTGCATTATGTGAAAATAAATTTCTGTTGTCTATAAGTAACCCAGTCTATGGTAACTTGTTATGGCAACTCAAATTGACTGAGGTGGATTTTGGAACCAGAATTGGGGTGCTGATGTAAGAAATACCAAAAAATCGGGAAGTGGCTTAGGAACTAAGTAATAGGTAGAGGTTGGAGGCATTTTGAAGCATATGCTAGAAAAGGCTTAGATTACCATGAAGGGATTGTTGGAAGAAATGTGTTGGTAAGGGCCGGTGTTGGCATAGCAGATAAAACTGCCAGCTGCTACACCGTCATCCCATATAGGTGCTGGTTTGGGTCCTTGCTGCTTCAGTTCCAATCTGGCTCCCTGCTAATGCACTTGAGAGAGCAGTGGAAGATGGCCCAAGTGCTCGGGCCCTTGTTCTCATGTGGGAGACCTTGGAAGAAGCTCGTGGTTTCAGCCCGGCCCAGCCGTGGTCGTTGCAGCTGTTTGGGGAAGACCACCTCGCCACCCACTCATTCTGCCTTTTAAATAAATAAAATAAAATAAATATTACAAAAAAAAAAAAAAAAAAGAAAGATGTTGGTACTGAAGGCTTAGGAAGAAAAGAGGAGATCTGGGTAGAAACCTATTATTTAACAGATGTACCTATATCATCATGAAGAGGATGTTAATAGAAATGTGGATGTTAAAGATTGTTCTGATGTAGTGTCTGTAGGAAATGGAAACTGGAGGAAAGTCCATTCTTGTTACAGAGTGGCAAAGAGCTTAGATGAACTGTGTTGTGGTGTTTTGTGAAAGAGAGGACTTGTAAGGAATGAACTTGGTTATTTAGCTGAGAAGATTTCAGAGGAAAATGTTAAAGATGTAACTTGGTTTTTCCTATTTAAAGTTCAAAAGAGAGAGAGAGATTGAAGGAATTGTTAAAAAGAATCACAACTTGAAGATTTGGAAAATTTTCACCTATTCATATCGCAGAAAATGATAAAGCTTATTCTGAAGAGAACTCTAAGGATATGGCTAATCAGCCATTTGATAAAGGGATTAGTATAGGTATAGACCATGAATTTAACCAGCTACTTTAGCAGAAGCCAAGAGTAGAGATGGGTTATACCACCAGCTCTGGGACTAGCAGAAATAGAAAATGGGTTGAAATGAAGGAAGACTGTGAGATTGCTGGAATTTTACAGCACTGGAAAATAGAGCTATTTGGCTATAAATATGTTTCATCCTTCAAGACAAGGAAATAAGGACCAGGAAGGTGATTCAGACAACAGGGCGCCACTCCCACCGCTGGGGACAGGATTGGCTCCTGTTCAGTTTCAAAGGATGGGGCTTGTTTGTTTCCTAGGGGCCAGAATATCATAGACCAGAGCCTTGGGATGGTGCTGTCCAGCCAGCTGGTGAGGTTAATTATTCCACCCAGTGGGTTTGGAAGACAGAGCATTGGTCCAAAGAGGATTATTCCCACACTTTAAGCTCAAAGGGAATTTGTCTTAATAACTTTTGGACTTGCTTGGCACTTGTCACCCATTCCCTTCTTATTTCTTGCTTCTAGAATGGGAATTATCTATACTGTTGCCTATGCCATCACGTTTTGATAAAACAGAAATTGTTTGTAGTTGCTGTGGTAAATAGCTGGAGAGGTGTTTTTGCCCTAGGATGAATTGTACCTCTGGGATCACATGTACTGAATTTAGGTGATATTTCATTGATACTTTGGACTTTATAGACTAGTATTAGTGCTAGAATGAGTTAAGACTTTTGTGGGTACTCCAGAAAGTTCATGGTGAAGTAGAATTAAAAAATTAAAATATTAGTTTGTTTTGATATGAAAAAAATTTTGAAATCCATGTATAGTTTTTTCTTATGTATTTTCCATGAACTGTTTGAATATTTCCATGTTTTGCCATGCAAGGACATGATTTTGGAGGACTAAGGGTAGAATGTTATAGGTCTAATATTTTTGTGACTCCCAGATTCAAATGTTGAAGTCAGAAGCCTGGGACCATGATGCCATAGGATTAGGGTGCTTGGAAGAAAGGATGTCAGAATGTGTTGCCCTTTCCATGTCTATTATGTGAGGACCCAGTGAGAAGGCAGCTGTCTACCAGCCAGGAAGAATGCTTACCAGAAACTGAACTGGATGACACCTTCATCAAGGACTTTTAGTTTGCATGTGAAAACTCTGAGAAAATAAATTTCTTGTTTAAGCTACTTGGCCTGTGGTATTTTGTAATGGCAGCCCAAGCCGACTAAGACAAGATCGAAAAAGAAGTACCTTTATTTATATTTATATATTATTGCTTTAATTTTCCTTTTCCACATATATTAAACAATCTGCCATTCATTCTTTTAAATTTTATATTTCATAATGTTTTATGTATTTATTATTAGACATTTATCTTGCAGGTTTTTATTTGGCTGTTAGTGGCAGTTACAGTATCATTTTTATGTGGGTAAATTATAATTAGATAGCAAAAGTTACATGTTGAGAAGAAGACTAAATGTACATATTTAGACTATAAATCTTTAAGTTACTGTTTGTGCTATTAGATACATTTGTATCAGGTTAGCCTGAGAGCCTATACTTAGCTTTCTAGTTTCTGCTAAGCAGGTAGACATGAGCAAATGACCTTAGTCAAGTGCATATCTAATGAAGTTTTGGTGTGTGTTGGGCTGTGATTGTGATGAGGGTGATAAGAGTTTTCTAGCTTTGATATTGCTCTCTCTCAGTATTACTTTGATGTTTCTGCCTGAGTATTGCTCTACTTTTCTTGCTTTATTAACATTCTGAACACTGTTCTACTTGGAGATGAGTTAAGCAGTTGGTAGAGTGAGTTTTCTTTAGACCTTGATGGTTCATTTTTAGTTGAGCCTACAGCAGTCCCTCTTTATCTGTAATTTCTATGATTTTAATGAACCATATTATCTGAAAATATTAAATGGGAAATTCCAGAAATAAACAGTTTGTAATTCTATTGTTATCATTGTCCTATTTTATTGTTATTGTTAATCACTTCCTGTGCCTAATTTACACATTCAATTTTAGTATAGGTGTATTTGTATAGGAAAGCAAATGGGGCTCAGATACATGTAGAATGTCTTGACACAGATCCCTCACAAAGGAAGGGGTGCTTATTGTAATGTGTGTTTTACTTTAATACATTTTTTCTTCCTTGTACAATCACCAGACTTCATTATGTGGCATACTTAACATGCACATTCATTTAAAGACAAGCCCATTGAGCAGTAAAAAGGGCTAAGGACAGAGAGATGAAGGTGAGGATTAATGTTCAAAAAATTTTAAAAATGGACTTTTTTCCTAAACAAAACAACAGTTTTGTGAAAGGGAAAAATATTTGAACTGTAGTTAAAAACACTTAATAGTTTACTTATGTATTTTTTTAAAGATTTATTTTATTTATTTGAAAGAGTTAGAGAGGTAGAGACAGATAGGTCTTCCATCTGCTGGATCACTCCCGAGATGGCCACCATGGCCAGAGCTGCGCTGATCGGAAGCCAGGAGCCAGGAGCTTCTTCTGGGTCTCCCAAGTGGGTGCAGGGGCCATCTTCTACTGCTCTCCCAGGTTATAGTAGAGAGCTAGATCGGAAGTGGAGCAGCCGGGACTCAAACCGGCACCCGTATGGGATACTGGCACTTCAGGCCAGGGCTTTAACCCGCTGCACCACAGCTCTGGCCCCTACCTATGTATTAAATTAACTTTCTTCTTAATTACTTTTCTAGCATTGGACACGGGAGTTTTTCATTAAAACGTTTAGGATTTGGGGCCCATGGTGAGGGTGAAGGGAGCAAGCACATCCTGAATTAAGCATGAGCACACGATATTTGCTGTAGCTGGAACTGCTTCAGGTGCGCTGCAAGGACAGACTGATCTTCCCTTGTAAAGAGTGGATCCTACTCTTCTTCAGTTAGTGATGAGAGCAAGTGATACTTCCTAGGTTGAAAGAGATGTGTTTTCTTAAGTTTTTCTTGCCTGTCTCGACTCAGATTTGCATAGCAGTTCCAATTCTAGGTTTTAAAATAAACTCGAATCTCTTAAAATCTGTTTATCTTGAATTCTTGAATTAGCACAGCTTTCCAACAGATTTTTTTTTTTTTTTTTTGCATCTGAGCTTTACTTGACATCCAGTGTTGGTAGAGAAGTGTTGGGTGGTATGATGCAAACAGATGCACATTTCCAACTAAATAACTGTCGCACACTATGTGACACTGAGTCATTCTTTTAACTAGTAGCATTAATTTTTCCATTTGAAAGTGAAAATCGAATGGAGTTAAGTGGCTTCTAGTGGCTCTTGCTACATTAGGACACTGATTGAGCAGTTCATTGATTGGTGGGCTGCTAGTACTCAGCAGATATTTTTCAGTTTAAATTGGCAATTCTTGGACAGTCTATTAAAATATTACTGTCAGTAAAGACGATTAAAATTAAATAGATTGCCATTTAAAATGGTAAAAATACATGTTAATACCTCACTCCCTTTTAAGCTCCTGCATTTGCAAAATTAAGGCAAAAGAGTGTATAATTATTTTTAAATGTAGGACTTATTATACACTGTAAACTTCCTTTAATGCCTTATATAGTTTAGAAAAATTACCTCTACAAAGTACTGACTTTGTTTAACCTTTTGAAACATGGATCCTGACATCAGGAACTCCAGGGCTCCCTTCCAAACTCCCATCACATTGTGCCCCACTGCACATGCACATTTTCTCTCCACTGGATTGTTTGCAGTACGTCACACTAAACATGACCCAAACCGAACACACAGTCTTAGTCCCAATCCCCTCAGACGTTCCCTATGTGAGGGAGAAGCTCATTGTATGCCTAGTTGTTTTATTTCCCTCCATCAAAAATATTTAGTGAATAGCCTGATAGATTCACTGATCTACGTCAGGAGTACACTAATTAACAAACTGTCAGAAAGTTTTTGGAATTCTCTTTGACCCATCCTTTTTATCCTGCCACTTCTCCATCTCCTCTTTCATCCATGACATCTTTTGATTACAGTTCCTAAATAATTGCTCACCTACTTATCTCTGTCCCTATAATACCTTTTCTTTTTCTTTTTTTTTTTTAAGATTTGTTTATTTATTTGAAAGGTGAGTTACAGAGAGGCAGAGAGAGAGAGAGATACCTTCCATCAACTGGTTCACTCCCCAAATGGCTGCAAAAGCTGGAGCTGGGCTGATACAAAGCCAAGAGCCAGAAGCTTCTTCCGGGTCTCCCACATAGGTGCAGGTGCCCAAGGACTTGGGCCGTCTTCTACTGCTTTCCCAGGAGCAATAACAGGGAGCTGGATCAAAAGTGGAGCAGCTGGGACTTGAAGCAGCAACCATGTGGGATGCTGGCATTGCTGTGCCGATCCGAAGCCAAGAGCCAGGAGCTTCTTCCGGATCTCCCGTGCAGGTGCAAGGGCCCAAGTACTTGGGCCATCCTCTACTGCTTTCCCAGGCATTGCAGGCGGCTGCTTTGGCCACTACGCCACAGCGCCGGCCCCTGTGATACCACAGGCTGCCCTTGGGGTCACATCAGCTAGGAGAAGGCAAGACAGGACATAGTGTCAGAGATCAGAACCCCTACCCTTGTCTGCTGGAGCCCTTGCCACCCACTCATGTACCTGTCCATAAAGACTCCTGACCATAGAACTGTCTGGAAAAGAACAGCACAAGTACAAGTGAATAGGATTCCTCAGGCTCAGCTGTGGGATCTGAGAAGCCTATTGGCCCAGGAGCCATTTCTGAGCACCTACCATGTGCCAGGGATAATCGCCAGACACAAGGTCCACAGCTATATTTTTCCATTAAGAATTTCTGCAGAATGTAGAGTTCCTGTCTGTCTAGATGCAGTTGGGGGTTCTTTTTACCTTGAGCATCATGTGTTGGGGACAAAGTTCTCATTTCATGCAGAAGGGAAGGGTTTTGTCACTCCCTTGTTTTTCCACAGATTTGTAAGCCGTCATCTCCCAGCCAGACCCCTGTAGTCATATAACCAGTCTGGCTGCCCATGTTGTCCCTTTTCTATGCTCCATCAGGAGTCATCTTTCTAGCATGTGCACACTTGATTTCAGTGATTCCGTTTGCCTTCCAAATAAAGTCTAAAACACCTTCCTTGCTTTGCAATGGCTGCTTTGAGTGCCTTTTGCCAGCCTGTCTAGCTTTAGTTTTTGTCATTGTCCTCCCCGCTGCAGCCCAAACTGAATGGCTCTTGCTGCCCTGCATTTACCAAATTCTCTTCCTTCTTTTCCTATGCTGTCTCCCTCTCAAACCTACCCTTAGATCCTGCTCTCTTTATGTGGTAGCTCAGGTATTGGTCCCTTAGAGTTAAAGCACCCTCATCTACTAAAGCATCCGGCATTCCTGCATACCGTTTAGCATAACCTGAACTGGGCAATTCATTGTATAATCGTGTATGTTGGACTTTCTCACTAGGTTATAAATCCATCTCTCCCTGGAGAAAGGTCAACTCTGATAAAATACACTTTGCCAATGTACCTTTCCTGCACTTAAGCTGTGAACACCTGCTGACTTTTTTTTTTTTAAGGTTTATTTTTTTGGGGCTGGCGCCGTGGTTCACTAGGCTAATCCTCTGCCTGCAGCACCAGCACCCGGGTTCTAGTCCTGGTTGGGGTGCCGGGTACTAGTCCTGGTTGCTCCTCTTCCAGTCCAGCTCTCTGCTGTGGCTCGGGAGGGCAGTGGAGGATGGCCCAAGTGCTTGGGTTCCTGCACCTGCATGGGAGACCAGGAGGAAGTACCCTGCTCCTGGCCTCGGATCGGTGCAGCGCCGGCCGTAGTGGCCATTAGGGGAGTGATCCAACGGAAGGAACACCTTTCTCTCTGTCTCTTTCTCACTGTCTATAATTCTCTCTCTCACTGTCTAACTCTGCCTGGCCAAAAAAAAAGAAAAAAAAAAGATTTATTTATTTGAAAGGCAGAGTTACAAAGAGGCAGAGGCAGAAAGAGAGAGAAAGGTCTTCCCATTTGATGGTTCACTCCCCAAATGTCTGCAATGGCTGGGGCTGAGCTGATCTGAAGCCAGAAGCTTCTTCTGGGTCTCCCATGTGGGTGAAAGTGCGCTTTCCCAGGCCATAGCAGAGAGCTGGATTGGAAGTGGAGCAGCCGGAACTTGAACTGGTGCCCATATGGGATCTCAGCACTGCAGGTGACGGCTTTATCCTCTACACCACAGCGCCAGGCCATGACCTTTTTTTTTTTTTTTTTTTTTTTTTTTTTTTTTTTTTTTTTGACAGGCAGAGTGGACAGTGAGAGAGAGAGACAGAGAGAAAGGTCTTCCTTTGCCGTTGGTTCACCCTCCAATGGCCGCCGCGGCCGGCGCGCTGCGGCCGGCGCACCGCGCTGATCCGATGGCAGGAGCCAGGAGCCAGGTGCTTTTCCTGGTCTCCCATGGGGTGCAGGGCCCAAGCACCTGGGCCATCCTCCACTGCACTCCCTGGCCACAGCAGAGGGCTGGCCTGGAAGAGGGGCAACCGGGACAGAATCCGGCGCCCCGACCGGGACTAGAACCCGGTGTGCCGGCGCCGCTAGGCGGAGGATTAGCCTAGTGAGCCGCGGCGCCGGCCCTTTTTTTTTTTTTTTTTTAAAGATTTATTCATTTTTTTGAAAGTCAGAGTTACACACAGAGAAAAGGAGAGGCAGAGAGAGAGAGAGAGAGAGAGAAAGAGAAAGAGGTATTTGATCCGCCAGTTAACTCTAGTTGGGTGCACCGATCTGAAGCCAGGAGCTTCCTCTGTGTCTACCACGTGGGTGCAGGGGCCTAAGGATCTGGGCCATCTTCTACTGCTTTCCCAGGCCACAGCAGAGAGCTGGATTGGAAGTGGAGCAGCTGGAACTTGAACTGGTGCCCATATGGGATCTCAGCACTGCAGGTGACGGCTTTATCCTCTACACCACAGCGCCAGGCCATGACCTTTTTTTTTTTTTTTAAAGATTTATTCATTTTTTTGAAAGTCAGAGTTACACACAGAGAAAAGGAGAGGCAGAGAGAGAGAGAGAGAGAGAGAGAGAGAGAGAGAGAAAGAGGTATTTGATCCGCCAGTTAACTCTCTAGTTGGGTGCGCAGATCTGAAGCCAGGAGCTTCCTCTGTGTCTCCCATGTGGGTGCAGGGGCCTAAGGATCTGGGCCATCTTCTACTGCTTTCCCAGGCCACAGCAGAGAGCTGGATCGGAAGTGGAGCAGCTAGGACTTGAACCGGCACCCAAATGGGATGCCAGCACTGCAGGCAGTGACTCTACTGCTGTGCTACAGTGCCGGCCCCTGACTGTTCTTAGGCTGAGTTGGTGGTCTCCTCTGATGGCCAGCAGGCCTTGTCCTGAGCACTGTCGTTGCACTTCCTGTTCCTTCCTTCGCTCACTCTTCCTCTTTCCTCCCTTCCAGCTGCAGTATTTGCTTCTTGATTCTCTGAGATGGAAGCAGTTGAAGAGGACTTCCATACCCTTCCTCCCCTAGAGGCCTGTGTTCATGGCAGCACCTGTCCTCTTGCAGTAATGGGGCATAATCTTTCCCTGTCTTTAAGGTCCTGTCTGCTGTCCTCCTTGTAGATGTTGCCCTTACAGTGATTCCTTCTGTCTTGCATCATCAAGTTTGTCCCCTTTTTGGATCCTTCCCAACAGCACACATCTGACCCACAGCTTATCAAGATTCATCACCTTGGTGGTTTGCTCATGATGACAGTCTCACAGGTGTCACTTGTGCCCTTTTCTCTGCCAAGGTACACTTCTCTCCAGCCAGCTTTGTGCCCCTGCCACTCTACTGGGCCTTGATCATTTTTCCCCTCCATGTTGTCCACACAGTTTCAAGTAACTTTTTAGGTGCCTTAATTGCATTTATTGCTGTTTCTCTCCCTCCAACATGTACCTTATTTCTATCATTTTCTCCCTTCACCTTGAGTATTATTGTTTGGGTCGCTTTTCTCCAGACTTCTGGGTCTCTGACACACTACCCACTTACCTGTGGGAGTTCTTCCTGACCTTCCACCTTCTTGTCTGGGCGTTTACCTCTCCTGATACTTCCCTCTCACCTGTGTGTGGGTCTCCTCTCCTGACCCTCCACCTGCCTACCTGCTTTCCTCCTACAGTCGTCTATCACTGATCTCACTCAGTACTCCAGGCTTTAATTATCTTCTGTGGTTTCTGACCCTCAGTTTCCAAACCATCTTTAACTCCGTTTTTAATCCAAACTTTTGTAGCCATCTTTCTTACTCAGTCTCTGGATATCCCGCAGACAAGATGAAGTAATTTGTCCGAAGTTAGGTTCTGGTCTCCTCTACATGCTTCTTCCATTGTGCTACTTGTCTCAGAGAATGTCAGCATTATTTACCCACTGGTTTAGGCCTTTTAACTTTAAATTGTGAATTCCTGTATTTTTCTCATATTCTGTTGGTTTGTCTGCAAGTCCTGACTGTTACACAGAGGATGTTTTAATTTTGCCTTTCTTTGCAATTCTGTAGCCACCACTGTAGTCCAGCTTGTGATCTCTTACTTGTATACACTTCCATAATCTCCTACTGATTTCCCCCTATTGTTTTCTATGGTTGCTGTAATAAAATACCATAGGCTGGTCAGCTTAAATAACAAATTTATGTTATTATTTCATGAAGGTTAGAAACCCAGGACCCCACAGTTGTCATCAGGGTTGGTTTCTCTGAGGTCTCTCTCCTTGGCTTGCAGATTGCTGTCTTCCTGCTGTGTCCTCACATGGCCTTTCCTCTGTATATGTCTGTATTGTTAATCTCTTCCTATATAAGGGCACCAGTCATTTTAACTTAATTACCCAAAAAAGGCCTTTCATTTTTTCCCCGTTTGCTAGCACAAACCAGATTATATCATATTGTTGGAAAAGCTGTATGATGATTTTTCAGCAGAGTAAAATTCAAAGTTCTTTCCTTATTCTACCATTTTTTAATTTTTTTAAGAATTATTTATTTTAAAGGCAGATTTAAAGAGAGGGAGAGGCAGAGAGAGAAGTCTTCCATCTTCTGGTTCACTCCTCAAATGGCTGCAGTGGCCAGGGCTGGACCAGACTGAAGCCAGGAGCCAGGAACTTCATCAAGGTCTGCTGAACGAGGATGCACTTGAGCCATCATCTGCTGCTTTCCCAGGCACATTAGCAGGGAGCTGGATTGGAACTGGAGCAACCAGTACTCGAACTGGCACCCATATGGGGTGCTGGTGCTGGAGGCAGAGGCTTAAGCCATTATGCCACAGCGCTGGCCCCTCTACCAGGTTCTTTTTTTTCTTTTTTTTTTTTTTAAAGATTTATTTATTTATTTGAAAGTCAAAGCTACACAGAGAGAGGAGAGGTAGAGAGAGACAGAGGTCTTCCATCCGCTGGTTCACTCCCCAGTTGGCTGCAACAGCCAGAGCTGTGCTGATCTGAAGCCAGAAGCCGGGAGCCAGGAGCTTCCTCTGGGTTTTCCATGCGAGTGCAGGAGCCCAAGGACTTGGGCCATCTTCTGCTGCTTTCCAAGGCCACAGCAGAGAGCTGGATGGGAAGTGGAGTAGCTGGGACTTGAACAGGCACCTCTATGGGATGCCAGTGCCTCAGGCCAGGGCGTTAACCTGCTGTGCTACCAGGTTTTACATATGCTGTTTCCTAGGTCATGTCTCCCCCTGCACTATGCCCAGTGTACAACTGGCAGACTCTGTCTAGTGCACAAGGACCTTTACACTTGCTCCCTCTGCTTGGGATGCTGTTCCCCTTGGTGTTCCATGCCTTACTCTCAGGTTTTCCTCACATTCTGGTTCAAATGTTACCTTACCAGAATATTTTCTAGAAATTTTATATAAAATAGCAATTCCTTAACTGTGTCTTATTTTTTCTTCATAGTGTTTATTTTACTACCTGATTCTCTGTATACGTACATCTGACATATTCCATATTAGTGCATACATGTGACATTCCCATGCACGTCTGTGTACATGTGACATATATTATACTAGTGTGTGCATATGTGTTACTTACAATACTTGCATATGTGTACCTATGACATATATTCCCATATTTGTGTGTGGGGGAGCAGTCTGTCTTGCTAGAATAATAGTCCTCTGAGGACAGGGACTGTTTCAGTCTTGTTTACTCCAGCATTCTTGCCACGTAGAATGAGCATAGTGTTACCTGTGACAGGCATCACCTCTCACCTTCTCTGCTGTCTGGGACCTGGTACTTTGTAAGCATCTGATCGTTATTTGTTGAGTGAATAAACAAGTTTTCTTAAAGAATTGAAGCCTAGGATGTTATTTTTACATTAACCTTGCTTTTGACAAAAGACTTCAATGATACTGTGAGAAATTATAACAGTAGAATTCTAGGTGTATTTTAAATAGGCTCATAAGAATTGAAATGCCTTTTTTTTAAAGATTTATTTATTTATTTGAAAGTCAAAGTAACACAGAGAGAAGAGGCAGAGACAGAGAGGTCTTCATCTGCTGGTTCACTTCCCAACTGGCTGCAGTGGCTGGAGCTAAGCTGATCCGAAGCCACTACCCAGGAGCTTCCTCCGGGTCTCCCACGAGGGTGCAGGGGCCCAAGGACTTGGGCCGCCTTCTACTGCTTTCCCAGGCCAGAGCAGAGAGCTGGATTGGAAATGGAGCAGCCGGGACATAAACTGGCACCCATATGGAATGCTGGCAATGTTTTTACCTGCTATAGTTGGCAGTGGTTTTACCTGCTATACCTCAGCAGTCGCCCCCAAATACATTTTTTATTGTGGTAAATTATTGACTTCTAATTGTAATTTTTAGTTTCATATTACATTTCTAGTAATAAGTAGAGAAAAGTTAAAATGTTTTTTCAACATTTCGTCATTTTATTGGTTAGTGGTCATGAATTATAGCTTCATTTGATATCACAGTAGCCTTAATTTATTTTCTTAGATTTGGCCTGTGGTTTTAACCAAGTTATGAAATTGATAAACATTCATTTAGCACCAGTTAGTGCCAGACTGCTGTGATATTGCTCAGTATGATGAAAGAGTTGCCTTACAAAGTTAAATGAGAACCATCTGATTGTTTAGCTGTGTCAGAAAAATCTCAGGATTCCCAGGACATTTTTTTTTCTGATTTTTAACATTAGCAACAAATATCTGGAGAAGATGAAATTGAGTGCTCTGATAAAGATGAACCTGATATTGATGGAGATGTGTCCAGTGACTGCCCTACCATTCGAATTCCACTGACATCTCTCAAGAGCCACCAGGGCGTGGTCATAGCTGCTGACTGGCTGGTTGGAGGCAAGCAGGCAGTGACAGCTTCCTGGGACAGAACAGCGAACCTGTATGATGTTGAGACATCTGAGCTTGTTCATTCTCTGACAGGTACTGTACTTTAAATGTTTGAACTTTCTGGTTATGCACTTTGATTTATGTTTGTTTATGTCTGATCTTGCAAATTATTTCTTGGCTAGAACTAACTGTACTCTGTTGTTGGCTCCTTGATTGTAATTTTCTGAAGTCCTTTCTAATAGAACTATTGGTAGCTAAATGGATTTTATCTTTAGAGGACTTAACCGTAGTGTGTATTATCTAGATATTTGAAATATGGGTGATATCCTTTTGTTCTATAACAAATTTCTGCAAACTTAGTGGCTCTATAAAACAATAGGAATTTATTACCTCCTGGTTTCCTGGGTCAGGATTTCTGTGTCCATCATAGATGTTCCTCTTCTCAGGGCCTTGAAGGCTGAAGTGAAGTGGTTGACCAGGCGAGACCCCACTGAGGCTTTTACTCCTCTTCTAAGCTCACTGGTAGTTGGAAGAATACATTTCCTGGTGGTTGGTGTGATTAAAGCCTCTGTTTTCTTGCTAACTTTCACTTGGGGACTGTTCTGAGCACCACAGGCTTCCCTCAAATCCCTGGTGGTCCCTCCAAAAAAAGACCTTTTACCAACTACAAACAGTTTGGTTTCTTTTGGGCCAGTGAGAGCTGTCTTTACGGCCCTGATTAATTCTCTTGAGAAGGCCTGGCCTGTTTGGAAGGGTCCACTTGGTTAGGTAAAACCACTGGGACAAACTCTTGATTAACTTAGTTAACTGATTAAGGACCATATCACATCTGCAAAATCCTTTTTGCCCTATAATAAGCCATACTCGCTAGCGAAGTATTTCATCATATTAACAGGTTCTGCCCCAGTGCACAAGAAGAGTGTTATATAGGGTGTGCATCTAAAGATGGAGTCTTGGAGACATCCTAGAATTCTACCATAGTTTTTGCAAGTGTGTCAGGACGTACATTTCCTGAATGTTAAAGATTGCATTTTACTGAGGGCCCAAAGTGTTATATCATTAGAAGATATTTTGGAATTAAATTTTACATTGTTCACATATTCAGCCTGTGGATTTACCCGACCTTCTTGCTGTTAGGATCAGAAAACAGATTATACATATACCTGCTTCCCTGTTTGTTTTAAAAGGATGTTTGATAGGCCTTCCAGCTTCTGAAGGAAAATATGTGACTCACTTGTTATTAAGTGAGTTCTTTAGGTTTACCTTTCCATTGAATGCTAACAGTAGAACCCATAAGAACTTTAAATTTTTTGTTTGTTTTTTAAAGTTTCATTCTAATTGTGTATCTGTATGTGGATGATCTTGCATTTTTGTTGTACTTGGTTGTAGGGCATGACCAGGAGTTAACGCACTGTTGCACACACCCCACCCAGCGGCTCGTGGTGACCTCCTCCCGTGACACAACTTTCCGTCTCTGGGATTTCAGGGACCCTTCCATCCACTCCGTGAATGTTTTCCAGGGACACACGGAGTGAGTTGCGGTAGTTCAGAGATCCATTCTTAACTATTCATGAGAACATTCTTAACTATTCATGGGTTGACAATAAAATGTAAATCTAATCTTAATTTTCAGTATTTGCAACTTTATTCTCTTTCAAAATGTTTTTTTTTCCTGAGCATTTAGCTGCATTTTTGAGATTTCCAAGAATTTAGGAGATTAAAAAAAGATACTTAAATGCTATGAGGAAATTGGATGGGTTTGGACTTGGGACAGTAGGGGAAGAGAGAGAAATCAAAACACTCAAGGGTTTGTGGCACAAGTAACTAGTATGGTCATGTCATCCATGGAGAAGGTCCAGTTGGAGCAGTTTGTAGCTGCTCAGATCATGTTACTAAATGTTTTTAGTCTTGTTTTTTGTTACTACGTGTATTTGCAGCATGTGTTCTAAACGATGCACATGTGTGTGCACACACATACACACACACAGACGCTCAATCTCATGTACGTCCTTCTCTGCCTGGATTTCTCTTAGGCCCCCTCATATATAAAGATGTCTTAACAGAATTGTGGTTTTTTTTTTTTTTTCCAGAAACTTATTCTTCCCCCAGTCTGACCCTTCTCAGTCTCAGTCAATGACAGTGTAACATCTGTCCAGACATACAGACCTTTGGCTATTTCTTGATTTTTCTTATTTAAAACTCTCTTTCATGAGTCCCCCATCCAGTCTGTCAGCAAGACTGATGTTCAGTCATACCTCCCAAGTGGATCCTGACTTCTGCTCCCCAGTGCACTGCTTCCCCTCCAGACTCTGTGTCTCATCTGGGTGACAGTGCTTGTCTTGCTTCTTATCCTGATATCCAGATAAGTGCCTGCCCATCATAATACTCAGTGTTAGACACTAAAGTTTAGATTTCATGTTCAAAATGTTAATGAAGTGTTTGAGAGGAAATTGCTTGAAATTGATTAAATAATACTTGAGTCTGAGAGCCTGCAGGAACATTAGTGATTACAAACATATATTTTAATATATTACCCAGAACTTGACATATGTTGAGGAAAGTTTTTATTTTACTAGCTTGGGTTATGATAACCAAAGTAAAGGAAAATGTCTGTTAATCAGTGGCTGAACACAATACAGTGTTGCATTGCCACTCCCTCACAGTATGGCCTGGCCCTAGTTGGGCCCTTGAGAGCCCCATTGTGTGTGGTTCCACCCTTGTCAGGGCTCAGTCTTGTATGTCCTCCTTGTTAGTGGGGAAGAGGTCATAGCAGGGGTGCAGCTGCTTCTCAGCCACATTAGCCTGGATGTGATACTCCCCTGTATCTACCATGTGCAAAGGAGACTCACATGCAAATAGCCCTGTCTGGCAGCAGTGCATTCCAGGGTATGTGAGGGGCCATTCTTGCTGTACACCAGAGTGTACAGTGAGGGCACTCAGAGACCCAGCAGTGAGGATTCACACTTAGACAATCTTACTTATGAAGCTGAAGATTTTTTCTAAGCCTTTTATTTTGAAAAGTTTCAAGCTTCCATAAAAGTTATTTGAAAGGCAGTGAATGATAAAGACAAGAGTGCTGGTGGTTCATTCCCCAAATGCCTGCAGTAGCCGGGACTATACCAGACAGAAGCCAGGAGCCTGAATCTCAATCTAGGTCCCCCATATGCAGGGACCCAAGTACCTGAACCATCACCTGCTTCCTCCTTAGGATGCACATTAGCAGGAAGGTGAATTGGAAGCAGAGTAGCCAGGACTCACACCATGTACTCTAATATGGAATGTGAACATCCCAGGAGGTTACTTAACCACTGTGCCAGACACCTGTCCCCATTCATTGCATTTAGATATTACTTCCTCTGTCCTCGATTTTTAATCTGAGATCGTCCTCCTCTCATTTTTGATTGTCAGTTTTTATGACATTGGATTTTTCTGTGAAGAACCTGAAGCAGCTGTCTTGTAGTGTTCCGTGTTTTGGCAGTTTTTTGATGAAAGCATGTCTCAGCTGTGATTGTATGCTTTTTGCATCGTACCAGATACACATAATGCCAGATATCTCGCTGTTGGGTATGCCCATTTGTATCCCACGGTTAAGGTGTTGTTTGCCACTTCTCCCTACTTGGAGGTATGCGTTCCAGTTTGAAGTTAGTAGGAGATACTTTTAAGATATTCATATCTTAATCCTTAGTATTGTTTCATCCAATGGATCTAAATATCACTGTGGATCTTTGTCCCAAATACTTAGTACATTAATGTTTCAAAAGGGTGATGTTTGTAATTCTGTCATTCTTTCTGTACTCATTATCTGGCACTTTATTTTTTGAGTCTGAGCATAGATTTGTAGACTTAATAGTTGTGATCCTTGATTATCATTTTTATTTCTGGCTTTAAGTGGACTTGACTGTGGGCCTCTGTACCTTGCACACGACCCTTTGTCTCTGAGTGCTGTTGCCCTGGCAGAGTAAGGTGGGCTAGGTTGGAAAAAGTGAACAGCTTCTTAATGAATTGACTGCTGTACTAGATCAAGAAAAGTCCATTAGATAGTTGAAAATTGAATTAAGCAGGAAGTTTTGTGTGTAGAGAATAGGGCAGCTGTACTTCAGTTGTGGAGGAGGAGATGCAGTCACAAGGAGATGGGTCCGTGTTCCCCTGCCATGCTTACTGCTGCAAGGACTGAACGGAGGCGCTTGCTGGGCCGCAGGGAGGGCTGAAGCATTGTGTCCGGAGACGGGGTCAGAATGATCAGGGTTTGGTGAGTCCTTGGTGTGTGGCATTTTACAGGTTGGACTTGCTGACTTTCACAGAGTCTTGCTGGTGCCATCTCTGTTCAGGAAGAAATTGAAGGAGGCCAGGTGATTGAGAGAGCTGCCTGAGGGAAAGTGAAGTTTGAGTCTAGGAAAGTAATTCTAGAGCAGTCTCTGCTGGTGCGTCCCAATTACTTCGTAGTCTTTGTTATTCAGAGACCTTTTTGGTTGCATTCTGACTCTTCTGTTGCCCTATTGGATTTGTCTGAAAAATTTTATTTTTGTTTTGTTTTATGCAGAATGGGGCAAGAATGTACTCGGAATAGTGGGAGTTTATGGAAGTGCATGTTTTAGCTTTTTAAGGATTTTGTTTTTCTTTTTTTGAACTTTTATTTAATGAATATAATTTCCAAAGTACAGCTTATGGATTACAATGGCTTCCCCCCATAACTTCCTCCCACCCCCCCCCTCCCTTTCCATTCACATCAAGATTCATTTTCAATTCTCTTTATATACAGAAGATCAGTTTAGCATATATTAAGTAAAAATTTCAACAGTTTGCACCCACACAGAAACATAAAGTGAAAAATACTGTTTGAGTACTAGTTATAGCATTAAATAACAATGTACAGCACATTAAGGACAGAGATCCCACATGAGGAGTAAGTGCACAGTGACTCCTGTTGTTGACTTAACAAATTGACACTCTTGTTTATGGTGTCAGTAATCACCCCAGGCTCTTGTCATGAGCTGCCAAGGCTATGGAAGCCTTTTGAGTTCGCCGACCTTGATCATATTTGGACAAGGTCATAGTCAAAGTGGAAGTTCTCTCCTCTCTTCAGAGAAAGGTACCTCCTTTGATGACCTGTTCTTTTAAGGATGTTTCAACAATAGATTGTTTCTCATTTGTCTCCCTCTGGTTGTAAAATCTTAGGGAATGCTGGTATTTTGTCTAAAATATGTATTTGTGGTGTGTTTTTGCAACTGTCATGTAAATGAAGTAATAGTTAACTTTTAGAGAAATAAACTTATGAGGAATGCAGCTGGCTATGAAGGAGTTCTTATATTTAAAAATATTTATTTATTTGAAAAACAGAGGGAGAAAGACAAAGACAGCTCTTCCATCTTCTGGTTCACTCCCCAAATGCCCACAACTGCTCGGGTTGGGCCATGTTGAAGTCAGGAGCCAGGAACTCAGTCTGGGTCTCTTTCATGTAGGTGTCATGTACCTAGGTACTTGAGCCATCAGTTGCTGCCTTCCAGGGTGTACATTAACAGGAAACTGGAATCAAAAGCAGAACGAGAACTTGAACTCAGGCACTCCAATATGGGAAGTGTTTTAAGTGCTGTGACAAGCCCACCCTGAGTTCTTTTCTTAAATGTAGATCTGTGATCACAGAAAGTTTTAAGAGTTTATTTGTTTATTTTACAGTTTGAGTGAATACTAGATACCTCTTTTTTTTTTTCTTTCTAGATTTATTTATTTATTTGGAAGTCAGAGTTACACAGAGAAGGAGAGGCAGAGAGAGAGAGAGAGAGGGAGGGAGGGAGGTCGGTCTTCCATTCGCACTGCAAGTGGTGGCTTTACCTGCTACGCCACACACTGGCCCCAAGAGCTTATTTTTAAATTAATCAGGTGAGAGTTTAGAGTAAATGTGGAGTGTATAATTCACATGAATCCTGTCTCTCACCTACATCTTCCAAGACTTAAGTTAATACTTGCATTCAGTCTACAATAATGAGAATCAAAGTTTTAAATGAAAATAGATATACCTATGTGCAGTACTACTGTTATTCAGATTGTCTGTGTTTTCTCGTTAAGTATGAACATTCTTTATTGATAGTAAATCTGAAAGTAAGTTTGAAAAGATTTTTCTTTGTTGTAGAGTGAGAGAAGAGAAGTTTAACTTTCTTTAAGCCTTTCTGAATTGGCAGGTCTTACTAGGAGTGTCGAGGCTGGTTAGCTCTTCTGCCTCCAGGGTCTGTGTAGATTAAGGGTAGCTTAGCACCATTGCCTGGGGTGCCCTGGCACCACTCCCCATGCAGGCTTAGGACTTGGTCAGCAGAGGGAGCTATAGATGTCTTTATTGAATACAAAAATATTTCTTTCTTTTTTAAAATTTTTTTTTTTTATTTTTTGACAGGCGGAGTGGACAGTGAGAGAGAGAGAGACAGAGAGAAAGGTCTTCCTTTGCCGTTGGTTCACCCTCCAATGGCCGCCGCGGCCGGTGCGCTGCGGCGATCCAAAGGCAGGAGCCAGGTGCTTCTCCTGGTCTCCCATGGGGTGCAGGGCCCAAGCACTTGGGCCATCCTCCACTGCACACCCAGGCCACAGCAGAGAGCTGGACTGGAAGAGGGGCAACTGGGACAGAATCCGGTGCCCCGACCGGGACTAGAACCTGGTGTGCCGGTGCCGCAAGGTGGAGGATTAGCCTAGTGAGCCGTGGTGCCGGCCCAGTATTTCTTTCTAATATTAGATCAGTAGAAGTCCTCTAGGAATACCTCAAGCTTAGTAAAGGGGGGAAGGAGACATCTTACAGGGTTTCAGTTGAGGAATCTTAGATAGCAACTATGATTTTTTGTCTCAGAGATTCTGCAGCTTGGAGCCCACTTAACAAATAAAGCATATAGAACGTTTTATCTTGCAAATGTTTATAGGGGTGTATACCATACCAAGACAAGCTTTCATTGAAAGCAGATATGAGGATTTTGTTCCCAGTTAAGAGCTGAGGAATGGTTAATGTCAGCAGTGTCCTGTTTAGCACTTATCTATAATATTCCAAGTGTGACTTGTAAAAACAAACTCTAGGCCTCCCATTCTGATGGATCCTCTGTGGAGGCTCTTCTCCTGTGATCAGCAACATCCTTGTGGACATCCATGAAGTCCTAATGTTATATTCCCATTTCGTTACCACCCTCAGTCCTAGGGCAGTCGCCATCGTGTCTGCCTATCCAGCACTTAGCACAGTGTCTGCACCTTAATAAATGAGTGAAAATGCTCCCTTAAGAGTTCATTTTTAGAGTTACAGTGCTGGCTTCTAGTCTGGTAAGTGACTCCTTGATTTTCCAGGATGATTTTCTTGAGTCCTTTTAACTTGTTTCTTTTCCCGAATATTAAAAGCAACATTTAGACATGTAGTTCTTTAGAAATTTGTTATTTATGTTGGTATAGTCCTGAAAAATCAATTTTTTAAAAATAACTCCTCTTTGTTTTTTTTTCAAGATTTTGTTGTTTATTTATTTGAGAGATTGAGTTACAAACAGAGGGAGAGACAGAAAGAAAAGGGTCTTCTATCAGCTGGTTCACTTCCCAAATGGCCTCTGCAGCCAGAGCTGAGCTGATCCAAAGCTGGGAGCTGGGAGTTTCTTCCGGGTCTCCCAAGCAGGTGCAGAGGCCCAAGCAATCAACCATTTTAGTTTTTTAAATTTTTTAGAAACCTTTTATTTATGAATACAACTTCAGGAATCTAGTGATTCTTCCCACCATACCTGTCCTTTCACCCCCACTCCCACCCCCCCCTTTCCCAATCCCAGTCCCATTCTCCATTAAGATTCCTTTTCAGTTAACGTTATACGCAGAAGACCAACTCTATACCAAGTAAAGATTTCAATAGTTTACACACACACACACACACACACACACATACACACAAAGTATAAAAAACTGTTTGAGAACAGGTTTTACAGTTAATTCTCATAGTACAACTCATTGAGGACAGAGGTCCTGCGTGGAGAGTAAGTGCACAGTGACTCCTGTTGTTAATTTAACAATTAACACTCTTATGTATGGCTTCAGTGATTACCTAGGGCTTTTTTTTTTTTTTTTTTTTTTTTTTTTTTTGACAGGCAGAGTGGACAGTGAGAGAGACAGAGAGAAAGGTCTTCCTTTTTACCGTTGGTTCACCCTCCAATGGCTGCCGCGGCCGGCGCTCTGCGGCTGGCACATCGTGCTGATCCGAAGCCAGGAGCCAGGTGCTTTTCCTGGTCTCCCATACCTAGGGCTTTTGGCATGAGCTGCCAAGGCTATGGAAGCCTTTTGAGTCCACCGTCTCCATCAGTATTTAGGCAAGGTCATAAGAAAAATGGAAGTTCTCTCCTCCCTTCAGAGAAAAGTACCTCCTTCTTTGATGGCCCATTTTTTCCACTAGGATCTCATTCACAGAGATCCTTCATGTAGGACAATATTTTTGCCACAGTGTCTTAGCTTTCCATGCCTGAAATGCTCTCATGGGCTTCTCAGCCAGACCAGATGCATTAAGGCTGATGATGAGATCAGAGTGCTTGGCCCTCTTCTACTGCTTTCCCAGGCCACAGCAGAGAGCTGGATTGGAAGAGGAGCAGCTGGGACTAGATCCATTGTCCATATGGGATGCTGGTGCTGCAGGTGGAGGGTTAAACTACTGTGCCACAGTGGCAGCCCCAAAAGTCAGTTTTTAATGAATCATTGCTTAAACAGAGGCAGTGCTTCTTTTTTTTTTTTTTTTTTTTTTTAATTTGAGAGAGTTACAGAGAGAAAGATGTGGAGACCGAGAGTGGGAGGAAGGGAGGGAGAAAGGGAGAAAAGGGGGCTAGATATCTTCCATCTGCTGATTCCCTTCCCAGAGGGCCACAACAGCCAGGTCTGGATCAGGCTGAAACCAGGAGCCAGGAGCTTTATCCACATCTCCCATGTGGGTGGCAGGGGTCCAATTACTTGGGTCATCTTCCACTGCTTTTCTCAGGCCATTAGCAAGTAGCTGGATTGGAAGTAGAGCAGCTGGGACATGAATTGGTGCTCATATGGGATGTTGACCTTGCAGGCAGTGGCTTTACCCATTATGCCATAATGCCAGCCACAATAATATTTATTAACCATATGTGACTATAAAATCCCTTGTTTGCATAATTCATATTAACATGATGAGGAATACATTTTTGGAAATTTAACTGTCCAGTTCATTTGAATATCTGTTATTGGATTTTCTTAAGGCATGTATAATTATATAGGTGTCAAGATTATTGGCCCAGGTGCTGGGAGAGACATATATTTTCCTTTTCATTTTCTCTCACTGCTACCTCTATGGTTTTACAATTCTATGCCTTTTTGAAAAACTGGACTTTAGATACCATGGTCCACTGTAAGATAAAAAACTAGCTAAATGGGTCCCCTTGAAATTTGTACTGTCATTATCTTTGCTGGACAGAGATAGAACTCCTTGATGTAAGCTCTGCTTAAGCCTTTTATCATAATTTTTTGGAAAGAACTAATAAGCCTTTTTCTGTTTTGATGTGTCACATTTGCTTTTACTCTGTATTATGACATCTCTTCATTATATCAGAAATTCTACCCTAATAGTATTTACTTGGTGTAACTCTGTGGCTGCTGTTATTTGACTAGTTATTAGAGGCCCAATGTGTACCAATTTATGTGGAAAATAATTTTATATACTTTAAAAGATTGTTTTCTTAACACAAAATTTTAATGTGTTATTGTTTTTAGAAATAATAGAAATGTTTTATTTGAATATTTTGGAATGTGACAGAAATTTCAGCTTTTGGCAGTTCTCATATATTTTTGTCCTAATCATCATGTTTTGGGATGGAAATTCAATGGTTTTTACCTGAAGTAAAGTACATCCTTATATATTTATGTGTTTTTCACATGGCGATATAATTCAGTAAGCCTTTTTTTTTTTTTATTAAAGATTTATTTACTTATTTGAAAGTCAGAGTTACACAGAGAGAGAAGGAGAGGCGGGGGGCGGGGGGGAATAGGTCATCCATCTGCTGGTTCACTTCCCAATTGGCCGCAAGGTCCAGAGCTACACCCATCTGAAGCCAGGATACAGGAGCTTCCTCTGGGTCTCCCAGGCAGGTGTAGGGGCCCAAGGACTTGGGCCCTCTTTTACTGCTTTCCCAGGCCAAAGCAGAGAACTGGATAGGAAGTGGAGCAGCAGGGACAAGGAGCCCATACTGGATGCCTGCTGGGATGCTGGCACTGCAGGTGGCAGCTTTAAGAGCTAAGCTGAAGACAGAGCCTGCCCCAAGCCTGTCTTTAAAACTTAACCCTTTCCTCTCCACTGCATTTTTCTTGTAAACTCTTGTGGAGTTGAACCCAACACGCAGACCATGCCAGTGTAGACTGTCATTCTGTGGAAAGTGTATAGCTAACTCTGTGTGCTTGCAAGAGGCTCTTACTGTCAAGCTGTTCATTTTTAGATGAAATTCTCTACTGTCTTTGAAAGAACATGACGGATGACCATTTAGATTGTTCCTAAACAGAAGGATCCTATCTTCAGTCTTACTTTCTCAAATTCTGCCTGCTCGGCACTGCCACCTTTCCTATGTGCTTGGTAGTTTTTTCCCTTCCCCTCACTCCTCCTCTTTTTTTGTTTTGTTTTGTCTTGTTCTATTTTGTTTCAGTTGCTATGAAAGGGAACTGAGAGTTGAAGCAGTCACTGGTCATTAAGCTTCTTCCATGGGTGGCCCATCATTCTAGTTTATGCCTGACTGACTGTTTACAAGAGTGAGTACTCTTTGGCATTGAAAAAATGTGACGTTACCTCAACATATATACCATATTCTAGAATACAAAAATTTTCTTCTTTCCTTTTCACATGGTTGTACCTTTATCCCCAAAATGTGAACTTCTGGTACTTTTAAAGAAAACAAAAAACTACATATGACAAAACAATTTAAAAATCAATTTGAGGCTGGTGCCGCGGCTCACTAGGCTAATCCTCCGCCTGCGGCACCAGCACCCTGGGTTCTAGTCCCTGTCAGGGTGCCGGATTCTGTCCCGGTTGCCCCTCTTCCAGTCCAGCTCTCTGCTGTGGCCCTGGAGTGCAGTGGAGGATGGCCCAAGTGCTTGGGCCCTGCACCCCATGGGAGACCAGGAGAAGCACCTGGCTCCTGGCTTCGGATCAGCTTGGTGCGCGGGCCGCAGCGGCCATTGGAGGGTGAACCAATGGCAAAGGAAGACCTTTCTCTCTGTCTCTCTCTCTCTCACTGTCTAACTCTGCCTGTCAAAAAAAAAAAAAAAAAATCAATTTGAAAATTACAAGATTACTCTCAAGTTGTGACATTTTCATATGCCTTTTTTGCCAAAGAAAATCAGGGGAGATACTTGGTACCACATACTAAATTCTAGATAATTCCTGTGTACTTACAAATATGAAAGTAGTTTTGAATTTTATATCCTGGTAAAACAGTTTTCTTTATGCTTTTCAAGAGTAAAATGTGTTTAGAAAATGACATTTTTACCTGAATGGTGGTCGATTTTAATTATAGCTGAATGTTGTGCTTGATCAAAGTCAGCATGCAGAATCAGCTCCTGTGTAGGTTCTGGGAAGGGTGGGCAGCTTGTGCCTTCAGAGTGTTTATTTTGGACAACTGAGGAGGGGTATGATAAACAGGAATCTACTGATTAGTGCCTTCTAGGGACAGAAGGGTGGTTTTATAATTGCCTCCCACCATAGATTTGGATATTTGAGAAATAAAATGACTGTAGATAACAGTAGCCTCAAAACCATTGTTTGCCTTAGAACCATATCTCACGTCTTTGAACTCAGATTCTCCCAGTCCTATATAACTTTATCCACATTTCTGAAATCTTTTTAAAAATATTTATTTATTTGAGAGGCAGAGTTGCAAACAGAGAGAGGGAAAGAGAGAGAGAGAGGTCTTCCATTTGCTGATTCACTCCCCAAATGGCCTCAGTGGCCGGAGCTGGGCCAATCCAAAGCCAGAACCAGGAGCTTCTTCCTTTCTCCTATGTGGGTGCAGGGGCCCAGGCACTTGGGCTGTCTTCCACTGAGTTCCCAGCCATTAGCAGCGACATGAATTGGCGTGCATATGTGTAGATGGGAGGCTTAACCTACACGCCACAGCGTTGGCCCCACATTTCTGAAATTATGATTGTTCTGTTATCTTTTAGTTAGGTGGATTAAAAATAATTTTATTTTGACAAACTTTGGATTTACATAATTCCTGGCAATAATAAAACTAAGGCTGAGGCTCTCTGGGGACTATTGGGCAATTAAGTATAAACTCCCAATATATTGTTCCACTTTGGGTTTTTACCTCAGCTTTATTAGTCAGCCTAAATAGGTTGCACAGATTCACAGAGAAATATAATATACAGTAGTTGGCAGAAATGAGATCTAACTGCATTGATTGTTTTAAGTGTTTTGGGAGTGTTTCTTTTGTGTTAATGATGGACTGTTTCTCTGTGATCACATAAATAACCATGCAAGCACAGTTATTCCTTGATGTGAAGGACACCATTCTGCAGGTATCTTTGATTTTCATAGGCTAGCACCTGCAGAGCTGCTGCATCACTTTTCTTCTCAGCCTAGCATCCCATAGTTTGAATAGACAGTAATTTATGGAGTGAGTCCTTCGCATCAGGATATCCCTTATCTTAACCTGTTAAAAATTCCTCGTGTAGGAAGAGCTGTTTAGGAACTAATAAAAATAAGGACATCAAGAAAATTAGTACTAAATTATTCTACTTGACAGCTTTGTTGGAAGCTGTCAGATTGTATCTCTTTTCATGGGGTTGACCTAAAAAATAACTGTCACATTGTTGACACAGACCAGAAACTTCCCGAGATAGTTCAGTCCAGACTCACGGGAACATGCACAAGCTCTCTATCAGATTCCCGGTGTTGGCTGAAACCACTGTGTGTTGTGCAGAACCAGCAGAGTGAGGAAGAAAACAAATGCCAGAAGGTCTGGCTTATTTTTGGAACAAATAGTGGTGACCAGAGTGTGTGTTTGGTTCCTTGAATAGCCAGTGTCAGAATGGCAGCCTGGTCCACACTTAGATCAGTTGAGTGTGTCACTTTTTAGCTCTGCAGCTTTTTTTGCTTCTTGTCACACTCAGTGGCTGCCTGAATTCTCCGCTTTGCATCTGAGCTGCAGGGTTCTGATGCTGGTAATGGAGCAGAGTAACACTTCATTTAACTGCCATCTTTGGGGAGTGAGATGTTCCACATAAGCGATTTCTCCAGTAATCCCCCAAGAACCAAAACTTTTCAGAAAAACTAAATCTTCGAAGTGTGTGTGTTTGTATGTGTACAAAGAAAGAGGAATGTGGATTCTGAATGTCATCTTTGCATAGGCTGTGAAAAATGTCCTTACTAATTGAATTAATTAAATCTTAAGTAGAATTTATCCCAGTAACCAAACAATACTCTGAAATCACTAGACGCTTTCCTTTGTGGACCAGTAATACATATAGTTATTATAGGAGATTATTTGTAGCTTTGGCTTGATGACTATCAGCAGCACATTTTTGGTTATTAGAATGCTACCATGCCCTTTAAAAACTCTATGGTGTTCCATTAAAAATAGGGTGGCTGTTGTCATTTTCTCCCCTAGAATGGAGTTGCCGTACATAGCAATTGTACCCTCTTTTCTGTTGCTCTCCCATATTGACTGCAACCTGGCCCACATTAGGTGCTTAGTAAATACTTACTGAATGAACAATGTTGTATACACTTACCAGTAATTTAGATGGGAAATCTTTCCATTATTCCTGAAGAAAGGGAGGATTAGAAAGTAGTGTAACCAAGTGAGAATATTAAGGTAGTCTGCAGGTGAGGTGAGTTAACTTTTTTTTTCCGGGGACAATTGAATTTTAAATTAAAAAAAAAAAAAATCTGTGATACAAGTTTGTCTTCTCTGTGTTTTTTGTTTCTTAGTCCACTTTTTTGAGAGTTAGACATCCAGGCCCCAGGAATATTCAGAAACATGTTTCATTTGGACATGACTTTTCTCTTTGTCAGCTAGGCATGTGGATTCTTAAAATACAGGCTTTGAGAGAGTTCTTCAAATTCTGAACAGCACATATTATAGGAGAGGTGAAATAAGGATCTACTTTCCGAGACCCTAAAATGCCCATTTATTTTGACTTTCTGGCTTTTAAAGATGAAAAGTTGTTTCATCTGTTGGAAGTGTGGTTTTCAACAAATAATTTGGGAAACAGTAGGGAGGAATCTGGCAGTCTGATTTCTTTGCACACAGAAAACACTATTGTTTCACCTTGCATTTTACAGTGTTCTGTGCAGGTGTATCAGTGAGCTCCGGATTGGCTTGTTGGAATGCACTGTGCTTTCTAGCTCCAGACAGTGCTCTGCTTTTAAAGTCAGGAATTTTGGGGAATGATACAGATGTTGTACTTATGCATTTATATTAACTTTGTAATATACATGAACAGTTCACAATATACCTTATAGGATCCTCCTCAAAAGGATAGTTGTAGCTATCCTTTTAAAAGACGAGTTTTGTGTGTTTTGAACAGGTAAGCTTGTGTTTTAAGGAAAGGAGTGCCCCATACTCTGGTGTTTTATTAGGGAATATTTGCTCTCTGAACACACTGCTCCTCACATATAAAAATGTTATTTTGTAGGAAGCTATGATTTTAAAATAAGAAATGTAAACTCTCTAGTCAATTTTTGATGTGGTGCCAGAAAAGCACACTGCATCAGCATTTCATGGTCCAGCATTTTCCACATCGTATATTTTTTTTCTTAGCCGTGAAATTTCGGCAGATTGTTATGCAAAGCAGTTTTGTGCCTCTCTGTGACTGGGAAGACAGCTGTTAGTCCTAATGAGGAGTGCTAGCATTACAGTATTTCCGTTGATTGAGACCCACGGAGGGAACAGAATGTTCCAGATCAGGCAGTGGTGTGCGGTGAGAAGGTACCATACTGTCAGCTGGAAGTATATGCTCGGCTGCTCTCCACGACAAGATAAATGAGTTCTGCTGGAGTTTGGCAGAGTCTGAAGCTTTTCCAGTGAGCGGTTGCAGCTTACCAGTTTCCCCGTGGGACCCATGGTCCGAGCGTGCCTTTAAAACTACTGCCTCTTTGCCAATTCTTTTTTCTTTTGATGTCCTACAATACCTGTCAAGATTATGATTTATTAAAAACCTAATGTCTTTTAGCATTTCATTAACATGGGTTAGACGATCTTTTGTTGGGGCTTTTTTTTTTTTTTCTTGCTTTTCATTAATTTGGCAGAGTGGTTGCGGATATTTAACTTGGCTAAAACCTCCTGAAGACTGGTCCAGAGAGCAGTCAATGGGCATCTCTAACTTAAGTTTTTCAAAGCTTAACCGGTAGTTGAAGTTCTTTAAGTTTCCTTCTAACCTTTGCATTTAAGGGATAGTATCAGCTGAACTCTCAGGTTATTCTTTATTTTCTTAAATAAAGAATTCAGGGGGTCAGTGGGTTGATTTTGTGGATTTAACCTTTCTCTCTGCCTACTTTTCCCCTTATCATATTTGGTCATGTGCACTGTATCTTCCTTTATATCCCTCTAGATGTAGTACAGTGGTTTTCAACTGGGACAGTTTTGGCTCCCAAGAGTCAGGACATGTGATGGTATCTGATAAGCAGGAGCAGAGAGGCGGCTGCATCATGTAGTGCACAGGATGCCTCTACAGAACATGGCAGTTTCATGCGGGGGATTAGCATAAGTGAAGTTACCACAGAGGTGTGTTTGCTGTGGGAAGACTTTCTTTCAGAAGGCAGATGTGCTATGTGAGCTTTCTGTCACCATCACACTGTTCCTGAATATGTTCCTGGGACCTCAGTGTTACGTCTTAATTTGTTGTCAATTGCTTCTCGGCCTTTTGGCTAAGATCAAGTGTAATTTGTTGTCATTCATTGTTAAGTCTCCTTGGTTCTGAGTAGCTTTGCTGCATTCTGATACTGAATTTTTTAAAACTTTAATTCACTTAGAACTTGACCTGTGTCCATTTAAATTAAGAATTTCATAAATGGAGCATGATGGCTGAATAATGCTCCTCACATCTCAACAGTACAGCTTCAGTGACAGGAACAACTAGCATTTACATTGGAATTAGTAGGTTCCAAGCATTTGATGGATCTGACATGGATATGTGTAAATTAAGGATGTGGAAACCATGCTTATGTTCATATAAATTAATAATTTGCAAAGATAAAAGAACACCTTTCTTTATGGATACGTGGAAGTTTATGTGTGTGTGTTCTTGTAGGGCCATTTTAATGGTATCAGTGAATATTGAGGTGGTTTTAAGCCTCTCTACAGCATGAGTGACCACAAGATTTTGTGGCCGTTTCTGAGATGTCTCTTAGAAGCTGCTGCCCTGGCATCTTTGGATCTACTGATTATGGCCTGAGATCAGGTGACATTTTCTTGGGTGAACCAATTATGGTGAGAGGGATTGTTAACATATAGACTAAAATGTGTGCTTGGGTCCATTCTAGGAAGGAAGCAGGTCCTTTTACAGCTTTTTGAAGAGATGAATGATAAAAATGCCAACTTGTCAGCGTATAACAAAAATGAATCCCAAGTACCCTGAGATATTCCTGCATGACACTGGGTTTTAAAGACTGTGTGTGTAGTATCTCATTTCACTGGGCAATATGGGTATTTTACCACATTCTTTTTACCGAACTTTGCTAGTGAGCAGAGGTGATGGAATTAAGGTTTTTCTTCTTCAAATATCACCTTATTGTTTCTGTTCTAAATATATTTTTTTTTTTGACAGGCAGAGTTAGACAGTGAAAGAGAGAGAGAGAGAGAGAGAGAAAGGTCTTCCTTTCCATTGGTTCACCCCCCAAAATGGCCGCCATGGCCAGTGTGTTGCAGCTGGCGCGCTGCATGGATCCAAAGCCAGGAGCCAGGTGCTTCCTCCTGGTCTTCCATGCGAGTGCAGGTCCCAAGCACTTGGGCCATCCTCCACTGCCTTCTCCGGGCCACAGCAGAGAGCTAGACTAGAAGAGGAGCAACTGGGACAGAATCCAGCGCCCCAACCGGGATTAGAACCCAGGGTGCTGGCACTGCAGGTGGAGGATTAGCCAAGTGAGCCGTGGCACTGGCCAGTTCTAAATATCTTCTAATAAGTGACTGGAGAGGGAGGCCAGCAATCCTTGTTTAAGGAGTAGCTATAAGCACCGCTACACTCCCCTCCCCCCCCATACTTAGCTGGTAGAGACTTATGGTTTTATTTTAAAGTTTTAATTAGGTTTATTTGAACATTATCATTATGAGTTCAGTGATGAACACTTGTTTGTATTTTTAATTCAATTTCACCACTAGAATATTGGATATATTCTAACATTAGATTTTCTAATACTTAACACTTAAATGCATTTTCTACATTTCAAGAGCAAAGTTTATGAACTAACTGCAGTGAACTAACAATGCAAAGTTTATAAACTAACAATGCAAATGAAACAATTTTCTTTTTTTTTTTTTTTTCTAAAGAATCATTTATTTATTTGAAAGTCAGAGTTAGAGGAAGAGACAGAGATCTTCCATCCACTGGTTCACTTTCCAGATGGCCACAATGGTTCACTTTCCAGATGGCCACAATGGTTCACTTCCCAGATAGCCACAATGGCCAGGGCTGCACCAGGTCAAAGCCAGGAGCCAAGAGCTTTATCCAAGTTTCCCATGTGGATGCAGGGGCCCAATCCTCTGCTGCTTTTCCCAGGCCATTAGCAGGGAGCTGGATCAGAAGTGGAGCAGCCAAAACTCGAACTGATGCCCATAAGGCATTGGTTTTACCTGCTATGTCATAACGTGAGCCTTTAGCTTCTTGTTTTAATAAAACTTTTGATCTTTAGTACATGATTCTTGTATTTCTCCATCAATTATAGGGTATCATCTCTTTCCATGAGACCTCTCCCCAAGACATGACAGATTTCAAAACATTTAAATTAGAAAATTATTATTATCTTGGATTATGAAAGCTGGTTCTGAGAGCATGCTTCTAATGTTGAGTTTTCCTCTCAAATTCTTTTCTAAAATTATTAAATATTATAACAAAGTTGACCATTTCAGTCATTTTTAAGATTATAATTCAGTGGCATTAAGTAAATTTACATTGTTGTGTACCCATCATAGCTGTTCCCAGAGCTTTCTTATCATTGCAAACAGAATCTGTATGCCCATTAAGTAATTCTCCATTCCCATCTTTCCCCCAGACCCTAATAACCTCTATTCTACTTTCTGTCTCTGAATTTATCTATTCCAGGAACGTTACCTCAGGGCAGTTCTGTGTTTTCAAGTTTCACTCATGATGTAGCATATATTAGAATTTCCTTCCTTTTTAATGGCTGAATAATATGGCATTATATGTATACAGCACTTTAAAAAATCCATCTGCTGATGGCTGTTTACACCTTTTGGTCTGTTGTCAGTAATGCTGCTGTGAACATCTGTTTGAATCACTCCTTTCAGTTATTTGGAGTATGTACCCAGAAGTGCAATTGCTGACGCTAGTTTCCAGTGACTGCACTGTTTTCCAGTCCCAACAGGAGTGCACAAGGGCTTTAACTTCCCTCATCTTTGCCAATACTTGTTTCCTGCTTTTTTGTTTGTTTCTTGATAAAAGCTATCCTAGTGCGTATTACTGGTATCATTTTGATTTTGATTTTGATTTTCCTAATGACCAATGATGAACATCTTTGTGTGTGTGTGTGTGTGTGTACACACATTATAATTATACATACACACATATATGTGTGTGTATATGTATGTCTTCTTTAGAGAAATATCCATTGAAGCCCTTTTACATTTTTGAATTGTCAGAGTAAGCTTTTTTTCTACTTTTTTGTGTTCTGATTAGATTGAGAGTTGCAATTGGAGTTTTTTTTTTTTTTTTTTAATTCTCTGCCATCAAACCCAAATATGTAGAAATTTTGGGAGGTTCTGTTCATTTCATGTTTTTTCTGGTAACTTCTTTTTGCTTCATTGCCTGGAGGTGGTAGATAGGGTGGTATGGGCTGTATTTTCCTCCTGAGAAGAAATCAGGTGTTCTTATTTTGTACATCTATGGGGAGAATTTAAGAAGTAGGAGAAGTTTGCAGAGTAGAAGGTAACTGTAGCTTGCATATCCCTAACCTCCATTCCATCCACACCCCCTGTGCCTCTTTGGGAAGCAAAGTTGATTATCAGACAGCGTGGGAGGATGTGTTGTTGCATCCTGTACCCTTCTCAATGAGGCCTTGACCTCTCCCCTTTGCTTGTAGCACTGTGACCTCTGCGGTGTTCACCGTGGGAGACAACGTTGTTTCAGGCAGTGATGACCGCACAGTCAAAGTCTGGGATTTAAAAAATATGAGATCCCCCATTGCAACTATTCGCACAGACTCTGCCATCAACAGGTAAAGTAAATCAGTTCACTTACATAAGACATATTCAACTTGGCATGAAGGGTTCATTGTAATGCAGCGTATTATTCATATAGATTTAGTGTTTAATTGGTAGAGCCTTGGGACAAGCGCTTCAGACTCCTGGGAAAATATATTTTATTGAACCTGCAATGCAAATTTAGTATTTCATGAATAATTAAAGCTTATTCAGCATAAAACCAGATTGGTGTAGTAAGACTTAAACGAATAAGAATGAGCTATTTATGGCCAGGCACATGTTTGTGGGTGGATGTGAAGTTCTGTTTAAGTAAGTCAGTGTCTATTCTAATGCCAAAGGCAGACAATCCCTGGGTTTGCTAATGTAGTTTACCTTGAAATATGAATAAATATGGAACATACTACTACCTCGTTATCTATACTCAAAAATTTATTTTGTCACTTTTTTTTTAATAAACACCCACTTTTATCTCTTCTTTGCAGGATCAATGTATGTGTTGGCCAAAAAATCATAGCTCTCCCCCATGACAACAGACAAGTGCGATTGTTTGACATGTCGGGTGTGCGACTAGCACGGCTTCCCCGGAGTAGTCGACAGGTAATGGACTGTTAATGTGTATTGTTAATACGTACTCACAAAACGTGTTAGGAAATGTGGAGTTTCGCATCTGAAATTATTGCTGTCTAAGAAATAGAGCAGCCATGTTTACAATTTAAAATTTTTCTAATAATATTAACAAAGGAAAGAAATTAGCTTTAAGAATGTTTTATTTAACCAGACATTACAAAAATATGTTTAACACATAATCAATATAAAAAAATCAGAGATATTTTATATTATTGTTTTCTTACGAGGTTTCTGGATGTCATTAGAAATCCTTGTTAGAGTTCAAAAATTGAAAAAATAGATTCATATGCCCAAGTTGTTCCAAATTACTTAAGGACTTACCAGTACTCTATGTATCAGTTTTTTCGTTAAAAACTACATGAAATCAGACATTGAATTCCTCAGTTTTGCTAGCCACATTTGATGAGCTCATTAGCATATGTGTTGTTACTTTATTGGAAAGCATAGGCTTAGGTATTTGTGATTGAATTTCTTTAAATTGGAAATGTATGAAATGACAAGTGATTTGTCAGGCAAGAGCATTGTTGGTCATAGATACCCCGCCCCCTTCTTTTTTTAAGATTGACTGATTTATTTGAAAGAGTAACAGCTAAAAACTCTGTGGTTGTCAACATTTCCCCTGACCTTTGTGTTTTATTGAGCCCTACAACATAATCACTCTCTCTTTTGTTTTAATCTTTTGAGTGTCTTCATATCTGTGTGATGAGTAAGTTAGTTTATTCTGTTCCTTTAAAATGAATTCATTCTCTGATCCTCCTGTCAACATGCATGCATCCATCCACATTCTCGTGCCTGTGAGCATCAGTAGCTGGCCTGCACAGCATTCCCCGCTGTTGCTGCCTTCCAGCTGCTCCTCTGTTGATTCCGTATTGCTGTTGCCAGTCTCATTTCACGGCGCAAAGCCGCAGTGCAGCTCATGAACCATGAGCCAGCTCTGCACTAGATGTGTACTTCAAAAACTGTAGGCCAAGAATGCAGTGACAGAGTGTAAGTAAGGTGGTGATTTGCTACCAACATTCCAACACCTTTACATTTTAAAAAGAAATTATTTCAGAGTCAGGCATACTGAGGGCGTTCACTTCCTAATACAATGCCTGACCAAAGCTAGCAGCTGGGAACCCGGTCTAGATCACCCATGTGGGTGGCAGGAACTATGTTGCTTGAGCCATCACCATGCTTCCCAGGGTACACATTAGCAGGAAGCTGGAGTCAGGAACCAGAGTTGGAAATCAGACCCAGGTAATCTGATGTGGAACACAGGCATCTTAACTAGTATCGGAACACTTAGGCTAGAGGCCTACCCCCACCTTTTCTTTAAGTGATTTGGACTTTCTGAAAAGGGTCCATCCTTAATACAAGGGTGTTGTAGCCATTCTCTTTTATGGTTCATAATTATACAGTTCAAAGTTAATATTGATCTTTATATTCTTTGAATGCACATCATAGAAAAATTATTCATGAAATTAAGAGAAAGGCTTCACAACCCCCTAACAAAGCCATCAGTTGTTTCTCTGGGGGAACTTCTTCGTTTTTAAAATGCTGCTAAGTATCATAGACTGCATCTTGCACATAGTAGAATATTGTCCTTTGAATGTGCTCTGTGTGCATTACATAAAATAGCTCAGCAACATGTGAAGTTTGCATTTTGAAACAAATTTATCAGATTGTGTTTGACTTTATTACTTTGAGAATATTGTCCTGCAAGAAGGTAGGGAATCCTAAATGGTTCCATGTGATCCTGATTCCATGTAGACAATTTCATTTTTAATTAGCTATAAACATTCACTGTTGTTGGAATTATAGAATTCTGTTGTGATTGGGTTTATTCCCTGCTTAAATGGTATGTGGAATAGATTTAGTTTTGAAATTAAAACACTTAATTCATTTTGAGTTTGTAACACTTCTTCAGATAAATATGGTTTCAGTGTCACAGAACCACTGCTGGAAGTCACTGGTTTATATTGCTCTGACTTCTTTCAGCTGACTGATATTTCTAAAAAGAGAAGAAAATACTTATTTGAACTTTTAAGTAGTAGAAGGACTAATTTAAAATTATTTTATTCTGGAGATAGTGTAAGCAACATTTTCTAAAAGTGTGTTTTAGGGAAGCGAGGTCTGTGGAATGTTGGGAGCAACTGAGGTACAGTTGTTTATGAAATGTTGGTTTTCAGAATAGTGACCAGGGTCCTGTGCTGCTGAAGTCCTGGAGCCTTCAGGGTGGGAGTGCATAGCATGAGCATCCATAGGTGGTCTGGAGTGGCTTTCCAGTGTTCATGGATTCTCTGAGTGGGTGATGACACAGTTCGCACAGAGACAAGGAAACCCCCGGGGGTGCACCAGCTGAGGTGAAAGGATGGACTTGTCAGAACCAAGAGGTGCCACTTCCAGCTTTCTCACTGTGTGCCTCTTGGCCATGGGAAAGTTTTTCCTTACCCACTTGTTAAATACCTGATGTCAGTGTTTCTAACAATGAATGCCTTGAGTTTATGTTTACATTGTTCTTGTCCAAAGGGTTGGTTCTCCAGCCAGTTAGTGGATACATTGTTTCTTATTTGTTTTTGATAATTAATGAGGAAATAATAGAAGATAACTTTTGTAATCCTTTGTAATGCAGTTTAATTTTTGTGGTCTATTAAAGTTCTCTTTCCAAATATGTAAATAGCATTATGTATTGTGAGTGCTTTGCAGAGGAACATTTTGTGCCTTCTTTGAGTCTCTTTTACTTAAATATGTCAGTTTTACTTAATAATGATTCTTGTGTTTTATTTTATGATATATTAGAACCATTAGTTGAATTTAGAAATGGAAGTAGGTTCTAAACTGTTGCTTGCAGACTTTCTAAGTATTAGTTAGGCATTATGTTAAGTGCTTGTTTCTTTATGCATATATCTGTGTGCTAATTTGTCATAGTATAAACATCAAACATTTTGTAGTAATTTTCTCAACATTCTTATATTTAATTGGAACCCCCAGAATGGCAGGAATCCACCTAAAGGACCATTTCTAAAATCCTTGTTTTGACACCAGATGTACTTTCTAGCTCCTTTATTACCGGAACTAATTATTTGTTAAAATGATATTTGAAGTCTTTGAGTGAATTTAATTTAACTTATATCCAAATATCTTCTGGGCTCTTATATAACAGATTTTTTTTTTTTCAGATTTGTTGTTTACTTTCTTTCTGATTGTATAATCTCACTCATTTTTTTTAAAGGAAGAATCATCGTGCTCTTGATGCTAGTTCCACTAAATCCAGTCATTCAGCTGTTCTGACTTCACGCATTCCATGCTGACTTTGCCAGTTTATCACTGAAGGCCCATTGCTGTGCTTGGTGTTTTGGGCTCACTTGGACTACTGCTGCTGTTAGTTTTTTTTTTTTTTTTTTTTTTTTTTTTAATTGTTTTGAGTGGTATAGTTGTCAATTTGGCTGAGGTTTTAGAAATCTTAGGTTTTAGGAATAATGTACCCATTTTGGTTTGTTCGTTCACAGGGCCACAGAAGAATGGTGTGCTGCTCAGCGTGGAGTGAAGATCACCCCATATGCAATCTATTCACCTGTGGGTTTGATAGGCAAGCCATTGGCTGGAACATCAACATCCCTGCATTATTACAAGAAAAATAAGGTTTCTGATATTTCTTAGTTTCATGGTTTGCCATGGACCTTTGACTCATGCAGGCTTTTCTGCATATTAATCAGCCATTTTTGTGAGAGTTTGACCCTGGGAAGGGTGCTTTTTATATGTTCTTCTCACATTGTGCCAGCTTGCATGACATGTACAGAAAAATGAGTGGTCATATTTTTATTTTTGTCTTGTGTGTATATATTGGCATCCTCTGGTCAGTAGAAGTGAAACTCACCTCCCATGTAGCAGATAAATCCTTGTGAGTTGTTGACATTTGACAGATGAACAGTAGGGCATTATGTTTGTGTAAGTTAAATGTGAACCTATGTACTTATTATGAGGCATAAGCAGTCTGTTGCATTTTCTGGAATAATTATACATATCTACCTTTTACTGGGAGGATTGCAGAGCTACATTTGCATTGGCTAATGAGTGGCAGGAATGATCAAAGATTTCATGTCTACTTCTGTGTGAAGTTTTAGCATGTGCTATGTGTAATTCAGTTTTAACTCTAATTTCCATTACATTCTGTAGAAATAACTTGGATATTAGCAGTTAAAAAAATAGCACAGAATGTTGAGTTTGCAACATTCTGAGAGTTTCTTTTGAAAAGAAAAAGTTTCTGCTCTTTTTATAGAAAATCATTTCAATCTCCTGAGGTCTCATACTAACAAATTCTAAAATACAACGATTCTAATCACCAATTTTAGATATTAAGCAAGATTTAAAGCACTTTAGTTTATAGCTGTGGTTATAAACAGTTTTTAGCAGTTTCAAATGATTTATCCACTGAATGTGACTTGACCTTTATAAGAAGGCTTGCTACCTGAAAACAAAATCTTATTTATTTACTACATTTTTGGTTTGCATATTTCTAAATGGGTTCACTTCCTTGGTGGTATTTGAGAGCCAACAATGCAAACAAATGAGTACTACCTCAAAAATAAATATTTGGAAAACTTTGGAGTCTCACTGTTGCCTAGCCGCACTTTTGATTCATAGCTGGAATACTGAATTCAATTCAGAAGGCAAGAAAGACAATCATATCAAATGTATCCCAAAGGTAAAAGGTTCTTCAATTAGTCTTATAAGGTAATAACTATAACAAATAGTCCCATAAGTAACCAGATGCTTTTGTCTTAAGTAGATGGGATACCTCTCAGTGCCAATCCTACAACTGCGTGAGTGAGCCTGTTATTCTTGCCTTCTTAGAAATTCCTGTTCATCTGATATTTGTAAGTTAATGTTTCTTATTGAGTTATGGTTTTGATAGAGACATCTCAGTTTCAACCCCTCATATTTTTAATTAGTTAAATATGGCCATTTGGAGGCTGATCGCAGGAGAGGCACGGGAAAATAATACTTCAAACTGTCATGGTGACTCCTCCCCCTTCTTCCCAGTTTCCTTCCTGTGTTTTCCCCTGTTTTGTGGTGACTCAGGAGCGTAACCAGCTGGTAACCAGTCAGTAGTCATTTGGTAAGATATGGGTTGTAGGATGTTCAGGTTATCCTTTGGTGTAGCTGACCAAGAATGAGAAACACCTCATTATTGGCACCTTTGACTAGGGTCTTGCAGGAGCTGTTGGTAGAGTCTTCAGATCGGAATCATTCAGAAATTCTGAAATGACTGACATCGCCTGGACTGGAAAGGAGAGCCCAAGAGCAGCCAGTAATGACAGAGAGTTGAGGGTGCTAATGAAGGACAAATGGCAAATGTTTGTGATTACTTTTACTTTTAAATTACAAAGGTTTGCTGTAATTTTAAGTTCGACATCTTTACGTGATCACACTGTTTCAAGAACTGAAGTCAGACTGGTCACTGTGGTCGATTAGAATTTCAAGTTTCAGCTCTTGGTATCCTAAGTGTATTTTTGCTTGATGGAGTACTGTATCAAGATATTTGCTGTGGTCTAGTTTTATGTTATAGTGAGAGATCTGACTGCCATATCCCCTCCACTGCACTGCATATGCAAAAGCATGACTTCCAGTGATGAGCTGCACAAGCCATGTTCTTAGGTTCCTTGTATTTTAATTTGAAGTCTAGATGTCTTAGGATGATTTTTAGAAACGTTGAAATATGTATACAGATAGCTAAATCAAACTTATGAACCAGTTATCTGCCAGAATAAACAGTTTTGAAGCTCTTAAAGCATTCATTCATGATGGCCGTTTAGTTGTATGGCAGACTAGTGACCTTCACTGCCAGTAGCTGCTCACCTTCTCGCTAACTGGAGGGACCAGCCTCTGACACCAGAAATGAGGCTCTTTCACTCATTTCCACAAGAGGGCAGAAGACCCTAATGGTGCTTGAGCAGAGTTCTCAGGAGCAGGATATGACTTACTGTTAACTACTGTGTCATCTTCTAACATGATTTCATCCACTGCTGCTGGGACCATAAGATTGGGGAAAGTATATATGTGTGCGTGCGCATGTGTGTGTGTGTATGGCTAAAATTAAATCATGTTATCAGTCTCAAGTGATCTCATTTGAAGCAGTATTTGGAAATGGGAACGGTTTTGTCCTATATACTGACGTGTCCAGAATTTCATTTAATAATGGAAGGAAAATGTGTAGTTACTAAATAATGTGTATTGATAAAGATTTCATAAGAGATATGTTGTTGAACAAAGCAACACTTTTCTCAACCACTGCACATCAGTTTATGTAGAGTCAGAATGTCTGTACATATTTTGAAATCTGAAGAATTCTGTGTAAATCATTTGTTACTTAAACCTGTGAAAACAAGTTTTTTTTTTTTTGGAGTAAAAAGTATGCATTTGTAAGTGTTATGTGGAATCAGTTGTTTTTGTATTGATGTAATTGTTTTTAAGTGTTCAGTGTCTTCATTGCAATATGAAATTCATTAAAACTTCCATGTTCTATAATTACTCTTACAAGAGTTTTATGTTATTGAGAGTCTTTTATTGTTTTTACTTTTTTTTTCATGTTTTGCTTTAGTGAGATATTCTTAGTGGTTATAAACATTACAATAACCTAGAAATTGAACAAATTAATTATAATATTGCTCATTTAAAATAATTTAATTTTAGACTTATCATCAATTGTGTTATAGTTCCTGTTTCTCTCTAATGCGAAAATCAAGCAATGCAGAATTATGCTGCTTTCGCCCCATCACAACCCCAAAACCTTCTGTAACTGTAATTTTTCTTAAACTTTCAAATGAACTTTTTATATTTTATGACACTTTGAGAACTTAACCAAAAGCTTGCACTATGTGAGTGTTAGAAAACAGTGGCCATTTTCTGTGGGAGAATGCAAGTCAAGGTTGGCAGTGACTCTGTTTACTTTGTTACATTCTGATCCTGCCGAGTGAAGTGTTTTCTTTGTTATGGACACCTGAGGTAGTGTTGTAGTACTACAGGGCATTTCTGTGCTTGTCAGGGGCTCCTGATTCAGACTGTGAGACTCACTGCCTGCATTACATGGGCTTTCCGAGTACATTCAGATTCGAGGGAGAAATCACGTCACTTTTTCTTACTTTACTTTTCAGATGGCATGTGATTCTTGTCTAAATTTTATGATTACACCCCCAGTTAACGTGAATGTACGTGATACACTAATAACAGAAATCAAGAAGCAGGTTGGATGTTGGGTGTAGTGGGTAGGATGCCACTTGCAGTGACTGCATCCCGTACTGGCGTGCCTGGGGCCGAGTCCTGGCTTCACTTCCAAGTCCAGCTTCTGCTCATGCACACCCTGGGAGGCAGCAGTGATGGCTCAAGTGGTTGGGTCTCTGCCACCCCCTGGAAGACTGAGATGGAGTTCCTGGCTCCTGGCTTCCGCCTGCTCCAGCCTCTGCCATCAAAGGCATCTGGGGAGTGAACCAGTGGATGTTTGTCTGTCTCAATCCCTCTTTGTCTCTGTCTTTTAAATAAATAAAAAGAATCAAGAAGAAAATATTTGCTTTGTTATGATTTCATCAAAATGCTGCTAAGACGTCTGCTCCCTTACTGTACAGGTTTTCTACTTCATTCTCCTAATGAGTTTTTAAAACTAATTTGAAAAATTGGGAACACTTCTGCTGTTACATGTGTAATAATATTTAGCCCATAATTCAATGAGAAGAAACTGAAAATGAGGTAAGAGGAAAGTCTTGTGTAGTTTAACAGTAATTTTATTAAAACAGCTTTCATTAAGCCAGCCTTGAGTAAAACAAAGAGATTGAATACATCTTTGGAGCTGTAAGAGCTCTGTGTGGAAATAGGTGATACCGTTTCTTGGGTTTCCATTGATGATTTGTAAGATAAGTTTTCCAAGAAAAGATTATGATTTCAAAGATAAGAGAATCACAAGGGAGCTACTTTAGAGAGTCTGGTCAGAGGCTTCTGTATGGAGGCGACGTTTAAACATGAAGCCTAAAGATTGATGAAATGTGTCTAAGAAATTGCAGGAGCAATTCCAGGCAAAGCGTAGGCCATATGTAAGCCAGAGCAGCGGGAGAGACATTGGCATATTTTAAGACTGAAATAACTGTGACCGAGCACAGTGTGAGGGGTGCGTATGCCTCAGGATGAGGTTGAAGTGATGAGCAGGCACCGTCTCATTTGGAGGCCTTGGGGACCAGCATAGGTTTTATTTCACATGGCACTGGCTTCCTCGTGGAGTTGGACTGGAGGGGTGAAGATCAGAAGCAGGGAGGCCATGAAGTCATACAGGCCAAAGGCTGGCTTCCAGGCTAAGATGGAGAAAGGGAATGGATTTGAGATCTGTTTTCGCACCTAACCCGAACTGACCAGTCAGCATCCTCCCTCAGACGTTTTGGAATTATAACTGAGGAGGTCAGTTTCTGATAGCTCAGAAGTAATGGACTCCAAGAGTGAGCCTAACTGTGTTTTTTGCCTGTAAAAAATAACATGAGGTGCTTCAAAGTGCAATGATGAGAAAATTACTAGAATTGTGTGCTCAGGAAAATTATCAAACATGAGTGTGAAAGAAACATAACTTGGGAGTAAACAAGCACAGTGTTCACTGATACACCTTTCTTCATGGAACGTCTGAGGAGATAGGGTCATTTAAAGCAGTTTCAAAACTGGCAAAAATGCCAAGGCATCTGCGTTAAAAAAATGTGTGATTAGAGTTCAGGACTTCAGTGTACTGTTTGATGAGGGACTGAGGTCGTGATTAGTCTTTAGGCTAGTAAATATGTATAGTAAAATTTCAGGGGTGAACACATAAAAACCACTTCTCAGCTCCCATCATTGTATGTGTCAATCCCTCATAATGTCCTTTCTAGAGAGTTCTTTAAAAAATCATAAAAAGTAGAATTAAAATATAAATTTATTTCAGTGCAAAACATGAAATCTGCATTTTTTGTTTTTTTTTGTGTTTTTCCTTTGAAAAATAGGCATTTTCCATGAACTTTGTGAAGGCTACTCATATCTCTAGAAATCCAGTTGTTTCTTTTGCTCTGGAGAACCTAATACAATGACTTGTTTGATTAATGGTTCTAGGGCTACTGGTTATTCAGATGATGTGAAATACTGAACTTGGGCCGGCGCCGCGGCTCACTTGGCTAATCCTTCACCTGTGGCGCTGGCACCCCAGGTTCTAGTCCCGGTTGGGGCGCCGGATTCTGTCCCGGTTGCTCCTCTTCCAGGCCAGCTCTCTGCTGTGGCCCGGGAAGGCAGTGGAGGATGGCCCAAGTGCTTGGGCCCTGCACCCACATGGAAGACCAGGAGAAGCACCTGGCTCCTGGCTTCGGATCGGCGCAGTGCGCTGGCCGTGGCGGCCATTTGGGGGGTGAACCAACGGAAGGAAGACCTTTCTCTCTCTCTCTCTCTCTCTCTCACTGTCTAACTCTGCCTGTCAAAACAACAACAACAACAACAACAACAAATTGAACTTGTATCCCTACCATACACCAAACAAAAACCAATTCCAGCATCAACTGTTAGAGGAAAAGTTAAAGGAGAAACATTGAAATTAAGAGAATGAATAACTTGTGTTTTTAGGCAATGAAACCATTGATTGGAATATAGAATACAGTGACTTTGAAAAGAACTATCTTGTGGATCTAGATGTGTGAATACTTCATACTCCAGGAATTACTAATGTTTGAACAGTGTTTATTACAGAATTATGTCTTGAGCTCTTGTATTACAATCATCTTCAGGGGATGGCGCTGTGGCGAAGCGAATAAAGCCATAGCCTGCAGTGCCAGCATTCCGTATGGGTGCCGGTTCAAGTCCCAGCTGCTCCACTTGGAATCCAGCTCTCTGCTATGGCCTGGCAAAGCAGTAGAACATAGCCCTGCACCGGCATGGGAGACCCGGAGGAAGCTCCTAGCTTTGGATTGGCCCAGCTCCAGCCATTGCAGCCATTTGGGGAATGAATCAGCTGATGGAAGACTTTCTCTCATCTCTCTCTCTCATCTCTCTCTGGCTCTTCCTCTGTGTAACTCTGCTTTTCAAATAAATAATTATTTTTAAGAGAATCATCTTGAGGGTTTGTTAAAATGGAGACTGCTAGGTTCAGGCTCAGAACTTTTGACTGAGAATATCCAGGGAGAGGATACAAGCCTGCATTTTAAACAAGCTCCTGCTGTCCAGTTTGACTACCTCTGTCCTTAAGGAACCTCTTCCACATATACACTAGAAGGCATATGCAAGGTTATAGAACCAAACTAGAAGCAACCCAAATACCCTTCAGTGTCCCAAGTAAACTGTGGTGTATCTACACAGGGAAATATACTACATGGTAGTAAATATCAGAGAACCACACACCATGACATCCAGTTCTTGATCTTAAGAACATAATATTGAATAAAAAAGGCATTAAGGAGGACCAGCGCTGTGGCATAGCGGTTAAAGCCGCCGCCTGCAATGCCAGCATCCCGTATGGGCACTGGTTTGAGTCCCAGGTGCTCCACTTCCAATCCAGCTCTCTGCTATGGCCTGGGAAAGCAGTAGAAGATGGCCCAAGTCCTTGGGCCCTGCACCCGCGTTGGAGACTCAGAAGAGGCTTTGAATCAGCTCAACTCCAGCCATTGCAGTCAATTGGGGAGTGAACTAGAGGATGGAAGACCTCTCTCTCTCTCTGCTTCTGCCTGTCTGTAACTCTCCCTTTCAAATAATGCAACCCAAAGTAAAAACAAGCAAAACCCACCAATGTTATCTGTCTATCAAAATCTATTGTCACGTTTTTGCGGATATGGGAATAGAGCTAATAAATTTAGTGTCCTGTTCTCTGGCCGGGAATGGAAGGTGGACTGTGGAGGCAGAGGATGGGATTGGAGAGAAACTAGAACTGATTTGGATGGTGGAAACATAAGTCTTTGTGTTTCAATTTTCATACTTCATAAATTTATAAAATTTTAATGCCTCTAATACTATAAAAGAGTAATATAACAATTCTTAGAGAAGATGTGTACTCTGCCAAAGATGGATAAAGTGAATGCTGATTAAATGGGAGAATTTATGATATTTTTGACAGCATTAGTTTCAAATTTTGTTGCATAGCCATATTTTATTCTCTTCAGATATTCGTTCTTTTCCATTTACAAACAGGTAGTTCTATTATTGTAAAATGGCTGACTTTTAGTCAATGTGTACACTCCAAAGGAGGAAATAAAAAGCCAATTTTGTTTCAAGGTAGTGTTCTTAAAAAATGGTCACTAAGGAAATTGTAAAAAGACTGTTACATTGTGTCAAAATTGGGCTGTTTTCAAATATATTTTAGAAACCCTAGCTTTAAAGTAGGAAATGTAATAAGGATTTCATTTACCAGGTGTGATCATAAAACAATAAAAGTAGTTTTCTTATGTTGCTCATAAACTGGGACTGAAGATAATTTCAAATCCAGGAGATAGTCCAAAAATTGTGTTGAGCATTGGCTACATAATGGAATAGAATTTTTATTCTCACAGTTTGTGTTTTGGGAAAATAATGTTTGTTTGGACAGGTGGATAAGTTCTGGGATATTTGCAAAAAGATCATCAAATGTATATGCTACACAAATGCCTACTAGCTCCTGAAGCAATTCAATAAATAATACTAAAGTGTTCTATTAGTAAAAACTTTTAAAAAGCGTCTTCACTTGTATATATTCTCTAAACAATCATTAGATGGAGCTAGTTTTATATTTTCTGTCTTTAAATGGATTTATTGTGTAGTTGACAGACAACACGCTGAGATATTTAAAATTTAAGATTTGATGAGTTGTGATTTATTTACCTATGAAATCATCACCATAATCAGGGTAATGCATGTATCAATAACCCAAAAATGTTGACTCATGCCCATTTTCACTCCCTCAAATTGTCCTTCCCCACCCTATCTCACACTTAGGGAACTACTAATCTATTTTCTGTCACTAAAGATTAATTTGCATTTTCTAGAATATTATATACAATATATATATTACATAATATGTAATTATATATAATATTCATATATATTATACATTATATATTTATATAATATATAACACATACATTTTATATTTACAATTATAGATTTTAATATTATATATATTTTATATTTATAATTATATATTATATGCATATATGATATTACATATAATTACATAATATACACATATGTAATATATATGATAAGTATTTAAGTATTTAGTTTTAGCTTCTTTCAGAAAAATTGTTTTGAGATTAGTTATTGCATATATCAATGTATTTTTTTAAAGATTTATTTCTTTATTGGAAAGTCAGAGTTAAACAGAGAGAGGAGAGGCAGAGAGAGAGAGAGAGAGAGAGAGAGCAGTCCTCCATCCACTGGTTCACACCTCAGTTGGACACAGCGGTTGGAGCTGCGTCAGTCGGAAGCCAGGAGCCAGGAGCTTCTTCCAGGTCTCTCATATGGGTGCAGGGGCCCAAGGACTTGGGCCATCTTCTACTGCTTTCCCAGGCCATAGCAGAGAGCTGGATTGGAAGTGGAGCAGCCGGGTCTCGAACCGGTGTCCATATGGGATGCTGGCACTGCAGGCCAGGGCGTTAATCTGCTGTGCTACAGTGCCATCCCCCAACATATATCAATGTATTACTTCTTATTGCCAAGTAGGATTTCATCACATGGATATACTAAATTTGTTTAATCCATCGACCTGTCGGAAATTTAAATTGTTTCCAGTGTTTGGCTATTTCAAATAAAACTGGAATGAACATTTGTGTACAAGTCTTTCATGTTGATATTTACTTTCATTTCTCTTGGATAAATTTCTAGGAGTGAAATGTCCAAACCATAGAGTTGGTATATTTTTAACTTTTTCAAAAAAAATGTTTATTTATTTGAAAGCCACAGTGAGAGAGGGAGAGACAGAGAAAGAGGAGAGAGGTCTTCCATTCACTGGTTCACTTCCCAAATGGTTACAATGGCTGGATCTGGGCTGGTCTGAAGCAATGAGTGAGGAGCTTCTTCTGGGTCTCCCACATGAGTGGAGGGGCACAAGCACTTGGGCCATCCTCCGTTACTTTCCTAGGCGCATTAGCCGGGAGCTGGATGGGAAATGCAATAGCTTGGTCTCGAACTGGTGTTCATGTGGGTATAGCTTAAGCTGCTCTACCGGCCCCAGTATATCACTTAAACTTTTTAAGAATCTGCCATACAGCTTTCAAAATGGTTTTACAGGAGACTTCCAGTTTTTGTCCCAGCATGTCACATGTAATGAATTTGAAAGTTGCCTCTCTTTTCCTCACATCAAAAAAAAAAAAAAAAAAAATTAAAGGTCAAAAGCTGAAAATCGATCATTTTTTATTAGATTTATTACAAATTGAGGTCACAGGGCGATTACTGTCTCCAAACTTGAGAAACAGGCAAGCAGATACAGAGAAATGCAGCCTACGTGAAGCAGAAGGTGTTGGAGCCAGAAAAAATTAGGACACTTAATTTTGCTGAATTTATGGAGGCTGAATGTGTGTGGACTGGCTTGAGAGTTACAGTTCCTAGAGGTGCAGCTTAGACTTGGAGGTGCCCACAGTTTCATGGGTTTTACTTGCAGAAGCACCTCCCGCTTCCCATGGTGAAGACGAGAATGATCCTCACTAGGGTGCTTGGGAGGAGGAAGTAACTACTTTCAATAAAACCACAGCTTTCTCTGCGGCAGAGGTCTGGTGTGTAAGGGAACACTCTTGACCACAGCCTTTTCTAATTTGGAGGAGTGGCGATTTCTCAGTTACCCAGGAAAATACATTCAGAATCTCTTTGGAAGGTCACAGCCAAAATGCATGGGCTCACAAAATGTCCCGAAGGGCCCAGTTGTGGGATTTTAGAATACACACCCGGTCCCCACAACCAGGGTCTCCTGTGCGTGTAATTACAGAAGGTCATGGCTG